>NC_137742.1:6161391-7450141 GCF_963264785.1 Psittacula echo | reverse complement strand
TATAGTCACAATTCTCTGGGACATAGGAAAAGAGTATCACTGTCTTATTAATGCAAAATTGTGGAAAACAGTGATCATATCAACAATCTCAAGAAACAGCAACACTTCTCAACAGAGGCAATCAGCCAGTTAGGTCTATAAACTTATGGGGCAATGAATTAAGTGTAAGGTGATCCATCCTCTTAAAGAGAAGGTAAGGACACAAAGAATTACATGGGAAGCTTTCAGTGTTAGAAGATGACTCTACAGTACCAAGGATATTGAAGTAAGATGGAAAAAAACTTTACCATACTGCTTCATATTCTACTTGGAAAATGACAGCCTCATTTCTACAAGGCTGTCATCTCTAGATAATAACCAGCTGAATTGCCAGTACATACGGAGAAAACCAAACTCTTGTAAAAAGACTTCCCCCCCCCCCAAATGTACTTTTTTCAGAAATTTTAGAAGTTCTCTCAAAGGAATCATCATAATAGAGGAGATGTTGACCTGAGGTTGGAAAAGAATAAATGGCCAGCATGGATGATCCTTCTATCGTGAGTTTGCCACTGGAGAAAAGTTGTAAGTACATCTTAAAAAGAGTGGATGGCAGAAAGGAGAGTAAGGCAATATGACTGATTTGCTGTAATACATTATAGAGTTGACAGACAAAGTCAGATTGTTTCTCACCCACACAACGGAACGATCAGCCACCTTTCTACTTCCTAAGACTGAGGAGCAAAGGCTATCAGCAAATTCCAAAACTATCAACACCACCTGCATTTGCTGTTGCAATGGTTGTTGCATCCCATATTATCTGAATCCAAACTGAATTTAAGTTCATGTTGTAGCAGTTGCAGCTATGAAGAAGGAGATCTCAGTGAAAAGTGTTTTCATCCATTTAGAAGCCCTAGAAATTCTAGCTGGATGAAAGATCCTCTCTGTACATAGAATCATAGAATAGTTAGGGTTGGAAAGGACCTTGAGATCATCTAGTTCCAACACCCCTGCCATGGGCAGGGACACCCCACACTAAACCATGTCACCCAAGGCCTCATCCAAACTGACCTTGAGCACCACCAAGGATGGAGCATTCACAACCTCCCTGGGCAACCCATTCCAGTGCCTCACCACCCTCTCAGTAAAGAATTTCTTCCTTATATCCAATATAAACTTCCCCTGGTTAAGTTTGAACCCGTCACCCCTTGTCCTGTCACTACAGTCCCTGATGAAGAGTCCCTCCCCAGCATCCTTGTAGGCCCCCTTCAGATACTGGAAGGCTGCTATGAGGTCTCCACGCAGCCTTCTCTTCTCCAGGCTGAACAGCCCCAACTTTCTCAGCCTGTCTTCATACGGAAGGTGCTCCAGTCCCCTGATCATCCCCATGGCCCTTCTCTGGACTTGTTCCAACAGCTCCATGTCCTTTTTATGTTGAGAACCCAGAACTGCACACAATATTGCAAGTGAGGTCTCTCGAGAGCAGAGTAGAGGGGCAGGATCACCTCCTTTGACCTTTTATCTCTCATTAATGTTTGGAAATCTTGTCTTCCTTTCAAACATTTCTGTAAGATTTTAAGGATGCTGCTTCCTAGGTGAGCAGATAATTCTTCAAATACTGGCAGAAGAACAAGGCATCCTTTCATCATTCTTGGTCAGGCATCCCTCTATTAGTACACTGTTCACTCAGGGAGCTGTGCAAAGGACTGTTCCTTTGCACACACAAGAAAATAACCCTATTTCTAAAGAAATCTGGGGGCGTTAGCAATGAATCTAACAGTCAGCTGCAAAGCCATCTTCATCCTCTCCACACTGGAGAATTTTCTTCCAGCCTACTTGGGCTCCATGACACGATTCTTGTGTCAACCACTATGGGCAGCTGAGCTCTTAAACTTAAGAGTGTAAGTGGGTCAAAAATGACAAAGGTGATGCAGAAGATGATCTGTCTTGGAAAAACATACCTTTTTTCCCCTCAGTTGTTCCCATATTCTTTGAACTCCTTCTTTGCCATATAAATCATCAATAGCTGTGAAAAGATATTTTTTTCAGAAACAAATCGTAAGTGCAAACTGTGTGGCTCAGCATCCTTTACTAAAGAAGCCTTTTTAGCCTCCAGAGAACACCTGGCACTGAATCAACGCATATTCCAAAAACTGCTGCAAGATGCCCTAGTGAAGAGGATTCTCTTTTCCCCTGTCTGTAATTAATCTTTGAGTGAGAAAAAAATATTCTCAGTAGACATTGTTCACATTGAGATTGAACTATAACACACTGATTCCCATCATTGCTGAATTCATCTTCTTCTTTTTAGAATGGAACTTTTTTGGGTCTCCATAATTTCAGGTGACAACAAAATTCTAGAGATTCAAGCAATGCATCATGTTTAATTAAAAAATAAAAAGAAATAAAAAAAAAATCATAGTCCTTCTGAGGAATCCAGCTTGAAATTGTATATGCTTTTGAGGTCCTTTTCTTCAATTTTGCTCTCCATCTGACTAATTTTATTACTTCCAGATTGTAACACTGCATACAAACATTACAAGTTTGTCTGCTTTCTTCTTTTGCAGGAAACCTTCATTATCTCTACTTGTACTTCAAGATCCCTGTAGCTTCACTCCCTGATTTTTCCAGCCACTCCTTCAAAACAACATTGCAGTAGATCATAATCCGCTGTTGTCATAGAAGATTGGATATTTTCTCCATTGAGAGAATTTCACCAGCCCTAGATAGTAGGAGCTACCAGAAAGCAAAGAAGCAGCTCTCCTCCCTCTGCTACTCAGTCTTTTAGAAGAACAGAGCAGAACACAGTGTAACACTCAGAAATGTACAACAAACCCTAACAAGCAAACAAAGCAGATGCCATCTGCCACAATTCTGGAGAGCATATTCCCTGCCAGTCTTGATTCAAGGCAGCCAGAATCCATTCAACTTAAAGGTTCGAAAGGAGTTTTTTATCAGTGCTGTATCAGTGTTTTCTTTGTAGGAAGAAGCAGCTGACAGGATCAGTATTTATTTATTTCCATATTGTTAAAGGTTTTTTTTTGCTGTTTTCCTTTGAGAACACTGTGTAGAGGTACTGCAGTCTTCTACATAATAACAGAAACTGAGGTCCCAGAGAGGGTCAAAACTTATAGTCTCAGTTTCTATTATGTGGAAGATAAGTCAGGAAATTCCTTTGTCCTGAATAAACTTACTCTTCTCTTCAACCATCACCAATGAAATTAGAAGCCAGCTCATATCAACCTTGTATTATGTGGTGAAATGTGCTGTATATTTATCTCTATTACCACAAATGTCCAGTTTGGGGTAGAGGGATGAGGTTCAATCGTACCAGGAAATATACTAAGACACAGAAAATGCCCATTATTCTCCTGACTAGGATTATTCTTGAAAGTATAGGCTGAGAAAAGGAGCTATCTTAGATGCCTTACATCTAGACGCATTATATCTAAGGCATTTTAGATGCCTTACATCATAGGCATTCTTTAAACACTATGTAATAATTTCTGCACTTGAACAAATGTTCAGGCTTGTATTGGAGGTCTTCCTGAGTGTATAATGACAGCAGCTTTTGTCATCTGTGTTTCACTACTTTAGTCCAAGTAGGAATTAATGTCTCTGGAAAATACTATTACAATGTAGCATGACACAGAATAATCTCTCAGCAGTTTTGAGATCACAACACATCCCAATGCAGTGACTGCCAAGAGTAGGAAATATAAAGCTTAATGTGAAATGATGGCTAATACAACTTTTCTTTCCCACAACATTATAATAAGAAAAACTGGAATTCAATGGTGGAAACCTTATCATGAATCAGACATTCTTTGGTGGTTTCTAGCTCCTGATTCACACTTAGAGTTTCAACATCTACCAGTGGAAAAAATAGACACCACTAAGCATTTCTGGAAAATCCTCTAGTGAATTAATGATTAAGAGCAATGATAGCCCAGTAAAAGTGAATGACATCAGAACGCTTCAACTCTTATGCAACAAGGCATATTCATGAATGTGTAAAATGGTCTTCCTTTCTTTCTCCCTTTATTGGCAATATCAGAAGAGGAACGCAGTCCTCATCACAGCATGGGAAATCAGTATCTACCACCATTCATATTATCAACACAGCTGCATTCTTCCCTACAAAGTAGTCCATCATTCTCATAATTCACTTAAAAAAAAAAAAAAAAATCAAATATATCTTAATGTCTAAAACCTTATTTTTTCAAAGGACACACATAGTCCCACATTAGAAGGCTGGCATATGAATGTAATTCGCTATCTGGTGACTAAAGAAATCAACAAAATACTACTAATACTCCTACTGGAATATTTGTTGAGTATTCATCAACAATGCAAGATGTTTGTGTAAGCCATATAAGTCTACCTTTGCAAAATAAGGGGTGTTAGTGACTTTTCTCTTTTAACGGAGAGTCTTGGGTCCAATCTGATGTGTTAGATAGGATGCTAGCAACTTCATTTGCATTAGGTTATGGACCTGTCAAAGGAGCGTTAAAAATAATAAAAAAAAAAAAGTTTCTTAAATTAACCTTATCTAATGAAGAATTTTTGTATAAAAACCAAGAAATCACAGCTTGTTTAGAACTATCAACATAAAATCAACATTTACTTTAGCAGCACCAGGTACAAAATGATTACATTCACTGCATAGTCCTGGCAAGGACTTTGCTTCTGGAATTCTACATCTAATTTAAGAGAAATCATAAGTGGACAGAAGTTTTGAATAGATAGACACAATCATCTTTTAGCATCAGGTAGCATCAATGTAGCCATTTTCCTGGTTTAACTCAAATCTTTAAGTTTCATGACATTCCCAATTTGTTGTTGTTTTTTGTACCCTCATGATTCGATTTCATATCTGATGATTCAGATAAAAGTTGTGGCACAAAGTCAGTTTTGTATCCTATTGTAATTACAAAAAAAAAATACCAAAAACATAACAAACCAAACCAACCAGTCAACCAAACAAAACCCAAACAACCAAAAACATAGATCTATTTGAAATGGCAAATATTATTATTTATTAAAAAATATTAATATTTTTAAAAGGGGTGTGAACAGGTCAAAGAAGTCTCAGAGAAGTTCCAGACTTTAACATGACAAGGATTATATTAATATGAATATCTTGTGGTTGCTAGTAACTAGGTTTAGGACTCTATCTAGATTTTTATAAACAATATAAAAAAGTCCAATGCATAGGAATATGAAAATTATGTTAGAGAAACATAAATATAGCTAGTATTAAAAACTTTGCTTTTTCCATTGACAGCCTAAGACAGGAAGTGGGCATGGTGCTTTGATAGATAAAACAAAGGACTGTCTTTGTCCTCTGCTATTAACTTGCTAAGTCAATACAAAAAAATCACTTAAGCAAACATTTTCAAAGTTAGGTGAATAAATGAAGGTACTTCAATGTAAAAGTAGATGCTGTTATAAGACCAATAAGATTTAAGGAGAACTTGTGTCACCTACAAGTAACTCTGTTTCCATACTGTACATTCCAGTGCAGTGAATGCCCAGATAACCAGCAATCTCAACACAAACCTGGCAGTATAGAGAAGGTTGAATCACAAACAATTAAATCAAGGGCACAAACTTCTTGTGTAATGGACATTTTGCTGAATCACATGATTACTGTCCTGAAGAATTAATGCGTGAGTTCTAGTTGAGAAATTATGGAGCTCTTCAGAGTAAGATCCATGCGCTTCACATCTGCTTGAATCCTTTTCTCCAAAATATTTAAAAGTATTTTAAAAAATACTGGTTGTCGTGGTTTAAGCCCAGGCCGTAAATCAGAACCACAAAGTCCACTTCCCCCCCCCACCCACCTTTCTTCCCTCTGCTTCTGGAGGGACAGGGAGGAGAATCAAAAGAATGAAACTCCCACAGGTTGAGATAAGAACAGTTTAATAACTAAGGTATAACACAAATCACTACTGCTACCACCAATAATAATAATGATAAAGGAAATAACAAGCAAGAGAATACAACCGCTCACCAACCGGTACCTCACCCCCACTCCGTAGTGATCCAGCCCTTCCGGGGACTCTCCATTCTACATCCTGGGCATGACGTGCTATGGTATGGAATACCTCTTTGGCTAGTTTGGGTCAGGTGTCCTGTCCCTGCTTCCTCCCGGCTTCTCCTCCTCCCTGGCAGAGCATGAGACTCACAAAGTCC
This sequence comes from Psittacula echo, assembly GCF_963264785.1. Taxonomy (NCBI): domain Eukaryota; kingdom Metazoa; phylum Chordata; class Aves; order Psittaciformes; family Psittacidae; genus Psittacula; species Psittacula echo. The sequence continues at coordinate 7,443,967 of NC_137742.1, read as the reverse complement.
TTGGTCAGGGTAAACATTCTGACCCACAACTGAAAATATCGGCTTTATCAGTATTATTCCCAGGTGGAAAGTCAAAACACAGCACTGCACCAGTAGAAAAAATGACTGCTACTGCTAAACCAGGACACTGGTTTACTCCTTTTTAGGAGCAGAAAGCAAGAGAACCCTGTATTTCAGGAATAGAAATCCAAGTCTATGTCTTCAGAAACCAGAACACATGGCACCTCAAGTAGCTAAGCTTGTATGGTGGATTTTGTAAAGATAAGAGTTAGTTAAAATTGCCCTTGGAGGGATTGATTTGAGTCACAGTACCCCAACACTATCTATGACTATGAAGAGTTTGTTTTCTTTTTATTTAGTTTGGGGTAGATGGAGATAAAAGGAGGGGTGACTGTTGTGGCAGTTTGGATGAATATAACAAAAGATCAGATAATAATACATCTGTTAAGAACATGTGTTGGAACTCCAGGGTATACACTGAAGCTAGTCAGTAATATCTGTGAGTGAATGAAAGAACGAATAAATAAATGTATAAAATCATGATTCTTTCCATCATCCTTCCCCTATGTAACCCACAAGGATTTTTTAAATCTTCTAAAGGATTGAGGAACCTAACATCTCTGCAGCTGTTATTCATTACAACAACTTCATATTGACAGATCTATCAAACTAGAGAGGAGTTCAAGACTAAAGAATATATGAAAGGCCACAAAAGAGAAGCCATGGCCCAGAGAATTTTGTGTGTGAGAAAAGTCAGGGAAGGAAAAGAAAAGCTCAGATAAAGTAAGTGACATATTCTATGGCCCCCAAGAATGACAGATAGGAAATGAGTCATGGCTTGGTAGTTTCTATCAGGTGCATCATAGTTCTGGAGTATAAATGAGTATAAAACATACTCTGAAAAAGTAAAAATGTGTGCTAGCGTGAATATGTCCCTGCTCATTACTACAAAACTACCTCAATGATCCAGGGTTATCTCCATTCCAGATGCACCGCATTTGCCATCACTTTGCTGTCTTATCAAAAATTACTTTTCTATTTGCTCTGTATTAAAGAGGTTCTCATTAATAAATGACAGGCATGTAAGTGGACAGAGATGGAGAAAATAATTCCCAGGATGTGTAAGAAATGCTATGAGGTCCTGCAGGAAGCCTGCAGCAGTTCTAGGAAGTGAGCTAAGATATCCAGCTTTAGCTAGCTATTGTTTTAGCCGAGCTTTAGCCAAGAGCCCAATCTTCCTCTTTCGGAAACAGGTGGCTGCAGTTAAAAGCAATACAACCCCAATCACTTACAAGCTAGTTATATTTACATTGTTTTCTTGAAATTGGATGATGGTGAGATATTTTCAGTGTATTTTTTCCTCTTTGAGTTTCTTCTCTGTCTATTTGAGTTTCTCCTTATAGGCATATTGGAATAGCTTCTGGCTAAAAGAACTAGCTGAGGGAATGCAAGCATTCTCAGTTCTCATTAGGATACTGGAAAACAAAAAAGTATTATCCTCTGTCTTTTTACTTAGAGTGCTGGAGGGACAATACAGTAGCTAACTGTACAGATACAAAAAGATTTTGTCACATTCCTTTCTCTGAAATCTGGATTTCACTGTGGAAAATATCAACAAAGCAACATAAACAGGGCTTTATGATCTTCCTAATGCTGGACCACTGATCTTTTTCTATTTCAGTGATGGTAATTTGGGTCCACACCTATCAGGATGCACAAATAAAATGCTTGATATTAAATAACCATAAAGTAAATTGACATTTAGATTGACATGAGTGGCTTTAGGAAGTCATTGGAAAAAGTTTTTATCAGCATAGGTAGTTTACATCTACAAAGTCTTCAAAAAACCTGAACGTACACAAGTCCATGGGACCTGACAACACCCATCCGCAGAACCTGAAGGAGCTGGCGAATGAAGTTGCTAAGCCACTGGACATCATATTTGAAAAATCATGGCAGTCAGGTGAAGTTCCTGACAACTGGAAGAAGGGAAATATAACCCCCATTTTCAAGAAGGGGAAAATGGATGACCTGCGGAATTACAGAGCAGTCAGTCTCACCTCTGGGCCTGGCAAACTCTTGGAACAGATTCTCCTGGAAGGCATGCTAAGGCACATGAAAAGCAACAAGGAGGTGCTTGGTGACAGCCAGCATGGCTTCACTAAGGGGAAATCCTGCCTGACCAATTTGGTGGTCTTCTATGATGGGGCTACGAAACTGATGGACAGGGGCAGAGCAGTTGACGTCACCTACCTGGATTTGTGCAAAGCTTTTGACACTGTCCCACATGACATCCTTGTCTCTAAATTGGAGAGACATCAATTTGATGGGTGGACCACTCGGTGGATAAAGAACTGGCTGGATGGCCGCACGCAAAGTGTTGTGGTCAATGGCTCGATGTCTGGCTGGAGACCTGTAACGAGTGGTGTCTCTCAGGGATCGATTTTGGGACCGGTCTTGTTCAACATCTTTGTCAGTGACATGGATAGTGGGATTGAGTGCGCCCTCAGCAAGTTTGCTGATGACACCAAGCTGTGTGGTTCAGCTGATACGCCAGAAGGAAGGGATGCCATCCAGAGGGACCTTGACACGCTTGTGAGGTGGGCTGATGCCAACCTTATGAATTTTAACCATGCCAAGTCCAAGGTCCTACACCTGGGTTGGAGCAATCCCAGGCACGGCTACAGGTTGGGCAGAGAAGAGATTCAGAGCAGCCCTGCAGAGAAGGACTTGGGGGTGTTGGCTGATGAGAAAATGAACATGAGCTGACAGCGTGCGCTCGCAGCCCAGAAAGCCAACCATATCCTGGGCTGCATTCAAAAAGAGTGTGACCAGCAGGTCGAAGGAGGTGATCCTGCTGCTCTCTTCTGCTCTCGTGAGGCCTCACTTGGAGTATTGTGTGCAGTTCTGGTGTCCTCAACATAAAAAGGACTTGGAACTGTTGGAACAAGTCCAGAGGAGGGCCACGGGGATGATCAGGGGACTGGAGCGCCTTCCGTATGAAGACAGGCTGAGAAAGTTGGGGCTGTTCAGCCTGGAGAAGAGAAGGCTGCGTGGAGACCTCATAGCAGCCTTCCAGTATCTGAAGGGGGCCTACAAGGATGCTGGGGAGGGACTCTTCATCAGGGACTGTAGTGACAGGACAAGGGGTAATCGGTTCAAACCTAAACAGGGGAAGTTTAGATTGGATATAAGGAAGAAATTCTCTAATATGGGGGTGGTGAGGCACTGGAATGGGTTGCCCAGGGAGGTTGTGAGTGCTCCATCCTTGGCAGTGTTCAAGGCCAGGTTGGATGAGACCTTGGGTGGCATGGTTTAGTGTGAGGTGTCCCTGCCCATGGCAGGGGGATTGGAACTAGATGATCTTCAGGTCCTTTCCAACCCTAACTATTCTATGATTCTATAAATCCTTCCCTGAACTTGTATTCCGCAATTTCGGTATTGACAGTTAATACATGTGAAACTAAAGAAACTCTAATTGTAGTATAGTTGTCATTTTTTGCTTGTAATTGTAACTGAAAATCAAGCAGGAAGAGGAAGCAGTGATCAGAAAGTCAATGACTCACTAGGATCTCTACGCTGAGGAAGATTTCTTTCTTCTGATGTGCCTCGCACACTCTTTCTCTTCTGTTCTTAAGAGTTCTCTCCTTTGTGCCTCAGTATACCTTCTACATTTTCCATATTTCAAAATATAAGACCAAAATATTATAATAGGTTAATTTTAAGATGAATATCATTAATGAGACAACGATCAGTTTTGAACATTAGCTTGAAACCAGCTGTGCAAACCTCACATTTTCTGGGAACAAGGAAGGGTGACTTGCTGTTTAAATTGTCAAGGTGAATTATTAGCTGATGTGAGATGTTAGTGAAGCAATTTTCAACCTAGAAGCAGAAACAGAGTGCAAAACCTTTTCCTAATGCCCTCAAAACATTCCTGAATGTTGACTCTGAGACATGCATCAAAACCAAGGCACTCTTTGGTCTGTGGTTTTTTTTGGTCTTTGTGATTTTGGATAGCTAGCACAGTGCAGGGAAACCTCATGACTGGACCACAGCCACACACTTCTGAATTGGGAACCATGAAACTGCCATTGAATGTTTGTTACTTGGCTTAGGCTGGGGGAAAACTCTAAGTGATCTAGAAAAAAAAAAACGGTACTGAACACCATTACCAAACCCCTTAAATGTTTATTCTGGATTTTTTCCCCTGATATAATTGTATGTTAAAATAGAATCAGATCATATTAAACAGCCTATTTATTTTCTCCATTTCCTATGCTCACAAAAAAAAAGGACATCTGTTGGACTTTGAACAAGTACCAAAACCAATCATATATGGGCATGGTTCTCAGAGCAGAGTAGAAACAACTTTCTAATATGTTGTCCTGTGGTTTGAAGTCATTATGTTTACCTAAAATGTTGTTACAATTGACACAAGCATACACATAGAATCATAGAATCATAGAATAGTTAGGGTTGGAAAGGACCTTGAGATCATCTAGTTCCAACACCCCTGCCATGGGCAGGGACACTTCACACTAAACCATGCCACCCAAGGCCTCATCCAACCTGGCCTTGAACACTGCCAAGGATGGAGCACTCACAACCTCCCTGGGCAACCCATTCCAGTGCCTCACCACCCTCACAGTAAAGAATTTCTTCCTTATATCCAATCTAAACTTCCCCTGTTTAGGTTTGAACCCGTTACCCCTTGTCCTGTCACTACAGTCCCTGATGAAGAGTCCCTCCCCAGCATCCTTGTAGGCCCCCTTCAGATACTGGAAGGCTGCTATGAGGTCTCCACGCAGCCTTCTCTTCTCCAGGCTGAACAGCCCCAACTTTCTCAGCCTGTCTTCATACGGAAGGTGCTCCAGTCCCCTGATCATCCCCGTGGCCCTCCTCTGGACTTGTTCCAACAGTTCCAAGTCCTTTTTATGTTGAGGACACCAGAACTGCACACAATACTGCAAGTGAGTTCTCCCAAGAGCAGAGTAGAGGTGCAGGATCACCTCCTTCGACCTGGAGGCATGCACATGTAGGCATGCACAAAGAGGACCTACTGATAACTGCAGTTTTACAATCCAAAACTATGAATTAATATGTCTTTTCTGTGGAAGCAATTTACTGTCATAGCCCAGTATTTACCCTCTATGACTCTGACACCATTTTATTGAACAAAGGACCGAGTCCTGTGAACCAGAAGTATGCACAACCAAACAGGACATGCTGTTGGGCCTTAAGGAAGAGGAAGGCTGTAAGTGGTACCATCTACCTTCCCACTCAGCTGGACTGACTGTACATAAATCAAGCCTGAGACATTAACTAGAGGAAGAGAAGGCCAAAAGTTGGCTTCAGGAGGTGCTAAGAAAACAGTATTCACTTGGTGAGGGAGTCAACTATCCTGATGAACATGGAAGAATTTCTCTATGATTATGTATATTAATGTAGCGTTGTAGGAGAAAGGCATGTGGCCTTCAGGAAGCTGAAGTGACCCTCAGGCATCACAAAAGGGTAATTTCCTCTAAAACCAATTTATTTGCACACTTTGGAAGTGTATTTCTGAACTAGACTGCAGAATGTATGAAACCAGGATAAAAGACTGCCACCCTTCCTACAGAGAGGCAAAAATTGTCTATCTGTCACACGTTACATATGACATACACATATGGTGTATTTTTATTCAGTTATCCCTTACATTTACTTTTTTTAACCTGATCCCTGAACTTCACCTCTCTGAATTCACCTTAGGCAATATCCTTTTTTCCCCAGCACCCTACCAAAGAGGTCAGTTCTGGTCACTGATCACTGGAAATTGTGACTCCAGGGAAATTCTCTTCAGCCCCATTGACCCAAGATGGAATATTTAGTGGTTTCAGGGACTGAGGCAATGATACACCTGAAAATAGTAGTTCTGTAATAAGGTAAAGTATATCTTTTGCAGGTCAGTTATCAATTAGTGGGTCTAGCAAGCTCCATGATTTTGCTGAACTTCTGAAAGCACTGTTTTGATGAATCAAGCAATATTAGGCAAATTTTCACACAAATGATGAGACGGTAATGTGTAGAATCTCAAATCTTTCTAACATACAAAGATCAGGCTTTGAAGAAAACACTTTTATGAGAATATTCTTTACAAGTGAGCAAAACCTGGAGTTTCTTCCCCTAAACTTGTTTTCAGAAATGGTATGACCATTTCTTGTGGCATTTTCCATGCAATATCTACCTCACACAGGATGCCAGCAGGGAAAATTCCTGCCTGAATTTTTGAGAACTGGCAACATTGCTACTTTTTGGAAAGAGAGTTCTGATATGGGAAATGTCAGTCAAGTTTTAGCACTGACTTTGCTTCCTAAGCTGCCTGGCTGTGTGTTGCCATTTGTCCTATGTGATGTCAACACCTTTTACAACCTGGGCTACCTTCTGCTGCAGATTACATCCTTGTCATCACTCCGCAGAACTGCCAGCCCAAAGCATTTACAAATCAAGACAGACTGCTGAAAACCACACAGTTTTACAATGATAGGTTTGAGACCATCCTTATTTATCATTCAACTGCTGACCTCTTGAGGTGCGCATGCGTCACAATTTCAAGATCTTTTGCAAGTGTGAAAGGAGAAACCTCTTATAATTAAAGGTAAGATTTTTCAGTGATTGACTTTTGTCTCCTCTTTTGGAGCTTTGAAAGAAAAATCTCATTAATATTTTAGGAAATAGTGTTACTAGAATGTCAACAACTCAGATAAAGCAGGGCTGGAATTAAAGGTGATGTGTTATCTGTCCCTGTGTAACTACATCAGATCTATGCAACCCCTGGTAGAGTGTGATTGCTAAGTGAATAGCATTGGTGAAGGTGCAGCACTGAAGTGACAGAAGAGGAAATACTACTAAAAGATGATGGAGAAAACATTTCTTCTGATAGAAAGCATTAATGTTTCCAGAAAACAGGCTGGATATTAATGACAATTTTGCTGTTCCCTGAAAGACTCTTACGGAATGACCTGCACAGAATTCAATTTCTTTCCCTTGAAAGGAGGCAAAAGTGAGTCAGCCTTGCTAGAATTTGAACCTATGGCTCAAGGGAATCAAACTAATTCAACCCTTAGGCACAACTTTTAAGTTATCACCCTCCAGCATATGATAAAAGGTATTATATAAAGAAAGGAAACAGAATTGTAATGAGGGAAGTTTTGGGTGAATCATAAAGTGAGTCAGATTTCAGATGTTTTTGGAGGAGGGCATGGAATCACCTTTTTTTTCAGGTTATTGGGATAACAGCAGGAAAAAACAATTGGGTTAAAAACGTTTTCCAAATACTGAAAGGAACACAAGATTTTATGTCATTTAAGAAAGCTTAGGAAAATTTTTTGTGTGTGTGTGTTTTGTTTTCTGATGGCTTATTCCTGACTTTTTGTTATCATCTGCTCCAGAAAGAGAACTTGACAGGATGTAGTGTTTGTAGCTGTATTCCTAACGCATCTGAAACTGAAAATAATGGAAACTATAAGAAAAAGTTCAATCTCTTTTTTCTTTTTCTGTTAAAAAATGAAGAATTGAGAATTCTGAAGAATGTTTGTAAAAATATTCATGGCAAACATAACCTCAGTTATTGTGGTGCTTCTGCATTTGAAGTAAAATTAGGTTTGAAAAAGTAAATTTTATATTTTCTTGGCTATACTAAAACTTGTCCTGTGGGGACAAGTTTTACTTGTTTCAGTCAGATAAAGTTTGAATTTTGCTCAACATCAAGATAAATCTTATATGATGTTCTTTACTATAACTGCAGATATTTGTATTAGCCCTATAAAAATGTTTGCACTGTATTGTATCTGGTGGAAATGAGTTCTACATTTTTTTTATTCAGTTTTAAATAAGCTGCCTTTGAATTTTGCTGAATATTTCCATATGATTCCATTATAAGAAATCAAAATAAGAGCACTTTACCCATTTCTATATGTCATTCATTTAAAGATACACATATTGCAGTTATTTTGGAAAGGAAAGCTTTCTTTATATTCCTTTGTGCTATAGACATTTTCTCTCCTCAATATCATGTTTTTTGTTTTGTAAAGTAACAAAAACACAACACATTAATCCAGGTGAGATTTTCTTTCATATTCTTCTATAGGATCTACAGCTGAGGTCTTTCTAAGCATTTCTGTCTGTTGAACCATTCACCCATATAGGCAGGATTCTTCCACTCTCTGATCTTTAGACCCAGCAGAGTATAGAAGCAATTGTTTGCTCCCTCTGTGCTGCATTACTTCCTTTTTATCAAAAAAGTAACCTTTAGTCCTTTCACCTTATTTTTTTAAATCACTTTCAGATTCTTTATGTTATCTTATAGTTCTAAATGAGCTGCAGAAGTTTTGGACACAGTAGATAATTTTTGTGCAAAACAGTCAGTTCACTAACAAAAAGAAAAATAGTTTATTCAAACCAAGAAATTTCCATGGGAAATGTATTTTTAAGTATAAAAAATTATGCAGTAACCTTTTTGTTGTTGTGGAGGGCTTTATTATTTTTTTTTATGTGTATCAACAATTCAAAGTATCTATTTTTAGATATAAGATATGTTATTTCAGTTCAGGTAAAAAGATTCTTAAAATAAAATTTAAAAGAAAAAATTCTACAGAATCTCTTCAAAAATTTTTACAGAATTTTACAGATCAAGAAAATATTCAGATGCAGGAAAAAAAAAATCCACTGTCTTTTAAAAAGAATTGTTCAAATTAAAAAAACAAACAAACCAAAAGAAAGTTCTGTTCAGTGGTTTCCACAAGCTGCACAGGCTTTTAGATTACATTCTAGTTTTATCCTGGTGACTTAGATCATAGCATTAAATTCAATTTATTCTGTGCTGTAAGCAAATATGGAGAGAAATCACGAAGCTACAAACATCTAAATGCTGTGAAAAATCAGGGAGTATGACCAGATGTTTTCAGTAGAGCAGTTACTGGCCATAGCAAGGAGAAAAGCCAAACAAACCCCAATGTTTCTGTTGATCTGTCCCAGTCAGAGGTAGGGACTGTGGTGCAGTATGAAGCTGAAAATATGAGCAAGTCATAAGTGTTTTAATACCAGATTAACACTGCACAGTGCAGGTGCCTGTATTCTATATCATGAGCCACTTCTGAGGCTTCAAAAACAGATTAAAAAAAAGGTACAGCAAAAAAGCAGCATTGATTTCCTTTCTTTTCAGGGGTGAAAATACCTTAAATTTACTTCTTTAAGAATTCCAGTTCATTTTTTTCTGGAACTTGATTTTCTTCTCACACACTTGGAAGTCTGCACTGATTTTGGCTGAGATAGAGTTAATTTTCTACATAGTAGCTAGGATGGAGCTATGTTCTGGACTTGGACTGGAAAAAGTGTTGATAAGACAGGTATGTCTTAGTTATTACAGACAGTAAAGTCCTTTTCTGCTTCTCACACCACCCCACCAGTGCATAGACTGGAGGTGCACAAGGAGCTGGGAGGGGACACAGCCAGGACAACTGATCCCAGCTGGCTCAAGGGATATTCCAGACCACGGAATCATGCTCAGCATATAGAGCTAGGGGAAGAAGGAAAGGGGAGAAGTAACTGTTACGCATGGTGGACTACTGCTTTCTTGCAGGTGGCTGAATACCTGCCTGCCTGTGCAAAGTGGTGAATGAATTCCTGGCTTGATTTGTTCGTATGCATAGCCTTTTGTTCGCCTATTAAACTGCCATGTTAACCCATGAATTTCACATTTTTCAGATTCTCTCCCCCATCTCAACGCTGGGAGAGTGAGACACTGCCTGTGTGGGCCTTAGCTGCTGGCTAGGGTTAAGCCACGACAAAGGAACCTGGTAGAAATGCAACAATGGCAAACTAGAATATTTCATTTTACCCCTCCAAAGGCACCATGGTGCTTACAGATTACAGAGTTTCAACCTCAGTTCTGGGAATTTAGGAGAAGATAAGTTTGTTCTTTTTGTTTGTTTGGGGTTTTGACTTTTTTAAACCCACTGCAGTTTTTTTATTGTATACATAGAAAAACTGTTATCCTCATGAGGATATATTAGAAACACTATATTATGGTTAATAAAGGCATAATTAAATACACTTCAATGTGTCTTCCTCTGGTTTAACAGACAGTGAGTACAATTCAAAAGGCCCAACTGGTAAAGCTGCAAATGTACCTATCCAACCCAGCCATGACCCTCAAAGCAATAGGCTATGCACATCAGTTTCTGCTACGGGTAACTCATTTGTTGCTGTTTCATGCCAGCTTGATTTAACTAGCACATATGAACAATGGCAGCACAACTCTGATTCCTGAACATTTAAAACTAGCTGTTGAAGGCAGATGGCATTCTCCAGTTCTCACACAGCTCTACTGCAGAGAACTAAAGTTTAAACTGTCAGCTACCTGCCATTTTTGAAATTGCTGCAGATAAAAACTCTTTGATGATTTCAGATTTCTGCTGCTTGCTTGCAGGCTTACAGAGAATAATTGCCACCATAAGAAAACTACTGAAATAGACAATAAACTGATTTTGGCTGGAAGTATATTGTAATTCTGTTCTATATTGGTATGTGCTGCACCACAGAGACAAGTGTTTGTTTTAAACAACAACAAAAAAAATAGCTAAACTGAGGTGGAAGAAAAACAACTCACTAGTTTAATAGTTCTGGTATAATAATCTGTGAACCAGCTAAGATAGAAACTTAATTGTTACTGAAAAGATTAAATAGACTATGTCTGGTATAAAACACGCAGGACCATATGCCATCCTGCAAGGCTGTAGAACAAAGGAATGAGGCACAACATGATCCAGAAAAAAGACCGCATCTGTAAGAGGAAGCCATTAATGTGATATGGCTCACTCATTCTTCTTCAGGGTCTTACTCCAGTGCTTTGCTAAATGTGAAGATCATCTAACCTCTGACTTCCTTCTCAAGAACTTTCTGTTTATCTGGCTAGGTCTTATATTGGTTCTTTTTACTACTGCTCCTTATGGCGGTAGAGATTTTTTTCCATGGGTTAGCCACCACGACCCTTAAAGATTTTCACAGTTGTTTCATTCTGAGTCAGGGAAGCATGATCAGCTTTGCCCATCCTTTGATGCCAATTTTTATCTTTGTTTATTTGTTATATATATTTTTGCTTTGATGATCAAGTTCAGTAGCACTGACTTATCTTTGTCTTATCATCAGACTTGATTAAAACTTTGCAGAGTCACAGAATCATACAATAACTGAGGTTTGAAACCATGTCTGGAAGTCATCTTGGCCTACCCTCCTGCCCAAAGCCTGGTGAAATAGAACAGGTTTCTCAGTATATTGTCCAGCTGGATTTTAATATTTTCAGCATTGGAGACTCCACACCCTCTCTGGAAACCCAGGGAATCTGTTCTAATGCTTCATAAACACAAAACATTTTTCTTTTTCTTATGCTTAAAGGAAATGTCTTGGGTTTTTTCTCTTTGTGCCCTGTGGCTCCTGCTGTGTTGCTCGGTACCTCTGACAGGAGTCAGGTTCTGTCTTCTTTATACTCTTTTATTCATACATATGGATTTATCACCCCTGAGCTTCTCAACGCTATTTGAGGCTACTCAACTTTTCTCGAATTGAAGTCTCAAGGCTTCAGCTCTGTCATTCATGATAAACATTATAAATGGCGTAGGATATGACTACTAACAAAACTATTTACAATAAAATGCATCTGTTCCTTCTTTTTAACATATTTATTGTACTGATTTTAACTGGTTTAATTAGAATCATAGAATAGTTAGGGTTAGAAAGGACCTTGAGATCATCTAGTTCCAATCCCCCTGCCATGGGCAGGGACACCTCACAATAAACCATGCCACCCAAGGCCTCATCCAACCTGGCCTTGAACACTGCCAAGGATGGAGCACTCACAACCTCCCTGGGCAACCCATTCCAGGGCCTCACCACCCTAACAGTAAAGAATTTCTTCCTTATATCCAATATAAACTTCCCCTGGTTAAGTTTGAACCCATTACCCCTTGTCCTGTCACTACAGTCCCTGATGAAGAGTCCATCCCCAGCATCCTTGTAGGCCCCCTTCAGATACTGGAAGGCTGCTATGAGGTCTCCACACAGCCTTCTCTTCTCCAGGCTGAACAGCCCCAACTTTCTCAGCCTGTCTCCATACGGGAGGTGCTCCAGTCCCCTGATCATCCTCGTGGCCCTCCTCTGGACTTGTTCCAACAGTTCCATGTCCTTTTTATGTTGAGGACACCAGAACTGCACACAATACTCCAAGTGAGGTCTCACGAGAGCAGAGTAGAGGTGCAGGATCACCTCTTTCGACCTGCTGGTCACACTCCTCTTGATGCAGCCCAGGATACGGTTGGCTTTCTGGGCTGCGAGCACACACTGAAGCCGGCTCATGTTCATTTTCTCATTGACCAACACCCCCAAGTCCTTCTCCGCAGGGCTGCTCTGAATCTCTTCTCTGCCCAACCTGTAGCCGTGCCTGGGATTGCTCCAACCCAGGTGTAGGACCTTGGACTTGGCATGGTTAAAATTCATAAGGTTGGCATCAGCCCACCTCACAAGCGTGTCAAGGTCCCTCTGGATGGCATCCCTTCCTTCTGGCGTATCAGCTGAACCACACAGCTTGGTGTCATCAGCAAACTTGCTGAGGGCGCACTCAATACAACTATCCATGTCACTGACAAAGATGTTGAGCAAGACCGGTCCCAACACCGATCTCTGAGGGACACCACTCGTTACAGGTCTCCAGCCAGACATCGAGCCGTTGACCCCAACTCTTTTGCTGCCATCCAGCCAGTTCTTTATCCACCGAGTGGTCCACCCATCAAATTGATGTCTCTCCAATTTAGAGACAAGGATGTCATGTGGGACAGTGTCAAAGGCTTTGCACAAATCCAGGTAGGTGACGTCAACTGCTCTGCCCCTGTCCATCAGTTTCGTAGCCCCATCATAGAAGGCCACCAAATTGGTCAGGCAGGATTTCCCCTTAGTGAAGCCATGCTGGCTGTCACCAAGCACCTCCTTGTTGCTTTTCATATGCCTTAGCATGCCTTCCAGGAGAATCTGTTCCAAGAGTTTGCCAGGCCCAGAGGTGAGACTGACTGCTCTGTAATTCCGCAGGTCATCCATTTTCCCCTTCTTGAAAATGGGGGTTATATTTCCCTTCTTCCAGTTGTCAGGAATTTCACCTGACTGCCATGATTTTACAAATATGATGTCCAGTGGCTTAGCAACTTCATTCACCAGCTCCTTCAGGTTCTGCGGATGGATGTTGTCAGGTCCCATGGACTTGTGTATGTTTAGGTTTTTAAGATGGTCTCGAACCAGATCCTCTCCTACAGTGGGGCTAGGATCTTCATTCTCACAGTCCCTGCGTCCGTCTTCCAAGACTTGGGTCTTAACATCCCTAGCCAAGTTCAATTCTAACTGGGCCTTAGCCTTCCTCACCTGCTCCCTAGCTTCCCGGACAGCATCCCTGTATTTTTCCCAGGCCGCCTGTCCCTGCTTCCACTTTCTATAAGCCTCTTTTTTCCTTTGAATTTTCCTCAACAGCTCCTTATCCATCCAAGGAGGTCTCCTGGCCCTCCTGCTTCACTTCCTTCTAGTTGGGATGCAACACTCCTGAGCTTGGAGCAGGTGATCCTTGAATATCAACCAAGAGTCTTGGGCTCCCCTGCCCTCTAGGGCTGTATCCCATGGAACCTTACTAAGCAGGTTCCTGAAGTGGCCAAAGTCTGCTCTCTTGAAGTCCAGGGCAGTGAGCTTGCTGCATGCTCTTCTCACTGTCCTGAGGATCTCGAATTCGACCATCTCATGGTCACTACAACCAAGGCTGCCCTGGAGTGTCACATTTCTAACCAGCCCTTCCCTGTTGGTGAGCACAAGGTCAAGCATGGCACCTGTCCTTTTCATCTCCTCTATTACTTGCAGGAGGAAGTTGTCTTCCACACAATCAAGGAACCTCCTGGATTGCTTGTGCCGGGCTGTACCTTCAGTCCAACAGATGTCAGGGTGGTTGAAGTTTCCCATGAGAACAAGGGCCTATGATCGTGAGGCTGTTCCTGTCTATAGAGCACTTCATCCACAGATTCCTCTTGAACAGGCAGTCTGTAACAGATCCCCACAATGATGTCCCCCATCGCTGCTCTCCCTTTAACCCTGACCCACAAACTCTCTGTCGACTGCTCACCCTTCCTCAGACAGAGTTCCATACTCTCCAGCCTATCCCTAACATAAATAGCAACTCCCTTTCCCCACCTGCCAGGCCTGTCTTTTCTAAAGAGCCTGTAACCTTCCATTCCAACACTCCAGGCGTAGGAGCCATCTCACCATGTTTCTGTGATGCCTACAATATCATACTCCCATAGTCGTGCACACAATTCTAATTCCTCTTGTTTGTTCCCCATGCTACGAGCGTTTGTATAGAGGCATCTGAGCCGAGCTCCAAATGAAGCCGACTCATTGGCTGGAGCGGCTGAAATATCTCTGCATTGCTCCAAGCATTTATTGTAGGTGCTGGCAACTGACTGGGTGTGTTGGGATGAAACAATGCCCCCCTCCCCCAACACATTTAGTTTAAAGCATCCTTGACCAGTCTGGCAAGCTTCCTACCAAAACCACTCTTCCCCTTCTTTGCCAGATCAGTTCCACCAGCCCTCAGTAGACCTGGCCTACTAACTTGGGCCCCATGTTCAAGACACCCAAACCTCTGACTATGGCACCACCCTTTTAACCATTTATTAACTTGGGCAATCCTCCTATCCTTTTTAAGGTCCTCCCCTGTATCCTGGAGAATTGATGAAAAGACAATCTGAGCCCCAGAGCCCCTAACCACCTCTCCCAGGGCTCTGTAGTCCTTCTTTTGTTCACCAGGCTTCTTCTATCAACATCGCTAGCACTCACATGGATCACCAGAAGTGGGTAATAGTCCATGGGACTCACTAGAGCAAGCAGCCTCTTTGCAACATCCCTGATCCTTGCCCCAGGTAGGCAACAGACCTCCCTCGAGACTGGGTCAGGCCGACAGATGAGTGCTTCTGTCCCTTTCAAAGGAGAGTCCCCTACCACTATGACCCGTCTCTTTTTCTTGGCAGCACCAGTAGTGATCTTCTTTACCGGTGCACCAGCCGGTTGTTTCTGGGGAAAGTGCCCTTCCTTCTTAGACCCCTGGAGGACAGCAAAGCCGTTCTGGGTGGGGACAACAGCTTTAGGAGGAAGCCCCTTGCTTTTAATTGTCCTCTTATTCTTTTTTTAGTTGCTTTTTGTTGTTACTATTTCCCAGCTTCCTGGGTTGACAGCCTCCTTCTTTCCTCCATGAGCTGCAGGGGACGCCTGAGGGCCCTGCACAGTTTGGGCCTGGAGCAAGCAGTCCTGCTTCCTCTCAGCCTCTCTGACATCTTGCAGCTTATTAACAGCATCCCGCAGCTCAGCCACCTGCTGCAGGAGGACCTCCACCAGGGAGCACTGAGTGCAGCCCTGCCCATTGGGCACCATTCCCTCACGAGACCAGTGCAGGCACTCTCTACACTCTGAGCATTGCACTGCAGCCTCCCCTCTCATTGGCTCTGTCTGGGTACCTACGCTGGCCACCGCCGGGGCAGCCAGAGCAGAGCTCCCAGACCGGGCCATGGTCATGCGGCGAGTACTCACCATCCCACTCGCCTGCCCGCGCAAACTGCCTCGACCCACCCTGTTCCCTGCGCTCCCTGGGGCAGGTTTTTACCCAGTCAGCACCGGTGCCGCCCCTCCTGGCTCCGCCCCCTGTGAGTCCCTGCTCGCCTCAGCTGAGCTGCCGGCTCCTGGGCAAGTCCTGCCGAGGACCTGAGGCTCCCTCGGTGGCTCTGCCTGCTCTCAGTTGAGGCTCCTGGACGCTGATCTCCTTTCCGCTCCGGTGTTGAAGGCGTCCTCTCGATCTACTCACCTCAGCAATTCAATTACTTAATCAAATATCGTATAGCCTCAAATCAAATGTCTCACAGACACATAAGAACACTGTACCAACAGTTGCATTTATTAATTTAACATATGCTTCTCTCAAGTGAAGATGTCACATTATTTAGATGGGATGTACTTTACATAAAGTAAGTAGGAGTGAATCTTTCCTAAAGATGTATTCAGGTTTGCTGTTTACCCTCTTGAAAACTTCAGCACTTTTGTACCCTGTTCTCTGTAGCATCTTCAGTGTTCCAAAAATCCTGTGAAAACTGTCATTGAGAGCTCAGAAATTGTCTTATTTCTGTTAAAGTTCTTTGGTAGTAACTATCAAATATATGTCAATAAAAATATATCAAACTTAGTAGTAGCAGTTTAACAGACTTCTTAACCATTTCTTGGAGATGAAAATATATCATCATATGATGTGACTACATTTTTCAGCTTTTCCTAAATGCAGAAGGGAAATATGTACTGAAAAGATTTGCCTTTGCTGTATTATTATTATTGACAATTTACCATTCCCATTTACTGGATAATTGATTATATTGTTGCATATTGTTTCCATTTCTATATTGTTACAAATGTTTTTAGTTAGTAAGAGGTATAAGCTACCACTTCTTTTGATTTATCTGATGGAACACAAAGTTGGACTAGATACACTTTAAAGGTCCCTTCCAACCTAAGTGACTCTAACCTCAAGCACAGTGATTCAAAACAATTTGCTTCTAAAATGTTAATGATTCACAGAAAAGCAGATGTCTTCTCCCTGGTTGTCAGCTGTGTCCTTCCTAAATATGTTATAAACTTTGGTTAAAATTCCAGTTTTGTAATCTTGCCATCAGTTTTCATCAAGTAAAATTAAGGCAAAACAATTTGCATGAATGAAAGTTTCCAATTCTTGGTTTATCCAATATCCTACCACTGCTTTGTCTTTATCATGAAACTTTTCTCCTGATTTCTAACCAGAATTTCCAATATTCTGACTTGTGTCCACTGGAGCGTTGGCTCTCTTCCCATCCCTATGCAGACTGAGATAGTGACAGAGCAATGAGATTAATAACACTGCCTGTTTTGATTTTGTGCTAACTTGATAAGAATTTCTGGGTTGTTTGTTACTTACACTCCCCTTTTGCATTAGTACATTAATTCCCCAGTAATCTAGCTGATGTCTCTGACAACTTGCCAGCATTTAAGATGATAGGTCTTAACAGAGCTTCACAGATTCTTCTTCCCACCCACACTACTTTCAAGGGCAAGTCGCCAAACCTTTTGGAAGAGCAGCATTCCAACATTCCAAAACAGAAACTTATTTCATACACAACTTACCAAAACAGAAATTTATTTCTAAGATTTCCTTACCTAATTTTCATTCTTCAGCTGATTATTTTTCTTTGGAATCATAACTTACTAAGGAACAGTATCATTTTTTACAGAGATTGCCAGTGTCAATTGTCTCTAGCTGAATCAGTCCTTTCTAGATAGTTCATACCCATAGGTTTTAATATTTTACTCTTACAGGCCTTCCATCCTTCTACAGGTGATTATAATCCATAATTATTATGATTAACACTTTTAGACTAAGTTTGCTTAGTGTTGGAGACCAGCAGCCATTCGAAGGCACATTCTAAAATAATTTTCCATTTGATCAGATGAGTATGCAGAGATAACCTTCATATATTCCACCCACAGTATCTAGGAATGGCAGAAATTTCTATTTGCAGAATTTTTCAACCCTTTCTTCCTTGATGCCTACTACCCCCTTTTCCATCTTCCTACTCATTTGCCACTAGCTGCTTGACCTGCTAATGCAATGGTTCTGAGCTCTTTTCCAAATCCTTTTTGACATGTAAGTGATTGTGATGCCATCCACCCAGTTTAGTTGCTTAGAAACTCAACTTCTTCAAGCTCTGGAGTTACCCATTCAATCTAACAGTAGCTGCTTCTAGTCCATTTACCTAATGGTCTTTGAGAAGTACTTGCGCTTTTTTTATCTTCTCACAGGAGAAGCTAATAATAACACAAACACTTTTCCATATCATATTGATCAATTACTGTTCATTATGGTACAGAGAAGGGTACTTTTCATAAAAGGAAGTCCTAACACTAGCTCTCAAAATGTTCTACAAAGCTTGGGAGCCATTAAACCACTCAATTCAGCTCCAGCAGTTCACAAATACTCAAAAACCTTAAATATTGGCACTACTCAAAGACAAGTGAATCACAGACCTTAGGCTAATAGAAAACAGGTGTATGCACTGTTTCATTTAGTTGTTCTTGGTCAAGTTATATATGTTGCAATTAGAAAAAGTAATCAACAAAAATTTAAACATTATTTCTACCTCTCCATAGTTTTCCACTTCAAAACTCTGGTTTTATGGTCATGTACTCCTTTAACAAACAATTTATAATATTCACCTTCCTCAAATTATAATAAGATCTTAACACAGCTGAAAGAGAATAAAAAAAAGATGGGGTGGGGAGACAACAGAAGGAATGCAAAACCTCACAGAGTAAGAAACTGTCGTGGTTTAAGCCCAGGCTGTAAATCAGAACCACGAAGTCCACTTCCCCCCCACCTTTCTTCCCTCCGCTCCTGGAGGGACAGGGAGGAGAATCAAAAGAATGCAGCTCCCACGGGTTGAGATAAGAACAGTTTAATAACTAAGGTATAACACAAATCACTACTGCTACCACCAATAAGAATAATGATAAAGGAAATAACAAGGAAGAGAATACAACCGCTCACCAACCGGTACCTCACCCCCACCCTGCCATGATCCAGCCCTTACAGGAACTCTCAGTTCTACATCCTGGGCATGACGTGCTATGGTATGGAATACCTCTTTGGCTAGTTTGGGTCAGGTGTCCTGTCCCTGCTTCCTCCCGGCTTCTCCTCCTCCCTGGCAGAGCATGAGACTCACAAAGTCCTTGGTCAGGATAAACATTCTGACCAGCAACTGAAAACATCGGCTTTATCAATATTTTCCCAGGCCGAAAGTCAAAACCACAGCGCTGCACTAGCTACTAAGAAGAAGAAAAACTGCTGCTGCTGAACCCAGGACAGAAACACAGGCAGGTGAAGAGAATACTATGTTATGTGAGTATACACCCCCCACCACACACACACTTGTCCCTCTTGGTATTTCCTTACTGAACCAGTATTGATTTCTTTCCTAGACCTCATTTCATATTGTGCCCTGAAAATTAAATGATCTATTTAGTTTCAATATGGCCCAAGATTCTAATTGGATTTTGAGGCAGTAATTTATGTAATATTAATGGATACTTTCACAAAACCACTAATTAACAGCTGACCTTTATTTTTCCTGTGAAGCAAGAAGAAAGAAAGAAAAAGAGGTGGGAGGGTGGGAGTGTGGAGAGAGAGAGAGAGAGAGAAACAGAGAAACAGAAAGAAAGAAAGTCAAAGAAAAAATGAAACAATAAAAAAAGCACATCAGGGTCTTTTCTGCTCCCCCCCCCCCCCCCCCTTTAGGAGTGGTCTGAATTTAATTAGCAAAAGCCAGCACACATAAGGGACATTTTGGGGAGCATCAAAATACATTATGTATTTGATCATCTTATAACTATAAAAATGGCTAAATAATTTGAATGCAGTTCGATAAAATGTGTTTTCAATGAGAAGCTTTGGCTCTGGGTGATGGATTAAAAGCTTCATATAACCCAGACATTTTACAAGCTGCTACTAGACAAATTCAAAGTAAAAGATGATATTTTTTCTTCATTTTCTGCTTTATTTTTTATATTTTTTTTTCTTAACAACAGTGGAATAAATATGTACAGCATCATTTAAGTGCTTTATGAATAGAAAAAGACAAAGATTCAGAGTTATCACCTTATTATTAAAAGAAGAAATCCACTTGCTTGTTCAGCAGGTGTTTTATTTCCTACTTATTGCCATATAGCTCCCTAAAAATCAAGGATTTAGGGAAATGTACCCTGAGACACCCAGAACAATACTGAACCTCCCTTTAAATTGATACTTTCACTAAAATTCAAGAATTAAACATGTTAATCTTTTGGCTAACTTTCTTTAAAAACTATCTTCTACGTATTAACAGTTACAAATCTATTGAACACATTATTATCATATATAAAACTGATAATAATTGTAACGAATATAAGCATGATCCTCTGTTTGTCACTGCTTTGTATTGCCTTTAGCATTTGTGTCATTGTTGTTTAATGGTATTTTATGCTTTGTACTTTAATGTAAGTTACTAGATGCAAAAGAAGACGAGTAATCAGGGCCATAAATAGACAGCCACAGAAACTGTATGTTTAGGGATACATCAGCTTTAGTTCTAATCTGTTCAAACTAGTTCAAATGACTGACATGTGAGTATTTACTAACAAAAGCTAAGCCTCTTCAAACATGCTTAAAATCATTACGAAAAAATATGAATAAATAAGTCTTTAAAAAGAAAAATTCCTGCTGTGAGTAAACCAATCCAGTGCAGCTCTTAAGTGTGAATGCAAAATTGGATTTAGGGACTTCAAAGCTGAAGATTGCAATAGCCAATTATTTTTCAGTCCTTTACTCTTATCATGGGATCTATGATCTCCAATTAGGCAGTGGAGTGTCTGATGACTTACACAGAAAAAAAAGTGGTCCTTTAGCATGAGATTTAAGAAAATTACAGAACAGAGATTTTCACAAGAGATAGCCATATAATTTTTGGATCCTAATGGCACTTAGAAATGAAGTCTAAACAACATATTTCTGTCAGTATGGAAACAGTAACAGGAAGGTTTACCTGAAGATTAAAAGCTGTCAGGATTACAGACAGACATTTAGTATTCTAATTTTATTTACTGAAATTTAGGTTTGTGCATCCCATATTTTCAAAGCAAATAAGCAATTTCTAATGGTTTGCTTGTTTCTTTGTTTGCTTTCCTTTGCAACCTAGCTCTTAGGACTTAATTTGACCCGTTTGTGAAAGGCAGTTTCAAGCTCCATGTTGAACTGTCCTAATTTCTATCATCTGTGTCAAAGATACCCTGCATAAATCAAAGAATTTTCAAGCCATCTTAGAGAAGAACATTTTTAAACCTGAGCAAAGGTCTGACCTGACCCTTTTAAGTGAGTGGTGACCCTTCTTTTTGTTTTGGTGGGCACCACTGGGATCAAGGGCATATAGCCCAGCACAGTAAATGGATTATGTATGGACATAACTGAGAACTTTTTGGCTGGGAAAGAATCCCACACTTGTAAATAGAAGTTTTTCTGAATTATCCAAATTGTTTGTTTTCTACTCATTCAACTTAGATTTTCTATGACCTTCCTTGTCTATTCGTAACTAGTCAGTCCCGTTATTAAATAAATAATTTAACACTGGTTTTTAATACATAAAGACTCTTTTTTTTTTCTAATTTCGCTTTTAATATTCCCCCCTTCACCAGTGTTTACCTCAAACTTACAGTAATTTTCTATAAGAACAACTAATCAGAGAATAGATTGTCTAAATTTTACTAATCACAGAATTATAGTTTTATTTTATTTTCAAGCACAGAGGTGCTCGAATGCATCAGCTGATACTGTTCCCAAATTCTAGCTGTCTGAATGCATCAAAAGCAACAATCAATGGTACCAAAAATTTATTTTCAATGACATAAAAGATGAGTGGAAAATAGATGAATGGAGAAGTGACGTTATTTGATCAGTGTCAGATCACAGGTCAGTAGTGAAGCAGAGACAAGAGTTTGTTGGGTTTTTTATTAAGTTGCTGCCTAATGTCCTGATCGTTATTTAGCACCTTCCTTACCAAGAAACTGTAGATTAGACTTACAAAGTCTCATCGAGTTGTTAAGACAGGATTGCTCCTCATAGGTTCAGCACTGACTTGCCAAATTTGCATTTAAATGACTGAAGCCAGCCTGTGTACTTCCACTATTTCCATTAAAGATGGATGAGGGTTTACTTTTAGGAAACAGTTCCAGATAGGCCTGCGTTTTCCTTAACTTTTCCCTTCCTTCTTTGAAGTTAAGCACTGACAGGAGTGAATTGAATCTCTCTGCCCCATGTTGTCGCCTGGTGCTTTTATATTTTGTTTATGTCGCTTTGTTTATGAGCCAGCCACTGTTCAGGGAGTAAAAA
The DNA here is from genome assembly GCF_963264785.1 of Psittacula echo. Classification (NCBI taxonomy): domain Eukaryota; kingdom Metazoa; phylum Chordata; class Aves; order Psittaciformes; family Psittacidae; genus Psittacula; species Psittacula echo. Next base: position 7,421,922 of record NC_137742.1, on the reverse strand, counting down.
CTGCATTCCAAAACCTCAGTACCAGTACATAAGAAATGTCACTTGAGGAAGAGATCAACACAATTATCGCCATTATTCTTTTCTTCTCTAAGGGCTGTTTCCAGGTCGTAGACACCTATTGTGGATGCTTTGGGAATAATGAAAACCATTAACAGATTGTTAATGTGACTTGGTAACAGACCAAGCAGAGACTTATAAAACAATAAAGCTTTACAATCAATCTGATGTGTAACTAGGCACTGATGAAAGCAGGTATAACATTGGTTAGTGCCAAATTTTAACTTTTCTGAGCATCCCAGTGCTGCAGAGCCACTGAAACTTATTTGGATCAGATGGGTAAAGTGTTTTGAGGCTCAACTTTGGGGAGTTTTTGTTAGACGACCCACTGAAGCTAAGATGGCATCACCGAACTGAACCAATAGGCATCCTCTGGAACTGGGAGAGGAGTGTTTGCAGCCCTCCAGGTGGCAGAACTGAGACTGGGGTTAAACTATTTTATTTTCCTTGTCTATTTATTTGTTTATTTATTGATTTCTTTTACTCTCTCTTTCTGCAGATCTGGAACTGTGTGCTGTGAAAATGATCAGTAAGTGTTAGCAGAAAAGCTATTGAAAATTTATTTCAGAATCCAAATTTGCTTTACTTTAGTACTGATCTGTTTTGTTCCCTTAGCAAGACCCTGGACCAAGTTTCCTCACTTAACTTGTGTCTGACTTGCCTTTATGGTAAACTTTGTATTTCATAGGAAATATCCCTCTCCTACTCTCTTTTTTCTCTCTCCTCTCCTCTGCTGTCTTCCACTCTCTTCTCTCTTCTGTCCTCTTCTTCTCTCTTAATGTTCTCTATCTTTCCATCTTTTCCTTTTCTTCATTAAAGGTACTGACCAACTTTATATTATCCTTTGGTTTACATTTTCTATATCAATGTGTGGTTTTGGCATTTTCCATTTCTGGACCTGCAGGCTGGGCTACCCTTACAGTCTGGAAAAGTACCGCACTGACTATGCTAATCCAGGAGTTAAGGTTTAGAGCATCATAGCTGGTGATAACAAGATATTTACAGCCCAGGCAGACTAAGATTGAGCTGTGCGCTCTGTCATTTTCATTTTATGAGCCTGCTCTATAAAACTGTTCCCATATGGTTAAAGTTAGGGATAAACAAACAGGTTCTGATCAAATAAAAAACCACTCAAATCTTTGCCCAGGGTTTATAATGAATTTTTTTTTTTTTAATCTCTGAAATTATTGCTTATGTAAATTTTAAAATCTCTTGGTTTTGTCTGCTGGATCTTTATTTTCTTAATTTAACCTGAGACTCAAATCCAGAAGTAAATGCTGCTTTATATTAGCTCTGCTTTAATTGAAACAAGTAGAAGGAGCAGTTTTACAAGCTGGTCTTGTGTAAAGCCAAGTAAGGTTAAATGAAACCTCCAACCAGAGTCCAATACACCCTGTTTACAGGGTTGGTTTCTAGGAAGAAAAGGAGATAAAGCAAGCAATTCTCACAGGGGCCTGAGGTACAGGCAACCTCAGACTGTTGACAGTTTGCTGTCATGCTACCTAGCCATTTGAAGATACCAGCTCAGTTCCTGAAGCAAATAAGCCATGTTTGCATGGCATTCAGCTGGGCTTGCTTATCCATATGATACTTTCCTATACAAATATGATTACACACTCTGCGAATGCACTTGTGTTTCTGCACTATTATGGTGTGATTGCATTCCTAGAGGTTTCACTAATAACAGTCAAACTTTTTCTGATATGCAAAAAAAAGAGGAATGATATGTTTTGCTTTCATAGCCCAGTCACCCTTCTGACAGACAAAGCATCTTGTCTATTCATGTAGAAACAATGCTGATCCCTGGGTATGAGAGCCAAGATGGGAAGAAAGGGGAAGATATCAGGTTTAGACTGACTGCTCTAGCTGGAAAAACATAAAAACTTTTTGGGCACAAAAATATTTTTTCGAAAAGAAGCTTCTGTATCTGATAGCTTTTCTATTTCTTGTCTTGCTTATATACTGCTGAGTGATACCATTCAAGTCACTGGATCTAAGCATAAAACCAAATGTAGTCCAACTTGTCTCATGTCACAGTACAATGAGCCTGGAATGTCTCAATTTAAATGCTGAATCCTAAGAAATGTATATCTACCTAAACAAACCCACTCTGAATTAACACTCCCAGAGCCCAAGGACTTTGAGGCAAGTAGAAGGAAGTCAGAGAAATTTTCTTATAAAAGAATTTGGGCTATTTTCTTCAAATAGGACACTGTAGTGTAAGAGGGTAATACACAGAGATTTGACTAGAGTATTTGGATAGTATATGAACAAAAGCACTCCTGGACACCTGTCAGAAATAAACTTCTGAATCTCTTGAGATTTGTGCATCCCTAATCACCCATTTAGCTTCTGCCTGCTGTAACAGAGATAGTGGACAAAATGCACCTGCAGTGCTGCCAAATGTTCCTACTTTGTACAAATAAAATCGCTGCTGCTTTTTCTGTAGAAGACTGATAGGGGGAGATAAATAAGTGAAGAGACCTCATCATGCTTCAGTCTAGATAGTGGGGTGTGAAGGCCCTGCAATTAGGGGTTTAAGAGCTGCTGAAACCTTGGTTGAGATGAAAGAAAGTCACTTTTCTCTGACCAGGCTTTTAATCTTGCCTGATGATCCATTTCTGCCTGCTGTAAAGGAGGTGCTTGTTTGAGAGGCCTTATGTAGGTATAGCTGGATTGTTACAAGGAGAGGTCATGGTGGTGCTCAGACCTTTGGCAGCTCTGCCCAGATGGCATAAAGCTCTCAAAGATTTTATCAGCAAAGACAGGAACTTAAGGATGTTTCTCCTTAAGTGGTAATTGCACATCACTTAAGGGGCTTGAACATCTGATGCACAGAGAGTCTCTTCCCAGGAAAAAAAGAGGTGAAAATATTACATTAGGTATCAGTTGTGAATTCCTCTTGGAGAAACTTTGCTTGGTAACTCTCTAAGCTATAATACAAGTACTTGAGCACTCAGGTCCCTCTGCGTTTCAGAGGTGGACACAGGACATGCCTTGTCTTGTAATTAAGGTCTTGCTCTTCAGTAGATCTGGGGTACGCTTAACTCAACACCTAGTCTTATCCACCAATTGTAGTTCCGTGGTCTGTTGAGCAATTCTGGCTTCATTCTAGCAGCTAATCAAAGTCTATCCTCAAACTGATGAGCTTGTTTTTATTCTGAACTTCCCGTCCCCCACATCTTTCTATACCATTAAATCAAAGTGTAGAGAAGATGAAACCCAAGAATAATACCAATGAAAAGGCACAGAGACCAATTACAGTATGAGAACAGAACATTTATCTGTTTTCTAACTCTTATTGGGAGGGTCCTGTCCCTTCTTTTGACCTGTCTGGCAGGTGCCTTACCTCTCCCAACCCTTATGAACCAGTTATTACCTAAACAAGTAGAAAATGATCTGCTGTTTTAAAAATTGTTATTTTGATACCATCATTTCCTGCTGAGTTGATGAGGTAAATAATATCCCATGAACCAGTGCTGGAATGGATAAGCATAGAAGGCTCTTTATCTGGGACTGTGTGAGAAGGGCAGTGAAAGGGAGTCACTGATGTTGGTAGCAGCAAGCTGCTTAAGTGGACACAGTCAACTTGGTTGTAGGGCTGTTTTTCTGCATTAAACTAATAAGGCTGTTTTTCTGCATTAAATTAATAAGACTGAAAAAAGAAGAAACAAGAAAACCTTTGTTTTTTTCCTCTCAGAGCCATCTCGGGGCACCTTGAACACCTGTGTTGCACATGGAAAGGAGCAAGGAAACAGCCAGCATACCCCGGCAGACTAAGATGAAAAAAAGTTGACATGCAGCAGCCATTAAGATTCCTTCAAAGTGTGAATTCTAGCATTTCTGTCCAGACCTACTCTGAATTTGTTCTTGACCAACCTTGTGTAAGTATTGATATTCCTAAATAATCCTTGTGTGAAAAGAGACAAGGCAAATATTCAGAACACTGTGATTATCTCCTCCCTCAGTAGAAGTTTCATTAGGCTTTCATTGAGTTAATTGATCTTCCTAATTGTTTTTATTTCTTACACAGTTACAGAGTGGAGTACAGTCACATATAGAGTCTTTCTTCTTAGGGTCTGTGGTGACTATCTCAGTCTCAATTCTTCTATCGTCTGCTATCTTCAAATCTACCCCAAAATATACAGAGCATTTGGGCTGGATCCTTTCTGATGCCACAAAATATATGCTTGCCCCATAAGTAGGAGATCTGGTAGAAGGATTGCACTTTCTAAAGCTCAGTCTCATGCATCTATTGCCTTGGGAGAGCTGCAGATTTGTCCTTCCCCTGACCCAGAGCCATGTGCCATCTGGCTGGTTGTATTTTACTCATGACACACTCCTGCTAACAATCTCTTCTCCCCCTTTGGAGAATTAGGTTTGCTACTGGAAAGTGGTGGAATAAAGCATTTCAACTATCCTAGGACATGCACTAAAAATGATGAGGAGACTTGTTGAGCAGATCAGAGCAGGTAGTGCATTGACCTGTCATAGAGTTCAGGTGTAATATTTTTCATGCAGCTTTCGAGCTTGCATCCTATCCTCACCCAAATTACATGGGATTTTTTCTATTTTTTTAGCTGGAACCTAGCTGCCTGTAGTGGACACCAGCAGGTGATTTGTTTCAATGTCAAAAGGAGGATTTTGGCTAAAGCTGTCATGCAATTGCTACTGTAATTGACCCCATGCTGGAAAGCCAAGAAACCTGTCCCACAAAAGCATCTGTGGCTTCTGTGGTCCAGGTTGCTGCTTTCAAGCCTGAATTGATATACAGTTAACTTGCAGGGTATGAATGAGATAGCCTTCTGCCCCTGCTTCCCCAAAAGGAGGAATAACAGCACTGCTATCACAATGCCTGAATATAGCAAGTTTTAGTTATGAAACTCAGAGGCAGAACAAGAGCTCAGATTAAGTTTAGACTTTTAAGTTAGACTTTTAATTACTAACACCAGTGGGAAATGTGGAGCAACATGAACAAAAGTCCCCAAGTCTAAAATGGACACATAAGGGTATTAGTAAGAGAATTTACTATGCAGAAGAGATGAGATGCAGAATAGTATTGCCATCTGCAGTCATTAGAGTACGGATTTATTCTTGCTTGCTTTCACCGTTAGCCTGAGCGATCACAGGAATATTTGCTTCTCAGTTAAGTAAACTAGCTAACTGCCATACTAAAATATCTGTTTCTCTGAAAATGACAATTGGAAAAGATTTTTTGAGTGAGAGTCAAAAATTAATAATTTATCATTTCTCAAATGACTACAAATTTAAATTCTCCAAAGCCTGAAAATAAAATTCTTCAGTAGCACTGTGAAATGTAGTGAGGATTTGGATTCTTGTGCAGCTAAAGTGTCACTACCACAACAAAGATACTCTTTCTGTTTTGCCATCAATTTTTCGTGTCTTGTTAGAGAAGTTCTTTATCCTCTCCAATTATGGATATTAATATTAGAACAATAAAATATGGTTAAAGGCTGTGGATTTTTTTTTTTTTTTTCTCTCTAAAGACACAGGTGAACAATTATTTCAAATAAACTGAGGAGTACACAAGAAGAAAATAAAAATGTATGCATAAGGCAAAGTATTTATTATTATCATTACTATAGAAATTCCCTGATTTTCAACCACAATTTTCAGAACACTAGTTAAATGGTGATATGATTTTCTCAATGCTGATGTACATGGATAAAAGAAGAATCTCAGTACCATTCTAACTTGTTTTAAACAATCAAGATATGCCTGACATGCCTCTCTAAGACACACTTTTTCTTTTTTCCTTTTTTTTTTTCCTCATAAATTTCTTACTTTTTCTGTGTGTCTGAACTTCAGTGTTTTACCTAAGGTTAAAAATAGAGCTGTGAAAAAGATTTCATCCCAGTATTCAACAATAAAATGATTTGGTGAAGTTTGAGGTGTTCGTATCTGACCTTTCATAGTCACTAAAGATATCACACACCTATATCAGATGTTCTTGTTACGGGCAACAAAAATCTTCTGGAAAATCTGAAGGTAATTTCCAGTGAGAATTTAAGTTAGTCTGCATGAATCACCTCTGTACATAACTTTCTATCTCTGATTTTAATAAGTCACCAAAGTCTTTAGGGGATAAAAATAGCTTGTATAAATATCTTTCACTACTTATTATCTCCAAGCCTAGGTTCAGAACTGATAAAAGAATAATTCAGTGACTCTAATGGTGTTGTTAGCATCATCTAGTGTTCATGTATACTGAAAAAAACACCAAACAGTATTTTCCATTAATAAAACATGGGAAACATAAACTTCATTTTCTCACAGAAATTAGAAATGGTAAAATCCTCAAGAGTACTTCTCCAAGGATCAATTCTGCAATCAGATTGCGTGTTCATGTTATTTAGTTTACTATCAGTTAAGGATGAAGGCTCCACAACCTTCCTAGGAAATCTATTCCAGTGCAACTTTGTTAGAACTCAAAGATTTTAAACTTCATTCTGCTACATTATTTCATGTCTTGGTTTTGTTTCTGTTGTGCACATAAATATTTCAGTCACTTTGACAAAAATGAAAGGATTGAAGAGATGCAAATTTGCAGAAGCTGCAGGCTGATTAAAAGTATTTTTATTTTATATCAAATAATGCCACTGGCTAGGTCATCTGTGAACATCTGTGATCCATCGATCTACTCACATAAATATCAATGTGTTGAGATAAAAATCTAAATCAATATACTTTATGGCTGTGGCAAACTCATTTCGCTGTGCATGTTGTTCTGTCATAAGAAGTCATGGAAACAATACTGAATAATGAAGAGCTGGACTTCAATATGATTGCTTTAATCCTGAAGCCCTCCACAAAACAAATGATTTCTGAGTAGAATTCTAGTCAAGATACCAGGCATTGTATGAATTTTATCTTTAATGTATTAAAAAGAGGAGGAACAGTGTTTCTGTTCACCTTAGATTTATACAAGTTGCTCATGGCCAAAGTAGGGCTTTTAAAGCCTTCATAGAATGCAGAACAAACCAGTGATGGAGGGAAGTATAATATACACAGCTTGGATAATGGATAACATGGAAGTTTCATAACTTGACTGTAATAAACTCTGCACAGACTGAGCCACTTTGCAATTTGCCCCTGCTTCAAGAAGGAGGATGTTCCAGATGAACTGCAGGACTTTTTTTCAACTTTTCTCTGATTTTCTGATTCTATAACAGCACCAAGTTGGAACCTTTCAAAGTCTAAATCTAAGAGGAAAAAAAAGGAAAAAGAATGACCGCAACACCACCACCATTCATAGTAATGGGATATTATAAAAGTGAACAGCATTTCACAAGAGAAAGCATGAAAATGTCTTTTTTTCCTTAATTTTTTACTGACCAAGAAACTGGAGAAAGCCAGTAAGAATGCTCTAAGTCTCTGATCAGGTCTTTTTCTCTAATAATTAATATAGAACATGAAACAAAGTAGAGTGCTTGTTTTTGAAAGGACTTTCCTGAGACTCTAAGGTGCTGGAAGACAATGTATGGAATGAGAATGAGAGTTGAATTTATTGCAACGCAGAGTGTTGGCTATAAACATGTATTTAACAGTGATAGGTGATACCAAGCCAAGAAATGTTATTTGCTTTAAATCATGTTACAAAGCAAATTTCACTTGCATTTCACGTAATTTAGGCACACCAAATTAGCCTCTCTGACACATATTTCTCCATTGCCCTTCATCAGGAAGGTGGAGTTATCTCACGTTATCTAATGGACAGTGACTGAATAGACCAGCTGCTGTCCAAAGGTAATAATACATAGGGAGACTGGTAGAATTAGATTAGGCCAGGTATAAGTAGAGTAATTCATTCTAGTTTAAAGTTAATGTAGCAAAAGGCCAATCTGACATGACACATTTAAAACTGATTGCTTAAGATCTACTGAAGGAGGATTTGGATCTTAAACTGACTAAAACAGATTATGATCTTATAGTGGCAGGGGAAAAAGATGGCAGTGCCTCTAACATTAGCCTGGTTAAGAGTATCATATGAATTAACTTTAGTAACAAAGAGTAGATTTCAGTAAAGGATTCAGCTGGAAATAAGAAAAGGTTTGGTTTTGTTTTGGGTTTTTTTATTTTATTTCTTATTCTTCATAGAGAAAGATTAATGTGTTCTAGCTAAAAAAGCCCAAAACAACTAACCAACAAAAAAAAAAAAAAGAAAAAAAAAAGAAAAAAAATCTTGGCTATTTCTAGACAAAGATTTTTACAAAATTTCTAAACTCAAACTTCTAATTTATGTGGTAAGCCTGGTTCTAAGATCAGGATAAAGACTTTGCTTTAAATACAGTTTAAAAAGAAATTAGAAATTGCATTTAAATTTGAAATCTAAAGAGATTCCTGTATGCAATAGCTATTATCTTTACATGAAATTGTACTCTAAATATTTATGATCATCTACTAATCTGCTTAATACGTTAGTCTACTCATATACTAAGAATCATAAAACAGACATAGTACAAGGTTGTGAAATAATTGCATCAAATTACTTTGGTTTAAAGAAAGAGGTTGAGTTACTAATAGTAAAAGAGTAAAGAAGCTAAGCAAGCTCCAATGACAGTTGCAGTCCTAAGAAATTCAGACTAGGAGGAAGACACAGCAAGTTCTGAAAAAATGTAAACCTTTTTGGCAGAATAAATTGAGGAAGTGAAATTAAAGATGAGCAAGTGACTATTCAATTTTCTCATTGTTGAAAAAAAAAATAAGATAAATCTTTTTGGCAAAACTAGTAAGAAAAAAGGATGATTTTTTCATAATATCATAGCTTATTGATTCCTGAAAATAGGAAATTGCATTTTTATCCATTTTGTGTGGTTTTTTTACATGAGCTTACTTTCTTTTCGTCCTTCATGTAATTTTATTGTTCAATTGATAAATTTCTATTCCATTACTCTCTGGGAATTTGATAATGAGAAAATGCTGGAAAAACTACCTTTTATAGTGTTTCTTTGAGCTTTCTAAAAAAAAAAAAAAAAAAGTGTTTAATCATTAGAACAATTTTTTGTTCTTTCTGTGAATGGGTCTCCACAGAAGATTCTGAGACAAGATTGTCCTTAAGTCAAAATGCTCTGACCTAATAATATATATGTTGGATTTTTTTTCTCTCCTATTAGTTGATAATATGTTACTGAGAGTTCTTCACATGCAGCAAGTATTGCTAGACACTAAGGATTCAGTGGTGCCATTCTTTTCTCTTTTCTGCTTATCTACAGAAAATTCTAGGCAGGGATTTTTTAATTTACCTAGCAAGTGTGCAGGAGCAACCTGCAGGGGATATAAGCAAGCCTTGATCCTAGCTACATATAGCGGAAATACATTTAAATAAACATTTTCAACATTTGGCCTCAATATAACTTTTTTCCAGTGCTTTATCAAACAGTGACCGCTCAAGACATGACAAAGATGAAGGTTTGCATGCTCTTAGCCCATTACATATTAATATGTGGATTTTCAGATTGCAGAAGGAAGATAAATGATCTAATGGGTGGCTGCCTAGGTCCCCAGGTGAGCTCTTTTTCTTGTTTTTTACCCCTCTCTACCATGCAAGAAAGAGTATTTTTGAGTCTGAAGGATTGAATTAACAACAGGAGCCACATGCCAAGCCATAAAATGCTTTTCATTACAGATTAAAAAAACCCTATTTTGAATGTATGCAGGCATACTCTGGTATAAGCAAAGGTGGCATCTGTAAGATAGATGTGCCTGGTCACAAGTCTGACTGTAAGGTATTAGTGCTTTGTACCTGACAGGTATCATTAATGCAGCATAACAAAAGACACTCCTATCACGTTACATACCACAGATATGAAACACCAGAAAGACCTATAACAAAGAGGTATTTTTCTCAAGTGCTCAGAGGCAGGCTTTTGAATTATCAGAACCCATTGCCTGCTTTCAAAACACCTCGTTTCCAATTTGGGTATGTAAAAGATCAGCTTTAGGATCAAATAACATCTGATGACATTAACATATTTCACCTGAGCCTCAGATTGAATGAGTGCTCATAACCCTGTGCAGACACAAGACAAAACCAACTTAAACCTATACCACCTAGGAAAGTTTCTGGGGTTTATTCAGTCTTGTATTTGTTTCTTTGCTTTTTTCTTTTTGTTTCAAAAAACCCTAACATATCTGACATGTTGTTTATGGCATGTTTAAGGCTAAGAGTGAAGCCCTTAGTGAGGTCACCTCTACTCTTTGATGAATGGTAACAAACTGCAGCATTTCAGTTCTGTGTTTGATCTCTTCCCACAAAGGTCAGATGGTAACATTTTCTTTTCTAAAAACTGATTAATATTTCTGAAAAACATGAGGAGTTATGAATTTTGATGTTCTCCTCTTATCTGTGTATTTCTGTTGGATGTAAAACCATACATTTTATTAAAAGGGTAATTATAGCTTTCAACAATGACTTCCTAGGTACAGTGGGTCAGAGCTGAATACCAAGTAATTTGATTTTTATTTCTTACTAGTTCTTAAGTTATTTTCACTATAAATCATTCAATTGTGTCCACCTGTTGAGAGCTGCCAGGCTTCTTAAACTTGCCAATCAGTGACTTTGAATGTTATTTAAAATAATAAGTTATTTACTTGATATATGCACAACAACCCTGGAACAGAGGTGGTCAAAAAGTCAAAAAATACAATTCTCGTATGTAACCACCAGTTAACTGGTTCCCAGAATCAACTTTGCCATAAAAATTAAATAAAGGAAGATAGTGAGCTCCCCTAACACTTACAGAGCTTCCAACATATAGGGTTAATAATACTATAAAATATGCTTTATGGATAAATCCTTTTCATGCATTTCAGGAAAAAGAATTTGGAAGACTGTATATAAATGCATCATCTGGTGGCATTTACCCTAATAATATAATTAAGACAGAACTAAATTAAGAGCATTCCTAATGGGCTTTTTCCATGTCACTTATTATTTATATCTGACTGCCAGCTCCGTCTTTCTTCATATTTCACATTTATATTTCGGAAGCGTTGGAACACACACTTCTAGGCATTGTACACATATATCATGATAAAAATATCATTTTCAAGTAATTTGTAATCTAAAAGAAAACATTTTTTCTTACTCTGTACTCACACTGTACAGATTAAGGATACTGTCTTGCTTCCCTTAAATGTGTGCTTACGCCACTGACTTCACTGCATCAAAGGAAGACTGAACATGTAGATACACTGTGATAAGGGACCTGGAAATGCTTCAGCAGATAAACAATGTCAGTAGTCCAAGCCTCAGCCATCTTTGGTTATTATCTTGTAGTGCCTGGTGAATTGCAGATGGGAGTTAGGGCTAGGGAACTGAAACTTAAACTGTTTCAGAGTTTTTAATCTCTGCTCATTTGAAATCTTTAGTCATTTTCATTGCTTTTCTGAAGACTTTCCTCTTTCTGTCATGTCAAGTTGACCTAAATGGAACGTAGTATTCAAAATGAGAGTGCAGTATACCACTGATTTATCATTATTCCCTTTATGATGCCTAGTATAAATCAAAAAGTTACAATCATGAAGTAGAGTTGCATCTTTCAGTTCCTGGAGGATGCTACTACAAATATGGTCCGTAAGAATCCGAAAAAGAAAAAAAGAACATGCCATGTAATGGATATTTAGTAGATTGGAGGTATTTTGAATTATCTTTGGACAGTTTTTTTCAGCAGATAAATCAATATTCAGCCTCTCCTTTTGTCAGGTTGTGATGGTAGTATGGAAAAATAAGCTTTTGTTTACATCTGAAGATTAAAAGCAGCACAGGTTAGAATATTCAGTGAAAGCACAGTGATAGATAAGGTGTCAAGGAGAGCTCCAGGAACTACAACAATGCTTTAAAAAGATAAGTAAGTATACAGTGTTATCTTCTAAATTGAAGCCTCATACAGCTTCACATTTAAATATGTATATCCAGAACCCTTTTTGTTCTATCCACATCTTTGCACATTTGTAAATATTCTCTTACAAGACAAACCAACAGACAATGGAATAAATTACCTACAGAAACAGCCACCATGCCACTGGGATATTCAAGACCCAAATGGAGAAAACAACCATGAGCACAGGCTGTAAAAAATAACTTTTTGGCAGCTAGGACTCAAGTGGAATTCTTGGTGAACTTCAGGTTTTCTGTCTTTGTTGTTCACCAGATGACTGACTCTGGACTCACACTGCAAGAATTTTTTTGCTAGATCCCATCAGCATCTGAGAAAAACAGTATCTTCTGCATTTTTGAGGAAGTTCTCATGTTTCTTGCTGTTTTGGTTTTGCTTTTTTTTTTTGTTTTGTTTTGTGTTTTTTTTTTTTGTTTTTGTTTTTGTTTTTGTTTTTGTTTTTGTTTTTGTTTTCTTTTTGCTTGTTTTGTCATGGGAAGCTTGTTTTGTGCATTTTATGTGGTTGGTCCCCAGACCTGGGTAGAGCTGGAGGCAATGGACTGCTTTTTGTAAAGTGGTCTGCAATAAAAATGAACCAACAAAACATGGACAAGAATTCAGACTGGTAGAATATTCTGGGGACTATTTCTAAGTACACATCCTGTTCTTACTCTACTCCTTCACTTTTGGCTATTTTCAAATGAAGCTTCCTAGGCTAAAGTAACTTAGGTTTAAGTCTGCACAACTGCATTTCTATGTAGGTCTAGTCTGAAAACACGGTGATGAAAAAAACAACGAGTATATTTCCAGTTCTTTCTTCCTTTGGGCATATTATATGTAAATTCAAACATAGGCTGCATTCTCAGAATACCCTATCCTCCCCCTACCAAAAAAAAAAGGAAAAAAACAGATAACAAAATGAAACCCAAAACCATCTAAGGTGCTTAAGCACTCAAATACCATTGGAGAACTAATGCACTTCACGAACATTGATATTTCTTATCTTGTGGGAATTAAAGACATCGATCAAATCACAGTAGAACAATTTCCTGTGCATCAGTGGCACACTAACATAATCCCTCTGTATTAACAGAATATCCCTGGTTTTCTGACTGACCAGTGTAAATACAGCTGTCGTTAGAAAACCTTTTCAGATCATACGACTTTATATATAACAGGCTATCAGAGATGTTCATATATTAATGCAATAGGAAAATATTCTAACAAGCCACAGTAGACATGGAGAGAATCCTCAAGGACATGCTCATTGTTTTACTTGGACTGGGAGACCAGACAGCATTTAGCTTCTTTCCACTTGCTGAGCTTCTTCTGAGCTGGTCCCATAGGTGCCAGAACTCATTCTCTGCGACTGAACACATCCGCTGTGTGCTGGTAATAAGAAAATATAGCATGTCTATTAGATCACATTAAAAGTCACTCAAACCTTCCTTGACTTCTATGCAGATAATAAAAAGCCAGTTCCTGCCCAAAAGAGTTTCTAATAGAAGGGGCATATAAGAGTCAGCAAATGCAGCAGAAAGGGAAAACTGGGAAATGGTACTGGTTATTGTAGTCACAGGGTCTCCCTAACACTTTGAAACATCTCAGAGTTTGAAAGCGGTGCTACTTTTATATCAAAATAAAGGAATTAAATGCCTGTATCACAGTGCAAAATCCTCTTAAAGAGAAAGTGCTGTGTTTCTCAGTGAAAAAGAGATTTTCTCCACCCTTCTCTACTCTCACTCTAAAAGCATTCAAAGAAATCATGGCTAATACATCCTTATTATTTAACCAAAACTGCTTCGTATGATTTTTATTGAAATAAACAGCTGATATTTTTATCTATGTGACCTCCAAGACATATATTACAGCTTGTCCAATGCTGTGTCTGTGGTATCAGCAGAAATGAATAATTCAGACATCTGTCCTAGCCATTGTATTTTTATCACCACTTAAGTCATCTTTAGCTATGTTTCCATCTCTGTCTCATTCAGATCTTGCCTTTTCTTGCTGGTTGCTTTCTTCAGCCAGAAAACAAATTATCCAAGAATAGAGTACTCAGAATTAGCACCAGTGTTAAACATTAGCATGTAGGCTGCGTTCTTTTTCATATCTTTTTTGTCCAAGCAAGCAATTGCTTCTTTATTCATTTAAGTGTAAAATCAGGGGAAAACAAAACAAAACAAAACAACAAAACAAAAACCAAACCCAAAAACAAATGACAAAGAAGAAAATTTGGAGAGTATAGCATGCAAAATGCAACATTATGGGAAGTATATTACATATATAAAGGGGTCAGACACATTTCACATTCGGCAATGTGAAAAACACTACTACATGCAGCTGTCTTCACCCATATCACATTTATTGCTCAATCACCAAAACATATATTTTACAAAGTGCTTAAGTATTCTGTCGATTTGGAGCACATGGAGCTAAGTGTGTGTTTCAGTAAAACATAAGCTTTATTCAAAACACAGAGCCAGTCATTTGGGGCAAAAAATAAAAAAAAAGGGAAAAAAACTCTTTCACACCACATTAGACTTGACCTCTAAAATACGTTTTACATTATGATCAGATTTACAGGACTTGAGTTACTTGAACTGAGGTGTTTGTTTCTGGATGATATGTTTTCATTTTTGTTCATTCCAGAGGACTCTGGATTTGGGAAGGGATAATAAAAAAATGCTACTTATTCCATTCAGAGAAGTCACAGCCTATCTGCCCCAGGTGGCCTTTGAAATCTGGGGCAAAAATTCTGTATTATGAAGTTGTTCCCTGCATTTTACAGAATGAATATACATGCACGGTAAGAATAGTGCATGTTTGTTTGACCATTCAAGTTTAACTGAACTAGTTTGAGACTTCAAGGTAATACAATATTCATATTTATTTATTTTGTTTTACTTTTCTAAAAATTACAGAAAATTGTACTTAAAGTAAGGTTAAAGAAGAATAAAGACTACAGAAACTGGCACTGTTACTCGGGCTTTCAGTGATCTAATAACTCAGAAAAAATCTTATCTAAATCACATTCTTGCTTTTTGTTTCAGTTTGGTCAGTTGGGCTCAAACAATCAGCGCACAAGTGAAGCAGAAGAGAGATATGGGCACTACCTCAATGAAACTGATCCTTATATGCTACATAAGAAGATAAAATATCTTCCCTGTTTTCTTTCCCTTCTAAGTTAGAACACAATGGAGATAAAGAGAGATATAACCCACATGCTTGAACCTTTGATAGAAACCACAAGGGAAGCAGAAAAATACAAATATCCCCATAATGACAGACTTCCTGATAGCACAAACCCAACTAATTTATTTTTCAATATAGCCAGCAAAAAAGATTGAATTTGTGAAGAGGCTGGGGGGAGGTGGGGGGTGGGAGGGAGGTGAACAAACAGGCAGAAGAAATGGGGAGAAGTAAGGAACACTTAATTCTGATTTTTTTTTTTTCAAGGTAACTCTGTCTTTTGACCTAATGATGTACTTCATCATGACAGACTTCAGATATGTTGTGTAGTTTACCACAGAGACTCTCTCTTTACTGCCATGGCAGGACCAAGAAACTGGGCTTAAAGAATATTTTGGGTTCTTTACATGAAATCTATGGAGCATTCTAGAAAGGTTATATATGAATTTTGTTTAAAAGCCTACTCAAGTGGCTCATGTTCATCTCTGACTGCATTGTGGCATCATTTCCACTTGGGCAATACATTAGTAATGCCTTTGATCACCTTCTTCACCTACTCCATGAAATGTACAAAGCAAGGAGTAAAGAAGCAGAGAGTAGGTCTCCAGGTTTGAAACAGTGAAATGAAGCTCATACCTCAATAACAAAACTTCACTGATAAAAAATATTCAGAACAGACACTAGATGATTTCCAAATACATATAGGGCTGAGCGGAGCAGATTGTGCATCCAACTATTAGGAGTATCTTATGGCTTAGGGTTGTGGGTTTTCTGTTGGTTTTGTTTGTTTATTTTTAGTTTAGCTACTTTACTGCTGGATAATTCACTTAATGTCTTTGTTGTAAAACAATGACATCAACTTCCATATAAGGGTTTTGGGATAACCCTAATGAAAACACATATTATTAGGGACATGTATTATCCTGTCCTGGGGATACACCCACATTCACATAGGGACTTAGGCACCATAGTGCTCTTTATTGTAGCAGCTAACATTTAAGTCCTAGGCCATTGCAGCTGTAACAGCTGTTTTCTTTGTCCTATGGCACCACAAGAGTGGTAAGGAGAGATGGGAGAGCAAGTGATGATGAGGAGGAGTGTAGGCATCAGAGAAAGAACCACAAAAGAGACAATAATGATCGTTATCTTAGTGATGAGACACTCATATGGTACAAAGATGCTTTTCGTTCTAGTCCTGTCTCCTTTTATAATTATGAGTTTAAAATAAATGTAAAATCATTGCAATTTAGAGCTCTGCACCTTCACTTGAATGTTCACATAATCATAGAATCATAGAACAGTTAGGGTTGGAAAGGACCTTAAGATCATCTAGTTCCAACCCCCCTGCTCTGGGCAGGGACAAAAACTTAAGAACACTGATTACACAATTTCTCTTAACAGTGGCTTGCAAAATGGTCAGTTTTAATATAGATAATTCAGAGTACACTATACCCACCTCCATCATCCAAAACTCTGTAACTAAGAAGCAGGTTTTAAGTTCCTCCTTGAAAAAGGTGGAAATCAATCTCAAATCTCTTGTTTCAAAGCAAGTGAGAAACTGTGTATTAGAAAAGGATTCTCCTCAGCATACTTCCTTCGAGTTATGGCATCTGAAGCACTTGGTCTGTCTATTCTGTAAATCCCAGAAGAGTTTGTAAGTGATAGAGAAGGCAAATAATGGACTGAGACAAGTTTGGGAATGATGTTAAGATAGTTAATTTAAGAAAGGCTAACAAATGTGACTAGAGGAAGCCAAGAATTAGGAAGCTACCGGAGCAGAATGCAAATATTTTTGTGTATCTGGCATTGTAAAGAAAGTGAGAATGTCATGTAGTATTTCATGTTCATTGTGTCTAAATCAGTTTCACTGCCTCTCTATGTGCTGTTGATATGTAAAAGAATGGGTGAAAGCTTTGTACCCAGAGAAGAAATCAGATAATATAAACAGTTGTCTAGATGGCCTATCAAAAATTTAACAACCATGTGAAGAAAACCAGTTTTTAGGAACACCAGTAAACAGAAAATGCTAAAACAAATTATGAAAACACATCAGAAGACAGGAAAGTCAACAAAGGCTGCTTCTTCTATGTGGTTTAGGTTACTGGGTTAAAAGACTTATGCCTTCTGTTTTTTTCTGTATAAAACATTTTATATGTTTTATATTCTGCTGACCTAGAAATGCTAGTTTGTTGTTGACTGTTTCTTACCTGGTGTAAGTCTTTGGCACAGACTGTGTCTTAAGCCCATTTAAGGAAGCCACACAGTTGAACCAGGGTGCTGTGACTTTACAGCTTCAAAGTTGAAGGAATCAGAGATGTTTTCCCCTGTGTAGCAGCTGTGCCAGAGGCAAGCTTTGAGGAATACTAAAGGACCTAAAGGACATAACAGAATTAAAAGAAAATAAATAAATAAAAAGAAAAGAAGGGAAAAAAGAAACAAGGAAAAAAGAAAAAATGAAAAAAAGAAAAAGAGAAAAAACTCCAAAACTTCAAAGGCTTTTCAAGAAATGAGCTGATAAATATTTTGTTGTCTTCTTTTTTTTTTTCCTGATTTTGCTAGTTCTAAGTTCAAACACTCCTAATACCAGTGACCCTGGATGTTGCCATAAGTGTCTTCCAAACTGAACTTTCCAACTGATTCTAGTTATAATCCACCATTGTGTAAATTCCTGCTAAGTTTGTGGCAAACTTTAGCTTCTGAACATTCCAGATTGATAATGTCACCCGACTTCTTGCTGAATAGCACTTATCTGAGAGTAGAACATAAGCAAAAGAAGAAAAAATAGTTCCCTGCTGCTCAGAAACCATGGTCTTGTGATTAAGACACTGCTTTCAGTCTTAGAAATTATATGTTTAATTGTCAGATCTTCCACAAATTTACTTATATGCAAATCACTTCCTCTCTTTCTGCTTCACTTTCCTGGCTGCAAGTTCAGGATTTACAGCTACCTCTGCTGTAACTAATGCTATTTAAATCAAAGTCTGTTCAGTGAAGTACTGATCAAAACATCAACCTAGGATCACACCCTTGGTCTGTCACAAAATACTGGTGAGACCCCAAACATGTCACTTAGCCTGGTTTTTTAGCTTGATTTTCATCTCCCTGATGTGAACCATAAGCCGTATTGTCTCTCTGGGGTATATGTTCAGTAATATTTTCAGTGAGCTTCTGTGATGGTTTTTCAAACAACATTATTACCTAGATAGATTTTGGATGAAACTGGTGCAGCACAGGAGGTATTTCTATTGTTTAGACAAGTTATCTTTGTCAAGCTGAAAGAAAAGAAGAAAATGAGAGGGAAACTGAAACCTACACCTCACTAAATAACTGCCATTAGGGATTTTATAGTTGGTGTTTCTTCTCTTAAAATGATTGGGATGTTGGTCTTATAATCCTTCATGTAATTTTCATGATAAGTGCTTGACTTTTCTAGTTAGTTTGAGTCTGCCTCAGGTGAGAGATGTGCATCATATGTTTTATGCATATTGTTGGTTGAATACTGGTGCTGAATGCTTCTCACATTTCCTGTACCATTTGAGGGCTTTATCTGAATCCTGACCTGCCATAGCTACTTTTGTCTTTTACTTCTCATTTTAGTAGCATTCATTGTTTCTATTTTTTTTTTTATTTGGCTGGTTTTTTTTTGTTTTTCTTTCTCTCTCCTCCTTCCCCCACCCCCATTTTATTACAGCTGTAAAAATGGAAAATTATTTTTTTGTATATGTACACAATTTCTTTGGAAACTTTCTTACTCGTGACTGACTAATCACTACTAAGGGATATGGGAACCACTCTCAATAATGTGGTTTAAGAAGGGTATAAAACTAGAGCAGAACAAAGAAAGAAATATTCACCACTGCAAAATATGGTGCTAAGGGTTCTCTAGTATCTTAGTACTGGCAATATTTCCTTTGCTAGCATAGTTGTAACTACATTTCAGACACACACATACATACACAGTGTCACATTTTACCACCTCTTGTTTTTCAGGACCATGATCCCTTTAATCTTCAAGTATTTCCTTATGTCAGCGGAAGTAAGTTTTCTTAGCCAATGTCTGGACAAGCACCTCCATATCATATACACTTCAGGGACAATCAGTGAGGTCCTGCAAACTATACACCTATAGGCATCTGAAGTGCACTGGTGGTCTTTAGGAACACATTATCTGGTTCAAGTCTGGAACGGGAATAGCAGAACATTCACTGAGGAAGCAGATCCCTAATTTGAACTGAAATTCAACCTTTAGTTCATCTTGGAATTCATCTGTTTGCTTTCAGATAAGGACCGTCTGGATTTGCAATGGTATTTTACCATTGCACTTCTATTTGGATCCTAAATACACATCTATTTCCATGGTACTTAAAACAGATTTTTATGGTTTTTAGATAAAAAACATTATTTCACTTTGCCTTATTTTCTTGTCCTTCTTGTCATGTTGAAGTTCAAATCCTCTGTTTTCTCCACAGGGATAAAGAAAGTCCTTCCTCCTGGAAATTTTGACATTTTTGAATTTTTTTTTTTTTCCTGGCAAACTTTGACATGTATTTTGTTTGCATACAGCTGTACAAAGACATATAATACAGATTCTTTTCTGGAAAAAAAAATGTGAATCCCCAACACCTCTTTATATTGTCATAATTCCTAACTCTATAATTGATTTATTTTTTTACTCTTTTAAAAATTCTCTTTTCCTTTCCTCTGTCCTTTCCTTGCTTTGCCTTGCCATCTTTCCTTTCCTTGTTTTGTGGGTTTTGTTTTTTTTTCCCTTCTCACTACTGCATCTTATCTAGTGACAGCCTTTGAAGTCTCTGGACTACAAATCCACATGCACAATCCTGTCCACTCTTTATCTGATACTTCAGCACTTGAAACCTTTGACCTTGGCAGTGGCAGTTCAATGAGATGGAGTCACATCTGCCCCTCTCTCTGATGGCATTGGAAAGTTCTCTGTGCAGGTGTCTGAGCCACAGAGGAGTGTCTAAACCCCAACGCCTGTCTTTTGTAATGACTGCTGCAGAAGGTGTTTTGAACCTGCAGCTTGAGAACAGCCCTTGCAGGTGCCAGCTAGCCCATCCTACACCATTCAGCAGCGGCTCCTTCTGCATCTATTCCTCTATTGTTTTGTTTCTTTTTATGGCTGCCTGTTTCTCTGCAGGTAGCTCAGTGATTAGCGAAGCAACCGACTCTGCCTTTTTCAGCTCATCTCAGGGTTCCAGGCAAAACAAGCCCATTGAAGCAGAGCCTGACACTCGCTATAGTTCCCCATATGTTGATTTTCACACCAGCCTTGGGTGGCTGTGCCTCATTATTTGATTTTGTCTGCATCAGTTTTGTTTGTGTGAGTGCATGCCTGTGTGTGTCTGTGCACGTGTGGCTTTTCTTTTCGTTCTGGTTGGAAGGGACTCTGACCTAAATAGAGGAAAGTGTGGGTGGCACTTTAGTTGTAGGTGCCACTTCAAAAACTCAGAATGTTACAATTTGCCAATAAGTACTTTAAGGGAGGGGAGGTGGAGAGAAGACATCAGTGTGTGTTCAGGGATGTCACTAGTAACAGGACTAACAAGAGAGGAACACCAGAGGCTCTGATTTCTATGGGCATTACACCCCACATGCCTCTGGAGTTTAGGGGGTGGATTTTTAAAGGACGCATTTGCATATCAGTAGATCTAATACAGTTAAGTTTATGATTTAGCAAAACGGAGCTGAAAGGGAAATACCACAGAAAGAAAATATATGATCCTTCTTAATTAAATAAAGAATCCCAGCTTCCCAAAGACCTTTGGATTACACAGGGAAAAAAAAAAGAAATCAAAAGAGAAGTATTCTTATGAACCATAATCAAATATATTTAAACCCAAAGTGTGAGTTACTGGGAACAGCTAAGTACGTTAAGCAGACGATATAGCTTTTACCATAAGATTCAACTCTACATGCAAAGTGGAAACACTCTTGGGACTTGCAGATGCGTGTGGTTAAGAATGACAATTATTTACTTTAACCTGTTACTGCTGTTGTGTGTAAGTCTGTCACTCAGCCCACATCTGGTTACTGTGCATTGTAAGTAGTGGATTCTGACTTTCTATGTGCTTAAATCTAAATAAGCAAATTAAAAAAAAATAGATATGCCTGTGGGCACGTTGTGGCTTAGAATGGGCTGCAAAGCTCTCCGCAGCTTCCTAGTTCTGAGTCCAATTTATCATAGGAAGTTAACATTTGCTTTTCCACTTTCTCTACAAACTCCTTTAGGAACACCAAGCACTACTTGCCTTTTAGTTCATGCTTTTGAGCCACTTTCTTTGAGAATCATTTTCACTTTATAAATCACTTGATGAAAAATTATTCTTCAGGAAATGAATATTGAGAACATATTTTATAGGCCAGAACTGTAAAATTAACACTGAGAAATGTGCTGGTTTACTGGAAGAAAAACGGAGCAACAGCCTCCACGGCTGGGTAAAAGAGAAAAGTCCGAAGCCCACCCATCCATAGTAACCCATCAGGCTGTAGCCCTTCAGGCACACTGCTTTTTATAGCCAAAGTGATGGCAGACTGAATGATGTGATGCAGCTGACCTCATGTTTTGCTACATGAGACCTCATTTCAAGGCCAAGGAAGCAAATGATGAGTAAACCTGTCCCTTGAGTATTTCTTCCAACTGGCTTTATCACTGAGCTAGAAAATACAGCACAACAGGTACTATACTTGTGTGGCTAACTTTTCTTTCTACAACTTAAGTATGCCAATCTAGACCTTATTAATTCTGGTTTTATACTGAGATAGTCAATCTCATATATTTTTTATATATATAAGATATGATAATGTAAGCAAACTATCATTAAATAAGATAGGGCTTGAATTTACAATATACCTGATGATAAGGTGCTTGCTTGTGATCATTTAGTAATTAGGAGAAACTCTCTCACACTTAGGAGAGAAATGTAAGTTATACGATGGCTGTAACAAAATAAGAACACATATTTGGGTGGATGCCCATCTACACCATACTTTACCTTGTGCTATCTTGTTTTTTCCTAAACACTAAACAAAAGAGGGAATAAATGTAGGCAATTTAGGCATCATAAAGACAGTAAAGCAGAAGTACATAGAGTCTAGCAGTTAAGGCATTCTCGTGAGTTGTGGAAAGTGTGAGTTGGAGCTGCCTGACATGAAGGAGGGACATGTGTGTAAAACATGAAGTGAAAATCAGCTGCTTTTGTCAGTGCTATGTACTCTCCTATTGCACTTCTGAACATAACCAGCTGCCTTCTGCACAAAATGTAGCACTGTCCATGCACACCTGGCTCCCTGTGAGACACAGGTGAAAGGATGCCCAGAAAAGCAATCCTAAGAAGACTCAGGTGAAAACAGCTGGCGGGCTGCTTGCCTCTGTCAAGACGATGGCTTTGTGTATGTGCAGTAATGGAGGTTTTAGGAGCTCTGTAAGTCTTGCAGCAAAAAACCAGATGCCTGTGGATGCTGAGATGCCTCAGGTTAGGGGCTTGTGAGTCATTATTGTCGAGTTAGGTGCTTGAACTGTGCCTACAGTCCAATTTTTCAGTCTAGGTCATTACAGGAATGAGCCTTACAGGCTCTGCTCTTTTGCACTGAACAAAAATTCTCAAATAGTTATGCCTTGTTGATATTCTCTTACGTATCTCTTACCCTTTGCGCAGTATCTCGTTAGGCTAAGGAGATAACAGAGGGAAGCACCGTGGAAGTTCCCTCCATCTGACTTTTACAGAGAGTGAAGAAGGTAACATTAATTCCCCTTATATTCCTAATGGCTTCAGAATTGTTTGTTTCCTACCAAAGCTACTAACTCTCCTACCACTGTCACTGACATATTGCAACCACTGCTCATGCAAAAAGCAATACGCTACTCAAGTGCATTGTTGTTGAATTCTATTGTCCATTATAGAGGCAAAGCCGAAAGCAATACTGGCTGTCTATAGAGCAAACTCAGCAGCCAGCGGGGAGTGAGATTGGCGTCTCTGCACCAGGAAGCTTTGGCCAGCCGAGTGCTTCTGCAATATGACCTCAGCAGCAGCTGCTCAAGTTACTCTGTAGAAAAGCTTGCATTTCACAAACAATTTTGGTGTCATAATGGACTCCCTCCTGCTGTGATTAGACAGTAAATTATTCCATTAGATGGAATTAGATTATTATTGTTATTGTTATTTATTATTTACTAAGTGCCAACTGCACTCAGTAATATTCATATCTATTAAGCAAGGGGAAAGGAGTTACTTTAGTGTATACAGAGCAGTGTAGGTGCATGCAGCCATTACAGGTATACGGTCATTTGTTCATAAGGGAGAGGGTCATGATGTTCTTGCACAGGTCATTGCAGAAATGTCTCCTAAATGTAAGTTCAAATAGAGCACACTGTAAGGAGAAATCCTGTCCTAATATATAAATAAGACAGAAAAACTATTTTGAAGTTAAAAGGCATAGCGAGGGATTCTTGAAGATATCTTCTGTAAGAACAAAGAGAATGATGCAGAGGAACATGCACCTGAAAAGAATGGTTCTGCTGAGCTCCAGGCGGTCTCACACATTAAAATTGGTTGTGGGTGATATTCTTCATTCTGTGATCAGGCATCCTGGAGCATCATGGGGAAAAAGTTTCTACTGAATCCTAACATTCCCAGTTTATGACGGGGTGAAAGGCTGCACAAACTAAAGGGACAGGTCCTGTCTCATGAGAAAGCCTAGGGATATTTTAGAGTCATTTTTCTTTCTGCTTGGTCTATTGGTATATTAAGTTATTTGAAACTGGAACTGAATTTAGGGAGTTAGAATTTCTTAAGCTTTTTGTCCTGCTTTGAAAGTCTCTGTAGAGCAAATCAAGACAGTTAAAAACCACAAGCAGCATTTTTATGCTTTTAAGCAGCAAAAGGTTTGAGATAGAGAATTGAACAGAAAATACTTTTAAAAAGAGCATCTTACTGAAATAGTTTTAAGTCACTCCCATTTTTTTATCTGATTTTTTTTTTTTTTTTTTAATTCTGAGTTAATTATACAGTGCTACATCTACCCACTCTTTTAGGATGGTTATGTGTTCTTTGGGTCTTTAAATCCATATATTCCAAATGCTGCATTCCATATTCTGCATGGTTCAGGTATTCAAATGTCCTACCTGAAACTCTTCCATTTCTTCACCCTGAACCTGTTTCCTTTTTTCCCAGCTCCCAGCTTTCCAATTCCAGTTACTTGCACAGTTTTAAGGATTGCAACCTTATTTTATTTAACGGAGTGTGCACAGCTATATTTCATTATTGCCAGAAAAATCCATATGCCACATTTTTAAAAATAAATCCCCACTAGAAATGTTGGAAACCTTACAGACTTTGATTGAGTTGCCCCAGGTCAAACTGAACATCTGGGAAAGAACTTCTGCCTAGGAAATGGTTGTGCATCCTTGAATACTCCAGTGGCCTCGCTCTTGGAATAGGCTTAGGTGAAGCTGTGTGTAAAATAGAAGGATATAATTAAATATTTCCATATGTAAAGCTCTACTTTTCTCCTACACTGTTCTGGCAGCCCACTAGTGTACATATGCCATTATGGTGCTGGTTTAGTATTAATACACATATCAATAGAAGATGGTCAAATAGTGTTTTCCAGATATATAACATTGTAAATGCTGGCTTTCCCCCCTTCCTTTTGGCATTACAAACTATTCATAAATTAGTTGTTAATCTATTCAGTGTTTAAGGATAAGGGTCTGAACCAAAAACCCTTTGAAGTCAATGAAAAAATTTCCATGGACTTCAAAGGGCTCTGGATCAGCCCCTAACAGAGTAAGATCACGAACAAACACATAGTAGACTATAGAGTTACACATAAAGCAGTCTGCATATCTTTAGACACAGTAAACACATTGCTGTCATAGCAATTAAAAGCTCACATCCAAAGTCTGAATCTTAAAATAGTCAGTTAGAGAGATAATTTTATTTTCATTCTGGGGAAGTAATGTAAATCTAGGTAGGGAATAAATGAATTGATAACACATACCAGACATTGCATGTTCTTTACAGGACTGTATATGAAGTATCTAACTAAAAGAAGACCTTGAATAATTATAATATGCAGTGTCATGCAGGTTCATTTGAATGTTCATAATTCTTTAGGTTTTGAAATGTTATGAGGTTTTGGAAACAATCTTGTATTTGTCACATATTCTTTTTTCACTCTTATGATATATTTAACTTACCTTGGTCTCCTTTTAATATTTTCTATGTATGAAATTAGTTTAAAATACTGTCTTAAGACTCCTTGTTCTTAATATGTCTCAAAATATTTTATCTCATCTCATGTAATACTGTGTAGAGTTCATCCACTGTTGCAGATTCCCTATAGAATTCTAAAACTGTAGGATTTGGAACATAGTAATTTTTATCCAGAAGAATTTCAAAATAGTTCTTTTTATGCTTTACATTTAGAATGGGTACTAATATGGGCTCTTTCATTACCAGAAAGCCACTGGTAAAACCCCCTTACCTTTCCCTGGAAAAATGCTGGAAAACACTGCAACTGTGTAAATGAAGGGAGTAGTATCCCTTTCTTTTTGCTATCTAGGAGTTAGACATGTGTGTAGCTATGGGAGAGTGAAGACAGAAGTGGGCACAGAGCTGGCTTGGCAAAGGAGAAATATTCAAGCAGGTATTTCCAGAAGATGTTTTATCCCACACAAAGCCAAGTGTCTTTTCAGAAGTGTGGCAGATTTTTGTCTGAACCTCAGTAGTTGCTTAGCATATCTGTCAGCTGCTCTCAGCTGACTGAAAACAATCAATTTTATTT
This sequence comes from Psittacula echo, assembly GCF_963264785.1. Taxonomy (NCBI): domain Eukaryota; kingdom Metazoa; phylum Chordata; class Aves; order Psittaciformes; family Psittacidae; genus Psittacula; species Psittacula echo. Next base: position 7,395,970 of record NC_137742.1, on the reverse strand, counting down.
AGTCACCTAATTTTAAAATAATGCAAGTAAGTTGAAACATACTGGCAGGGAGTATAGGATGAGAAAACTAGTAACAGTAGTAAGCAATTCTGGCTTCTAATATCAACAGTGCAGGCAGATGCCACAACCCCAGCTTGGACGCACATACACACACACACATATATATATATGTATATATATATAATCTATATAAGTGCATATGTTTGTGAGTTTTTGTGCATATATACATTCCATATTTTCTGAGTTAAAGGGCAATATTGAGACATGTAAGAAATGAAGGCATCTTCCAAAATTAAACTTTAAAACACAGAAAGAAATTAGCTGATAAAAGAAAATGCCATGGCACTGCAGACATTTAAACTGCAATCTACCAGTTCACATCTGATCACACATCTTGGAAAGGAGACTGATACATGGGCACACATAAATTTCTGGGGGAACAGGATTCAGAGAGGGATATTTTATATAACAGAGGTATCAGCACAGAAAACATTATGAAGGGGTGCCTATACACCAAAACACTAAAGTGCACATATGTTTACTTAGAAACATATGTGCAAACATTTTAAATGCAAAAGTTTCAAGGTCCTTTCTGCATTAACATGAATGTTTCATTAAGACTTCCTTGGAAGTACACGATTAAAGTTTAGCATGTGGTTAACCTTTACCGAGCAGCAACAGAGCTAACAGAAATTCAGGTTCAAAATATTTCCTATTAGAAGCTGGCTTCTTTAAATTTTTCACTCTTATTTTTTTCAAATAAAGTTGAGAAAGAAAAAAACAAAAGAAAGGGAAAGATTTGTGCTGTAATGTTTTTTTTTCCATTTAGTTAATTACTGACTGATTTTCCTTTTGTTCCTCTTATTCTTTCTTCTTGATTATTTCCACACTCTTCCTCCATCCTAGAAATAAGGACTAAGTGGAATAGAAAAAAGTAGGGAAGGGGAAAGAAAAAGCTTAAAATTTGGAGGAAAAAAAGACAATTTTTATAAATTAATCTTGTTAATGTATTTCAATGAAGAAAAAATAAATTTCAGAAAATACATGTTTCTTGTTGGAAAATATTTTATCTTATTTTCCCAAACGCTGTCCAGTGACTTCCCCTAAAGCAACATCTTTTTCAACTACCATTACATATTTTGTTGTCTGTAACATCCAAGACTGTTTGAATCAGGGAACATTCAGTGAAATGTAAAGTACGTTTTTGCTACCAGGAAGATCTGCTTAAAGCAAGCTTCTGTTAAAATATTCTTAGTTTCTAGCACTCTGAAAATCATAGTCTTAGACTGAGAGAGGAAAAAAACCTTTCCATTTGCTAAAATAAACATTGACTTAATTTCCCTTGTTAAATTTAGGCCATTCTCCACTTTAAAACTTCTCATTGATTTTACATTCACTCCTCTGATGTAAAATCATCAGCAACTGATTTTACGTCTGTCTTTTAGCTGCTGCTGCTGCTGAGCTAACCTCAGCTACTGGCATATTGTACCGAATTAGGATTTCTCCCGCTATGGCAGCTGCTGATAGAATTGAGACAGGCTGATATGACACCTCCAGCCTCCTCACTACTGCAGACACTGCAAAGAAGGAAATGTTGAACAACAGTTGCAAAACATTAGCACAAAATATCACTGTACCACAAGCAGGGTGAGATGGTAATTCTTAGATTGCATTTTCTTGTGCGTCTTGTCTCTGGTACCTAAATGCAAAGTCATTAAATAAAATGTAAACCTCCTGGGTGAGATTCATCTGCCCAAATGTAGCTGTTGACATCTGAGCCAGTCACTTGAGCCTCTGTAATTCATGGAGAACCACACACGTTTAAGGCACAATTCATCTAACCCTAAGGTGCAAGTCAAAAAATACTTCATTGAATTGTGTCCTAAATATTTCTATTTCTCTTTATTAATAGAAAGAGAGATTGAAGTATGGAGTCACTTACGTTTCTACTCTGCAGACACTTAACACAAGGTGAAATGATTCCCAGCCCTAGGCCTGGCCCTGGAAAGGGCTCAGCTGAAGTGAAAACTGATGAATAGTTAAAGCTCATTGCAAGACTGGATCCTCAGAGACAAAGTACTCTGAATGAGAGAAGATGATCAGCCAAAGCAACCACATAAGGCTCCCGTGGATTGTGCTGTGGTGCTGTAAGTTATGAACAATGATTTCCCACAGTAGGTTCCAGAGGTGGCAAATGAGACTAGTGTTAGAGATTCTGCCTGAGCATCCAGAGAAACTCATTCACTTGAAGAGATCTGAAGCTTCTGAGCTTCTAAATGAACTGATACAATTCTCATAGATTTTGGGAAGGTAGATAGCTTGCCAAGACTATCTATGATTTTTCTTTTTAATAGTTATATATTTACAGAAAAAACACTTTTTAATTTTCCAAGCAGATGCCTTAGAATTAATTGGAGAAAAATAAACCATGTGAATGCGTCTTTTTTTTTTTTTCCCTTGCTTTTTAACACATTCTGAATTATTAGCAAAACACAACAGACAATTTCATCTACTCTTATGGCTGCCACAGATCCAGATAAAACTGGGTATGTCTGTTATATTTTCCTCTCTGTACCATGAAAGGTAGAATAAATGTGGACATTTGATTGTATCATCTGGTGCAATTAATCTCCTTTCCTCCTTATCTCTCCTCTGAAAGAATCTCTCTAAGAAATGGTGCTTTCTGAGATTAAAGGTAAAATTTATTATTCTGGTGGATATATATAGGTATTACAAATACTTATTTAAAATATTTTTGATATAAGAATCCTGTCTTTGTTGTATGCATGAATGAAACCTATCACAATTCAACAGGCCAAGTAAAGATTTATCTCCTCTCCCTGAAACTTTGATTTCTTGTGCTTTCCAGTACTTGGATTACTTTTCATAAAGGACAGCAAATGTTAAAATGGGAATAAAGAGAAAAGAGAAGAAAATGGGTGAGACGCTTTTCGTTCTGTATAATGAAATAAGTTTTTTAAAAAAAACAAAACAACACTGTTTGTTTACAACATGTAAACTACTTCTGTAGAGGGATGGGAAAAATGCAGGGAATCATCAGCTGAATTCCCATATTAAGGAGGACACATATCTTTTTTTTAGCAAGTTCTGCTAACTCCATACAAGCTGCAACTTGTGCATCTGAGCTGAAAGAATACGATCAGTGGCATGTGCTAACCAATCCCGACACTAAGATATTTAGGGCAGCTATCAAACGCAACTTTCTTTTATGCATCTTTTTAGAATTAATTAGCAGAAGAAGAGCCTTTAATACATATGTTCTTGAACTTGGAAGGAATCTTACTCTACTCCCTACTACTGATTGTTCCCACGAAACATCCAGGGGAGATAAATGAGCAAGTAACTCTCAAAATATCCACCTCCTGTTATCAATGCATGTAAATCAGGAGTTACAAGAGGTGAAACATGCAGGAGGTCCTTAAGTGCAACAAAAGAAGTTAGCCATTTTAGAAATACCTGACTTCAGAAATTTATGCAAGCAGCTGTTTCTGTCGCTTGTTTGGAAAATATAGCTACTTATAGCTACTAAGTTTCAATTTCATTTGTTCTAGTTGTATTCATAATGTGAAACTTGATCCTTCTCTCATGGCAAATAATTTTAGGAAGTACTGCAGAGATTCAGAAATCAACCTGTAACTCTCTGCTTGGATGTGAGCACCACCAGACTGCCACCAGTGCCTGTTTGCTTCACAGGCTGGTGGGACTATTGAGAATTTTCAAGATTTACCCCCAAAATTTGGCAAATCCTTGGAATATCAGCAGTCTTTCTCAATGCTTCAGTAATCTCTTCTTTTATCTCATCAAACCAATGGGCAGTGAAAATGGTGAAATTTAGCCAAGAAGGGTTAATAGAATTTACTGAAGTTCAGAGATTTACTGAAGTTCAGAGAAATTGAAATTTGAAACAAATTGAATCTAGTGCACCCATTCAGAGTAATTTTCATTTTAACTAAACTGGTGTCTAAACCTATTCAGACAGACTTGCTTTTATTGGAATTGCTTCACTGTCGTCTCATTTTATTTGAGGGTGTCCACACTCCTATTGTTTTTTTTCAGATCCACTCAATCCCATTTTAGTCCTATCTGTATTCTGTATTTCATCCATCCTTCATTGGATTAATACTAGTTCCACTCTCTTTCCTGAATCCTCCTTTTTTTTTTTATTTTTTTTATTTATTCTTTTTGTTGTTTTTGTATTTTTCTTGGTTGGGGTTTTTTTGTTTCTTTTTAAGTGAACAGACTCATTTCAGGAAATGGTTCTAGACCTGAGTAGCCAAGGAAATGGAAAAAAATTCTTGTTTTCAGGCAGGGTCAGGAAGCAGTTGCTGTTGTAGTCAAACATGACTTAAGGCAACTACAGTCAGATTCACTTCACTTAACTTTAGCTGTCCATAAGTTATAAGCTCCATCAAAACTGGTCATCTAGTCTTCCCTGATTGCAAAAGGAGAGGCTTCAACTTTCCACATAGTAGTTAATTTAATCTGTTTTAAACATCTTCCTTTTTTTTTTTTTTTTTTTTTTTTTGGTAAGATTGGATTAGTCATCCAGGGCAGAATTTATTGCTCTCCCTTGACTGTAAAGGAAATTTGGACAAGACACTAGTTTAGGCTAGCTATCTAACTCTGAGACAGCCAATGTTAAATGAAATTAATATGATGCCACAGACAGAATGACACACAGGAATTCCAGTTCACTCCCCTCACCAAAAAAAATGCTTGCATTTGACTTGGTTTATTATTCTAGTAGCTCCATTTTTCACAATTTTTTATTGTATCCACCTGAGATTTCTCTAATAAAACCATATCACTCTTGATAAACTTTATTGTAAAGGTCTTGCAGTAGTTAATGATGTAGTTCTTACGTTCTCATTCTTTTGGCCTTGTTGCTTTAAAGCACAGTCCTCAATGTAATCATGTCAGAAAAAGGAAAACATATGATCAACTACCCATGACCCTTAGGATTTGACAATGTCACAAATGTTGAGTAGCAGATTTTAACTGCCCTTCTGTCTCCCTCTCTCACCCCACCCTTTCCCTAAATGTGTAGGAACTCAGTGTTACTTAGCTCCTGGTTTTTTATGTCTTTTTTTTCCCCTCCTCAATTTCCATGCCTAATGAGCCTGAGCTGAGTTAATAATGGATGTAATAAGTAATGACTCATTGTTTTGGGGCCTGTGTGTCTCTGTGTGCAATGGAAGAGGAAGCCAGGGCTCCGATGCTATTTGTTCTGCCATGTCACTCGCCGCCTAGCAATGCCACTCATCAATAAAAGGCAAGATGACGGATGAGTTCATTTAACGGAATTCCTCCGAGTGAGCTGCAGCCACTGCTCTTCAGTAGACTTGTTCTTTGATTCTCTCTTTCTCTCTCTTTCAGTCCCTCTTCCCTCCCCCCCATTTTTTTTTAATATTCAGGACAGTTGGAAAGTGAGGCTGGCTGAGAGGGCTGCCATGTGTGCCAGCAGCTCCTTCTGCTCTTAACAACTGCCATCCTAAATCAAATCAAGGGCTTTGAGCAGGGAGATTAAATTGGCACCACCTGATAGTGACATTGCATTGCATTTGTGTGTCTCGCCTTCCCCTCTGTCCCTTCCCCTCTCTCCCCTCCTTGGTCAAAATGGGTGTGGAGGGAGGCTGGTTAAGCATTTGAGGAGAGTAGGGTTTTAAGAGTCCTCAATATGGCCCTGCCCATGCTGAGTGCTAAACCAATCTCATTTCTTTGGAAAAGTATCAGGTTTTGTTTTCATGCCTAATCTGTAGCGCTTCATGTTTCCAAGGCCAGATTAGCTAAACAGGTTATTATTTCTGTTTCCACACACATGCATCTGCTCAGAAGAATGACTGAGGTTTTCTTCCGTTTGTGTGTTTCTAGCTTCTTCTTCCTGCTTGTTCTGTTTTGCCCTCCCTTATTTATAGCTCCAAAGGTCTTGATTGTGGTGTAATTTAATAGAATAATTTTCCAGCACAATTTATGCAGGGGCGAAATGCCACTGGACCAGATTTTCAGCTCAGGAGAATTAGGAGAAATTCACATAGATCTGCATATTAATGGCTGGTATGCTTCAGCAGCTTACGACTAAAACATGTCAGAGTAGAAGAAATATTAGGAGAATTTTTGCTTAAAACTCTCACAAAGTGTACATCTAACTTTATTTTCCAAGACTGCCTCATTTAATATAAAACACGAGTGAGAAGTAAAATTCTTTCCATTTTTAATGACATAGATAGGGTTGAAACCATCTGTTTTCACTAGTTTTTCCCTGTTTACTGAAAACTAACCTTGCACTAGAATAAAGGCTTTGCTAGAGCTAGAGTAAGAACTTTGCATTTACTTAAATGAGAGTTTAAGCTTCCCAATAACATGTTGTGTGGCCTTTACATCATTTATATGCATGTGCATTTGTATGATGGAGAGTGTGTATTTATATCAAATAAGTAATACTACTCTATTTATTTAAAATTCCTATGCAGATACCGAGCTTGGGTGAATATCAGTTGTTTTGTCGAGAGCTATGGTCCGGTTGTATTTAGCTTGGGGTATGTTCAGTAAAAAAAATATAAATAAATCTAGGTATTTATTTTTAACATTGGATTTTTATAACATAATGATTAGGAATCTTGTCATGGAAGGCCAAGAAGTTAATGAAAGATGTGTTAAAGGGGGCACAAACTTGCAGATGCAAAATTGATTCTGTCACAGATTAAAGTTTTCCAGGCTGGAATTAAAAACACATAACAACACAAACAGTACAGTGTGCAAGTGCATAACAGTACTGATTAAAAGATGATATTCAACTTCAAGAGATTCCTTTGTTCTTTGAACAATTAAACAAGTGTGGATTCAGAAACATCTGGGACTGAGACAATGTCACAATATCACCATTGGCTAAACAGAAAGTGGTAGAAATCAGAAAGCTTTGTGTTTGTTTTTATTAAGTTCACAGTGTACTGGGCATCACTGATAATACACTGTAGGCACTTACTATCATCAGTCAGTGGGAAAAGACTGAAGGTTACTAAGGCGGATGATGCAAAAGAAAGCTCTCATAGAAGGAAACATTTCCTTTGGTCTGTGGCATAGCTAAGATTGTAAATTAGTATCTGCTCTCTCAAGCAGTCAGCCTGGGAGTTTGCTTTATATTTCCAAGACCGTGAGTGCACACTAGACTCAGTCAAATGCATTTGAAAAGACTATGAGCTTTTTGAGAAGGGTATATGTAGGTATCTAAATAGAGAATAAAGGAGGATATTAAATATCTTATAGAGTAAAAAGATATTAAATAGCCTATATGGTAATATACAAAAAAGTATATTAAAAAGCCTACGGAGTACAGGCAGCCAAGAAACAGATTAACAGAGCATTACATTTTATTGTTGAGCACAAATGTTCCATTCCTTTCTCCGAGCTCCTAATCAGCATTTTTCATTATTTCACTTCCCCTGTATTTGGCTCCTGTGCCTCAGCGCCCATAGCAACACTTCCAGTAGTGTTAAAAACTAGATGCTGCAACCACATTCCCAGGCAGAGAGCTTTGCCAAGGCCTACATTTGATCCAGCTAGGAGCACATGCCTGCTCAGTGGTACAAGGTCATAATAATAATTCTCCCTTCAGGGGCAAACAGTCTTAGGAATGATCCCCCACTATTATCCCTTGGTATCTTGGCTCATTTTGATCTCAGTTGTTATTAAGCTCATTTTATGCTGCAGTCAGAGCAGCTTGTTTACTTACAGAAATGGTTATTCAGAAAGCGGATGCCTACAAGAAGACCAGAAGCGTATGTTAGTGTGTGTTTAAGCGTGCGTATGTGTGGTGCATGTAGGCAGAGAAAATTGGTTTGTTTTAGGGACACATCATTCCTCTGAACCACACCAAAAAAAAAAAAAAAAAAAAAAAAAAAAAAATCAGTCTTTTCTTTGAAGGCCTATGCTTTGGTTTTGTTTTGTTTCATTTTTATCTTCCCCCAGTTTTCTCTCTGTACTGTCTAATGTACATTTCAATGGATGGGAATGATGACTGAAGGCATTTGCAATCCCTTGAGGCATGGTAGCAGTCTCTGGAAATGCTTTGGTATTGAACTATTCTGAAGAGAATAAAAGAAATCTTTTTTTCTTCTTTCATTTTTCTTCCTTTTTTCGCCCCTTCTCCTTACACCAAGATTGGAATTTCATTTGGATGGCTTTTTTTGCTTTTAAAAGGCAGCTTTTCTCTCCTCTGCCCCCCAGCCATTCTTTATTTTATAGGGGTTTTCTTTCTGCATTTCTCCCTTCTTCCTCCAATCCCAAATTTTGTCCAGGCAGTGAGTCCCATTACTGAGCAACCATACTTGTGAATACTCAGATGCCTCTATAGGCAGCACTCAAGCCCTTTGGAGTTTGTTTACAACTGTGCATGACCAAGCTCTTTGTCCTACAGAGTTTGAGGAGTATTTTCAGTTTGTTGCATGAAGAAATATGATTAACAGGAAATACTCAAAGTTTTGAAAGGTTGAGTGTGGGAAATGAGAAACTAGTGGAAACTGCTGGCAGGAAAGTCAACAGAAGGGAGGTTAAATGCTTTTGTACTAGCCTAGAACAAGGTGAGAGCTGACTGAATTACTCTATTTGTCACTAACTGAAATTTGACCAAAATATTTGCATGGGTGACAAAAAAAAGTAATCTGAAGAAGGATATTCACATCATTTGAACCAAAAGAACTCCAAAGACTTCCCAAAATCTTTAGGCAGTGACTGTTGATAGGAAGAGTCTTTATAGGTAGGATCCTCTGTAGAAAATGTATAAGTTAGAAGCAAAATGCAATATTTTGACATCTGCAAAAATTCTACTGCAATTTTAAACAGCTGATTGCAAATAGACTTCACATTAGAGCAACTGAGTTTAATTTAGTGGTGTAGTTTACAATTAGCAGCCATGCAATGTTGATTTGTATGAATCATATTCCTTACTGATGTATATTGATGTAGTTGCACTGGAATGGTTGAAGATACATGCACAGACCTCAGCTGACTGTCAAAGCCTGTCCCCTGAAACTTTCATTTCTACCTGTGGTATGTGACTTGGGAAGCTATCCCCGAAATATTTGAGGACTGCAAATATAAGCTTAGATAAAGAAAGAAATAACATATCTCATGTAAGAATCATAGGATAACCAGGTTGGAAAAGACCTTTAAGATCATCAAGTCCAAGCTTTACCTAAAGACTGCCAAGGTTGCCACTAAACCACATCACTGAGGGCCTCATCTATATGATTTTGAATACTCCCAAGGATGGTGACTTTACCGCTACGCTGGGCAGCCCTTTCCAATGTTTGACAACCTTCTCAGTGAAGAATGTTTTCCTAATATCCAGTCTAAGCCCTCTCTGCTGCAATTTGAGGCAATTTCATCTTGCCTATGACTTGTTACCTGGAAGAACAGACTGACCCCTCCTGGCTACATCCTCCTTTCAGGGAGTTGTAGAGACTGAAAGGGTTTCCTCTCAACCTCTTTTTCCCAAACTAAACTCCCCAGGTCCCTCAGCTGTTCCTCATCACACTTGTGCTCCAGGCCCTTCACCAGCTCTGTTGCCCTTCTCTGGCCCCACTCCAGCACCTCAATGTCTCTCTTGTAGTGAGGGGCCCAGCACTGAACACAGGATTCGAGGTGCATCTTCACCAGTGCCCACTGCAGGGGGATGATCACTGCCCTGGCCTTGCTGCCACACTATTGCTGATACTGGCCAGAATACTGTTGGCTTCTTGGCTGCCTGGGCACAAGCTGCCAATGTTCAGCTCTGTCAATCAGCACCCTCAGGTCTCTTTCCATGAGCAGCTTTCAAGCCACTCTTCCCCAAGCCTGGAGCAGTGCATGAGGTTGCTGTTGCCCAAATGAAGGACCTAACACTTAACAAAAAGATGAGTCAAGAAACTCAGGTGTGCCTCCTCTGATCTAATCTCTAACTCCATTCTGCCGAGCACATTGTGTTGCACACAGATCATAGAATCATAGAATCATAGATAGTTAGGTTTGGAAAGGATGTTAAGATGATCTAGTTCAACCCCCCTGTCATGGGCAGGGACACCTCACAATAAACCATGCCACCCAAGGCTCTGTCCAACCTGGACTTGAATACCGCCAAACATGGAACATTCACAACTTCCTTGGGCAACCCATTCCAGTGCCTCACCACCCTCACAGTAAAGAATTTCTTCCTTGTATCCAATCTAAACTTCCCCTGGTTAAGTTTTAACACATTACCCCTTGTCCTGTCACTACAGTCCCCAGTGAAGAGTCCCTCTTCAGCATTCATGTAGGCCTGTGGGTAGCCAGGGTCTGGCAGCCGGAAGATATCGCGCTGTACAGAAAGATAGGGCCCCTCCCCTGATAGCCAATAGTGTTTAGTTTATGATGTAAGCAGACGGAGGTGACGTCATGTATCTCGGGTATATAATGCCATGTCACGTACCAATAAACGTCATTTGCCGTCCACCACATTGGTGTCTGTGAGCTAGTGGTCCAGTCGGCCAGGGGTGGGCCGTTGCACCGTTCCTGAACCAGGTCGCCACGCCCTCTAGAGGCAACAAGTGGTGCCAAAACCCAGGAATCGCCTGGATGGGTGAACGACGGCCAGAGCTGCAGGACAAGCCCGGCGGGGAGGACACTCCCGGACCCACAAGGAGGATGGAATCTGTTGTGAAGGTCGTATCCGAAATACATAGGCAGTGGGGTATTGATTGTAAGCCCAAAGATTTTACTCTCGCAGTTGCGAGGCTTTTGGGGAAGGTTGTACAAGCCCTGCGGAAAGCCATATGCGAGCAGGAAACCTGGAAGGCGACGAAATCCTGCTTGCGAGACACCCCAAGACTGGGGGTCGGGGCGGCCACGCAGACTCTACACCCCCCCGACAATCCCAGCTCTCCTGAGCCTGCAGTATCTCGGGAGGGCGACGCACCTCCCCATCTTCCAGACCCCGATCTGTTTCCGGATAAACGGAAACCACCAGAGTCCGTTTGGGGTGGGTTAGCTGGAGAGGCTGGAATTGCTGCAGGGAATGCGGAGCCCAGGGAAGGCTGGGTCGAGCTATCGCCCTATGCACCTCAAGATGGCGCTGAGCAAAAAGACGGAGGGCGGGGCGAGGACACCCTTGGCGGGAGCAGGGAGGAAGCGCTAGCTCTAACGAGCAAGCAAGGACGGGAGGGGGAGGAGAACGCGAAGGATACGGAAGGCGGAAGCGACTGGAGAATGGGGGTTAGCGTGAACGAAGGGCGGAAAGGCGCGAAAGAAGGGCGGAAAGGCACGAACAAAGGGCGGAAAGGCACGAACGAAGGGCGGGAAGCCAATCAGAGTGGCTATCCGCAAAAATGCCCTTGTAGGGCAAGAACCCTGCCGAATAGTGGGTGGGACGAACCAAGGGGGAGGAGCGGACCAGGAAGGAGGGGCAGGCAAAGGGAGGGGGAACGGCCCGCCCGCAAGGGGAAGGAAAAGCCCGCCCACAAGAGAAGTGGGCGGGGCCGAAGCCCGGCAAGGGGAAACCGGACACTGGATACAACCCGTCAGTCAAGTTCTGAGTCTGAATCAGACACTGGCTGAGGATCAGACAATAGTTGGGATAAGTGGCTCACAACTGGTCCAAATTTAGAGCGGCCAGGAACGGAGATAAACAGAATTAAGGGCCAAAATATCCCCATCCAAATTAAAAAGGAATCACAGGGGGAGGAGGTCCCTCTCACGGACTGGAGAAAAATAACGATTGAGTATGCCAACTGGACCCCATCGACTGTGTTAGCGTTTCCGGTTCGAGTGACGGATGGGGGACAGAGGGTCCACTCGCCAATAAACCCTAAGGATATACAAGCAATTGTTAAAGCAATTGCAGACAAAGGCCTTAATTCTGCCATGGTCTCTACCCTTACAGATGATGTCTTTGGGGGAGACGATATGCTCCCGTTCGATATAAAAAAAACTTGTAGATTGATTTTTGATGGAGCGGGGATGATCGTTTTCAAACAGGAATGGGAGGATAACTGTGTGAGACAGTTAGCCCAAGCAGTCGGGGTAGATCATCCGCTACATGGCTCCAGTCTGCAGCGACTGATGGGTACAGACCCAACAATGATTACCCCCCAGGCGCAGGCCCAGGGCCTGCGGGCTCACGAGGTAATGACAACCACTCGCGCAGCTAGAGAAGCCATTCGCACAGCTTCTAGAGTTATTGCTAAGCCATTGCCATGGGCCACAATAAAGCAAAACAAAAGTGAAAGCTTTACACAGTTTGTGGATCATCTCCAGGCCGTGGTTGACTCTTTGAACCTGCCAGTGGAAGCGAAGGGCCCGGTTGTGGCAGAATGTTTGAGGTTTTGTTTACAGGACCGATTTATTGGACACCCTCTTGACCGGTACTTCCTACTACCAGAAGGCGACGATGAGCCAACAAACTCCCTACCCACACCTAAGAGCCCTACAGCAACTGAATACCCCGCATCGCGGGGCGGGGGGCACGGTACTTTTGTGCAATCATGTTTTTGGGGCTTATCACCGTGGGGAAGGCAGAATCAGATTCTCATTATCCCCATCAGCCGTTCATATGGACATTGTATCAATTTGGCTCTGGCACAGTTATACAAACTATAACAACTTCAGGGGATCCTAGCTTTAAGGTCACCTTGTGTCAACTAACACTTGTACGTCCATGTCAAGATACGATGGACTTTTATCTTTGCCCTGCTTCCAATCCGGGAAAAGGGTACTGTAACCTCCCCGGACACTATTACTGTGGGTACTGGGGCTGTGAGACGATTGCAAATGTGTGGGTTCCAGAACCCAGGAAAGATCCCTTCTTGAAAGTCTCCCAGACCCCTTACGAGTGTAAACAAGTGAAAGACAATTCGTTGGGGAGACTAAGAAGGTCCCCCCATTGGGGATCAAGAGGGCGCCCCCGGTATGGAGGTAAGGAATGGTGTACCCGGCATTTGTATTTGAATGTGGCAAGTCCCCAAGATCCTGGCTGGCTAGTAGGAAAGATTTGGGGAGTTCAATATTACGAGTCGGGAAAAGATAGAGGTGGCTCCATCTGCATGCAAAAAATACTGGTCCCGAATGATCCGCTGCCAGTAGGCCCCAGCCATGTACTCCCTGATAAAGTGGTTCTGACTACTCCGACTACTCCCAGTCGAAAATATGTAACTAAAGAGACTAACAACCAAGACATATCAACAGAAATGTATGTTACCACACCTACAGTGACACGCACCACTAAAATCCCTTATGAAGACCCTCTCTGGAGAATGATGCAGGCCAGCTATCGAGTACTGAACAAAACCTACCCAAACTTTACAGAGCATTGCTGGCTATGCTATGGAGTAAAACCACCCTTTTATCAGGCCGTAGGAGTAAGTGACATACCTATTCAGGCAAATGATACAAATCCACCCCAATGTATATGGGACATAGAAAAACAAGGTATAAGGCTAGCACGTGTGGTAGGAAGTGGTGGATGTCTGGGTGCTGTCCCAGACAACAAACAACGGTTGTGTGTTAGCAAGATACAGGATGGAACCTCGGCAAAGTGGTTAATAACAGTCAGAAATGCTAAATGCGTCTGTTCTATTATCGGGGTTACACCCTGCTTGTCTTTGGAAAACTTTAACAGATCTGCGGAATACTGTGTCCAGGTGTCAATAATCCCCAAGATATTTTACCATCCTGAAGAATTTGTTTACCGCTCACATATTACCCCAGAACATCATCTGTCGAAACGAGAACCCTTTACAGCAATAACGGTAGCCACCCTGTTGATCGTGGGAGGTGCAGGACTAGGTACAGGCATAGCGTCCTTAGTGCAACAGAGTAAAGAATTTAATGCCTTACGAATAGCGGTCAATGAAAATTTAGCCAGAGTCGAACAATCGATAACTGCATTGGAGCAATCGGTTAGATCGTTATCCGAGGTAGTGCTGCAAAGCCGTAGAGGTCTGGATCTCATGTTTTTACAACAGGGAGGAGTGTGCGCTGCGTTGAAAGAGGAGTGCTGTGTATATGCGGACCATGCCGGAGTGGTAAGAGACACCATGGCAAAGTTACGGGAGGGTTTAGAAAAACGAAGAAGGGAGCGAGAGGCACACCAAGACTGGTTTACATCCTGGTTTACCCAGTCACCATGGCTGACTTCCTTGGTATCTACCTTGATGGAACCGATTGTAATGATTGTACTGGCACTGGTCCTCGGACCCTGCATATTAAATAAGTTTGTGTCGTTTATTAAGAGCCGGCTAGTAACGGTTAACATTACATTAGTAGAACGCCGGCAATTGCTTTGATATCGTGTTTGGTTAATGTTACCTCAAGTTATTTTACTTGAATTTAACTATCTGGACAAATCCAAACCCCTAGGAGACCTTTTTGGACATTGTCACCCCCTTTTTACCACGTAGACTGGCCCCCTACGTGGTAACAGGCGTGCACTTTTAAAAGTTGGAACGCCCGAACCTCATGCTGAGTGAAGGGAACAAAAACTCATCACAGTCAGGTCAACGTTGCCTGCGCGGGGACGCCCGCTAGGGTCGAGTCTGTCACCTCACACAGCAGTGATGCCTCTCGGAGATAGTTTATCGATGGTCTTCCCAGGGCCCATAAATTCGATCTGGAATACAATACCTCAGAGAGATCTTGTTTTCAGCTATACTTGTTCTCAACATTCCCTTTAGTTACTCCCGATCCTGCCTCGTTGTTCCAATATACCTCTTGATTACCTTTTACTTAATGTGCCTTATGTTTTCTACTCGAGTTTGTGATATATATAGTATAAAATTATTTTACGGTACAAAGTGAAAGTAAGGTTCTTTTAGTATGTTTTCTATCCAATAGTATGACATATATTCTTTAAGCTTGTTACATTTTAGTTGATATAGTTATGCATAGGGAGGGGGGAAATGTGGGTAGCCAGGGTCTGGCGGCCGGAAGATATCGAGCTGTACAGAAAGATAGGGCCCCTCCCCTGATAGCCAATAGTGTTTAGTTTATGATGTAAGCAGACGGAGGTGACGTCACGTATCTCGGGTATATAATGCCATGTCACGTACCAATAAATGCCATTTGCCGTCCACCACATTGGTGTCTGTGAGCTAATGGTCCAGTCGGCCAGGGGTGGGCTGTTGCACCGTTCCTGAACCAGGTCGCCACGCCCTCTAGAGGCAACATAGGCCCCCTTCAGATATTGGAAGGCTGCTATGAGGTCTCCACACAGCCTTCTCTTCTCCAGGCTGAACAGCCCCAACTTTCTCAGCCTGTCTTCATACGGAAGGTGCTCCAGTCCCCTGATTGTCCTCGTGGCCCTCCTCTGGACTTGTTCCAACAGTTCCATGTCCTCTTTATGTTGAGGACACCAGAACTGCACACAATACTCCAAGTGAGGTCTCCCGAGAGCAGAGTAGAAGTGCAGGATCACCTCCTTCGACCTTCTGGTCATGCTCCTTTTGAGGCAGCCCACGATACGGTTGGTTTTCTGGGCTGTGAGCGCACACTGAAGCCGGCTCATGTTCATTTTTTCATTGACCAACACCCACAAGTCCTTCTCCGCAGGGCTGCTCTGAATCTCTTCTCTGCCCAACCTGTAGCCGTGCCTGGGATTGCTTCGACCCAGGTGTAGGACCTTGGACTTGGCATGGTTAAACTTCATAAGGTTGGCATCAGCCCACCTCACAAGCGTGTCAAGGTCCCTCTGCATGGCATTCCGTCCCTCCAGCGTATCAACTGAACCACACAGCTTGGTGTCATTGGCAAACTTGCTGAGGGCAAACTCAATCCCACTGTCCATGTCACCAACAACAGTATTGAAGAAGGCCAGTCCCAACACCAGTCTCTGAGGGACACCACTTGTTACTGATCTCCAGACAGACATTGAGCCATTGACCACAACTCTTTGCGTGCAGCCATCCAGCCAGTTCTTTATCCACCGAGTGGTCCACCCATCAAATTGATGTCTCTCCAATTTAGAGACAAGGATGTCATGTGGGACAGTGTTGAAGGCTTTGCACAAGTCCAGGTAGATGACATCAGCTGTTCTACCCCTGTCCATCAGTTTCGTAGCCCCATCATAGAAGGCTACCAACTTGGTCAGGCAGGATTTCCCCTTAGTGAAGCTATGCTGGCTGTCATCAACCACCTCCTTGCTTTTCATGTGCCTTAGCACGCCTTCCAGAGAATCTGTTCCAAGATTTTGCCAGGCACAGAGGTGAGACTGACTGGTCTGTAATTCCCCGGGTCATCCATTTTCCCCTTCTTGAAAATGGGGGTTTTATTACCCTTTTTCCAGTTGCCGGGAACTTCACCTGACTGCCATGATTTTTCAAATATGATGGCCAGTGGCTTAGCAACTACATTTGCCAGCTCCTTCAGGACGCACGGATGGATGTTGTCAGGTCCCATGGACTTGTGTACGATTAGGTTTTTAAGATGGTCTCGAACCAGATCCTCTCCTACAGTGGGGCTAGGGTCTTCATTCTCACAGTCCCTGTGTCTGCCTTCGAAGACTTGGGTAGTGTGGTCAGAGCCTTTGCCAGTGAAGACCAAGGCAAAGAAGTCATTAAGAACCTCAGCCTTCTCCAAATCCTGGGTAGCCAGTTCTCCGGATAGCTTATGGAGGGAGCCTACGTTGTCCTTAGTCTGTCTTTTATTCGTTACATACCTACAGAATCCCTTCCTGTTATCCTTAACATCCCTAGCCAAGTTCAATTCTAACTAGGCCTTACCTTTCTAGCTTTTTCCCTAGCTTCCCGGAAAGCATCCCTGTATTCTTCCCAGGCAGCCTGTCCTTGCTTCCACCTGTTATAAGCCAGTTTTTTCCTTCAAAGTTTCCTCAGCAGCTCCTTATCCATCCAAGGAGGTCTCCAGGCCCTCCTGCTTCACTTCCTTTTAGTCAGGGCGCAACACTCCTGAGCTTGCAGTAGGTGATCCTTGAATATCAACCAACAATCTTGGGCCCCCCTGCCCTCAAGGGCTATATTCCATGGAACCTTACTAAGCAGGTTCCTGAAGACGCCAAAATCTGCTCTCCTGAAGACATAGAATAGTTTGGGTTAGAAAGGACCTTAGGATCATTTAGTTCCAACTCCCCTGCCACGGGCAGGGACACCTCACACTGAATCATGCTACCCAAGGCCTCATCCAACCTGGCCTTGAACACCGCCAAGGATGGAGCATTCACAACTTCCTTGGGCAACCCATTCCAGTGCCTCACCACCCTCTCAGTAAAGAATTTCTTCCTTATATCCAATCTAAACTTCCCTTGTTTAAGTTTGAACCCATTACCCCTTGTCCTGTCACTACAGTCTGTAATGAATAGTTCATCCCCAGAATCCCTATAGCCCCCCTTAAGATACTGGAAGGCTTCAATGAGGTCTCCAAGCAGCCTTCTCTTCTCCAAGCTGAACAGCTCCAACTTTCTTAGCCTATCAGAGCCTAAGTCCAGAGCAGTGAGCTTGCTGCTTGATCTTCTCACTGTCCTGAGGATCTCAAACTTGACCATCTCATGATCGCTGCAACCAAGGCTGCCCTGGAGCATCACATTTCCAATGAGCCCCTCCATACTGGTGTGCACGAGGTCAAGCATGGCACTTCTTGTTGGCTCCTCTATTACTTGCAGAAGGAAGTTGTTGTTCACACAATCAAGGAACCTCCTGGATTGCTTGTGCCGGGCTGTACCTTCAGTCCAGCAGATGTCAGGGTGGTTGAAGTCTCCCATGAGAGCAAGGGCCTGTGAGTGTGAAGCTGTTCCTATCTGTCTATAGGGTGCCTCATCCCCAGATTCCTCTTGGTCAGGCAGTTTGTAACAGATCCCCACAGTAATGTCCCCCATAGCTGCTCTCCCTTTAACCCTGACCCACAAACTCTCTGTCGACTGCTCACCCTTCCCCAGACAGAGTTCCATACTCTCCAGCCTATCCCTAACATAAAAAGCAACCCCCCCTCCCCATCTGCCAGGCCTGTCTTTTCTAAAGAGCCTGTAACCTTCCATTCCAACACTCCAGTCGTAGGAGCCATCCCATCATGTTTCTGTGATGCCTACTATATCATACTCCCGTAGACGTGCACTCAACTCTAATTCCTCTTATTTGTTCCCCATGTTGCGGGCATTTGTATGGAGGCATCTCAGCCAAGTTCCAAATGAAGCCGGCTCATTGGCTGAAATGGCTGGAATATCCCTACTATGCTCCAAGCATTTATTATAGGTTTTGACAACTGACTGGGTGTGTTGGGATGGAATGATGCCCCCCTCCACCAACACATTTAGTTTAAAGAAACTTTGACCAGTCTGGCAAGCCTCCTTCCAAAACCACTCTTCCCCTTGTCAGACTAGTTCCACCAGCCCTCAGTAGACCTGGCCTACTAACTTGGGTCCTGTGTTCAAGACACCCAAACCCCTGACTATGGCACCACCATTCTAACCATTTATTAACCTGGCCAATCCTCCTAGCGTTTTTAGGGTCCTACCCTGTATCCTGGAGAATTGATGAAAAGAGAATTTGAGCTCCAGAGCCCCTAACCACCTCTCCTAGGGCTCTGTAGTCCTTCTTTATGTTCTCCAAGCTACTGCTATCTATATCATTAGCCCCCACATGGATCACTAGAAGTGGGCAACATTCAGAGTGACTTACTAGAGCAGACAGCCTGTCTGCAACATCCCTGATCTGTGCCCCAGGTAGGCAACAGACCTCCCTCAAGACTGGGTCAGGCCGACAGATGGGTGTCTCTGTTTCTTTCAAAATAGAGTCCCCTACTACCATGACCCGTCTCTTTTTCCTGGCAGCACCAGTAGAGCTTTTTTTTAGCAGTGCACCAGCCAGTTATTCATGATGCGAGGGTGTTTCCTCATTAGCCCCATGTAGGTCAACAAAGTGGTTTTGTGTGGGGACAACAGATTTAGGAAGAAGCCCTTTGCTTTTAATTGTTCTCTTCCTCCTTTTCTTGCTTTGTTGTTGTTGTTGTTGTTGTTGTTGCTATTTCCCAGCTTCCTTTGTTAACAGCCTCCTTCTTTCCTCCATTAGCTGCAGGGGACGCCTGAGAGCCCTGCACAGTTTGGGCCTGGAGCACACAGTCCTGCTTCCTCTCGGCTTCCCTCACATCTTGTAGCCTATTGACAGTGTCCCACAGCTCAGCCACCTGCTGCAGGACCACCTCCACCAGGGAGCACCGAGTGCAGCCCTGCCCATTGGGCACCCTCCCCTCACAAGACCAGCGCAGGCACTCTCTACACTCTGAGCTCTGCACTGCAGCCTCCCCTCTCATTGGCTCTGTCTGGGTGCCTACGCTGGCCACTGCCGGGGCAGCCGGAGCAGAGCTCCCAGACCGGGCCCTGCTCATACGACAAGTATTCACCATCCCGTTCGCCTGCCCGCGCAAACTGCCTCAACCTGCCCTGCTCACTCGGGCTCCCTGGGGCAGGTTTTTACCCATTCAGGGCTGCTGCCGCTCCTCCTGGCTCCGCCCCCTGTGAGTCCCTGCTCGCCTCAGCTGAGCTGCCGGCTCCTGGGCAAGTCCTGTCGAGGGCTTGAGGCTCCCTCAGTGGCTCTGGGAGCTCTGAGTTGAGGCTCCTGGATGCTGAGCTTCCCCTGCTCAGGTGTTGAAGGCATCCGCTCTGGAGCTACTTACCTCATCAATTCATCTCCATGGATAGAGGAATCTGCATAGCTGGGCTGTGGTTCCAAATAGAGAGTGGTGCCCCCAGCTGCTGCAATGGTATTTATGCCAGTACCAGCAGTCAGACATTAAATTGTCAGTGGGGATTGAAAGGAAATCACTTCAGCTGAAGAGACACCAAGCCCCAGCAAGGAATTTCTTTCAGTTTTAAACCTACTATACTTTGTGTGGTGGTGGTCTCAGAGAATATGAAAATAAGGTTTGAATGTGTGTGAATTTGGGTACAATAATAGCCTGTAAGTTCATTCACCTAGCTAGAACTCCATACAAATTCCAGGCCAAATCTGCAATGCAGTGATCAGTTGTTTCCCAGATCTGAGGGGAGCAAAAATTCATCTCCTGAATTCAGCATACTGCTTGGGACTTTTCTGTACAACATCTTATGAGCTCAGAGTTTTCTTGACTGTTGTATTTTATCATACTAGATTGCATCACTTCAATTATGACATAAATGTTTAATTTCAGCATAATAGCCACAAAAGGCCCTAATTATACAATTGTAATGTTTCTCACACATCTGTATTTGCAGTTAAGCAGGCAAAGTATGCTAAAACTACAGACTATTCCTCAGCCTTTGAGATGCAGCAAGGCTAGGCCAGGATGGACTGAGCTGGTGGGAGGAGGGCAGTGCTGCTCATTCTTCAAATGGCTTCAATATATTCTGGGTGCTCTTGAAGACACTGAGAAATCACAATCACTTTGACAGATAATGACTGTGCATGGCCAGGATAACTCTGTCTTTTTGTTCAGTCTGTTATTTCAGCTCCTTTCCCGCAAAGTTTAACCAGAGCAGGTAAGTCTGCGGTAGCACAGAATTTCTTCATCTTTATTCTAAAGACAACCTAGAGATCTTTAAAGTACATATGACTGTACTGATAGGACAAGGGGTGATGGGTATAAAATGTAAATAGGGGAAGTTCAGGTCAGATATAAGGAAGAAGTTCTTTACTGTGAGAGTGGTAAGGCACTGCAACAGGTTGCTTGAAGAAGTAGTAAATGCTCCTTCCTTGGCACTGTTCAAGGCCAGGCTAGACAGAGCCTTGGGTGACACAATCTAGTGTGAGGTGTTCCTGCCCATGGCAGGGGGTTGGAATTAGATGATCTTAAGTTCCTTTCCAATCCAAACCATTCTGTGATTCTATGATTTTGACAAATACATAACACAGTTTATTCCTGTTCTTTTTCTGTATTAACACACATACATAAATGCATCCATTATGACACTTACCACACTCTTAAACTCCAGAGTGGTTCAGAGAAACTCTGGTATTTCATTGGAGATCTAAGTCTCTGAACATTTTGGTAAATATAATTCCATCTTTGCTTTCTATGTCAGCAGAAAACCTGTACAGCATTTTGAACGTCTCTCGAATGCTTCTCATAATCCAGCACTGAACCTTAGATAGCCCTGCCAATATTTCTTTTTCTTTTTTTTAACTTAGTCTTGACAAGAAAGCATCTTCCTCACTGATATGAGAATTTATCAGTCTCAATTTCAATCTGTTACACCTTTGGTCCTACTTTTCTTAGTCATACTGTAGTGTTTTTCAATTTACTCTTGATACACATTTCATAACAGCTCTTTCGTAATCTGAAATCCATTTATAGTTTACTATATGTTAAATATATAATTTATTCCTGATTACAGTTTCCTACTTAAACTTTTGTTGATTACTAGTGTGATCCAGAAGAAAATAAAATGCAATCTGAACAACCAAGAATAGAGTCAAGCTTGCTGCTGACCTAAGGAGGCTGCATTTGAAAGCTGTGTCCTCTACTACCACTTACATTGCTTCATTGACTTTTTTAGAGTCCCAAGTTTATTCTAGCTCTGTAATGTGCCTCCACATTCACAGATGAAAACCAAGAGAGAGAATTTCCCCACACTCAACATCACTTTGCTCTTCATAGCTATATGACCAAATTAATACAAATGGTTATACGACTAAGTAAAGGAGTCCAGACATGCATGAAGACATCAGGTTAATAAACACAAGAATATTGCATGTGAGTAGATGGACTCCTTTCACATTTAGTTAGCCAGACATTTCTCAGAAATATTAATTTAACCACAGTATGAATAAGGAAAAAAGGAAAAAAGCTATTTGAAACATCTTATGCAAAATTTACTTCTCACCCTTCACCTCACTGTTTCTGAAGAAAATAACAAAATAATCACAAACACCATTCTAAAAAAGATAAAATCTTTTAATCTGTCTGGAGTTTATTCCCACCTTTCCTCCTTCTTTGCTCTGCTTTATGTGATGTGCAGTTCATTCCTATTACCTCTTTATAGCTGTTTTGTTAAAGTTCATACCACAAAGACCTGTAAAAGAAATTTATGACTCTTGAGGTTTCAGCAAATTCTAAATAACCATAACATGAACATGAAACATTAATTAAAAACACTGGTGTCTAAGTTATAACAGAGGTGCTGACATTTAAGCCCCTTGCACCATGTAAATTAAAAATGGTATGACAAACAGTTAAGTAATTTGATGGTCAGGGGTTCATAATAGATACTTTAATATCTCTGTTGTGAAAAACAGTCTGTCCTTGGTTTAACCCATACTGAACAGCCCAGGGGTCTGGTTCATAAAGCATGACACTGCCTAAACATTTTTGCAGTAATTCATATATCAGTCTGGGAATTGCATTGACTATCCTTGAGACTAAACAAATATTCAGGAAATTTGTGAACTAAATGTATTAATGCAAAGATAAATTCACTGTGTCATTCCTGCCTCTGTTTCAGCTATCCACTGCAGAGTTCTAAGGCATTCTTATCTAGATGATCCAATGTCACGTATATAACACACTATTCAAATTTGTTTAATTGATTATTACCTTAGTTTACATGAGTCTTCCACAAGATATTACTACTGAAACCTCAAGTTGCTAGGCATAGTAAAGAAGACACACCCTGCCTTAATCAACCTACACAAAAAATGTAGACTTATCTTCATTACACAGCTTTTCAAACTGAGATATATGTATATTTATATGTATGTTTATATGCTCTTTATGTTCACATAAGCAGTGGCCTAGCATATACAAAGAAATTATTGCACTCTTGTTGAGTCACGGTATGAGATTCACCTAACCAGTGCAGATGTCTGTAATTGAGCTGGGCACACCAGGTTCCATTTATAAACAATAGAAATGTACACTTCCATAAGGAAAGTCACAATATCCTAAAGTAGATATCTGAAGCAGACCAGGTGAATAGAATCACTGAACAATTTAGGTTGGAAGAGACCAACCTAGTCCAACTTCCTACAAACTCTAAATTCACTTTGAATAGGTTGCTGAGAGGCTTCTCCAAATTCCCTAGAGGAACCTGAGAGCAATGATCCCTTTACCTTTGATGTAAGCTGTAACTAAGCTAACGAGTCTGCATGAAAGTTGTCTGTTAGAGGAGACAAATTCTGCAGGTTACAAGCCAATGTATATATTCCTTCTGTCTTGCAAATGACAGCTGAAACAGGAGATATAAGGGAACCTAAGTTATCCAACTTTACTTTGTATTTTCTGTGAAGTAGGAATCAGGTCCTGTGTGTTAAACAAGGGCAGTAATTTTCTAAAGTAACTTCCAGTTGCTTGCAATAGGGAATGCATGCTTTTAATCACATATCTAATTTTGACTCTACAGTTACTGAAGATATAATTCTCTTCAGACAATTAAATATTCTATTACGATATAGCCAAAGAGACAAATGCAGGAGTTATACCCAGAAAACCCATGTGTAGGTCTAGAAAGGAGTACAACAGCGATTGTACTTTTCCAGGCTTTATCTTCTGCTTATGGTTCTGCTACTAGCTGCTGAGCTGGGTCAGTGTGCTAGAAAGATTTTTCTGGTAAAGAACCTTAAGGTAATAACTGGAAAAGAAGAAGGTTGGTTTGCGAAGTTGTTATGAGTTCTTCACTTTTACTGCTTTTTTTGATTTGTTCCATCACTTTCCTTGCATGCCTTTCCTGCTTTGTGCTGTTATTTAATATCCCACTAGTTGTGTAATTTCAGCTCCCAAATTGAATACGATGTTCCCTCCAGTGGAACCCTCACCTTGATAAATTGCCAAATAGTAATTATTATTCCTTCCAGAGCCTGAGATATGGAGTCATGGCTGTAATTTCCAAAGTTTGAGTACCAAGAAATTTATGCTATACTTCTCTCCATCAGAGTTATCATCTAAGATCATATTTCAAGCTGTTTCTTTTGATGATATGATTAAGATAATTCCTTTATGAAGTTCGAGCCTCCATGAGATATTCAAGAAGGAATCTGATAGTTCTTATGCTTCATTTACTTCCCCTATGAATATCAGCAATGTATGAAGGGAAGAAGCACACAGACAAGATGCCTGACTCTTTCAAATACTCCTAATTTTCTGATATTAATTAGTACGGTATCATAGGCTGGTCTCAAACATGGGACCTCTGTTCTTGTGAGTGCAACATAAAACTAAAGGAAGAGACAGTCTGTGTCTCAGTGATCTTGTCCATACTAAGATGTCTCTTTTTTTGTTAGCTTGTTTCTTTTCTTTTTAAATTAAATGCTGATGTGAGACTTTTTAAGACCCACTCATTGAGAACAGATTCTAACTGTGAGTTTAAAAGTGGTTGTGCTTCAGACCCTTCCTGAGAGAATGGAAGAATAATAGAATATATAACATAATAAAGACAAACTGCACTTTCTCACAGGAGGAGTTATACACATCTAGGTACGTAAAACAAAATTTACATGCTATTTCAACTGGACTCTGCAATGCATTATTTTGGAACACCTGATCTGAAGACATCAAACAGTTTGGAAAAGAAAGTGTTGTTATCTCCCTTTTACAGATTTCTGTCAGTAGTTTACTTAGCCTATCAGTGTCAATCACTGGTGGTTTCAGGAGAGCAAAATATTCTGTAACAAAAGCTGGTGGAATAGTCAAACCACATAAACTCATGCTAACCTTTCCAGTTACTGACTAGTTTATGCCCTGAACCTGAATGTGTATGTCCCTTTTTATAAGTGTTTTTATCCTTTATTCAGTACTTTTGAAATTCTCATTTTCAACAATATATTTGTTTCTTCAATATCTTCAAGCTATAACATAAGGATTGATACTAAATCAGTCAAGGTGTTACTGTCCTGCAGATACAAGCATGTCTCATACAGGCGTTTTCTCATCAATATAAAATATATTTGGATTTTAAAATTAACTGTGTCATTACTGAGCTGAGTAGGAGGCACAGACATATCTATTACCACCAAATACTTTCCTAAATGTTCTTTTCACATAAGAACACTTAAAAAATCATTTCATCAGTGGTGAAGGAGATAAAACATCTCTTTGCTATACACACAATGTTCAATTTAAGAAAAGAAAAGAAAACAAAACAGAACCTTTCAATGTTATATACCAATCTTAATAATTCGTACATTAAAGCTTTCTTCCTGTTATGATCCTGTTTTATAGGCTCATTGTTCATGACGTGGCCTTATTGTTCATGTACATGACAGATGAACACATTTCTACCGCAGTCTCCACTACCTCTATAAATTGTGATTATAGATTAAAATATTGTATGCCTCATTATTTATTTATAGCTTTGAATTTTTCTCAAGGATATTTTTCCTTTCTTTTATGTTATTTTGTTATAATGAAGGTGAAAGGCTGTAGAAAATCACATAAGCAATCCAAAGTCCCTCCTTTCACCATGGAATGGCTTGAGGTATACCATCATGTCCCTTCTTCAGTAAGCATTATTCCTGGCACAGTGTAATCTCAGTAAGGCATTACTTTGCTCATTGTTTAGGCTTCAAATCATCAAAGCATTTAAACACATACTTAACTTTAATGCCTGATTAAGTGCCACTGGATAGGATTTAAGCACTTGCTTAAAATTAAGTGGGTGTTTACATGCTTTGCTGAGTAAGGATGAAGTGCTAAATTGAAATCATATTTGTGTCTTAGTGGAAATTATTCCCAAGTTTGCAAAGAAAAGACAGCAAATTTGATCGTGTTGTCTGCATGTTTAACTGTTTCCTCTTCCTCTTCTATCCTTCCCAAAAAAGCGTTTGGACCTAATAGCCACCTAGTATTTATAGAATTGAGTTAACTAATACTTAAATTGCTCTTTGTCTGCTTGGTAAGTAGGAAGAAACAGGTGACTTGGTGGGACCTAAGTGATAGGGAAAAATGAGATTTTCTGCTGAAGAGGCAAATTGTCATAGTGAACACTGTGACATATTGTGAGGCGAATAAGTGCTTATGATAAGGGAGAAAGGTTTTTAAAGGGTCTAAAAAGTCCTGACAGCAGACTAAAAACTCAATGGATTTCCTTCCTCACTGACATAATCTGCATTTTTTTAAAATATATGAACAAAAATATCCTAAATTTTCTGCTAGATAATTGGTTGTGAATATAAATCAATATCAGTAAACCTGTTCTGTCCCTTTCCATATGCCTCAGACAGTATTTCTTCAGTAATTTCCTTCATAACCTACCTTGGACTTCTTAAAGTTTGAAACTCTTTAGACACTTCAACTGTTATCGCCTGTATATGGACACCCAAATCTTTCTTTTTCTTTTGATTTTAGGCCCTCATCCCCCTACTTTCCCATTACTCTAGTGATCTGGATGTGGGTACAGGTAGCTGATCCACCATCCAATGTCACCAAAAATAATCCTGCAGTAACTTCATTGAGGCCTGGGACAAGCCCAACTTCTAGAGAACCTCTTGGTTCAGCCCCATGTTCTCTAAATGGCCCATCTTCTCTGAATGGCCAGCACATAGTGGCAGTCATTGTGTGAGAACTAATGGAGATGGTGAGGTCAATGGCAAAAATTCCTGCAAGATTCAGGAAGGCCAGAGTTTTAGTATAAGGTCTCTGTTAATACACTACTGCAGTTGGGAGAAGAGGACATACAGTCTGCATTTTTCATTTTTGTTCCTATTTACTTCGTACATAGAAGAATTTAAAACTAATATTCTTAAAACATATTTGCAAGCATTTTCATTGATCAGCATCACAATTACTATTCTTATAATACTGGTGGGAGAGCACAAAAATAGTTATGATTCCTGTTATTTTGGTTGTCAGTGTTGCCAGAAAGAGATAAAGCTTCCTTTCTCCCATTCACTCTTGGGATCTTTTTTTTTTTTTCCCTCTCTCCTGTCCTTCAAGAAAACTGTCCTTTTATTTATTTTCACTCTGTCCAAGAGTGGCAGCTGATTTTGAAGTGTCAGGCTATTATTTGTTTTTTTGGATGTTACCATTTATTGCAAAGAAGATAAAATCAATGTGACATTTCCAGAACAATGATAGATAAAAAAGATGAGTAGACTTTAAACGCAGAAGGCTAATTTCTAAAAATGTCACTAGTGTACTATTTCAGAGTTTGTCAAAGATAAAACAATAAAAGTTATAGATATGAAAACGAATAATATTTCACTGGGTAAGCTACAGTATACAAGTTCTGTATGCTTTTAAATATAATATGATGGAAATGTTTCAAAGAGGATAGCATTAAATATAGTTACTTTGGGTTATTTCATTAAACGTTCATTTGTGAAGACCATGATTTCTAAGGCTATGACCTTGCAATCAGTTGTTCTGGCAAGAACTCATAGACTGGCATTCTATACTATGGAGAATTCACATGGATTCAAGGGATTGTGATTTGATGGCCAGGTTTTATGAGTTGTCTGAACAATAAAGTCATTGTGCTTTTAAAGCTATTAGGGTGTGACAATGTGAATGCAAGCCTGGCTTCAGAAAGATGGTAAAATCTGTCTCTTGCTCTGAAAGAGTACTGTTTCTGATATACACCCTGCCTTTTTGGACTGTTAGCTACAGTAACCTGTGTGTATAAAGCACAAGAAACTTATGATTCCTAGCAGTTTAAACAGCCTTTACCAATAACCTGTGTATATGTCTATTATTACTATTGCAATGGTTCCTGGGTATTTCATTCAAAAGTCATAGATGAAAATCTAATCCTGAAGGCAGAGACCTTCACCATGTGATGGTATTTGAACTTGGTCAACAGTATCTGCTGTTCTTAAGATACAGTTTACAGGCAGGAAGAGCAGGTGTGACTCAATTGTGTTAATCTGTCATGAAACCTTTGGTTAATAGGGGGTAAATAGAGAATCAAGGAGTCAGCATTAGTAGCAGGACTCTTATTTGAAAGTACTTGACTTAAGTATCTGACTAACACACGTTTGATAAATAAGAGGTAGGAATATCTAAAATTTAATATGATTTAATGTTAGTTGCCATCAATAGAAAGGGAATTAATACTAGGATACATTTGCCAGCTATTGGACATAAAACAAGTGTGGTCTCTAGAGATCTTGGCTGGATTAATTTACATGTAACATGGCAAGAGATGTCTTATTATCAAATCTGAGAGGACAAAGAAATGTCAATAAATAAAATTTCAGAAAAGGATCTCTGAGAAATTTGGCTCATATTTGGACAATGTCTCTCAGTCTATCTGAATAGTATACTCACACAGTTCTAGTTCAACTGGTGTAGTTTGGAAGTAGCTGCAAACCAGATGTCAGTATTTACCATGCTCAAATAGCTGCCTTGTTTTGCAATTGTGAAATACTGAAGTCAAAAAATGGAGGAAAAAAATTGCACGTAGCAGTTTAAGCTTGATGTTGGTTTTACAACCTCATTTTGGGGGAAAAAAAACTTCACAGTTTAACTGCAGATTAAATCTGATCTGATTCAGCTCTAATCATCTCATTAGAGGCAAATGAACATAAATTCTGAATCAACTTGGAAAGAAGGGTGCCTGAAGATTTATGATAACTCCTCCCATTACTATGCTGTAGACACGAACATTAACCAAAATATGGGAAAAAAAGAAGCACTAAGCACCTGTTTACGGCCTTGTTTAACCTTTTTCAGTTCTATGAAGACACACATTTTGATCTGTGAGTTGAAAAATAGATCAGGCTTTGAATTAAAGAACTGTAAAATAACAAAATAAAGAGGTAGATCTCCCATTTCTAATATACATAATTCATGTCATATTCAAAAAAAGCTGTGATAAGTTGTAATGCTAAGATTGGGTATCTATTTGCTGGGACTAAATATAATTTTGTGCAACATTTGCACTTACTTCCAGACCACTGTGATTCCTCTGAAACATTTCTAGGTGCTTACTTAGCTACAAAATGTATGTGTTTCACATATTCTGCATTTTCTGAAACCTTTGAAGAGCAAACGCATATGATAGTGGATGGTCTGCCAGAAGACAGCTCATCTTCAGGTTCAGGGTTTTACTCTAAATATTTCAAAGCAACATGTGACTCTTGGAATACACTTCCTTCCTGTAGCCTCATACCTATAGTTTGAAAAGAAAATTAGAAAGTATGTGCTACCTCATGTGCAAATTTCTCGTGGTCCGTTATAAACATTAATGCCATCTTACACCTTACAATATACATTCAGAAATATTTTGAAGGAATGTTAAAACCAATACAAATTACTCAATGTATTTATTAACTGACTATTCTTTTACTGATTCATAAATGTGCTATATGACACGTACTTATTACATGAAGATGTGCCTTTTCACGAACACTTGTGTCAGATATTTTACTTGCCTGTAGTCCTTCCAGAAATGTTACAGAAGGCCAAGGAGAACAACTGCATAGCAGGTGCTGATTAATCTCTGCAGGCCTAATATGAAAACCTTCAGTAAATGATGCATCAAACAGTTGTCAATGGGGGAATTGTAACGAATGGAGTATGCAGAGAACAGACAAAAATTCAGAAAGAAACTGCTAGTGATTGCTCTCAGTGTGCATTGACAGTGTGGGAAATGAAAGGCCTGTGCATCAATCACCTCTGGAGGAAGATGAAGAGAGGAACCTTAATGCAATTATAATTATACTGTTACACGTAGTATTGTGCTATAAATGGTAAAGGGTCCTGGACTTCTCAAATACACACATGTTAAATTAGCATTATTTTGCTGTTGTTTTTTGGTTTCAGGTTTTGAGGTTTTTTTCGTTTCTTTCTTTTTAATATGGCCACGAGTGGCCTAAGTTTTTTCTTTTAATTTGTTAACAGAAATGGCTACATTGTTTTACCTGAAACTTCATGTAACATAAATGAAATAAAATAAATAATCTAAAATGGTGAAAAACAACATACTACTGATACTAGTGAAACCATGAAGACAGAATTTTTTTTTAACAAAAAGTGACGGGAAACCTCTTTTAGGGTTAATGACATGTACACTGTGTGTAATTTGATGTCAAAGTTCTATTTGTATGGTATGAATGATTTCAGAAATCTCCAGAAACTCACCAGAGATACTTTATCTTAGACACAAAAAAATACAGTTCATATACCTTATCAAATATGAAAACACAGCTCTTTGGATTGTAGTGTGTGAATTATCATTATGATTATGATTCTACAGTTTACATTATCTTTCCAATAAAAATAGTCCTGCCTTAGGAAACAGCCTTCATGTTCATATGCCCAAGGAAAAAAAAGCCTGCATACTTTGATCAACAAAAAAGCAAGGACCAAAGGGTCAGGAAGAACAGTCGTGTTCCCAAATTAATAAGAAAGACATTCATTTCAGCAAGACTGGCCATCTTAAAAGATTGTTTGCAGTGCACCTTAGAGACCCCAGTTTCCGGCTGGCTTGAGGTCCTAATTGAATTGAGGTCCTAATTGAAAAGCCTCAGAGAGTTTCCCAGACAGAGGGAAAGAGGTGGGTGAAGAGAATCCATGACATCTGCTCTATAAACAGTGATCATTTTACTCCAATCTGAGAATAAAGAATAAAAAAAGGAGGAATAGACCTCTGGTGATAGATTTCTTAGAAATGTGTTATTTTTGTGGGTATTATGTATAACACATAATAGTATGTAATAAGAACAGTTATTATATGACCTTATTTTTACCTAGCTCTTCTCATTACTGTGTCTCAAGGCAGTTTATAGAGAAAGTTTTCCTCACTATCCCTGTTATTCAGAGAAGTGATTTGATCAGTGTCATCCACCAGGTAGCAACAGAGCAGAAATTAGACTCTGGAGCCTCTTCACCTTATACTGTATCCTCCAGACTACAGCATTACATGTAGACACATGTGTATGTATAATCTAGGTATGCATACTGTATCTTGACATTGCATGCATACAGGGAATCAAGGAAATGATCTTTCTATTTTTAGTTTGTTCTGCCTGCCACTCTCCATCCTACTGGTGTACTTTAACATGGTCTAATTCTGTACTCCTTAATTCTGCCCTCAACTACTTTAGGGATAGTTTCCACAATGAAAGAGGCAGTATCTTCTCAATAGCGTTAGACAGCACAGTGAGGGGAAGTGGTGAAACATGGCACTTTAGAAGGTTCAGGTTGTATACTACGAAAAGCTCTTTCCATAGGAGGGTATTGCAGTACTGAAATAGGTTACACAGGGAGGTTATGAAACTCTGGTTTTGGAGATTTCCAGCACTTGTCTAGACAAAGCTATATCTGACCTCATCTAGTGTTGGTGGTTTTAAGCAGAAAGTTAGAAGAGATGACCTCCAGAGGTCCCTTTTAATCAACCTTTCTATGGTTCCACATTCTTCCCAGATGCCCTCTCATTTTGTCTCGTGATTTTTCCCTATCACTGGTAGCTTTATAACTTCTGCTGTGTTGCTAATCCATTCTCCTGTGTGCCTGTTGAATAAAATGGAGTTAGTGTCTCCAAACACTGAGCTGCTGCACTCACAGTATGCATCACCATGTGCTTGAGACATAAAGGCTTGCAGAATAGATATATTAGCGACAGCATCACTCTGGCCCCTTGCTGAGGCAAATGTTGTGAATATTTCTCTGTACTAACAATTATAATGTAGCCAACAACAGGTAAGTGGAAGGGGACACAGGCATGTGAATAGGGGGTAAAAAATGGGTCAGTGTCCTAGAACTTCGTCTTGTCATGATATAAGAATGCCTGCTCACCAAAACACCTGGAGCTCCTATGCAAGGGGAACAGGTTTGCATGGGCTTGGAAACTGAATTGGAATATTTTGTAGCACAGAATGCAAATAATCAGGTAATTTACTCTGTAGCTGTACAGTAATTGCAGTGTAATTACAATAATCACATTTTACCTGCAGGACATGCACTTATGGCGTGTTGTATTTGCATTAAATATTCAACATATACATTCCAGACTAATTCATCTTTGCTCTAGCTTTGTGCTGAAGTTAGTGGATACGCTACAGGGATGAATTTGGCTCTCAGTATTTCAACTTGTGCAAGTTACAATCCTGTTGGACAGTCCCATTTTGCAGGAAAATATTTTTTTAGGAGCATTTGATGAATTTGGTGGTGAAAACTTACATAGCCTGGGAGTAGTTTGTCCAGTGAAAGTTTAATTTCAACTCATTTAAATAACAGGCAAATAAAAAAGTACAACAACCAGGAAATTCACTGCAGTGAGCAACCAAGTAGTTCAATTCTGGCGATAGTCTCACACAGACCACACTTTGGGATCAAGCCAAGGCCTCAAGTCCAGCTGCTTTGTGCTAATGAGGCAAGGAAAAGCAACCAAAATCTGCCTGAGAGTGGCTGTAAATGCCCCCACCACTGCAAGAGTGTTTTTGAGTGGCATGGGTCTGACATGCCTGGCTTTCCTCCATGTGCCCTCCTCCCTTGGCACGAGGACAGGAAGAAGCCATGCCAGGAACAGCAAGGGGTAAGGGATAGCGTGTAGGAGGAAGGATGAGTCAGCGGTTAGGGCAGGAATTTGGGACACTGCAGACATGGGTTCAGGTTCTTTGCTCTGCGACAGCCTTTGTGCATGACCTTAAGCAAATAATTTATAATTAAATCCACAAAAAGACCTAGATGAGTCAAAATCTAACTTCAGGCAGGTAAGAAACACTCAGATCTAGTAAGAGTCTAGAATTTCTGAGTTATATATAGTGAATTTCAAGACTGAGAAGAGTTAGCAGCCGATTAAGAGCTAATCAGTAAGAGAAAGGTGTAGTTTCAGAAACATACTTCTGGACATGTAAGGTGTTTAAATACAGATAGGGTTCTCCTAGGTGTAGAAACTCTTCTACTTTTGACAAAATACCAGCCTGTTCTGTGTAGGTAAGGAAGAACAGTAATGGTTTTCCAATTTCAACTTGTGTACTCTCATTGCTCAATTAAAACACCTGAAACCAACCAACCAACCAACCAACAAACAAACAAACAAACAAACAAACAATGTACACTCAACCTGGGGTTAACAGGGCTGAGAATAGGACAAAGTACAAAAAGGCCCATGGCCCACATGCTTCCAATCTGCACGGTTTGCCTCGCTGCAGGCAGGGCTCAAACAAATTGCATTGTGCTGAAAGGGGCCAGGTAGTGATACCTAATGTCATATTTGCCCTCCTAATCATATGACTTAAGGTGCATAAAAATTATTTTTGGCTATCACTAAGATGCAGATCACAGACACCTTTAAAGCTCAGACTATAGTGGAGATGCAGGAGGGAAGTATGGCCAAACCCAAAACCACTTAAAACCCTGGGTTTAACCACCAGGACACCATAGTCTCCTTCTCTGTGGGTAGTCCAGGGGCTAAACAGCCTGAATACTTCCAAATAGACTGGAAACATATGCTGCAGATATCACAGAATCTTTGTCTGAAAGCTCTCTTAAGATTTCTGAGCTTTACCAGAGAGCCAACCTTGTCTGCAGCTGCACAACTACTTATTTCAAGAATAAAGGGGAGAGAGCTCTCAACAGGACAAAGTCCTCTTTGCCTTTGATATGAAGTTTGTCTAATGACAAGAGCACAAGTTAGTGTGGAATCTTTTGCTGTAAGACTTTGGATCATGACATTACTCTGCTTTTCTTTCTCTCCCCTTGCAATTCTTTTAGTCCTCTATTAAGTTCATGCCTCACATTTTTCAAAACGTGTTCACTGTTCCAGTCTCCATTGTTGCTGTCTTTGGAGGTGTCCATTCAACATGCTAATTGCTTTGTGTGTTTGCAGAAGGAGTTCCTCCAGAGTCCCTTAGATCCTAGTCCTTTCTTAGCTAATTACCATGTGCCATACACTGGAGTTATGGGACCTCAGGGTGATCATTTTGTTGACAATGTGCAGCAATAACCATATAATCACAGCGCAATTATGGAGCATTTATGGAGTTATTTGTGCCATGTCATAGATGAAGTTAGCAAATGTAATTTACTTCTCACCACTAAAGAGGACAGAGACTTAAGGTCAAAGGCTGAGCTCTCATTAGAAACTCCGTTTTTTAAAACTGCTTTTATAACAGTGAGTTTCCTCAGATCAACTGAAATTATGTTTCTTGGGCTTCTTTGTAATTTCTGTTTTTATCAACTCTAAAACTCCAGCCCAAATTTGCTGACAGGAAATTAACTTTCATAAGCTGAAGAAATAGTAGTAAAAAAAAGTCTTCAATAAACTCCCCACAAAAATAAACCACCTTTCACCCTAATATTCTAAATAAATTAATAAATGCACTCATACATAAAAATTCTCCCCATCAACTTCTATCTGTCTCTTGATACTACTTATCTGTTCATATAAAACGCCTACCAGGTGCAGAGTGATTAAGAAGCCCAAAAATAAAACTATTATCTATCAAGCTAACATTTCCTCACATCATCTGTAGCAGTGCATTGGCTGCCGCCTGGATGCTCAATCATGTCTAGTGTTGTAAGGTGACATTTGGATAGGAGCCATTCTGCCACAGATTAGGAGATGAACCAGGATTTAGCATAGTGGATATGATCAGCTGAGAAAGCTGATGGATAGGGAAGGAGGAAAGGAAACTGACATTTATGAAAGATGCCATCCAGAGTAGGTCAGATTGAGCAGAAGAAGGCAGGCTTTGGAAGGTTCATCAAAAAGACAAAAAAATAAATTCTTGGTATCACTAGGTCTTTTTTCAAAGCTTGGTGTATATATATATATGGTAATGGAATACACAGTAGATGCATAAGCATATTACCATCGTACCATATATGCATATGCATATGTATGTTCATATGCGTACAATCACACAGAACCTCCTAACACAGACTGTTCCAGTAATATATAAGTATATAAATATATACATGCATAAGCATACAAATGTAAAATTATTAATATACAAATATATAAATATACAATTATATAAAATATAAATGTGTAAATATATAAATATAAGTACATAAATACATAAATGCATAAATACAAAATGTATTTCCCTTTTCCAATAAAAGAGGATATAGGCTCTCAGACCAACTTTCATATATGACAGCTTAAAGCAAAAATGTTTTATTCATGAATGATATCTTCTTCTTTTTTTTTATAAACACATAAAAATGTGAAACAATAAAAGTGATATATACCTAATAATGAGTGAGCCAATAAACCCCACCAGGCAACTTAGCTTTGGAAGTGGAAAAATTGACTTTGTATAACAAATTGCAGAATTATTAATCCTGTTTGAAACCCTTTTTATATCAGACCATTTACTTTAATTCTTGCTACTTTCAACATTATCATACATTATGCATTTTTCTTTGTAATTTTTTTTCTTTCTGCAAGTACAGTGTGCTCCCAAACTTTAAAGGGCTGGAAGCCTTTAAAAAGAAGCCTATCAGGTAAAAGAAAAAGCAAGGGATAAATAATTTAGGCCATTCTGAGTTACTCATCCCTGCAAAAACTCCCTCACAGTGGTCCCTCACAGACCACTGATGAATTAAGCTTTGTGAAACCCCTGCAAGGAAGGAAATATCTCCTCATTACATAGGCAAAGAAGGAAGTACAGCTGTTGCTGTGTCTATGTTAGGTAGAGAAAGCCTCCAGAGGGGGCCTAGGCTCCCTGTACTCACCCATTCTCATATCTTCTGTCCACACATCCTCTGGGCTTCCTCAAATGGTGGAAAGATAGAAGGTATCATGAGACCTTGTCTTAAGGTCTTTCTTAAGAAACACAAGCAGGGACCAATAAACTAAAGCTGGCACTCTTAGAATGATTAAAAATGTGGTTGGTCTTCAGACTCATCTGTAAAGCAGCAGTGAAAGACATGTGAGCTGAGTCAAAGGGTGTCTGAGGAGAAATGAAGTGGCTTTGCTTGGGAAAGTCCACTTTGTTGCGCCATGATTCATCCATGAAGATCCTCAGCCGTGTACCTGGTGATATGAAAACATTGCATGTGGTCTTGGCCATGGGTGAGCTTGTAGGTATGGGAAGGTATGTAAGTTTCAGGCTATATCTGTCTCCCATGTCATCCTCATAGGCAAGCTCCGGAAGTGTAGGGTGGATGAGTTGACAGTGAGGAGGTTTGAGAACTGGCTGAAAGGCATGTCTCAGAGGATTGTGGTTACTGATGCAGTCTTGTTGGAGACTTTAAATGGTGGTATCCCCCAAAAGTCAATATTGTGTCCACTATTGTTTAACTTACTTGTCAGTGATTTGAAAGAAGAGGTAGAGTGCCTCCTTAGCAGCTTCATTCAAAACTGGGAGGAGTGGCTCGTGCCATGGAGTGCTGGTGCTGTTATTCACATGGTTCTAGACATGCTGGAAAGATGGACAGAGAAGAACCTTCGCCTTCAACAAAAGCAAGTGCAGGGTCCTGCATCTGGGGAGGAACAACCCCATGCACTGGTACAGGCTGGGGTCTGACTTGTTGGAAAGTAGCTCTGAAAAGAAAGACCCAGGATCCTGACAGGCAAATTGTCCATGAGCCAGCAATGTTCTCTCGTGGCCAACAAGGCCAATAGTATCCTGAGCTGCATTAAGAGAAGCACTGCCATCAGGCTGAGAGAGGTAATCCTTCTTTTCTACTCAGTCCTCACCCAGAGACCATTTCTGGGCTCCCTAGTACAAGAAAGACATGTAGCTCCTGGAACAAGTCCAGTGAAGGCCTACTAGAATGATTAAGGGTCTGGTGGTCCTTTCCATCCTCTTTGATTTTATGATTCTGTCTGCAATATAAGACATAGACACATTTGGTCTTGAAGGTGGTAATAATGCTTACCCTTATTGGGAAATATCAGTATAACCAGCATTTTCCTAAAAGGCAAATTTTAGATGCACAGCGTAAAAGATGGTCCACTTGAAATCACAGAATCATAGAATAGTTAGGGTTAGAAAGGACCTTAAAATCATCTAGTTCCAACCCCCCTGCCGTGGGCAGGGACATCTCACAATAAACCATGCAACTCAAGGCCTCATCCAACCTGGCCTTGAACACCGCCAAGGATGGAGCATTCACAACCTCCCTGGGCAACCCATTCCAGGGCCTCACCACCCCCACAGTAAAGAATTTCTTCCTTATATCCAATCGAAACTTCCCCTGTTCAAGTTTGAGCCCCTTACCCCTTGTCCTGTCACTACAGTCTGTAATGAATAGTCCATCCCGAGCATCCCTATAGCCCCCCTTCAGATACTGGAAGGCTGCTCTGAGGTGTCCACACAGCCTTCTCTTCTCCAGGCTGAACAGCCCCAACTTTCTCAGCCTATCTTCATAGGGGAGGTGCTTCAGTCCCCTGACCATCCTCGTGGCCCTCCTCTGGACTTGTTCCAACAGTTCCATGTCCTCTTTATGTTGAGGACACCAGAACTGCACACAATACTCTAAGTGAGGTCTCCCAAGAGTAGAGGGGCAGGATCACCTCTTTCGACCTGCTGGTCACACTCCTCTTGATGCAGCCCAGGATACGGTTGGCTTTCTGGGCTGCGAGCACACACTGAAGCCGGCTCATGTTCATTTTCTCAATGACCAACACCCCCAAGTCCTTCTCCAAGATTCTTCTTTGAATCTTTTCTCTGCCCAAACTGTAGCTGTGCCTGGGATTGCTTCGACCCAGGTGTAGGACCTTGCACTTGGCATGGTTAAACTTCATAAGGTTGGCATTAGCCCATCTCACAAGCGTATCGAGGTCCCTCTGAATGGCATCCCTTCCCTTCAGTGTATCAACCGAACCACACAGCTTGGTGTCATCAGCAAACTTGCTGAGGGTGCACTCAATCCCACTGTCCATGTCACTGACAAAGATGTTGAACAAGACCGGTCCCAACACCGATCCCTGAGGGACACCACTCGTTACCGGTCTCCAGCCAGACATTGAGCCATTGACCACAACTCTTTGTATGAGGCCATCCAGCCAGTTCTTTATCCACCGAGTGGTCCACCCATCAAATTGATGTCTCTCCAATTTAGAGACAAGGATGTCGTGTGGGACAGTGTCGAACATTTTGCACAAGTCCAGGTAGATGACATCAACTGCTCTACCCCTGTCCATCAGATCCGTAGCCCCATCATAGAAGGCCACCAAATTGGTCAGGCAGGATTTCCACTTAGTGAAGCCATGCTGGCTGTCATCAACCACCTTGTTGCTTTTCATGTGCCTTAGCATATTTCCAGGAGAATCTGCTCCAAGATTTTGCCAGGCACAGAGGTGAGATCGACTGGTCTGTAATTCCCCAGGTCATCCATTTTCCCCTTCTTGAAAATGGGGGTTATATTGCCCTTTTTCCAGTCATCGGTAACTTCACCTCGCTGCCATGATTTTTCAAATTATCTTGAACGTGAGGTCTGAGGTTGCTGAAGGTCTACAGCTCCATCTCTGATCTAAGAGAGTCCTATATGACTCAAGTTGAGTAAGATTTAATGGTAAGGTTATGCAGCTTACTGACTATAACCAACTGACTGGCAAAAATTAGACTAATATTTATTCTCAGGCTGTGCTGTTCAGAATCATGGCAAGGAGCAGGCCAAAGTCACAAAGGTGATGATAACAAACTTGTATCCAGCACACATACCTTCATTTCAGGAGAAAACTCCCAACTCTTGCACTGGCCAAAATGAAGTATTAAAATTAAAAACAAGAAGGAATGGGTTTCCAGGTGAAACTTATGTTAGTTCCTAGCTACTTTTCTATTCAACGCCATTACCTCCCTCTCATAGTTCTTTTATTTGCTTTTTTAATGCATAAGGTTCTTGATACAACAGTGAAAGCAATAATTTTTGAGTTCTGTTTTCAGTCATTTTAAACCTGAGAGATCTTATGATCTCAGAAAAACCAAGTCAATCACTCAAAAGGCAATCACAGAATTCCTGTTGAGTTCAATAGGACTGAGTTTGACCCATTGAGTTGAGGTAAAAGAATCAACTTGTTAGTTTTTGTAATTCAATATAGCAGTATGCCAAACCTGGCTAGAACAGTAATAATTTTTTTAGTTATTAACGGAGCTTTTCAGTAAGAAGATATGCTGCCAATTGGCAAGCAGCTGCCCCAAACAGTCAGGGTGAGGTCATATTTTTATAGTGGACCTTAAAAAATGTAATTCCTTAAACTCAGTTATGGCAGTGGCCATCTTGCAGGTGTGTTTAATGCCTATTTTTTAAGTCATGATGATCAAGAACAATAACACCAGCAGCAGCTGGCTAGGTTTCATTACTTTTTTCTTGTTAGCAAACACACACAAAGTGTTAGAGGTGTGGGTAGCCAGGGTCTGGCGGTTGGAAGATATCTCGCTGTATGGAAAGATAGGGCCCCTCTCCTGATAGCCAATAACAGTTTATGAGGTAAGCAGACGGAAGTGACGTTGTAAATCCAAGCTATATAATGCTGTGTCATTAAGCAATAAAACGCCATTTGCCGTCCACCACATTAGTGTCTGTGAGCTAATGGCCCAGTCGGCCAGGGGTGGGCTGTTGCACCGTTCCTGAACCAAGTCACCACGCCCACTAGAGGCAACAAGTGGTGCTGAAACCTGGGAAATCGCCTGGATGGGTGAACGACAGCCAGAGCTGCAGAACCAGCCCGGCGGGGAGGACACTCCCGGACCCACAAGGAGGATGGAATCTGTTGTGAAGGTCGTATCCGAAATACATAGGCAGTGGGGTATTGATTGTAAGCCCAAAGATTTTACTGTCGCAGTTGCGAGGCTTTTGGGGAAGGTTGTACAAGCCCTGCGGAAAGCCATATGCGAGCAGGAAACCTGGAAGGCGACAAAATCCTGTTTGCGAGACACCCCAAGACTGGGGGTCGGGGCGACCACGCGGACTCTGCGCCCCCCCCGATGGTCCCGGCTCTCCTGAGCCTGTGCTATCTCGGGAGGGCGATGCACCTCCCCATGTTCCGAACCCCGATCTGTTTCCGGATAAACGGAAAATACTAGAGTCCGTTTGGGGTGGGGAGGCTGCAATTGCTGCGGGGAATGCGGAGCCCGGAGAAGGCTGGGTCGAGCTATCGCCCTATGCGCCTCAACATGGCGCCGAGCAAA
Source organism: Psittacula echo (assembly GCF_963264785.1). Lineage (NCBI taxonomy): Eukaryota > Metazoa > Chordata > Aves > Psittaciformes > Psittacidae > Psittacula > Psittacula echo. The sequence goes on along the minus strand of NC_137742.1, from coordinate 7,356,008 downwards.
AAGACGGAGGGCGAGACGAACCAAGGGGGAGGAGCGGACCAGGAAGGAGGGGCGGGCAAAAGGGGGAGGAACGGCCCGCCCGCAAGGGGAAGGAAAAGCCCGCCCACAAGAGAAGTGGGCGGGGCCGAAGCCCGGCAAGGGGAAACCGGACACCGGATACAACCCGTCAGTCAAGTTCTGAGTCTGAATCAGACACTGGCTGGGGGTCAGACAATAGTTGGGATAAGTGGCTCACAACTGGTCCAAATTTAGAGCGGCCAGGAACGGAGATAAACAGAATTAAGGGCCAAAATATCCCCATCCAAATTAAAAAGGAATCACGGGGGGAGGAGGTCGCTCTCACGGACTGGAGAAAAATAATGATTGAGTGTGCCAATTGGACCCCATCGACTGTGTTAGCGTTTCCGGTCCGAGTGACGGATGGGGGACAGAGGGTCCACTCGCCAATAAACCCTAAGGATATACAAGCAATTGCTAAAGCAATCACAGACAAAGGCCTTAATTCTGCCATGGTCTCTACCCTTACAGATGGTGTCTTTGGGGGAGACGATATGCTCCCGTTCGATATAAAAAAAACTTGTAGATTGATTTTTGATGGAGCGGGGATGATCGTTTTCAAACAGGAATGGGAGGATAACTGTGTGAGACAGTTAGCCCAAGCAGTCGAGGTAGATCATCCGCTACATGGCTCCAGTCTGCAGCGACTGATGGGTACAGACCCAACAATGATTACCCCCCAGGCGCAGGCCCAGGACCTGCGGGCTTACGAGGTAATGACAACCACTCGCGCAGCTAAAGAAGCCATTCGCACAGCTTCTAGAGTTATTGCTAAGCCATTGCCATGGGCCACAATAAAGCAAAACAAAAGTGAAAGCTTTACGCAGTTTGTGGATCATCTCCAGGCCGCGGTCGACTCTTCGAACCTGCCGGTGGAAGCGAAGGGCCCGGTCGTGGCAGAATGTTTACGCCGACAGTGTAATTCGACAACCAAAGAGATTCTGCAATCACTCCCGGTGGGGTCGAGTATCGCAGACATGATCAAGCACATCACAAAGGAAGAGCATTTAGCACCAATTCAGGCGGCTGTTCGCACCGCAGTGACTAATATGATGGTATGTTTTAAATGTGGCCAGACAGGCCACGTTGTAGCTAATTGTCCTCTGCCCTCCCCGCGCCAGAACAGGCCCAGAGGACCGTGTTGGGTCTGTGGAAAGAAAGGACATTTTGCTAAGGACTGTAGATCCAAACAGAGAAACGGGAGGGGGAGAGGACACCCGGGCCGCACACAGCCCTCTCCCACTAGGAACGTGAGGTGGCCCAACTATGCCAACCCCGGATGGGGCGAAGAGCTCCCGAACCCGCTATCCCCTCGAGAAGCGACCAACTTCATGGTCCAACCAACGATCCAGCCGAATCAGTCCCTACCTCGGGGACAACAAGGACCACCCCCTGGGGGTGAGACCCCAGGGTGGCCCTGGCAGTAAAGTGTGATAACCCTCCAGTGGTATCCGCTTAAATCTATTAAACCGGACCTCCAGAATAAAGCTAAAGAAAATTGTGAGTTTTTGTTTACAGGACCGATTCATTGGACACCCTCTTGACCGGTACTTCCTACTACCAGAAGGCGATGATGAGCCAACAAACTCCCTACCCACACCTAAGAGCCCTACAGCAACTGAATACCCCGCATCGACAGAACACCAGCAACGTCAAAATGGCCCTCGCGGGGGCGGGGAGCACAGTACTTTTGTGCAATCATATTTTTGGGGCTTATCACCGTGGGGAAGGCAGAATCAGATTCTCATTATCCCCATCAGCCGTTCATATGGACATTGTATCAATTTGGCTCTGGCACAGTTATACAAACTATAACAACTTCAGGGGATCCTAGCTTTAAGGTCACCTTGTGTCAACTAACACTTGTACGTCCATGTCAAGATACGATGGACTTTTATCTTTGCCCTGCTTCCAATCCGGGAAAAGGGTACTGTAACCTCCCCGGACACTATTACTGTGGGTACTGGGGCTGTGAGACGATTGCAAATGTGTGGGTTCCAGAACCCAGGAAAGATCCCTTCTTGAAAGTCTCCCAGACCCCTTACGAGTGTAAACAAGTGAAAGACAATTCGTTGGGGAGACTAAGAAGGTCCCCCCATTGGGGATCAAGAGGGCGCCCCCAGTATGGAGGTAAGGAATGGTGTACCCGGCATTTGTATTTGAATGTGGCAAGTCCCCAAGATCCTGGCTGGCTAGTAGGAAAGATTTGGGGAGTTCGACATTACGAGTCGGGAAAAGATAGAGGTGGCTCCATCTGCATGCAAAAAATACTGGTCCCGAATGATCCGCTGCCAGTAGGCCCCAGCCATGTACTCCCTGATAAAGTGGTTCTGACTACTCCGACTACTCCCAGTCGAAAATATGTAACTAAAGAGACTAACAACCAAGACATATCAACAGAAATGTATGTTACCACACCTACAGTGACACGCACCACTAAAATCCCTTATGAAGACCCTCTCTGGAGAATGATGCAGGCCAGCTATCGAGTACTGAACAAAACCTACCCAAACTTTACAGAGCATTGCTGGCTATGCTATGGAGTAAAACCACCCTTTTATCAGGCCGTAGGAGTAAGTGACATACCTATTCAGGCAAATGATACAAATCCACCCCAATGTATATGGGACATAGAAAAACAAGGTATAAGGCTAGCACGTGTGGTAGGAAGTGGTGGATGTCTGGGTGCTGTCCCAGACAACAAACAACGGTTGTGTGTTAGCAAGATACAGGATGGAACCTCGGCAAAGTGGTTAATAACAGTCAGAAATGCTAAATGCGTCTGTTCTATTATCGGGGTTACACCCTGCTTGTCTTTGGAAAACTTTAACAGATCTGCGGAATACTGTGTCCAGGTGTCAATAATCCCCAAGATATTTTACCATCCTGAAGAATTTGTTTACCGCTCACATATTACCCCAGAACATCATCTGTCGAAACGAGAACCCTTTACAGCAATAACGGTAGCCACCCTGTTGATCGTGGGAGGTGCAGGACTAGGTACAGGCATAGCGTCCTTAGTGCAACAGAGTAAAGAATTTAATGCCTTACGAATAGCGGTCAATGAAAATTTAGCCAGAGTCGAACAATCGATAACTGCATTGGAGCAATCGGTTAGATCGTTATCCGAGGTAGTGCTGCAAAGCCGTAGAGGTCTGGATCTCATGTTTTTACAACAGGGAGGAGTGTGTCGAAAGAGGAGTGCTGTGTATAGGCGGACCATGCCGGAGTGGTAAGAGACACCATGGCAAAGTTACGGGAGGGTTTAGAAAAACGAAGAAGGGAACGAGAGGCACACCAAGACTGGTTTACATCCTGGTTTACCCAATCACCATGGCTGACTTCCTTGGTATCTACCTTGATGGAACCGATTGTAATGATTGTACTGGCACTGGTCCTTGGACCCTGTATATTAAATAAGCTTGTGTTGTTTATTAAGAGCCGGCTAGTAATGGTTAACATTACATTAGTAGAACGCCGGCAATTGCTTTGATATCGTGTTTGGTTAATGTTACCTCAAGTTATTTTACTTGAATTCAACTATCTGGACAAATCCAAACCCCTAGGAGACCTTTTTGGACATTGTCACCCCCTCTTACCACGTAGACTGGCCCCCTACGTGGTAACAGGCGTGCACTTTTAAAAGTTGGAACGCCCGAACCTCATGCTGAGTGAAGGGAACAAAAACTCATCACAGTCAGGTCAACGTTGCCTGCGCGGGGACACTCACTAGGGTCGAGTCTGTCACCTCACACAGCAGTGATGCCTCTCGGAGATAGTTTATCGATGGTCTTCCCAGGGCCCATAAATTCGATCTGGAACACAATACCTCAGAGAGATCTTGTTTTCAGCTATACTTGTTCTCAACATTCCCTTTAGTTACCCCTGACCTTACCTCGTTGTTCCAATATACCTCTTGATTACCTTTTACTTAATGTGCCTTATGTTTTCTACTCGAGTTTGCAATATATAGTATAAAATTATTTTACGGTACACAGTAGAAATAAGATTCTTTTTGTAATACAATGTATTTTCTTTAAGCTTGTTACATTTTAGTTGATATAGTTATGCATAGGGAGGGGGGAAATGTGGGTAGCCAGGGTCTGGCGGTCGGAAGATATCGAGCTGTACGGAAAGATAGGGCCCCTCTCCTGATAGCCAATAACACTTAGTTTATGAGGTAAGCAGACGGAAGTGACGTTGTAAATCCAAGCTATATAACGCTGTGTCATTAAGCAATAAAACGCCATTTGCCGTCCACCACATTGGTGTCTGTGAGCTAATGGCCCAGTCGGCCAGGGGTGGGCTGTTGCACCGTTCCTGAACCAGGTCACCACGCCCACTAGAGGCAACATTAGAGGTCATGTTTATAGAGGAGTCTATTCTTGAGAAATATATTGCATATTCTAACTCTGCGCAGGCCTTCCTCTCACATTTCTCTGAATAGGTTAAATAATCAGCTTGAAGAGTACTTAAAGTTATCAAATATTTCTTTTTATCTGCTTTTACTTTGCCAAGATTAACAATTTCAAATTTCCATATTTTCTAGCTATGCATAATGCATTTCTAGTTGTGAACATTTCCTTAATCCAGTGAATTCTCCCCCAGAGTAAGTTTTCCACTTACAGAAACCTGGAGGTGCAACAACCTAAACTCCAAAGTTTTTCTCTAGTATTTTGCCACCAGTTGCCATCTCTTTGTCAACCTGTGCAAAAAGCCTGTTACAACAAGAGTTACCATCTCAGAAAGTAAGGATTCTAATATCTTCTTCTCAGTTTCTCTCATAACTTGTATGCCTGTGACAGATATATTTCCTTCTTTATTTTCTAACTGTTGGCATCCTCACTGAGGCCTCTTTTAAAATTAATATTCAGCTCTGTAGTAAGCTGAATATTAATTTGCCTCTGCAGGAAGGGAAGGAGAGGTACCTCCATTGGATCATTCTAATAGCACCTATTTTTCTTTTTACTGATAATACAGTGTGTAAAATCATGTTCAGTGAACACAATGTGTGATGAATCCTTGAAGTTTTAACTATATGTAAACAGTGTCTGTCATATTTTTATGTAAAGAAATTAAGCCAAAAGGGGACCTAACAGCATATGGATTTTGGAAGTCTGAGCAAAATATCATTCATAACAACCTAAAAACAATTTTGAGCACTTACCTCATTAATTCTCTTTCATTTTTTTGCAGATCCCCATTATTCTCTGCCCATGCATCTCTCTATACTCCCTTTCTTCTACTACTTTGTTAGTAGTGTATGTAATACTGATTTTGAAGGTCTGATCACAATTGGTGCTGCTGATAAAAAAAACAACCACAAAATGTAAAAACCCAACCACCCACACGAGGCTATTGTGAAGAAAGCTGTATTGTGCTAAAATACAAAGTAAGTGAAAAACAGATTTATACAAAGTTTCCATATCCAGACATGGAGGGAGACAGAAAGAAATAGGGGTCAGGGATGGAGGGATGCTTGCCTTAATTTATGGTTTGAAAGCATTTCTATTTAAACTTTTCCACACAGAGGGTTGATTGCATAGAAAAAGGTTCATTTGCATGAAGTGCTGAAGGTGTGAGCCCCTGAGTAAGTCAGCTCTTGGTGTCCAGGCTCTAACAGTACTGTCCATCATGGTACAGCCTTAGGTTGCGAGGTAATAAGGCCTAAATGAAGCTGAATATTTTAATTGTGGTGACCCCAGCACCAGGCAAATATTGTACAACATCTTGTGCCAGCAGCCAAAGTGATTTACATACATTTTTTTTCCTCTCCCTGAATACAGTGGACAGCTGGTGAATCCTTACACCCATTAATCTTTTGGTGCACAACCATCTCTGGGTATGTAACAACTATTTTTCAATCTTTGGAGCATCAAATGAAGCAATGAATAATTCTGTTATATTCTTACAGGACTGATGGGCATTACTGAACGACACATTAGGTTTGAGGGTGAAGAGAAGGTGGGAGAGGGGAAACGCTGGCATAAGGCAAACAGCCTATTATTGCCTTTTCATTGCAGCAAACAAAAAGAATTCTTTCTAATCTGCTCCTCAAGGGATCACCATAAAACTCCGACCATCTATATATATTTTGTGTGTGTGTGCATGCATGTGAGTATCTGTGTTAAACTTTCTTGCTGTCAGGTAGGATTTTTAGTACTTTAAAGCTCTCTGTGTCTCTAGTCTTAAACTAAATTGGTGAAGCTATAAAAGTTTTAATCTCTCTTGGACCAGAAACTGAAATTTCTGTGCCAGCTGCACAGAACAAGTCATGGCTGCATGTAGCAGAGAATATGAGACATTATGTGTGGTTGAACAATGAACTCAGACACACAGTTTTATTCAAAAAGGAAAAGAGATGAGCCAATACTTTGATAATGTAATCAGCTCTAAAGTAAAAGGAAGGTATGTATATGATGGAGAACAGGGCAGTGAAATTTGTGGGATTAGGTTCTCATGTGAGATTTTAGAAATTTCTTAGTAATATGTTTAAAACTGGAATCTTGATAATTATTCATAAAAAATTCCATTGGCCTGGAATGTAGCAGTAGCTGGATGAGAAAAAGGCTGGATATGTTTCTCTGTGTGAAACAAGTATCTTTATTCCAAAAATTTCTTCTTCCCCTTAATTTTGAGGAATGCCTAGAGAGTTTAAATAACTTTTATTGGTCCCTCCCAATGATTGTCCCTAGGTGCAATCTGAATGTGCAAACTCTAAACACAGTGAGTGGAGGACTGCAGTCGCTCCTGAATGCCGTATCACAGAAGCACGAGTTCTTTGAGATCCCTGTTCTAACTCTCATGGGTTACAATGTGCAAACACTTTATATCAAGGTAAAGCAGACTGGAGCAAAATTTGGAGACCAGACACCATTCTGAGGTACACCTCTTGGCTTTGCTCTCTGCCTCTCTCCAACTTTGTATTTTCATTTATTACATTTTCTTTTATTGCATTTTTTGATTGCAATGTGCCTTTTCACCTTTGAGTGGAAGCCTTTGAGTCTATGAGAGCCAAATATGATTGAGAGAAGGCACACATTTCCTTTCAAAAAAAAAAAAAAAAAAAAAAAAGAAAAAAAAAATAAAAGAAAAAAATCAGTTACCAGACAAGAAATAAAGCTCGACTCTTAACAGTGGCAGGAAGATTCTTCTGAGCAGTAATTATATTAAACAGTATCCTTTGCTGTGTATTGCAGAAAATAAGACAGAGAAAAATTCCCACTGTTCAAAGAAAAGTCAGGTGTATTATTGTCATCATCATCATCATTATTATTATTGTCTAGAATAAATAATTTGGCAGCCTAAAAAGGAAGAGCACAAGCAATTTAAATCCTTTACTCTATTGTATTTCTGCAGAATGGGATACTGAGAACATTTCAAGGGTTATCCCACAGAATGTTGATTAACTCCTCCCTAGATTCCCCCTTTAAAGATAAACAAAATACCAGCATATAATTAAATATATGTTCTTTGATTATCAGTCAGACTCATTGCAAATGGTACTAACCCTTTTGGAAGCCACCCAGCCCAATTCCAATTAAAAACTACCTGACCATAAATAAAAAAGCGTATTACACACACAATAAATAACAGTTCTTAAAATAATGTATTTCAGGAGCTATATTTTAAGGACACCATATGTGTTCTCTGTATAATGAGCTCTTCCCTCTATCAGTACAACCAGCAGCCTCTCAAATCTAGAGAACTAAAAAGATTAATTTGTTTTGTTATGTTTTCATCTAAACATTAACCAGTTGTTTTTCTTTTTCCATCTTTAAAATTAAATGTTCTGTTTTCTGCATTCCCATTCTCCTTTTCAGTAGAGAATAATCTGAAATTTAACAATAAATTTTCAGAAAAAAAAGAGAGAAGATTCTTTTTGGAGAAGTAATTTCAATGCATGTATAAGAATGGATATATGGAATATATATGTCTGCATGATGTGTATATGTGTGCTTGGTATCATGTCTATGTATGTATGCAATTGTATATATATATTTGTGTGTGTATATATATGCATATATAATGTAGACATAACGGTAAACCTAGCTGCAGTAGGTGTTAATAGCACACAGAATAACAAGTTTCTATTTTTATTTTTTAAATATTGTGCTGGCCATTCAAAAGAAAGATGTTATGCAGTTCATCATGTGCAGCACTGAATTACTAGTAAAACTGGGAAAGAGACTCTTCTGTACTCTACAATACACAATAACCCCAAAAGACACTTTCTCAATGTGAGTTTGAGGTGACAACACATCTGAATGCTTATGTGTGTAGTTATTTTGAGGAGTTTAAATTATTTTTTCCCATCTGAAAAATCTTCTCTCATGAACAGGAAAGACTTTTTTCATACTGGTTGCAATCAAACTCCTACCGCATAATGAGACAAACTACTGGTTTCATATGAAATCTTGGTTCTTACATTTTGGAATGTTTTAGTGCTTAAATATGTCCCCACAGAGATGTCTGTATGTACCTACACATAAACATAAATAAACATACATTATAACTTCCACATTCATAGCCCTCAAACTGTTTTGCAAATTATTTAGAAAACAAAACTAAGAATTGTCTCATATCATATATATCACCCAGAACTGAAAATTATTTTAAAGAGAAGATTGAACGAATATAGCTGCCATTTCCAGTTTGAAAGAGAAAAGGAAAAGCATAAAAAGTACAGAAAACAGCATTTGTATTTCCACTCTTGGAAAGACTTATACATGACTTCAAGCTGTCAGGATCGTGCCTTTTATAAGAAAGAAGATATACCAATGTATAGGATATTACTGAATTGTCTATATGAGAGGTTCCATAGCTGTCTGTGCCACAAAGGCACACAACAAATAAAAATAAATTATTAAGCGAAATGAATCAAAAGTTAGGAACAGTATCAGGAAAGGAAAACTGAGAATCCACCAATGACAGACCACAAATATTAGAGCTGAAGCAGTCTGGTTTCCAATAAATGTATGAGACTTTTGTTGACTGACTTGTTACTGAATTATACTAGAATTTTCTATATCTTCATATTTACTGATAGTACTTTTTTCTAGTCCTCCTATTAGTGATCTGTAGTGGTTTATGCTTCTTAGTAGAAATACCAATGTAAGTAGCCATTGAGCTGTCTGCACTCACGAAACAGACATTGTATATTCCTCCATTTGTACATTCATGCCGTTAAATATTAACATTTGTAAAGCCAGGAAGTTCTGCTACTTTTTTTGTTTCGTTTTTTTTCTTTTTTTTCAGCTGATGTTGAAACCATCTGCCTTGATGGTTTATTGGCATTTGAGAAGACTAGGACTTTGAATTGCTTTGCTTGTGAAACAGTTGCATTTGACTTCCATAATGAAGATCTCACAAGATAAAAATAAGCTTGTGTTCTATCTAGCTACAGCAAATACTTCATCTCCTTTCTCTCTTACTATTTTTCAAATCTGTGGGTACCTAATTATCTTGAGACCATCACTCCTAAGCCCCACTGGGTTTGAAACAAGTTCAGAAAGATATTATAGGAGACCCACATATACTTACAGACCAATTGATCATGGTGCCTCATTCCCACAGGAAAGCAGCCTACACATAATTATAATTTATTGCAAAAGAGAACTGTAACCCCTACGTCCCACAGATAAGTATCTAGGCCATGGAAATGTGCCTCTGAGCCTGCCTGCATCTTCTGATCATCTGCCTCTCTTCCTCTATTCCTTGTTTGTTCTCCAGTTCCCACATAAACTAGAATAATTCCGCCAACAAACACTAAAAAGGAAAACAGTTTCATAACATTACATGTTCTTTTCTTAATGGTGGCAGTTTTAGGTCTCACTACACCCTAAGGAAGAGGAGGAATTTGATACTAAATCTTTTGTAAATGTGTAAGCTAACTGTATAAGGTTATATAAGAGCATCTAAAGTATAACTGACTGTAAACATTTCATTTTCTTTCTATTCTTTAAAAACTCTTGAGGGATATTTCCCAGAAGTGATGTAGGTAACATGGGCATTAGATCTCAAAATAGACTGAGATGTCTGCTATAATTGGAAGTTAGTAATTGTATTTCTCTTTCCACTGTGTTAAGAAAGCTAGGTATTTAATGGGAGTTAAAAATATGTCAGGCGAAAGCAAAGACACTAGGGACAGCAGAATGTTCAAAAATATGCATTTTTTTTTACTGTTTGAACACTTCTTTGAACAAGCTATCCCTGAGAGCATGATCCCCAGCGTATAAACCAGTTTTCTGAAATTAACCATGTATATTATAACTTTGGGCTGCCCTATATTCATATTCAGTTATTTGAGAAAGAAGAGGACAAGGTGGTGCAGAAAACATTTAACGTAACATCTAGCCATTACAGCACCTGTACAGAAATTGAAACACACAGACTTAGTTCATATTTCAGCTCCGATGGACTAAATTCAAGGTCTGTGAAGAAAGTGGCTTAAATGTCTAAACACGAATCCATGCTATATAACTCTCCAGCTGAAGTGAAGAAAGAAAAAGTAAGAAGAAAAACAAAAGGGTAAGAAAAATCTCTTTCTTAATAAACTTTTTCTAGGGAGCATTGATTTGGTAGGTCTTTTGTGAAAAGGAGTCTCTTTTTCTGAGAAGACTCATCTTGGGACTTCATTCTCTGACTTGGGGGCTACTGCTGTTACCTGAGACTTTGGTCCTTTTCTGAAATACACTGCAGGCATGGTTCTGCCGAGTCCTCACTAATACTGCCCCTGGCCTGCTAACTGTGCTTCCTGGCTTGGCCTCATACCTGTTTCATCACTGTGCACTTGTTTGGGAATTGCTGCCTGTGATTGACCCTGGTACCATCACTAGACCTGCTCTTGCTGCCAACTTTGCCGCCTGGCTCACCTTTCCCTTCTCAGCAGCCTGTCCTTGTTCCTTCTTAATGATATATGAATACTGCTACACCATCTTCCCAGGAAAAGTCTAAATATGCTAGGAGGTCTGAGATTTACAGGGCTCAGAAGAAGTCCAGTCTACTGCTGCAATCCATTCTGCATGCCAGGTAGCCAATGACATAGCTTCTTGTGGATGTACTTGCAATACTCATTTGAAGATGTGGGATAAATAATAATACAAAAGTTCTATTTATTATTAATACAGCACATTGATCCTCAGTGTTGTCATTTTCTCCTTTCATGTTACATCTCCTTCCACAAATTGTATTTAAAATACCCCCAGCGAATAGAAAATGTCTGCTTCTAGTCTCTTGAAAAAAATGGCCTGATCATCAGCAGGCCACATCTCCATTCATGTTACTGAAAAAGACTTTCTGTAATAACACTGATTAATTATCATGCTGTACTTATGAAAATAATACATCAATCCTAATCCTAAAATTAGTCAAGTATTTTTTATTATGTTTTATTACTTTACCATGGCATCCAGGAAACCCGAAACATGCACTGTAGTCTAACTGCATTAAATACTGCTCAACACATAACAATATCAGTCTTGTTGCAGTGTGAGATTTCTAGTGTGCCACAGAGCCCTAGAACTTAAAGAAGTGAACTACTTTCTGAAGATGCTTATCTCACTTTTGCCATTTGCTATGTAGGGAACCTCAAAAAAAGTGCACACTTCCTGAGTTCCTTAGTGAAGTTAGATAGTATGAATAACATCAGTGATGTTTCCACTGCTACCTAACGGCTTATGGGTCATTTTAGGAAGGTTTTTCTGTTGATGGTGGAAATCTGTCAGTCAGCGATCCTCATAAGCTTTCTCCATCATTGGAGAACTTCAGAAGAAATCTTGACTTTCAGTACTTTCTGTACACAATCAACTTTTCTTTTTTCACAGTATCACAGTATCACAGTATGCTAGAGATTGGAAGGGACCTCAAAAGATCATCTTGTCCAATCCCCCTGCCACAGCAGGAACACCTAGATGAGGTTACACAGAAATGTGTCCAGGTGGGTTTTGAATGTCTCCAGAGAAGGAGACTCCACAACCCCTCTGGGCAGCCTGTTCCTTTTTCCTAGCAAAACCTTTTGCTACAGTCTGCTCATTGCATACAGAGTTCTAGATCTGATATCATGCTATTATAAGACTTAGAAGAGAAAAAGCCTCTAGTCTCATTCACAAGGTGAAGCTAATGGAAAGTCAGATTATATGGTTAGGCATGCCTGGCAGAAACCAGGTAGCATGAATCCTATATTATCCTAGGAAACTGATAACATCTTGATTCAGGCAATAGGTCTTGGAAATTGTGTCTCCTCAACATCTAAGATTTGTTTCCCATGTTTTCTTTCTCTATTTTATAGCTCCAGTTCTTATTTTCTCCATTTACTATGTTATATGTGGCTGACCTAAAGCTAGCTCTTCTCTAAAGTTAATTTATACACCAGCTATTTCATGATGAATAAACCCTATTTCCTCCAATATCAGTGGTTATCCAGCTTGACCCTGAAAGTTGTATTGAATGTCTGCACATAAGATCTGCCCTTTTCTGGAATGTATCTACTAGTTACTGCTGCTCTAACATGACAGCAGCAAAGATTTTTCAAATTCTGTTTTAACAGAAAACTTTTATATGACCTCAGAAATTACATTTATTCACTCCATAACTAAAACTCTTATATTTTCCTACCTCCTTCTAGTGCTCAAATATGATGATAGCAGGATCCTGGACCCTGTTATTAGCATAGATTGATGTACTTGTGCCCTCAATCAACAGGAGCCTTTGCACTAATTGTCATTTGAAACGATTGCTTTTGCTTGCTTTATTCACCTATTTTCAGCACTGTAAGGTCCAGTGAAATGGTGGATCTTTAGTACAAAACACGTCATCCTTTTCCTAATGACAGGGCAGACTCTAATCTTGTTCCTGATATTTTGCACTATTTGCTCCTCCTCAGCCCTGAAGCCTTGTCATTCTGTTTGGAGTATTAGTATGGATCAAGACTATTCAGGGGAGGATGTGAATTGAGATTGGCACAAAGTACATGATTGGCACCAGTGATGAATTCTTATTGTATTGAGATTTTAGGCATGACAGTTATTGGTAAATCAATCTGAAATAATCCCATTCAAACCTGCCAGATTTGCTACAAAGTGATATGTTCCTGAAGATCCTTGCCAGAATAATGATTGATGCCCGCTGCCAATCAGGGCTGAGACTCAGTCACATCCTGTTGTCATTTAACTATGGTTATACAGAGCATTTAATAAAATGAAGGGTCATATTGATGTTTAATGAATAAGGCTACCTACAGTTGTTCATTTAATACTTTTACACCTTTGTTCACTGGAGGGCAAGCCTGGGTAAATCACTTGACTTCAATCAATCCATCGTCCGAGCAGCAATAAAACAAACAAACAAAAACCCAATACAAAAATAATCCCACCAAAAACCGAACTCACCTGAAAAAGTCAGCATTTGAGGTAGAACTAAGGAAATTATATGTGCATTGTCTGTGTTCCAATATCTCATCGAAGTAGCTCTTAGTTTCAGTGATTGTACATTACTCCACAGATGGCATCAAGATATCATTGAAGAAAAAAAAAAATATATATATTATGCTATCTTACATTTTTTTAACATGCAAGTGATGTAATTAATAGATAAGGAATTCTATTTTGACATTATTTTCCTTAATTTTAATAGAAGTGAAATGCTGTGTTTATAGATGACTCCTCTCCAATGAATTACTAAATTTTAGGAAAAATTTGTAGCATTGGGATATCAGTGTACGCTAACAATTAAGCTTGTACTCAAATGCTTTATAAACAGGAAAGTTTATTCAAAAAAGGGAAGTTGAGGCACATCGAACCCAAAATACGTGTGTTAAGGGATTATATCATCCATCATATTTGAAAAATCATAGCATTTAGGTGAAGTTCCCGACAACTGGAAAAAGGGAAATATAACCCCCATTCTAAAGAAGGGGAAAATGAATGACCCAGGGAACTACAGACCAGTCAATCTCACCTTCCTGCCTGGCAAAATCTGGGAGCAGATTCTCTGGAAAGCATGTGTCCTGGGTTCAGCAGTAGCAGTCATTTTTTCTCCTTTTTAGTAGCTGGTGCAATGCTGTGGTTTTGACTTTCAGCCTGGGAACAGCACTGATAACACCAATAGTTTTAGTTGTTGCTCAGTAATGGTAACTCTTACCAAGGACTTTCTGAGTCTCATGCTCTGCCAGGGAGGATGGGAAGCCAGGAGGAATCAGAGACAGGACACTGTCAAAGAGGTATTCCATACCACAGCACATCATGCCCACTATATAAAGTGGGGGCAGTTACCCGGAAGGGGTATATCACTGCTCGGTCAAGCTGGGTATCGGTCGGCAAGTGTTGAGTGGTTGTATTCTCTTCCCTTGTTATTTGCCTTATCATTATTATTATTGGTGGCAGCAGTAGTGGTTTGTGTTACACTTTAGTTACTGGATTGTTCTTATCTCAACCCCTGGGAGTTACATTCTTTCTATTCTCCTCTCCATTCCTCTGGGAGTTGGGGGGAGGAAGGGGTGGGGGGAGTGAGAGAGTGGCTGCATGGTTCTGAGTTACGGATGGGCTTAAACCACAATAGCATGCTAAGGCACATAAAAAACAACAAGGTGCTTGGTGACAGCCAGTATGGCTTCCCTAAGCTGAAATCCTGCCTGACCAGTTTGGTGGCCTTCTATGATGGGGCTGCAGAACTGATGGAGAGGGGTAGAGCAGTTGATGTCATCTACCTGGACTTGTGCAAAACATTCAACACTGTCCCTCATGACATCCTTGTCTCTAAATTGGAGAGACATCAATTTGATAGATGGACCACTTGGTGGATAAAGAACTGGCTGGCTGTCCTGGGTTCAGCAGTAACAGTCATTTTTCTACTTAGTGGCTGATGCAGTGCTGTGGTTTTGACTTTCAGCCTGGGAACAGCACTGATAATGCCGATGATTTTAGTTGTTGCTCAGTAATGTTTACTCTGACCAAGGACTTTCTAAGCCTCATGCTCTGCCAGGGAGGCTGGGAAGTCTTGAGGAAGCAGAGACACAACACCTGACTCAAACTAATCAAAGAGGTATTCCACACCACAGCACATCATGTCCACTATATAAACTGAGGGCAGTTACCTGAAATGGCTAGATCACTGCTCAGGTCGGGCTGGGTATCGGTCAGGGGATGGTGAACAGTTGTATTCTCTTCCCTTGTTATTTCCCTCATCATTATTATTATTGGTGGCGGCAGTAGTGATTTGTGTTATACCTTAGTTACTGGACTGTTCTTATCTCAACCCATGGAAGTTACATTCTTTTGATTCTCCTCCCCATCCCTCTGGGAGTGAAGGGGATGAAGGGGGGGCAGTAAGTGAGCGGCTGCATGGTTCTGAGTTACAGCTGGGGTTAAACCATGACAATGGCCGCACACAAAGAGTTATGGTCAATGGCTTAATGTCCAGCTGGGGACAAGTAACCAGTGGTGTCCCTCAGGGATCAGTGTTGGGGCCAGTCTTGCTCAATATCTTTGTTGGCGACATGGACAGTGGGACTGAGTGTGCCCTCAGCATGTTTGTCGATGACACCAAGCTGTGTGGTTCAGTTGATTCGCTGGGGGGAATGGATGCCATCCAGAGGGACCTTGACACACTTGTGAGATGGGCTGATGCCAACCTGATGAAGTTTAACCATGCCAAGTGCAAGGTCCTACACCTGGGTTGGAGCAATCCCAGGCACAGGTACAGGTTGGGGAGAGAAGAGATTCAGAGCAGCCCTGAGGAGGAGGACCTGGGGGTTTTGGTTAATGAGAAACTGAACATGAGCCGGCTTCAGTATGCACTCACAGCCCAGAAAGCCAACCGTATCCTGGGCTGCATCAAAAGAAGCATGACCAGCAGGTCGAAAGAGGTGATCCTGCACCTCTACTCTGCTATTGGGAGAACTCACTTGGAGTATTGTGTACGGTTCTGGTGTCCTCAACATAAAAAGGACATGGAACTGTTGGAACAAGTCCAGAGGAGGGCCACAAGGATGATCAGGGGACTGGAGCACTTCCCGTATGAAGACAGGCTGAGAAAGTTGGGGCTGTTCAGCCTGGAGAAGAGAAGGCTGCGTGGAGACCTCATAGTAGCCTTCCAGTATCTGAAGGAGGCCTATAAGGATGCTGGGGATGGACTATTCATCAGGGACTGTAGTGACAGGACAAAGGGTAAGGGGTTCAAACTTAACCAGGGGAAGTTTATATTGGATATAAGGAAGAAATTCTTTACTGTGGGGGTGGTGAGGCACTGGAATGAGTTGCCCAGGGAGGTTGTGAATGCTCCATCCTTGGCGGTTGTCGTGGTTTAAGCCCCAGCTGTAAATTAGAACCACGCAGTCTACTTCCCCCCCCACCCCCCAGAGGGATGGGGAGGAGAATCGAAAGAATGTAACTCCCACGGGTTGAGATAAAAACAGTCCAGTAACTCAGGTATAACACAAATCACTACTGCTGCCACCAATAATAATAATGATAAGAGAAATAACAAGGGAAGAAAATATGATACCGCTCGCCGGAAAAGACCCCGACCGAAAAGAGAACGTGCCCTTCCGGGTAGCACCCAGTTACATCCCCGGGCATGACGTGCTGTGGTATGGAATACCTCTTTGGCTAGTTTGGGTCAGGCATCCTGTCCCTGCTTCCTCCCGGCCCCTCCTCCTCCCTGGCAGAGCATGAGACTCACAAAGTCCTTGGTCAGTCTAAACATCAGTGTTATCAGCTGTTCCCAGGCCAAAAGTCAGAAACACAGTGCTGCAACAGCTACTAAGAAGGAGAAAAAATGACTGCTACTGCTCAACCCAGGACAGTATCCACCCCTTATTCCATACCATTCACGTCATACTCAGATCCCACATTTTCCATATACCCTCACTCTCATCACAGTGCACTGTTATCTTAGTGCACGGACCAATTCCTATAAAGCTACTGAGTCCATTCGGTTCATGATGTTGGGCTCCATCTCTTGTAACAGTCTTTCAGGGCAGAAGAAGCTGTGTGCAGTGTTGGATCGTTGTCTGCTGATGCTGATCATTCCTTTACTGTAGAACTCGTCCGGTTCTATCAAAGTTCATTCTCTGTTGGGATGATGGTCAGAGGGAAGTCAGGGCCAGTCGCTGGTGCCCTGCAGACTTCTAGTTGATGGCTATAGCAGGCAACAGCGTACAATTGAGTTCATTGTCTGTTTTCCCCTAAAATCAAATCCCCTTGAGGTACGCATCGGACTTCCCCATCTTCCTGCATTACCCACCAAGTATATCCAGGTCCCTGAGCAAAAGCAATCCCACGAGTGGGTTTGCCTTTACCTGAAGCAGGAATAACCCAGACTGTCTTCCCCAGCAAATTCTTCATGTGCACCACAGGAACTTTGTCCCCCTCTACAATATGTAAAAGTTCTGACTGGGCTGGGCCAGCCCTGTTAGCAGATCCTCTGGTGTTGACCAACCAGGTGGCCTTTGGTAAGTGTGTATCCCAATGCTTGAAAGTTCCCCCACCCATTGCTCTCAGTGTAGTTTTTAACAGCCCATTATACCGTTCGATTTTCCCAGAGGCTGGTGCATGGTAGGGGATGTGATATACCCACTCAATGCCATGCTCTTTGGCCCAAGTGTCTATAAGGTTATTCCGGAAATGAGTCCCATTATCTGATTCAATTCTTTCTGGGGTGCCATGTCGCCACAAAATCTGGTTCTCAAGGCCCAGGATAGTGTTCCGGGCAGTGGCATGGGGCACAGCGTATGTTTCCAGCCATCCGGTGGTTGCTTCCACCATGGGAAGCACATGGCGCTTGCCGTGGCGGGTTGGTGGGAGTGTGATATAATCAATCTGCCAGGCCTCCCCATATTTGTACTTCAGCCATCGTCCTCCATACCAAAGAGGCTTTAACTTTTGGGCTTGTTTAATTGCAGCACATGTTTCACACTCATGAATAACCTGGGCAATAGTGTCCATTGTTAAGTCCACCCCTCGATCACGGGCCCATCTGTATGTTGCATCTCTGCCCTGATGGCCTGAAGTCTCATGGGCCCACCGAGCCAAAAATAATTCACCTTTATGTTGCCAATCTAAGTCCATCTGAGCCACTTCAATCTTAGCAGCTTTATCCACTTGTTGGTTGTTCTGGTGTTCTTCAGTGGCCCGACTCTTGGGTACATGGGCGTCTACATGGCGTACCTTCACCACCAGGTTCTGCACCCGGGCAGCAATATCTTGCCACAGTGCAGCAGTCCAGATGGGTTTACCTCTGCGTTGCCAGTTGCTCTGCTTCCATTGCTGCAACCACCCCCACAGGGCATTTGCCACCATCCATGAGTCAGTATAGAGATAAAGTACTGGCCACTTTTCTCGTTCAGCAATGTCCAGGGCCAGCTGGATGGCTTTCACCTCAGCAAACTGACTCGATTCACCCTCTCCTTCAGCAGTTTCTGCAACTTGTCGTTGAGGACTCCATACGGCTGCCTTCCATCTCCGATGCTTTCCCACAATACGGCAAGACCCATCAGTAAACAAGGCATACTGCTTTTCACTTTCTGACAGTTTATTATATGGTAGGGCCTCTTCAGCACGCATCACCTCCTCCTCTGATGACTTTCCAAAATCTTTGCCCTCTGGCCAGTCCATGATGACTTCTAGAATGCCTGGACGACTGGGATTTCCTATTCGAGCTCGTTGTGTAATTAGGGCAGCCCATTTACTCCATGTCGCATCGGTTGCATGATGTGTAGAGGAGACCCTGCCTTTGAACATCCAGCCCAGAACGGGCAACCGGGGTGCCAGGAGGAGCTGTGCTTCAGTGCCAATCACCTCCGAAGCAGCTCGAACCCCTTCATAGGCTGCCAGTATCTCTTTCTCAGTTGGGGTATAGCTGGCCTCAGATCCTTTGTATCCCTGACTCCAAAAGCTGAGGGGTCGACCTCGAATCTCCTCTGGAGCTTTATGCCAGAGGCTCCAGGTAAGACCATTCTCCCCAGCTGTGGTGTACAGTACATTTTTTACATCTGGCCCAGTCCGGACTGGTCCAAGGGCTACTGCATGAACTATCTCACGTTTAATTTGCTCAAAGGCTTGTTGTTGCTCAGGGCCCCATTTAAAATCGTTCTTCTTCCAGGTCACATGATAGAGAGGGCTCACAATCGAACTGTAATTTGGGATGTGCATTCTCCAGAACCCCACAGCACCCAAGAAAGCTTGTGTTTCCTTCTTATTAGTTGGTGGAGACATTGCTGTTATTTTGTTAATCACATCTGTAGGGATCTGGCAACGTCCATCTTGCCATTTTATTCCCAAAAATTGAATCTCCTGTGCAGGTCCCTTGACCTTACTCTGTTTTATGGCAAAACCAGTTTTCAGCAGGATTTGGATTATTTCCCTCCCTTTCTCAAAGACTTCTTCCGCTGTATCACCCCACACAATAATGTCATCAATGTACTGCAGGTGTTCTGGAGCTTGCCCCTGTTCCAGTGCATTCTGGATCAGTCCATGGCAAATGGTAGGGCTGTGTTTCCACCCCTGGGGCAGTCGGTTCCAAGTGTACTGGATGCCCCTCCAAGTAAAAGCAAACTGTGGCCTGCACTCTGCTGCCAAAGGAATTGGGAAGAATGCATTGGCAATATCAGTCGTGGCATACCACTTGGCTGCCTTTGACCCTAATTTGTACTGAAGTTCTAGCATGTCTGGTACGGCAGCACTCAATGGTGGTGTGACTTCATTCAGGCCACGATAGTCTACTGTTAGTCTCCACTCTCCGTTAGACTTTCGCACTGGCCATATGGGGCTATTAAAGGGTGAGCGGGTCCTGCTGATCACTCCCTGACTCTCCAGACTACGGATCAGTTTATGGATGGGAATCATGGAGTCTCTGTTGGTGCGATATTGCCGCCGGTGCACTGTTGCGGTCGCAATTGGCACTTGTTGTTCTTCGACCTTCAGCAACCCCACAACAGAAGGATCCTCTGAAAGACCAGGCAAGGTGGACAGCTGCTCAATTTCCTCAGTCTCCAAAGCAGCAATACCAAAAGCCCATCAGTACCCTTTTGGGTCTTTGAAGTACCCTTTCCTGAGGTAATCTATGCCGAGGATGCATGGAGCCTCTGGACCAGTCACAATGGGGTGCTTTTGCCATTTCCTTCCAGTCAGGCTGATCTCAGCCTCCAGTACAGTCAACTCTTGGGATCCTCCTGTCACTCCAGAGATATAGATGGGTTCCACCCCTTGACAGCTTGACGGCATCAGGGTACACTGTGCACCGGTATCTACGAGAGCTTTATACTTCTGCGGGACTGATGTGCCAGGCCATCTGACCCACACAGTCCAGTAAATCCGATTGTCCCCTACCTCCACCTGGCTGGAGGCAGGGTCCCTCTAACAGTCATCACAACGTTGGACACCTAAGTCGTATTGAAAGGGATTATTCTTCGTTATCACAGGAGCTGGAGTAAAATCAGCTCTTCCACTCCATCTGGGAACCTGCTCACCAGAGACTGAAGCTGCAGCTCTCATGGGATGATTAGTCTTGACCCTTGTTCCTATTTTCAATTCATGCACCCGTTCCTCCAAAGCTGAAGTAGGTTTTCCATCCCACTTCGTCATGTCTTCTCCATGATCCCGCAGGTAAAACCATAGGGTGGCCCGTGGTGTTTGCCTTCTATATCTTCTGTCTCGAACAATAGGACGTCTTTTGTTAACAGCTGAGACGTGTGTTGGTACACGTGAGGAGCTGGATAAATCAGATAGATCGTCCCTCAGTTGTTTGACATCCTGGGACAGTTTTTCATCAGCTGAGATGATGGAAGGGGTGAGATTGTCTTCGAAATCTCGGAGTTTATGAATCATTTCATCCACTGTTGGTGTTACTATGTCACCCCAGGTTACTGTTGCCAATGAATGGGCATATGATGACAGTGCATTCTGTGTAAGTTTTCGCCACATGGGTCGTGTACATTCGACTTCATCTGAGTCTATGGGTATATCCCTGTTATTCAGTTTGATGTGATAGATCATCTCTACGATGGCTGATTCCCTCAGAGACTGGATGCCTTTGTCTAAAGTAGTCCACTTGGCCGAACGACTCATAACATCGTCCTTGTATGGAAACCTTTCTTTCACAGCTGCCAAGAGCCGCCTCCAAAGACTGAGGGACCTTTTCTCTCTTGCAATTGCTTTGTCAATTCCCCCTTCTCTAGCAAGTGATCCCAGCTGCTTGGCTTCCGTACCTCCTAGTTTGTGACCATCGGCCCCATTGTCCCAGCATCGGAGCAACCAGGTGATGATGTGCTCCCCTGGTTGACAGGTAAAATCTTTTCGCATATTCCGTAGCTCGGTTGAGGTCCGAGGTCGAGAAGTCACCTCTTCTTCTTCTTCTTCGTCATGTGATGATGACTCCTGATCAGATGGTGGTCCAGGTGGTGAATACATTGTTTCTTCATCTTGCTTCACCCTTCTTGCCTCTTTTTTGCTTTTTCTCTTGCGCACAGGGGCAATCGATATTGGTACGAATTGGTCCTCTGGTTTAGCTGCAGTCATTATCACTGTGGTTTGAGTAGCAACAGTACTTGTCGCTGGGGGTGGTGTAGCTGCTGTGCTCGGAGCTGGGGTAGCTTCGCTGTCTGTTGCAGTTGAAGTTAGAGTAGCGGCTGTACTTGTCGCTGGGGTAGCTGCACTGTCTGTTGCAGTCAAAGTTTGAGTAGTGGCTGTACTTGTCGCTGGGGTAGCTGCACTGTCTGTTGCAGTCGAAGTTTGAGTAGTGGCTGTACTTGTTGCTGGGGGTGGTGTAGCTGCTGTGCTCGGAGCTGGAGTAGCTGCGCTGTCTGTTGCTTCGCCCTCAGATCCAGGGACATTTTTTCCCTTTTGAAGGTGCTGGATAGCGTTGAACAAGGCCCGGTAAGCATAGGCCAAGCCCCAGCACGTTGACATGATTCGTCCCTCTCTGGTATGACCAGGATGACAACACACCTCATTTAAGTGTTTTACTAATTCTTCTGGATTTTGCAGTTGTTCGGTGGTGAAATTCCAAAACACTGGAGGGGCCCACTGACCTAGATACTTGCCCATACTATCCCACACACCCTGCCACTCATGGCTGTCCAGCCTCGGGGAAAATCTCTCGGTCCCCCTATTTTGTCGTCTAACCCCAGACAAGACCCAAACCCGACTCTGCTTAACTCTTGAGATCAGACGTAATGGTGGTGAACAAAACACACTCTGTATGCGTGCCAACATTGTGACCCCCATCACAATCAGCAAACAGGTCTCAACAATATTAAAAGGCCACTCAAAAATTTCAAAACTCTCAAACGATGCTGCAAACGGTCTGGGAGGGGCACTGGGAGAGTAAAAGAATGTCTTTTTCATGGGTTGACCACCCAGGAAGGAGAAAAAAGATGTATAGTTGCTAAGCATTTGTATTATATACCTCCCAAAGTATAAAGGTGGTGACCACACTGGGAACACAAGCCAGATCAGTTTCATGATCAATCCTTCTATTGTATTACAAGTCATTGCCACAAAATACAACGAGACAACAACCTTAGCCCAAGCCCCACACTTGAAAAACACCAACACAGCAAATACCGGCTCTAAGTAACCTACGGGATATTGAGACTGTGAGATCAAAAACAACAACTTTGAGAGCCAATAAATCAGCATTGTGACGAGTGACTATTAATCCAAAACACTGAATGCTTATCACAAATACGATTAGACACACTCCAGTCAGATCTGTCGTTATCTCAACCCTTCGTGCCCCACGTTGGGCACCAAAATGAACTGTCGTGGTTTAAGCCCCGGCTGTAAATTAGAACCACGCAGTCTACTTCCCCCCCACACTCCCCAGAGGGATGGGGAGGAGAATTGAAAGAATGTAACTCCCACGGGTTGAGATAAAAACAGTCCAGTAACTCAGGTATAACACAAATCACTACTGCTGCCACCAATAATAATAATGATAAGAGAAATAACAAGGGAAGAAAATATGATACCGCTCGCCGGAAAAGACCCCGACCGAAAAGAGAACGTGCCCTTCCGGGTAGCACCCAGTTACATCCCCGGGCATGACGTGCTGTGGTATGGAATACCTCTTTGGCTAGTTTGGGTCAGGCATCCTGTCCCTGCTTCCTCCCGGCCCCTCCTCCTCCCTGGCAGAGCATGAGACTCACAAAGTCCTTGGTCAGTCTAAACATCAGTGTTATCAGCTGTTCCCAGGCCAAAAGTCAGAAACACAGTGCTGCAACAGCTACTAAGAAGGAGAAAAAATGACTGCTACTGCTCAACCCAGGACAGCGGTGTTCAAGGCCAGGTGGGATGAGGCCTTGGGTGGCATGGTTTAGTGTGGGGTGTCCCTGCCCATGGCAGGGTGGTTGGAACTAGATGATCTTAAGGTCCTTTCCAACCCTAACTATTCTATGATTCTATAAATATGCAAAGAATTTTGGGTAGGCCACCAGCAAAGGTAGGTATAGTGAATAAAGAACCCAGTACTTTACCTGAAGCTTCAGTCTTTGTGTATTAATTAAAAATTCCCAGAGACTCAGGACACAGCAATTATATTGATGCAATGTTTCTCTTTTATGCAAGAAGAAACTCACCTGATAATACTAATTATGGCAGTTGCATAGCACTTTATATTCACAAAGTGTTGCACCAACCACACATAAATTACACCCTGGTTTGTATTATTTCTTTTACTGCTTTTATAGAATGGGTTTTAAAGGACAAGGAATAGGGGCAAAACTTCCCTGCAGTTACTGCACTAACGGCTTTGTCCAAACTTGACTTTCCCTTGGGTTCCTGCTAAGTCAGGTTCTCCTTTCTTAGAATTTTTGTACCTTTCCCATAGTAATTAAAAAGAAATAAATCCCTGAAAACAAACCTTTTGATTCATATTATAGTAATATTAAGCACCATCACTGAAGTGTTTGGACTAGACAGACGTCAATGAATTCCGTAGATCCTTGCAAGTTGTAGTTAAGATATGACAAGCACTTAACATCAGCCCGGTTTTAAACTCAACTGAGACAAAATAAATTACAAACAGCTTGTATTTTAAGCAAGTTTAACAGCATTTAACAACAGGGGGATGAATTATAAAGTTTTCTGTGATGCACATTGAGACCTCCCAGCAGACACCAAGATGCTGGTTCACAAGTGTAACCCAAAAAAGTCAGCTCTTCTCAGTATGTATTATTGTACTTACAAAAAACTGATGACCATCCTAATCCTGTGAAACATTTTACACTCAGCGTTAACTACAGGCTCTTTTTCCCTTTTGTTTCTGCACGACAATGTATTAAACCAGTTCTGACTTTCTTTGGGAAAAATGAGCTAAGGCATTCTGCAACTTCTTCCATGCATGTTAGGAGAGAAAGCAATAACTTTACTTTCTACCACTTTCTTGTTTTCGTTTAAAGAAATCAAAGCTTTGCAGTCCTCACTGACAAGAAGTCATGTCCAAGCTAGCTCCCAGAATACTAAGGATCTCAGTTCCTAAAATCTGTTGTGAATGTAGCCAATACTCTCAATATCCTACAAGGGCAGGGACTGCTCAGGAACTGTAAGAAACTGTTAAAATTTTCCTTCCCTTCATAGTGCTCACGTATTTCCTAAACTTATCTACTTTCCTGAAATACGTCCTAGTGGGCTTTTTTTCCCCCTAAAAAATATGTCCTTTACTTCCTAATCTTCATTTGTGCGTACTACAGGAGTCTTCTAATCACAGGGTTCAGCTGACAAAGTCACACTCCAACAGATCAGTCAGTAAGCTGTGCCTATATACAGCTATGTCCTGAGAGACATATATACATTGTATTAGTCCTATGCTAATCTTTGTTAACCAGATCTATGACATATATCTTCCTTCATAAGAATGCATTTTTGTCATCTTTTAAAAACCATTTGACCAAGTTCACATGAGTAACTTCCACATTACTCCACTGGCTGTTTTCAGAGGCATGCAGCTTGTCAACTAAATCATCTGAAGTTGCTGAGATATTGTGCTGTGTGTGACAGTCACATAGGTGTACACAGAATGTGCTACATTTAATTTCAATGGATGGAAAATTGCTGGCAGTGTGAATTTTGCCAGCCTTTACTTCTGCCCATGCTCCTTACTTTGCAAATGGTTTTTAGAATCTAAATGCAAACACACTAAGTATAAAGAATGAATTTGGCATTCCAATTAATGGTTTCATGTCAGAGACAGTACAGAGCTTGTCTGTTGGAAGAAGAAGCTAAAACATGCATTAAATGTACTAAATGGCTCCAGGTGATTGACCAGCATATTTTGTCCACAGGATGAGTTGCAAAAACAGTTCTCAGCTTGTGAAATGGCTGGCTGACTTTCAGTATTATTTTTTTCCTTTTTTTTCAGATTCAAAGGGTCTTTACCCATGAGCCAGTAGAGTTCCTCCCAGTACAAACTATCAGGTTTCACACTACAAGTTTTCAATGGCAGCCAGTCTGGAGGACTGCATATATCTACCCCCAGACAGTTGCATTATGGAGCTAAAGGAACTGCATCTAAATTCATGAGCCGATAAAAAGTAATCTGGCTAAAGACTTTTTTATACCAGAATATACACTGATAATCACACCCCCTTGAATTACAAATGTTCCATAACCATTCAAACTGGTACCGAGTTACTGACATTATTTGAAGTAATGACATAATAAAACACACTTTAAAAGACAAACCCATAATTTACTTTCTTCTCACTTAAAAAATGTTTCAGAAATCTTTTGAGATTGTAATTGATGGTATACCAGATTTCATACACCATCAGAGACTTGAATATGTTTTAATAAACCAGAAAAATTAAAGTCACTTTAGCTTACTAGTTGGCTTTAGATTATTTTTATTATTATTTCTTATGTTTTCCCTTTCTTTTATCTTCCTGCTCAATTCTTTCCTCCCCTTATATTTTGAAACTACAGCTAAAAAATAATTAAAACCTGTGCTGACCTGCAGCTTTATCTCCATAAAAAAATACGGTCTGCCCTTTTCTCCTTAGAGACAACAGATATATCCCCATTCTGTGCTTGATATTGTTATAAGGAGGTACACCAAAATGAGACATTTGATGCATGCAGTGTAGAGCATCTAACTTGATTCAGAATGGTGTGACTACCTACCTGTCTGTGCTACACAAAACAGTGATAATTAAAAAGGTTCTCAGCATAAGGGCATGGAGGAACTTGAAGTGTCCATCTATCTTTCTAAATGGCATCCACCGGACAGTAGCTGAGATTTCAAGGAAGACAAACCATGCTGATATTTCTCCCTTCTTTCCATGTCAGGATGGAGTCAGGGTGATTAAATTCCCCAGTTTTTTGTTTTCAAGTAGAAGTGAATTCTTTAGAGGTGATTGAACCAAGAAACTGTAACAAATTAAACTAATTGTCTAAATTGTTATGTTGCATTTTTCTCTCCTGGTAGCTCCTCACATAATTTTGTGAAAGGACTAAATAGTGATCAAAGTGTTAAATTCTCTCAAAATAGTGTGATTAAATGCTCTTATGGGTTTGCTTGAACAGAAAACTTATACAGGTCTTGGCCTTAAAATAAAGAAGGGAAAACTGATTTCCTGGCTGGGTTCCTTGGTCTCTTAGTTTTTAAATATGGCTAAAATGATTAATAGCAAATCAAACCATTTTTCCAGGGTGCTTGTGAGTGAAAAATGTGGTTCCATATTGCAAGGTATATGTTTTCATTACAAAGAAGAAAAGGGAAAAAAAACCCAGCAGATCTTTCCCTTGCTCAAATCAAAGCTCAGCACACAGCAGTATGGATAGAAGTTTGCACTTTTCATGAGAGAGGTCTTTTAGCTGAAGATAATGGTGAAATGATGAAATGAAAGTTCATTTTACAGTTACAGAGAAGTTCACAGTCCCTAATGTCAGGTTTCTAACTCCTGCGGTGTCCATAGTGAATCCTGCAATTCTTAGTTGACCTAAGTCACTTCCATCAACAGTCTTCACACCCACTACCTGTATACCCGTGTGTCAGGCTGCTTGAAGCTGAAAGATCTTCCTTATTGACAACATAATAACAGCACAATTACAACTGGGCTAAAATCTGTATCTGTAGACAATACTATTCTCTCAGGGGAAGAGTAGCAAACAAAAAAAAAAAAAAATGAAAAAAAGGAAAAGTAGTTTGTGTTTACATGGTAGAACAGGGTACTTTACAAAATAGCAGCAGGTAATGGTTTTGTTGCAATAAATACCAACACCTGAGTAGACCAAACAAAAGAACTGCTGCTGTGGTTTAATTCCAGCCTGCGACTAAGCATCATGCAGTTTCTCATTTCCCCCTGTGAGTTGGGGAAGCTAATTGGGAAATTGTAAAAACCCACAGGTTGAGATAAGAACAATGTAATAATTGAAATTGAATAGTCCTTGTTTAGGAGAAGAACTACTTACCAACAACTAAAACATCAGTGTGTTATCAACATTTTTTTCATACTAAATCCAAAACACAGCAACGTATCAGCTACTAAGCAAAAAAATAATTCTCTACCAGCTGAAAACAAGACAACTGCTCAAAGACGTTCACCTTAGCATCACTTATGCAAAATTGACTTGTGGAAGACTCAGCTGCTTATCTTTAATACCCAGACTTGTCTTTTGATACATCTAGGTCCAGCTGGAGGATGCCATACTCTACCTGATTGTGCCCTAAACCACTGTTCTCCAGCCACAATTTGGGTACTCACTGAGCACGAAAATGAAAGGCCCAATGTGTGAAAATTGACTGGTTATATGACATCAAGAGAGGACAACTTGCTGCCCTATTCAACTTCACTGCAGAGCAGGAACTGCTGCATTGTTTCAAGCTGCTTGTCCACAGAAAGTGATACTAAAAATCCTGTACTGGACAATGACTGAATAGTCTGTCTTTTCAGAACTGTTTCCATCTTCTGCCTAAAGACTCAACTTTGGACTCAACCCTAAGAAATGGGAAATTATACTGATATATAAAGGACTTGGGTCTATTATCTCTTTGCTTGCTACACCTTTAATCCTCCCACGTCTTTTACTTCTTTCTTCATATTATTTCCCCTTTTTAATCAGGAAACACATCTTATTTCATGAACAGGAATAAAGGCAAAGATTAATTCCACTGAATTAAGCTAAGACCATTTACTTAGTACCTTAGTCTATTTATATAATCAAAAGAGAAAAATATACTTCCTGAAGTGGCAATTTACTCTCCTCAGATCTAAATCACCTTGGAGGTTGCTGAAGCTTTCCAGCAGCTAAAGAGGGAGCAGAGAGCAATTTATCTAAGGTGTTCTAGCCTAAGTATCTCAGTTAGGAGCCTAAAGTTGGGTTGAGCCTGTGTCTTCACACAATACCACCTGTGAATCATTCCTTGCCTCTCTCAACCATTCTATTCAACCATTTTGTCTAAAGGGTGATCTTAGTGCTGCCTGGATACCACATTTTTCTCTGTTGGCCAGATCTTGCTGTCTTGCTGAACTATTGTAAGGTAACTTAGCTCAGGAATCTACATAGAAATAATCAATAAAAGGTTAGTAATAAGAGAAAGCAGCATGAGACATCATTGATGAAATTACTTTTTCCTCAACTGCAGTAAATTGAGGATAGGTGAACACTTGCCTTTACACAGTCCTGGAAACAAAGACTGAATTAGTTATTATTAAAAATGATGGCATCAGTACAAACACTTTTCAGACAGGCACTTGAATCTTATCCCTTAATAAGAGATACCAGAAGCTGGAGGAGGGAGTGTAGTTGTTTGTTTGTTTTGCTTTTATCACAGCCTATCAGCATAAATACTGCTTCCTTAGTTAGAATCCATCTGCTCTGTTGACAATGTACTCAAATTGTAAGCATTTAATGGTGTCATGCTGAAGCACAACAGAGTGGATGCTGAGAGAGCCTTAGGAGTCACTAAAATGGAAGGGCTTTTCTCTTAATTTCAGTCACCAGAAGACTTTGAACAGAACATGACATCTTAGCCATCTGAGCTTTTTAAAGCAGACTTTGGCAGATACACAATGCTCAGCTCCGTGGTACCTAAATAATTGAGGCTTTGAAACATCAAAGTACTCACACTTTCAAACACTCAAGTAGTTTTATTTGAAAGATTCTTTTTACAAAAGAAGACTAACTCTGCCATTTGAGATCAATGGATCTCTCTGAAACATAGTGTCCCCAGTTTAGATTGGTTCACATTGTTTACCCCGTATTGACTAGCAGTGTCCCAGGTGCGGAAGGCATTTGATTAAATGAAAGTCTTTGTGATGGCATGGTGCAGTACAGAATTAGGGATAACATTTGAAAAAGGGGAGAGTGGGATCATTACAACCAAAATTAGAAATTCCCAGGCATTTCACTGTTCATATATGCATTTTAATTCATTATCAGCATTTATTTTATTTCATTTATCTTTTTATTTTATTTTATTTTATTTTATTTTATTTTATTTTATTTTACAGTTTAGTTTTGCTTTGCTTTGCTTTATTTTATACCCAACAAATTATTCCAGGACCAAGAACTGAGATCTGTGGCAAATCAAGGATTGCGGCAAAGGGTTAGTCATTGATTACATCCTGTTTTTACAGGTGATGCAGTACCTCTTGGATTATCTTATTAACAGGTTTTGCTCTGAGCTTTAAAAGTTCTACTTCACTGTTGTGTACTTCTTTCTCACCCTGCTATCCTTCAAATATCCTGGCTAAGGCAGAACCTGAAATTGATGTCCTACCCACAGTGATCTTATTTTTTGTTTCCCTTCCAGATCTGCTTTGTTGTTATTATAATTGTTTTTTATATTTATCAGTTTATTCCTAATTAGTACATATAATAGTAATTTATATTCCATGTTAGTACATAATATACAACAAACCAAATCCTAAAAGGAAATGATACCCTTAAGGTGACCTTTATGCGATATTTATGCCCTTATGTCCAAGACAGTGATCCTTAAACATCATTTAGCACCTTCAGCTTCTGTAAAGGCATAAAAACCCCCTTATAAATTGTAAGGATCTAAAGTTCTGAGTTTTCACCTGATAACAGTGGAAGCCAAATTGGCCTACCTGAATTAATTTACAATTCTTCAAATCTCAACTGGAGATTTGAGCAAACTGATCTAATTTGGCCTTGATTCCAGACCCTTTTTCTATGAGAAATGGGGATTCTCATGCCTGCTGTCCTCAGATGGCTCAATGATTTAAAATGCTCACAGTGCACCTACTATCTATACTATCTGTCCATGGAGTTTAACACAGGTCAAAATACAGTAATAAGGGGAATTTTTACAGATAAATAAGACTAAATGAATTGACTCTGTGTATGTCTTTCAGTACTGTCACTCGCATACGTAGTGAAGAAAACTGCTTAGGATGTATGTCCAAAATCTACTGGATCTTGGTAGTATTAAACTCAAAATGTTGCTGGTGCAAAAGGGAACACTGCCTCCCATATTTGGAGCTAGAACTTTATTGTTAATTTAATTAATGTTTAACAGTCTAATAAAAGCTTAATTCTCTTTTCTTATTAGCACTTGTACCAATACACATGGTGAAAATTAACACAGAAAAGCCCTTTACAGCTAAAATTGCTATTCAGAAAACTTAATAGTTTTCTTTGCTTTCATTCTTATACTTCCAATGTGCCACTGAGTTACAGTGTTGAAAGTTTCAGTCCTCCTGATGTGGAATGCATGTGATGGAGTTACAAGTTGACCGCGTCCTGATGTAGTGAGGTGTCTGATGTTCATGGTAGGGTATTCTTCCTCCTCAGTTTTAATCCATTTTGGAATTTTCCCCCTCCTATTTTCTTTACATGATCTGCTCCCTCTTTATAGGTTCCTAGCTAAAGTTTGAAAATGCACTATAGCCTCCACCAGTCCCAAATAGCATAAAAAGCTGTTAGTTGCACATGTGACTTACATATTCAGTCTAGAGACCCTGTACTGCCAGGTCAGTACAAGCCCATAGGGTTATGTTCATTACGTACCAGCACAAATCATGGGAATATCATAAATATCTAGAGTCCAGATGCTTACCTGTCCACATCTTTGAAATTCAGCAATTCAACAGCGAATTCTGCAGAGGGACAAGGAAAGAAAACCAGATCTTCTCTTTAGCATTTTCCTGTAAAAGAAAAGGTTTAAATTATCTTATCTGTTTGTAGGATTGTTTATTTATGTTACCCAGTGGGAGGTTTTAAAAATATAATTAATTAGAATAATCTACAGTAATCTAAGATCTTCAGCCACTTAGATAAGGACTTTAATCACTAAACGGCAAAAGTACATACTCTTCATGTATCTCTGAATCCATGATGACTGCTTTCTGAATTTAAAATACTAAACGCAGATCAGTACAAGGTAATTTAGTTTATCAGCCCCACAGAGATTTGTGATCCTCTTGGGTGTGAGGTTGACTTGAGATTTTTCCATTCGTTTTAATTTCTCTTGGAAGGTGTTCAATGCAGCAATGACAATAACACAGAAACCTGTTCTGTTTCATTTATAATTGCTATTTAATATGTATTTATCTATACATTTATATCTATACCTGTATATACACAAATGTTTATAAACTGTCAGATAGATGCAAAGTGGTGGGAAAAAATGTATTTGCTATTTCATTAGTCTAATAGTTCAATATTTACCTGGGTTCCAGAAATGATTAGACAAAGAAATGAAAGGTAAATCCACCTAAGCCTCTAAATACACATATGCAGCCTCTAGCCCAAGAAGTTTCCAAGGCACAAACCATTGAAGGCTATAAGAATAGACTAGAAAAATTTATTGTAAACCTGCCTGTTATTCTGGTTTGCTCTAGTTATCAATTGCTAGCAAGTAGTGGAAAGTGGATATGGGCCTAGGTGAATCTCTGGTCTGATCCAGTGTGGCCAGTCTTATGGTCTGACACCTTTTCTCCCTAAACGAGTTAGTGAAACAAGAACCCCTAAAGCAAAATATGGAATATGTCTGGTTTGCTGTCATTTTAAAACTTTCATGTCAATCAGCTGCAAACCCAAGGTTTAATAGCAAAAGAGATGACATTTTCTCAAATTCTGGATTAGAAGAGTGCTTCTGAATCAACAAAAGTCTTTCTGCTTTCCACAATATGCTGTGTCAACCATATGTTCACAGTATCTATGACAGAAGATAAGTTCCAAGGAATGTTGAAAAGTTATATTAAAAAAAAGGCAACTGAGGTAGATGATCATGCTATTTATTGCTGTGTTGGTAACTCTTCTGATATTCCTGTGGCAGACCCTGTCAGAGAATAGAACAAGGCAGCACTGCAGTGCTTCAAGTAAGATATATAGAAATTTTTCTGGATTAAACTAGATCACTGAAAAATAATCTTTTACATTTCTGCCAAAAGTCCTATACTTCAGTTCCACTGATGTACAGAAGGAGCAAAAATACGACCTCAATATTGCTCTTTCACCATTGACTCATCCCAGAATTGATACACTTGTGCTGTGGTTGCCCTGAAGTGTAATAGTGTACCATTAAATTCCAGCTGCAATACCATTATATTGCTATTAGAAAAGACTGCCAAGCAACACGATTTTTCAAATAAATATAAATTGTGAATGGCTGAAATGCCCTAGGTGCCCAGAAGCAGGATTTTCGAGTGTCCTTTTTCAATGGACAGGTTTTATGCTCTCCAGCAAAGGAATGGCTCTGTTTCTCATTTGATTTTTAGTGGCAGTCTTAACAGGCACATACAATAAAGAGCCATACAGAAGACTGGGTCATGACCTCTGTGTAGCTTGGTGAAAGCACAGAAGTTCTGATGAGTATTACCAGTGAGCAAGTTGCATCTGCGTCCTCAAAGAACTAGATCAAAACCTGTTGTGATTCTTGGTCCTACCCAGTTGTCATCGTATTATTTTGTGCTGTTCACCAGCTTGCTTTCTTTGCCTTAAACTGGGCAGAATTCATCCACGGATAACATAATAACACCAGAAAAGTACATGGCCCTTCATCTAAACAAATGAAACAAATACAAATCTTTGGCTTTCATCAGGCTTGTCTCCCTGAAATTCACACTTCTGTGTCAAGAGGATGTTTTTTATACCTACTCAGCTGGAATACAGTACACATTGCATGTTGATAGCCAGCATTTTCACACCCACTTATTCATGCATATGCTGAGTTTTCTCACTACAACTGCTGTGCTTTGTTCAGGACCCCTTACAGCTGTTTTGAGCATGCACCACCAAACAGACAGCTTCTGGGTAATTTACACCTTCTCCCTATTGCGTGCTACTTCAATAGCTGAACATACAAGATATGTATGACCATCAGCACTGACCACCGAGAGACTTCATGTTCTTTGCTATCGACTTATAGGTGTAAACCAGATGGGATACCCAACAGAAATAGTGTGAGTGATGTTAGCTGCAAGTGGAACTCCAGAGTACAGTTGCATATAGTCACTTAACAGCACTTTGAGCACAATTTCCAACTGATTTTATGTTAATGCTGACAAATATGCACAGATATAGATGCCTTTAATCCTCAAGAAATATATGCTTAATAATTAATTTCTATTTAAATGACTATCAAAAAAAAGGTAGAAGCATATTTTAAATCATAGTTAAATTTTGTTTCTTTGCTTAAGATACTATCCCAATTGTTTGATTAGTTTGCCAGACTGCGAATTACAGCTTCAGCAATTGCCAGCATCTTTTATTGCTAATTCTGCTGATCTTTGTTCATTTAATATCTTTAAATTAATGATGGGAAAATCTCCAAAATAAGGTTCAGCAAATCTGCCAATGGCAAAGGCCTTTTTCCTCTGTTAAATCTTGGTTTTGGGACTTGAGAGAGTTTTCTCCATTCGTCACTACATCACAGTTGTTGTGGACTCCAACTTCGCAGCATCTGGGGATTTCACTGCAGGATCTGAAGAGATCTGCCTAGCCATAGATGTCTGGG
Source organism: Psittacula echo (assembly GCF_963264785.1). Lineage (NCBI taxonomy): Eukaryota > Metazoa > Chordata > Aves > Psittaciformes > Psittacidae > Psittacula > Psittacula echo. Next base: position 7,322,030 of record NC_137742.1, on the reverse strand, counting down.
GGTGGAAGAATGCATGGTGTTTTCAAATATTTGTTGGTGTAAATTGCAACACTGAACATTAGCTAAAACCATAACAACTTCACTTTCTACTAATACGTTGGGCTGGGAATGATGGCCACAGCCTCTCCACCATTACTGGTAAGGCTGGGGAAAGTTCTTCGGCTGGTGTGGGGCAGGCAATTATATTGCATAGTCACATCATACATGTCCAGTAAATATCTACCAAATCTGAGCAGGTGAACCATCTAATCATTCTTTGTTTCATGAATTACTCTCAATAATTCCTTATCCCTATTCCTCTGTCCTTACCTGTTTAAACTGCAAGTATTTTGAGGAAAGGACTAGTTCATACAAATATTAGCACAATGGGGTTCTGAAATTTGTTAGTCTCATGAGAGGTTAAAACACATGTGAGCTTTCTGAAGTCTCCTTCTATGATAAATCTTTGTTCCAAAATGAGATTTTTGTAAAATATGGAAGATTAAATAAACTAACTTTTGTCCAATAATTTGGTAAAAGAATTGGATACATTATCTTGAGGGAATTAATCAGAGGTGTTTTTAGTAAGCATTTTTTATTATCTTTCTTTTTCCATTATCTTATAGACCTTCTCCTTATTTGGAAATCAGATAGATATACTCCTATTCAGCAATGAACTTCTCTGGAAGCTTGTTAGGGACTGTGTCGTGGTTTAAGCCCAGGCCGTAAATCAGAACCACGCAGTCTACTTCCCCCCCCCACCTTTCTTCCCTCCGCTTCTGGAGGGACGGGGAGGAGAATCAAAAGAATGCAACTCCCATGGGTTGAGATAAGAACAGTTTAATAACTAAAGTATAACACAAATCACTACTGCTACCACTAATAGTAATAATGATAAAGGAAATAACAAGTAAGAGAATACAACCGCTCACCGACCGGTACCTCACCCCCACCCTGCCATGATCCAGCCCTTCCGGGGACTCTCCGTTCTACCTCCTGGGCATGACGTGCTGTGGTATGGAATACCTCTTTGGCTAGTTTGGGTCAGGTGTCCTGCCCCTGCTTCCTCCCGGCTTCTCCTCCTCCCTGGCAGAGCATGAGACTCACAAAGTCCTTGGTCAGGGTAAACATTCTGACCAGCAACTGAAAACATCGGCTTTATCAATATTTTCCCAGGCCGAAAGTCAAAACCACAGCGCTGCACCAGCTACTAAGAAGAAGAAAAACCGCTGCTGCTGAACCCAGGACAGTATCCACCCCTTATTCCATACCATTCACGTCATGCTCAGATCCCACATTTTCAATATACCATCACTTTCATCTCAGTGCACTCTTATCTTAGTGCACGGACCAATCCCTATAAAACTGCTGAGTCCATTCGGTCCATGATGGTGGGCTCCATCTCTTGTAACAGTCTTTCAGAGCAGAAGAGGCCCATTGCAAAGTCCACCCCTCGATCATGAGTCCATCTCTATGTTGCATCTCCGCCCTGATGGCCTGAAGTGTCATGGGCCCATCAGGCTCAAAATAATTCACCCTCCCCTCCAGCAGTCTCTGCAACTTGTTCTCGGGGACTCCACACAGCTGCCTTCCATCTCCGACGCTTCCAAAGCACTGGAGGGGCCCAGTGGATTAGATACTCGCCCATACTGTCCCACACACCCTGCCCCTCATGACTGTCCAGGGTTGGGGAAAACCTCTCGGTCCCCCTGTATTGTCTAAACCCAGACAAGACCCAAACCTGACTCTGCTTAACTCTCGGGATCAGACAAAATGGCCGTGGGTAAAACACACTCTGTGTGTGTGCCAACATGGTGATCCCCATCACAATCAGCAGGCAGGTTCCAAGGGTACCCAGAGGCCATTCAAACCCTTCAGAACTCTCAAATGATGCTGCTGTACTTGAAGGCTCTCTCACCACCAGCTCTGCTTTTTCTGAGTCCAGATCTTCCTCCTCTGCCTTGCTGGAAAGTGCTGCGGGGTCTCCTGCGTCCTCCTGCGGCTCGGGCTCACGGGGCTCGGCAGGCTGCTGCTGGGGGATGCTCTCGGCCGCCGCGGGGCTGGGCTCGGCCGTGGGGCTCGGCTCCTCCGCCGCCTCCTCCCGCTGCTCGGCAGCTGCCTCCTTCCCCTCCTCGGCAGCCGCCTCCTTCCCGGCCTCCGGCCCCGCTCCCGCCGCCGCTTGGTCCCCGGGGCAGCTCTCCCGGGCCGCTTCGGCCGCCGCCGGCTCCCGGGGCCGCTCCCCCTCAGCTCCCTGCAGCCTCACGAAGACGGAGGCGAGGACGAGGGCCAGGACGGTGAAGAGCAGCAGGACCGCCAGGTACAAGTCCACGGCCACGTCCATCCCGCCCTGCTGCCGGAGCCCGCCCGCATTACAAGCCATTACCATAAAGTACAATGAAACAAGAACCTTAGCCCAAGGCCCACACTTGATAAACACTAACACAGCAAATACCGGCTCTAAGTAAGTAAGCTGCAGCATACTGAAACTGTGGCATCAAGAGAAACAACTTTGAGAGCCAATAAATCAGCATTGTGCCTTGGTCAGATCTGTCATTATCTCAACCCTTCGAGCCCCACGTTGGGCGCCAAAAAGAACTGTCGTGGTTTAAGCCCAGGCCGTAAATCAGAACCACGCAGTCTACTTCCCCCCCCCACCTTTCTTCCCTCCGCTTCTGGAGGGACGGGGAGGAGAATCAAAAGAATGCAACTCCCATGGGTTGAGATAAGAACAGTTTAATAACTAAAGTATAACACAAATCACTACTGCTACCACTAATAGTAATAATGATAAAGGAAATAACAAGTAAGAGAATACAACCGCTCACCGACCGGTACCTCACCCCCACCCTGCCATGATCCAGCCCTTCCGGGGACTCTCCGTTCTACCTCCTGGGCATGACGTGCTGTGGTATGGAATACCTCTTTGGCTAGTTTGGGTCAGGTGTCCTGCCCCTGCTTCCTCCCGGCTTCTCCTCCTCCCTGGCAGAGCATGAGACTCACAAAGTCCTTGGTCAGGATAAACATTCTGACCAGCAACTGAAAACATCGGCTTTATCAATATTTTCCCAGGCCAAAAGTCAAAACCACAGCGCTGCACCAGCTACTAAGAAGAAGAAAAACCGCTGCTGCTGAACCCAGGACAGTATCTGATTACAGAGTTTCATAGGGATCCACTCTGACTGGAGATATTTGCTCATATAGTCTGACTTCTGTATAGTATTGTAGTCGTTGATTTTAGCTAAAGTAAATAATTTCACTATTTTGAAAGCCAGATTATCATATTCAATTCAAACAGAAGGAGAAAATTTATGAGGTTGAAGTTCTGTGTTATGACAGAAACCTAATTAAACGACTCACTACTGCTGAAAGGGAGCGAGCTGACTTCCTCCCTCCCCTTTTCTTTGTCTATCACTCACATTCATTTGAAACATTTGACAATAAAGTGAATATTTTTACTACAACATAAGAGAACTGAATCAGCCCAGAGGCAAATCAAATGAATGCCTAAATCTGCGCAAGGTGTACATAACTAATGAGGGAGCCAGAGGAAGAAGGAGCTTGGACCAAAAATAAAATCATAATATCATTTAGATGGAAAAGACCTTTAGGATCATTGAGTCCAACAGTAATGTGCAAGTGAAAAGAGATAAGGGGGTAGGAGTGAAAACAAACTGTTTAGATTGGCTTTACTATCTATAGGCATGACACATCACACCAGTTCGCTTTACTTTCTTTGGTTTTTATCTGAGTGTGTGAAAAAGAGAGACTACACGGTCATTTGAGGAGGAAAATTCTCTGTAGTGTAAATATATCCAGGTAGTTTTAATTGATCTATTTAATTTGCTTATATTTAGTTTTCATTAATTTTTTCACTAAAATGCCATGGAGTACTAAAACTGTGTGTTCTGAAACACCCTTCCCAGGCTTGAACAACTAAATCTTTATTTTGTCAAAAATAGGAAATGGGTTTCAAAGCCCACCTTGCATGAAACTGCACTAATTGCTGCTAGTAATAGTTTTAGCTTCTAATTCTTTGTTGATACATTCTTAGAATATGATGAATGGCACATCTAAGTCAGAGTTTAGAGAAGTGACAAGGCCTTTATAATAACCAGGTAGGTTAATGACATTGGAGAAAAAAGCTTGTGAATGAGTGTGAGACAGAGGTAATTGTTTGCCTGGCTTGCTCAAGCTATTAAAATCAGCTGCATCTAACACAATGGTCTGAATCAGAACTTGTCTAAATGTTGTATTTCAGCCCAAGATTTTTAAAGGGTAAGGACATTCACAAGATTAAAAGCTTACAGTTAATTTTTAAGCTAATGTTTTCTGTATTTTTAACTAGAATCGGTGTCAGACTGATCTGTTTTTTATTTGCTGCACCATTTCCACTTACATTGTTTATAATATCAGAATCTATGTATGTCTTGTAAAAACAAAATCTTTCCACATTAACAATTGCAACAAGAAGAATTTTGTATTCATGACCTCATCAGAATGTGCAATGAACCAGAAGAAGTCACTAATGCGTAGTTAGCTCTTGGCTGTTGTCAACCTGCTGATCAGAAGGGATTCCTGCAATTAAGCTATCTGAATGAATCAGGTGGAATCCAAACATTGCAGATCCCTAGAAGAAACTGCATATGGGTCTATATCTTGAAATGCCTGGAGTTTTCTGCCTTGCTGTGTTTTCTCTTTACTGAAGAGAAAAAAGTTTTCTCTTTACTGAAGAGAAAAAGTCTTTCCACTGATAAAGATCTTCCTCGGACAAAATTTAATTTTATATTAATTTATGGTACCTAACATGCTGCTAAACACAACAGGGGCAGAACTACACAGCCATGTAACCATGTCTGCATCATTCACATGTGCAAGCTACACCTGACAATGTATCTGTTGAGAAAGCAAGAAAGAACAAAAAGTGTCCTTTTAGTTGACCACTGGTTTGGAATCCGACTAAAAACCTTGACCTGTGAGAATATTAGCCTCTGGAGTTCAATAACAAAGAGAAAAGAAATAAATCAATGCATTTGAGTGTACAAACATCAGGAAGTTTCCTTCAAATTGGAAAATGTTGTATTTCATTTTCAAGTTATTTAAGCCTTTTTTTTCCCCTCTTTTTCTTACCCTTTACAAAAATCAATTTCAAAATGAAAATGACATTTTGAAATAAAACATTCTAGTTCATTCTCAAAATGTTGATATAAAGCATTCTGACATTTCCTAAAAACATTTTCTTTCATGTGTGCATGTGAATATGAAGACTACTTGAAGGATGAGCCTTGACCTTATAAATTCATACTTGTTGATAAAACAATACAGGTAGAAGTATGCATAAAAATGTACTTCTTCTCTTGCTAAAAATATTTCACCCACCTATAAAAAACCCAGAGAAATAGCCGCAGTACTTAACCAATTATTTGAACAATATGAAGCAGAACAACCCTTTGCTATAGGCCTCAAAATGTTGCAATCTGAAATAGTCACAGCACTGCCTCCTTCTGAATCCGTTCGCTATACCATCATGCAACAGCCAATCAGCAACAAAACACCAATAAAAGGTGTATTTAAGGGATTCAGTCTTTGTCCCAGCAAATTATGTCTTAAACACCATCTATACCAGTAGGCACAATGGGTCATAAATGCCAACTTGAATACAAACGACAAGAAAGATGGGATTTTCTTGGTCATTCAGCTTTACAAAGCCACCTTTTGTTGTTTTGATGGTCTGGGTTATTCCCAGTACAAAAATTTAGTGCAATATTATACTTGTATTTAAAAACAAACAAACAAACCTCTAACCATTCCCCTTTTTGCTCTGCAGTGTTAGCAACCTGCCTTTGTGTAATAGCAGGGCGGAGACATGATGAGGTGGAAGGGGCTCAGTCTTTGGCCCTACAGCACTGTTCTGAGGACACCAAGAGCAAGTACATAACGTTGACTTTCTTACTTTCCTGGAAGGTTTTGCTGTCCAAAATATGATGTGTAATCTTGGGCAGTTAAGGGTTGCCATCCAAATCAATGCAGCTAGTAAGTATCTTCACATTTGCAGGAAGAGTTGAGGAGACTAGAAAATGCTCAAATCCAATTTCCTGTGATCACTTTGTCATCTAGAAGTGGAGAACAAAAAGAATTTAAGCACCAGCATTTTGCCTATTAAAAATTGCAGTGCTGAAAGGAAAACTGTGGGAGGGGGGTATATATAAATCTATCTTCATTTTGTCTCCTTTCTCTCTCTCTTTTCCTTTTTTCTTTTTTCTTTTTTCTTTTTTTTTTTTTATTATTTAAAAGCAAACAACATGCAATTGGTTTTAGTCCTGCTGAAAATTAGTAAAGATTTATGAACAGCACTGCTAAGCGGAACTGCTTTTGGACTATAATCTCTCTATACTTAAAATTTAAGGCTTTAGTGTGGTGTAGTGTTTGAAGAGTAAAACAAGACTCCTCCAAGCATTACATGTCAGGTACATCAAGTACAGAAATTCTTTAGTGTGCTAAAGAATGTGTCACTGAGAAGAAAACCTCAAACAAACTTTCTTCTGCATAAGAACAGCAAAAGTTATTTGTAAACACATTTCTTGAGTTTACAAATATTCTGATCCAATTGGTAAGCAGAAATAGAGTTTCATGGATTCCGAATCAAGACAAAAACAAGAGAAAGAACAGTAAAAGAAGATTAAAAATGAAATGGCTAACAAAATAAAAAATATTAAAATCACATCTGATGGCAAAAAAAAAGTACAGTTAAGTCTCATATAATGAATAGTGATGACTGACAACATCAGTTCTGGAGTACAACTCAAAGTAGCCTATTTGTATGAAATATGTACTGCTCCAGATAACAGAAACCTATCTAATAAACTAGAAAAACTCCCTTTCTCATTTACAGTCCTCTGTAATCTGGACTATGATTTTTGTCCAAGCAGAAAACTATGCATGTTACAGTATCTATCAATTTGGCAACTATAAAAATCATGATGCAAAATAAGATCAGAACAGATATCTATGTCTCTAGAATTTGTTTCCATCTGCATGTAGGTTTTGATTATACGGTTATAGAATAACATGCAAGAACTTAAACCAGCTGCTTGATTTCAACAATATACATATGACTGTACATAGATTAAATTTCAGTTTCCTAAAAGCAAGTTCCCAGTATTATTTTAGAGCCATCAGGGTACATACTAAACCATGGATTTTTTTTGAGTCTAAAATGGTATTAAATGACTATATAGTTGAGTAAACCGAATCCCACTCTTAATGCATCATTTTGTATTATGGACTTCATGACCACGGAGAACATCACTCATGTCTTACAGAGGACCAGGAAGCTGGAACAAACTCCGTTAGGGCAAACCTGTTCTGTGGTCACTCAATTTTTTTACAATAACCATTTTGTTTCATATATCATACAATATATGCATGGAGAAAAGGCTTAAGGGAGACCGCATTGCTTTCTACAACTAACTGAGAGAAAGTTGTTGTGAGGTGAGGGTCAGTCTGCTTTCCCAAGTAACAAACAATAGGACAAGAGGAAATGTCCTCAAGTTGCAAAGCAGGTTCCAACTGGATATTAGGAAAACTTTCTTCACCAAAAGGGTTGTCAAGCACCATTGGAACAGGCTGCCCAGGGCAGTGGTGGATTTTTTTAAATCCCTGGAGGTATTTAAAAGAATTGTAGATGTGGCTCTTAGGGACACGATTTAGTGATGGCCTTGGCAGTGCTGGGTCTATGTTGAACTTAAAGGTCTTTTCCAACATAAATGATTCCATGATTCTATGAAAAAGAGACTTGAAGGGCTCATTTTCAGTGGATTTGATATTATTGATTAACTGATATTTAGACTCCTGAGCCATTGCTTCTCATTGTGCAAAATAAGCATAAAAACACTACAAGCAATTAATTGCATGGTTTTTGTACTATGCTGTAAGATGGCCTATCAGCCCTTTATTAATATTAATTAGGAGAATTAGTACTAAAGATCAGGGATCCATGATAGTTGGAAGAATCTGCAAGGACCCTCCAGCTCTCATGCTTTATTATTTTTTAATCAAAGTGGCTGACTTTAAGGCACAAAATTAAAGAACAGAGTCCTTTATGATTCCACAATGATTCAAATTAAAATGATCTATACTTGCATAATTCCAACGAGCCATTTTGTGCTAGTTAAAAACAGTTAAAAATTGCATAAATGCATGATTTAAGGGCTGCAGCTTTCTAACCTTAATGAAAAGGCCATTTTTTTTTTATATTTCTCAACCCTCACATGTGATTAGAATAAATCCACCACTGAAGAGCAGGGGAGGGAGAATATATTTGACCGCAACATTCTGCTAGTAAGTTATCTTGAGAAAAGATGGGATTTGGCATCATGGGTAATATTTCCTGCTTGTCCAAATAGACAATTGCCTTGTAAGTCTATAAAATATCCTGTCTTACTTTTATTTTTATTACAATACAGTTTAAATGTCTCATCTAAAATGGCTTTCTTTTTGGAAGACATGGTCTACGCAGTTGTTAATGATAACAATATGAAAATACAAAAAGAGAAAACAGGAATGGAAGGGGAAAACGGTGAGCATCCTGTGGTCATCCTGCAGGTGAAAAGCAGAACTAGAACTGTAACCAAAATACAATATTCAGCAGTAATATTCAATAGAAAATACTGTGTCTCTAAAAATTTTGTTATTGTGATTTATATAAGTTCAGCCAACCAATGAATTTCAGTGATCTGTATTATGAGGTATTCCTACAGTGACTATATAAAATAAAGGAGAAAAGAAATCCTTAGATCCAGACTCTTTCTTTCAGATAACTTTTTTGATCTCTAACAAAAAAGTTCATAATCTGTATAGCACTGATATACAGAAACTAAACAGGGCTTCAATACCTGTCTAGCCATTGTAACATGGACATCAGTGTGAGCTGTTAAGACTCTCCCAAGACTCTAGGAAAATTCTTAAGCCGTTACTGCATGCTGAGATCTGTTCTTCTGTGTCGTCGATAAGGTAACTTCCCAAGCAAGCTTATTTAAAGTATATAGTGTTTGAACTATAGCAGAATTATGACAGCATGATCATGCCCTTAATGTAGTGAAATTTTGGCAAGCTCTGATTCTTAGTTCCTCTTTGGAATCATGTCAAAGTGCACTGATCTTCAGTACCTTTAACAAATCCCCAAAGAACCATACTATGGATTGAAAGGCATAGTTCAAATATCTACAATCAGCCAATAATCTACATAACACTGATACAGTATAATGGATCATCAGAGCACTCTGCCACTGTGCATTCAGAAGCCCTAAATCTACGGATCATGAACATGATAGACTGCAACAGTACCTTCAAAGAGTTTATAATCTATTCTATCAATGTGGATTTAGAAAACAGCAGATTTCCACACCATAGCCCCTCTGCACACTAAGAAACCTTATACAGTTTTAATGGACAGAAGTTATGGTGTATGAAAAGCAGGAACATTTTCTAATTCTCCTACTATTTTTTTCAAACATGTATCAGATGTCCACAAGCTGTCAATTTTGTCACCTTTAGCTATGTCAAAAGGGTCAGTGCAGCCTTCCTGATGCTATAACTAAAGTTCAAAATCTATAGCATTGCTTTTACGTCAATGTATTACATAAATTTTGTGAATGGGAGCAATCATCTAGTCTCAGTTCTCTAAATGGAATTAGAAAATGAGATTAGAACGGTTGCATGGAGTGCAAAGCTCCTGTGATGGTTTGTACCATACATCGTAGTCCTTAGTACTGTACTCCAGAGAACAAGAACAATTTACATGTAGGTTAACTTTTCCTACCTTTTAATATTAATTGGAAGAGTTTATTAGTTAATTTAGTCCTTATGATTCAACTGATATGTTTCCCCAATGAATTTCTATGAGGGCATCTATCTTCATCAACTGTGAGTTCAGTTTTTCATTATAAAGGTTTTAACTTTCATTTACTTGCTGAAAAAGCCAGAAACATGAGTTTAAACCTCATCCAGACTTAAGGCCTGGCTAAATAAATGTAAATATGTCTTGGGGCATCCAGGATGAAAGCCAAAGGTAGCCTCATGTGGTACTAATCACACTGTCTGTCTGACACTGGCTACAGACACCTTTGACACTTGTATCAACCTGGTAAGCTATTTTTGCTCCAGTGGATTCTTGACCGTAGCAATGACCTTGTCTCTAATCATGTCTAAATTTACCCATGGTGATTTTTGACAGTCCTAACAGCCTCCACTTGGGATGGGGAGAGGGAAGAGAAGTCAGCTGATGTAAACCATTTTCTTTAGTACACACTGCAGTAACCTCAGTTCCATTTCACCAATTTATGAATTTATGCCAAACAAGGGTGTATAAAAAAACCACAGCCCACTTTCCTAATAGGTTATAGACACTTTCTTCCCAACTGACAAGTATTACTGACAGTGTGTTTTCACTGTGTAAATTCTTTTGAGGTGCAAACATATTTGCATCTCTAGTAGCAAACCCTTCAACACATTAGATCACAAAAACACAAAAATTGATGTTAGGTACTTATACTGGTTGGTTTTCTTTCTTTTCTTGCTGTGTCTCCTTTGGTCCAGCTGGAATTTCTGAATAAGCTGTGATTTTGGTTTCTGAATTTTGCAAAAGAAATTTGCTCAGTGACTGAGACCGAGCATGTCGGGTAAAAAAATTTATAGGTCTGGCCCAAATTTATACAATGTATGTGGCCCAGAATATAAGGCTTGATAATGGAAAACCTGACAAAATCATAAGTGGTCCTAGTGGGCAATACTATAATACAGTGTTATTATGCCAGATTTCCAAAAACGGATATTACTCAAGAACTGAAATTACTGTTTGGCAGCCCAGAAGCTTGTAAAGCATTGAATAAACTATAATTTCTGACTAATATTTGCATGCCTGTCTAGAATATGTAAATGTGACAGTTTCCCTCCTGGAAAAACTGAAATCCCTAATGAATTGAAGGGCCAAACATGCAAATAAACCTCATGATTCACACATGTGTCTCTCATTTAATTTTCAAAATGTATTTTGCATTTTGATTACGCTACAAAATGCAGCATGGAGGGCAGAACAGTGAGAAAAATAGAAGTGTATGTACAACATATTTTTCATATCAAACAATGTGATTTACTTTAATCATTCCAGGAGTAACAAATAACTGCAAGTGCATGCTTTGATTGCCTTCCAGGTGCATGTAGTCAAGTTCAAAAGAAAAGTGATGCTGTTTATACTTGCACTTTATAGGCTGTGGGCCTGATTTTTCTGTCAATCAGTCCAGCTTTCCCCTGATATAATTCTAGTTTTGACTTTAACAGAATAGTACTTGATTTTTAAAGATGTGAGAAGAGAATCATGCCTCAGATGCCTCTACTGTGGCAGAATTGAACCAGTTCTCTTTATATACATTGATGCTGTTGGACATAAAATTCAGTACTATTTATTTAGACTCTCAGATACATTCAGCAATGGAAAGACTCTCCAAGTAAGATCAAGCTCACCCAAAAGATGCCCCTCAGTTCATCATTCAGCAAGTTCATAACTTAGTGTTAAACTTCCCCAGTCTCTTACAGGTATAAGCAGAAAGCATTTAACTGCCACGTATCCTTCTTTTCAAGGTCAGTGGAAACAGAAGGCAATAGAGTATAATATCCTCCTTAAAAAAAATTGTTTTAAGAGAAAAGACAGCAGATGTCACCTTGGCAAAGCTGGTGGCAGGGGTTTCAAGACATACATTTTCTTGGCCCTCCAGCTCATGGCTTTTCACTATAAACATAACAGAAAAGAAAAATCCAGCTGCAACTCATCACTTAAGTGATGTTTAACTCACAGTTAAACCTACTCAAATAATTTAGTGCAGCTTGACTTTAACTGGCACAGATGAAACGTGGGTGCTTCTGCCACCCACTCTCTCAGGGTAAGCAGATGGGGATGGTGGGTAGGTTGGGTCTGTGGTAGCATCTTAAGCTACAATGAAAAAGCTCACCAGGAGATGCTTTTCAGCACCCAAAACTTGGTACATTGTTAGTCCCTATCATAGCTGCAAAGTATCTGCAAGGCAAAAGCTCCTTGTAGTTAGCTTATATATGTTATATTTGACCCAAATAGAGATTAGAACATTTCAGATCATCATATGCAAGACAAGCTGTTGTGGTAGAGGTACAGGTTTTTGTATTACTCATCAAAGGCCACCTGCATTCTTTTTTTACAGCACTGCTGTTAAAAAAATAAGAAGATCAGTTCTGTTTTGTTTTAGTCCTGGAAAGTGTTTTTTACTTCATTCAGAAAATGAACACACACAAAAAACTGCCTCCATGTTTTTTTCTTTTAAGTTTTGAAAAGCTGATTCATTTTTTTTCAAATACTATTTTTCAATCAGCTCTAAAGTAATACACATAACAACCAAGCGAGACCAAAGAAAGTGATTTTTTTTTGTAACTGTCAAATAATGACAACATGGAGCAGAGACAAATATCATCCTGAAATTAATCATACAGAATGGATCACAGCGAATGTTCTCTCTCTCTGCCCAAAAGATGCATTTCATTTTCCTATCTTTATTCACATACAGATTCAGACAGAGAAAGCTGCCACCAAAAGCCGTTTCTTTAAGATACCGCAAAATAGAAAGGTTAATAGTTAACACTGCTAAGAGTCCCATTATTAAAACTGCTTTGCCATGCAATACCAGGACAAATGGAAAATGAAAATTAGCCTAGACACGTACAACCTCACAAAGGAAATTCAAAGTCTCCAGAGTTGTCATTCCAGCATCTTTACATGATAATCAAGGAGGCTTTGTGTACTTACTGTAGTTAATGCCACCTCTTCCCATTTTCATTTTGTTGCAAGCACAGAAAATATAACCAATAATGTGCATGTTCTTTTTTCTTTGAAGGGAGGAAAGGGGAAAAGAAAAAAAGAATTTAATTGACAGATAAAACGGATGTAGAAAGGGTAATTTCATTTTCCATCAGAAGAAGTAAGGTTTTATGTTGGGAATTAAATTAACAGCACATGAAATTGGCTTTTCCTAAGTTCATATTTTTTAAACTTTAGAAGAAGAAGAAGAAGAAGAAGAAGAAGAAGAGGAAGAAGAAGAAGAAGAAGAAGAGGAAGAAGAAGAAGAAGAGGAAGAAAAAAGAAAAAGACCCCTAAACCAAGGTAGAGTTGTAAAAAGCCTGACAATGAGCACAGATGATTTCCATAGACAATAAAACTTCTCCATTGCCGTGTGTTTGCGGGCTTGCTTGATTTTCAATCACTATGCATTTCCTGCTTGTGTGACACTAAAAAGTTATGCTTATAAATGTTTCCTGATTTCTCTGCGTGATGTTCCATTCTCCGAATCTAGCTGGTTTCAGGCTGCAGTCTCCCCCCTACTTCTTTTCTGCCTTTCCTCAGCATGTTCAAGTTGCCTGCAGGTTGTGATTTATCTTTGCGGTTAATACATTTATATTCACATAATTTTTTGCTTCTGTTTGTCTAGGCAAATCTCTATTGGAATACCAATACGTATGGATTTCTGTATTGTCATCACTAACAAAATAGCAACATGGAAGTGAAAAAAATCTAAGTGATGAGCAAGAAAAAATATGCAGAAAAAAAGAAAATAATTTTGAAATCACAAAATATGGTGGGTCCCCCTTTCAATTTCTAATCCATAAAAGTGAACTAAACAAACAAACAAAAAGAGAAACCACACACACCCCCATAACAAATCAAAACAAGCAATTTATTAATGTTCTGCTTAGGAAGAATGAAGAGGATATTTATAAAGATATTCCTTGATAACTTATCAAGACAAGCATAAAAATAAAATATGAACCAGTCAAAGACAAAAATGTTTGCACACTCACACACTTGATATGTAACCTAACACTAGCCCCGATAATTTCAAAGTACTCTGGACCTAGGCTTTCCATCAAATGGCTTCCAATTGATAAACAAATATAGTCAGATTCGCTAAAGACACAGATGGCTTTTAAACATCTCTTTTTAATCGTTTTCTAATGATTCACCTGATCATACAAACATGTACTTCCATAATTAGCCTCTTTTTATATGCTTATGTGAGTATTGATACAAACAAACAAACCAGATTAGTTTTGATGTCACTTTAAAATGAAATTACTTTGATTTAGATGTGATGCAGATAATCCAGGTAACTTTCTAAAGCTCTCAGTTCTTGCAAGTGGAGAAACGACACTTCTGAAGGCCACCATACTTCCAGGACACAACTCATGAGTATTCCTACCCACTGACTGTATGTAGGGGGAAGGCATCAGTATTTTATGCTTAAATACAACCAGAGCAACCTGCAAAGGATTATAAATAAATCTCATTCAAGGTGTCTCAGCAGGGCACTTCTTCTGTTATATTCCTTCTACTACATCAGTGAATGCATCAGCGAAGCTAAAAGATATAAGTGCAGGCAGATTAACACATTAGACCTTCCTCAAAGAGATTTTTGGCATTTCACTCTCCACTTTCAGCAGATATTAGCTGCTGGCTGGCTCCTACTCTTCTCTCCAGGACACTCTTAGGATCTAACATTCGTAGTAGCTCTTGTTTAGACCCAGTCTAAGCTGAAATCTAGAAACATTTCCTTTTTTTGATATTTAAAACTCTGGCTTTTTTTAAAAAAATATTTTTCCCCTCCTTAGTTGATACTTAGCAAAGGGATAGCTGGCACTCTGTGAAAAGATTTAAACATTATCCTGCTGAGTTCAGAGAAGATGATTCAGTTGCTGAGTGTTGGCTATAAAGATAAGCAGGATTCATCTGCCCTAGCTTAGACCTCTAGCTCTGAGGGTTATTCATTAGAAACAACGGATAAAAACTGGTAACTCCAAAAAGCAATTACTCTCACTTCACTGTGTCTAAAATAGGCTCAAAGAACTTCATCTACAAATATTTTTTTCTATAATTAGTTCAGATACTGATAACTAATTTTAGATATCAGTTAGTAGGTAAGCATAGTCTTGATCAGATACATAATTATTACTTGGGGGTTAGGAAGGCAAACAAGGCAGAAATTTTCCATCAGTTCTGCAAGCTGACCATACTTGCCTGCTGCCTCAGTATTCCCAGCCCCAGTGCAAAGAAGATACAGGAATATTCACTGGAGATGAAGAAAATGTATACAGCTCTCCTTCTCAGCATCACCCAGTGTTTGGATAGGACTAAGCAGGCTGTGGAAATCTGCACCTCTTTCACTGTGTAGCTGTGCAAAAGACAAAGATTTCTTAGAAAACTGTGAGAGAATGGAACAAACTCTGGTGAGATTCAAGAACCTCCACAGACTTCACCATATTTGGTGCTTAGGTGTCCTGGGTTCAGCAATGGCAGTCACTTTTTCTCCTTCTTAGTAGCTGGTGCAGCGCTGTGGTTTTGACTTTCGGCCTGGGGACAGTACTGATAAAACCAATGTTTTCAGTTTCTGGTCACAGTGTTTACTCTGACCAAGGACTTTGTGAGTCTCATGCTCTGCCAGGGAGGGGGGGAATCCAGGAGGAAGCAGGGACAGGACACCTGACCCAAACCAGCCAAAGAGGTATTCCATACCACAGCACGTCATGCCAGGGGATGTAACTGGGAGTTACCCGGAAGGGCACACGCTGCTCTGTCGGACTCATTTCTGGTGGGTGGTATCGTATTCTCTTCCCTTGTTATTTCCCTTATCATTATTATTATTGGTGGTGGCAGTAGTGATTTATGTTATAGCTTAGTTACTGGACCGTTTTTATCTCAACCCGTGGGAGTTACATTCTTTCAATTCTCCTCCCCATCCCTCCGGGTCAGGGGGCGGTAGGGGGTGAGGAGTAGAAACTGTGTGGCTGAGTTGCCGACTGGCTTAAACCACGACAGTTCTTTTTGGCACCCAACGTGGGGCACGAAGGGTTGAGATAACAACAGATCTGACCGGATTGTGTCTAATCGTATTTGTGATAAGCATTCAGTGTTTTGGATTAATAGTCACTCGTCACAATGCTGATTTATTGGCTCTCAAAGTTGTTGGTTTTGATCTCACAGTTTCAATATGCCATAGCTTACTTAGAGCCGGTATTTGCTGTGTTAGTGTTTTTCAAGTGTGGGGCTTGGGCTAAGGTTATTGTCTGATTGTATTTTATGGTAATGACTTGTAATACAATAGAAGGATTGATCATGAAACTGATCTGGCTTATGTTCCCAGTGTGGTCACCACCTTTATACTTTGGGAAGTATATAATACAAGTGCTTAGCAATTACAGATCATTTTTCTCTTTTTTGGATGATCAACCTATGAAGAAGACATTCTCTTACCCTCCCAGCCCAACCCCGGAGACCGTTTACAGCATCGTTTGGGAGTTTCGAAGTTTTTGAATGGCCTTTAAATACTGTTGAGACCTCTTTGCTGATCGTGATGGGGATCACTATGTTGGCACGCATACAGAGTGTGTTTTGTCCACAACCATTGCATCTCATTTCAAGAGTTAAGCAGAGTCAGGTTTGGGTCTTATCTGGGATTAGATGACGATATAGGGGGACCGAGAGATTTTCTCTGAGGCTGGACAGCCATGAGTGGCAGGGTGTGTGGGATAGTATGGGCAAGTATCTAGGTCAGTGGGCCCCTCCAGTGCTTTGGAATTTCACCACCGAACAAGTGCAAAAACCAGAAGAATTAGTAAAACACTTAAATGAGGTGTGCTGTCACCCTGGTCATACCAGAGAGGGACAAATCATGTCAACATGCTGGGGCTTGGCCTATGCTTACAGAACCCTCTTCAACACTATCCAGCACCTTCAAAAGGAAAACAGTGTCCCTGGATCTGAGGGCAAAGCAACAGACAGCGCAACTACTCCAGCGACAAGTGCAGCAGCTACACCAGCCTCAGCGACGAGTACAGTAGCTACTTGAACTTCGACTGCAACAGACAGCGAAGCTACTCCAGCTCCAATCACAGTAGCTACACCACCCCCAGTGACAAGTACTGTTGCTACTCAAAGCACAGTGATAATGACTGCAGCTAAACCAGAAGACCAATTCGTACCAATATCAGTTTCCCCTGTACGCAAGAGAAAAAACAAAAAAGAGGCAAGAAGGGTGAAGCAAGATGAAGAAACAATGTATTCACCACCTGGACCACCATCTGATCAGGAGTCATCATCACATGACGAAGAAGAAGAAGAAGAGGTGACTTCTCGACCTCGGACCTCAACCGAGCTACGGAATATGCGAAAAGATTTTACCTGTCAACCAGGGGAGCACATCATCACCTGGTTGCTCCGATGCTGGGACAATGGGGCCAATGGTCATGAACTTGAAGGTACAGAAGCCAAGCAGCTGGGATCACTTGCTAGAGAAGGGGGAATTGACAAAGCAATTGCAAGAGAGAAAAGGTCCCTCAGTCTTTGGAGGCGGCTCTTGGCAGCTGTGAAAGAAAGGTTTCCATACAAGGACGATGTTATGAGTCGTTCGGCCAAGTGGACTACTTTAGACAAAGGCATCCAGTCTCTGAGGGAATCAGCCATCGTAGAGATGATCTATCACATCAAGCCGAATAACGGAGATATACCCATAGACCCAGATGAAGTCGAATGTACACGATCCATGTGGCGAAAACTCACATGGAATGCACTGTCATCATATGCCCATTCCTTGGTAACAGTAACCTGGGGTGACATAGTACCACTAACAGTGGATGAAATGATTCATAAACTCCGAGATTTCGAAGACAATCTCACCCCTTCCATCATCTCAGCTGATGAAAAACTGTCCCAGGATGTCAAACAACTGAGGGACAATCTATCTGATTTATCCAGCTCCTCACGTGTACCAACACACGTCTCAGCTGTTAACAAAAGACGTCCTATTGTTCGAGACAGAAGATATAGAAGGCAAACACCACGGGCCACCCTATAGTATTGCCTGCGGAATCACGGAGAAGACATGAAGACGTGGGATGGAAAACCTACTTCAGCTTTGGAGGAACGGGTGCATGAATTGAAAATAGGAACAAGGGTCAAGACTAATCATCCCATGAGAGCTGTGGCTTCAGTCTCTGGTGAGCAGGTTCCCAGATGGAGTGGAAGAGCTGATTTTACTCCAGCTCCTGTGATAATGAAGAATAATCCCTTTCAGCACGACTTCAGTGTCCAACGTTGTGATGACTATTAGAGGGGCCCTGCCTCCAGCCAGGTGGAGGTAGGGGACAATCGGATTTACTGGACTGTGTGGGTCAGATGGCCTGGCACATCAGTCCCACAGAAGTATAAGGTTCTAGTAGATACCTGTGCACAGTGTATCCTGATGCCGTCAAGCTGTCAAGGGGTGGAACCCATCTATATCTCTGGAGTGACAGGAGGATCCCAAGAGTTGACTGTACTGGAGGCTGAGATCAGCCTGACTGGAAGGAAATGGCAAAAGCACCCCATTGTGACTGGTCCGGAAGCTCCATGCATCCTCGGCATAGACTACCTCAAGAGAGGGTACTTCAAAGACCCAAAAGGGTACCGATGGGCTTTTGGTATTGCTGCTTTGGAGACTGAGGAAATTGAGCAGCTGTCCACCTTGCCTGGTCTTTCAGAGGATCCTTCTGTTGTGGGGTTGCTGAAGGTCGAAGAACAGCAAGTGCCAATTGTGACCACAACAGTGCACCGACGGCAATATCGCACCAACAGAGACTCCATGATTCCCATCCATAAGCTGGTCCGTAGTCTGGAGAGTCAGGGAGTGATCAGCAGGACCCGCTCACCCTTTAATAGCCCCATATGGCCAGTGTGAAAGTCTAACAGAGAGTGGAGACTAACAGTAGATTATCGTGGCCTGAATGAAGTCACACCACCATTGAGTGCTGCCGTACCAGACATGCTAGAACTTCAGTACAAATTAGAGTCAAAGGCAGCCAAGTGGTATGCCACGATTGATATTGCCAATGCATTCTTCTCAATTCCTTTGGCAGCAGAGTGCAGGCCACAGTTTGCTTTTTCTTGAAGGGGTGTCCAGTTCACTTGGAACTGAACTCCCCAGGGGTGGAAACACAGCCCTACCATCTGCCATGGACTGATCCAGAATGCACTGGAACAGGGGCAAGCTCCAGAACACCTGCAATACATTGATGACATTATCATGTGAGGTGATACAACGGAAGATGTCTTTGAGAAAGGGAGGAAAATAATTCAAATCCTGCTGAAAGCCGGTTTTGCCATAAAACGGAGTAAGGTCAAGGGACCTGCACAGGAGATTCAATTTTTGGGAATAAAATGGCAAGATGGAAGTCGCCAGATCCCTACAGATGTGATTAACAAAATAACAGCAATGTCTCCACCAACTAACAAGAAAGAAACACAAACTTTCTTGGGTGCTGTGGGGTTCTGGAGAATGCACATCCCAAATTACAGTTCGATTGTGAGCCCTCTCTATCATGTGACCTGGAAGAAGAATGATTTTAAATGGGGCCCTGAGCAACAACAAGCCTTTGAGCAAATTAAACGTGAGATAGTTCATGCAGTAGCCCTTGGACCAGTTCGGACTGGGCCAGATGTAAAAAATGTACTGTACACCACAGCTGGGGAGAATGGTCTTACCTGGAGCCTCTGGCATAAAGCTCCAGAGGAGATTCGAGGTCGACCCCTCAGCTTTTGGAGTCAGGGATACAAAGGATCTGAGGCCAGCTATACCCCAACTGAGAAAGAGATACTGGCAGCCTATGAAGGGGTTCGAGCTGCTTCGGAGGTGATTGGCACTGAAGCACAGCTCCTCCTGGCACCCCGGTTGCCCGTTCTGGGCTGGATGTTCAAAGGCAGGGTCTCCTCTACACATCATGCAACCGATGCGACATGGAGTAAATGGGCTGCACTAATTACACAACGAGCTCGAATAGGAAATCCCAGTCGTCCAGGCATTCTAGAAGTCATCATGGACTGGCCAGAGGGCAAAGATTTTGGAAAGTCATCAGAGGAGGAGGTGATGCGTGCTGAAGAGGCCCTACCATATAATAAACTGTCAGAAAGTGAAAAGCAGTATGCCTTGTTTACTGATGGGTCTTGCCGTATCGTGGGAAAGCATCGGAGATGGAAGGCAGCCGTATGGAGTCCTCAACGACAAGTTGCAGAAACTGCTGAAGGAGAGGGTGAATCGAGCCAGTTTGCCGAGGTAAAAGCCATCCAGCTGGCCCTGGATATTGCTGAATGAGAAAAGTGACCAGTACTTTATCTCTATACTGACTCATGGATGGTGGCAAATGCCCTGTGGGGGTGGTTGCAGCAATGGAAGCAGAGCAACTGGCAACGCAGAGGTAAACCCATCTGGGCTGCTGCACTGTGGCAAGATATCGCTGCCCGGGTGCAGAACCTGGTGGTGAAGGTACGCCATGTAGACACCCATGTACCCAAGAGTTGGGCCACTGAGGAACACCAGAACAACCAACAAGTGGACAAAGCTGCTAAGATTGAAGTGGCTCAGATGGACTTAGATTGGCAACATAAAGGTGAATTATTCTTGGCTCGGTGGGCCCATGAGACTTCAGGCCATCAGGGCAGAGGTGCAACATATAGATGGGCTCATGATCGAGGGGTAGACTTAACAATGGACACTATTGCCCAGGTTATTCATGAGTGTGAAACATGTGCTGCAATTAAACAAGCCCAAAAGTTAAAGCCTCTTTGGTATGGAGGACGATGGCTGAAGTACAAATATGGGGAGGCCTGGCAGATTGATTATATCACACTCCCACCAACCCGCCACGGCAAGCGCCATGTGCTTCCCATGGTGGAAGCAACCACCGGATGGCTGGAAACATACGCTGTGCCCCATGCCACTGCCCGGAACACTATCCTGGGCCTTGAGAACCAGATTTTGTGGCGACATGGCACCCCAGAAAGAATTGAATCAGATAATGGGACTCATTTCCGGAATAACCTTATAGACACTTGGGCCAAAGAGCATGGCATTGAGTGGGTATATCACATCCCCTACCATGCACCAGCCTCTGGGAAAATCGAACGGTACAATGGGCTGTTAAAAACTACACTGAGAGCAATGGGTGGGGGAACTTTCAAGCATTGGGATACACACTTACCAAAGGCCACCTGGTTGGTCAACACCAGAGGATCTGCTAACAGGGCTGGCCCAGCCCAGTCAGAACTTTTACATATTGTAGAGGGGGACAAAGTTCCTGTGGTGCACATGAAGAATTTGCTGGGGAAGACAGTCTGGGTTATTCCTGCTTCAGGTAAAGGCAAACCCACTCGTGGAATTGCTTTTGCTCAGGGACCTGGATATACTTGGTGGGTAATGCGGGAAGATGGGGAAGTCCGATGCGTACCTCAAGGGGATTTGATTTTAGGGGAAAACAGACAATGAACTCAATTGTACGCTGTTGCCTGCTATAGCCATCAACTAGAAGTCTGCAGGGCACCAGCGACTGGCCCTGACTTCCCTCCGACCATCATCCCAACAGAGAATGAACTTTGATAGAACCGGACGAGTTCTACAGTAAAGGAATGATCAGCATCAGCAGACAACGATCCAACACTGCACACAGCTTCTTCTGCCCTGAAAGACTGTTACAAGAGATGGAGCCCAACATCACAGACTGGATGGACTCAGCAGCTTTATAGGGATTGGTCCATGTAGTAAGATAACAGTGCACTGTGATGAGAGTGAGGGTATATTGAAAATGTGGGATCTGAGTATGACGTGAATGGTATGGAATAAGGGGTGGATACTGTCCTGGGTTGAGCAGTAGCAGTCACTTTTTCTCCTTCTTAGTAGCTGGTGAAGTGCTGTGGTTTTGACTTTCGGCCTGGGGACAGTACTGATAAAACCAATGTTTTCAGTTTCTGGTCACAGTGTTTACTCTGACCAAGGACTTTGTGAGTCTCATGCTCTGCCAGGGAGGGGGGGGAGCCGGGAGGAAGCAAGGACAGGACACCTGACCCAAACTAGCCAAAGAGGTATTCCATACCACAGCACGTCATGCCCGGGGATGTAACTGGGAGTTACCCGGAAGGGCACACGCTGCTCTGTCGGACTCGTTTCTGGTGGGTGGTATCGTATTCTCTTCCCTTGTTATTTCTCTTATCATTGTTGTTGTTGGTGGCAGCAGTAGTGATTTGTGTTATAGCTTAGTTACTGGACCGTTTTTATCTCAACCCGTGGGAGTTACATTCTTTCAATTCTCCTCCCCATCCCTCCAGGTCGGGGGGCGGTAGGGGGTGAGGAGTAGAAACTGTGTGGCTGAGTTGCCGACTGGCTTAAACTATGACATTAGGTCAAGCTGATTTTACAGCATCTTCTCAGTCTGGGTAAATATTTCATAAGATGGAAAAGAAACCCCTACCAAAAGGAAGTAATATTCTGGGAATGTACAATTCTGACCAGAGAGAGGATAAGAGGAATCAGACAGATGTCAACCAAGTTAATTCATTACTCAAATACAAATATTCATTGACAGCACTAAGAAAGTAACCTTCATAATGACAGCTAATTCCAGCTTCTCATAGCTTCTTTATACCTTTGTATACATATAAAGAAACATACGTATACATATAGATACCTACACATATATTTAACTGTATATATTTAAAAAATATATATAATTATACAGATGTAGAGCTATACATATTTGTGTATGTATATGCATAAATAGATCTTTCATTCCTCAAAGTCTGTTTTTGCTCTTGTTTTCTTAGTACTATTGATAGAATCTGTCAGCAGAGAGAAAAATCCACAATAATAAACTTGATTAAAATTATTTTATTTGGAAAAATGCAGAATAAGGAGAGAGAGGAAGAGAAAAAAAAGACAGAAATAAAGGGGAAGAAAACAGAAAAAGCAAGTGTGAGATGGAGGTGTGCATTTTAGGGTGACTGCATTCTCAGAGAATGAGAGCTTTATCTTGATTTCAAGCTCTCCTTCTAATAATAAGGGATAGCATCTCAGAAAATGGGACTTCTTTTTTCTTTTGCTGACCTACTAAAAAAAAAAAATAAAACAGAGTACAAAAGAAAAATCTCCATTGCTGAGATATTTGCTTTTTCTTACCTTTCTGCTGATAAGAGCTCTCACTGTTTCTGGATAAGAAGAGATACTTTATTCTCTCCTGCAAAGATATAAGAGAATAGAGGGGAAAAAACAATGCCTTTTGTTAGAAAGGAAACTAACTGCAATTTGAAAAGCGATTGTAATAGACAGTATTGCTGAAGGCAAACAGAAACTAAAAAGTAAGCTCTTTAGAATATTATCCTTCCTTAACATTTTGATAAAGTTCCTTAAAATGGGAGCTACTTTTGCCTCTGCAGCAGTTTAATTTCCTATAATCATCTCTGATGGAACAGATGATACACACAGAGTTACCCCAGGTATTGTTTAAGTGGGGACTGAATTACTTTTATACTATCACTAAATGATTGGAAAAAGGAAGCAAAACACGTTTTCAGCATTGCTCTGCTTCCATGCTGCAAGCCCAGCATAGTGATGCTCTCTCTAATTCTGTTTAAACTACATTCCAGAAGTATTCACAAGTCATTCTTTTTAAAGCCATTAAAAAGACTGTACAAGAGACATAGGGTGGAAAGCAGAAGCAATGTTCATTATCAAGCCCAGAAGAAAAGGACATTTTGAAGAGAAAACCCAGAAACTACAGGACTTTGAGGAATTTGCTAGTTATCTTTTCCACTTGGGTGACTTTAGGCTTCGTTACCAAATTGAAACACTATTTTCTGAACAATAATACGTTTTTTTTCTGACATCACAAAAGAATTATTTAAGGCATAAAAAATTTATTTCCCTTATGTAATCAAAAACAAAACTCTATAAATTATAATGCAATGTACAGTCCAATTCCTCCATTCAATGCATTTAAATGGTATGTGCTGATTAAGCTCTTAGTCATTTATGTTAAATGTCTAATGAAAAGCTCTTTGAATCTGGGTTAACCCATATTAAATGCCCTAGTGGTGCCCCTGGAATTAAAAAAGAAGAAGAAAATTAATCCTATTCTTTGTTCCCTTTATACATTTTAATAAATTATACTGCATCTTCTTAATGCATTTATGTCTCAGACAAAATGCCAAATGGTTTGATCCCTTCAACAAAAAGCCAAGGAACAAATTTGCACATTAAAATGTAGAGTGATTCAACAATTCAAGGCATAGTGTTTTCCAAAAGATGATGTGTTTTCTATGCTTCTTAATAACTCTGCACAGTGATTTCTTCCTTGTGTGTAAGCAGCCTCTGTTGAAAGTTTGCTTGGTTTATTTTATTCTTACTTTTGCTCCTGTCGTGGTTTAAGCCCTGGCTGTAAATTAGAACCACGCAGTCTACTTCCCCCCCCACCTCCCAGAGGGATGGGGAGGAGAATCGAAAGAATGTAACTCCCACGGGTTGAGATGAAAACAGTCCAGTAACTAAGGTATAACACAAATCACTACTGCTGCCACCAATAATAATAATAATAATAATAATAATAATAATAATAATAATAATAATGATAAGAGAAATAATGGAAAAAATGGAAAAGAGAGCCAGACAGAAAGAGGACGTGCCCTTTCAGGTAGCTCCCAGTTACATCCCCTGGCATGACGTGCTGTGGTATGGAATACCTCTTTGGCTAGCCTGGGTCAGGTGTCCTGTCCCCGCTTCCTCCCGGCCCCTCCTCCTCCCTGGCAGAGCATGAGACTCACAAAGTCCTTGGTCAGTCTAAACATCGGTGTTATCAGCTCCGTTCTGAAACAAAGGGGGCCATAAAATCATAAAATAGAATATATAAACTTTTAGAATTAGTATTAAGTAATGCTAAGTGTAATGGCTTTGTAACAGTAGCAGTGGAAAATTACTGAGGGGCATGATATGTAGAGGGAAAAATAGAGTACAGCTAGAGAAAACACTGAGAATTCTTGTGCAAGATAAGTCGTTATGGTTGACATAGTTTTAAGAAAAATAGTCTAGAATAATGAGACATAGGGATAAGGAGTATCCGGGAATGGCAGGTGTCCAGGATGGGCTACAGTTAAACTAACTGATAAGTAGGAAGCTAGAAGGATTATTATGTCTTTGGTGTTAACGATCCAATTAAGCTGGTATGAGCATCTACTGCACATGCGTCAAAGGCAGCCAGAAGTGATGAAGACTGCTGGAAGAAGTAAACGACCCTCACAGACCCCTACCACAATTTTGTACGCATGTGGGGAACTTTCTGGAAAATTATGTAATCCATACGTAACCTCATGAATATGTATGTATGCCCAACATCTATATAAGGCAGTGTATGGAGCAACAGGGGGAGACACACGTTAGGAGGAGCTATCCCCCGTGTCTCCCGGTGCCGCAGTAAAGAATACCTGCTTGTCAGCTTGAAAACTTTGTTGGCAAGTTTGTTCCTGGAGTTTCCTCCGAATCAATTTCAGTTCCCAGGCCGAAAGTCAAAAACACAGTGCTGCAGCAGCTACTAAGAAGAAGAAAAAATGACTGCTGCTGCTGAACCCAGGACAGTATCCACCCCTTATTCCATACCATTCACGTCATGCTCAGATCCCACATTTTCAATATACCATCACTTTCATCTCAGTGCACTCTTATCTTAGTGCACGGACCAATTCCTATAAAGCTGCTGAGTTCATTCAGTCCATGATGGTGGGCTCCATTTCTTGTAACAGTCTTTCAGAGCAGGAGAGGCCCATTGCAAAGTCCACCCCTCGATCATGAGTCCATCTCTATGTTGCATCTCTGCCTTGATGGCCTGAAGTGTCACGGGCCCATCAGGCTTAAAATAATTCAGCCTCCCCTGGAGCAGTCTCTGCAGCTTGTCGTCGGGGACTCTATACAGGTGCCTTCCATCTCCGACGCTTCCAAAGGACTGGAGGGGCCCAGTGGATTAGATACTCTCCCATACTGTCCCACACACCGTGACACTCATGACTGTCCAGCCTTGGGGAAAACCTCTCGGTCCCCCTGTATTGTCTAAACCCAGACAAGTCCCAAACCTTACTCTGCTTAACTTTCGAGATCAGACAAAACGGTCGTGGGTAGAACTCACTCTGTGTGTGTGCTAACATGGTGATCCCCATCACAATCAGCAGGCAGGTCCCAAGGGTACCCAAAGGCCATTCAAAACCTTCAGAACTCTCAAATGATGCTGCTGTACTTGCAGGCTCTCTCACCACCAGCTTCTCTTTTTCCGAGTCCAGATCTTCCTGGAAAGAAAGAGAGGCCACTCCTCCTCCCTGGCAGAGCATGAGACTCACAAAGTCCTTGGTCAGTCTAAACATCGGTGTTATCAGCTCCGTTCCCAGGCCGAAAGTCAAAAACACAGTGCTGCAGCAGCTACTAAGAAGGAGAAAAACTGACTGCTACTGCTGAACCCAGGACAGCTCCATACAGCTTAACAGAAGAAATACAATTTTCAAAATGCAATAGATCCCAGACCATAATGTCGTGTTGGTGTGAGTGCTTCAGTGAGCTGGCAGTTGACAGGACCATAGATAGCCAAAGTAGAAGCAGAACAGTCAGGGTGTCATGACTTATTTAAGTAGAATCATAGAGCTTTAGCACTGGAACTGACTTTCAGAACTTACTGAGTTGCTCTTTCAGGTCCAAAGTAAAATCATATGGCCAGATAACGCTTAGAGGATGTTTATCAGACTGTTTTTAAAAATCTTCAAGGATGGGGATTTCACAGCCACTGTAAGTCACCAGTTTCTTTCTTTCTTTATCCTTAAAAAGAGAAAAACACCTCCAACAGATCCCTGCTGCTATCTCTGTTACACATAGTAATATCTTTGGTTGCAGAAACAGCTGCCTGTTTCTTGCTCTCCTCCCAAGAAGATGGAAAATAGTCAGTTACTGTAGTATTTAACTATGTTTCTTCATCTGAAAATGGTCTCTTTTTGGCTCCACTGTTAGCAGACTTGAAAGTTGTTCCAAGACCCAGTACCTTGGCACTGAGGGTTTTCATGGTCTAAATTTAAAATCTAATGAAGGATAAATTTCTATGAGTTTTAGGGAGAAATTAAGGAGAATAATGTCAACAGCAAAAGTAACGTTGTAAATGCCTCAACAAGGAAATGAAACAAGAGATGTAGACTTATTTTACTGGAATTCAAGATAGGCAAAATAAAGTGTAACTATCAAATATTTATTTGTGTGTGCATAAGTGTGCAAAGGAAAGAAGTAAATTGCACATAAGTTTTCTTTGTTTCATCCTGATTACTAAACATTCTTTTAAAGATTCATAAAACTTACCTGGAATAGGAAAAATCTACAGGTTACAGCTCAGAATCTTCAGACAGAATTGTAAACCTAAATGCACTATGCTATTATAGGATTTCTCTTTCTTAATTCATAAAAATTGCTTTGAATCCAAATTGGAAAGTACTAACATTATTAAATATGACTTCAGGACAAAATCTCCTGCAAAATGAAGAATTACAGTGAGAGTTATTCAGTTCTGTCCAGGGGCAGATGAGGGGCAAGTGGAATGTCTGTGGGTACGAATTAAGGGACAGGCTGGTACGGGTGATACAGTTGTGGGGGTCTATTATAGACCTCCTGATCAGCACGAAGAAGCTGATAAGGCTTTCTACAGGCAACTGAAAGCAGCCTCGCAACTA
The DNA here is from genome assembly GCF_963264785.1 of Psittacula echo. Taxonomy (NCBI): domain Eukaryota; kingdom Metazoa; phylum Chordata; class Aves; order Psittaciformes; family Psittacidae; genus Psittacula; species Psittacula echo. The sequence continues at coordinate 7,294,441 of NC_137742.1, read as the reverse complement.
CATGCCTTGGTCCTCATGGGGGATTTTAACTACCCCAATATTTGCTGGAAGACTCACACAGCCAATCATTCACAGTCTAGGAGGTTCCTCCAGTGCATTGATGATAACTTCTTAATGCAAATGGTGGACAAACCAACTAGGAGAGGAGCACTGCTGGATCTACTACTCACCAACAAGGAGGGTCTGGTTGAAGTGGTGATGGTCAATGGCAACCTTGGCTGCAGTGACCATGAGATAGTAGAGTTTAGGATCCTGTGTGGGAGGAATAGAATACCTAGCAAGGCCACAATTCTCGATTTCCGAAGGGCCAACTTTGGCCTCTTCAATCAATTACTAAGGGAAGTCGCATGGGAAAGGGTACTACGTGGTAAAGGGGCTCAAGATAGTTGGTCAGAATTCAAGGACCACTTCTTCCAAGCTCAGGATCAGAGCGTCCCAATGGGTAGGAAATCAACCAAGGGAGCCAGGAGACCAGCATGGTTAAACAAGGAACTGCTGGGCAAGCTCATGTGGAAAAAGAGAATCTATGGATTATGGAAGGAGGGGCTGGCCACTTGGGAGGAATATAGGACAGTTGTTAGAGGATGTAGGGAGGCAATTAGGACAGCTAAGGCCTCCTTGGAACTTAATCTTGCTAGTCGGGTTAAGGACAATAGAAAGGGCTTCTTCAAATACATAGCGGATAAAACTAACACAAGAGGCAATGTAGGCCCACTGCTGAAAGAGGTGGTGCCCTGGAGACAGAGGATATATAGAAAGCAGAGGTGCTGAATGCCTTCTTTGCCTCTGTCTTTACTCCTACAGACTCTCCCCGGGGGCCCCAGATTCCTATAGCCCCAGAAGGAATCAGAATAAAGGAGGAGTTTGCTTTGGTAGATGAGGATTGGGTTAAGGATCAGTTAAGCAATCTGGCCATCTATAAATAGATGGGTCCGGATGGAATACACCCATGGGTGCTGAGGGAGATGGCAGAGGTCATTGCTAGGCCACTCTCTATCATCTTTAGTAAGTCGTGGGAAACAGGAGAGGTGCCTGAGGATTGGAGGAAAGCAAATGTCACGCCAGTCTATAAGAAGGGCAAGAAGGAGGACCCCGGTAATTATAGACCGGTCAGCCTTACCTCCATCCCTGGAAAGGTGATGGAACAACTTATTCTTGACACCATCTCTAGACATATCAAGGATGAGGAGGTCATTAAGAGTAGCCAACATGGTTTTACCAAGGGGAAGTCATGTTTGACCAACCTTATAACATTCTATGAGGAAGTAACTAGGTGGATGGATGATGGTAGAGCAGTAGATGTTGTTTTTCTTGATTTCAGTAAGGCATTTGATACTGTCTCCCACAGCATCCTCATAGATAAGCTAAGGAAGTGTGGGCTTGATGATCAGGTAGTGAGGTGGATCAAGAACTGGTTGAAAGGAAGAAGGCAGAGAGTTGTGGTCAATGGGGCAGAATCTAGCTGGAGGACTGTGACTAGTGGAGTCCCTCAGGGGTTGGTGCTGGGACCACTGCTGTTTAATATTTTCATCAATGAGCTGGATGAGGGAATTGAGTGTACCCTCAGCAAGTTCGCTGATGACACTAAACTGGGAGGAGTGGCTGACACACCAGAAGGCTGTGTTGCCATTCAGAAAGACCTGGATAGGCTGGAGAGTTGGGCGGGGAGAAACTTGATAAAATTCAACAAGGGTAATTGTAGAGTCTTGCATCTGGGAAGGAACAACCCCATGTACCAGTACAGGTTGGGGGTTGACCTGCTGGAAAGTAGTGAAAGGGAAAGGGACCTGGGGGTCCTGGTGGATGGGAGGATGACCATGAGCCAGGACTGTGCCCTTGTGGCCAGGAAGGCCAATGGCATCCTAGGGTGCATTAGAAAGGGTGTGGTTAGTAGGTCTAGAGAGGTTCTTCTCGCCCTCTACTCCGCCTTGGTGAGGCCACATCTGGAATATTGTGTCCAGTTCCGGGCCCCTCAGTTCAAGAAGGACAGGGAATTGCTTGAAAGCGTCCAGCGCAGAGCCACAAAGATGATTAGGGGAGTGGAACATCTCCCTTATGAGGAAAGGCTGAGGGAGCTGGGTCTCTTTAGCTTGGAGAAGAGGAGACTGAGGGGTGACCTCATCAATGTTTACAAATATGTAAAGGGTGAGTGTCAGGATGATGGAGCTAGGCTTTTCTCAGTGATGTCCAGTGATAGGACAAGGGGTAATGGGTGTAAACTGGAGCATAAGAGGTTCCATGTGAACATCAGGAAAAACTTCTTTACTGTGAGAGTGACAGAGTACTGGAACAGGTTGCCCAGGGGGGTTGTGGAGTCTCCTACGTTGGAGATATTCAAGGGATGGCTGGACAAGTTCCTGTGTGATGTACTCTAGGTTACCCTGCTCTTGCAGGGGGGTTGGAGTAGATGATCTTTTGAGGTCCCTTCCAACCCTCGGGATTCTGTGATTCTGTGGACTTTAGTACTGTGGACTTTAGCTGACTGATGATATATATATGTGTGGCTACTGAAGAACCTGAGGCCTCCAGGTCAATGAATTTTTTCCTGGATTCAAGATGTTATGTTTTTCTAGATCTTTATCCTAGATGAGTCTGAAACTCCGAATGGTTGATGCTTCAAATTTCTGTGGCTTAAAGACAGTCTTGAAGTCACAAAAGATTAATATTAACTGTGTTATATGATCAGTAGTAAAAAAGTCTCAAGAATTTAGTTCTTGAAATTCCTAATGTTCTTGCTAGGTAATCAGGACCTTGAAAGTCCTCAAATCTTAGAAGACAATAGACCCAAAATCTTTTTATCTTAAATTTGCAGTTATGCATGAATACGTCTGTGATCCTGGAAGGCTTTCCAGACTTCACTGAAAAACAGAGTTGCCAGAAGCAGGGAAAGCTATGATCTTACTTATGTCAGTTTAAATTTCTGCTGCTAAGATCCATGAAAACCTCTACCTTCAGAGTCGCTGCGGCAAACCTGAGGGCCTGAAAATGCAATAACTATGTCTAGTGAAAAACCCAAACCCTTGAACACCGTACTTTTGCTTTCATGTCTTCAGAGTCTCCTGGTTTCTCATCTGGCCAGCCACTTCCACAACAATAATAAATTAAATGTAATAAATTTGCCTTTAATAGCTATTCTAGCAGTTGTAAAAATCTTCAGAATATATTTAATTTCAGAATACCCATTTGTAAAAGTACCTGATATGAGAAGTCTTGCTTGTCTGTTTGTTGTAATGAAGGATTTCTTACCCTAGGAAAACTTAAAAATGCAAAAAAATGCAAAGTTTAGAAATAATTCTGGTTTGTCAATTATTTACAACAACTCCCTTTGTTCTAATGTTTTATTTGACGTTGCTTGAAGAGAAGTTGGAGAAGTTAACTGAAAATGAGGAAATGAGTTTGTCAGCAGTGGGAAGTTAGGAAGTTATATTCTGTACCAGCTGTACAACATTACTGTTAGGTACAGCTATAAACTGCAGTGCATAAAACTTCAGTGCGTGCTTCTGTGGCCTAATGAAAGCAATGGAGACACTCCCAAGAAGTTCAGGAAAATTGGTGGATATGAATGGGATACAGGCAAAGGTACTCACTGCAGAGAAATATCTCTTCTTGTTCCCTATTTGCAGTGATAAAGAATAATGGGAATAAGCATGTTAAGGAGTGGATGAAAAACTAGTCTCCCTATGCTGTACATTCTCCCTTCCTCATGAGGCCATGCTCCAAACCACTCTCACAGGCAGGTGGTACATCCTGAAGATGAATCAGCAGCAGTTCACAAACATCTGCAAAGACCTGGCACAAGCTTTCCCAGTTTGCATTTGCCAGCTCACTAGTTAACAAACAGAACTTAGTAGCAGGTTGGGAGTGCAGGGTCCGGTAACCTGCAGAGGGTTCATACAGAGAAAAAGTATGCCATATAGTCTGATGCTTTTATAATGGGTCTCCTTACTCCAGATCTGCCTGAATATTCATCCACAGTCATGCTCTGTACTCCCCCCATGCCACATTACAGTTGCCTTTCATAGGGCATCACTCACCTCTGCATCCACAGCCGTAAAATAAATTATTTGGGCTGAAGTGTTCTGTTGGGCACAGAACAGATGGTAGTAGCCACAGAAAAAAACATCAACACCTGGTTTCAGATACTCAGGCAGCAAATTCCCTGCCCCCAAAGCCATGGCTCATTATTCAGTCCAGATAATGGACCATTCATACAAACTTCTGCTATTTAAATCTCAGTTTCTGAAACCAACCCGACTCTCCAATTCCCTCTGCAGATCCAGCTTTGCCTTGGCTACATCTGCCCGCAACTGTTCTCTGGATGGACTTTTCCATGCATTTGAATCCTTTCCTAGTAACAAATATATGCAGCTGAAGCTGTTTCAAGCTGTTTTCTGTGTAATAGTCCCAGCAGCTGTTTTCACTTCAGTGGTCTCCTGTTGAGCTGTTACTTAAAAAAAGTTCTTCTCCAGTCTCTTATCTTCATTCATTAGGCCTGTCATCTTCTGAATCAAGTTTTAAATTTTTCTTTTCTCTTACCTGTTATTTGACAGGTCTGCATAACATATTGTGTTTACCCTGAATTCCTTTATAGCAGTTGACATGATATACTTACTAGTTATATCTAAACTATAGATTGAGAAGCAACTAGAAAAGAGAATGACCACAAAACCCCTTTATCTGTTCTACAGTTTGCAGATATGGTCAGATTTCCTTGTACTGCAGGTTTCCTTGTTATGTCTTGCAGTTCATGATCAGAATTCTAACTTTGTGTGCAGAATAAGGGGAGATGGTAGGGGATCACATATATCTCATATTCAGACAAGTAGGTAACATCCATAACTGGAAACTATATCTCTCAGTTTGACATCTGGACCTATATCTTGTGCTGCAGAGTCATTAGGAACAGTAATATCCTTTCTTTATTACTGAACTTCATAATTGGCTTCTTTCTATTTGTACCCTCACAATAAATCATTAATAAAAGAATCATAGAATCATAGAATAATTAGGGTTGGAAAGGACCTTAAGATCATCTAGTTCCAACCCCCCTGCCATGGGCAGGGACACCCCACACTAAACCATGTCACCCAAGGACTCATCCACCCTGGCCTTGAACACCACCAAGGATGGAGCACTCACAACCTCCCTGGGCAACACATTCCAGTGTCTCACCCACCCTCACAGTAAAGAATTTCTTCCTTATATCCAATCTAAACTTCCCCTGCTTAAGTTTGAACCTGTTACCCCTTGTCATAGAATCATAGAATAGTTAGGGTTGGAAAGGACCTTGAGATCATCTAGTTCCAACACCTCTGTCATGGGCAGGGACACCTCACACTAAACCATGCCACCCAAGGCCTCATCCAACCTGGCCTTGAACACCGCCAAGGATGGAGCATTCACAACTTCCCTGGGCAACCCATTTCAGTGCCTCACCCACCCTCACAGTAAAGGACTTCTTCCTTATATCCAATCTAAACTTCCCCTGTTTTAAGTTTTAACCCATTACCCCTTGTCCTCTCACTACAGTCCCTGATGAATAGTCCATCCCCAGCATCCTTGTAGGCCCCCTTCAGATACTGAAAGGCTGCTATGAGGTCTCCACACAGCCTTCTCTTCTCCACGCTGAACAGCCCCAATTTCTCAGGCTGTCTTCACACAGGAGGTGCTCCAGTCCCCTGATCATCCTCGTGGCCCTCCTCTGGACTTGTTCCAACAGTTCCATGTCCTTTTTATGTTGAGGACACCAGAACTGCACACAATACTCCAAGTGGGGTCTCCCAGGAGCACAGTAGAGAGAGCAGCAGGATCACCTCCTTCGACCTGCTGGTCACGCTTCTTTTGATGCAGCCCAGGATATGGTTGGCTTTCTGGGCTGTGAGCGCACACTGAAGCCGGCTCATGTTCATTTTTTCATCGATCAACACCCACAAGTCCTTCTCCGCAGGGCTGCTCTGAATTTCTTCTCTCCCCAACCTGTAGCCGTGCCTGGGATTGCTCCAACCCAGGTGTAGGACCTTGCACTTGGCATGGTTAAACTTCATAAGGTTGGCATCAGCCCACCTCACAAGTGTGTCAAGGTCCCTCTGGATGGCATCCCTTCCCTCCGGCGTATCAACCGAACCACACAGCTTGGTGTCATCGGCAAACTTGCTGAGGGCGCACTCAATCCCACTGTCCACGTCACCGACAAAGATGTTGAACAAGACTGGTCCCAAAATCGATCCCTGAGAGACACCACTCGTTACAGGTCCCCAGCTGGACATCGAGCCATTGACCACAACTCTTTGCGTGCAGCCAGCCAGCCAGTTCTTTATCCACCGAGTGGTCCACCCATCAAATTGATGTCTCTCCAATATAGAGACAAATATATCATGTGGGACAGTGTCAAACGCTTTGCACAAGTCCAGGTAGATGACATCAACTGCTCTGCCCATGTCCATCAGTTTCGTAGCCCCATCATAGAAGGCCACCAAATTGGTCAGGCAGGATTTCTCCTTAGTGAAGCCATGCTGGCTGTCACCAACCACCTCCTTGTTTTTCGTGTGCCTTAGCACGCCTTCCAGGAGAATCTGCTCCAAGATTTTGCCAGGCACAGAGGTGAGACTGACTGGTCTGTAATTCCCCGGGTCATCCATTTTCCCCTTCTTGAAAATGGGGGTTATATTTCCCTTCTTCCAGTCATCGGGAACTTCACCTGACTGCCATGATTTTTCAAATGTGATGTCCAGTGGCTTAGCAACTTCATTTGCCAGCTCCTTCAGAACCCGCGGATGTATTTCGTCAGGTCCCATGGACTTGTGTACGATTAGGTTTTTAAGATGGTCTCAAACCAGATCCTCTCCTACAGTGGGGCTAGGGTCTTCATTCTCACAGTCCCTGCATTCGCCTTCCAAGACTTGGGTGGTGCGGTCAGAGCCTTTGCCAGTGAAGACCGAGGCAAAGAAGTCATTAAGAACCTCAGCCTTCTCGAAATCCTGGGTAGCCAGTTCTCCTGATATCTTCTGAAGGGGGCCTACGTTATCCCTAGTCTATCTTTTACTTGCTACGTACCTATAGAATCCCTTCCTATTATCATTAATATCCCTAGCCAAGTTCAATTCTAACTGGGCTTTAGCCTTCCTCACCTGGTCCCTAGCTTCCCGGACAGCATCCCTGTATTTTTCCCAGGCTGCCTGTCCCTGCTTCCACCTTGTATAAGCCTCTTTTTTCCTTTGAATTTTCCTGAGCAGCACCTTATCCATCCAAGGAGGTCTCCTGGCCCTCTTGCTGCACTTCCTTCTAGTTGGGATGCAACACTCCTGAGCTTGGAGCAGGTGATCCTTGAATAACAACCAAGAGTCTTGGGCCCCTCTGCACTCTAGGGCTGTATCCCATGGAACCTTACTAAGCAGGTTCCTGAAGAGGCCAAAGTCTGCTCTCTTGAAGTCCAGGGCAGTGAGCGTGCTGCATGCTCTTCTCACTGTCCTGAGGATCTCGAACTCGACCATCTTGTGGTCACTGCAACCAAGGCTGCCCTGAAGCGTTATATTTCCAACCAGCCCTTCCCTGTTAGTGAGCACGAGGTCAAGCATGGCACCTCTCCTTGTTGGCTCCTCTATTACTTGCAGGAGGAAGTTGTCTTCCACGCAATTGAGGAACCTCCTGGATTGCTTGTGCCAGGCCGTGCCTTCAGTCCAACAGATGTCAGGGTGGTTGAAATCTCCCATGAGAACAAGGGCCTGTGAGCGTGAGGCTGTTCCTCTCTGCCTATAGAGCACTTCATCCACAGATTCCTCTTGAACAGGCGGTCCGTAACAGATCCCCACAATGATGTCCCCCATTGCTGCTCTCCCTTTAACCCTGACCCACAAACTCTCTGTCGACTGCTCACCCATCCCCAGGCAGAGTTCCATACTCTCCAGCCTATCGCTAACATAAATAGCAACTCCACCTCCCCGCCTGCCAGGCCTGTCTTTTCTAAGGAGCCTGTAAGCTTCCATTCCAACACTCCAGGCGTAGGAGCCATCCCACCATGTTTCTGTGATGCCTATTACATCATACTCCCATAGTTTGCACACATCTCTAATTCCTTTTGTTTGTTTCCCATGCTACGAGCGTTTGTATAGAGGCATCTGAGCCGAGCTCCAAATGAAGATGGCTCATTTGCTGGAGCGGCTGAAATATCTCTGCATCGCTCCAAGCATTTATTGTAGGTGCTGGCAACTGACTGGGTGTATTGGGATGAAACGATGTCCCCCTCCCACAACACATCTAGTTTAAAGAAACCTTGACCAGTCTGGCAAGCCTCCTACCAAAACCACTCTTCCTCTTTGTCAGATCAGTTCTACCAGCCCCTAGTAGACCTGGCCTACTAACTTGGGCCCCATGTTCAAGACATCCAAACCTCTGACTATGGCACCATCCTTTTAACCATTTATTAACTTGGCCATTCCTCCTATCTTTTTTAAGGTCCCCCTCTGTATCCTGGAGAATTGATGAAAAGACAATCTGAACTCCAGAGCCCCTAACCACCTCTCCCAGGACTCTGTAGTCCTTCTTTATGTTCTCCAGGCTACTGCTATCAACATCATTAGCACCTACATGGATCACCAGAAGTGGGTAATAGTCCATGGGACTCACTAGAGCTGGTAAACTCTGTGCAACATCCCTGATCCGTGCCCCTGGTAGGCAACAGACCTCCCTCGAGACCGGGTCAGGCCGACGGATGAGTGCCTCTGTCCCTTTCAAAGGAGAGTCCCCTACCACTATGACCCGTCTCTTTTTCCTGGCAGCACCAGTAGTGATCTTCTTTACCGGTGCACCAGCCGGTTGTTTCTGGTGCAAGTGCCCTTCCTTCTTAGACCCCTGGAGGACAGCAAAGCAGTTCTGGGTGGGGACAACAGCTTTAGGAGGAAGCCCCTTGCTTTTAATTGTCCTCTTCCTGTTTTTTTTTTTTGTTGTTGTTTTTTGTTGTTACTATTTCCCAGCTTCCTGGGTTGACAGCCTCCTCCACTCCTCCATGAGCTGCAGGGGACGCCTGAGGCCCCTGCACAGTTTGGGCCTGGAGCAGGCAGTCCTGCTTCCTCTCAGCTTCCCTCATATCTTGAGGCCTATTAACAGCATCCCGCAGCTCAGCCACCTGCTGCAGGAGGACCTCCACCAGGAGCACCGAGTGCAGCCCTGCCCATTGGGCACCGTTTCCTCACGAGACCAGTGCAGGCTCTCCCTACACTCTGAGCATTGCACTGCAGCCTCCCCTCTCATTGGCTCTGTCTGGGTGCCTATGCTGGCCACCGCCGGGGTAGCCGGAGCAGAGCTCCCAGACCGGGCCCTGGTCATACGGTGAGTACTCACCATCCCACTCGCCTGCCTGCGCAAACTGTCGCGCAAACTGCCTCGACCGGTCCTGTTCGCCGCGCTCCTGGTTGCTCGCACTCCCAGGGGCAGGTCTTTAACCAGTCAGGGCTGGTGCAGCTCCTCCTGGCTCCGCCCCCTGTGAGTCCCTGCTCGCCTCAGCTGAGCTGCTGGCTCCTGGGCAAGTCCTGCCGAGGACCTGAGGCTCCCTCGGTGGCTCTGGCCGCTCTGAGTAGGGGCTCCTGGTCACTGATCTCCTCCCTGCTCTGGTGTTGAAGGCGTCCTCTCTTGAGCTACTCACCTCAGCAATTGACCCAAAAAACAAGAAATATTTTTGTTTTTCAGGACTCTTAAAAGCAAGACGAATCACATTGATTTAATGTCCCAACCCTTCTCATTAGAGCCACCATGAAAGTTTGGGCATCCTCCATAATCAATGAACTTAAGGGGGGAAATCTGCAGTGGCATCATTATCTGCCTGCCTATTGCAAACATAATCAAAAAAAAGCCAACAGCCATTCTCAGGGGATAAATTAATCCAGTCATATCTTAACATATAGTCATTTCACCTTTCTCCAGTACACCTATTTCCACAGAAAGGCTAGAGTACGTATGGCTCCACATGGAATAAAGGAACTGCATTCATGTGATGTAACATCTAGGCGCACTTGAGATGAAGGATTTTAAAGAATCAGTATTCCTTGTATAGAAACATGCTTATACTTGCAACAAACTCTGCTACTCCTTGCTATGTTATAGGTCCACGTAGTGTAATCCCAGACTACATTATGCTGGTACCTGGACAAGTGATGGTGTATGGGTCCTGTTCTTTCTTTTTAGTCAGTCTGAGACCATTTTAGGGAAGTTTCTTGTCCTCATCTGTCAACTTCTTTCAGCAGCAGAGCAGCAAACTTACTGAATGTCTTAAAGGGCTCAAATAAAATCATAGAATGGTTTGTGTTGGAAAGGACCTTAAAGATCATCTAACTCAAACCCATCTGTCACAGGCTGGACACCTTCCACTAGACCAGGTTACTACAAGCCCCATCCAACCTGGCCTTGAACACTGACAGGGATAGAGCATTTACCACTTCTTTGGGCAACCTGTTCCAGTGCCTCACCACCCACTGCCTCCTGTCCTATCACTACAGTCGCTAACGAAGGGTCCCTCCCAAGCATCCTTATAGGTCCCCTTCAGATACTGAAATGTTGCTATAAGGTTTCATAGAATCCTAGAATCATAGAATAGTTAGGGTTGAAAAGGAGGACCTTAAGATCATCTAGTTCCAAACCCCCCTGTCATGGGCAGGGACATCTCACAATAAACCATGCCACCCAAGGCCTCATCCAACCTGGCCTTGAACACCGCCAAGGATGGAGCATTCACAACCTCCCTGGGTGACCCATTCCAGTGCCTCACCACCCTCACAGTAAAGAAATTCTTTCTTATATCCAATCTAAACTTCCCCTGTTTTAAGTTTTAACCCGTCACCCCTTGTCCTGTCACTACAGTCCCTGATGAATAGTCCATGCCCAGCATCCTTGTAGGCCTCCTTCAGATACTGAAAGGCTGCTATAAGGTCTCCACGCAGTCTTTTCTTCTCCAGGCTAAACAGCCATCCAGCCAGTTCTTTATCCACCGAGTGGTCCACCCATAAAATTGATGTCTCTCCAATTTAGAGACAAATATATCATGTGGGACAGTGTCGAACGCTTTGCACAAGTCCAGGTAGATGACATCAACTGCTCTGCCCCTGTCCATCAGATCCGTAGCCCCATCATAGAAGGCCACCAAATTGGTCAGGCAGGATTTCCCCTTAGTGAAGCCATGCTGGCTGTCACCAGCCACCTCCTTGTTTTTCATATGCCTTAGCACGCCTTCCAGGAGAATCTGCTCCAAGATTTTGCCAGGCATAGAGGTGAGACTGACTGGTTTGTAATTCCCTGGGTCATCCATTTTGTCAGCTTGCTGCACGCTCTTCTCACTGTTCCAAGGATCTCGAACTCGACCATCTTGTGGTCACTGCAACCAAGGCTGCCCTGAAGCGTTATATTTCCAACCAGCCCTTCCCTGTTAGTGAGCACGAGGTCAAGCATGGCACCTCTCCTTGTTGGCTCCTCTATTACTTGCAGGAGGAAGTTGTCTTCCACGCAATTGAGAAACCTCCTGGATTGCTTGTGCCTGGCCGTAATTTCACTCCAACAGATGTCAGGGTGGTTGAAGTCCCCCATGAGAGCAAGCGCCTGCAAGCATGAGGCTGTTCCTCTCTGCCTATAGAGCACTTCATCCACAGATTCCTCTTGATCAGGCGGTCTGTAACAGATCCCCACAGTAATGTCCCCCAACACTGTTCTCCCTTTAACCCTGACCCACAAACTCTCTTGTCAGCTGCTCACCCATCCCCAAACAGAGTTCCATACTCTCCGGCCTATCCCTAACTTATATAGCAAATCATACCAGCTTCATGAAAAATTGCTGAGGAAAGGGGTGTCATTAATGGGTAGAGCTTCAGACTGATAGTAATGTCTCCTGAGCCCTATAATTATATATCTCTGTCTGACATTTGGCAAATCACTAGGCATCAGGTTGCTTAACTGTAGAAGAATTGTGTTTCCAACAGACAAAGGACATGGAACTGTTGGAGTAAGTCCAGAGGAGGGCCACGAGGATGATAAGGGGGCTGAAGCACCTCCCATATGAAGACAGGCTGAGAAAATTTGAGTTGTGTGATGAAATCCATCTGCACATCCTAAGGGAGCTGGCAAATGAAGTTGCTGAGCCACTGGCCATCATATTTGAAAAATCATGGCAGTCAGGTGAAGTTCCTGATGACTGGAAGAAGGGAAATATAACCCCCATTTTCAAGAAGGGGAAAATGGATGACCTGGGGAATTACAGACCAGTCAGTCTCACCTCTGTGCCTGGCAAAATCTTGGAGCAGATTCTCCTGGAAGGCGTGCTAAGGCACATGAAAAACAAGGAGGTGCTTGGTGACAGCCAGCATGGCTTCACTAAGGAGAAATCCTGCCTGACCAATTTGGTGGCCTTCTATGATGGGGCTAAGGAACTGATGCACAAAGGTAAAGCAGTTGATGTCACCTACCTGGACTTGTGCAAAGCGTTCAACACTGTCCCACATGATATATTTGTCTCTAAATTGGAGAGACATCAATTTTATGGGTGGACCACTCGGTGGATAAAGAACTGGCTGGCTGGCCTCATACAAAGAGTTGTGGTCAATGGCTCAATGTCCGGCTGAAGACCGGTAGCGAGTGGTGTCTCTCAGGGATCAGTGTTGGGACCGGTCTTGTTCAACATCTTTATCGGTGACATGGACAGTGGGATTGAGAGTGCCCTCAGCATGTTTGCCGATGACACCAAGTTGTGTGGTTCAGTGGATATGCTGGAGGGAAGGGATGCCATCCAGAGGGACCTTGACACACTTGTGAGGTGGGCTGATGCCAACCTTATGAAGTTTAACCATGCCAAGTGCAAGGTCCTACACCTGGGTCGGATCAACCCCAGGCTCAGCTACAGGTTGGGGAGAGAAGAAATTCAGAGCAGCCCTGCGGAGAAGGACTTGAGGGTGTTGGTCGATGAAAAAATGAACATGAGCCGGCTTCAGTGTGCGCTCGCAGCCCAGAAAGCCAACCGTATCCTGGGCTGCATCAAGAGGAGTGTGACTAGCAGGTCGAAGGAGGTGATCCTGCCCCTCTACTCTACTCTTGTGAGACCTCACTTGGATTATTGTGTGCAGTTCTGGTGTCCTCAACATAAAAAGGACATGGAACTCTTTGAACAAGTCCAGAGGAGGGCCACGAGGATGATCAGGGGACTGGAGCACCTCCTGTGTGAAGATAGGCTGAGAAATTGGGGCTGTTCAGCGTGGAGAAGAGAAGGCTGTGTGGAGACCTCATAGCAGCCTTCCAGTGTCTGAAGGGGGCCTACAAGGATGCTGGGGATGGACTATTCATCAGGGACTGTAGTGAGAGGACAAGGGGTGACAGGTTAAAACTTAAACAGGGGAAGTTTAGATTGGATATAAGGAAGAAGTTCTTTACTGTGAGGGTGATGAGGCACTGGAATGGGTTGCCCAGGGAGGTTGTGAGTGCTCCATCCTTGGTGGTGTTCAAGGCCAGGTTGGATGAGGCCTTGGGTGGCATGGTTTAGTGTGAGGTGCCCCTGCCCATGACAGGGGGGTTGGAACTAGATGATCTTAAGGTCCCTTCCAACCCTAGCTATTCTAGGATTCTAGGATTGTATGATTCGTCTACCACCTGCTGTAGAATATTGCTAGGCATGATATCTCATGGCAAGTTTTACTCCAAGGTGCTGCGTACCAATGAGAGTCTGCAATTAAGGTAAAAATGTCTGCTTTTTCAGTCTGTTTCTCCCCTAAAATAAATTATTTGATTCCATGGACCTTAATGATTTTCTTTTGCTCTTAATTAGATAATTAAACTATGAGTTCAGATCATAACATGCTGCATTAATGATATCTATTTAATCAAAATGTCCATTTGTTTTCATTATATTATGTTTAGTAAGAGATGTTTAAGAGAGTTTTGTGTTAGTTCAGGTTTTTTTCCTCCTCTTGGCCTTTGGTTATTTATTATGTATATAACTATAAAGACCAGAAAATGTTAACATAATAATAATGATGGTGATAATAAAAAAATTTATTTCTAGAAGACAAAGACACAATATGTAGATCTGTTGGCATTATCCTGTCATAACAGAAATGACATGATCGTATGTCCAACATTTCTGAAAGCTTGTAGTGGTCACATTCAATCCATCTAGGAGTTCAGATTTTGGATTTCATCTTTTAGAATATTTTAAGGAAGCTTCTTTTGAATTATATGTTCTTCATAGGTACTGAGAAATCAAGGAAATTGAAAAAAAAATGGTTGTGTTTTAAAATCCAGTCTTATGATTTGTAAAATAATTTTCATATAAAGCTGCTATCTTTTATAACACACCACTGATTTTGCCTGCATTATTTCCCATAAAGGCTCAATCTCCATCAAATATTAAGCTTGAGATAGAGGTAGCAGGTGTCATGTTATTCTACATGATACTACCGTTGTTGTCTTTCCTCTACATATTTGTTAGCATTTGTTTCCTTTTATTTTTTTTTTCCCTCTTACAATGCAGGAGAGCAGCAATCGTACTTAATTTTTCAAAAGATAAAACTGAAAATGATGAACCCAATCACGTAGACTAAAACCACAGAGAAAATGAATGGCTACCTGTCCTGCGGCTTTATTTTAAAAGACCTCCTTGGCCTTGCCAGAAATTTGGCAGATAATCATCCTTTAACATGACAACTCCATTAATGAATGCCCTGGCTCTTTCACTTGCTGACTCATAGCAGGATGCATCTCTAATGGAATACCAATTGCATCAGCTCTTTTCCTGCTGTTACCATCGAATGAGGAATTTTCTATGAAACCATTCAGTGAAACCAGACTAGGAATGACACTGAAGTTTCTTGGTGGAAACTTAAATAGAACCACTCATGAAGAGCTTATGAGGACCTGAATATTTTGGGATCCCTGCAAGAAAATATGAGTTTGTCAAGACTATAAAAATAAGACTGTTGACACAAATATCCTGTGAAAACTCACTATTTTCACACAAATGGAACTTGAATAAATACATCACTGTAACTTACTGGTGAAAGGTTAATGTAGAAAATTTTGTTCAGAGGTATTAAGACGAAAAATATAAGGTTGCTTTAAGAGGTTGGTCAAGCCATGTTACATTGCTATGTCTGCTTCCAAACTCAAGAAATAAAATACAAACAAACACAGAATACAAAATGCGGAAGGGAAGGAGAAAAGAAGGAAAGAAGCTTTTTTCTCCCCTGTTTGAATTATGATAGTTAATGAGACTACCTAAGTGGCAGTCTGATTACAGACAGAGAAGTAAAGACTTCTTAGCCAAAGACGAGGTATGATGAAATGAACTGTATTGGAGTAATATATGTAATAAAGGTCAAATGGAAGAAGAGAGTTTACAGATCATGGAAGGAGGGGCTGGCCACTTGGGAAGAATATAAGGCTGTTGTCAGAGGATGTAGGGAGGCAACTAGGAAAGCTAAGGCCTCCTTAGAATTAAACCTGGCGAGAGGGGTCAAGGACAACAGAAAGAGCTTTTTCAAATATATGGCAGATAAAACCAACACCAGAGGTAATGTAGGCCCACTGATGAATGGGGTAGGTGCCTTGGTGACAGAAGATACGGAGAAGGCAGAGTTGCTGAATGCCTTCTTTGTTTCTGTCTACTCTGCCGGAGGCTGTCCTGAGGAGCCCCGTACCCCTGAGGACCCAGAGGAAGTCAGGAAATTGGAGGAGTTTGCCTTAGTTGATGAGGACTGGGTTAGGGAGCAATTAAGCAATCTGGACATCCATAAATCCATGGGTCCAGATGGGATGCACCCCCGGGTACTGAGGGAACTGGTGGAAGTCATTGCTGGACCACTTTCCATCATCCTTGCCAAGTCTTGGGAAACAGGAGAGGTGCCTGAGGACTGGAGGAAAGCAAATGTCACTCCAATCTTCAAAAAGGGCAAGAAGGAGGACCCAGGTAACTATAGACCGGTCAGCCTCACCTCCATCCCTGGGAAAGTGATGGAACACCTTATCCTTGATGCCATCTCAAGGCATATCAAGGATAAGAGGGTCATTAGGGGCAGTCAGCATGGCTTCACCAAGGGGAAGTCATGCTTGACCAACCTCATAGCCTTTTATGAAGACATAACAAGGTGGTTGGATTATGGCAGAGCAGTGGATGTGGTCTACCTTGACTTCAGTAAAGCGTTTGACACAGTCTCCCACAGCATCCTCACAGCTAAACTGAGGAAGTGTGGACTGGATGGTCAGGTGGTGAGGTGGACTGCGAACTGGCTGAAGGACAGAAGCCAGAGGGTTGTGCTCAATGGGACGGAGTCTAGTTGGAGGCCTGTATCTAGTGGAGTGCCTCAAGGGTCAGTGCTGGGGCCAGTATTATTCAATATCTTCATAAATGACCTGGATGAGGGAACTGAGTGTACTATCAGCAAGTTTGCTGATGACACTAAGCTGGGAGGAGTGGCTGACACGCCAGAAGGCTGTGCTGCCATCCAGCGAGACCTGGACTGGCTGGAGAGTTGGGCTGTGAAAAATGTGATGAAATATAACAAGGGGAAGTGTAGAGTGTTACACTTGGGTAGGAACAACCCCAGGTTCCAGTACAGGTTGGGGAATAACCTATTAGAGAGCAGTGTAGGGGAAAGGGACCTGGGGGTCCTGGTGGATGGGAGGATGACCATGAGCCAGGACTGTGCCCTTGTGGCCAGGAAGGCCAATGGCATCCTGGGGTGTATTAGAAGAGGGGTGGTCAGTAGGTCAAGAGAGGTTCTCCTTCCCCTCTACTCTGCCCTGGTGAGACCACATCTGGAATATTGTGTCCAGTTCTGGGCCCCTCAGTTCAAGAAGGACAGGGACCTGCTGGAGAGAGTCCAGCGCAGGGCAACTAAGATGATTAAGGGAGTGGAGCATCTCCCTTATGAGGAAAGGCTGAGGGAGCTGGGTCTCTTTAGTTTGGAAAAGAGGAGACTGAGGGGTGACCTCATTAACGTTTATAAATATATAAATGGTGAGTGTCACAAGGATGGAGCCAGGCTCTTCTCGGTGACAACCAATGGTAAGACAAGGGGTAGTGGGCTCAAACTGGAACACAAAAGGTTCCACTTAAATTTGAGAAGAAACTTCTTCTCAGTGAGGGTGACGGAACACTGGAACAGGCTGCCCAGGGAGGTTGTGGAGTCTCCTTCTCTGGAGACATTCAAAACCCGCCTGGACGCCTTCCTGTGTAACCTCATCTAGGTGTTCCTGCTCCGGCAGGGGATTGGACTAGATGATCTTTTGAGGTCCCTTCCAATTCCTAATATTCTGTGATTGTGCTAAATGTTTCAATACCTTTATCTAAATTAAATTAGAAAAAAAAAAAAAAAATCTTTGCTGATTTCTAATTCCAAGAAATCTGAAAATAAATTTGTGTTTGGATTTCCATCACTGTTAGGAAGAAGAAGCACTTTTTCTACAGTTTGATTTAGAACATGGTTTGGATAAATACGGCTAGACTATTCTTCTGCCAATCCTATAGCTTAGTCTGTTCTTACCACATCACATAATCTAACATGACAATGTCACTGCTAATGAGAGCTGGTTTGATTGTATCAGAAAATAAAACTAATTAAGGAATAAGTAAGCATGGGTCACAACATTCTTAATATATTTTACACAGTCTTTTAGCTGTACATGAATAACACTTAACACCTTAGCTGGGTTTGAGTGTTGTGTGGCACAAGGCATCGCATGCTGTTGAAATGGATGCATACAGAAGGAGTGGCTAATTGTAAATCCATGCTGCCCATATTGCATGCTGCCATTTATAATTCATGCTGCCAGGAGTTTTCAGTGGCCAATTTAGGGGATTTTCATAAATCTTACACCATTTATAAAGCATAATATGATAACACAAATACTTTGGGAATGGACAGAACTGTTTTGCGAATTAAAAAAAAAAAATTGCTACACATTTTGATCCAAATTCCAAGATTTGATAATGTGTTTAGAAAACTGACAATTTCAGTCTTAATCCTATTCAATCCAGTGCCTTGTAATTATGCACAACTAAACAGTCATAATTTATGAAGCAGTAGAAGAACATCCAGACTGAAGCATTGCATCTGGTGTCAGGCTACGGGGACAGGAACAGGGGTGGGGGCAGCCTCTGAAAGCCATCCTGCTACTTGCCAATCTTATTTAAATTTTATTGCTACCCAAATTGGAAAGATTACATGGCAATTAGCAGTTTCCTCACCAGTGTAGATTCTGCCTCTCCAAACAATCTTTGATAATGATCCCGTCCCTCCTCCCCGACAACTTCAGGGAAATTTCAGAGCCAAATATTAAAAAGGCAGTTATGAAATTGTGCTCAACCACCTGTTCTCTTGACCCGTGGCCGGCCCACTTAACAAAGGACGGTATATCTCAATTAGGCCAGGTGATCCCATAGATTGCCATTTGATAATTAGCACACTCTCCCTTCTCCCAAGTTTATAGAAGGCTCTTTTCACAAAGATTCCTCCTTTGATGCAGAAGGGGACATCAAAATGATGCACTGCCAAAAACTCAGCTAAAAATTTTAGTACAATGTTTGAAGAGTAATAAGGAAGACATGAAATCATGGATAAGAACATAAGATCAGCTACAGTATGTCGTACCAAAGACTCATCTAAAACAATATCCATTCTTTGGCCAAAAATAGATGTCCAGTAATGAGTATAAGATCAGGGTTAGCGTATGTGATATTTTTCTTGCTATTTCCCAAGCCTGCAGTAATTGCAGCTCAGGGGTTTTTTTTGCGCTGGAGATGTGTTCTACAGATGTAATTATCCTCAGTGACCTTGTCCGGTCTCCCCTTGAAACCATACAGACGTTCAGATTTGACAAGATCCTGTGGCATGGAATTCCATGGCTTAATTAATGCAGAAAAACTGAATAGAGAGTGATCATTCATTATTTCTCAGAATAAAAGAACAAGAGAAATTATCAAGCAAATGTTAAAAGCAGAAAAACTAGTTTTTCGAACAAGGCACTGAGGAAGTGGTTGATGCTGTATGTTGTGTAAAATGGAAGTATCAATGGACCCAAAGATATGTTAAACTAATGGATGTATCACACCATAACTAGTAATAGTTGTTGACTTAAATATATTTTTCAGCTCTGGAGGACCAGTCATTGTCAGAAGACGGAAGGTTATTCAGAGAGATTAAATATGTCCCATTATACTCATTCTTTGTATATATAAACACTTTATAAATCTACCACTAGACAGTTTGTAGATACAATTTATAGAATCATGGAATGGTTTGCATTGGAAGAGAGCTTAAAGCTCATCCACTGCCAACCCCTGCCATGGACAGGAACACCTTCCACTGGAGCAGGTTGCTCCAAGCCCTGTCCAGCCTGGCCTTGAACACTGACGGGAACGGGCAGCCACAGCCGTTCTGGGCACCCTGTGCCAGCACCTCACCACCGTAATGAAGAATTCAAAATAGCTCTTTCTTAGAGACACAAATTAAAATTCAAATGGTTCTTGTCTCACAGAAATTGTAGCAATTTTGTCTAATCAGTACTGAACTTCCCTCACATGTTTTATGGAAGTGGCAAGGGAATATAGTGACTATGACGATAGCAAATGCAAAGGAAGAAGGGCTGTGAAGTGGCTATGCAGATTTAGGGTAAAATGTTTGTCCTTTGTCAACTTCCGGCAGGGCTACAAGCATTAAAAACACTTGTTGCCTTACATATCCTTTAAACTGTTTGAAGAGGAGATGATTAGGGAAAAAGACTGTCAGAGAAGTTATGTTAAAGTGATGATAAAGGAATCAAAGACAGCAAAAAGTAAGAAAAAACTTCAAGGAAGGAAAAAAGAGCCAGAAAGATAAGACAGGAAGTCAAGGAAGGCAGGAGAAAGGAAATACTGGTGGAGGAATGAGACAGATAACAAACCATCTGAAAAACGAGGAAACAAAAAAAAAATTTTTAAAAAAACAACAAGCAAACAATGCAGAAAGAAAGATTAAAACAAACAAACAAACAAAACCCTAACCATCCCAGAAACACACAAAATCATAAAATAGAAATTAGGGCTGGGAAAAAGGAAAGAGACATATTTGAAGGATCTGATAGATGGGTAATAAGAAAATTGGAAGGAGAAAACAAAAAAACTGAGCAACTTTAATGTAACTTTGAAATTGGTTCCACTTTGAGTGAGAGTTTGGACAAGATGACATCCAGAAGTCCCATCTAACCTTAACTCTTCTATGATTCTATGGATGAAAATATATCCATGTTAAGCTTTAAATAGTTTTGTTTATGGCCATTATTGTGGACATATTGATATAAAAATGTTGCTATTTTATGTAGTGTACTTTGACGTCTACAGTTGGAAGGTTCTATAAAATGTTACAGGAATTTCCCTTGACTGAAATACAAACCATACAAAGGCATTATTTTCATTGGAAGAGTGAAGTGTATTCCAAACCAACGTGTTGATATGCAGATCTTGCAATTTCTTTAACTAGGTTATAAACTAATAGCCATGATTTAAAGAAAATTACTGGCCTATGAGCTGAAACCCCATTAAAATACTGAACTGAAAGCTTTATTGCACTTTGTGATCAATGTTACTAATTCTTTGAGTATTTTTACATACACAATTGCAGTTTCAGAACTATGGTCTTGAGTATGTATTTGGAGACTGCTAATGGAAAAATCACACAGAAGCGCTGTTTTCCTCTCTGCTCCCTAGCTCGTAGGATTCAGTGTGGTAAGACAGACTGGAGTAAGAGACTTTCTTCTTCTCTTACCAACCATCATAGAAGCACACACGTATTCTTTGCTTACTTCATTTTCAATGCCATGAGTTTTTCTATGTTTCTTCAAACAAAGCTGGTCACTAAGGAAACAGATGGGAAATACAATTACACAAAGGAACTGACAGAAACTCTCTGTAAATGCTATCTGTGCTGTAACCTGGTCAAAGTACAAATACAATGTCCTAAAATTGATAAATTTCTTTTAGTTATATCTATAATAAATGTTTTTAGCAGAATTAATTTCTTATAAGAATCACCTGTCTGGCCGCAGGTGTCTTCTGCTCAGAAATGTTGTCCAGTTGTTGTGGTTTAAGCCCAGGCCATAAATCAGAACCACGCAGTCTACTTCCCCCCCCCCCCCCCAGAGGGATGGGGAGGAGAATCGAAAGAATGTAACTCACACGGGTTGAGATAAAAACAGTCCAGTAACTAAGGTATAACACAAATCACTACTGCTGCCACCAATAATAATAATGATAAGAGAAATAACAAGGGAAGAGAATACAATACTGCCCGCCGGAAAAGAGAGCCCGACAGAAAAGAGCACGTGCCCTTCCGGGTAGCTCCCAGTTACATCCCCGGGCATGATGTGCTGTGGTATGGAATACCTCTTTGGCTAGCCTGGGTCAGGTGTCCTGTCCCCGCTTCCTCCCAGCCCCTCCTCCTCCCTGGCAGAGCATGAGACTCACAAAGTCCTTGGTCAGGGTAAACATCAGTGTTATCAGCTTTGTTCCCAGGCTGAAAGTCAAAAACGCAGTGCTGCACCAGCTACTAAGAAGGAGAAAAACTGACTGCTACTGCTGAACCCAGGACACCGGTCAAAAAAAAAAAAAAAAAAGAAATTAAAAGCATTTTCCTGTGTACAAAATTCCTGGAAAATAAGAAAAAATAACCAGTATGCTTGTGGAGATCTCTTAATCTCCTCAGCCTCATCCTGGAAAAACTATTTTCTTTTTCAAAATAGGATTTTTTTACTTTTCTTTCATTTTTGATTGTTTGATTGTTTGGTTACTCTTTTATTCAGAGTCTGCTGTCACCATTTGTGATCCTTTTGATTGCTTTCAATTAAAAAGAAATCCTCGCCATCATTTCCGATCTCTTTGTTGTAATTTCTCTGAGATCTGTTTTTTTGGGCAGTCAAAATAACAGCCTACCAAGCGAAAAAAAATGGACAGTGATAACAAATCCCTACGGCTAGTGCAAACAATTTCATTGCCATAAAATATCCGTACATATTAATACATATGGGATGCCATGGAATGAAATTATGAAATAAAATCCTCATACTTCTTTTATTCAGAAAGCAAAACTGATAGATCAGGTACTCATCTGGTGTAAAAGAACAGGTTTATAATGGTGATTATTAGGCAAATTTAGATGACTGCTATGAGTCAGTACCTTTCTAAGCTTTATATAGGTAGGTTTCCCTTTCTAAATTCAAATACATTTTCTTGCAGAGGTGATTGATGGCTATCATCAAAAGAAAAGCTATTTCCATGTAAAAAGTATACAGAATGGACCACATAATTTGCAGGAAGTTGTTGATCAGTTAAAATTTCCTGATTTACTCATGGTACCTTCAGAAAAGCCTGAGGAGCAACCCATTATAAAAGTGGTTGTTACAGGCCATCAGGTCATTGGGTGCTTTAATGTCTGCATGGTTATATATCCTAAAGAACATGACGCCTGAACCACAGCCAAGGAAGTTCCTGGTGGGTAACTAACTGCTACTGACTTTTCTTACAGCACACAAGTGTGTGCCCTGAATGCCTCTAAATGGCCTTAGAAGTTCTATTATGACCCTAGAGAAGCAAAAGAAGTGCCTGACATTTTGGAGAATGCAGGATCAAGGGTAACCCTGTGACATTCTGAAACCTGACTTTGTTTTTCATGTCAGCAGAACAAAATCTGTCTTCTCAGATAAAGGCATAAGGATTCATTTTAAACTAAGGCATCAGCATGTTTTATTTAATTTCATAAGACTTCAAAATAGAACCACCTTATATTTTCATATAAAAAGTTGACACCAAGAAAAAGAAACAAATACAACACAAGTTAACAGAAGCTTCTAATCCCTTAAGCATACCTGCAAGTTAAGAAGGTATATTATTGTTGGTGTGACTCCTGAAGTGATAATATTTCAGCATAACTTCACTGAAGTCAGCAGAGTCATTGCTTTAGAAAGCACAGCAATTTATTTTTATTTGTGTCTCTCAAAGCCTTCTTATCTCTCACAATAAAAACTAAGCTGCAAGAGGCATAGTGTGCATGTTCAAGACTGCTGTGATCATTTAGTTTGACCTTCTATGACACAGTTTTTCTTGAAAAGCAAGTATCTGATCATGCTGACTACATTTTATTTACTGAACAAGGGAATGGGCCACATTTGTTTCCCAAGAAGTTGCTCTCAACTGCAGACAGTAAAGAACTGAAAGATCTTCAGAGGAAAGTTGCTTCGGGGAAGCACATATCATGTATTCATGAAGAAAAATGAATATGAGACAGGAATACATAAAGTTTGTTGAGTGTTTTTCTGACCCTAACTGCCCACAAAGGCACTTCAAGTACCAGCTAAATGAAGGCTAAGTTGTGAGAGTCGAACCCATCATATTAGGAAGGTGCTAGTTTTGTAATGAATCTTCTGCTTCTGTAGCAGTCCAAAGAAGATTTATTCTGACTTAAGGCTCACATTATAATTCTTTTTCCATTCAAGTGAAAACATAAACCAACAGATTACCTAATCAAGAATAAAGCTTTCCAAGAAAGTGGAAAGCTTCAGTGAATCATGAAGTCATGCCACCATTTGTGTCTGATAACTCAATACCTGAATATATTTTCTTCAACAATCAATCATAAAGGCCATTTAGCTTCCTATTGCTTTTAAGTCCTCTGTAGAAATACCTGGAGTAAGCAGGCATTTAGGTGACATCTTCTGCCCAAATTCCCTGCCCATTTTCAATGTAAGAGTGTGTCTGCAGATCTGGGTGTCACAAGGGATTTCTAATGGAGAAAACTTTTCACATATAGAGGGATATCTTGTTCTGTCCTGCTCAAAAAAAATTGGTTTCCAAACTAAACAAGTGTACTATGGTAGTTATCAGTTTAGCAGAATCTAGGTAAAAGTTGATCTGACGATGACACTCTATTTCTCAGGAGTCAGGACCATCCACACAGCTGCCTCTCTGCACATTGTGCCCCCTTTCTAAAGTCTCAGCTTCTAGACAAAGGATTTTGAAACATTGCTGGGTGTAAGAATTTAGTATGCCCATTAATTAAACCTTTAATATTTTATCCTACCTGGTTAAAAAGTATCCCTCTTTATTTAAACAGTCAGATGACGCTGAAAAAACCCACAACACAACCCCACCTTTCTCCCTGATGTTTTCTCTTTTTGTTTGTATGATTTTGAAAGCATAGTGGAGTAAATTTACCCAAGACCTCAGGTATTTGAAATACATGCTGAATCACTGTTGGTAATTATAGAAATAGAATAACTAGTCTAAAATATCAGTGTAAGCTAGATACATTTAAATATTTTCTGATCAGAAATGCAGCTAATGCACTTGGAATTAGTCTATTAAAGCTACTTTGCAAATTCTCTTCATATCACTTCACATTATTTCCCCTTAAATCTCTATCTTTCTAAAGAACATTTCAATATTGGGTCAGATTATGAATATTAAAGGCTTTCCAAAACCCACACTAATTTTAACTACAGGCACCGCGAATTGCAAATGACCTGAACTGCTTAAGCCTCGTAGTGTATGTGACTCATCTACTTCCAAGAAATCAGGTCACGAAATTTTCCGTGTTTGTAGCTCAAGTGTCTGAAATACCAAGTCAGTGCTATGATTCCCCACAATTTCTTTTCAGACTTACTTTTAAAAGAGAATTTATAGCCTAAGAAAGACCTGTTATCAGAGACCTACAATGCTCCAGAGACTAGACTTCATTTCAAGCACCAGGTAAGGTTTCCCATGCACCACAATACCCTGTCTTGAACATAACTCCTGTTGTTCCTGTCTTCTAGGTCATCCTAAAGTATCACATTATCATTTGTGACAACAGCTCAATGATTTTCAGGAATTCCATTGCTGAGATTATGAATAAACATATCAGACAATGCCAGTGGAAGTCTGTACTCTGTAGAAAAAGTAATTATTCATGAAGATTAATCTAATGAGTCTGAGATTCATGTCTTTTGTTATAGAAAACTAGACAACTTGTCCTGTTACATTTACATGGACAGATCCCCCCAAACACATCAACATAAATATGCAAACTTTGATAGAGGCTGAGCATAAACCCTAAGAAAATTTGTTTAAAAGAGAATTTATAGCCTAAGAAAGACCTGTTATCAGAGACCTACAATGCTCCAGAGACTAGACTTCATTTCAAGCACCAGGTAAGGTTTCCCATGCACCACAATACCCTGTCTTGAACATAAGTCCTGTTGTTCCTATCTTCTAGGTCATCCTAAAGTATCACATTATCATCTGTGACAACAGCTCAATGATTTTCAGGAATTCCATTGCTGAGATTATGAATAAACATATCAGACAATGCCAGTGGAAGTCTGCACTCTGTAGAAAAAGTAATTATTCATGAAGATTAATCTAATGAGTCTGAGATTCATGTCTTTTGTTATCAGAAAACTAGACAACTTGTCCTGTTACATTTACATGGACAGATCCCCCCAAACATATCAACATAAATATGCAAACTTTGATAGAGGCTGAGCATAAACCCTAAGAAAATTTGTTTTGTAATCCTAACTCTCCCTAACTTCCTTTTTCTTAATGCAAGAATATGTTGACACTATTTTTCATTGCAATGCAATAAAAGATTGTAAGGCTTAAATAAAGATGTGAATAACCTATACAACAGTGTAGCAAGACCTGAAGTTTTGGGCTAGAGAGCTGTTTGATTGCTTAACTGTAGTGGATCATAGAAACCACAGGAAATGGAGAAAATATTGGGAATGATGCACCTTTTTTTTTTCATGTTTCCCTACTGTGTTTGTCCCTGCCACTTAGGGAAAAGTCTTACCTGTAAGTTCTCCAAACTCTAAACTTCTTGAAGAGGCCCATTCATCTTGTCTAAAAGCTTCTTTTAAGGATCAGTTTTCTTGCACTCTGGAGTTGCCTATTTCTTTCTATAATTTATAAAGGTGGTGTGGGTTGTCCCAGGCTGGCAGCCAAGTGTCCACACAGCTGCTCCCTCACTCTCTATGGAGTTAAAAATAGGGAGAAAGAGAGTGATAAAAACCCATGGGTCAAGATCCCTTGTGGATTATTGTCATGGGCAAAACAGGCTCAACTTGAGGGAGTTAATATAATTTGTTGCCAATTAATATAAATATTTAATCACTGATTTGTGTATTGGGATAACAAAAAACAACAACAAAAAAGGAAAGATTAAAACACTTACGAAAATATTTTCCTTAAGTCTTTCCAAGACTTAGCTTCACTCTTTCCAACCAGATTCCTTTGCCCTTGAAATCATAGCAGAATACATCTAATCCCTTCAGAAAGGACACAAGTGGGGTGCAGGGGTGTCTAGTCAGTACATAGCATTTCTCTCTATAGGTCCTTCTTTCTTGCGATTTTTGTCTGTTCCAGGGTGGGTCATCTGAGAGCTTCAGCACCTCTGATCTTGGTTTTCCCTGTGCTGTTTCTCAGTCTTTTCTCCTTCCTCCTCTGTCTGTATGCCATTTCTTCCTTTCATCAACAGCAACTTTATTAGATAAAGTGCTTTTTGGTATCCATGGGCCCTTGGGTAAGCAGCATAGCCAAATGAGCACCTCAAACAAACTTTTCTTGCAACTGATCCTTAAATCTTTTCAATAAAAAAAAATTCAGATACAGAAAATTACTGGTTTATAGTGGGAAGCACATAGTGGATATTTACCTCTGGAACAGGACTTTTGCTGGTACTCTAACATGCAGCGCAGTGATCTTTTCTCCTGGACTGTAAACATTTCACACAAGTTTTAATTAACCCTTTCTTTGTTTGACCAGCTCAACAAACAAAAGGTCGGAAGTCTATTACAACTAGTTAGCCTTTTGCACGGCAGCACTTTTCCTAAAATCTCTATTAACATTTAAATGAAGAAAGGTCAACATTATAGCTCAACTGTACAAAGCCAGCCAAATGATCAGGATAAAAATACAATACTGCAACAAAAGCAAGACTTAGGAAGCACACTAGGAAGGTATGTTGGCCTAACCCATTTTAAAGAAAGGGCTAGAAGTAAGATGAGAAGTTACTTCTGAACTCAGGTGTTTTGTTCAGGTTGCTTTATTTGTTCTGTGGCAAATCACTTTCCTGCTTTCTTATTTCATAAGGCAAAATATCTGTTTAGCTAACTAGAATACAAAGTTGCTCAAGGTTCATGTCTCTCTACATAGAAGCAGAATTTGACCCATAGGCTTACTAAACCCAATCAGATTACTGATTTCTCTAACGTTAGATGTTTAGTTCTCCATGTGGCTATTGAATAATGATCAGATTCAATCTCTGCACAGGAGGACCTCATACTCCTTTTCCTGGATGGACAGTTCTGATTAAATCCTATTTTGTATTTGCTGGTTTTACCTAACTGAAATTGTTGCACAAAACTGTATAATAAAAGTACTTTTCCAGAAGGAGTTTAGCCACTTCTGGTTGGTTTCAGAAACAATTTTTTTTTGAAAAATACTGTTTCTCCTGTATGTATAGATAGCCATTCTATATTTGTACCATACTAATGACTAATGGCTCTGTGAACAAATTCCTTTTACCTCCAACCAGGACTCACTGAGTTGATTGCTTGCAAAAAGTCTTCACTATCTTTCGAAGAATGTGAAGCAAAATAAATGCAGTAGTGTTATCTAATCTAGTCACAAAATAAGAAAATGCTTGCTTTGTCACTTTAGGTTCTCTCTTGACTCCCAGAAAAATCTACTGATGACACTATCTAGCCTCCTGTTTTCATTTTCCATCCTTCTGGTGGATGAGCCTAACTGACTGATTTTAACATAACTTCATGGTTATCAGTGTAGCAGTAATGAGAGTCTGAGACAGTGATAGAACTTTAAACAGTGACAATTTCTTTTACAGAAGACTTTGGTTTGTTTGGCTTTTTATTAATAAAAAGTGGGGGAAACAACCTATCTTACATGAACAGTGGGATAATATCAATTATTATTAGATATTAGGAAGAAAGTTTTTCCTCTGAGGGTGCTGAGGCACCGGCACAGGGTGCCCAGAGAAGCTGTGGCTGTCCCATCCCTGGCAGTATTCAGGGCCAGGTTGACCGGGCTTTGAGCAGCCTCGTGTAGTGGAAGGTGTCCCTGTCTCTGGCAGGGAGTTTGGAAATAGATGATTTTTAAAACCCTTTCTAACCCAAACCATTCTGTGATTCTGTGATACTGTGATAACCAGTAGAACAGGCAGTCAGGTCATAGCTGACACATCTCAAGTTCACTCCCTTGCTTATCATCATTCAGCTTACTCCGGTACAATTATCTTCTTGCAAAAACCCTTAATGCACCTCTTTCTTGGATTATCGACTTAGAAATCAGCACAATGATCTGGTAGGCAAATGCACTACCTGACAGCGCATTGCATTAGCAAGTGCGACTCCATTGCAACTTTTCCAATGCATGCTTTACAAAAATACGGATTCTTTCTAACAGATATGCTTTTCTTAGGGTTTTGTTGTTGTATTTCTTTTTTCCCCAAAAGCCAGACATGTTCTACCATGTGTTTTCATACTCATTATTTTGTGAAGCTGTATGTGTGTGTATGCGTGTACTTACCATACTTGCTAGCTAAGCTCTATCCAAATAAAACAAACTGACAAGCAGGAGAGCAAAACTCCATTCATTTACTTGTCAGCCTGTGTACAAGACAGAGAGGAATTGCCTCTAATGATGCTTCTTTCTTTGTTAGTATTTAAAAGGGCAAAACCATCACGGAGGTCACTTTTGACAAACCTGTTTATTTTCCATTTTCCACAGCATTTGCTGAGCATCCTACTCATTTTGTGATTTCATTAATTTATTTATTTTTTATTTTATCTGCACTGCCCCCTCCTCTTCTCAGTTTTTTCTCCCTTTTTCCTCCTTGAAAACTCTAATGACTAGAATCAACTAAAATGTCAACATTTGCAATTCCAGAGCTTCATTTAAGCAATAAAAATAATAATTAAAAGGGTAAAACCTTAGAGAGATTTCTTCATTTTATATGGTTTGCCAGAGATGATACACATTCAAAAAAGCCAGTAAAAGAATTAATTAGAAACAGCTAAAGCTCAACAAGCTATGCAAGTTAATGAAGCAGAGAGAGGAATGTCATCTTTGAGACCCAGAGCTACATTGGCTTGGATAATATATAGTCCTGACTTACTCTCCTAAGTAAACCCCTTTTAATCTCTCCTTTAAAAAAATCAATGCCAATGACACTGATTTACCAGGAAATGACAGGCGAATAACACCACAGGAGTTGTTCTTGTTTAATGGTAACTTAGTTCTGAAGAACGGCAAGGATTTCATTTTGAAGTGTATGTTTGCTTATTGCAACTTATTTTCAACTTTTTATTTTTTAATTTTTCTCCTGGCTTGTTTTTGGTTTTATTTGGTTTATTTTTCAGCTGGTCCTGAATTACAGCAAAAACCTCCTTCTATTTCCTGTAAAAAATAGCAAATATCCTACTGATTCAGACCAGAAAAACAATCTATCTAGCCAACTGCCTTTGCTAA
This sequence comes from Psittacula echo, assembly GCF_963264785.1. Taxonomy (NCBI): domain Eukaryota; kingdom Metazoa; phylum Chordata; class Aves; order Psittaciformes; family Psittacidae; genus Psittacula; species Psittacula echo. The sequence continues at coordinate 7,264,926 of NC_137742.1, read as the reverse complement.
CTTTCTGTTGCTTTTTCTCTCCACCTCTCATTTGTTATGTGGAAAAGTAAATGAGAAACAGCAAAAATTACTCTACATAAACAGCACTGACCAGCAGGTTTTGCTCTCCAGGAGCTACCTTTGGAACTTCACGTTTGCAGAATAATAAATGGCACTGGAGAAGGACTTAATTTACTCTAAAAAAATTAGTCAGAAGTTGACAGTAATAAAATCACACAAGACAAAGGAAAGTGAATGCTTTCTCTGAATAAGTATTAAAAAAATCCAGGGGAAAAAAATGTTTTTTCAAAATGTCCTTCCATTTTGGAGAGTTTTTACCAGTACTTTCTCTTCAGTTAAGCTCTCACGTCATCCAAATTTTCCTCCCAAATATTTCATATACATTTCCATGACTTTTTTATGCTTTCTTCTAATTTTTATAAACGTTTCATTTTTCCTTGCAGAAGCCTAAAAAAGAGCTTACTGTGTTGTATATTTAGAAAGTAAAGGCATTTTTAGCCTTTTGTTTTGGTTGTTTTTTTTTTTCATTGAAACCTCCAAAGAAAGCCTATATACCTAATCATAAAATTTCCTGACAGATCCAAGTCAGAAAAAAGTACACAAGTGTGAATCTAGACTGTGATTTTCCAATGAATATATATATATATATATGTATATTCTAAAATTTCTGCCTGCCTTCTAAAATTTTTAATTATATTACATATAAGTATATCTATTAGTTTTTACACAGACATAGAAAAACATTTCATTATTATTTTGTTGTTATGCATGCATGTGCTATTAGCAGAATTTTGTTTTAGCTTAATAGACTATAGATTTAACAAAAATGGCTAAGCTAATCTGCTGGGTGACCTAGATGGTTCAAACTCCTCTTAAATTCTATAAATCTACAAAATAGGTTTTGGAGGATTAAAACCTTCATGTAAATGATCGTCCTTTCCAGACAAATATAGTAAACTGGTTAGAGAAAACCATACTGCGTATAACCTCTCAGGATATGTGCCAACATCCAACAGTGATCTTTCGCACAAGCTTGAGATGGATATGAATTCTGGAACCCTGATTCAAAGAATTCCTGGTTTCAGTTGTGATAAAGCATGCACCTCTTATTTTGCACTGCTGTGAGCTATAACATATAAATAGATTTGCTATTCATTAATATTTTTAAAGATATCTAGGAATCTTTGCTCAAAGGTGCCATATTCATGCAAAGCTTTATCACTGCTATCACACAGGACAGCCATGAGGACTAATTAATTAATGTTTGTAGAGTATCTTGCAAATGCAAAGTGTAATGAGAATATGGATCATTATTATTTATTATCCTAAAAGATATAAAGATATATGGGAGAGCCTGAGCTCCTTTTAAGTTGCATTTCTATTGCATCAAAGTGGGCATAAATCTGCCTTAAGGCACCTGCTGAGGATTCAAAAGCAGCAAGGATGATCAAATGTCTAGGAAGAATGATCAGTGAGAAAAGAGCAAAGTTTATGCTAAAGACTGATGTGGAACCTGATAAAAATCTTTAAATACTTTGAATATGCAAACAAGAAGAGAATAATCTGGGGTTTTTTATATCCACTAGATATGGCCAGACATAACAGAAGAAAAAATACAGAATGAAAACTAAAACCATCTTTTGAAAATGGAAGATTGTTTACATTTCTTCTGCAGGTTAGGGCTTCACTGCTGAAATTTTAGAAACACTACACATCTAACTGGCAAGAATGAGCAATATATTTGCTTTTGCCTTTTGAAAAATTACTGGACAATGTGACTAATTTGTAACTTCCTCAGAAATACTTTCTATCATTCTGTGTGTCACCAGGACCACAGAAGTTAGAACTGTGTTCAGAGGTGAGATTTTAGAGTGAATTGGCATAAAGTATACAACTCATCCCTCTCATTATTGAGTCCAACATCTTTACCCAATATTCAGAGCACAATGAGCTCCCAAGAATGCTCTCTCTTTTCACATCTGACTCCACATTTGCTATTGTAAATATGGAGAATTTTCTTCTCTCATAGATTGGTGCTCCTCTCAGTGAGCTTTTTTTTAGATCCAAAGTTAAACTTGGGCTGCAATCTTTGCTTTAAATAATAATATACCTTTTTCGGTTGGTGCGGTTTTTTTGTTGGTTTTGTTTGGTTAGTTTTGTTTTTTTAATAATGGTCATAAAAACGTATAAAGGAAATAAATAAATAAATATTAAACCTGTAAAAAGTGATAGGTTTAGACCCCTACAGTTTCCAAGAAAACATGCAGCAAATATTTACCTTTATCTTTTTTGCCATGGAATTACTTTTTGAGTCTTAGCATGAAAAAGATGACTTTTCCTCAGTTATTCTCAATATCACTGCTCTCTGGGTGATGTCTGACTGTTTTCCCCCCCTCTGCCCTCCCATACTGTAATGCTTTATGGAAGATGCTTAAGCTGTACCTACACACTGTGAATTCAAAAAGATTAGTTAACAACAAAACCAACTACGCTGTCTTTCCCCATGTTTGCTGCTCAGCCATTACTTGGGAAAGTGGTAAACACTGGTTTAGTAGGATAAAAAATACAAAGCTAAGTGAGGAAATGGGAGGAAACAAATTAGCCTTCGTAATATCTTTTTTTTTCAAAGACATATGCTTATAAGAAGCATAATTTCCTGCATAAATATACACACGTACACACACACATACATATATAGTTTTTAACAATTTCTCCTTATTTGATAATAAACTGCATTATATGTTTATCTGTGTACAATGAATATACTGACAAATAAAATCCCCTCAAATTGATGCTTTTAGGTGAGGTAGTGAAGGTGAATACAAAACCAACAATCTGTGCTTGTAACCCACAAAGCCAAACATGTCCTGGGCTGCATCCCCAGAAAATGAGCAGCAGTTGAAGGGGGGGGATTCCCCCCCTCTGCTGTGCTCTGGGGAGACCCCCCCCTGCAGTCCTGATCCAGACTTGGGGCAAGAGCACAAGGGGGATGTGGAGCTGTTGGAGCGAGTCCAGAGGAGGCCACGGAGATGCTGTGAGGGCTGGAGCAGGTCTGCTCTGCAGCCAGGCTGAGAGAGCTGGGCTGGCTCAGCCTGGAGAAGAGAAGGCTCCTTAAGGGGAGACCTTATTGCAGCCTTTTAGTACTTAAAGGGGCTTATAAGAAACACGGGGAGAGACTTTTTACCTATGCTAATAGTGCCAGGATGACGGGGAATAGCATTAAACTGTAAGAGGATAGATTTAGACTGCATGTATGGAAAAAGATGATGGTGGTGAGGCACTGGAAAATGTTGCCCATAGAAACCATGGATGCCCCATTCACCCCTGAAAGTATTCAAGGCCAGGTTGGATGGGGCTTTGAACAACCTGATCTAGTGAAAGACATCCCTGCCCATGGCTGACCCAAATTATTTTATGATTTTATGATTTTGTGATTTGCAAGAGCAAATTATTCTTAATGTTTTTTATCCATTTACCTACTTTCCCCAAAGGCTACAATGGGAAAGACATATTTGTACCTTTTAGTAAATGAGAAGAAATATTCAAACTGAAGTTATACTGGACTTGAAACTTGATCAGAAGAGTAGAAGTGTAAGCAACTACTACAGTTTAAAATGTATGGGGAGTCATTACTCCCAGGTGCACTAGATGCCCAGTTCCAAAACGCAAGAGTAACAATGACACTTCTAATGTGAGCAAACATTAACATTTCTTAAGTTTATGGAATTATTCTGTGCTCCACCAGCCCCCAGTAGGCCTGGCCTACTAACTTGGGTCCCATGCTCAAGACACCCAAACCCCTGACTATGGCACCACTCTTCTAACCATTTATTAACCTGGCCATTCCTCCTAGCCTTTTTGGGGTCCTCCTCTGTCTCCTGGAGAATTGATGAAAAGACAATCTGAGCTCCAGAGCCCCTAACCACCTCTCCCAGGGCTCTGTAGTCCTTCTTTATGTTCTCCAGGCTACTGCTATCAACATCACTAGCCCCCACATGGATCACTAGAAGTGGGCGAAAGTCAGAGCGACTTACTAGAGCAGGCAGCCTCTCTGCAACATCCCTGATCCATGCCCCAGGTAGGCAACAGACCTCCCTGGAGACTGGGTCAGGCCAACAGATGGATGCCTCTGTGTCTTTGTAGAGTCCCCTACTACTACTACCCATCGCCTTTTCCTTGCAGCACCAGTAGAGATCTTCTTTAGCAGTGCACCAGCCAGTTGTTCATGGTGCGAGGGTGTTTCCTCATTAGCCCCCTGCAGATCAACAAAGCGGTTCTGAGTGGGGACAGCAGATTTAGAAGGAAGCCCCTTGCTTTTAATTGTCCTCTTCTCCCTTTATTTTTTTTTTTGTTTGTTTTGTTTTGTGTGTGGTTTTTTTTGGTTTTGTGTTTGTTTTGTTGTTGTTGTTGTTGCTATTTCCCAGCTTCCTTTGTTAACAGCCTCCTTCTTTCCTCCATGAGCTACAGTGGACGCCCGAAGTCCCTGCACAGTTTGGGCCTGGAACACGCAGTGCTGCTTCCTCTCAGCCTCCCTGACATCTTTCAGTCTGTTGACAGCGTTCCGCAGCTCAGCCACCTGCTGCAGGAGGACCTCCACCAGGGAGCACCGAGTACAGCCCTGCCCACTGGGCACCCTCACCTCCCGAGACCCGTGCAGGCACTCTCTACACTCTGAGCTCTGCATTGCAGCCTCCCCTCTCATCGGCTCTGTCTGGGTGCCTACGCTGGCCACTGCCGGGGCAGCCAGAGCAGAGCTCCCAGACCGGGCCCTGATCATACACCGACTGCTCACCACCCCGCTCGCCCGCCTGTGCAAACTGCCTCGACCTGCCCTGGTTGCCCACCCTGGTCGCTCGCGCTCCCTGGGGCAGGTTTTTAACCAGTCAGGGCTGGTGCCGCTCCTCCTGGCTCCGCCCCCTGTGAGTCCCTGCTCGCCTCAGCTGAGCTGCTGGCTCCTGGGCAAGTCCTGCCGAGGACCTGAGGCTCCCTCGGTGGCTCTTGCTGCTCTGAGTTGAGGCTCCTGGACGCTGGGCTTCCCCCTGCTCAAGTGTTGAAGGCGTCCTCTCTCGAGCTACTCACTCTGGCCTTTCTCCAGATCCTACTGAAATCACCACGTGATCAGCAAGTTATATACCCAAGTGACTTGATCAAACCTACACTGAGAATCCATAACAGAAGAGTTATTATGCCAGGTTTCATTACTCAGAGTTTGAACCAGAAACAGGCCTTTTAATTCAGCTTGATGTTCCCAGTCCCTAGGGAAAATTGCCTCTGATACTAGTAACTGGAAGAAAAAGAGTCAAGAATAATGTTGCAGGAGTTGCAGGTAGGTAGATGAATTCATACTTCATAGAGAAATGTGGCTAACAAAGACAAAATTCTACCATGGCTACTTCCACTGGCTTTAAAGAGTATCCACACTGACCACAGGGTATGGTTCACAGACCTGCAGTTATGTGCCATTTCTGAAGGAAGCAGACAGGATGATTGCCTGATCAGGAAGGTAACCTCTCATGAAGGTAAGTTTCCCTGTGTCATTTTCTATCCTGATCAAAAATATTTTAATAACTTTATTTCTTATTAGAGCATCTTTTCCTTGTTCATGATAAAAGAACTCATTTAAAAAGGGAACCTCAAGCACCTTTTTATTCAATGCCTACAGGGTCTTACTTTATTTCCTTCTTTCTCTCTTGTCTATGGTGCCTTCAAATTAAGTTGTTCCTTGCAGTTAATTTGCTGTGAAAGGTAATCCTCATCTCGAGCCACTCTTCTGGCAACATCAGCATTTGATACAGTAAATAAATTTTCAGTTATCTTCATATTCCACCAAGTATACCAAGTACTGTCCCACCACAAATTGTGATCAAGTATTAAAGACTCCTGAGAACTAAATGATCCAAGCTCAGAAGCTCTAAATCCCATGATAAATTATTCAAAAGGGGCCCTTGAAGAGATTTGTAACTGATTTTGCCACTAAGAACGCCTTCATTTCAATTAGAGATAACCAAGAGGCATGAAACTGAGGAGCAAAACTAATAATTTTGCTGATGTCAAGAAAGGTTATGGGAGATGAGGAGATAAAGCAATGACTTCTACAAAATGTATGCAATACAAGTGCCTTTGTCCCTGTTTCATGTCCTTGAAGGGGAGAATGGCCATTTCTCTGTTGTTTCTACCTCACAGCTACATCATTGCCCTGCATACTGGAGCCCACCCACAGCTGGATAACTTTGGTTTCAGGAAAGCTCAGATGGAAGCAGGAACACATTCATTTCAGTGCTTGCAGATACAATTTGACCAACTAGTTTCATGGTCATGGTTGGCATCCAAACATGTACATGATGGAAATACATACAAGCCAACCAAAACCATGGTACTCACAATTCCTCTGGGAAATTGCATCAAGAATTTTAGCATCTTCCGGCCAGCTTATCAGTCTGTTAGCCCAATTTTGACTGCTCTGACTCTCAAACTTTTGGGAATGTCTGGCCCATATGTTATCTCCCTATGGGCTTCATCTGTAGCCACCCCGTCTGCCACAGATGTATTACTCAAATCCTGTCCTCATGCTCTCTCTTACAGATACGGCTCACTCAGCTCAGCACCCTGTACCTTTTCTGCATGGAAGGACAATTTCTTCCTATTTTTAACAGTCATAGTTGTTACCTGTGTTGGGCAGAGGAAGGTATAAAAGTAGGCTGGCTGCTCCAGTTTCATTCCCAGCTACAATTATCTTTTCTTTTCTTTTCTTTTTTTTTTTTTTTAAACTTCTTCAAGTTAAATGGATAAGCCAGGCAGACGTGACCTGTGTTACCACATACAACTGATTAGACCATGCCAGTGTAAACTATTACAGTCACTCTGTAGTCACTAGATCAATGACAATTTACTTCAATGGAAAGTCTTCCCTGGAATCTGACTAATTTTATGTCAATAATTTATTGAATTTGTGCCCTTAATATGTTTACAACTTCAAAACATGAAAGCCATAGTTTTATAGGTACAGTAGAGTTATGTTTCTGTATTTTATAGGTACTATTCACCAGAAGACCAGACCTCAGTGTAATTAATAATTCTCTCTTTGAGGTTTTCAAACTTGTCCTGGTCTTGGATATGTTGTTACTTTTTTAAAATGCCATTTATCCAAAAGACTTAAATCACCTTTTCAGGTCCTGGAAAGCTGAAAGCTGTAGGAGTTTGCTTCCTGTATCATTAGCTATGAAATCAAATTACCTACTTTTGTTAGGGAACCTGTATATATAGAAAACCCCCAAATGTTCTGTAGCAAAAAAATCTTATAGTGAGTTAGGGGTCAGTCTCAATGACATATTTTGATTAAAAAAAAAGCAAGAACAGAGACAATCACCACCCGAAGACAGATAACAGCCTGTGTGAGAAGTTCAGCCCCTGAGAATTGTATTTTAGTGTTATTGTACATGTCCCTTACGATAAAATTTCCTAAGAAATCATCTCAGCCTTTCAAACCTAAGAGTGAGGCTTTGCAGAACACAGTTTAGGCCCTGGAGAAATCACTTAAGCTGTGTTTAAATATTCACCACTTTAGAGTAGATCTCTGCTAACCCAGAGTAGGTCCTTAAGGAGTGTCCACGTAAGAAGCACACAGGTTAAATCAGAGGGGTAGGTCATTTTGAGCAATGGGAGAAGGTGAGAAAAACCTGAGACACGTCTCCAGCTTGTAGAGGGCATAACTGAAACGACTGGGTTTTGTTACTAGTGTTAATATTGAATAGAAGGGATTGTATTTTTTAAACTTCTATTGAAAAAAAAAAACCTTTCTGTGGAAATTTGTTGCATAAGGTAAGATTCTTCTTGTCTTCCTGAGATACAAATGTCTACAGAGAAATGTGCAGGTATGTGTAAGTTAATGTGTCTGTATATATCTTTCTTGTTCTAGTCAAATTCCAAAGGGTAGGCTTTTTCTAAAAGACGCATATAAATTTCAGAGTACATGTTTTTCTTTTACCCTTCAGCTTCATAAAAACAGATCTTCCAGAGAATTTGCCATAGTGCTAAAAAATTAAAGAGAACTGCAAACTCAGCCTGGTTTCACTTGCAAAAGCATTAAAAAAAAATTTTGGGGAACTTTCAAAAATTTGGAGATATGTTTCAATGCTTTCAATTCTTATATGCAGTTCTTAGGATACTCTGGGTACTCCTGCCTGTCAATAAAGGTAACGTGGAATGGTCATATTGCAAAGAGCTAATACAGTGCTTATTAGATCACTATATAACATTTAAAAATACTCTCTGAAATTAATTAATATCACAGCTTCTACTACAAAATCATTCATTGTGTTAGTAACACCATCAGAAATAATATGTAATCTGTACCTCAGAAAGCTAGGCAAATCTAAGATTGATCAACAGATATGCAGATTAAATTCTCACTTCTGCCATTAGCCTTGTTTGTGGAGATTTTGAACTTAAGTATGTTACTCACCCTCTCCAATATAATTCTCCCCAAAAGTAGTAGTTTTTTCTTAACAAAGAATTTTGTAAATACATTCATAAAGATCTGGGATGTGTTTAGATCTCTACGTGATGAGAAGCATGTAAGTATTTAGGTTTTGGGAGAAGATTATTTTGTCTGCTAGGGAATCAGTCCAGCTGTTCCTCCATGGGCTAATCTCTTACTAGATTTATTTGGATATTGCCCACAAGCAAACTGTCAAATCATGCATTTTGGGGAAGGTAATTAAAACCCCAAGTACTTAGGCATGTGGCTGAGTACATATATTGTCCCATTGAAGACAACATTTGAGTGCCTTTGGAATCAGAAACTTAAATTATGAAGAAAAAACTCTTAGAAATTCTCCTTTCTCTGCATTTCAGAATTTTCCCTGACGAGCAGAGAGTTTTGCTTATCTGAACTCTGTTTGGCTTGTAAAACAAACTGAAGTCTCAGTTTCAATGCATTTGACCTTGATGACAACTTTGTTGTTACTTCGCAAAGCTAACTAGGCTCCTATGCCTGTGCTATTAAAGCTTACATAAATAGCACAGAGCACATTGAAAGAATAATAACAATTAAAAAAAATAAAAAATAAATTAAAAAAGGAAAGCCATAAATTGATGGCATGTTTTCCCGAATTTGGGCCATATTCAAGCTCAGATCACTGCCACATGCCACTGTGCCATCCAGTCCCCTACTCACTCTGCATACTCATACTGCAAATGGTGTCATTTTGCAACTAATTTGCTCGCTTAGTTTTGGCCATTAGTCATTTGCAATATTCTCAATCTGCAGGTAATTTTCCACATTATTAGTTACCCACCTGTCTTATTAAACTGGACTTTCTGAAACCCTGTGTGTCTACATTTTCTGCACCTTCAGATCAAGCAAATAATTGCCTGTACCTGGATGGAAGAATTTAATAGGAAGATTATAGTTGATTCCAAAAGTTAATAACTATAACATCTGGTTTCTCTTTTTAACACTTAAATGATGAATTCAGTATTCAAGTAGAAAGGAGAAAAAAGTGAGGAGACAGAGGAATGAAATCTTATCATTTGTAGGACAGGTTAAATATAGATGGGCAGAAGGTAGGCTTTACTCTTTCCCATTTAATGTACCACTACCTTGACCCAAAGGGACCAATCTTTATCACATTAAGAGAAAGAATTTCTCAGTGCTGAGACAAGACTTGGCTTCTTTTTCACTAAGAATGCCAAGTGTGCTGCATTATGCAAAATCTTAGGTATCTTCTGCTGCTCTTTATGATAGACTATGGCTGTTCTGAGATGTCTCAGCTCATTTCTATTCAGACCCCTATAAAACCGTCTGCATCAGAAGAGTTTTTAATATTGCAGGGTAAAACCAGGAACATTATATTCCAAATCAGTTAAGAAGGGACTGGGGGGAAAAAAGAGAATCAGAAAGAGAGAAAGAAGGAAGAAGAATCTGGGGTCTTGCTGTCCAGAACTGGGAGGCTAAGGGCTGTGTTGGCAGGTTTCCATGGGCACAAGGGCTAAACCTGTTTTGCATATAAATTAGCACACTTAAAAAAGATGCACACATCTTTAGCAGATGCATTTTCCTTGCTAGACAAATAAAAATGTGGTTGTTGCTTAAGTTCACCTGCAATGCAAACAAAATGCCCAAGAGCTATTCAAGAGGAGTAACAGACTTGAGCTCAAGCCTGCATGACTCATTAGTCTTTATGGATTCAACATCCAAATCTAAGTGTCGAAGGCCTGACAGCCTGCCCTGAAGGGAAAGTACTTTCAAAAGAGCTGAGTATCATAGGCACATTGTGGGCAGTGTAATTAACCTACCCAGGTGAAACTTTCCTTAGGGAGATATTTAGTCCCTGAGTCTCAAGATTTACTGAATATGGTAACAGCAGAAATGGAGGAAGCTATCCTCGTCCTGCTGTTTCACCTGGGGTTAAACATAATATCCTGTTCTTGTGAGTTGTTTCAGAGGCTAGAGATTCATTAAATTAAACTAGAAACACCTTAGATCTTCTTAGGCCTTCTCACCAAACTCTGATATAGAACAAATGTCCACCATCCTCAAATTGGACTTTTTCTTCCTTTCTGAAAGTTGGAAAGGAAGGGTCTCCTTTACAGAAATCTGACCAGAGACCTGTTATGTGGAGTTTGCTGTTCTTTAAGTGATATAACTATGGCAAAAATACTTCCTGAATTCCGTGACAGCTAAAAGACTTGAAACCAAGACTGTTTCTCAGGTCAGAGTTTTCTTCATATACTCGTATATACTTATAAATAGACACAGTAACCACTGAAGCCAACCAGAGTGTAGTAAAATACACTATAAGATGCATGAGCATCTTCTGGCCCAATTGAAATTTATGACAGAAGGTCTGTCAACTTCAGCACTGAGGTTTTACCAACTAGCTGTCTTCACTCTGCTTCAGGCATTTCCCCACATGTTAATTTATGAGTAACTTCAATGTGTTATCAATTGTGAAACAGCTACTTTTGATTTGAACAACTGAAAACATAGTTTCAGGACACTGGCATTATGTCTCCAGCTCTGTCACTGGGGTGTTTCTGTGCCGATTTTAACTCACTTATTTCTCACCTTATTACACAAAAAAAGCATAAACATGTCTGTCCTATAGTACTGTTATGACACTATATGAAATCCTGATGTCATTTACGCTGACAGTAAAATTCATATTAATTCAGACAGTTTCATCTAAACTTGATATCTTTAACAACATTGCCAAACATGAGAATCTGGATTTATGTACTTTTATCAGAAGATCAAGTATTTTGCTTTTTATACAAACTGAAACTGGCTATCTGTAACATGGACATAAAGGTAATAATCTGCTTCATGAGTATTTAGTAAGTACTATGTAATTCATATTTCTAAGTTGTTTTTTTTTTTTTTTTACAAGGAAGAAAAAATAGTATAGTTTATATTGTTATTAATTTATATTCACATGATACTCCAAGCTGTTTGGACTAGTGACTTTATAAACCTCTGTTTTCCTCTCTCTCTCCTGCCACCTGCCCTCCCATCCTGCTTTCTTTTATCACAGTATCACAGTATCACAGTATGTTAGAGATTGGAAGGGACCTCAAAAGATCATCTAGTCCAATCCCCCTGCCAGAGCAGGAACACCTAGATAAGGTTAAACAGGAAGGCGTCCAGGCGGGTTTTGAATGTCTCCAGAGAAGGAGACTCCACAACCTCCGTGGGCAGCCTGTTCCAGTGTTCCGTCATCCTCACTGAGAAGAAGTTTCTTCTCAAATTTAAGTGGAACCTTTTGTGTTCCAGTTTGAGCCCACTACCCCTTGTCTTACCATTGGTTGTCACCGAGAAGAGCCTGGCTCCATCCTTGTGACACTCACCATTTATATATTTATAAACGTTAATGAGGTCACCCCTCAGTCTCCTCTTTTCCAAACTAAAGAGACCCAGCTCCCTCAGCCTTTCCTCATAAGGGAGATGCTCCACTCCCTTAATCATCTTAGTTGCCCTGCGCTGGACTCTCTCCAGCAGGTCCCTGTCCTTCTTGAACTGAGGGGCCCAGAACTGGACACAATATTCCAGATGCGGTCTCACCAGGGCAGAGTAGAGGGGGAGGAGGACCTCTCTCGACCTACTGACCACCCCTCTTCTAATACACCCCAGGATGCCATTGGCCTTCTTGGCCACAAGGGCACAGTCCTGGCTCATGGTCATCCTGCCGTCCACTAGGACCCCCAGGTCCCTCTCCCCTACACTACTCTCTAACAGGTCATTCCCCAACCTGTACTGGAACCTGGGGTTGTTCCTGCCCAGATGCAGGACTCTACACTTTCCCTTGTTATATTTCATCAAGTTACTCCCTGCCCAACTCTCCAGCCTGTCCAGGTCACGCTGGATGGCAGCACAGCCTTCTGGCGTGTCAGCCACTCCTCCCAGCTTAGTATCGTCAGCAAACTTGCTGATAGTACACTCAATTCCCTCATTTAAATCATTGATGAATATATTAAATAATACTGGTCCCAATACTGACCCTTGAGGCACTCCACTAGATACAGGCCTCCAACTAGACTCTGCCCCATAGACTACAATTCTCTGGCTTCTGTCCTTCAGCCAGTTCGCAGTCCACCTCACCACCTGATCATTCAGACCACACTTCCTCAGTTTAGCTATGAGGATGCTGTGGGAGACTGTGTCAAATGCTTTGCTGAAGTCAAGGTAGACCACATCCACCGCTCTGCCATCATCCATCCATCGTGTTATTTCCTCATAAAAGGCTATGAGGTTGATCAAGCATGACTTCCCCTTGGTGAAGCCATATTGACTGCCCCTCATAACCCTCTTATCCTTGACATGCCTTAAGATGGCATCAAGGATAAGGTGCTCCATCACTTTCCCAGGGATGGAGGTGAGGCTGACCGGTCTATAGTTACCTGGGTCCTCCTTCTTGCCCTTTTTGAAGACTGGAGTGACATTTGCTTTCCTCCAATCCTCAGGTACCTCTCCCATTTCCCAAGACTTGGTAAAGATGATGGAGAGTGGTCTAGCAATGACTTCTGCCAGTTCCCTCAGCACCCGCGGGTGCATCCCATCTGGACCCATGGATTTATGGATGTCCAGATTGCTCAGCTGGTCTCTAACCCATTCCTCATCGACTAAGGCAAACTGCTCCAGTGACCTGGCTTCATCTGAGGTCTCAGGAGTACAGGGCTCTTCAGGACTGCCTCCGGCAGAGTAGACAGAAACAAAGAAGGCATTCAATAACTCTGCCATCTCTGTATCTTCTGTCACCAGGGCACCCACCCCATTCACCAGTGGGCCTACCTTGCCTCTGGTGTTAGTTTTATCGGCTATGTATTTGAAAAAGCTCTTTCTGCTGTCCTTGACCCCTCTTGCCAGATTTAATTCTAAGGAGGCCTTAGCCATCCTAGCTGCCTTCCTACATCCTCTAGCAGCAGCCTTATATTCCTCCCAAGTGGCCAGCCCCTCCTTCCATGACCTGTAAACTCTCCTCTTCCACTTGAGCATACCCAGCAGTTCCTTATTTAGCCACACAGGTCTCTTGACCCTCTTCCTTGACTTCCTACATGTCGGGATGCTCTGCTCTTGAGCTTGGAATAAGCAATTCTTGAATGCCAACCAACTATCTTGGGCCCCTTTACCTTCAAGCAGCCTTGCCCATGGGATTTCCTCTAGCAATTCCTTGAAAAGGCCAAAGTTTGCCCTGCTGAAGTCCAGGGTTGCAATTCTACTTGCTATTGTACTGGTCCTACCACACAAGATCCTGAATTCCACCATCTCGTGGTCGCTGCAACCAAGGCAGCCCTCAACCTTTACTGCTTCTACCAGCCCCTCCTTGTTAGTGAGGATGAGATCCAGCAGCGCTCCTCTCCTGGTTGGCTCATCCACCATTTGCATGAGGAAGTTATCATCCATACACTGGAGGAACCTCCTGGACTGTGGCTGGGTTGCTGTGTAATCCTTCCAGCAAACATCAGGGAAGTTAAAATCCCCCACGACGACCACGGCCTGTGACTGTGAGGCCGCTCTCAGCTGCCTGTAGAAGGCCTCGTCAACTTCCTCACCCTGATCTGGTGGCCTGTAACAGACACCCACAACAGTATCACCCCTCCCAGCCTGCCCCTTAATTCTCACCCACAGACTCTCAACTCGCTCGTCATCTGTCCCTGGACAGAACTCAGTACACTGCAGCTGCTCTCGCACATAAAGAGCAGCCCCACCACCCCGCCTGGCTGGCCTGTCTTTCCTGAAAAGGACATATCCCTCCATGACTATATTCCAGTCATGTGAGCTGTCCTACCACGTCTCTGTAATTGCCACCAGATCATAATCTCCTGACTTAACACAGGTCTCCAACTCCTCCTGCTTATTTCCCATGCTGCACGCATTGGTGTATAGGCATTTCAAGGAGGGAGCTGAGCTCACCGATTCCACCCTAGTATTATAGGAGGCGTCCCAGTCTTCATCAATCCTAGAGTGCTGCCCCACTGGGGCAAGCCCAGTTACAACCCCATTCCCCTTCGAATCTAGTTTAAAGCTCTCCAAATGAGCCCTGCTAATTCATGCTCCAGCATCCTTTTGCCTCGGTGAGATAAACCTTTCCCACGTGCCATCATCCGGACTGGAGCCTTAAAAAACCAGCTATTATCAAAGAACCCAAAGCCCTGCCTGAAGCACCAGTCTCGTAGCCAATTGTTTACGGACTGAATTTTCCCATTCAGTCCCACATCATCACCGGAAGATGGAAGAAGTGAGGAGAAGATCACTTGAGCCCCAGACTCTTTCACCATCCGCCCCAAGGCCCTGTAGTCTTTCTTCATCCCCCTCAGACTGCGGGAAGCAGCTTCCCCCCCACCTGTCTGGAAGACCAGCAGCGGGTAGTAGTCTGTCGGGTGCACCAGGCTGGGGAGCGCCCTGGTGATATCCCTGATCCGGGCTCCAGGCAGACTACACACTTCCCTATGATGAGGGTCAACTCTGCATATCGGGCCCTCTGTTCCTCTCAGAAGGGAATCGCCTACGACAATGACCTTTCTTTCTTTCTTATCAGAGGCAGTCTTGAGGTGCGAAGTCGACCGCCTTTTCCTATGTGACCTTGTAGTCTGGCCTTGCACCACATCCTCACTTACCTCTCCATCAAGATCCAGGGCCTCAAACCTATTACGGAGGGGCACCTGGGGAAGCAGGGCAGGAAGGGAGAAAGGTTGCCCACAACTCCGAACTGGAACTTGTTTCCAGCCCTCATCGTCTTTTTGGTCCCTTACCTCTGCGCGACAGCTACAGGGCAGGGGGTGTCTCGGGCCATCCCCCTCTGTCAGAGAGGGCAGGGGGTCCATCCCCTTTTGGGGGGTATCTCCCTGGAACCGTTCCTGCTGACATGCCAGGGAGTTACTCCACCAGTCGATCTCCCTTTCACACTCCCTGATGGTCCTCAGCGTCTCGACCTCCTCCTTAAGTTCTGCCACCAAGCTAAGCAGATCTTCTACCTGCTCACACCTCACACAGGTGGAATGCTGGCCTCCCTCCCTCGGCAGCAGCAGGCTTTAGCACTCCCTGCAGCCAGAGACCTGAACAGCCACGGTTTGGGGCAGGGTCTCTGTCTGAGTTGCTACAGTCTCCTTACTGCAAGCTCTCCTTCTGGAGGCGACCATATTGGTCAGCAGTCTGGGACCCCAGCAACAGGGTTCGCAACACGACCTGCTTGTTCCTCCTTGCGCCCGGCGAGCAGCGACCGGTCGCTGCCCTCTCAGAGGCTCTTTCAAGGCAAGGGGCAGGGGAGCAGTCGCCGTTACCGCGGGAACGCCCCCTGCCACGTCAGCCGCTCTCTCGCAAGGGCTGCTGGGGCTTCAGGGATCAGGAGACGTCGGGAATCGCGATGTCTCTGCGCTGTCCCCTCTGCTTTTCCTAATCTCTTCTGAACCTCATGGTCTCTGAAGCTTGCCGGCTCCGGCTCTAGATGTGCTAGCTCCGATCAGCTGACTGACTCTTATCCTTTCTATATAAAATCCATATGTAAATTTCTGGAATAAAACAAATTCTTAAGCAGCTATCCCCTCTTTTTTTTTTTTTTCTCTTGTAATACAAATATGGAAAAGACGGAATGATTAAAGCTATTTTTGGTCCTGACAGTATAGTTTGAGTGACTAATTTAGCGTGTTCAATTAATGGAGTAGACAAAAATGGTAAATTCAGACCAGCACTACCACTCGGGCTGTCAGATGAAGACTTTGAACCTTCAAGTCATATTCATAGCAAGAATCACATTTCCGTGAGCACTAAAACTTGTAAATTGGGGAACGGGCTTGTGATCATAGAACCATGGAATAGTTAGGGTTGGAAAGGACCTTAAGATCATCTAGTTTCAACACCTCTGTCATGGGCAGAGACACCTCACACTAAACCATGTCACCCAAGACTCTGTTCAGCCTGGCCTTGAACACCGCCAGGGATGGAGCATTCACACCCTCCCTGGGCAACCCATTCCAGTGCCTCACCACCCTCACAGTAAAGAATTTCTTCCTTATATCCAATCTAAACTTCCCCTGTTTAAGTTTGAACCCATTACCCTTTGTCTTATCACTACAGTCCCTAATGAAGAGTCCCTCCCCAGCATCCCTATAGGCCCCCTTCAGACACTGGAAGGCTTCAATGAGGTCTCCATGCAGCCTTCTCTTCTCCAGGCTCAACAGCCCCAACTTTCTCAGCCTATCTTCATACGGGAGGTGCTCCGGTCCCCTGATCATCCTTGTGGCCCTCCTCTAGACTTGTTCCAACAGTTCCATGTCCTTTTTATGTTGAGGACACCAAAACTGCACACAATACTCCAACTGAGGTCTCACGAGAGCTGGCAAACATGAGTTTTGGAAAACTGCTGGACATTATTTACTGATGCTGATTTTCTGCTGTATGTAAGCTATAATCCATTGCCAAAAAATAAAGAATTTTTTTTTTTACTGCCAACTGCTTTCTGCTGTTTCATGAAAGAGTATGTAAACGGTGTAAAAGGTCAAGGCTGCAGCTGCCCCAAGTACCAAACCTTACAGAAATCAGCTGGAAAATGTTTCAGTTAAAGGATACTGTCCTTTAGTCTTGAAACTTGGCATAAAAAGCAAATCCTACAAATCATTTTCCAGAATAATAATGAAATATCCCCATTCTTTATTCTGATTTGTATTATACTGCATTCTACCCACTTTTGCCTTTTGAAAATAATTGTTCAGTGTGAAATCCTTTTTGTGACTTTATCCAATAGCTGAAAAAACCTGAAAACTAAAGAAAAAAATTCCATTTGGACAATGACTTCAGGAAATACAATTAACACTACATTAGGCTGAGACTACACATTACAGGCAATTAGGGTAAGGCTTTGTAAAGTACCTTCCCTTTCTGATGCTTTCAAACCTTTTAGTGTTAATATTCCAATAAAAATGGTCTTTTTCCCAGCTGGTTCCACAAAGAAAGAATTTTTGATTACTCAGTATGATTGCTTATTAGAGTTTATTAGAGTTGTTTTTTTCCCTCCAAACTTCAGCCATTTATTTCCCTCTCCTTCCCCTCTAAGAACTTCAACAAACACTGCATTTACTCCCCCACCCTGAAAATGGCAAAAGAAAGTTACCTTTTATTTATAAGTGATCATTTTTTCCTGTCTATATTTTGACAAATAACATGGCAGAAAATGATTAAGGGTCTCATTTTACAATGTGACTTGTATGTTATTTATTGTCAAAATAAAAGTCACTTTGTGAATTGAAGTTTTTAATCATTTTTCTCCTCTTTCAGGAAATGGTTTTGTCAAAAAATGATGATATTTGAAAGTGTTGGGTTTTTAATGACAGGTATGATTCCTGTAAGGAGTTTATCACTATTTATTTCCCTGTGCTATAAGTATATGGATAAACTATTATTTTTTAATAATCTTCTTTTCCCCCACATTGTTAATAGAAATATTAAAATGTCCTGATGATCTCCCACATAAAATAAAGATAAGATATTTAAACTTCTCTGAAAGGAAAAGATGATCCAGAACTTATCTTGTTAGGTCAGCTTTGGTTGATCATTAAATCCATCAGGTGGTAGACAAAAACCATAAATGATCAGCTCTTTGATAAAAGTGTGCTGAATGCTCAAAATAAGCATATAATTTTGTTCAGATACACCTGCACATGCTATTCAGTGTGTTTCTCGGACCTATATCCCAGGGAACTTTACAAATGCCCATCACAGCTCTATAGGGGTTGCTATGGGAGTTGAGAATAGCCGTGAACAGAGCAAGCAGCCAGTGGCAGTTGTTCTGACTAGAATCATGAGAATCAGCAGCTGCTGGTAAGGAATAATTTAGCTTAAATACGAGCCCCAAAACCTAAATTTGATTTTGCATTCTGATCCCCTATCCTTTAAACTCTGATCTGATGTTGTTTCCAAAGAAAGGACTTACAAATATAAAAAATAGCATATTAGTGGCAAAGAGAGGGCTCTTGGTTCTCAGATAAGTACCAACTGCAATAATAACAATGCAAAGTTTTTCTTATTTGCTACACAGCTTATTTTTTTCCAGACATGGAGATACATGTTTTAATTGAGGGAAAAATGTCATTTTACTGGTGTTGCTAATCAAGGCAAATTGTTTGGATTGTTCAGAGGGTGAGCTGGTGCTGCAGGTACCACATCTTTTGCATTAATTATTTCTAACTGGTAACTAATCAGACTTTATATTATCATCTCTTATCTTATTTTAACATTAAATCTGCAGTAGCTACAGAGATAATTTCCCTCCTCAGGGCTGGACAGCTCTTACTTGCTTCAGCCCATGATCACGTCAACCTCAAGAGGAAAGAGGTACATGTGTAGGTCACAGAGATCAGAAAGGAGAATTTAGGCAGCAAAACCTTGATGCAAAGCATTTAAGGAAGGACAGTTTGAAATTGCCATGCGGGACTCTGAACGCAAGTGTGTTAACCTGCAGCTCACAAGCTTACTTATTCCTCTGTTCCTGCTCCGGTTTGATGGGATTGGCACAAGGAAGCTCTCAAAACTGTCAAACTAGCACATGTGATGTGTCCAGGTTCTTTTAAACCCCTATGGCAACGTCCTTTTTTCATGCAGTAAAAGCTTGTTACCTGTTCACAAACAGTCCCACTTCAAAGCTCCTTGCTCTGTTTCCTCTGCTGATTTCTGTATTTTTCCATTTATTCAGCATCAAACCCAGAGAGTCCTGGACTTCTGGACTCTCGAGGCTTCCTTTTTCTCTTTTCTTCTTTTTTTTTTTTGTTCCCCCCAAGTTCCTAAGCTTAATATTTCCTCTCTGTCATTCTGTTTCATGAGAACAAAAGCAAAAAGGAGTAAGATTGTTTAGCTAGATCTAACACACACCAAACAATTCGAGTGTGGAAACAGACAGCTGAAGATCCTCTCCATGGGTCTGTGAAACTTAAATAATGTTGATTTAATAAAGCATATCAGCAGCTCTGCAAGACAGTACATAATGAAGCACAGTACCAGCCAAGTAAGATCATGTACAGAAGCACAGGCTATGAGAGCAAAGCACACATGTCAACAGCTCTGTTAGACACTTACACCCGTAACACAGGACATGACAAAATGTACATTTACATGGCATGAACTGAAACTGTGCTGTGAGCCAGCGTGGACATGGTGTAATAACAGCTTCCTATCTTCTGGGGTTTTCTTCAGGTCAATTAACCTGATGTATTTTGATCTGATCAGCTACTGGGCCTGACTTTTGTTCCCTAAGCCATGTACCTGTGCATGGACTGCTTGGGTAATAATAAAGTATGCAAAGGGTACAACATATTATTGCAGAAGAAGTCATAAAATAATTTATGTGGCAGCAAAGCAGTTTTGCCTATGATGAAATTAGTCCACTTTATTTACTGCAGCGTCTCTAAGCAGAAGTTCTCTGTTGTGCTACTCTGCATGACAAAGGCTGATACTCCATTTGGAGAATATTTGCGTCATATAAGCTGGAAAGACATTGCCAGGACTTGCGAAGTGCAAAGCCAGGAAACAAGCGAGGCAAATTTTTTGCTTGTTTTTGTTAAAATTTTGTTGCTGTTTTACTGTATGAGCTGCTTTCCCTCTTTCCCTGTACTTACAACATGGGTAAGTCTATAGTCTCAGGCTTTGGATAAAACTGGGTTGAAAGGAAGCTTTAACCATTGGTGATGAGCTATATGAGATCTTAATCAAGTCTGGGAATACTGAGAACATGTTTGTACAAGGATGATAGCTGCATTTTGAAATTTCCTGTTTGGTTCAGAAACCTCAGCCTGGCTATAGTGCTGCCCATTTGGGATATATGAAGCCCAATGTTTCTGCTCTGATTTTTCCAGCTTGCTTCCATCCTCATTACCCACATCTTTATTCATTTTCAAAAGATAGTACAGAACTTTGCATATCACCACCAGGGTGGCTGTTACCAGCTACGTTGACTTTTTGTAATTGTTACGACGTTTCCTACTGCGTGATAAGAACCAGAAAACCAGATCTCTTCAGTAAGTACTAACACCAGCCATACAAAACAGAGTCATTTATAATCTGAAAGGCTAGATACCTTACTGTCTTATCCCTCTCTAAAACTACCTGAAAGCGAGGTGGGGGTAGGTCTCTTCTCCCATGTAATAAACAATTGGGCAAAATAGATGGCTTCAAGCTGCACCAAGGGAGATTTAGAATCAATACTAGGGAAAAGTTCCTCACTGAAAGGGTTGTCAAGCACTGGAACTAGCTGCCCAGGGAAGTAGTTGAGTCAGCATCCCTGGAGGTATTTGAAAGACATGTAAATGTGGCACTAGGGATGTAGTTTATTTTGTGGCTTTGGCAGTGTTAGGTTTATGGTTGAACTCAATGGTCTTAAGCGTCTTTTCCAACCTAAATGATGCTATGATTCTATGACAAAAAGGCTAAGCACTATTTCATGAAGGGGTTTTTATGGTTTAGGAAGTATATGTCTGCATCAAAAATCCTTTAACATGTCAAAGCTTGTCTCTATACATTCCTGTGTGACCTTAAATCTCAGTCATTTAAAGCAGTCATGAAACACCAAATATTATTATCTGAGCAGAAAGCACTGAAAAAGCCTTCACATCTGCCATGCCAGGTGAGCAAGCATGGAGAAAACAGAGAACGCTTATTTGAAGAGCTAAAGGTAAACGTCGTTCTCTCCCTGAGCAAAACAATATGATGTTTATTTGATGGCGGCTTCAGAAGAGACATTGCACATGGATCTTAATTCTGTTTCTGAGTTTTCACGTGTGACGTCTGATGGAGACAATGACTTAGCTGTACGAAGAGTGGTGGTAGGTACCTGGCTGTTTGACTACAGTAGCAAGGAAACTGTCTTGCATTAGGATAAGATATGCAGGAGTTAAATGCTGGTTTTCAGAGCATGACTATAATTCAGCTTCAAATAATGTGATAGGACAGGCAAAGGCAGAAAAGTCTGCTAAACTGTCTGACAAGGGAACAGAAAATTCTCCACAGTTACAGAGACTCTAAGGACTTCTCTCATTTGTAATTAATTTCTTCCATATAAACCCAGCCTGACCTTGTCTGTATGGTATTGTCCAGACCTTTCATGTGTCTTATGGTATATGGCTTGGTAGAATAGCTTGTGTCTCAATGTCAGTGAGTATCTGGGGCTTGGGATTCTTTTATTGGTTTTTGGGTTTTTTTTTCCCCTTCCACTTTTATGATTTCAATGGCCGAAAGAGAAGCAGTAAGACTGTGGATATCAAAAAATTTCTTCGAGTCTTTGCAAGGGTATTAAAGGTTGGGAAAGTACAGCTAAAAGATGAAATGAAGAAAAAAATAAAGAAAATTAAGATTTCTCAACTGAGATATCAAGACCTTTAAGGTCAGGTGGGAAAGTGTGTTTTCCCTGCCTTTCTAGTGACCAGATGCAAACTATCTTTGGCTTCACTTTTAGTGTAAAGGCAAATTAATCATAAAAAAGAATGGTTTGGAGTTGTTTTTTGTTTTTTGTTTTTTTGGGTTTTTTTTAGTTTTAATTATGAAGACCGAGAACACTGACAGGCTTTAGGTTTGTTTACTTGTTTCTTTGTTAGCTTTAAACTGATTAAATGCAATTGAAGACTCACAGATTTGAGTCCAAAACCTAGTGAATTCTCTATATGGAAAACTAAATGTAAAGTAAACTAAAGGATGATTATATATATTGCTTGGTACTGAGGAACAAATTCATCCCCTGTAACACTGGCATTTCAATGAGATTTCATAACTTAGCCATTCTGCTTTGTGATAGCAACAAAGTTCAACTACTGTACCAACACTCAGTCATATCAGTCTCACACATAAACCAAGTTAGCTGAAGGTTTCTAAGCTTTCTGTGAAACACAGAAGTTCATTGCTTGGCTTGTTCTTTTCCTGGCCTTGAAGCTCAGAAGAAGGGTTTCACTTTCCTTTACTAAGAGAACGCTCAGCTGACCACTGCTCAATAAGACACATTTCAATTGCATGTTTGTGTATGTTTGTTCATGCTTATTTGTGGTGTGCATGTGTATGCGTGTACTGTGTGTAAGGATTTGGGTGGATTTCTACAATATGTCTCTCCTACTAGAACTGATGCTGTGATGAAGATCTTCCAGAAACTGTGTTTGCTCTAGTGGCCAGGTTTTTTGATTAAAACACAACATCTACATGAAACAGAGAAGATGCTCAAATGCTGTTCAAAATCCATTGGTTTTAGGACCTTGATGAAATTGTTGAGAAGTGAGTAAGGTTTCTCTGAGAACTAGTAAGGTTGCTTAGTGGCTAATTATATATTCATTAGGTCTTTCTTTTGGATATTGAGTTATTAAAACAAAAATAAAAGAAATAAAATCTGTGAAACTCCCCAGCCATCTCCACAAAGTCTTTAAAGGCAAAAACTTGCTTCAAAATATTGCAAGGAATGCAATGCTACACATACACACATAAAAAGTAATGTTCAGAATGTCCTATAAGTTATACAAAGATGACTTGAAAAACTCCAATTGTCAGTTTTGAAAAGTCCTACTAAAACCCTGAGACAGAAATTCACATAAATTAACATATATGTTAATTTTAATTTAATTAATAAAATTAATAAAATTAACATATATGTTAATTTTCATTTCTGTTTCATCTACTCAAGGGAAAATATGTTAAGAGCTGAACATTTACTTTATATTTGCAAATAAGTAAATATAAGTGCAGAAGAAGGGAAAACATGAATAGAAAAGAAAATTATGTGTAAGAGGAAAGATTTTCACTATGTCAATTCTTGAATTTTTTTTTTCTCTTTTTTTTCAATTTTTATTTGCTTTTCCTCCGCATTCACTGAGCCCTTAACCATGAAACTTATCCTAGACCTTTAAGTGCCATAAGATCTTTGCATATAAAATGTACATCTACTGCTTCTCAGAAGGGAACAGAAAAACACCATCTTAAGTAAAAAACAAGAGTAAGCTTTGCACCTCCCAGATTTTCACAGTAAGTTCAAATGACAGTGATAAGAGCACTATAGCAAACCTGAGAGCATGTGGCTGTGGATGGGGTTATAAAAAACCTCAGAGTTATTTTCTGTTCTGTGGTTGTTAGTTTGAGCAGTCCTGAGGATATCATCTGAGGCAACACCTTGAGTACTCCTGTAGGATTACTGAAATAAATGGGATCTCTACAAGCTTGAGTCCCATTCCATAAAATGCCCCTATATGTGGAGCTAGCAATGGTCTGTTTGCTGTGTTCCTCTTAGCAAACCAGGTGGGTGGACAAGCAGCTCACTCATCTACTTTTCATTGATGAAGACATGGCCGATCAAGTGCAGAGAGATCCATGTAACATGATGTAAACTTTATATCTATACTTCTTTATTGAATCTCCCTCCTACTTACTTCTATAGGATCCTACACCTGCACTATGCTACTGCCTTGTTTCATAGTAATGTCCCACACCAGCAGTGGAGGCTGAATTAATGTATCTACAGCAGCCCTAAAAAATTCCCTCTAACATCAATACACAAAAAATTCCCTCTAACATCAATACACAAAAGCTCCACAGAATTACAAAACCCCCAAACCTGTGGGTTTTAATGTTTTATTTAAGAAGTTATAAAGCAACTTGAGCATGACATCCTAAGTTCTAACAAACTTGCTTTATCTGGACAATTTGCTGTCTACTATTCTGGTCTCGAATTCCCTAAGAAGCCATTCTTCTCTGTCTCTTTTCTGAACATATCCTTGAGCTGATCAGCCACATCAGCAGCATTAGGTATGAAATAAGAAGCCCGACCTTTGGAACTGGTTCTCCCGACTGATCAGCTCAGCACTGATGTGCCTGGCACATTTTGACAGCACTGGGATTTGCACATGGGAATTGCACATGTCTAGATGGGAAAATATTTTAGTGAGAGGAAAATTCTGTAGAGAGGGGCATGGTGCAGGATGAACAGAAAGCTGCAGTTTAGCTGATTATTTTCCAGCCATCTTGTGGTGTATAAAATCAGGTTACTCTCTGTACTGAGTGACCCATGCCTGTGAATTCACTGAATTCACAGTCAACGAAAAGAATGTCCTAAATATACAAACCCAGTTATGATCTATGTGGAGCTTCTGAGCAGCATCAAAGACCAGAAGACCAGAAATGTCAGCATATGGTCAACTCCTACTGTCTGAGTCCCTTTATAGGTAGTTTCTGAGGTTGTGCAAAATAATTCTTCCGTAGAAGAGAACTTTATTTATTTTATTTCTTTTTAATAAGGCTTTGAGTGTCTGAAGTTGCTTGAGATGATTTGACTTCTTGCTACCAATTGTGCTTCCTGAGATGCTCTGTTTCACGTACTTTTATGCCTTAACACACAGCTATATCTGAGCATTTTATCGCAGTTGTTTCACCCAGACATCGCTAAGAGCTCTTTCCCCTGACTGCAGCTGCAAATCTATGGTTTTCAGTGGCTCCATCATCTTTAGGCACCACATCTGACAAGTGTCTGTGAGTTTTAAAGATGAATCTGGGACTAACAGAAAACAAATCCAACAAATGAGGGATCAGAAAGGTGTGTGGCTTACAATCCACAGTGGGTGCTTTGGACCTCCCCTGTATCATGTGGTGAGGACCTGGTCCCCTCACCCATTCATATTCTCTCTGAATGACCTGAGAAGACAGTTACCTTCCTAGCTGCTATTTCAAACACCCTTACAGATCTTTCACAAAGAAGATATTTGCACTTAGCTCTTTCAATGTGTTGTCCCTCTTAACCTTTTTCCTATTTACAATCATGTTCTCTTTTAGTTTTTCTGGACACCTGTGGGAGACAAAGCAAGGGCTGAGGGATGCAGTTATATATTCTAAAGCTTTGAGGGTCCCACATGCCTTTTGTCGTAGGTTGCTGCTTCCTCTGATAGAAAGAGAGAGCTGGTACCATGGTTAATGGTACCTCCTTTCCTGAATGTGCTCTGCTATCCTTGCTGTGGGTATAAAATCCCAGGGTTCATTCACGCTGCCTATGCAGCGTAAATTATTAACTTCAGGAATACAGAAAACAAAGAAAATGACAGGAACACTGGGATCGCTTCCCAGGCCATGTGCAGTAACATTTCTATCACCACCTGCTGCCCCATGAAATCTACAGAGTGCCATGCATGGTGCTATGCAGCAGTGGTGCCAGCAGAAAAGGTGATAATCTGCGAGCCGCTAAAGTGTACATTACGACCCCTTTGATGAGGAAAAGGCTTTTGTTTAAGTAACGACATCAATCTTAAATAGATATGACAGTAATACTTGCCATCGGTGGAGCTTAAAGAGCTTTCTGTGGGAAGCTGGGATAAGCAGTTTGATGTGACTTTCCCAGTTCAGGGGCAGAATAAGGAGCAGAATTAAATTCCTCTGAATTACAGCACATCTTTCTTTGGCAGAACTAGTGTGTCCCTCTCTAAAGTGTCACACTCCTTCACCTTGATCTATGTGTGATCACACTCCTAAAACAAAGGAAAGCTGTTTGACAAATGTTTGTGGGAAGATCCTGCTCAAATGCTCCCAGCACATCCAAGCATGGTTTATTACCATATGTATGCTTCTTGCTAGACAGCATAGAAGGACTTTCTTGCAGTTAAGGTATGGGACACAGATAAAGTCAGATTAAAATTGCACCTCTGAAACCAATCTGCTTTCTGATGCTGGGCATGGCTGTTAATTTGTCAGACCTCCTAACCATTCAACAGGGAGAACATCATGCCTGCCTGGTGAAAAGAACTGTTTAAAACAGCAGATACAAACAAATGCAAGTTATAAGTTAATTTTATTTATATGGAACAATGTGATAATTCCAGAAGTGTGAATATCAGAACTCCCTCTTTTCTCTTTCTAGTCAAATAATTTAATATTTAAAAAAAATTTACTGTCTCAAATGAAACTGGAAATACCAAGTTTTTTCCTGAGCAATGACTAAAGGTAACATTTAAATTTATGGGAAGAAAAAGAACTGTTTTGCCTACTGTACAGAAACTGGACAGGTCTCTTCACTGGCATCTTTTTGCAATCTGCTGAAATGTGGAAGTTCTGAACAATCTCAGCAGCTGGCACAGACAACGGCAAACTCAGATAAAGGATGTTTCAGCTAGACTGTTTAAAGATATAGCAAGTTCATAAAGGATGCCAATCTAAAAAAATCTGTTTTTGTGCTTGACCTCATGATCACCAATAGGGAGGGGCTGGTTGGAAATATGATGCTCCAGGGCAGCCTTCGTTGTAGCGATCATGAGATGGTCGAGTTCGAGATCCTCAGGACAGTGGGAAGAGCGTGCAGCAAGCTGACTGCCCTGGACTTCAAGAGAGCAGACTTTGGCCGCTTCAGGAACCTGCTTAGTAAGGTTCTATGTGATATAGCCCTAGAGGGCAGGGGGGCCTAAGACTGTTGGGTGATATTCAAGGATCACCTGCTACATGCTCAGGAGTGTTGCTTCCCGGCTAGAAGGAAGTGCAGCAGGAGGGCCAGGAGACCTCCTTGGATGGATAAGGAGCTGCTCAGGAAAATTCAAAGGAAAAAAGGCTTTTAAAAGGTGGACGCAGGGACAGGCGGCCTGGGAAAAAAACAGGGATGTTGTCCGGGAAGCTAGGGACCAGGTTAGGAAAGCTAAGGTCCAGGTAGAATTAAACTTGGCTAGGAGTGTAAAGGATAGCAGGAAAGGATTCTATAGGTACATTGCAAATAAAAGACAAAGTAGGGACAAAGCAGGCCCCCTCTGGAAGCTATCGGGAGAACTGGCTGCCCTGGATTTGGAGAAGACTGAGGTTCTTAATGACTTCTTTGCCTCAGTCTTCACTGGCAAAGGGTCTCACCACACCACCCAAGTCTTGAAATGCAGATGTAGGGACTGTGAGAATGAAGACCCTAGCCCCACTGTAGGAGAGGATCTGGTTCAAGATCATCTCATGAATCTGAACATCCATGGGACCTGATGAAATCCATCCGCAGGTCCTGAAGGAGCTGGCAAATGAAGTTGCTGAGCCACTGGCCATCATATTTGAAAAATCATGGCAGTCAGGTGAAGTTCCTGATGACTGGAAAAAGGGAAATATAACCCCAATTTTCAAGAAAGGGAAAATGGATGACCTGGGGAATTACAGACCAGTCAGTCTCACCTCTGTGCCTGGCAAAATCTTGGAGCAGATACTCCGGGAAGGCATGCTAAGGCACATGAAAAACAAGGAGGTGCTTAATGACAGCCAGAATGGTTTCACTAAGGAGAAATCCTGCCTGACTAATTTGGCGGCCTTCTATGATGGAGCTATGAAACTGACATGGGCAGAGCAGTTGATATCATCTACCTGGACTTGTGCAAAGCGTTCGACACTGTCCTGCATGACATCCTTGTCTTTAAATTGGAGTGACATAAATTTGATAAACTCGGTGGATAAAGAACTGGCTGGCTGGCCGCACACAAGGAGTTGTGGTCAATGGCTCAATATCCGGTTGGAGACCAGTAATGAGTGGTGTCCCTCAGAGACTGGTGTTGGGACAGGTCTTGTTCAACATCTTTGTCGGTGACATGGACAGTGGGATTGAGAGTGCCCTCAGCAAGTTTGCCGATGACACCAAGCTGTGTGGTTCAGTGGATATGCCGGAGGGAAGGAATGCCATCCAGAGGGACCTTGACACGCTTGTGAGGTGGGCTGATGCCAACCTTATGAAGTTTAACCATGCCAAGCACAAGGTCCTACACCTAGATGGAGGCAACCCCAGGCTCATCTACAGGTTGGGGAGAGAAGAGATTCAGAGCAGCCCTGCGGAGAAGGACTTGAGGGTGTTGGTCGATGAGAAACTTAACATGAGCCAGCTTCAGTGTGCACTCGCAGCCCAGCAAGCCAACCATATCCTGGGCTGGATCAAGAGGAGCGTGACCAGCAGGTTGAAGGAGGTGATCCTGCCCCTATGAAGATAGGCTGAGATGGGGCTGTTCAGCCTGGAGAAGAGAAGGCTGTGTGGAGACCTCATAGCAGCCTTTCAGCATCTGAAAGGGGTTTATAGGATTGCTGGGGAGGGACTATTCATTAGCGACTGTAGTGATAGGACAAGGGGTAATGGGTTAAGTCTTAAACAGGGGAAGTTTAGTTGGATATAAGGAAAAAGTTCTTTACTGTGAGGGTGGTGAGGCGCTGGAATGGGTTGCTCAGGGAGGTTGTGAATGCTCCGTCCCTGGTGGTGTTCAAGGACGGGCTGGACAGAGCCTTGGGTGACATGGTTTAGTGTGAGGTGTCCCTGCCCATGGCAGGGTGGTTGGGACTAGATGATTTTAAGGTCCTTTCCAACCCTAACTATTTTATGATTCTATGTTTCTATGATTCTATGAAATACCCCATAATTACACTGGCTTCTGCTCTCTGAGCCACATGCTTACAAGATGTTGCTGACACCATGTTAAAATTTTTAGACATGGCGAATCGACTTTTCTGGTACAGAATATAAAAGGAGGAACAGTGTTGCCATTTCACACCCTCTCCCTGGCTTTGTGGCCATCCAGCGCTGTGAGTGAGTATGCTAGTATGTGTCTTGTGGTATTGGACTCCCCTGTGCTTCCTTCAAATGCAGAAAGTGGTTGCATGAACGCAACATCAATTCTGAATGTTCCTGTAGCTGCCATCCATGCCTGTGTCTGATGAGCCATACATCTATCTGTATAGTGCAATGTTTGCAAGCATGAATGGAAATATTTCTGTGATTCTGATGTTTTGTGCATGTCTTTTTCTGCTAGTGTGGGTGTTTCTGTACCTCTGCCTTCTGGACCTCTGGGAAGGGGAAAAGAATTTGTAAGTGTTATGAGGCATTTGTGAAAAATAAGGACTGGGGGACATCTGTTCATCTGTGGGGGCTGGTGTTTCTTTGCCTCTTTCTGTGTGGAGAGAGTTGGGGACTTGTCAGTACTGCTGTCTGTGTCTGCATTTCCCTGTCACTGATCATGAAGGGCCTTCAGTAAGCTACAAAAGTTATTCTACACTCATTCTTCAGTTTTATATTCCCCTGACTTTTCCAGGTGTTTTTCAAAAGCTTACATTAGGGATTTTATGAAATTCAGAGCTGTTAGGATTCCTCTACCCTCTCTTCTCTGAGGCTAGGCAATTGCAGCACAAACATGAAAACCAGGTGAGAAGGTCACTGTTTCCTTCCATGTTCTCTGTCAATACTTTTGTTTTCTTCTCCCTGTCTTCTTTATTTCTTCCCCCCTTACACTGATCCTTCTACCCTGGAGCTTCTTCACTCTATTGAATACACCTAAATGCAAGGCTTTCAGTAGGTCTTAACTTTAGCAAAACCTTAGAAATCATGTTTCAGAAAGGGTATTTTCTGTAAACACATCTCACTGGAGTTGTAACTTGGAGTCTGTTGATAGGTTCACATTGTCTATATCTAGGTTCACATAGTCTGTAGGTTAAGGATCCCAATCGCTTCTTGTTCTCAGATCTTGTACTTTCACAAAGAAAACTCAGTTATGCACACTGGATATCAGATCTGATATCCTTCAAGGTTGTGATCTGGACAGGTAGAAGACCCAGATCATGAGGCACTTCACAGTACATCCTGAAAGGTACTTCTAGACACAGCAACAGAAATTATACCTGAAATATTAACAGTGCTGCTGATGACAAGGTTTTTCCATGTTTTGCTATAAAGCCCGTAAGTGCCTAGAAAAGAATGCTTCTACTTGGAGACAGGGCTTCCAATAAGCATAAACCAACTACTATCTGCTTAGCACAGCAGAACAGCAGACTGCAGGGAGTAATGAGACAAGGTAAAGGAAAAAGCAGCTGATTCCCCACTGATAGCACCAAGCCAAAGCTGCAGAAAACATCTGTGTAGTGCACTCTGGGAGTGGTGGTGATCTTCCTCAGCAGCCTCATTCATCTGCTGTTTTGTCTTTCCCCCAGGGCAACCAGAGAAGCACCAGCATCTCTCCTTTTCCTCCTGCTGAAGAGGCTGGAAACCAGGTGTTCCTCCAGGACCTCCTGCAAAACCTATGTGAAATAGTCCTCCAGTGCCTAACACATAAATCTTTACCCTTTTCCTGAACACCAAGTCCAAGCTACTTCCAGAAGATGCTGTGGCTGAAGGAGCGATTTATCATTTAGACAATGAAATATGAAAACCAGGGAAAATCTAACATCCAGCCATTAATTCCCTGAAAGTGATACTACAGTCATTCAGGAACTGTGAACTCTGAATCCTATGGGAAGAGTGAAGCTATCTAGACCAAACTAAGAGAAATTATTGAAATATTACACTACAAACTGAAAAAGCAGGAAATTGAAGGTGACCTCCAAGTCCCACTGGAGAAATTGTACAATCAGATAGCATTTCCCCTCCCCTCATCAACTATTCAAAACTGTTTACCAAATCCAAATTTATGTATTTTCTCCAATAAAACCGTAGTGTGAATTTAGCTTGCGAGCAGATGGTTGTAAGTGCATAAAATTTAAAATCTGAAATCAAGATGGTGTGAGCAGACACATAAATCATATGATATGTTCTTCGGATTGGATGAGCAAACCACAAGTCTTAAAACCAGACTACCATTGAAAATAGCAGCATTTTGTGAAATTCACCTTCTGTTAGCGTTTTTTAATAGTTGTCTAAAATTAGCTGTTCTCAGGAACATCCCAGCCAGCAAACTCATTAACTAAAATAACTGCAGAAAACAAACAGAGAGTGGAGGCTAACCTAGCCACTGAGAACTTGTTTTAAAAATTCAAGTAAATATTAGTAGAGCATTTAAAAGCACAGTTTACCCAGCTCTATCAAAAGTTCATATCTGTTACAATTATGCAGGGAAAATAAAATAAATAAAAAAGCCACACACAAATCTTCTCAGTGTAAGAAAACAATTGAGAAAAGTGTAGCCTCATGAATAACATTGACAAGTCAAATAATGTACATTCTTCTCACACAAACCAATGCTCACAAAAACTTCTTCAGCTTTGTGCAAATAACACTGAAAATTTTGATGAGTCTGGAGAGCTAGCTGGGTTATTATCTTGAACCTCTGACACTTGCCTGACACCTTGTACCAAACATTATCTGACTGAAGAAACAAGACCAAAAGCAAATTTGTGCCCCACTGTCTCCCCAGCAAGCCCCTGTACTCCTTTGTCACTTTTACAGAGCCTCATGACGCCTTTCTCCCATTAAAACACAGCAAACTTTGTGTGTAACTGTTGCAAATGGCTGGAACATTTGTATAGGCTTTAACAGAAAATACACATTCATTAAATCTATCTTCTTACACCAGGCAAATAGAGCTTCCACGAGGAAATTTTATTTTAACATAAAGATTTGTGGTTAAGCTAGAGAGAGATAAGGTCCCCCTTGAGCCTTCTCTTCTCCAGACTAAACCCCTCAGGCCCCTCAGCCGTTCCTCATCACACTTGTGCTCCAGACCCTTCATCAGCTCCATTGCCCTTCTCTGGACCTGCTGCAGCACCTCAATGTCTCTCTTGTGGTGAAGGGCCCAGAACACAGGATTTGAGGTGCAGCCTCACCATCTCTGGTTTATGATTCTATGATTATGATCTCACTTAGGATCATCTGCTCCATGACCTTCCCCAGCACTGAGGGCAGGATGATAGGCCTGTAGTTTCCAGGGTCTGTAGTAGGGACTGTGATGTAAAAGATCTGTGTTCAGAATCTGAGTATTTTAAAATATTTTTAGAATATTTTAGTATATTAATATATTCAGAATCTGATACTTTAGCAACTGTTTGTAGACCATGATGTTGGCAGTGTTTTGCTGTTTAGGTGATATAGCAAGAACGTCATATGGGTTATATTTACCTCGGAGGTTAAAGAAACAAACCCCATCTAATATTTTCTATGATGCTGAGGTGAAGTAGGAGAATTTAAGACTACTGTTTATGGGGACACATCCTATATCACTCTTCTGCTTTCACAAGAATTAATTTGGCATGGGGCAAAACACATTAATACTTTCTGGAAGGGACATTTCTGTCTTTCTAAAAGTGAACTGGGAAAACCTTTGGCAGACACCTGAGCCCTTTCAGCAGGTTTCCATCTTTGTCCAGGAACTGGTTCCATTCATATAAAGCAGGTGAATAAAGTAGCTTATCTCTGGGTTAGAGAAGAGATAAGAGCTCTCAGGATCAAGCTTGAAAAGGTGTATCAGGTAGATCTAAAATTAGAGCCTCTTATCTTCAAAGACCCCTACCATACAGATGCGTGAGGATTTAGACTCCCATCTAAAGTAAAAAGGGAAACTGGTGAGGTTTACATTAAATTAAATTGCATTAATATCTAATAATTTTTAAATTAAGCCATCCTGTGTCACTCTATCCTGTAACCTTGCATCAGCCTGACAAGAACAAAAGTCCTTGTTACTTTATGACCCCAGACATGTTGTTTGATTTCCTTCCTAACTCTTGCTTTGCAATAGGAGTTCAGCTGGCTAAAAGCATTGTCCTTCTTCTAGGTGAAGAAATGTCTTATAAACAAACCTTACAGTGATGAGAGATTGTTACAAAAAGATTCCTGTTAATGTTTTTTATCATGACTCTTGTTCTGTAAAGATTGTCAGTTCAGCCTTTTCCGGAGAAATAATCCAAGAAAGGAAGTATGTGAAAGTCCCATGAATAATAATGGTAGCAACTGGAGGAGCATCTAAGTCTGTCATGTTCTTGGATTAAAACTGCAAGCCCAAATTCTTCCCCTGACTCCCACTGAAATCAATAAGCAGTCAGCACCACCGGATCTTTTGTTTGTCACGCGACAGCAATTGTTTTATAATTTGAAAATAATGTTGGATGAACAAAGACCTGCTGCACCCATGAAAGCAGAAGAACACTGAGCAGATTTTAATATTTATTTTGAAACCGAACATAAACACACTAATATAGCATAACTGTGTAAGCATTTTTCTATCAAATGGCCCATAAAAATAGTATAACCAGTGCTAGTAAGAGAACATAAGCTTTCTGCTGACAGTGCCAGATCCCAGTCCTGGCCTCTTGGACTTCCTATCAGCTTGCTATGAGGACTTGTTGTGTGAATCTGAGCATGGTACTAGATTTTCTCTGTTATCTTGTCAGTTTAAATGTGGGATAGCAGCAAAGGCCTTGAAGGTATGGGAATGGGTCAAAAACAGAGGACCCAGAACTGCAAACAACTCACTGCTGGGCAATTATTGATCACTGAAGCAGCACAACCTCAAGAGCTGTGAAAAGACTGCTTTCGTTGAAGGAAAAGAAGAAACAGCTCAGTGAGAGACAGAAAAAATCCCAGTCAAATATTAGGAAAAGGCACTTGCCTCAGTCTGGGAGTGTAACATCCCCTCTAAGCTGAAAGCTGAGAGCTACACACTACCTAGAATCTCAAACACTTTACAACAGGATGATATCTCAGGTGTGGTGGTGAGAAATCTTTGTAAGAGAACTTGGTCACCTGGACCTCATCTATTAAGATGAAGAAGGACTGTAGTCATCAGCACTAAGTGCATGGCATTAGCTCCCTGGCACTATGTACTCATACTTAATTTAGGATTGATTGTTAAGTACTATGTTGAATATGCAGTGGCAATAATTGTTAATGAGTAGGAATAAACCATTAAAATAATATGTATTGTTAATGAATCTACTAGAGTTCTGTTTTAAGGCTTAAACTCACTTGATTGATCAGTCTTGTAAATACTCCCAACACAACAACCTCCAGTTCCCTGAGAGATATACATATGTATCTACACATATATATGGTATACATACTGACATATATGTTTATATATATATAATATTCAGTTGCAGTGTGTAAATGTGAAGAAGACACAGCTTACAGAAATATAAGTAAGAATGATAACAATTTGAAATTATTGGAGAACTTGTTAAGTATCTGTGAATAAATAACTGGGAATATAAAATCATAGCATATATTTGAGACAAATTTTTGAACAGGAGATGGACAATATAAGAATATGGTCATCAGTAATTTCTTCCATGACTTAGCAGGACAGGATACAGAAAAATACCGTGTACTTATGTTTAAACACTGCAGGTTGTGTCAAGGTAAGCTAAGTGTTAGCCACATTGCTACTGGGTAATCTCTGTTCAGCAGCCGCGATAAATAATTATTGCCTTTATATTAAAAGCAACCAATTTGTCTGACTTCTCTTCCATGACAAGCCCAACACTCCAGAAGGCACAGGAATTAATTACGCCAAACAATGGTCAGAATAGAGCAAAGCATAGTAATTTTAGCTTGCCAGATTCCTTGAAATGTATTTAATTCTTGGTCAGGTGATCTTGTGTTTGTATATCTATAATATTCTTCAGAAATCATGTATGCTGGAATTAAGTCTTGGAACACAGGAAAAAATGGTGGTTATTATCTTGTCAACACTATTTGGACTTAATAAATGAATAATGTTTTTTACAATGAAGATATATTTGTCCCAGTGTTTGTCCCAGCTAAGTGTGGTTAATACACCTACCTAGCTCAGTATGTTGCATGGGTGTAGCCTTTGCTGGGTAAAAACTTGTTGGATGGCCAGACCCAGAGACTGATTGTGAATGGACTTAAATCCGCTTGGTAGCTGGTCACAAATGGCTCTTCCCAAGGCTCAGTACTGGGGCCAGTCTGAAGGCTGAAGGGAGACCCTATTGCTCTCTGCAACCACCTGAATGGAGATTGTAGTGAGATGGGGGCCAGTGTCTTCTTCCAAGTAACAAGAGACAGGGCAAGAGGAAACTACCTCAATTTGTGTTCAGGAGAGGTTTAGACTGGATATTAGGCAAAACAGGCTGCCCTGGAGTTATTTAAAAGATGTGTATACATGGCAAGGGCATAGCTTAGTGGTAGACTTGGCAGTGTAGGTTGATGATTGGTTTCAGTGATCTTTAGGGTCTTTTCCAACCTAAATGATTTTCTACTCCTATGATTTTATGTTGAACCAGCCATCTAGACTTTTTTATAGATTTGCTTTTTTTCAGGAAAATTTTCAGGATTTTTTTTTTAATTTTCTGAATATGTTTCATCTGTCTCATTTCATGAAGAGCTGATCTCTTTCTCTGATGTCTCAGAAACTCCCTAGAAAAGTGTCCCTGAAAGTCCTGCCTCATGTACCAGTGAGCACTGTTCCTGTCTAATATTCTAACTAAGCAATCAACTGCCTTGTCTGAGTTTCTTCAAATGTAAAAAAAAAAAATAAGTGAGCTTTAGAACTAAAATTGATTAGGCTTTTCTAAATGTTTATTCACTTCCTGCTTGCTTTCAGACATCTGAGGAGAAATCAGGAGACTTGATTTTTGTACTTCTGTTCACCAAACTAGTGTTTTTGATATCTATGTTGATATGAAGACCTCCAGGTTTTCATTTGAGATTGCAAAGACTTATTTACTAGAGATGAAACTATAGGACTTCTTCCATTTCCTTCTGCTATAACCATTTGTTATAGGGTTTATATCATATTGTAGATACTCAGCTGATATTTTCCTTAGTACCTATGGATGTGAGTCCAAAGAATTAGTCTTCGATGATGTGGGTTGCCTTAAATTCATGGGTGAGAGTCTGATGTTGCAGAACATCCAGCCCATTGTAAAGCTAGAGACTAGGGCCATATTCTACTATTGCTGTTGGCTAGATTGTAGCTGACATAAAGTGTTCTGCCCAGAAACGAGTTGGAGTATGACTCAGGTTTCCTTTTGAAAAATAATTGACTCATCCAGAAAACTCAAATCTATTAGCTGATCTCCGTCCATGCTTTAAAACTGATGCATGAAACCATAAGTAAAATCAGAACAGACCAGACATGTATTTTCAGTTTTTACAGGCTGTATGTATGCTTGTTGGCGAACTCGCCAGGATATATTGTAGGTCCAACCTTTACCCTTGCTGGCATAAACGTTTTTGCCTTCAGCACTGGAAGCCTGATAATGAAAGGCTTGCAGAAAAAATTAGACAACTGTGAGCTGAGGAAGTGGAGTTTTCATCTGTGAGCATTTGAGATAAGGTATGTAATAATAAAATTTTTCTGAATGTATGGAGTAGACTGCTGCAGTTTATGCCTAATCATATATTTAGCGAAATTTGCAAACAAGATCAGCAATTACACAGCTAAATGAAACCAGTGCATGTGTCTGTCTATGCCATAGGAGCTATAAACAAAGAAAAACAAGCAGAAATTTTTAGGTTCCTTTGCAGTAGCAAGAAAGAGAATGCAAGAGAAGAGTGCTCTGATCATAATACCACTGAAACAGGGACCATCTGACTTGTCTGCTAAAATATTTTTTCAGTGTAAATTTTGTATTGGCCACAGGAATTTTCTGTTAAATACATTTCAATCTTGACATGTACACAATAGTCTGATTTTCCTGGAAGTTGAAGTAGTAAAAGTAAAATTCATAACTGAAGCAAACACCTCTTATTTCTTGGCATCAGGGAGATGATCTATTTATGCAGTAGTCATCAGCCCCAAAAGATAAATATAGCAGACTGACAAATATAGATAATTTATGTGAAAACACTGGAAATTATGTAACAGTCCTTAGGGGAAAAAAAAAAAAAAAAAAAAGGAAAAATAAAAATGGAGCCGTCTCCCAGCTGTAAGCCCTTATGGATCAGCTTTACCAGAGTACAGGCAGCTCTTCACTGAATATTTATAGGTATACATTTACTGGAAACTTCATTAAACTTAAATTGGGAAAGATTTGCTCCAATGGGAAAAAGATTTGTTTTTTCAAGGTGCAAAACCTGTTTCAAATAAATATTCAGCCTGTTTTGTCTGTCCTCACTGAAATTTGAGTAGAATGTGACTTTGTTTTGCCAAAAAAAAAAAAAAAAAAAAAAAAAAGCAAGCAAAATCCTTCAGACACATTTTTACTTTGGACTAACGTTCACCTGTGTGAAACAGAGCATTTTTTCTCTTCCTGCGTTGGAGAATGACCAAGGGCTGGTTGATATCCTTAGCAGAATGCAGCCTTTCAGCTCCAGACTCTGCCGACATTCCTCTTCTCCTCAGAGCCCTTGCCTTAAAAGCACTTGACTGTCTTGTTTATTTGATTGTGGTCAGATAGGAAGACTGAACTTTGATGGACAGCTGTTCTCCTACTAGATACTAATAGATTTGGTCTGTCCTATTTGGATGTGGGTTTTTTTATTTTTGTTATTCTGTATTTTATTTTATATAAAAAACTTTTATTGATTTTATTTTTTTATGATTTTATTTTATTCAAATTTTATTTTTAATTTGAATTTTATTTTATTTATTTTATTTTAAATTTTATTTTAATTTAAAATGTTTATTATATATTCTAAAGGCTTGGAAAATTCTGGTGCTCATGAAGTGGAGAAAGCGCATTTAATTCTTAAATGAATTTTAGAAGTTGAAAGGTGAAAATTTGGAGTTCAGTTGAAGCACACAGACCCTTTTGTGGTGTCCGTAAGCATAACTCAATGCTAGATATAATGACAATATTTTATTCTTAAAAATGTTTAGCACTGTGTAAGGGTCTGAGCTCCCACTTATTTTCTAGCACAGGAATTGTTCTGAGGTCAGTGGCACTGAGGGTGTTTATTTCAATCTGAAGATGGCTTCCACCATTATCTGCTGTTCTCAGTGCTTTGTTATGAGATCAGAACCTTGTGTGAGCCTCAGTGGTGTTTGCATGGCAAAGTGCAGAAAGGCAGATGCTGCTCTCTTTTATACCAGTTCTACAAAGAGGTCGCTTACTGGAAGCACTGGAGACTCCAATAGACAGCCAATGTGAGCAATGGCATCTTCAGTTTCTCTGTATCAAGAGCCAACTTTGTGGTTTCTGCAGTAAGGTTTTTTAATGTGGACAGCATAAAATTTTCAATATAGCAATGAAAACCTAATTCTGCAGATCCAGTAAGCTACATTTTTGTCCCACTCCCTGGGACCTTGATTTCACTGTGAATGTTGTTGTGTGATAACAGGGCTGCATCAGAGGAAACCCTATCAGAACTGGGGACTGAGGTAACAGGGTAACCCTGTGTTTTTCTCTGTGCTGCTTCATCTTCACAGACATTTCTCAGCTCTGAACTGCCTTTTTTTCCTTTTATTATAACTTATTATTAATCGGCACCAGTAAGAGAATGTGCACAGTCTGAAGTGACATTACAATCAAGTACCATTATTTTCAAAATGTGGGTCTAGTTCTCCTCTTAGGCTTGAATAAATCAATTGTAACCTTTATGAAACTTTGAGAGAGCTACAGGTGTGACAATGTAAGAAGGGCATAGAACAGTGCTTGTGCCGGGATGATACTTTATCCTCCACAGACCTACTCTTGCTATCTTTGCGTGGCAGCTATTGAACTGGCTAACCAAGACAAAATGTCCTTATTAAATTCTATCTGATTTTTCACTGCCATTACCGATGTAAGTAGAACAAAACAAGTTTTTGTGTTTCCTTGCTGACTATCAGCAACATCACAGTGTCTTGGGTTTCCAAAGATGTAAGTAGATTGTGCATTAAGGGATGGCCTTAGGAGGGAAATGATACTGGAATGCAACCTTTCAAGATTAGCCCTATAGATTTGACAGATTTTTAGATGGTGACAGAACACTGGAACAGGCTGCCCAGGGAGGTTGTGGAGTCTCCTTCTTTGGAGACATTCAAAACCCGCCTGGACACATTCCTGTGTAACCTTATCTAGGTGTTCCTGCTCTGGCAGGGGGATTGGACTAGATGATCTCTTGAGGTCCCTTCCAATCTCTAACATACTGTGATACTGTGATACTGTGACTTTCCTTTTTTACATTTGCCATTCTCCAGCTCAAATTATAAAACTTTAGCCACAGTAAATGCATAAAAAAATGGAAGGAGTCCAAGTTTCATCCTCTTCCTCCTCCTTGCAGCTCTTTTACAGTCTTTTTCCTTCCCACCTGACTTTTGGTGGGCAGAGCAGCAAAAGCCCATTTATTCCTGTTTGGGCAAGGAACATTATTTACACTTTATCTCAAGGGAGTTGTTCAAGTCACTGCATAAGCCATAGCGTGCATAGATGAATCTTGAATTGCCCATCACTCTCAAATACTATGAGGATGATCTATAAAAGTCCAGATAAATCAAAGGGTCAAAATTCCCCAGGCTCCATACTCTGTGGGCCAGTCCTTGTAGTACAACAAAATTCCTTTGTCAAATATATCCGTCTCTGAGGTATAGTTGAAACTTTAAAGCATTAACATTCTAGTGCAATATGGATATGAGAAAACAGACATGAGTACAGGCAGGTAACCCTCTGGAATAAGAACACTTTTTTATCTGAAATAAAATGATGCAGAGATAAAATATGGAAGAGGGAAAGCTTAGGTCATTCCTTCAGAAAACATTTTTCTTCTTTTGTGTGCTGAAATGTATTTATTTACACAAAAAAATTATCCTTTAATGGGACTGAGAAAAGCCTCTTGGCACACTGAGACCGATGTCTTTTTTATTAATTTTACAGCAAAAGGTCAAAACTATATCTATTAAGTATATTTATACAGGAAAGTGCTAGACACACTTGTTTACATAATGAGATTGACATCCGTGTCTTGTAAGATAATGATCTTGAGACACAGTCCCGATGTAGCTCTGATCAAGTTAATAGAATTGACTTTGGCCCCTTTATTTTCTCCCAGCTCTTAACCCAAAATGAATTGTGTTAATCTTTCAAGAAAACTGTCTTAATTTTGTATGCCTTATTAGAATGTATGTGCTCTGGTGTCTGAATTTCCTTTTGTTTGGCAATGGAGATTGCTTCGACTTGCATTTTGCTAAAAGCCACCTGTAAAATCTGCATTTTTTTCTTTGTTTGTTTTTTTGGTGGTTGCTGGTGTTTGTTTGTTTGTTTTTGATTTGGTTTGGTTTGGGTTTTTTTTCAGAAGGCAGTTTTCTGGGACTTGAGAAGATTCCAGGCAAGAAAAACAATGTAACTGGAAGAGGTCTTTCTACTCTATTATTCTGAAGTCCATCAAAACTGGTACCCCACACACCAGTTTTACAAATGGTACCAACCTGTGTTTAAACTCTTTGCCATGAGCCAACATTTGGGGGGTTCTGCCTTCCTCTCATCAGCAACCAGACAATCAAATGATATGTGACTTCATCACCCCTAGGTCACCTGGGTAGATGTGTGACTTTTTAGGGCCACTGTGCATTTATGCTATTTATCACAATTACAGAAACACCTGTGCTCAACAAACTTAATCTGCTGGAAATTCAGCACTCAACAAACTTAATCTGCTGGAAATTCAGTCTTTAACTGCCTTCAAAATGGTGTCTTTATGCACAGAAAAAAAAAAAAAAAAAAAAAAAAAACATAAAAAAAGAAAAGGAAAGGGCAAACCCCACAACAATGTCTGTTTTATAAAATGCACTATTTTCCTTTTAGGCTGAAGCTTTGGGAGTTTCCATGTTCAGGCTGAAGAACTAACTTAAATTCAGCAACTATGTATTGGAGCTTTTATGTCACCTAAATTTATTCATATAATAGGCTGCAAATTAATCTTATCTTATTAGTCAATAATCTAAGTTTACTCTGTAGCCAATGGAGGGAATCAGTGCCTTCACAGAGTGATATATCTTGTGCTAAAGTAAGATAAGATGAATTATCCTGTAGAGGAGCTGATTTCTCTCCGCTGTATGAACACAGAGGGTGTGTCCTTTTTTGCTCAAGGTGAGATAAAAAAAGTTTTAGAAGGTCAAAGTTAAGTGCTATGAAAACCAGTCCAAGATAAAGATCTTAACAAGTAGGACGATGATACTTAAATAACCTAAGATTTAAAGGTTGCTATGGACACACTTTCTTGGGGATGTGCTCTTCTAAATCCCTGTTCTCTTTGAAAGCCCGAATGCACAA
The DNA here is from genome assembly GCF_963264785.1 of Psittacula echo. Classification (NCBI taxonomy): domain Eukaryota; kingdom Metazoa; phylum Chordata; class Aves; order Psittaciformes; family Psittacidae; genus Psittacula; species Psittacula echo. Next base: position 7,223,591 of record NC_137742.1, on the reverse strand, counting down.
GTTCAGCTGAACATCCAGATCTCCATGTATGGATGTTAAAGTCCATTTCTGAGAATTTAAGGGCTCACTTTCACTGGGATTTAAGGATGTAACACTTGTACAACCTCCTCCAATTTCACTTCCTTGGTATTATGAATACTTCAGAGAAAGAAGTCAACCGAGTGCCAGATTTTGGATGCCTTTGGTCTCCTGAGATGACCTACCCAATGCAGCTGGGACATGAGACTTGGCTTAAAGTGTTCCTTGGTTAATATTGTGTAGATGCAACTCTGATTTCTGGAAGATGCTCAAGAAATTTTATACTATGAAGACTTCTGTATTGTTTTTAGTTCCCAAAGGACAAAACCAATGCAAGGCATCTCAGAGTTCACATCTGTTATTGACTTGCAAGTAAAAAGAAAGATTCTAAGAGGCTGTTTCCATAAAACAAAGCAAGTAAGCTAAATGTTTTCTGCATGTAATTGAAAAATTGTCTCAGTAATAAAAGATGCAGAACAGGGAGCAATAGCATGTAAATAACCAATCAATTTGAGACCTGGTATATCTGTGTTCAACAATAATACGTGCTCTGTTAAATCTCTTTCACAGGTGCTTTATGTTCCTTTACAGCACTGCACTGAATTTTGCTTTCTGTATTTTGTACTGAAAACACATTCTTGTTTTCCTTCTGGTAAAATGTTAGTGTTTACTGGATTTCATACTAAAATAGAAATGCAAAATAAAGATTTCACAGTACTGGTCATTCATCTACATCTGCAGCTATCAGTTATAAATACTCTATGTATGAAATGAGATATATGACCAATACTACAATGCTTTCATTTTAATAATAAATAATGGACAATAGATAGATAGATAGTCAGACAGACAGACAGACAGACAGATAGAAAGAAACCTGATCCAAATCACTGCTAAGATGCATTGATCAGATGCTAAGAGACATACTGGGATATCTGAGCTCCCCTTATTTCTGTTTTAGACTGCAAATAATTGAATATTCATGATGCAAAGAGTTATTACCTGTGTGTAGGGCTAACTCAAGCTGGTCTGAGAAAATTCAACTCATATTGGAAAGCTGATGTCATGATTTTCCAACATTACTAGAAATCTTCACCATGGTTCATAAATTTATAAATGATTTTGAAGTCATTCATCTCTTCAGTTGAGACTTCCGATCATATTTCCCAAAAAGAACCATGTCATCCCAGCTAACTTCATAATGACAGTCTAGCATAAGAGAAGTTTCTCTGGGCTTTCACTACTGTCAGTGGAGGGAAGAAGATATTAGCAGTGTGATACAGACTGTTCGCATAGTAATCCCATTCTATGACAGTTCTAACTCTTTAAAATCACTTTCAATATTAAGAGAATTTATAATGCTATTAGCTTATGTGGTTTGCTCAGGAATCTGAGAGTAGACAAATGGATGCAGGACTCAGAGTACAGCAAACAAACAGAGCACCTTTGCATATTGGGTGCTCGGGATGGGTATTTAAAGGACTCAGTTCAGTCCTCACTGAAATCAGAAAGCGATGTGCACTACCTCCTAGCATAACTGTTAATAGGGATATACTTTATCCTGTTAAAGGACAAATACAGAGGATTAATAAAATCTGGGAACTCTTAGAATCTTTTTTAACCTTTTATTTTTAAACAATTAGGATTTTTTTTTAAACTAAACCAGATTTTTTTTCTGTGAAGGAGTTTATTTTTCTCATATGAACTTTTTTGTACAAAGAAAAAAATGTCAGAAAATGCATAAGTGATATTTTTCTGTCCATTTTCAAGTTTTGGTTTGTGTTTGCAGTCAATAATATGACAACCAAAATGACTGTAATTTTTCCTTCAAATGATTTTCTTTTTTAACTATTACCTGCTATACACACATTGCTAAACCTCCTCAGATCCCTGGTCTTATCCTGTGTCTGCAACACTTTCCTTTCTTTCTTTCTTTCTTTCTTTCTTTCTTTCTTTCTTTCTTTCTTTCTTTCTTTCTTTCTTTCTTTCTTTCTTTCTTTCTTTCTTTCTTTCTTTCTTTCTTCCTTCCTTCCTTCCTTCCTTCCTTCCTTCTTTCTTTCTTTCCTTTCTTTCTTTCCTTTCTTTCTTTCTTTCTTTCTTTCTTTCTTTCTTTCTTTCTTTCTTTCTTTCTTTCTTTCTTTCTTTCTTTCTTTCTTTCTTTCTTTCTTTCTTTCTTTCTTTCTTTCTTTCTTTCTTTCTTTCTTTCTTTCTTTCTTTCTTTCTTTCTTTCCTTCCTTCCTTCCTTCCTTCCTTCCTTCCTTCCTTCCTTCCTTCCTTCCTTCCTTCCTTCCTTCCTTCCTTCCTTCCTTCCTTCCTTCCTTCCTTTCCTTTCCTTTCCTTTCCTTTCCTTTCCTCTCCTCTCCTCTCCTCTCCTCTCCTCTCCTCTCCTCTCCTCTCCTCTCCTCTCCTCTCCTCTCCTCTCCTCTCCTCTCCTCTCCTCTCCTTTCCTCTCCTCCCCTCCCCTCCCCTCCCCTCTCCTCTCCTCTCCTCTCCCATCCCTTCCCCTCCCCTGCCCTCCCCTCCCCTGCCCTCCCCTCCCCTCCCCTTCCCTTTCCTCCCCTTCCCTTCCCTTCCCTTCCCTTCCCTTCCCTTCCCTTCCCTTCCCTTCCCTTCCCTTCCCTTCCCTTCCCTTCCCTTCCCTTCCCTTCCCTTCCCTTCCCTTCCCTTCCCTTCCCTTCCCTTCCCTTCCCTTCCCTTCCCTTCCCTTTCTTTTCCTTTCCCTTTTTTCTTTCTTTTCTTTCTCCATCTTTGTGCCATTAAACTTATCTTCAAAGCTCATTCTTTGTAATTTGTTCTAAAAACTAACATTTGTAATTCTTTGTACATTTGTTTTCCAGATGCTGCTGCCAACAAATTATTCCCCAGTGATTTAAGCTTAAATTTCACCTGTTACTGCTTGGCTCATAGGACACATTCTTTGAACTCAAAGGCTTCTAACTTCACTTTGTTTTCCTCCCCTCAAGAAAACTCAGAGCAAAATAGCAATTTTCACCCCAAAGCTACTAACGGACCATAAGAAAAGTTGGAATACAGCAAGAAGTTTCTAAATAAACAATTAAATAAAATAACCCACTGTGTCATTTGGTCATAAAAGGTGTGATGCTTAATAAAAATCTTGCGCAGATGATCAACCTTACTATAAAAGCAGTATCATGTTAACTACATTTGATTTGATACTAAAAAAAAACATTCCTGAAGTGTTTCATTATTTCAAATGGCAAGTTTTCTTACACATCCAATTTTTCTACTGATAAGTCTTACTTTCACTCAAGGAAAGCTGGTCGGTGAAACTCTAAACTAAGAATCTTATTTATTCCTGCCTGAGTAATTAAATCGGTACAGAACTGTGAGCATATCAGAGCTCACAAAACTTCTATCCCTGTCTGAAATGAAAATGCTGTAAAGCTTGTTCCAGCTGCTGCCCAGTCCTTCAACATCCTAGTTCCCAGATGTTCATGGCTGTGTTGGAGGTGGCTTAATTTGATTAAACCAGCAGTTACAGTCACAGCTGCATTCCTTGTTTTTTCCCTTAGCTCTCCAGGGCATCACTTCTCCCTCCTCTTCCCTATGGTCTTATTGTCCCCTGATAAATCTAGTGATAAACAGGTATGCCCAGTTCTTCTAGTTCAAAAGATTGTAGAGAAGGATGCTCACCAGTGCTTGCCCTGGTCTTACCTCTTGGCAAAATTCTGTCTCTTTTTCTTCTGTCATAGTGTATCTCTAGCATGGTAGTTACCTACTGAGAGAGGGAAGAGTTGGAAGGAGCTGTTTGAATTGGAAGCCCATTATTTTTTTATCTCTTTGTTTCTATGTTGTTTTTGTATCACCTAGAAGAGTTTTAGGGTTTGGTTTTTTTTTTTGGTTGTTGGGGTTTGGATTTGGTTTGTTGTTGTTTTTTTTTTAATCAACAGTATTTTATTGACTATTTTTCTGTATCAGATGAAGCACGCTTAAGAGAGAAATAAAGTACAGTGCACAAATAGTTAATATTATTTCACAGATCTATGTGTAAAAAAATCAATTTCAGTTATTCACAAACTTTTTTCTTCTTTCTCCACCCAATTACCTTATTGACCACTTACTTATAAACTAAAAAAGACGCACATTCTCTCAGACTGTTTCATAGAGGAAACAAAGAATTTTTTATTTAATCCTGATGTTGGTGAAAACCTACCAAGGGAAAATTCAGCTCAAATGTTTCTGCAGAATGTCACTGAATGAAAATAGATTTTACTTTTGCTTAGTTATTCATTTCACCTCATTTTATTTTTTAAATATGCATTTACACATAATCCCAGCATATGCAGAAGTCTGGTCATAACTGTTAAAATTCAAGTAAATTATTATTTCATTTATGCCAAATAATTATCATTATTATTGTTAATATTAATACTTAACATGGATACATAACTTCATCTCCTCATTTCTTATGAGAAGCAGGGATGGGGAAAGGATATCTTTAACTAAGGTACTTGAAAATTAAATAAGTAGCTAAAGCAAACATTTTGAAAAGCTTATCCTAGGAAATAAAAGTGGGTAGGTTTCATAACTGCTAAACACCATTGCCTGCTATTGAATTCCACTGCGGAGAGTGGATTAACAGCTGTTGTCAGAAGTTGTTGGTATAATGGAATTATTTATGGTGTCATCTGTTTAATTCTTGTGGGAAATGTCCACACAGTCTGTCAATGAAGTACATGAATACAGCTAAAGCATGGTTTATTGACTATTCCAGATTATTTCATTTTATATATGGTAAAACAGGCAAATTTGAAAGCATTAACCATAGCTGGCTTCTCTGAGTTTACCTTGTCAATGTTAGAGCTGTTTTGAAACATGGCTCTTCCTTGTATTACCTCCAACCAGACTTCACTGGTACCACTGCTTGAATGTCCAGAAGTTCACATTTAATAAGTGCAATAATACTTTGCTGTTACAAAGAGGGTTATCTTGTAAAGATTGATGGAGATTAATTCTAGTCCTCTCATTCTCATCTGGAGCTTCAAAAAACGCTTTGGACAAAACTCGTTGTCTGTGTTCTTATTTTTCATTTCACTGCACTTTTGCCATTGTCTCTCTTGGCTGCGGCTAGAAGCAGAATTGCAGAAATGCCACCAGAAAGGCTGTGCTACTGAGGAATAGATGAAGCATGTTGTTTCAGATTTAATTAGAAAAGTTTTGTACAGATTTGCTCTGTAGGCCACATTTCAACATTAAAGTTGAGGGCAGCTGATGCCATCTGCTTCATTTAATGCAAATTCAATGCAGCCCTTCGGCTCTTGGCAATTTACCAATATGGTCCTCAAAGTATCTGGGCAAACTATGACCACCCCTGCTGTACTGGGTGCTCTGTTTTCTCCTCCTGCTTTTGAAAATCAAAAGTAGCCCCTTCTGCTTTTGCCTCAGTGCCTAAGCAGTGGTGGATTTTTTTTTTCTGTGGCTGGTCGTATATGATTTCAAGAAAAAGGCTAGTTTCTATCAATCAAAAAAACAGCACTCATCATTAGTCTTCTGGGACACATGCTGCAAACCCTTAGGACCATCTTTTCAAAGAAGGAGAATATTGTTTCTGATGTTAAGTTGATGGATGTTTCATGTACTGCCTGTGACAATGACACAAGAATTTCCAAGAGCAGAGGATCCTCCCAAACCTGTCTTAGCTGCTTTATGTGATCCAAGCTTTAAAGAACATCTATGTCTCACTTCTTACTGGGTGCCAGTACTGAAAAATACAAAGAGATGCCCAGGAGAAAAAGTTGTTGTTAGAAAGTAATTATTTGTCATGTTATCTGTCCAATTCAGAAGGGAACTGCCACAGAGTAGGGATCTGGCTTTCCTGTGTCTCAGCAAAGTGCTACATACAGCTACAGAAGATTCGAAATTAACAATGAAGTAAAAAAAGGACAATTAATCATTATAATCCTTTTCTCTTTTTAAGCACTAACTTTACAAAATGTCATAAAAATATGTTTGATCACAAGAATGATTTCTAAAGTTCTCTTTTACAAATCAACCTATATCAAAAGCAAATCAACCAAACAAAATCACCTTATGCAGACCTATGGTTACCAATATGTTTAACCTTATAGTTGCCTTAGTAGCTCAAACTGATCTTTCTTTTTTCACAGAGGGAGATAGGAGACAAAGGGAATTCAGCTGATTTTCCTGAGGTCACATGGAAAATCTATTACAGATCAAGGAAACATACCAATGTGTCCCACCTCCAAGGTAATGTCAAAGCTTCTGATAAGTGTGCATTGGTCACAAAAGCACTACACTAAAAATATTAGGCATTTGAAGCGCCATGGTTGTAAAACTTTTCAAGAATAATTGCACACTTGATATTTAAGATAGTAGGAGTTGAATGTATTAAAAAAGGAAAGAAATGGGGGGAGAAAGAAGGGGAGGAAAAGAGACAACAGACTGCACTAAGTCTGCTACAGACAACGCTTGCATTGTGCTATCATATCTTGAGATCTGTATTTCTGTATCTTGGAAGAAATTCACTCTGCAGCAGTCTGGCAGGGACAGAAGTGTAGCAGATACAGCTGCTGAACCTGAGCTGTAAAGAGGACAAAGCCAAACTCTTTGTGACAAAAATTAAATAAGAAATATCAGCTTTATCTTTCTATCTGTTTATTTCTTTATTCACTAGCTTGTGTGCTGTGGGTGGAAGGCAGGCTGGATATTTGGAAAATCTACTTCATCCAGACAGTAGAAAACCACTGTACTGAGTTACTCAGAGGGGTTTCTTACTCTCCTTTCTTAAAAGTTTTCATCATTCTCCTAGAAAATGTCATTTCTGATCTCACCTAATGATGGCAACAACCCCACTTTAGGCAGAAAGTTCAATGGGGGACCTCCAGAGATACCTGCCAGTTTACATTTCCATCGTTTCATGATTGTTTAATAGCTTCTTCTTGGGATCCCAGCCTCCAAAGAAAACTGGGGAAATTGGCTACACTGCAGATGTTATCTTGGAACATCTGGGGTTGGAAAATCATTTTGAACTTGGCAACTTCAAAAGGTTTCATGTACCTAAAGTACAAATTCAAGTTTAGCTACCTTTTAGAAAGTCGCTTAAGGCTCTGTTTATAATCCACAACCATGAATAAAGACTTTTATGACATAATGTAAATGCTTTTAAGATGCAATTTAGGTTGCTACTTTAGATGAGATGAATCATGCAATAAGGAAGCCCTTTCTCTTCCTTGACCAAGAGGAATCCTGGGTTGAGTAGGTCAGCTAGAGACCTCTACACTGGTTCTTCTTACATTTAATTGGAAGAAAAGATGTGTTCACTGAAACTGCCATCTTTCGCAGTCATAGGGATGTTTCCATTTGGCAGAACAAATGCATCCATTTTGAAGTTTTGAGGAGTTTATTTTTAATGTGCATTAAAAATATATTTTGACTGTATGACATATTTAAATTTTAGTAGCAATATTTTATAAATATATTGCTTCAGCATTATCAATATGAAATTATTTCAATTAAAACTATAAATACTATTCTTTTATTTCACACAGAGAGCAAACTATCTATATTTCAACTATTCTCAGCTCAAGTTTTTCCTTCCTGTGAAGCCCATGAGACTGCTGGACTTCTTTTTTGTTATACTTAAACTCATTTTACCTTTGAACATAGTCATTGTTAAAGGTTGATAGTGTACTTGTATTTGAGTTGGTTTCAGAAAATGAATCTTGCTATGGGAAATATTCTTAATATTACCCACTTTTAAATTCAGATCAAGTTGATAACATGATTTAGGGTTTACTTTGCCTTTTACCAAAGACTAAATATGTGTGTTTATTTTTACATGTAAACATGAAAGCTGTCTTTCAACCTTGTTTGAAAAGTGGTATGATGCCTAGGCTTGCCAAAAATGTACCAATTTTATTAATTGCCCTTTTAAAATCCTTTCAATCAGTAAAAATATTTATTTCTAAATCAGATTTATAACTCTCCTGGGCATGTATTCTATGATTAGAATATCACACATTTCTTACAGTACACTTGAAAGGCAGAAATGTATTTCTTTCCCCATTTTACAGGAAAGCAGAAGGGGAGACCCAGAAATGTGGTTTGCTCTTCTGTCTTCATCTAACTGAAGAAAAAGATAGAGCCAGACATCAGGATCTGTTCTTCAGTGACTTATCACATCATTTCATGCTCATGAAATGCTGAAATATCAATAAATCCCACAGTAAATTGATTAAGAACAGAACTCAATAACCACCATCCAAGGGAAAACGCTGGTGAAAACGTGTAAGTGGACTGTCCATAGATTCACGTTTTCAGAGAGGATTGATCTTAAACAGATAACTTTGGAGAGCATATAAGAAGGTTTGTCTGACCAGTCATAACAAAGAGAAATAAACTCTCAGTTTAAACCAGAGGTATCAGCTATTTCTCTTGCCTGGTAAGCCCTCTGAGAAATAGGGTTCTAAAATTAAGACAGGGCCAAAAGGGTCAAGTTGAAGAAATGTGGTTCTACCAGCCTTCAAATTGAAGACTGCAGAAAGAGTATTTGGAATTAACACAGATTTTCATAGATTACTCATAAACATAAGAGAAAATGAGATATTCATGGTTTAACCCCAGCAGGCAACTAAACACCACACAGCCACTTGCTCGCAGTTCCGCATGTAGTGCAATAGAGAAGGGAATTGGAAAATGGTAAAACCCATGGGTTGAGATAAGAACAAGTTAATAATTGAAATAAAGTACCCAAGAACCACAAGTGAAGCACAACACAATTGCTCACCACCTGCTGGCTGAGATCAACCCTGTCCCAAGCAGCAATCAGTCCCTTCTGGATGACTTCCTCCAGGTTATATACTGGGTATGATGTGCTGTGGTACGGAATACTCCTCTGGGTAGTTTGGGTCAGGTGTCCTGTCTCTGCTTCCTCCCAGATTCTTGTGCCCCTCCTCAATGGCAAAGCATGAGAGACTGAATAGTCCTTGATCAGGGTAAGTGCTACTGGGGCAGCAACTGAAACATTGGTGTGTTATCAGAATTGTTCTCAGACTAAAGCCAAAGCACAGCACTGCACCAGCTACTAGAAAGAAAATTAACTTTATCCCAGCCGAAACCAGGACAGGCAGACAAGATTATCTGAATCACACAAAATTTGTATCTAATTAAATAGGGAGTGTTTTAATATAAGGAGATGCAAAGTTCATAACTATAGATCATGCATAAAAAGGAGGCACGTTTCCAGTAAAACAGTGCTAGTGGTTACAATAAACAAACATAACATGAACCCTATTTTTGGGGTTGCGGATACCCAAATAGGAGGAAGGGTAGGAAGAGGAAGGTGATTTCTCTGCATACATGTTAGCCTTAGGTTAATATACCTGTGCTGGTTTTCTTGATTACACTGAGTTTTTGATGAAGGCCTAATTCAAAATGCTTCTCTTTGGAAAGATTGCTGAAGAAACAAGCATCATTAGGGATGATACACTAGGTAAGGGAGATGGGAATTTAGCTGATTGTTTCATCTGTGTGGTTACCTAGAAATATAGCAAGTTATGTGGTTGCTCTTTGTGTTGATATATTGTGTTTGTCAGTGGTGCCTGTCACACTCAGATAGGTACCTCTTCTTGCTTTGCAAATGTAACTGTCTCAATAAGGATAATTAGATAAAGCCCCTGAGGTCCCATGTACCACAGTTTCCATTTCTTTCTTTCCGTTCTAGCCCAGGAAGCAAGCGGGGGTATCATATCAGCTCACCACTTCTCAGTTTGTGTTTGGGAAGGCTGTTGCTGTGTCCATGAAATGCATTTATACTCTACTTCTAAGGGTCAAAACCAAAATCCTCCAAGACTGTGGTCATCTTAAGGACTCATTAATTTGTCAAGGATACACAGGGTGAGTGAAAGGCCTTTGCTTTGGGGAGATCTCTGGAAGTAATTTGAACTGCCATTGCACCAACTTTCAATAATTCAATCATTCCTACTTCTGAAGAGTGAATACACATCCTTAAAACTGTGTATCAGGAGGCACACCATAAACAAAACTAAACTAATCAAAGCCTATAATAAAAGGAGATAAAATTTAGTTTCTGGAAAGACTTTTCTAAAGCAATCTTTCACAATTTCTACCCCTGAAACACCAAACAAAGCAATCAAATATGCAACATGCACATTACTAGCTCCTATGTGTTATTTGTTTGTTTTACCTTGAAAGTCTTAAATGACTGCACTGAAAATTAAAAAAAAAAAAAAAAAAGAAAAAAGGGAAAGAAAATGATGCCCTGATTGGATGTAAGTCACCTGGGATGATCAGTATGCCAATTTTTGAATAAGAACATGAAGCATTGAGTGATTTACTGCTAATCCTATTGCGTGAGCTGGAGGAGGCTAAAGAACAAAGGTTTATAGTCCCTTTGGAGATTTGTTTCATCTGCACATCAACCTACAATTAATGGCCATTTAACTGTTGTTCTGCTGCTGGACATTGGTGGATTGGTTCAGTAAATAAAAGTGACAGAGCAGTGTCCCATGGCAGCATAATAGAAACTGGCTGCACCTGTTATTTGCAAATCATTGTTTGCCAGGGCATTGACCTTTTCTAGTCTAGGTAAAACTAATAGGAGAAATTATGGGACTGATGACTTAAATTTCATTGTAAGAACTTGTATGCAAGGATCTCAGTTTCTTAAAATTGACTGCAAACCACAGTACCATGTCAGTATTACCAGCTCCTCCCCTTTTCCTAACTAGTGATTACCTGGTGGTAATGACTAGTTGGTGAGTTAACACTCATTAAAGCAAAAAGCAGTGATTACCTACTCTAAGGGCTTGTTGGGAGGAAAAGATTACTGTGTAATGAGCAGTATGTAATATCAAAGTTGTTTCTCATTTTCTCTCCCAGTGAATAAAAGAGAAAGGGAAGATTATGCTGAAAGAAGGAAAGAAAAAAACTCAAACCAAAAAAAAACCCAAAAACCTGATGTAGCTCCTCCAAGCACGTGTGCTTTGCATCTCAATACAGTTAGAAAACAGTTGCCATCAGATAACTGAGCATCTACAAATATTTAATGACAGATTTGTCCTCTGTTTCAGCTGCCAGAGACAGGATGGGAGCGGTGAGAATAGAGAGAGAAGGAGAAGGCAGGGCAGTGTGATTTCATTTCTTTATCTCTGCTGCTGTTACTGAAGTTAGAAGAAAAAAGAAGACAAGTTTTACAGTTGGCCTAACTCCCTCATTTCCTCTGTTTCTCCTTTGAGGCTGCAGCTGCTTTCTTGAAACAACCTAGCTGCAGAGATGGATTCAAAGTTGGTCAGGAGTCCAAGGAGTGGCATGTGCCAATAGGGAATTCAACAGGGTTTGCACAGCATGTGTAAGATGGGGATCAGGACTATAGTAACTGGATAGAACTGCTTTCACGCTTGAATTTGTCAGCAGTGCCTGGGGATATTTTCAGAGTGCATCTCCAGTTTATTCAATAGTATCTTGATGAAAACAAAAAGAGAAAACAGTAGGTTTTTCTTACTTAAGGTAAGAAAAGGTCTCTCCTTACTTAAATCTTTAAAGCGTAAGAGGAAGCAATAGTAACAAAAGAAAGCCTATTTGGAAGGGGTCTTCTTAAATGTGTATATCATATTTACCCTTGGGAAGTGTAAAGGGCAGTGATTGGATTGAACCTAACCCCCAAAGCATAGGCATGGGATGATTTTATAACTCATTTCTCTCTTTGCATTCACTCCACACAGCTGGACTATTGCATCTGTCTTCAGAGCATCTTCTTCACCCCAACTTACCGTGGAGGAGAAGGCAGACAAACATGACCCATTCACTTGGCAGGGTATCCAAAGGAAGTACAGGCACGGTGTGAGCTGCTGCCCTGTGGAGCTAAGCTGCAGGAGTGAGGCAAAGACAGAAAAGCATGCTTATTAAAGCTTCATTGATTAAGACTAACAAAATTGTGACATCTTCAACACCAGCAGTTGGTTGACTACACTCACACTGTTCTCCAAACCCAGGAAAACACAGGTGCAAGATAGGCTGACATAGGAGGCCAGCTGAAATAGGCACACAGTTGGGCTGGGGTGGGAAACACAGCATGAATCCTCAGCTCCCCCTGAGCCTCCTGGCAGGAAGCAGTGAGAGAACTGAGTAAAAATATGGCTGGACTCATTTACTGCACAGCTCAAGCCCTTTACAGAAAGCCAGACATGTAAGCATGTGGCTAACAATCCTAAAATTAACGTGCTGTGTTCAAATGGACTTTGAACAATTTGCTTCCATTCTGTCTGCATTTGCTTGTCTGAAAATAAAGCAGGAAAGCAAGGGGGAAGAAGGGGAGAAAATAAGGATTAGCTCTGTCCCAACTGAATCCAAGACAAGGACTATTAAAAGCTAAACTCAGCAAAGCATATTAGGCATCTTGAGAGGTCTGCCAGCCTGTGCATGTCAGACACAGTCTATGGTGTCACTGGTTCTGGAAATCATCATAGTGAGGACTTGAAGAGCCAGAAGTGGCCTGGGTGATGCAAAACCAGATCCTGGAGAGCACAAGTAAGTGAAGACTGTCAGAAAAACCAGGAGATGCCAGGTTGCTACCCTTGTATCTCTAAAAACGCTATCAGTATTTTGGAGGACTTGGCAACCTTAACTTCCCCGCTGACTTGTTTGGATGCAGAGCAGAAGATGCAGATCTTGTCTTGCCTTCCCCTTAGCATTGGTTGTGTTGCCAGGAGCCAAATGATACCATGCATGTAATCCTGGAAAGAAGAAAAGTCTGGAAATTGTGAAGCAATAATTCACTGCACTGCTTAAGCAAGGAAAGGGCCCCCTAGTGCAACATGACAATTTACATGGAGACATCATAGGGAGAATCTGAGTAAAGAAGGAGATAATTGGTGAAAAAAAAGAAAGCACAGAAGAAAAAGACTTCACCTAAGTCATGTAGTAGAACAGTAGTGACGCCAGGAATAAATCACAGGTCTTCTGATTTACTTCAAGGTGCATCCAGTAAATTAATATTTCCTAGAAAGGCTTCTCCACTGTGAATTGGAGCAGATCCTCATGTGAACAGACTGACAAATCCTGGCCAGCATCTGAACCTATGGAAAAAGCTAGGGTTTAATATGCTGAAATTATGCTGGAGGTACAGCAATTAACAATGACATTTTGACTACAGATGCAGACATTTCTTGCTAACTTTCTTGTTTTCCACCTTCTGCACTTGTCTGTAATTGCACATCTGCTTGAATACAGGGCACTTGTTTTCCACAGCAGATTATTCAAAACCACTTCCAAAACACAGGAAAATTACTCTGCTTGTTTGTGTCCATCAGCTGCTCCTATTACTTCTTCGAAAAAAACCTTTTATTCCTCATGTTAGACATGGTGCCCCTTGGGTGAATAAAGGCTGGCGATCTTTAATTAAATTAATCAAAGCCAGGGACAAAATCTGTGGGGAATATTGGGAAAGCCTCTAGGTTAATTAATCAGACACAGACAAGTAGTTTAGGCCCAAAATGTAGTTGTTGTGCTTTCTTAAACTACAAAACGGTATGAATAGAAATATTTTCAGTTGCTGTTTTTAAAGGGCAGTGAAAAAAGCTCACACAAGGTCATAGCTGATTTATCCTAGTAAAGGCAAAATACTTCTAATTTTATCCCTAACCTCTCTCCACATTGCTCCTCAAATCCAACCCACTTTCCTATTCTTGCTTTTTTTAACTTTTCTGTGGTTTAAGTACAAATTTACTACTCATGAAAATATGCAACTAATTACTCTGGGATGAAACCAGGCAAAGTGGTAAAAATTGCACTTCTTGTTTTGCTCCTGTGCAACGACATCTCTGTCATTGTACATTTCTGTCATTGTAAATAATCTGCTGTGTGTCACAATACGCAAAATCATTTAAGAGTAAACCATAACAGGCAGGTCTACAATAGAGACATTGGTGGTTTCTCTTGACCATGCAAAGCCAATATGAACAGTGAAACCATCATGCCTCTGTAAAAAAAGCATGGATGGGATGCCAGCCAGATTTTTACAAGACCAATGAAGGGAATTTGCAGGATTTACTAGTAGCTTCTTTCTGGATGGGTTTTTGAATTGTCTCTCAACAACCATTCTCTTTGTTGACCTTGCATCAATCATCCTTTCACCTCATAACTAGCAACACAGTCTAGGAGACCATAGTTTTCAAACATAATATTGTAAAGAAACGTCCACAGTAATCTACTTTTATTTTTCGCATGATCATGGCCAGGTCTTGGAGGTCCCAGAAGACAGAACCTTCCCAGAAGAAAGCAACACAGTTTAGCATCAAGACACAGAAACATGTTCCTTACATTTTCACGGTGTCCTTATTTTCATTATATTAATTTTCTACTGTAATATTTTCAATCCAGTCTCCTCTATCTGATGTTTTATACTTTGCATATGCCTCTTTCTTGCCCTTGATTGCTTTTTGCCCACTCATATTCATTCAAATTAGCCTTTTTTACTTCCAGCATATTTATTGCTAGTTGGCATGAATAACCCTTGGGTATAAATTAATTTATATTTGAATACTTTCAATTTCGACTCTAATTCATATGTTTCAGTTAAGCCCCTGATGTCAAAAAGCCTCTCTAAGGAAAAGTGAATGGCTCAGGGGATGGGTAATAATCTCCCTTGTCTTCTCCCTATAGAGCTCTGGTTCAACTGGGCCTACAGAGAGTTGGTAATAGCTGAAAGTCCTTATTCTTTGATGGTTTTACAGATTGTTGAGTTACACAGGCTCCAGTGCCTTCATATACTCATTAAAACTGTGTGAAGAAAGAATGTTTTTAATTCAAACGTATTTGTTCAAATATAATTTTAAATAAAAGTTCATTATATATATTTACATAATTTCTGCTAGTAATTCCCTGAATATATCAGATTTTTGTTATTTTATTTTTATATGTTATATATAAATTGTACAATATATATTATATATAAAACATTTTAGTTTATTTGTGTTTACTTAAGAACTAGGAGGTGCTTTTGTTTATGAATTAGAGCATATTGGTGAGAAGCAAACAAGCACGGCTGCAGAGGAGCCAGCCTATCTGTTGTTTTTATTTCTAGTTTGTCACTAAAACAGATAGAAATTTCAGCTAAGGTCAGGATCCTTTTATGCAAGGTGGGGTACACGTGCATGGTAAGAGGGAAGGTAGGTCCCAGAAGAGCTTATTGTCTGCATAATGAGTGGGAACCAAATGTCTCCCAACAGTGTTGCCTATATATGTGATGGCTTTGGAGGAATGTGACAGGTAAGAATTGGATGCAAAGCATGCTAAAGAGCTGTCTGTCTCTTTCTGTCAGGTGGGGAAAAAACAGAACCGTTTTTACAGCTCAAATCTATGTATTTCAGAAAATATACTGATCTTTTTTTGTGCAAATAGATATTTTAAAATGTTCAAAAATCTCTACACCAATTTATGTCTAGCAATTTCATCCCGCCTTCCTCCACAGATGCAAAGCCATTGTGATTTGTTCAGTTTTCCCTGCTATTTATGACACCAGGGTCAACCAATTAGGGAACAAGCAGTGGAAGGTAAAAAACATAATAAGAAAAAAAGGGTGGCAGAGGTGACCAATCATATGGCATAAACTGTGAATCAGGATTAGTGGACATTCATAGCCAGCAGCTTGCAAGAAATCCATAGGCTCAAAATTGTTCACACAAACTGTTCAATGAGCGAGTACAGACACCAATCCATAAAGGTCAGATTCTACCCTTGCAGATTCCTCAAGCAGAAAAAGGAAGGGAGGGGGGCTAAATTAGTTGCATAAATTATTCTGAGAAGGTCTAGTTGTGTTTGTCACTTCCTACCCAAATGTCAATTACTCAGGGCCAGATGTTAGTACCCATTGATGACAACGTTTCTTCTAGGTCCTGAGGCAGAAAGTAATGAGTGAAGGTGGTAAATCTATGATAAAGGAGTCTTTAATAGACTAAGGTCCAGGTTTCCACATGGATTTAGATACCTAAATCCCTTTGGAGATCTCAGCTGTGGAATTCTGTACACAATTGAGTGAATGCGTAGTGGAGCTCTGGCAGTTACTTGGTTTTCTCCCGTTTTACTTCTAGTGGTCTTTCTGTTCAGTGGAGAAAGAAGGGGTTGAAAAGACCCTGAAAATCTGAAATAAAACAATAAAAAATATACTACTGGTCAGCATTGATCTCAGGAATAGAACTGGTTCAGTGTCAGCAACAATACCTAAAACTGACTATATTTTTGGAAAATAGCTTTTGGGCTTTTTTCTGATTTGCTGTAAAAAAAAAATTTTTTAATTCAGTTTGATTTTTCTTTTTTAGTTTCTGTAAAAAAAAAAAGAAATTGAAGTAACTTTTCCTTTTGAGTTTGGGATTTTCAGGTCATTTTTCATGTATTGTTTTTACCTTAGAAGTGTAGAGATTCTCATAAATATACTGGCTTACATGGCAGAACCATATCACAACAGAAGTTCTGTGATCTTGGCTTAGGCTTACAGTATATTATGGGAAATAGATTACTATCAGGCATCATGGAGGAGATAGTCCAGTAAGGAAACATGTTTTATATGGAGTATTTAGGGCATTTGGCACTCCAGTTCTGGTTCCCATAAGGCACCACAGTACTGTAACCAGATGCAGTTTACTATTGAACCAATGCCAAATGTAACATTCACATTTAATTTAACACACCAAAATTAAATATTTTGATCTGGGAATCTGGAAGCATTTTGTTTGACTGAAAATGTCAAAACAAAACATTACAGCATTTCTGAGTAGTCTTTTTACCCAAAAACTTTTCATGTAGAGAAAAAAAAAAAAGATATTTTAACTTTTTTGTCTGAGTTCAAGGTAACAACACAGAAATATGGGAGTGAACAGGATCTAAAAAGGATGTCTGATCTATTGTCCTGCCTAAGGAAAATCAGTTATTCTAACATAATTCCTAACCCAAGAGTATTCAGTATGTTCTCCAAATCTTCCACAGACAGATATTTTCCGACCATTCACCACAGTCCTGGTATTTAACCACCCTCACAATTAACTTTGCCTACTGATTATTCTGAATCTTCCTATTACAGTTTCACTTCTTCTAACAGCCATGCTGCTCCTTTATTTTTACAAGTCTTTTGTTTATTTAATGAGGATTGATAGTGTGAGTTTCAATTTGTAGATTAAGACACACAAACTCAAATACAGTGTCTTCCTGTATTCTAGGTTTCTAAACGCCATAACTATAGGGGTTCAATTCATTTTGCTTAAATATAGATTCTGTTACTATTCAGGGTGCTGCATAGCATCCGCAGTGTTCACATCGGACAGGCAGGTACACCACAGAGCCTTTGGGGGACCTTCTTTCTGTGGAGATGTAGATAAAGCAAAGTCATGTACACTAACTAGGGCTTTCCAAATGGCACTAGGTATTTGTTATTAGACAAATGAGCTGTGCTTTGGAGACCAGTAAAATACAAGCACTACAGTCTAACAAGTGCTAAAGATTAGTATATTGGGTGTCTATATACTTAGCTTGCTTGAAAACATCTGTGTGTAGATACCTACACCTAGATGTTTTCATCTGCTACTTCAGCCTGATCTTCAATGTCCACTCCCTTCACTACCATTCTGTTTTCTTTAGGTTAAAAATCATTGATTCTTTCAATAACTGTGGTAATTTTTCCTAGATTTAGGTTATTATTATGTTCCTTCATCTCTCTATAATTAGTCGTATTAGTTTTATATTTAGTTCTTTTCTGAACAGTTGTTCTCCTGAATCCTGTTCCTTCTCATAATGGCTTTCTACATCATGATTTTCACTAAATTTCAGAGTTGTTAGAGTCTGTCTAAAACTAATTGTTTTCCTTTTTATGTTTTGCTGCTTTTTCTTCTTTCTCGAGGGTTACACTCATCCATTTTATGGGTCTTTAAGTTCTCTATTTACATCACATACCCAAATAGATTGTTTCCTCTGGTTAGAAAGATTTCCAGAAGTTTGATTTTTCTGCCATTTCTTAGGAGGAAAAAAGAAAAAAAAAAATCAATGAACTTTCTGAAATCATATTAGATCATAAGGTCTTTTCAGCATGTGTTTCCAACAGAATATGATGCCCAAATAAGTGTTTCAGCAAGAAGAATTATTCCTCTCTTGCATTCATTGCAAAATATGTTTTGATATGTAAACCAAAGATGATAGTAAGGATGCTAAGTAAGATATTAATCTTACTTGATTTGCAGTCCATTTGGTTTCAGCTAGATTTTTCATATTCTTAATGCATGTGATCAAGTACCTTATTAAGTGCTGATGAACATTTCAGTATTCATGTGTGTCATGGTTTTTTACAGGATCAAGTCAGATACACACTGCATCGTAAATGCTGTAGTTTCATCAGAAATAGTTTTCTCTCTCTTGCAAACCAGACTATGTTGCTGCTGTTGGCATAGTCATTGACATGTTGTTACTGTGAGACTGCACTTGTACTGGCTTGCAAAAGAACAGTGAACTCAATTCATATATTACTAATATTCGAGTCAGAAATTCTGTAAATTTTCATCCAGTTTCTTATTTTGACATTATACAATTCCCACTCATTCTTCAAAATGTGTAATTCACTCCATAAATTCTTTCCTCTAATCCTTTCTAGAATCAAAGGCAGTTCCTTAAAAAAACCCCAAGGGATAAAACCTGCATCATTGAATACTGCCCATACTCATCTTTGTACCACTGCATTTTTTAGGACCAGAAATCTGTCATCATGCGACCACAGGATTCTGCTCCCTTCAAGATTTCCTGAATCTAACCCTCAAAATAAGGACACGGACAAGTATTTTTAACACATTTGCACTGATATTGAATAAATCCAGAAGCATTTATATGCTAATCAAAGCAAAATAGACGTGATTAGTGAGTGGAGAGTGTCAAGATGGCTGTCCTTTTGCCATCAACCCATGATAACAGCACTGACACTTCATTAAAGCCCTGAATATTGTATAAGCCAAGAAAGGTTATAGGACGTGACAGACTTAGATAATAGTAAACATTGAGAAATCATACCCGGCCTATTACATATTTATTATGCATTACAAATTGTAAATATTAAAAAAAAAAAAAAAAAACAAAAAAACCAACAAAAAAAAACCACCAACACTAAAGATACAGTGTGGGTAAATTCTTAATGCTTAATGAAATTATTCATGATATACAAAAAGCAGCCTAACTCAACAAATAAGATGAAGGTTAATGCATGCGGATGAATATAAAAGACAACCTATCCCTGACGACTAATATGCTGTGTCCTTCCCTGAGTTGATCCCAGAGTGAAATTAATGCAACCTCATTTTCATGGTTATGAGCCATCCTTAGAGCTGAGGTGCAGGAAACCAGATAGGATGCACAGAGTAAAATCCAGATACTTTCTTTCCTTCCATTCCTCAGAAGATTTCACAGCTGAGTAGTTTCAGAAAGAGAGATATATACATATATTAAAAAAAAAAAAAATCCATTCTGTATTTATCCTCCCAATCTATATCTTTAATTCATACTTTTTGAGCAGTTTATTTTATCCACCTTCTCACTCTAAAGGTCAGTCACAGGCTGGAGAGGCCTGGGATATGTAATGTTAGCTGAAAATAATCGAAATTCAAGAAGAGGTAAACAAAAGGAGCAGGCATAATAGGCCCATGGGGGATTTCTTTATCTTTCAAGGATTTCTGATGTTGTTACTTATAATGATCATAGATCACAGAGCATCATGTCTATAATTTCACTTCCCCTTCATTTGTAGCTGCAACAGTCTGCTGGCTGCAAGGATGAAAATGAGTTGGGAACCATTTGTGGCTATTAGAGATTCTCCAGCACTTTTGTCAGTCCATAGATGTCAGCCTGTGTACTGGCCAGATAGTAAATGACTTATTTACCTTCTGTCCTTTCCTAAATGATTTCAGCTGTTTGCCTGGGTGTTTTACACATTCCAATCCCTTAGTGTTGGGGTAGTGCTGCCAAGCAGTGTTAAACATGCTGCCTTGTGAAACCCAGGGCAAAAGACCGCCTGCATACTGCGGAAAAGGAGAAAGGAATGGTGCAACTCCTTCCTCAGTCTCACAAACTTGAAAGAAAATGCACTGTGCTGGGAACTACAGCTCTCCACTGTTAATCTCTCTCACTTAATAACTACTTGCAGCAACTTTCCTTCTCAGTAATGCTTCACAAAGGCTATTTAGTTCTGCCTCATCACACCTCTGTTTCCTAAATCCCATTATTTGCAACTTGAATCCTGGATTATAAAGAGAGAGGTTTGATCTATGAACTTCCCTATCTCTTGAGACAGGCTATTTGGAGTCAGCGACATTGCTCCAAAAGTGGTAGGTTTTCTAGTGTATCTGGAAAATTAAGAAATCTGAGCTTATCCATGAGGGATTGAATGCTACAAGTGAAGATAACACACAGGGGATGTTTTTCTCTGTGCAAAACTTGTGGCCTCTGCTGCTCACACCTAACCAAATCAAAAAGAGAGACCTAACAGCTAATTGTGTCCTAAACACAGGAGACCACAGTGCAAATCAGAAGAAGAACAGCAAAGAGACAACAAAGTTAATATGATTCTTTCTTTTCTTTCTGTTTTTGTCTACAAATCGCTGGTGCAACAAAAGTCTTCCTGCTACTCCTTGAAGGAGTCTTCCTCTTCCCCAAGCATGTCATACTTCAGGAGGACAGAAGACCGCTACAATACCTATGTGACCTGAGCAATATACTGGGACATCTCTCAGCTCCAGCCTGTAATAAAAGCCCTCACAGAAGCCCCTTCATGCCTATCTGCACTTTGGTCCTGTGGGTACCATCTTGGTAACTTGAATATAGATGAGAAATTGAACAGGGGATTTAGAAGCCGAAAATGCATTATCATTGATCAGACAGAAAAAAAAAAAAAAAAAAAAGTGTTCTATTTGTTATATTTGTTCTTTCCTCTCAAATCAGAAACTTAGTCTTAGTTAATTAAGTTGTAAAGATTTTCCTTGTAAATAATCATTTTATCATAATTTCCTGAAACTATCTAATGGGAGTTGGATGTAAATCAGAGCATTTATCATAATTCCTACTGTCTATGTCATCACATCTTAAACCTCTGGATCTTTCAGAATAATTGATACATCCTCGCCTTCCCTACCTCCCTTACTTCCTCCCCTCTCCTCTTATTCCTCCCTCCCTCCCCACTGCCTCAAGTTGAGTAAAGCAGCGCCGACACTCTAAAGAACAATCTCAGCAGCGGGATGTCATTAAAATTAAAAAATACTGATTGAAGGAATGAACAGAAATAAACAACGGGTAATTTAGGAACTAAAAACAGTGACATAAGGTATAGAATAATGGAATATAGGGAAAAAAAAGAAAAATGATGATGCCTAGTTGACAGATTGTTGTCGTTCAACTCTCAGGGGCTTTGTCACAACCTTCCAGTAGGGATGCAGTCTTGAACATCTGGCTGACAACTGGTGCAGAACCTCCAGGCCGTGTTACTGCAGAGAGGGAGCAGGAGGCCTAGGGAGGGAGGCAGGGACCCCTGCTCTGCCTCCAGCCTCCACCATCACATACTTTCTTTCTGTGATTCCTTTGGAGGAGCACAGTTGTTGTGACAGGCTAACCCTCTCAGAGAAAAACTAAATTACATTAAACAAGCTTTAAAAATATGCTGCCAGTGTTTCATCATTCAGAGGTAGTTTTTGGCTTCTTTTCACCATGGTACTTGAAGATTTCATGTAACACTCAAAAAGAGAAATGGAGGTTTGGATGGATGTGTCTGCAGGAGGGTCATACCTCACCATTTTGTTGCTTATGCCATCTTGTCATCTGGCAACTTAAAATACAGCTTCTTCCTGGCCATAGGTGGCCCTTCGCAGGGATAGCAATGTCATCTGGAACAGGATTTGGTCACTAAACTGAACACAACAGTCAGGACAACAAAAAAGAAATTACAGTGAATCTGTGCAGCTACCCCAGGTAAAGAGATGAGATGATCCTTTCACATCTGAGAAGTGATTACTGAGCTAGTCAAATTCTGAAATTTTGTAGTGCAAAAAAATAAGTGGCTTTTATTTGTTTCGTTTGTCTCATGTGACTTCATGGTGAACTTTCTCAGATAGAAAATGAGACTTTCTGGAACTTTCATAAGAACAATCACGGGACAAAAGGCCTCATTATAGAATAGCAAGCAGTTTGGGAGTTTGGAAAAAATCACTATTAAAAACCAGGCATTGCAGAGAGATGAATTTGGATATTCAGTTCACCATCTAAGTCATTATATTATATAAAAACCTAGAGGGATTTCTGTTGCCTTTTTTGGTTTTGTTTTGGTTTCTGGTTTGTTTTGTTGTGTTTTTTTTTTCATTCTCCACAAATATGTCAGGGTCAGTTTTGTATTAAATAGTCTCAAAATTCTCCCTTTCTCAAAATTCATCTTGGTTTCAAGACACTCTCCATATAAAAAAAAATAAAAATTAAAAATTTCATTTTTATTCCTTTGGTATGTGTGTATTTTGTGTATATGTGTGTGTTGACACAATTATTTTTTCCATGAAAAGGTTTACTTTATTTTTGGAGGAACATTTGCAATAGGTTTGGGAGTTACCTTACTTACTTGTATTGCTAGCATAACTGTCTTAAAAGAGTGGTGGTGTTGCGGGCTTTGGTTGGTTGTTTCTTTCCTCTTAAGCATAATAATCGTACTTCTAATTTAACCTAGAACAAAACTAAACCTGGTTTTCATTTCGAGATCTCAATACACTTTGCTGTGTAGAAAGACTATGAACTAGAGACAGAAAGTGCGAATGCATCTGATGTACTACACTGCTTCTCAAAACTTTTACCATTATAATAACTTATATAGCCACAAAATTTACACTTGTACTAAATGGGAATGATGATTTAACTGTGCTATTATATCTAAAGGGCAAAAAAGATCATGTCTAAACCACTGTATTTTTCTGAAGGTATCTGAGTGCAGCAGTCAGGCCTCCTGTGTGACTTCCTACTCAGGTCAGTGTTTCAGCTGTCATTTCCTGGGAGAGGAGGTTGTCCTGTCTTCATAAACTGGGACCCATAATATTGCACTGGTTGTTTTCAGTCGAAAGATATTGAGACGGCTGCTGGAATTGCTAGATGAATTTTATGGGGTTTGTTCAAGAGAAGGAGTATGAGATTAGACTATAATTGTTCCTTCCAGCCTTGCAAGCCCATAAATGTTTCTATTGAATTAATAATGGTGATGGGTTGATTTCTGCTGATCTTACCTCTGCTGGTTTTACATTCTTAACCGAATAATGTGAGCAGATCCAGGCTCAATAGCTTAACATTATGACAGTAATCACTTAACTATATAAATGTCTGTCATGGGTTTTAAAATAGTTGCATCAGGTAATTATTAGTTGCCTTGATCTTAACAGCAATGGGAAAATGTTTAATTGCATTACATTACATTTTATTTATTTAAACAGTGCTTTTGTTTGATCCAAAGCACCAGGGAACGATGAGAGAACATCATAAATTAATACTATCTGACAGGCCAGAAGTGTGGTCTGATCTATTCTGTAACACATCCATCTAAAGGAAACAAAAAAAAGTAGTTAGAAATATGACACAATTCAGTATTATAGATAGAAAATATTTTGAGACTTATTATTAAATCTGTTAGATGATAGATTGCTTTGGAAACAACCATATAAAACAATGGATGGGCAGATTAATTTATCTACCTATCCACCCGTCTTTGACAGTTAACTGTATCTAAGTCCTAGGTTCAGTGGGTATGAAGTAATACTTTGCTGAGAGTGCAGTTGCTGTTAGGCCTTTTTTTTTGGAAGCTGGATTTCCAGTTACAAGTGAAGTACCTAAATCCCACCTTCAGTAAGGTTCAAACAATCAAGTCCCTTTGGAAATCTGAGTCAAAATATCTAGCCTGGTGATTTGCTGAACAGAAAATTTTTTGTTTGTCTTTTTTTCCTGGGCTCCTTCAAAGGTTAGCTTTCTGGTTTAAAGAAAATCAGAAGTAATAATGCCAGCAGGGACTCAACTAGAGTTAGAAGACTCGATCCTCCTGGATATCTACCAACCTTTTGTGTGAAATTAATCAAGTAACTTTACTACTGTATGCTAACATTTCTTCTTTCACCTTTTATGCCTCCCATTGAGTTAAGGGTAATTGAGTTTTTACACAGAGCTCTTGAACTCTATGAGATTCAGACTGTGATCAGAAAACTTGTTTATGACTAATTTAGCCACAAACTAAACTTCAAGAAAAGTGAGTCCAAGATACTTTGGCCATAAATATCTAGACATAATATACATTTATGTGTAGTCATTGCTTCAAAAGACTGAAATCTACAATCAGATTGCCTTTATGAGTCTATATTCTTTGATAGCCACTGAGTGTGATGTCTTCCCTGATATTCACATATTTCATCTTTAAAAATCACGTATAAATAAGGCTTATAAAAGCTTCATAAAAAATAATTGCAACAGTCTTCTCAGAATTTAAGTACTAGCTATTGTTCTTATTTCAGGAAAGTCTGCTTGACTAGGTTGTTCACACAAGGAAAAAAAAGTCTTTTCAAATCACTTTTGTCTTTTAATTTTACTTTTGTAAATCTCACTTGGTTCCTCACTAAGGTACCTCAATTGTTCTTTTTTAATTAGAAGGAATAAAACCGGTGTTAAAGTCTACTTTGACAATGCAGAAAAATAGTAAAAGAAAGAACAGATACTCGACCCAGTTCTCAAGCAATACCTAATTCTCAGTTGGGCTTATGATCCATTTCAGAACCAGAAATCTTATTTTCACTTTCCCTTAATACAGCTCACTCGATTCTGCATTGATTTATTATGCTGCTGTGCTGAAAATCTTATTAGCTGTGTGTGCATGTTTCTTTTACAAATGCAACAGTGCCAGAAGTTTTTCCTCAACGTAGACAGAAACTATGTGAGTTTAATGGAAAAAGATAGCATGAAAATGAAGAAGATTGAACAGAAAGAAGTGGAACTCAAACATACTAAATGCTTTAGGAATAGAGGTCTAAACTGAAATGTAGTTACACCTGTTTTAAAGGTGTTGCCATCCCTTTTTTGTTGTTAGGGTTTTTTTTTTTGTCTTTCCAGAGCCTGTGGGTATTTTGGTAAAGAAGGGTTATGGACTTATTCTTGTCTTTATTTATGTCTCAGATTGATTTGGAATTTATGTGGATCGGCTAAACTTCCACCTTTTACCCGTTCTGCAACACATTTAAGATTTGCTTGCTCTAATGGGACTGTCTCAAGTCACAAATACGTAGTGGAGTAACAAAGAGGGACTAACTCCAACCATACAAAAAAATAGATACGTAAACATCTTTCATGCATTTATGAATCCCTTTATGGCTTCATTTCAGGCAGACATAGCTGTAAGCTTTAAGCAAAGAAACTGAATCTTTACCGAGATGCTTCTAGGAGTAAGACCTCTGCAAACAAAACCTGTATTGTTTTCTTTGCATATTCCTGGATTATTTTCAAAGTGTATACAGAAGAGCAGACCTAAAAGTTAAGAGATGGTTTTCCTTATTGCTTGCACAAAGAAAACTGGAATATCCTAGACGTTTAGGAGACAATAGGAGCCTTAGACCCATTCTAGTTGAGGACCAGAATCTAACCCTTTTTCTCCCAGCCTAGTGTCTGTCGTTTTCATTCATGCTTCAGAGCAGAAGACTCACAGCTCTCTCTTGCACATATATTCTGAGAGAGACGTGGTCTAATTCTTGCTTATATAGAGATTTAGAGATGGCTTTTGAGTCAAGTGACTTAAAGACCAGTTCAGGCACAGCTTGCACTCTGAGGCTGTCCCTGGGAAGCTGTAGTGCTACTCTACTTGAGAAGTTACTGAATTTACCAAATCCCTGGCTGTGAACAGAGGTCTTCTAGCTTGACTTGTTAAGGCTGACCTCACCAGAGAGCATCTCTCAGGCCCTACCTGCAAGTATGTGCTAGGACCCTTGCACAATAGTCATCCTCTCCTTAAATCTTGCATGGGTCATTCTTAAAGCAACCCTTGCTCTCTATTCCCCAAGGTCCAAAATATATGCTTTATAGTCCTTGACCATATGACAGTACTGCCAGCAGTTTGCAAGAAAGATTCATTTCACTTGGCCTAAATGAAACTTCAAAATATCTGGGTTTCTTTTTCCAGTACTGTCTCAGAAACCTTCTCTCACCTTGAATCAACCATTCAGTTTCCTGTTTCCCACTTTTGAAAAGTGATTTATAACACCTCTCAACCTCAAAAGGGTATTGTTCATGTAAGCATTAGAAATTATGCAATGCTAGGTCAAGGCAACCATAGAAACACCAAAACCAAATTTAAGTGCTTGAATGGAAAGCATCACAAAATGACGAAGCCTTACTATTATAACTCTTTTCTTTTGATACATTCAGTACTGGCCTCTGTCACAAGCAATTGGTACAACACAGGCATGGATGGACCATTGGTCAGTATTGTTATGCTAGTTCTTAATTGCTTAATGTTCTGGTACAGATTTTCGCAACAGCATTGATGCTTAATCTAATTTTTGGAAGGAGAAGACATCAGACTGCCTTTTCCATTAGTTAGCTCACACAGTCTATTTAGTTTTCCTATGTTGTTTGGAATCTTGATGGGGTTTAATTGAAAATGTCAGAAGGGAACATTTTAATTTGACTGCATTTGATATTGTGGCTAATGCATTCGGCAATTCATTGTAATTCAAAACACTCTTCACATTCCACAACTGGCATTGCTATTATTTTAAAAGGTGAGAGCTTTCATTGTTAATCAACATGGGCTACTTAGAGTAGTTTATACTGTGTGTTCATTTCTTTAATATATTTATGTGCTACACCTTTACAAGGGCAACAACTAATGTATGTTTTATGGCCTAATAAAACCCCTCCACCTCCACTCTTCAAGTTCCAAAAGGTCACAAAATATCTCAGCTCTCTGGATCAGCTTCATTTTTGATTTTGGGGCCAGGAAAAGAAAAAATAACGTTCATTTTAGGACCAGAAAATATTACTTTATATTAAAGTGTTCACATAGGGTATATGAAGACAAGGTTCAAGTCCCTGTTTCCAGCTCATATTTAACCAGCTGTACAAAAATGTGTCACGAAAGACTGAAAGAGCTGCAACACAGACTCCGTAAGTCTTGTATGTTTAGAGTGGTCCTGAAATACAGATTCATGTTCCAAGTATGGTTTTCAAAAATGTTTCTGATGTTCAAATGGACATCAGGGGCCCCATTTGACAGATACAACAGAGTACAATAAGCTTTCCTGAAAGCTTATACTTATCTGTCTTACAGGACTTGATTCAGGAAACATAACCTAAAAATAAATATTTGCACAAGTCTGGGGCAAGAATTTGCTCCAATTCAAGTTTTTCCATACTTTAAATTGTAATTTATTGCTCTCAGATGAAGGACCTGTACTGTCACAAGTCTATTACTTGTATTTATATATAATTTATATATATATAATATATATATAAATATATATATATATATTTATAAATATATATATATATATATATATATATAAATATATATTTATATATAATAAAGTTATATTTATATATAACCAGCTATTTTCCAGCACCTCTTGGGGTATAGCAATCAGGTTTCTTTTACATCCATCTGGCAAAAATACAACACAGAATCAAGTCAGAGTCATTTTCTTTGCCTGGGAAGTCTTCTGCCCAAGACAATTTTGCCTACCCTTATGATATTTCAGGAAAATGTCTTTCTTGAGAATGTTGAAGAGAATTGTATATGAATTGCCACAAGTAGTAGCTTGGGATTTCCAGGTATAGATGATTCTGTGCCTACATATTTGTGGGCAGCTTGTACTGTGCAAGACCTTTTACTGGAAAATAATATATAATGATAAGGATATTAGGCAAATATGAGGTTACCTTTAGGCACAACTGGTAAAGAATGGTTTCTTTCTTAGTCCTTACCAAACACAGACACATCTTTAATAGATACTGTCAAAAACCATCTTTTTCTATCATGACCCAAGTCTAATATTCAATATATTTTAATGAAGCTAAGTCAGAAAAGAACAAAGGTCCCAAGTCATCAGTTATATGATGTTGTTCTCAATAACTTTATCAGTAAGGACAGGTGTACATTTGTGTTTATATCCACAGGGTGATTCCCCTAAGCCTTGCAGGAGGGAGGGTCAAAAAATACAGAAAATTAAGGATATTTTTAAAGAAAAAAAAAAAAGAAAAAGGAAAAGGATTGTTCCAATTTATTTAAGCAATTCAGACACTTATTGTTCCACATTTTCAGCTAATTCAAAGGAAAACCCAGACCTAAGGAAAATATTTAGTCCAATCCAGCGCAGAACATAAAAGTTTATTTTATCCTTACTGTTACTTATGGAAGCCATAACAAGAGGTTTTTTAATGAAACAATAGGAGATTTTAAAAAGCATTTTTATAACTAACATGCTAAGAAACTTCATTTTTCTTATCTTTTAAAAATGGAAAAAGCTGGCAAAATCTACATAAACACATAAAATATTTCTGTTAGCCTAACCCTATTAATCATCAAACCCAAACAAAAATAAACCATGTAACCAGATAAAAACCATGCAATACTTGCTGTAAATTAAATACTTTTCTATATTAAATTTTGCAATGTAAACTGATTTTCATTGATGGATATGTGTTATGATGTGAAAATATCGTTAATTTGTATACAGTCTTTTCACTAAGGCACAAACTTCTAGCAAATATGTATTCTAGTGTTCATAATAAAATATAGATAGCAAAATGATCACAAAAACGTCAAGGCAGCATAAAAATAGATACAACCTTATAAAAAATGTTACTGTTCTCTCTCTTTTTTTTTTTTTTTGTATACAAGTCAATTAATTACTTGTTAAAAAATCTTTCTAAAAGGGAGGTAGGCCCAGTTTAGGGTAAATACTATATAGAAAGTTTTTTGAGATTTTTTTTATTAACATTTGGGGGAAAGTGTAAATACTCCCTCATTCCTCTGTGCTCCCTTCCACATACACTCCTGAACCAGCTAGTATAAGACAATATTGTCATCTCAGAAACTTGAAATGTTTCATTGTAGCTTTGTTTGAAAACACTCTATGTCCCTTCAGGTTGTTCTGATGGGAATTAGAGTTTGAGTTTGTCACTATCTCTTTTCTCTTCTAAACTAGCATCAAGGAGTCTGTAGCAACTAAAATACAACTTCCCCTAGTTGGTAAAGAGCTCAGGCTACCACAGATTACAGTATCACAGTATCACAGTATGTTAGAGATTGGAAGGGACCTCAAAAGATCATCTAGTCCAATCCCCCTGCTGGAGCAGGAATACCTAGATAAGGTTACACAGGAATGTGTCCAGGCGGGTTTTGAATGTCTCCAGAGAAGGAGACTCCACAACCCCCCTGGGCAGCCTGTTCCAGTTAGATTACTAATGATCTCACACAAAATCTCATGTTTCATTTAGATTGGGGCTTTCCACTTCCTTGAACATCCATAGAGGTTATACTGCAGCTCATACATATACAGTTTGCTCAGGAGCTGGCTAGCAAAGTTATCAGCCTTATAATGGTATATTGAGGTAGAAAAATAATGCCAGGGATAACCGGAAACTGTCATTTGGAGGCTGCCACTTGAACAACTCTCTTTTACATTTTCCATATAACAAATGGAAAAAAAGAATAATAATGAAATTTCCCTGATGAGAAAAAAATCTCAGTGCCCAATTCACAAAGATTGCATTATTTTATACTCCTGAGTAACTTTAATTTCCATTCCCACTATAAGGAGTCTGAAGACCAATTTGTCCATTTCATATCATGACTAAGACGATGATCGCTACACCAGCTTTCACATTCAATTGCAGGATGTTTAGTGCTAGGCAGGGAACCTGAGCACTCCTCAGGACAGGTCTGTGTCACCAGTTGCATTGTGAGCCTAGATCAGAGCCGAAACCTGGCTCCGAGTGCACATGAAAGTAATACCACTAACAGGATATTGCAAAGTCTTTCTCATTCATAGTCAGAGTTCATTTTCTGTTACAAAACAATTCAAGGTCTTTGGAGTGATTGTGCCTGCTGTCCATCATTACACTGAGAATGTATTATGTGAGTGTGTGTTGGGAATTGAGGGAGATGCCAGCTAAGAACATAATCAGGGGAACACAGGGACTCACCAAAGTTTGAAGTGATTAGGAACCCTCTGGATTTAACGTTTTCATCCTCTCCTGTATATCTTCCAGAGATTGGTTCCAGTATCAGACAGAGCAGCAATGCATTTCTCTCAATCCCCAATGCTATATGCCATTGCCAACATTATCTCTAAATCCTTTATAATTTGTCATCTACTGTCCCTGGGAAGCCTGATCCCTGATTTTAAGCAAATCTCTATTCCCTTTACTTGTAAATACAAATCTCAGCCTAAGAAGAAATCTCCTGCTTTGCAGTCCATGTGCCTCTAATTCATGGCTAGCATTATGAAGATTGTAATGATTTTTCTTGTATCACTGCTCAGCTAATGCACTAGTGATTGGGGAGAAAACAGAATATTTTAGTAGAGTTCCTCTATGTTGTTTGACTCTCTGTGGTTGTTTCTATTTTTCACTCAGCTTCAGATTCTTAGGGAGAACTAAACCCAGTGCAGCCTTTGATCTTTTTGACTGGTTTCCTCGGTGGATGAAGCAGCCTTATGAAAAGGGCACAAGCCCTTTTTAGACGATAACATGCTGTACATTTTCTATCTCGTTCAGCACCAGGGTGTTTGCAAAAAGCTCACCATCAGCATTCGGGTCTGTTTTTATGTGGGTCTCTATTATCTACAAAAAACACTTCCTGATCTGCTTTCTCAGAAGGTCCATATTAATTTGCTATGATCATTTCATTTTCTACGCTTTCTTTCACCTCGTATTAGTTTCTGCTGAGGCAGACAAACTGCATATGCTATTTTTGTCTGCAAGTAAAAGAGGTCTTTTTAGTCCCTCACTGTGACACATGTTCTTTTCTTTTTTTTTTTTTTTTTTACTTTCTTTTCTTTTTCATTGTGTTTTCAAATTGAATGCCTTAGTATTTTAATATTATTATCTGATTCCTTAATTTAGCAAAGTCCTGGTTATCCAATGCAAATTTCCTGGCATAAAAAGTGTTTTCACTCCTTCCAAGTATTGCAATTTTTCTTTTTATGTTACTTATCTTTGGTTTAGGCAATACAGTTTCATGTTACACCTATGAATTTATGAGGAAAATATTTATTAGGAGAGGCATTTTGGCCCTCCCAAGTCCATTCTTCATCTTAAGACACCATGGTTTTAAACGTCCTATTTCTGCTCATGACACCTTTTTGGTACTGCCCTCTCCAGAAATGCATTTGAAAAGTTCATTGAAAAATTCAGGCTTCAGTAGCTCAAAGAAACAAAAATTAAACAAGCAACTGTCCTATGTTCACTGCATGAGAGATCAGTAGACATGTGTTATGATGCTATAACATTTTATCTTGGCATTTCTTTGGAGGAACAGCATATGGATATATGACTTTTCCTTTGTATTAAAACTCATTCATTCTTTATCAAGATTATATTCATGTCAATTTTTCTTTTATTCAGGATAATCAGAAATAATAATGAAAGTAATGCTTGTATTCTAAAACATGTGTACAGACATAGTATTGGTGAAAATTCTCTACTAGTTGATTTTATAAGTCCCTGATTAAAAAAAAAAAAAAACAAATCTTCTTGAGCTCTTTGTTGTCTTCTCTATAGGTGTATGGGAACTTGATTCACCATCTTATTAAAAATATCTTGGTTTAACTTGAAATGGCATAAAGATCTTAAAAAAATAGATATCAATTTAAAATGTAAAAAAAAAAAAAATCCTTCTTCAAAATCAATTAAAATATTTCACTTGTATTATTAAATTGCCTTTGGTAGGTAATCTTGTATTAGCATTTGCTCAAATACATCTTGAAATGTAAAATGCTATTTGCTGCAGACACCTCAAAGAAAAACATTTCAATAGGTCTACAAACTTTTATTTTACCACCACAAAAATCAATGCAACCAGCCCTTTCATGTGAAAGGTTTCAGTTTCGATGAATCACCTTTTTCTGATGAGAATGTGATTTGTTGAAAAATTCTCTCCCTGTTCTGTTTACTGTAGTGGCTTAGTTCTGGATGAATGCTTGTAGCAGTCTAGATGGCAGAGGAGAATGTAATCTGCAGGGCTCTTGACTATTTGTTGAAGGCCAAAGAGAAGCTGCAATAAAACCTTGTGCAATGTACATCTAAGCTAGTTTGAATAGAGGGAGGCTTATCACAGTTCTCAAGTGGATGGATGCTTCTATTTAGCTCACCTGGTCAATCTGCTGCATACCATTTTTGAAAGTGCTGTATGTATCTAGCACCTGAAAGATCCATCCTATTTCATGCAAGTTGCTTAGTCTCATCATCCATATAAGCCCATGGGATCTGAGAGTGTAGCAGTCACGTGCATGTACTTGAGGACAGTCCAGCCCACCTCACACTGGATTCAGCTGAACGACTACTTTGTTCTAAGATTTGATAGTAGATGCAGAACAAAAATCTACAGGCTTGTTAAAAGGTTTTTGTGCTTCAGTTTTTCCTTTCATCAAAGCTGTCTGGCAATGTCAGATTTGAATGTTTGATTTGTTTATTTTATTTTTAGAAGCTAAGAAGTTAAAAGCCAAACATAACTGCTCTGAGGGAAGTAAAGCCAATAGAAATCATTCAGGCATTTGAATGGAATTTTTGCATGGGAGAAGAAAGATATGTTATACTCTATTTGAGAACAAAACAAAAACCTCAGAGAAACAAAAGAAACACCAAAGTGCTACAAGTAGATTGACAAAACTATAGCGAGTCACTGTATTATCGGACTTGGACTGTGCAAAACTTCCATCTAGTGCTCACTTAGCATTGTCACTTAATCCCATCCATGAAAGCCCATTTTGGAGGAATGAACATAATTCATCACAAAAAGAAAGAAAAAAGAAAGCAGAAAGCCAATTTTAGCTATTATTTGTCATTACAGTTGCCTAATCCACTAAGCATCTCTTCTATTAATCTAATTTTAAAACAATTTTTGTTGAAAACACTTCAAAGAAACAACACGAGAGAAAGGATGGAAAAGAAAAACAGAACAATTACATGATTTAACCAAAATTATTAGAACAGTGAAAAATAGAAATGAAGACTTCAGAGATCCCATTTTAACTAGTGAGGCAGGCAATTGTACTGATCTGAGTCATTATGGATGTCCTTTGCAAAGAAAGTACATTTGGTAGGTCAAAGAACTTTCTGTTTTGTTTCAGCATTCCTGTCTGAGGAAAGTTTTGCTGTGGGCATCTGCCCATGATTCATCATATTTTTTTAGCTGCCTATCATTTATCTCTGAAAGAAACTAAAATTAAAGTCTGGCTTCTGTAGAGAATATTATCAGCAGTGAAGGTGGCAATGGGGCTTCCTGGTGTAGAAGATGTATACAAAGTCATTTTCGGACATGTAGATGAAATAATTTAGAAAAATGATGAAGAGAAATGTTGTTGGTTTGATCGCTTGCAGTAGCTACAATGAACCCTAGAGGTCAGGAGGATCTGTAGTTATCAGACCCACCATAACACAGGCTATTTAATCTTATTTTGAGTATTAACACTTTAACTTGTACAGATGTTACTGGGATAAACATTCTGTCTTTTCTTCCTGGAGCTTGACCTGCCTTTCTCTTAGCTACTGGCAGACCTGCGATTGTTGACAATGAAGTACCAAGAGCCTCACTTCATCTCTGTTGTGCAGGACTTTCTCACCTGTAAGTAAACATTGTCACTGGGTCAGAAACAGCTCACTAGGTGGATATTTTAAAAATCATTTGCATGCTGCTTGTTTAAGGAATAGGTCTTCTAGCAGCCACCAAGCACACAGATCATCTCAAACTCCCATAGTGACATGTTTGGAGGAGCACAGAGGTAACAGGAATATCACATGCAGCAGGTCAAGCACACACTTGAGGCCATCTCACCAAACTTTCTTTTTCCTTTTTTTTGATACTGCTCTTTGACATTATGTAGAAATGGATGGAGTGTTCAAATTACAGCATCATAACCTTAAAGACCATCCAGTTCCAACCCCCTGCCAGAGGAAGAGACATCTTCCACTAGAGCAGGTTTCTGAAAGCCCCGTCCAACCTGGCCTTGAACACTGCCAGGGACAGGGCAGCCACAGCTTCTCTGGGCACCCTCTACCAGCGCCTCAGCACCCTCACAGGGAAGAATTTCTTCCTAATGTCTAATCTAAATCTAACTACTAGAGTAATTTACTAAGTAGCAAATAACTATCAGGACATGTAGGGTTCAGTGAAATAACTGCACTTTTTTCATTTGGAACCTGATTTTGAATGCATGATGACAGGTACAAACTGAGTAACCAAAATAGGTTTCTGCAAAGAAAGCACTTACAACTTAGCCTGGCATTAAAATTTAAAATTATGGGCACTGATGCTGCCAAAGTGAAAAAAAATAAGAGAATTCTGAATAACAAAATAAATAAATAAATAAATAAATAAATAAAATTGGTATCTGAAAGGAATTGTACCTCTATCCTGAAACACCTTCTTGTTTGTAAGACTTTATTACTTTTTCTTCTGAACTATTATTGCGGGTTTTTTATTTACCACATGGATACATGAGAGTCATAATCTGGCCTTAAGTCATAAAAGTTGTTCTTTGAATGACAGAAACTGGAAACCTAAATATCGTTGAGGATTTGATGGTTAATCCTTTCTTTAAAAAAAAAACAAACAGAAGGAAGAGAAATTTTCATGTACTCATGTAACACTGGAATCTGGGACATTTAAGGACCCTATGATTTATTTTGCAATACTACTTTTGTGCAGAAGTCTCAGACTGTGTTCCTCAATTCCTTTTGGATCTGCTACGTTCAGCTATAATGTAAATAATCGTAAATAGGTTTATTTTTCTTCTCCTGTCAAGCCAATCTAATTTGGACTCTTCCATCACGCTTATCACTGGGACACCTGACAAGTTGTCCAGTTGCTTTTGAAATTCTTGACAAAGAATCCTAATTTAACCTTGGAGAAAATGAGCCTGACTGCCATTAACGTCAATGAAGGGTAGGGCTGCTTACACCAAAACTGAATTAGGTTTAATATGCCCAGAAGTCATAGACTTAATTCAAAGTGGGATTTTGTACACTTGAGAAAAGGCAGAAACTACTGGAAATGCACTGCCCTTCTATTTAACAGCTTGATGATTCTCTGTAAGCATGGAAAAAAGTGGACGTGGATTTTCTTGAGTAGAAGAAATTTAGATTTGTATTTTAATAGTCTTAAAGTTCCATTTTAATTACGAGAAAATAATGTGAGGGAGGTTGGTTGTAGGCAAAACTTTGAGACCTTTTTTTCTTTAGTGAAGTGAAGGAAACCTCATTAGATGGGATTTTCTTAGTTAGCAGGGCTTCAGGGTTAATGAGCTGTGAGTGATAATATATAGTAGTAATCCCTCATGGCTGTAACAAGTTGTATTTTATAAACTCCTTAATCTCAGTAGTGAAAGAGATGTGGGGTATGGGAAAGAGAAGAAACTAATTTGCAGGGCTTATGGAAATTCCATAGGTTTTGTTCCCTCTCTAGGAGTTATTTGGGAAAAAAATACACATACCACATGGGCAAAGAAAAGGATTATTATCTTTGTAGTTACCTAAATGGTGTCCCCAGAATAATAGGCCTGAACATTTCCTAAACTCTCTTGCTAGGAAGACAACAGCTATTTATGTATGGAAAAGAGAAATCCAAGAGAGTATCTTTAGTGAAGGGTCAGTGGAAATTAGGCATTTTATATGAAATGTTATGGATCAGGGTCAAAGACACTAAAAACCAAATCATAGAATCATAGAATAGTTTGGGTTGGAAGGCACCTTCAAAGGTCATTGTCGTGGTTTAAGCCCCGGCTGTAAATTAGAACCACGCAGTCTACTTCCCCCCACCCCCACTCCCCAGAGGGATGGGGAGGAGAATCGAAAGAATGTAACTCCCACGGGTTGAGATAAAAACAGTCCAGTAACTAAGGTATAACACAAATCACTACTGCTGCCACCAACAACAACAATGATAAGAGAAATAACAAGGGAAGAGAATACGATACCGCTCGCCGGAAAAGAGAGCCCGACCGAAAAGAGAACGTGCCCTTCCGGGTAGCTCCCAGTTACATCCCCCGGCATGACGTGCTGTGGTATGGAATACCTCTTTGGCTAGTTTGGGTCAGGTGTCCTGTCCCCGCTTCCTCCCGGCCCCTTCTCCTCCCTGGCAGAGCATGAGACTCACAAAGTCCTTGGTCAGTCTAAACATCAGTGTTATCAGCTTTGTTCCCAAGCCAAAAGTCAAAAACACAGTGCTGCAACAGCTACTAAGAAGGAGAAAAAAACCTGACTGCTACTGCTGAACCCAGGACAGTCATCTAGTCCAACCCCCATGCAATGAGCAGGGACACCTTCAACTACATCAGGTTGCCCAGAGTAGAGGGGCAGAATCATCTCCTTTAACTCGCTGGTTACACTCCTTTTGATGCAGCCCAAGATATGATTATCCTTCTGGGCTGCAAGCGCACATTGCAAGCTCATGTCCAATCTTTCATCCATCAGTACCAAGTCCTTTTGGTACTCTCAATCCCTTCATCCCCCAACTTGTACTGACATTGGAGATTGCCCAGACCCAGAGGCAGGACCCAGCACTTGGCCTTGTTGAACCTCATGAGGTTGCATTGGCCCACTTCTCTGTACTAATTAGAATAAAGATTTAAAAAAAAGAGAACAAGCATGCAGTGGTAACTGCAAACTCACCTGCTAGGAGCCTGGTGCTTCTTAATGGAGTATAATACACTGTTAGCAAATAGCAAAAACAAGGAACATTAAACCAGTGTTCAGAAGAATTGTTATACTGCTAAACCACTTCAAAACAGCAAAAAAGGGGATGTTCATCTGGCAAGAAGTAAAACTGTGCTTTCTGTATCTTGAAGGCTCTTCTTTCTGCTGACTATGTCAACAAATTTTCCTGCAGTGGGCTAATTTTCTTTTCTTAGAACATTCTTCTATCTGAAGTATTATAGATATTTTCCAAGAGAAGAAATGTAGAAATTTAGTACTTCCAGAAGAAATTAAAAACAAATCTCTTTTTACCAGCTATTATATTTTGTGAACCAATCTATTAGCTTTCTTCAATTAAGGGACAAGGGTCTCAATTACATTAAAGAAATTAGGATCCCACTCAAGAGCTGCTCACCAACAGAAAGTTTAGGAAACACTATAGTAAATATTTCAGGAAAGGAGAACATACTTCAGTCTGCTTGTAGAAGCTTTCTGTTATCCAAGAGAAAAAATAAGATCTATTGGAAGAATAAATCATTTAATAAAAAGTAAAAAAACTAATTAATTTTCCCCCATGAGATTATTTAGATTTTAAGCTAAAGTAATATTATGTACAAATGTTTACATTTTTCTATAGCTGCTTATTAGCAAGACCCCTTTGAAGACTTTATAATTATCACAGTGATATTTGAGACCCTTCAGAAATCTTTTCAGCTTAGGATAATATGCAATACATGAGTTATCTCAGGTGCCAGTGTTTAACATTTGTGAGAGATAATTGTGTGATCATTTTAGCTTTCCAGCGAAATGTTGCAGACATTAATCCTTGCAATGCCCATGTAAGTGTGGCAATAAGTATTAATCTTCAACTGGTGTAAGTCACTGTAATGCCACTGACTAGGAGTGGTTGAATTTTTTTTCCTTTAAAACTGTTTTTCCACAGAAAAAAATTTAAAAAAAAAGTTTGTTTAGTTGTGGAGGTTTTTTTTGTTTGTTTGTTTTTTGTTTTTTTTTTTTTCCTCTTTACAGGTTAAAGGGAACTCCTTTCTGGGGAAAAAATAGTTTTGAAGGAAACAGTTGAAGGAACACATCAAGCGAACTTAAAAATCAGTATCTTACTTCTGATAATTCACTTTGATTTCTAGGGGAATTGCTCATCAGGTGCCATATCATCCCTCAAGAGGCAAGTTCTTCAGCTGTATTTCATCTTTCAGGATGGGGACTTGAAAAAGTGATAGATAATTCAGTTTTCAGTCAAGATGTTTGGATTTTTTTATTAAAAAAGATAAAAAAAAGAAAGAAATCAGAAAACCTTTACAGGCTGTTTCTAATGAACTCGCTGGTCAAAGATATCTGAAGACAGCTTGTGATTCTGTCTGGTTGGCCACTGATTGCAACAAGCCTCTTTTCCTTTCAGCACTATCTGAGAACTTTACCAAGGATATAAAGATGAGATTTTTTGTGGAAGTCGTTTAACTCTAATTTGTATGGGAATAGGGAATCGAGTGAATTCTGTTTTATCCTGATTTGAAATTGTTTTCATCTAGAAGAATATGGAAATAACACAACTTGGTGTACTCTGGAGGAAAACAGAAAATTTCTCCTAAAGTATAGTGCAAATAATGGTGCAGCAACACTGAATTCAGTGTTCGGTAAGTATAGATATAAATATGTCTAAGTATCTCTCTATATAAAAAAGTATTTGCTTGTACCATGAAATGAGAACTTAGGAGGTAAAATAGGTCTCTATGATTTGTAAGGGTTTAAGATTCCAAGACTTGCATATCACAAACAATTTTCAAGAGGAAGCGATAGCACTACCATATTAACAATAAATTAGGCAACCTTCCTATATTCTCTTAGTCTAATAGATGAGGATAAAATTCATTTCGGCTTTGCTAAACTCTGGATAAAGGCTGTGGCAAGAAAGATTTCTTTCATGTTGTCCTATTCAAGTAAACAATGCAAGCAAGAGGTTCTGTATAAATTGGAGCATATGCTTTAAGTTAAAAATGTGTTGAAATATCGTCCTGAGCAGGGATGTATCCCTAAAGTAAGGCTGTGGGCTAGCTGCCCAGTTTATGATATAATACAAAGAACAATAGTGAAGTCTCACAGAGTAAGTGTATAAAGAAGAACAAGTTGGGGACTGCAAAATGTACAGGGCTGATGAGGCACCACTGTTTGGAATAAAAGATTGAAATGCCTTGGAACAAAACTCTTGAAGTAAATTTGGAAATAAAGTGTAATATTACCACAGAGTTATATTGTCAGTAGCAAGTGTGTTGGAGAGGAAAAAAAAAAAAAAAAAGAAAGAAAAGGAAAGGAGAAAGAGAGAAAATAACTGACTGGTAATATTTTAAAGGGTAACCAATGCTCACTAGCAGCTGCAGTAAGACATTAAGTAATAGAGCACAGTAATGTTAACAGCTCTCTTGGTAAGAGTGGTAAATGAAATAAACCTCAGCATTCGGTGCATCATTAATCTATAGTGAATAATGGCACTGGTAGTGTAAGGAGATTAAAAAGGGCATTGTAAACATTTGTGGCTGTATAATATACAAATTAAAAATGTGTGAATGCTTGCAGCTGCATAATCTACAAATTAAAAAGTGTAATAGCATAGCATTAATTACTGGCTGATCAATTTGCCCATAATTGCTGGCATGTAGATGAACAATTACAGGTCCGAAATGTTATTTGAGAAAGAGACATTGACCTTGGAACCATAAGAAATTATAATATGTCATAAGGTAATACAAGCTTGAGTCAAAATTCTCTACTGGTGTTTGCTGTTGCAGACTAGTTTGTTCAGCAACCCTGATCACACTTCTTCCTGTATGCTATTGTGTCTGAAGGAGACTATTTTATATTTCAATTACAGAAATATCTAACTGCAGAGTATTTCCTGTAACCACTGTATATGTATCAGTGACGAGTGGCGTTCTTCAGGGGGCAGTATTGTATCCAGTGCTGTATAACATCTTTGCCAGTGGCATGGACGTTGAGACCGAGCACCCTCAGCAAGTTTGCTGATGACAGCAAGCTACGTGGTGCGGTCAACATGCTGAAGGGAAGGGGAGAGATTCAGAGGGACCTGAACAGGCTTAAGAAGTGGGCCAGTGCAAACCTCATAAGGTTCAACAAGGCCAAGTTCAAGGTCCTGCACCTGGGTTGAGGCAATATCAAGCACAAATACAGGCTCTGGAAAAAATGGATTGAGAGCAGCCCTGAAGAGGTCTTGGTGATGTTGTTTGACAAGAACTGCACCATGATCCGGTCGTGTGCAGCCCAGAAAGCCAACCATATCCATCCTGGGCTACACCCCCAGAACGTGAGCAGCAGGTGGAGGTGGGGATTCTTCCCCTCTGCTGTGCTTTGGGGAGACCCCCCTGCAGTCCTGATCCAGCTTTGGGGCAACAGCACAAGAGGGATGTGGAGCTGTTGGAGTGAGGCCAAAGGAGGCCATGGAGATGCTGCAAGGGCTGGAGCAGCTCTGCTCGGGAGCCAGGCTGGGAGAGCTGGGCTGGTTAAGCCTGGAGAAGAGAAGGCTCCTGAAGGGGAGACCTTAGAGCAGCTTCAGTTCCTAAAGGACAAGAAACCTGGAGAAGGGCTTTTTGCAAAGTCATCTGGGCCTTGATTTTGCACAATATGTCCATTTGTTAATTATTTAAATAATTCCACTAATTTTAATATAACTTCTATATACTTAAAATCAATCCTATGTACATGCAGGAGATTTTATTGGCCCTCGTCTCAGTACAGAGATATCTGTAGTTCTGTTCACTAGCTCACAATATAAACTTCATTTCCTTCCCTGCGTGGAGTCTTGCTTGATTACACAATTCACCTCCTATCTACATAGTTTCAGGATAATTTTTTTTCTGTTATGTTATCATGTAATACTTCAGAGCCTGTGCGGAAAAAGTACACAAACTAGTTACTGGCTATAGCAGAGGACATTTAGAAATCTATTTCTCTCAAAAGAAAGTTTAGGACTAGGTTCAGTAAAATCCCTTGGCTAAGAAAATGTCCTCTAGCAACTGAGAGCATATGACCCCAATGCTCTGCTCTCTGGACTGGCTCTCAAAAGAATACAAAATCAAATTCAAGGTCTTACTTGTGATAGTCACAGCTCTCCATGGAATCTGCACAGGTTAGCTGAGAAATTACTTCCTCCTTTGCAGTGCTGACTGTCCATAACAGAAAATAGTAACTCCGACCCTAGGAATGAGACTTGAAAGTGCTGAGGGTATATGTGCACAGAGTCCCAAAACACATCGGTGAGGCCAAGAAATTCAGCTTCTCCAGGAAAAGCGTGAAGGAAGAAAAGCAAAAAAACACTCAGACTCAGTGATTTAGTTTTGCTCTTTTCTCTTTGGCAGGGAGAATGTTTAAATTGTCTGATACACTGGAATGAGGCTGTAACTTCTGGATATTTACATTTTGTCTACATTCTTCACAAATGTTTTGCATTTCTTTAAATGAAGTTACTTCTTTTTTAACAGATCATGCATGCAACACCTGTTTTAGAAAGAATTCAAAACTTGGAATTTACAGAGGAGGTGGACATTCACTGGAAATACACAGCTTATCCTCATTAGGATATAGGAAGCTTTTAGGTTTTCTCTGCTGCAAGCTGTGGCATGTTGTTAGCTGTCTCATCACATTTGCTTGTGCATGTTTCTGTGTGCTGCTGACATACTAGATGGTTACGCCATGAACCACAGGTAAGCACATGTGGAAATTCTGTTCTTGGCCTATGAGGAGAGATCAAGCTTTCTGCAACTTGATGACCACAGCAGTCTTCAATTTGTGTCATCTTTGGAAGAGTTAGTGATGGACAAGTATACTGTGGCATGTCCGATGGAAATAATCCACAGCAAGATGTTTGAGCGTGGGTGGTCTCAGTGAACTCGATCTGGGTCACATTATGTCTGTCAATTTTATCCCTATGCAGTTATAACTATAATATGTGACTTTCTGGTTTCTGTCTCTTCAGTCTTATGCACACGCTTAACTCTCTTCAGTAGTCTTTATGCTGATGGATTTGTCTGGGGCATATAACAATAAGTCACTATCATCCAAAACCTTCCTTC
This sequence comes from Psittacula echo, assembly GCF_963264785.1. NCBI lineage: Eukaryota > Metazoa > Chordata > Aves > Psittaciformes > Psittacidae > Psittacula > Psittacula echo. The sequence continues at coordinate 7,181,550 of NC_137742.1, read as the reverse complement.
TTACAGCAGAATAGGAAGCTGATGGTGACACTTTCTCCCTCCTCAATCTTGGATCTCATTAGGGTAATTTTTTAAATAGTTCCTGTGTATTTTACATCTTGCATTGGCTTGTGATTCCATTTTACATCCAGATTCATTATATATTGTGCATTTTATGCATGTGATATACTATTTCTTCTCTTTGTTCTTTCTGGGGTCTGATTTTCAAAAGAAATATAAATTTGGTTTCTGAAAAATAATTAAAAATATTCTAAAAATATTTTGATAAAAATAGGTATTTTGCAAAAATAGGGTTTTTGATTTTGTTTTGTTGGTTTTATCAGAATTTAGATTTTTGAGTGGTTTTATTTGTTAGCTATAATTTCATTTTGTTATTCTTTACTGCTTTTATAGAAATAATTTTATTATGGCAATTTTAGCAACCCAGACTGAAACAAACCTGAATTTGCAGGTTGAAACACAGAGTACTAAGTAACCTTGGTATATTTATGAATGTAACAAAACCTAAAAGTCAAAGGAGACAAAATACAAAATATAAACCAAACCTTTTAGCCACTGATGGTGACTTTTAAACGATTCACATTTTGGGGAATAGTTTTATAAACATTGTATAACCACATATTTGTGCAATACAGAAGGTCCAACCACTAAAAAGCTGTCCTTCCTACCCCTGAAGGTGCATCAAATTATGTTGTGTGTGACAATGATTATCTTAAAGATGCAAAGGTACAAGTCAGACTGATATATATAAATATATATATATATAGTGTTACATAAATTGATTCAGATTGTTTCAAACTCAAAATATAGAGTAAGACAAGACCCTGCATCTCCTTTTCTTGAGCAGGATATTGGAAGTCCTCACTAGAAGAAGTGGAGTATCATTTGTTTTCTTCTCCATCATCAAGAAGCAGGACAGAATGAATTTCAACAGCAACAATAATGGCAATAGGCAATTTTGAGGTGTTTTTTTCACACTTGTAAAAGAAAGATTCTGTCATTTGAAGGACTGCAAACCACGAGATTTTCCCTATGAAAACCTCCTACAGATAAGGGGAAAAGGATTATGGAATGCCAAGAAAAGATTTTATTGTTTCCTCTTAATTCAATTTATTTCTCTTCATGTTTCCAGTGTTACTCATAAAATGTTGAACACTTTTTTTTTTTTTCTTTAGTTTGACCATTTCAAGGAGGAACAATGCAATAAAAAAATGCTGTGTATTTAAAACCTGAAATCAGACTTAAAGTTATGCCATAACTAGATCTTTGAAGTGTCTTCATTAAGGGTTTGAACTCATCTGTTCACTGAAATTGGTGAAAGATTTCCCAGTTCGCTATACTATCTAGAAGTCATCAGTTGCACATTGATATAACCCAAAATTTACTCTAGCATCTGTGACCCAATGTTGTATGCAGTAGTCATTGTTACTGAGCCGTGACAGAGCTAGATACGCTTACTCTCAAGACCTGGCCTGCACTTTAACCACACAGAACTCGCCCATCCATTTTTGTTTTAGAGAGAGGAAGCACTGTTTCAGGGAACTTAAGGTTCACATTGTGTCTGTTGGGGAAGGAGAAATTTGAAGAGTCCATTGGTCAAAGTCTTTAAGAAAGTCCTTATGGAGGAGGCAGCTAAAAGATGTTGCTTATTAATCTGATAACAAAATGATTTTACAGGTCTCTTTATACATAGTAGATAGAAACTCTATTTAAAAAAGGGAAAGAATGGTGGAAAAAAAGGTCATTCGGATTCTCAGCTTAAGGCAAGACTTCTTTTTCACGGCAGTTGCATGTCCCGCTATGAGAATAAAAAGAAAATAAAGCAAACAAGAACAGATGCAGCTCTTGACTTATCCTATGCAATCATTGTGACAGACGGTTTATACAGTTGTGAGGATTTTTACTTTCCAAAATTTAACAATTGTTTCCATGACAGTGATGCGTATTGAACTGTGTTTATTACATTATGGAATATTTAATACATTGACAGCTTTTAGATGAATTGAAATTTATATAAATTCTCTTTTTTCACAAGATGAGGAAGAAAGGGAGAAGAAAGATGGAATAAACAGTGTTATTGAGGTGTTTGGTAATTCAGGGAAATGTGTAAAATATTATTTACTCTCCATTATCAGTCACAAAATATATGTGCAGACTTTAAAATAAAAACCACAAATAAACAGAGATTCCAAAATAGAAATCATCAGTTCTTTCTTTACTGATCTTTCTTTTCAGTGCATCCTTTGAAATAAATGATAACAGACATGATCCTAAAATTGTGTGAAAATTATTCGCTTGGTTATTCAGGCTCCGTAGGGCTATGACATTGTCCTTCAGCTGTGGTTCCTTTGAGAGGGAGGTGTTGGGGAAGTTGTGAAGTTAGGATGACTTCAGAGCTGCAGAGAGAGAGCTGCATTACACCATGCTTCACCAACTGTTCAGCCAGAGGGGTACAACAGTGGGACGTATCCAAGGAACAAATCACCAGGAGGGATATTGTAATTACACCTCACTGATCAGGGAATGGCTGACCAGGACAAATGTTTAGTCCATCAAACCTGAAGAGATTATTTCTACACAAAAGTTTTTGAAAGTAAAATGATAGTCTGTCTACGACATCTACCTCTATGAACTTACCAGTGTTGACTGCAGTAGAGGATGTGTGGCATAGAAATGGTACTGAGACCTGAAAGGTCAGTCTTCATCTGTTTAGCAGCTACAAAATATCTAAATGTAGGCCAAGCATCCAATCTTTTAAATAGGATGCTTATCCTTTACAAAGACTATCAGCCTTGCATCTTATTCTTAACCTAATATGCCACATATTATGCTCATTCTTTTCTTTGGATCTGAATTGAACCTTAGGGATGATATCGGTCTTTATTGACATCCAGAGGCAGAGATGAATTGTCAAAATATTTGGAACACCTGACTTCAGCAGTTAGAACACAGTTGGTTGAAAAATATGGCCCTCAGACTCTATAAGTTTATATCAGGTTTCTCCCCCCACCCTCCACCCGTGAAGCATGGCTTAGAAGTCACAGCTGGCACATTAGAAAAAAGAAATGCAGTAAAATGAATAAAATATACTCTCATTCACAATTTCCTGGAGGCTCCTTGGTTGTTAATTGAAACTTTTGTCTACTTTATTGAACAATAAAAGTGACAGAAACTACTCTCAGGTGTCCTTCAGTATTAAAAAGAGGATAAAGGGTTCCTAGCAAAGGTGACAGAAATTAATGTGGTGAGCCCAGCTATCAAACATTTTGATATGTGAATTGCCTGATATTTCTATAATGCCTTCTTATGATTGGAAATGTTATCACTTCTATTGAATCAATAGAAAATGTTAAAGCTCCGTGGAACCCCAATTACAAAATAAAGCAAGAAGGTTAACATCTGGGACCAGCAGAGATAGAAACAATTTCTATTGTCATACCTTTCTGACAAGTAAATGTCAGAAACATAACACCTTCCGCCAGGCTGAGTACAGAGCACATGTAAAAGAGTGATTGCAAGGCAGTCTCAAGTCAAATCACCTGTCATCTCAGCTTTGACATGGAATTACTTTTGTTTTATGCATCTATTAACCTTGAACTATCAGCATTTGTTTTAATGTTCTGGTCTGAAGTGACCTGAATGTACTTCCTTAATGCACTTACTGCTGTAGCTAAAAGGGGAAAAGAAGAGAGGGCAAAAATAAAATGTTAAAAGGGAGTGGGTGATGTTGGTGTGGTTTCTGTGGGATGCTTGTGGATGAAGCACCCCATTTCCCAGCTCCCATCTGGGGCTAGACATCTCAGAGATACACCTTGCATAAAAGGTGGGAGAACCGAGGGATGTCAGTCTCATCTCAAACAATGTTTCTGGCATACCATGTGATGCAGTACATTCCAGTTTTTCTCACACTAGGGCCTGAGGGGATGTAGAACTCCAGAGGCGCTACAAGACCACAGGAGCAATCTGTGCTCCCAGGTGTGGCTATGGCTCCAACATGGCATTTCTATGAAAAGCTTTATGTCTGAACTAAATTCTAAAATCAGATAAATGATAGAGATGTTGGTGGTGTTCTCCCACCAGTACAGACACAGGAGTAAATTGCTAGGTTGATGTTAGTCTATGAGGCTTTAAAGGCTACCCTAGCAAGCTTTTTAGAGAGATTATTGCAGGTTTTCACCAGCATAAAGCTAAACACAATACAAAATCAGAAGAATATTCAGGGAACTACAGACCAGTCAGTCTCACCACTGTGCCTGGCAAAATCTTGGAACAGATTCTCCTGGAAGGCATGCTAAGGCACATGAAAAACAACAAGGTGGCTGGGAACAGCAGCATGGCTTCACTAATGGGAAATCCTACCTGACCAATTTGGTGGCCTTCTATGATGGGGCTATGGAACTAATGAACAGGGGTAGAGCAGCTGACATCACCTACTGGGACTTGTGCAAAGCCTTCTACACTGTCCCACATGACATCCTTGTCTCTAAATTGGAGAGACATCAATTTGATGGGTGGACCACTCGGTGGATAAAGAACTGGCTGGATGGCTGCACGCAAAGCGTTGTGGTCAACGGCTCAACGTCTGTCTGGAGACTGGTAACGAGTGGTGTCCCTCAAGGATCAGTGTTGATCCAATTCCAACCCCTCTGCCATGGTCAGGGACACCTCCCACTAAACCATGTCACCCAAGGCTCTGTCCAACCTGGCCTTGAACACCAGCAGGGATAAAACATTCACAACTTCCTTGGGCAACCCGTTCAAGTGCCTCACCACCCTCACAGTAAAGAACTTCCTCCTTATATCCAATCTAAACATCCTCTGTTTAATTTTGAACTCGTTACTCCTTGTCCTGTCACTACAGTCCCTAATGACTAGCTCATCCCCAGCATCCTTATAGGCCCTCTTCAGATAATGGAAGGCTGTTATGAGGTCTCCACTGAGACAAAGGGGGAGCATAAAATCACAAAATGGACTATATAAACCTTTAGAATTAGTTTTAAGTAATGTTAAGTTTGATGGCTTTGTAAGAGTAGCAGTGGAAAATTACTGAGGGGCACGATACATAGAGAAAAAAATAGAGTACATCTAGAGAACATACTGAGAATTCTTGTACAAGATAAATCGTTACAGTTGACATAGTTTTAAGAAAAATAGTCTAGAATAACAGGACATAGGGTGTCCTGGGTTCAGCAGTAGCAGTCATTTTTTCTCCTCCTTAGTAGCTGCTGCAGCGCTGTGGTTTTGACTTTCGGCCTGCGAATAATACTGATAAAGCCGATGTTTTCAGTTGTGGGTCAGAATGTTTACCCTGACCAAGGACTTTGTGAGTCTCATGCTCTGCCAGGGAGGAGGAGAAGCTGGGAGGAAGCAGGAACAGGGCACCCGACCCAAACTAGCCAAAGAGGTATTCCATACCACAGCACGTCATGCCCAGGATGTAGAACTGAGAGTTCCTGGAAGGGCTGGATCACTGCAGGGTGAGGGTGAGGTACCGGTCAGTGAGCGGTTGTATTCTCTTCCTTGTTATTTCCTTTATCATTATTATTATTGGTAGTAGCAGTAGTGATTTGTGTTATACCTTAGTTATTAAACTGTTCTTATCTCAACCCATGGGAGTTGCATTCTTTGGATTCTCCTCCCCGTCCCTCCAGGAGCGGAGGGAAGAAAGGTAGGGGGGGAAGTAGACTGCGTGGTTCTGATTTACGGCCTGGGCTTAAACCACGACATAGGGATAAGGAGTTTCTGGGAATGGTAGGTGTCCAGGATGAGCTACAGTTAAACTAACTGATAAGTAGGAGGATAGGAGGATTATTGTGTCTCTGGTGCTAACGAACTGAAGCTGGTATGAGCATCTACTGCATGTGCTTCAAAGGCAGCCAGAAGTTATGAAGATTGTTGGAAGAAATAAACAACCCTCAGAGACCACCACCACAATATTGCACGCATGTGGGGAACTTTCTCGAAAATGATGTAATCCAGATGTAGCCTCCTGAATATGTATGTATGCCCAGGGACTATATAAGGATGGCTTGTGTAGCAATACAGAGACACACGTTAGGAGGATCTATCCCCGGTGTCTCCCAGTGCCGCAATAAAGAATATCTGCTTGTCAACTTGAAAACTTTGTTGGCAAGTTTGTTCCTGGAGTTTTCAAATCACCATGCAGCCTTCTCTTCTCCAGGCTGAACAGCCCTGACTTTCTCAGCCTGTCTTCATACAAGAGGTGCTCCAGAACCCTGATCATCCTCATGGCCCTCCTCTGGACTTGTTCCAAAAGTTCCATGTCCTTTTTATGTTGAGGACACTGGAACTGTACACAATACTCCAAGTGAGGTCTCATGAGAGCAGAGTAGAGCAGCAGGATCACCTCCTTGAACCTGCTAGTCACACTCCTGTTGATGCAGCCCAGGACACAGTTGGCTTTCTGGGCTATGAGCGCACACTGAAGCCAGCTCATGTTCATTTTCTCATTGACCAACACCCCCAAGTCCTTCTCTGCAGGGCTGCTCTGAATCTCTTCTCTCCCCAGCCTGTAGCTGTGCCTGGGATTGCTCCAACCCAGGTGTAGCACCTTGCGCTTGGCATGGTTAAACTTCATCAGGTTAGCATCAGCCCACCTCACAAGCGTGTCGAGGTCCCTCTGGATGGCATTCCTTCCCTTCAGCATATCAACCGAACCTCACAGCTTGGTGTCATTGGCAAACATGCTGAGGGTGCACTCAATTCCACTGTCCATGTCACCGACAAAGATGTTGAACAAGACTGGTCCCAACTCCGATCCCTAAGGGACACATATCAGGGATGAGGGGGTCATTAAGAGTAGCCAACATGGTTTTACCAAGGGGAAGTCATGTTTGACCAACCTTATAGCATTCTATGAGGAAGTAACTAGGTGAATGGATGATGGTAGAGAGGTAGATGTGTTTTTTCTTGATTTCAGTAAGGCATTTGATACTGTCTCCCACAGCATCCTCATAGATAAGCTAAGGAAGTGTGGGCTTGATGATCAGGTAGTGAGGTGGATTAAGAACTGGTTGAAAGGAAGAAGGCAGAGAGTTGTGGTCAATGGGGCAGAATCTAGCTGGAGGTCTGTGACTAGTGGAGGCCCTCAGGGGTCGGTGCTGGGACCACTGTGTTTAATATTTTCATCAATGACTTGGATGAGGGAACTGAATGTACCCTCAGCAATTTCATTGATGACACTAAACTGGGAGGAGTGGCTGACACACCAGAAGGCTGTGTTGCCATTCAGCGAGACCTGGACTGGCTGGAGAGTTGGGCGGGGAGAAACTTGATAAAATTCAACAAGGGCAAGTGTAGAGTCTTGCATCTGGGAAGGAACAACCGCATGTACCGGTACAGGTTGGGGGTTGACCTGCTGGAAAGTAGTGAAAGGGAAAGGGGAAAGGGGAAAGGTCCTGGTGGATGGGAGGATGACCATGAGCCAGCAATGTGCCCTTGTGGCCAAGAAGGCCAATGGCATCCTAGGGTGCATTAGAAAGGGTGTGGTTAGTAGGTCAAGAGAGGTTCTCCTCCCCCTCTACTCTGCCTTGGTGAGGCCGCATCTGGAATATTGTGTCCAGTTCCGGGCCCCTCAGTTCAAGAAGGACAGGGAATTGCTTGAAAGAGTCCAGCGCAGAGCCACAAAGATGATTAAGGGAGTGGAACATCTCCCTTACGAGGAGAGGCTGAGGGAGCTGGGTCTCTTTAGCTTGGAGAAGAGGAGACTGAGGGGTGACCTCATCAATGTTTACAAATATGTAAAGGGTGAGTGTCAGGATGATGGAGCTAGGCTTTTCTCAGTGATGTCCAATGATAGGACAAGGGGTAATGGGTGTAAACTGGAGCATAAGAGGTTCCATGTGAACATCAGGAAAAACTTCTTTACTGTGAGAGTGACAGAGCACTGGAACAGGTTGCCATGGGGTGTTGTGGAGTCTCCTATGTTGGAGATATTCAAGGCCCGACTGGATGAGTTCCTGTGTGATGTACTCTTGGTTACCCTGCTCGTGCAGGGGGGTTGGAGTAGATGATCTTTTGAGGTCCCTTCCAACCCTTAGGATTCTGTGATTCTGTGACACCCCTTGTTACCGGTCTCCAGCCGGACATTGAGCCTTTGACCACGATTCTTTGTGTGCAGCCATCCAGATAGTTCTTTATCCACCGAGTGGTCCAACTATCAAATTGATGTCTCTCCAATTTAGAGACAAGGATGTCATGGGGGACAGTGTCGAACGCTTTGCACAAGTCCAGGTAGATGACGTCAACTGCTCTGCCCTGTCCATCAGTTTCGTAGCCTCATCATAGAAGGCCACCAAATTGGTCAGGTAGGATTTCCCATTAGTGAAGCCATGCTGGCTGTTACCAACCACCTTGTTGTTATTCATGTGCCTTAGCATGCCTTCCAGGAGAATCTGCTCCAAGATTTTGCCAGGCACAGTGGTGAGACTGACTGGTCTGTAGTTCCCTGGGTCATCCATTTTCCCCTTCTTGAGAATGGGTTTTATATTTCCTTTTTTCCAGTTCTCAGGGACTTCACTTGACTCCAGTGTGGTTGGAGCATTTGCCAGTGAAGACTGAGGCAAAAAAGTCATTAAGAACCTCAGCCTTCTCCAAATCCAGGGGAGCTAGTTCTACTCATAGCTTCTGCAGAGGGCCCATATTGCCCCTCATCTTTCTTTTATTTGCAATGTACCTATAGAATCCCTTCCTGTTATCATTAATATCCCTAGCCAATTTTAATTCTACCTGGGCCTTAGCTTTCCTCACCTGGTCCCTAGCTTCCCAGACAACATCCCTGTATTCTTCCCAGGCCGCCTGTCCTTGTTTCCACCTTCTATAAGCCTCTTTTTCCCTTCAGAGTTTCTTCAGCAGCTCCTTATCCATCCAAGGAGGTCTCCTGGCCCTCCTGCTGCACTTCCTTCTAATTGGGATGCAACACTCCTGAGCTTGGAGCAGGTGATCCTTGAATATCAACCAAGAGTCTTGGGCCGCCCTGCCCTCTAGGGCTGTATCCCTACTAAGCAGGTTCCTGAAGAGGCTAAAGTCTTCTTTCTTGAAGTCCAGGGCAGTGAGCTTGCTGCACGCTCTTCTCACTGTCCTGAGGATCTCGAACTTGACCATCTCATGATCGCTGCAACCAAGGCTGCCCTGGAACGTCACATTTCCAACCAGCCCTTCCCTGTTGGTGAGCACAAGGTCAAGCATGGCACCTCTCCTTGTTGGCTCCTCTATTACTTGCAGAAAGAAGTTGTCTTCCACACAATCGAGGAACCTCCTGGATTGCTTGTGCCGGGCCGTACCATCCCTCCAGCAGATATCAGGGTGGTTGAAGTCCCCCATGAGGACAAGGGCCTGTGAGTGTGAGGCTGTTCCTATCTGTCTATAGAGCGCTTCTTCCACTGATTCTCTTGATTAGGTGGTGATAATACATCTTCTAATATCCACAATTATTACAAATCTAGTACATTGATGCACTGGTCTCTCTTCACTCCCATTGAACTCTTCAGGCATATACACAGCATAAAAGAATGACGAACCAGGCCATTAATATAGTCACAGTTGTAATTGCATTTTTTATTCATACAGTGCTCCAAAATGTGAAGTTAACAGCTTGTTATGTGGTGTACATTAATAAGCACAATGGGGGTTCATAATAGAGCTTCGATGTGTTAATGCAGTATGAATTAATGAATTAATAATTGCTATTAATTAAAAACACAGCAGAATACTACCCATCAATGACTGAAAAAGAAAAGTCTCACAATTCCTCTGTTCCACCTCACTTATGGTCATTTCTAGGGCTTTTATGTAGTCTGAGAGAGTAAAGTTTGTTCTGGGGAGAAGAAAGAGGTGAGATGTGTAAAAACAGTCCCCTCAGAACAGAATAAGTTATTGAAATGGGACAGAAGTAGAAGCAAATATAGGAAAACAAAGTCACTGTGAATACTCCAATAGGGAAAAGGCCCAGATGGCCTATGGAAATGATAAAATTAAGTCTTAAATTGATGGTGATACTAAACTTGAGACTTGATTATCCTAACAGATGTGCGTGCGACTCCCATTGACTTCAATAGGAAGTGTGTGTAGCTGATGGGGAAACTGGACCTTAGAACTACCGAATTGTGTTCAGAAAAAGAGAGTGAAAGTGAGGAATGAAAATCCCTGGGTAAAAATGATGACTTTAAGTCTATTTGACATCCCGTGGATGAAAAATGGTGGTGAGTAAGATCTTTTCACTAAGAAAAAGAGATTTTTAAAGTGAAAGCAAAGGAAGTCTGTTACCTGGTGAAAAGCCATAGTAATCTAACAGAGAATCAGTTCCCTCCTCCACCTTCCCACTTTCCTCCTCCCACAAAGTGTTTCCAGTCACCAGGTAACTTTGATTCAGTTATGCTGGTGCAAGTGGGTATAAACAATAGTGGTTTCACACCAGCTTACACCAGCTTTATTGAGATGCAGATCCAGCTTGAGGGGTGTAAAGAAATATGAGATAATAACCTAAAATGACTAAAAAGGGTCTTGTCTGAAAACGTGAATAATAATTCTATGATTGAAAGGATGTGAACATTATAGCAACTTTAAGGGCTATTAAGCCAGTTCCTATGTGAATCTGTAGTGTGAATTGTATAAGCATTTGGAATGTGTTGATGATAAAGGGATTCATAAAAGTTGTTATGCTGATTTTATGTTGATGGATGTTAGAATATAAGGTGAATTATTAACCACAGGAAAGTGAGACTAATGTTTAAGTACTATGATATATGTGTAATTGAAAGCAATTTCTTCTATAGAACAAGGAGATTGTGGGCATAAGTGAAACAAACTTTGAATAATATACAGGTGAAGTGGAATCTGTTGGGTGTTCAGAGCCAGGAAACAAAGGGAAAATAAACTTGCCTGAAAAACAAATATTACTACTAGAAATAAAAAATTTGCATTTATATAGAAACTTCTATTCAGAAAAAGCCCAAAGCAAGTTACCCACTTGCTAAAGCATTTATAAATAATGCTGTATATGTAGAAATGCATATACAATACCTTTTTCTAGGGATCATATGCCTTTCTTTCAGAAATGTTTTCAGTCACATAACACTCCAGTAAGATCAACAGGAAGATTATATAAATTTTAAGAGAGAAAAACTGGCAAAGTCAGAGATTAATCAACTTTGTCTTGATTCTGCTGAAGTCAAGGGCACAATTTTGTTGAAAAGAGTCTGGTTAAGTAGTCTGATATGGGCTGTTTCTCTGAAACCAATGGTAATACTGGTATTCACTCTTGTGCCTAAAGGACTGAAGGTCTGGCACTAAACAACATGCTTGAGGTAGGACAGTGAGTCACCAGCAATCACCAGAAGGCGGCGCAAGATTTCTGTTTTTCAGTCTTCTGTGTGTCTGCAGAAGTTCATGAACATGGTTTTCTGTTTCCTCACAGTAGCAATTCTGACTGGTAACACCGAGGACTTGTACCTTAAGAAAAGCCATATTAGCATGCAGTCTTTTGAGAATATACTAATAGGAACACCACAGGTATTGAGGCTACAACCTCTATATGTTGTTGGCTGACTGAAAACCATCTGAGGCTATTTTAGCTGTGGAGAGAGGAGTATTTCACTTAGCTGATGAACTGCCACAGATTTTTACTTCTGCTGAATAAATGAGGGTGTTGCAGCAATATTTTAATCAGCAAGAATTTGAAATGACTGGCATAATCGTGTCTCATGAGCACTGTAACCATCATGAATTAATATGGGTAAATACATTGCATAGCATCATGTGTTCTGTACCAAATAGGGCTAGTTTAAATTCCAAATCTCTATGAAATCTAAACAGAGACTAAACAAGAAGTGAATGGAGTTACAGTGATTTAGATAGACTCTGACCAAAAACTTGCAGATATAATGTTAATATTAGTGTGATTTTACTAGGGATGAAATATCCTTGAGTTATTACACTCATTGTATGTCATAATTTAGTGTGAGAGATTTTACTAAAATTTAAGATCTTATACTCAAAATATGCTTATACTTAATCCTTGCACAGAAAACTGGTTCCTGAGAGAACACATATCAAGAAAACTTGGGGAAAAAGCCCAAATAAACCATTAATTTGATGTAATAGAGCGGAGGAAAAAAACCTTGAAAAGTAAGTCAGGAAAAAAAAACCAAAACAACCTTATTTAAGTGATTAAGTAACAAAGTGAGTGACCTTTTCATCCCACTTAGAAATTACTCTTATGCTTTCGTATGGGTTTAATAGCTATTCGAAATAAAATTTTCCAAGAAGTGTGAAAACATTTATAATAGGTTAAAGTGGTGGCTTACTGGAAGCACCAGTCAGATTGTAAGCATTTCAGCTCTGTTGTTCTAGGTCCCATTCACAATCAGTCAGTATAGGCTCCAAATCTAGATAATGGATTTTTTCTAAAAACTAAACTTTCTTTTTTATTTTTTGTCCAAACCAAAGACTTGTGGGTTGTTTGTTTTTTGTTGGGTTTTGTCTTTTTTTTTTCCCAACTGTTTTGACTAAAAGGTTAACATTTTTTTCCTCTGTGTTTTTATTCCCTGGTTTCTTTTTCTTCTTCACATAAAATTAAGGATAAAAAAAAGAAAAAAAGAAAAAAAGACAAAAGATGCCTAGAGCCATTGATGTTTGGATTAGAGCCTATGGGATATTTTGTACTTCACTGAGCTATGCTAACAGTTTCTACCTTTTTTACATGCACCTAATTTTTTCCCCATTAATTATTTTGACAATGAAGTAAAGGCTACTGCACTGTGTTTTGCTGTGTATTGTTTAGATATTGGTGAGTGAGGTAAACCTTTTATACAGCTACACTAGTCAGTGTTCAAACTCCAGTCTTTCCCATAGCATTCACTTATCATTGGAATAAATGTTAAACTACACAGACTGATCCTCCTGTCAGAGCTACCAGTGGATTCGGAAGCCATTGAGTGGGGCACAGAGACACCCCAGATCACACAGTCCGCAGGTCCAGAGAAAACCAAGCTGCTAAGAGCATGAGTCATTCCATGACCTGCAAAACTAATGAATCCTGGTTTCCCATAAATGTTCCTCTTACAATCTGCTGAGTTTGGCATAAAGGAATATTGTCTCCAATGAAAACACCTTTCCGTACTTCACACTCTCTTTGTGGATTCTCTGTTATTTAGTAAGGTACACATATGACAGCTTTACCTCTGTAAAGGCACTTCTCACAGCTCTGTCATTTTATATAGCAGCCCTCTTTCATGATATTTGTAAGAAATCAGTTACTTTCCCAAAAGTTTTTCCTGCATTTGGCTTAGTTTTATCAAAAATTCAACAGGGAAGGGGCATACCCACATGCTCTTTTTTTTTTTTTTTTTTTTTTTTTTTAAGAAAAATATTGAATAAAAAACATTAAATCAATGGAATTGTTGATTATCTGTATTTTCACTAATACTTGGAATAGTTCTACGTTCTTTGAAGCTGTGCATTTTGTTTCAGACAGCTCTGGATAATGGTCATATTTCAGAGATGAGGAACCAAAGCATAAAATGTTCAAAGTTTCCAAAGGGTCACTGAAGAAGGACACACAAAGCAGCCCATTCCTGTGCCTTCAGCACAAGAATGCCATTGATTGAATACTAGAGAGAAAACTATCCTGAGAAATGGATGATCTCTGTTGCAACCCTGCTACCTTTCATTCCTTCCAATAGACCACATCCTCTGCCTGAGCACTAACACTGTTCAGTAGAGATTCCTAGTGTGGTAAGCTAATCTAATTTTCCAGCATAATTGCTCCTGTTTATGGCAGTTGCATTTTGCCAACATAAATAAAAGGCAATTAGTAATTCTGTGAAGTTCTGTGAAAGCTGAGCATTGTGTTCCTGATAGTTGAATATTTTGTTGATGTTCAGTTATTCAGGCATTTTTTTAAATGTTTCTTTTTGTATTCCATATGCCAAACATTAATAATCATTCTGGATATTTGGCTTTCACACTTTCTCTCTCAAATAGAAACGGACTTTTTGATTTCTCTCCCTCTTTGTATGACCACTTACCATGCTGGACTGAAATGGCTGGAGCACTTGTGTCTGAAAGCTATTAAATATCAAGGGGGGAAGCAGGGTTCCATACAGATTATAAAGCTGATGATCTGCAGGCCTGAGTTGGAACTTACCTGCACAAGAACTACCATAAACTGTAGAAAAAAATCTGTGAAAAGCCAGCATAATAAGTTAATGAATACAGAAAGAGACGTTTTAATTCCATTTGCCATTCTACAAACAGTCCGTCCCTTCTTCCCCCCAGAAACATACCCCAAACATCAACTCACACCTCCAGCAACAAACAGCAAAACTCTGTTTGCAGGCTTTAGGTGAAATGAGAGATGCCTCAAGAAATGGTGTGGAAAATAGAAACATTCTCTATTTATAGTAAGCTCACGGCAAGTTAGTTTTGGGAGACTTCGACATGAGTCTTTTTTCTTCTCTGATATATAAAATGACACACTGCAGAGTCCTCTTCCTCCTCTCCAGTGTTTCTTATTCCACCCTTCCCTTTTTTTTAATGAATGTTAATGAATGGTTCTTTATATACAGCTAAACACAGGATTTCGATGTATATTTTCAGACCAGAACCAGTCCATCCAGATCAGGTAAATATAAGGGAAACATAGGAAAAGAAGGCTTATGACAATTAGGTACCCAATTCCTATTCTCCTATCTGGTACAAATAAAGATCAGAGGAGTGGAGACTGTGAAGGCACTCACAGAATTCCTAGAATCTTTAAAGGAAACCTCGAACCTAATAACACCAGGAATAAGTAATTTAGGGTACTAAAATATTCTAGGATTTGGTATATTTACTTTCTTACATGAAGATCCTGTCAATTCAGGAGATGATTACACTTCCTTTTCCATTGCTTCTTTGGAATTCTATCTTACACGTTTTGCTTTTTCGCTGTGGTTTCAGTTGACACAATGCAAAAAGTTTTTTTTGTTTTGTTGTTTGTTTGGGGGGGGTTATTTATTTTTAGCTTAAAAATTAGTAACATTTTTAAACTTTTGTTCACACTTTGAAGTGAAATTATTGTTTTTTAAAAACTGGTCAGGTTTGACCTACTTGAAAACAATGATGCTTTTTTCATCAGAGCATTTATTTCATTCACAACACCTACCCAAGCTATTTTGGTTCTGCTAAATGGGCATTCTGTTTTATTTCATTTTCTAAGCAGTAATACTACTTGTTGCCACTCTTGCTATGCTATTAATTACAAGCACAGGCAGGAGGGTTTGAGATGAAAAATCCTTCTAGACACCAGTATTTCAAATGGTGGATGGAGGTATCTGGACAACAGGAGTTCATTTGCCCCAGGAGTCACAGCCAGGAATGAGAAAGGTGGTGGTAAATGGTAGAGATGAGACAAAGAGTGTTATATATAGTTCTATATATATAGTATAGTGTGTATATATATATATAGCGTGGTTCTGATTTACAGCTTGGGGCTTAAACCACGACAATTCTATTTTGGCGCCCAACGTGGGGCTCGAAGGGTTGAGATAACGACAGATCTGACCGGAGTGTGTCTAATTGTATTTGTGATAAGCATTCAGTGTTTTGAATTGATAGTCACTTGTCACAATGCTGATTTATTGGCTCTCAAAGTTGTTGTTTTTGATCTCACAGTCTCAATATGCCGTAGGTTACTTAGAGCCGGTATTTGCTGTGTTAGTGTTTTTCAAGTGTGGGGCTTGGGCTAAGGTTATTGTCTCATTATATTTTATGGTAATGACTTGTAATACAATAGAAAAATTGATCATGAAACTGGTCTGGCTTATGTTCCCAGTGTGGTCACCACCTTTATACTTTGGGAGGTATATAATACAAATGCTTAGCAACTATACATCTTTTTTCTCCTTCCTGGGTGGTCAACCTATGAAAAAGACATTCTTTTACCCTCCCAGTGCCCCTTCCAGACCGTTTACAGCATTGTTTGAGAGTTTTGAAGTTTTTGAGTGGCCTTTTAATATTGTTGAGACCTGTTTGCTGATTGTGATGGGGGTCACCATGTTGGCACGCATACAGAGTGTGTTTTGTTCACCACCATTACGTCTGATCTCAAGAGTTAAGCAGAGTCGGGTTTGGGCCTTGTCTGGGGTTAGACGACAAAATAGGGGGACCGAGAGATTTTCCCCGAGGCTGGACAGCCATGAGTGGCAGGGTGTGTGGGATAGTATGGGCAAGTATCTAGGTCAGTGGGCCCCTCCAGTGTTTTGGAATTTCACCACCGAACAACTGCAAAATCCAGAAGAATTAGTAAAACACTTAAATGAGGTGTGCTGTCACCCTGGTCATACCAGAGGGGGACAAATCATGTCAACGTGCTGGGGCTTGGCCTATGCTTACCAGGCCTTGTTCAACGCTATCCAGCACCTTCAAAAGGAAAGAAATGTCCCTGGATCTGAGGGCGAAGCAACAGACAGCGCAGCTACTCCAGCTCCGAGCACAGCAGCTACACCACCCCTAGCGACAAGTACAGCCACTACTCAAACTTCGACTGCAACAGACAGCGAAGCTACCCCAGCTCCAGCCACAGCAGCTACACCACTCCCAGCGACAAGTACAGCCGCTACTCAAATTTCAACTGCAACAGATAGCGAAGCTACCCCAGCCCCAACCACAGCAGCTACACCACCCCCCGCGACAAGTACAGTTGCTACTCAAAGCACAGTGATAATGACTGCAGCTAAACCAGAGGACCAATTCGTACCAATATCGATTGCCCCTCTACGCAAGAGAAAAAGCAAAAAAGAGGCAAGAAGGGTGAAGCAAGATGAAGAAACAATTTATTCACCACCCGGGCCACCATCTGATCAGGAGTCATCATCACATGACGAAGAAGAAGAAGAGGTGACTTCTCGACCTCGGACCTCAACCGAGCTACGGAATATGCGAAAAGATTTTACCTGTCAACCAGGGGAGCACATCATCACCTGGTTGCTCCGATGCTGGGACAATGGGGCCGATGGTCACGAACTAGGAGGTATGGAAGCCAAGCAGCTGGGATCACTTGCTAGAGAAGGGGGAATTGACAAAGCAATTGCAAGAGAGAAAAAGTCCCTCAGTCTTTGGAGGCGGCTCTTGGCAGCTGTGAAAGAAAGGTTTCCATACAAGGATGATGTTACGAGTCGTTCGGCCAAGTGGATTACTTTAGACAAAGGCATCCAGTCTCTGAGGGAATCAGCCATCGTAGAGATGATCTATCACACCAAACCGAATAACGGAGATATACCCATAGACCCAGATGAAGTTGAATGTACACGACCCATGTGGCGAAAACTTACACGGAATGCACCGTCATCATATGCCCATTTGTTGGTAACAGTAACCTGGGGTGACATAGTAACACCAACAGTGGATGAAATGATTCACAAACTCCGAGATTTCGAAGACAATCTCACCCCTTCCATCATCTCAGCTGTGGAAAAACTGTCCCAAGATGTCAAACAATTGAGGGACGATCTCTCTGATTTATCCAGCTCCTCACGTGTACCAACATACGTCTCAGCTGTTAACAAAAGACGTCCTATTGTTCAAGACAGAAGATATAGAAGGCAAACACCACGGGCCACCCTATGGTTTTACCTGCGGGATCATGGAGAAGACATGACGAAGTGGGATGGAAAACCTACTTCAGCTTTGGAGGAACGGGTGCATGAATTGAAAATAGGAACAAGGGTCAAGGCTGATCATCCCATGAGAGCTGCGGCTTCAGTCTCTGGTGAGCAGGTTCCCAGATGGAGCGGAAGAGCTGATTTTACTCCAGCTCCTGTGATAACGAAGAATGATCCCTTTCAATATGACTTAGGTGTCCAACGTTGTGATGACTGTTAGAGGGGCCCTGCCTCCAGCCAGGTGGAGGTAGGGGACAATCGGATTTACTGGACTGTGTGGGTCAGATGGCCTGGCACATCAGTCCCACAGAAGTATAAAGCTCTCGTAGATACCGGTGCACAGTGTATCCTGATGCCGTCAAGCTGTCAAGGGGTGGAACCCATCTATATCTCTGGAGTGACAGGAGGATCCCAAGAGTTGACTGTACTGGAGGCTGAGATCAGCCTGACTGGAAGGAAATGGCAAAAGCACCCCATTGTGGCTGGTCCAGAGGCTCCATGCATCCTCGGCATAGACTACCTCAAGAGAGGGTACTTCAAAGACCCAAAAGGGTACCGATGGGCTTTTGGTATTGCTGCTTTGGAGACTGAGGAAAATGAGCAGCTGTCCACCTTGCCTGGTCTCTCAGAGGATCCCTCTGTTGTGGGGTTGCTGAAGGTCGAAGAACAACAAGTGCCAATCGCAACCGCAACAGTGCACCGGCGGCAGTATCGCACCAACCGAGACTCCCTGATTCCCATCCATAAACTGATCCGTAGTCTGGAGAGTCAGGGAGTGATCAGCAGGACCCGCTCACCCTTTAATAGCCCCATATGGCCAGTGCGAAAGTCTAAGGGAGAGTGGAGACTAACAGTAGACTATCGTGGCCTGAATGAAGTCACACCACCATTGAGTGCTGCCGTACCGGACATGCTAGAACTTCAGTATGAACTGGAGCCAAAGGCAGCCAAGTGGTATGCCACGATTGATATTGCCAATGCATTCTTCTCAATTCCTTTGGCAGCAGAGTGCAGGCCACAGTTTGCTTTTACTTGGAGGGGCGTCCAGTACACTTGGAACCGACTGCCCCAGGGGTGGAAACACAGCCCTACCATCTGCCATAGACTGATCCAGAATGCACTGGAACAGGGGCAAGCTCCAGAACACCTGCAGTACATTGATGACATTATTGTGTGGGGTGATACAGCGGAAGAAGTCTTTGAGAAAGGGAGGAAAATAATCCAAATCCTGCTGAAAGCCGGTTTTGCCATAAAACGGAGTAAGGTCAAGGGACCTGCACAGGAGATTCAAATTTTGGGAATAAAATGGCAAGATGGACGTCACCAGATCCCTACAGATGTGATCAACAAAATAATAGCAATGTCTCCACCAACTAATAAGAAAGAAACACAAGCTTTCTTGGGTGCTGTGGGGTTCTGGAGAATGCACATCCAGAATTACAGTTCGATTGTAAGCCCTCTCTATCATGTAACCCGGAAGAAGAACAATTTTAAATGGGGCCCTGAGCAACAACAAGCCTTTGAGCAAATTAAACGTGAGATAGTTCATGCAGTAGCCCTTGGACCAGTCCGGAATGGGCCAGATGTAAAAAATGTACTGTACACCGCAGCTGGGGAGAATGGTCCTACCTGGAGCCTCTGGCAGAAAGCTCCAGGGGAGACTCCAGGTCGACCCCTCGGCTTCTGGAGTCGGGGATACAAAGGATCTGAGGCCAGCTATACCCCAACTGAGAAAGAGATACTGGCAGCCTATGAAGGGGTTCGAGCTGCTTCGGAGGTGATTGGCACTGAAGCACAGCTCCTCCTGGCACCCCGGTTGCCCGTTCTGGGCTGGATGTTCAAAGGCAGGGTCTCCTCTACACATCATGCAACCGATGCGACATGGAGTAAATGGGCTGCACTAATTACACAACGAGCTCGAATAGGAAATCCCAGTCGTCCAGGCATTCTAGAAGTCATCATGGACTGGCCAGAGGGCAAAGATTTTGGAATGTCATCAGAGGAGGAGGTGATGCGTGCTGAAGAGGCCCCACCATATAATAAACTATCAGAAAGTGAAAAGCAGTATGCCTTGTTTACTGATGGGTCCTGCCGTATTGTGGGAAAACATCGGAGATGGAAGGCAGCTGTATGGAATCCTCAACGACAAGTTGCAGAAACTGCTGAAGGGGAGGGTGAATCGAGTCAGTTTGCCGAGGTGAAAGCCATCCAGCTGGCACTGGACATTGCTGAACGAGAAAAGTGGCCAGTACTTTATCTCTATACTGACTCATGGATGGTGGCAAATGCCCTGTGGGGGTGGTTGCAGCAATGGAAGCAGAGCAACTGGCAACGCAGAGGTAAACCCATCTGGGCTGCTGCACTGTGGCAAGATATTGCTGCCCGGGTGCAGAACCTGGTGGTGAAGGTACGCCATGTAGACGCCCATGTACCCAAGAGTCGGGCCACTGAGGAACACCAGAACAACCAACAAGTGGACAAAGCTGCTAAGATTGAAGTGGCTCAGATGGACTTGGATTGGCAACATAAAGGTGAATTATTTTTGGCCCGGTGGGCCCATGAGACTTCAGGTCATCAGGGCAGAGATGCAACATACAGATTGGCCCGTGATCGAGGGGTGGACTTAACAATGGACACTATTGCCCAGGTTATTCATGAGTGTGAAACGTGCTGCAATTAAACAAGCCAAACGGTTAAAGCCTCTTTGGTATGGAGGACGATGGCTGAAGTATAAATATGGGGAGGCCTGGCAAATTGATTATATCACACTCCCACCAACCCGCCACGGCAAGCGCCATGTGCTTCCCATGGTGGAAGCAACCACCGGATGGCTGGAAACATACGCTGTGCCCCATGCCACTGCCCGGAATACTATCCTGTGCCTTGAGAACCAGATTTTGTGGCGACATGGCACCCCAGAAAGAATTGAATCAGACAATGGGACTCATTTCCGGAATAACCTTATAGACACTTGAGCCAAAGAGCATGGCATTGAGTGGGTATATCACATCCCCTACCATGCACCAGCCTCTGGGAAAATCGAACGGTACAATGGGCTGTTAAAAACTACACTGAGAGCAATGGGTGGGGGAACTTTCAAGCATTGGGATACACACTTACCAAAGGCCACCTGGTTGGTCAACACCAGAGGATCTGTCAACAGGGCTGGCCCAGCACAGTCAGAACTTTTACATATTGTAGAGGGGGACAAAGTTCCTGTGGTGCACATGAAGAATTTGCTGGGGAAGACAGTCTGGGTTATTCCTGCTTCAGGTAAAGGCAAACCCACTCGTGGGATTGCTTTTGCTCAGGGACCTGGATATACTTGGTTGGTAATGCGGGAAGATGGGGAAGTCCGATGCGTACCTCAAGGGGATTTGATTTTAGGGGAAAACAGGCAATGAACTCAATTGTACGCTGTTGCCTGCTATAGCCATCAACTAGAAGTCTGCAGGGCACCAGCGACTGGCTCTGACTTCCCTCCGACCATCATCCCAACAGAGAATGAACTTTGATAGAACCAGACGAGTTCTACAGTAAAGGAATGATCAGCATCAGCAGGCAACGATCCAACACTGCATACAGCTTCTTCTGCCTTGAAAGACTGTTCCAAGAGATGGAGCCCAACATCATGAACCGAATGGACTCAGTAGCTTTATAGGAATTGGTCCGTGCACTAAGATAACAGTGCACCGAGATGAGAGTGAGGGTATATGGAAAATGTGGGATCTGAGAATGACGTGAATGGTATGGAACAAGGGGTGGATACTGTCCTGGGTTCAGCAGTGGCAGTCAGGTTTTTTTCTTCTCCTTAGTAGCTGTTGCAGCACTGTGTTTTTGACTTTTGGCTTGGGAACAAAAAACCGATAACACCGATGTTCAGACTGACCAAGGATTTTGTGAGTCTCATGCTCTGCCAGGGAGGAGGAGGGGCCGGGAGGAAGCGGGGACAGAACACCTGACCCAGACTGGCCAAGGAGGCATTCCATACCACAGCACGTCATGCCCGGGGATGTAACTGGGAGTTACCCGGAAGGGCATGTCCCCTGGTCGGTCGGGCTGTCTTTTCCGGCGGGCGGTATCGTATTCTCTTCCCTTGTTATTTCTCTTGTCATTGTTATTGTTGGTGGCGGCAGTGGTGATTTGTGTTATACCTTAGTTATTAAACTGTTCTTATCTCAACCCATGGGAGCTGCATTCTTTTGATTCTCCTCCCCGTCCCTCCAGAAGCGGAGGGAAGAAAGGGGGGGGGGGGAGGGGCAGTAGACTGCGTGGTTCTGATTTACAGCTTGGGGCTTAAACCACGACAAGGGGTTAAATTTCATTCCTTATCTCTGAACCTGTGTCAAGCACAGGTTCAACAGTGTCTTATAGGTGTGCTCTCAAAAAGACTCAGCTGAATTATTTTATGAATATGATTTACATTTGGTGTTGAACTATCCCTCTTCATTTCAAGGCACCTTAGTAATAAGAAGCCCTTAAAATTAGTGGAGAACTGTGCGTTTCAAAGTGAAGCTAATAAATGTGGTCTTGAGTTTTTGTTCATCTGAAATCAATAGCAGTCAAAATCTCACCATAGAAACCATAATAACAACAATAGTAATAACACAAATTAAAACCTGGATAGAAGGCCAAGTGGAAGGCCAATCCTGATTAATTCAACATTGAAGTTTTACTCTTCAATGTATTTACATTAGCAAACAAAAAATAGCTTTAACTAAAAAATAGCACCCCCACTGTGGGTATCAACAGTTTCTTACTGAAATTCACAAAACCTGGAAAAATCGTCTAAGGTTTCACCGAGCTTAGATGTATCCATATTTTCCATGTTTTCCAAAGATATATTTATCTGGAAATTCCCAACCTGCTTCAGGTCCTGCTCTAGATCCAGACTCCAATAAGAGACTAATCTGTGGCAAGGTGGTCAGCTCTGATATGTTGTTCCCATTGTCTGGTTTCTGTGCTGTGAGCCAGGTGTTTTAGTGAAGAAAGGAGATTCTCTGGAAAGCCTCAGTGAATATGAGTGAGTCTAGTGAGCTCTGTAGCACTGCAAATACACTGACAGGTGGAAAACATACAAGAATTTAAGAAAAAGCCTGTTGTCTGCTAACAGATTTGCATGACTCTGCATGACTAGAAATATGGGGATGGAGAGCATTTCTCATGCAATTCATTAGCATAAGATCTAGTGTCTAAAACAAATTCCTCAGGACTGGACTAGACAGTTTATGATCTTCCCAGTTATTGAAAAGAAATCAGCATAACCAATAAATCATTACTTTTGTCAGTTTTGGGTTGAATAATCTGCCTCTACAAAGGCAGAGGGGATGCACGACAGTTTAGTCAGACATATCCCAAAAGGGATTAATTTCTGCATTTGACCAACCAAATAAATCTTTAGATTTAATGAGCTATTTTGACTGCATATTCTTTGATTTACAGTGGGAGCTTAAACTCCTTTCACTACAGCTGTAACTACCTCCTTATGAAAACCTACATTAAAGTTTCTTAACTCGTGAGCTGAATTCTAGAAAACATTTCTACATGCTGAAATTCAGGTAGATAAAAGTCTCCACTCCTTTGTCTTTAAACAGTGTACTAAATAAAGCTTTTTCTATCATGTTGCTGTTCTGCTTCTTCAAATGAAAAACAAACTTCCCAAAAGTTGTTTATTTCAATGTAGTTTTCATCAGGCAAGGCTTCCCAAAGCTCCCTTTGAAGTGATACTCAGTGACAATTTAGTCTCAGGAGAAAACCTGTCAGGAGAAAAGCCAAGAACTGAATAGGCCACGGCTATGACTTAAGGGCTGACTTGAAGGCCATGGTTGGGGCGCTCAGGGAGACAAGACTTTGCCATTAATCTTCTCTGTTCTCTCATAGAGTACACACAATTGTTTGTGTGTTCTCTAACTGACAAGACTGTGGCTTTCATAAGCACTAAACTTACTCATAAACATACAAAAGGAACATAAGAAAACATCACAGTCACAAAAAGCATCACGATAAGAGATTAAGGGTGATCTTCTGGGTCCTCCAGTGTGTACATATGCTTACGTTCATTAACCAGGTTTCATTTTGAATTACAACACCACAACTGAAGTTGCATTTAGAGTTTACTTTCTCCTATACAACTACAGTGCATTTTGCAGGGTCCTGTACACTGCATGTCTATGTTTCTCTTGTGGGATGGTAAGAACAGTCCATCGTGTCTCACAAAAATCATATTTCTTTATATTAGTATTTTCATCACTGAAATGCCATGCAGACAGCACACTCACCTGGCCTCATGAGAAAACTACAAGGAATTGAATATATGTGTGTGGAGACAAAACTGTGAATCTTATCTTTTTCTTTGACTATGTGTAGAGGAAGCTTTACTCAAGATATGTACAATATGTATAGTAAGATATATATAATACTGCTATTGAACCTGAAATGGGAAAAGTCCTGGTAGAATAATTAAATACATGCTGCGGTTTATGCTGTGGCTGGTCCTGCGTGAATGTTTAAGGAAGACAAAGAAACTGAGTTGCTCAATGATCAGTCATAGCCAAGAAGTCTGTTTTGGATCTCAATAACCAGCATAGCATATCATGGGCTTCTTCATAGCCCCTTACCCTCTGTTCTTGCAAAGCCTCTTAATTCATCACCTTTGGGTTTTTGTGTGAAAGCCAAGAATGGGTTTGAAGGAAGCTAAAACTGGAGTTCTGATCTGATTTCTTCTAGTGGTGGAGCAGAACCACATTATCTGTCCTATACAGAAAAAAACATGAATGGTAGGCATTATTTCCCATGCTCCCAGCAGTCTCAGCCATGCAGCCCTGCTTGGGAATGCACAGAGGAGCTACAGGTGAAAGTAAAAGCTGTCACTGTCTTCTGACAGTGGAAGAAACTTATAGAGAAATTATCAGTATCTTCCAAAGCTTTTTCTTTTTTTTTCTTTTTGTTAATGAATGCATTCTTTAGTTGTACAGCTAATTAGTGAGTAAATAAGATCCAACAAAAAGGAGTGACCAGGATGGCAATGACAGTTTAAGACACCATCTATGAAAAGAAAACCCTTCTAAAAAATGCAAATTTCCAACAGTGTTTGCTTAGATCTAAGAAGAGCTTCTGCCTGTTTATTTGAGAAAATTATTTTCTCCATAGTGTCTCTTGGAAATGTAATGTGTTTAGGCAGTGATTTCTCTGACCTTAAAATAGCCTTTACTGTCTCGGAACTGTAGGCTACTCAGCACATCTTGACTACTGACTTGCTCTTTAGACGCTCCGATGATACCACATATGCCCATTCAGCTACTTCTCGCTGAGTTTCTCTTCTTTCCCTTCTTCTCATTTTTTTTCTTCCTTTTTTTTTTTTTTTTTTTTTTTGCTGACTGCAAAAACTATATAGTTTAGTTTCCCTACCAAGACTTTGAAATGACTAATTCCTGCAACATATTTCAACACATCCTTAACTGCTAATTGAAGTCTGTGCACAAGGCGGTGAATGGTACGCACCGATGGCAACCTCTCTTGCAATAATGTGCCAAATTCGCTCTTTATCTCATTCATTGCCGATGTCTCGTCTGTTGCAAGTCCAATCAATTTTTGTAGCTTTAAAAGATATGTCCTCTGTTAACTTTCTATATGCCAAAAAAACGACGATGGAAAATTAAGCATTACCTTTGCAGCAGTGAAACTTGATTGCTTCCAGAAGACTCAGGGAAAAAATGTTGTTGACATTTTTTTACTTCCAGTCTCTGCATGGCAATAAGGTATGATGGCTGATTTATCAAAGAGAGTGTTCTCATCAAGCAGGAGAGCGAGAGAGAAAGTTCACGTCGCACAAAATGAGCTGCTAATTTCTTTTCCATTTCACTGACAATATGGTATTGGAGCAGCTGTGATTAGAACAATGGATGTTCCCAAACTGTGCTCCATTTAACTCCTGCAACTCTGCAAGGTCACACAGTGGGAGAAGAAATTAAAGGCCTTTTTTTGTCTATTCTGTTTTACTTTTTTCTTTTTGTTTGTTTGATTGGTTTTTGGGGGTTATTTTGTTTTGGTTTGGTTTTGTTTGGTTTGGTTTTTTTCCCTTTGAAGAGAAAGACGGGGAAGGCAGGATTAATGGAGACTGGGAACTGGTGGAGTTGTCTCCAAGTAACTTTTGGATGTTTTCTGTATTCAAATCAATCAGGAAAACTTGAAGCTACCCATGAACAAACTTCAGTAACTGAAGAATTTGGAAACGAGACCAAAGCCTACTGAAGGCAATGAATGCTGTGTCTGGTTGTGCTTTTATCTACTAACTTGGCACTGCACTTGGGCCACAACAACCCCATGCACTGCTCCAGGCTTGTGGAAGAGTGGCTGGAAAGCTGCTCATCGGAAAAGCACATGGGGGTGCTGAGTGATGGAGCTGAACATAAGCAGCTTGTGCCCAGGCAGCCAAGAAGGCCACCAGCATCCTGGCCTGTATTAGCAATAGTGTGGCAGCAGGGCCAGGCATCCACCAATACTGGGCACTGGTGAGGCTGCACCTCGAATTCTATGTTGAGTTCTGGACCCCTCACTGAAAGAGAGACATTGAGGTGCTGAAGTGGGGCCAGAGAAGCTCAACGGGGCTGGTGAAGGGTCTGGAGCATGAGTGTAATGGGGAGTGGCTGGGGTTGTTTATCCTGAAGAAGTCTGAGAGAAAACCTTATCACTCTACAACTCCCCTGAAACGAGCGTGTAGCGAGGTAGGGACTGATCTTTTTTAACAAGTAAGAAGTGGTAGGACAAGGAGAAATAAACTCAAGTTGCTCCAAGGGAGGTTTAGACTGGATATTAGGAAAACTTTCTTCACTGAGAGGGATGTCAAGCATTGGAACAAACTCCCCAGGGAAGTGGTTGGGTTATCATACCTGAAGATGTTTAAAACATGTGTAAATGTGGCAGTTAAGGACATGGATTATTGGTGAAATTGACAGTACTAGGTTAATGATTGGACTTGATGATCTTAAGACTCTTTTCCAAACTAAATAATTCTATGATTCTATTGTTCTATGATTTTTTTCAAAATTTACATTAGCACCCAGTCTAACAGCTGGCAGTTAAAGAAGGATGACTTAGTTCTCAGGATATATTTCCAGGATTTGGGAGACTACAGTTCACTTTCTCCTTTTCCAGCATATACTGAATTGTATTCGACTTTGCCTTTGCCTTAATTTCTCAACTGTCAATGTGACAACAACATTTCCCTCGTTCAGATTTTGTGGGATTTAAAATATTAAAGATCCTATGATATTCAGAAACTTAATAGGATTGCCTAAGTATTTGTAATAAAGCCCTTTATAAAGACATTCTTTTGCAACAGATAACCCAACAGACTGGTGATAAATATTCTCCCACCTGGATTTTGCTCCCTTCACTGCAGCTCACTATCATTTTATTTTCAGGGTTTTATTCTTCCTTTTCAATGATAGCTTTATATCGGTATTGTCTGGGGTGGAAATACACCTTTTAAACTCTGTTGGGGTAAAAGAAGGAATGATTTTCCTGTTCTCTCTGTGCATATTATTTTAAAGTTTGTTTTGCTCTTAGAGTTGCTATAATCCATGCAAAATGAAAAATGTATTCCAAATGATTTATCATGCACTGTCTATATTTGTACTTAAGCTGCATCCCAAAAAAACGCTTCTTAGCAACTAACAAAGGACAGTGGAGCTTCTACAGTCATTATGCTGTACTACAATCTAAACAGCAGGAATGTCAGACTCTTTTGGGATACATATTTAATTTTCATCAGTTTTGATGGGTCCTCAACAACTTTCTGATCTACATTATGTAAGCTTGGATCTCAATTAGCATTGGTTTGGGGCAGTTTGGTTCTTGGGCTGCAGAGATATTTATCTATCAGTCTCCAGGACCCTCGCTATCAGTCTCCAGGACCCTCGCTATATGAGCTGTGTTTGCATTTCTGAAAAGAAGCTGATGAGACAACATCATCATACATTTTTAAAGACAGACATGAATGTTAGTGCCATTTAATTGCAAGCAAAGAAAGGATTGTTTCATTGAAAGTGATTAAAAAGCACTGCTGGTGTCTTTATCTGTATATCAATCCCTAAAATGATTGTCACTTTGTGCAGATATGCAAACAAAAAATATTAATGAACAGGTAGGGATTGTTTATGCTAAGGCGTATTTCATCACTAAGTCTTTTTGTTTGCTTGGTTTGATTTATTTTTTTTTCCCCTTATACTGGGAAACACTACTCTGTTTTCTGAATTGTATAGGACTTGAGCTAACACAAAGTTGTTTTGCACTGTTCTCTAAACAGCCCATTGGCTTCTAGCAAAGTAGAAAAGATTATACCTTTAGAAAAACAGGAATTAAGACTGTACTGGTTGTTCATATTTGCCTGTTAAATAAATGTTTTGGGTTTGTTAGTCAAGTTCCTAAACGAACATAACATTTTTCTGGAACCCCTATAAATACACAAGTGAAGTACTTTTTCTTATGCAATATTTTCTCCTTTACTAATTTTTACTATAATTTTTATTCTTGGCCATCTCTAGTTGCAAAGATTTGGCAGATAAGAGTCTCAGGAACATAGTTTCTCCTAAAGAGAGAGTCACTGCAGGGGAAAACGACACTGTCCATAGAATATGATGACATTGGTGTCACATGCTCCTGATATGGAAGGAAACAATGTTTCTTTCCCTTTTCACTCTTCTACATATTTGCCTGAAGGCAGACCAAATTTACTTCCTCACAATCACAATACACACCCAAACCAAGCAAGTTCTGCAACCTTCTGACTTTATGTGTGTACCTTATTCAGTATATGCCTATGGAACAGCAAGAATTATTCTTTACCCTCTTTATGCAGATATTCATATCTCCCTCAAAGACTAATTAAAGTTGCTGCGTACTGTTTATATGTGAAGTTATTAATATTAGCAAAACCTGAAAAAGTAGTTTTCCTAGTTCTATACTTGGTTTTCTCTCAGATTTCCCTGCATCTCTTTTAGGGAAAAAACAGCACAGATTACAAGTGAAGGGGCAGCATTGACACGAGAGCGTGACTTTTTTCTTGACATCCCCTGTGGTTGGCATGTGTTGAGGTGCCCTTTGAATTTTCTACGGGATATTCTTTTGTTACCTACTCAGTATCATAACACCACTCTTTGGTGTAAAAGAGTGTGAAGTTAAAACTTGTCAATAGCCTCACATTCCTGAAAGATCATCTTGTCCCAGCACACCCAGCTTGAGTTTCTAAGTCACTTGTTGAGGTGTTGGGTTTTTTTTAAACTTTTCTTTTCTATAGTCTGGTTTTGTTGCTAACATTTGCAATGGCCCTGAGTAGACTATGTCATTTAAATGGAGAAAAAAAAAACCAAACTGATGAAAGACTAAAATTGTAAAAGGAACAAATCAAGGGCAAAGCCAGAATTCTGATTTTAATGAAGCAAGCAACCTTTTACAAAGGCAAACTTACCCTGAGTCCTTCACAATCCTGGTTCAACATGCATTTAATGCCTTCTTTAATATAATTACTTTTATATTGAAGTTAAACACTCATGGCTCTATTCTGCTGTCATACAGCATGTTACTCAATTTTCATACTCTTTACAAGCCCTGGGTAAGCTATATGTGTCTGCCATGCATGTCCTTAAACAAACATATAATTTAGGAGCTGTCTGTTTGTGTGAGTGTTCCTTGGCTGTTTATGTTCCCATATGCACGTACTCTATACTTATACTTTTCTGAGCCTAGGAAATCAAGCAGTTTTGAAAAAGAGCCCTTCCTCATAAACACTATTTAATAACAAATGCATTAATGTAGGAGAAATTATTTGTGCTGTACTTGAATCTTCATTATGCCAAGAGGAGTTCAAGGTACTTTGGCAACACGGACGCTCTGGAGTTCCCTTCTTACAGATAAGTGGTTCTTTTGGTGTTAAGTATCCCAGCATGGACTTATGATTGAGTCAAAGGCAATAGTTCAACACCCATAAAAAATGTGTTTAAGACATGGTAGCTTACAAATCTCCTTCTCTCTCTCTTCACAGACTTTCAATTTTGCTAGAGGTCTTTACTGCAAGGTGTACAAAAAATGAGAGAGAGAAAGATAGGGAAGAAGAAAGCCTATGCATAGGAGAATTTAGAGAGAAATAAGTGATTAGATGTCAAAGACTTCCTGTAAGATATCTACTTCTAAAGTTTGCAGCTTCTATGGCTTGAATAAGATGTAAGAAGAAAGGAGATTTTTCCTATGATCTTATGTCTATAGAACTGAGTGTACATACAGTGTATATTTTACAATAAGGAATACCAAGCAGTATTTAAGTGAGTGGTAGAGATTTTTATCAAATACCCTTATCCACAGAAATGAAAAGGAAAATAATCTCCCAAACACAGAAGTTCCATGTTTTCAGGAAGACTGAGAAAATTCTGAATCACTGGATTTGTCTTTCCCTCTGGAGCAGAAATCATTCCCTTCCAGTCATGAAGGAGACCAATTTATTGTTATATACGAGCCACAAGCTATGTCACAAAGTCAAAAAATTTGACAAAGGAGCAAAACAAGTTGGTAGCAAAAAGACCAAACTACCAGAATTGTGATTCATAGCCCCCTTACCCGTGTCATCTCAATTTTGGTTTAAAACTAGTGCTTTAAGCCATATAGGACTCTCAGTTCTCTTACATATCAATTCATTTCTGCTGACTTCACCAGTTCCATGCCTAAGGAAATCTACAGTCCAGATAGAAAGTGCTTCTTCCAAACTGCTCCTATCAAGTATATACTTTCAGAAAAACCTTCTATTAGCCAAGTTAGTGCTGAGTCTTAAGGTTGCTGAAGATGCTGACCATTTAAATTTAAGATCTTCAGTATATTCAAGGTTATGAAACTTCGTTGCATAAGCAGAACTCAGAAACTAAACAGTGTTGCTCCTTTATGACATTTATTTAGGGATTCTCAAGAACATTACACTTTTCTATATGAGTTCACAGATGAAAAGTGAATTTCATGAGCCTGCTGGGGAACTAAGTCCATATGCCTCAGTTTTAAGGGAAAATGTTAAATATTTTATAGGATTTCCCATTGTCTCATTAACATAGTTTAGGATACCTGGAATGCTTAATTCTGTCACCCAATCCATATATATTTTTAAGTCAGTACAGAGAGAGTTCTGTCTAGTTGAGATAGTTGAGAGATTTATGAATAAATATTACATTTGCAGTGGATAATGTAACTTTTACAAAACTGAAATCAACCTGTAAATGCAATGATCTTTGGTTTCACCAGGATATCACCAGGTTCTTCCTACATCTCACTGGACAGCCTGCCTAAAAGTTATTCGGTAGCAAGTGGTTTGTTGTCACATATAAATTTATATAAAAATATACATTTATAGATGAGACCTGTCTTTTGGCCAAAACAATACTGGAGATAGGTTTCTACATGATACTAAGAAAATATCCTTGGTGTCAACGTCCACAATCTTTCACTTTCGCTAGGTAACTCTTCACCACCAGACTTGCAGCATTAAACGTGAGACTTAATTCAGCCAAATTTCAGTTTTAAGAAGGAGGTTGAGCCTGACTTTAAAAGCATTGAATAGAAAGGACTAGACAATAATTTTTCACTGTATAAAAATAGCTAACAACATCAGCTGGCTTAACTTTGTCTCTGAAGAAGCTCATCTTTGTATTCCATATAAGGTCAGTGGAGATTATTAATTTTAGCTAGAAAACAACTTTTAGATGGCTATATTTAGGTGAGATGAGAGCAATCTTAGTAGCAGTCCATGTGGCAACATAGAGACATCAGCCTTCTCCTGCTCAAGTTCATCCAAAACCCTAAATACAAAAGAAGATTTGAGAACTTATGGGAATGAGGAACCTTGATTTCTGCTTCCTTACCCCAGGATCTGAAAACCTGAGCTCCCTTTCTCCCAGTAGCGGTGGCCCAGATGACAGGAATCATAGCTAGCAACATTGTAAGGGTAGGTGAAATAGGGAAGAGCAGCCCGGAACCACACTGCTGGTTAACAAAGCAAATCAACTGGTACACCACAGTATAAAAATGAGCAGGTTGGGGCACCTGAGAAGATCACAACTCAGAAGATAACTTTTCTGCAGCAAAATATTTTCAATGCCTTCGTAACTGGTCTCGTCAGGGCTAAATGTGTATAATCCAGGCTCAAAAGTATTCCTTTCCTTTGAAGGCTTACACACTATATTAGGTTCATTATTAGATTTTTTGCTATCTTATGGTATTCGTGGTATACATCACAGTTGGAGGCAGAGTAGGAGTTTGAATGGACTATTGGCTTCCTCTGCTATATAAAAATAATAATAAAAACCCCAAATAACTGAGCAAAAAGAGCACACACATACAGATCACTTCTCAAGCATGTCTACAGCAACCTGATATTAAGGTACCTTATCTATAAATTTATATGTACATATGTCTATGTGTTTGTGTATAGAGAGATGTACACTCATATACTTTTCTTTTTTGATAACTTTTTCATTCTGCATGAAACTTGGCAGTCTGTGACTGAAAAAATGGTTTTATGTTTAAAAGCCAAAGAAAAGTTTAAATGACCTTAGAGGACTAAGTTTTGTACTTGTAAGACCTCTCGTATGATCTCTAGAATTGCTGTTGACAGATAGAGCCTGATTGACTGAAAATCAATGTGATCAGATGTTTTTATGGATTATAGTGGCCTCAGATAATTACACAAGATTGTCTTTCTAGATCCAAGAGGTTTCAAAGCAAACTCCAGGCAGATGTATGCAGGATTAATCTGCAGGCTTGACAGTTTTTCCTAATTATCTTTTATAATAGTAAAAACTGGATCATCTCTGAACTACAAGAACAAATAAGTTCTGTGTTACTACCCCATACACACAGCCTTCTTTAGTCTCTATATGTTTGCATTTGTTTGAGTGGTTATAAACACATCTCTGCATTTTACTTGGACTTTCTAGTTTTCTTCATGTCAGAATCTGCCTCCCTTGGTCTTTTTCACTGTGGGAATTAATGCCTGATCAGACTGGGGATTTTGTTCTTTTTGTTTTTGTATCTCTCAGAAAAAAAAAAGAAAAATTGAATAAGGAAGGACCATATTTCTAGTAGACTCTAAAAAACAGGCAGACGGGGTGATTTGTTTCATTTATATCATGACATTATTCATATAAAAAATCTTTTCACTTAAACAAATAAGATATGCAAAATATGGTGGGTTTTTTTCATTGATGAAATCAAGTTCCTTGTACCACCTCTGGGTTTGTTTTTCAATATTACTGTTCCTGGGTTTTTTTGACTGCAAAACCTCTCTCTGTGTTTTCAACAGAAGCTCTGATTGTGATTATACGCAGGTCTACAGGAGGCATATTATATTAACACAAACATTTTACCATGGTCCTACTTTGGACTAAGAAGGATCCATTCTTTCCCAAGTTATTCATGACAATTCAGAAAAGTATTTTATCTGTCTTATCAGTATTTGCATGCTTAGGGCATTGTCCTAATTTTTTATTGACTAGGCATTTTCCAACTATAAACAGCTTTCATGTTACCTTTAGAGAGCAGATAAAGCAATGAATTCCCATTCCTTCCTTTCACAAGTTCCAAAATAGCATTTTTTCTGCTAATAATATCACGAGAATGACTGTGGACACATTGCCTGTCACACCTTGTGACATGTTTCAGTGTTGATGTCATGTAGTGTGGTGCATTTAGCATCAGGCACCGCAAGGGATTATGATATGACCAAGATGCCCAAATTCACTTTGGGCACGGTGCGCCTCGGCAGGCATGGCGATACATTACGAATGGGCTTTGAGGCTGGCTGTAAATCAGTCCTCAGCTCTTGTCTTATCTAACAGTGGATACAGAGCTTTTGCAGGTGCAGCCCTTATGGATGGCCTGACAGGTGGGTATATAATGCCAGCTTGAAAGAATGATGCTACTCTGGGGGTAGCAAGTGCGCAGAAAGATGCCAGAAAAAGAGATGATTTGGTGTCATGCTTCCTTCTGATCAAGTAGCATGCCTGACGCACACAGTGTGGTCACTGAGATGAAATAAAACCAGGTCCCTGCTGGAAGAAGAACTGACTTTGCCAGAGAGGACTAGGGTCATATCAGCAACTCTTGTGTGTCAGACAGGGCAAAAGACAGATACAGTCCTGCTGCAGGTTGCACCATCACTAGATTACACCTTCCTTGTCATGTCTGTCTTCCATCTTGGATCTTCAGCAACTTACTCATATTTACTTTTAGCTCTTTATCACACTACTTGCAATTCACAGCATCTCTCCTTGCTCCCTCCCTGACCACGTATGGGGGTGCGGTGTGAGCAGGTATAAACTGGAGTACCTGCAATGACTTTAATGGAACGTGCAGCAGCTGTAAACCTGGCCCTCCATACTTTATCCCTGATTTATCATTTTTACAACATTTCACTGTGAGAGTTTATAGCAATTTATGTCATTACACAAATTATACAAATTGCCATTAACTGATGTAATGTACTATAAAGAATTGGAAGCATGAAGAAAAAAATTATTTGAATTTTTCTTCTGCATGTTTGCATTGCTTTATAGCTTAATTTATCAATTCAGTTAATTGAAATTTATATCATTAGAAGAAAATGCACTGAGGCGCTTTCTTTCCTCTTCTTTTTGTCTGGTTTTTAAATTATCATTTTTTTCTTTTTTTTTTTTTTTTTTTTTCATTGCGCCACAATTGCTGAACCTTTTCTCTGTCAAAGGAGATAAGGTGAAAATGACAACCATCATTTCTATCTCTTTCCCCAGAGATTGAACGTATCACCTCTGTGTTAAATTTACTTCCACGCATCTTTGCTTTAGGCTTGTGAGTTAATCCCAAACAGTCCCTTTAATTCTGAAAACATTTTTTGGAAGAGGAATAAGAGCCTATTTTAGTTGCTTAATCTTCTCCTGGTTTTGAGACTTTTCATTCTCCAAACACAAATTATGGTCTGTCACTGAATGGCTCATGCCAAAGCTACACCTCTAGTTATTAATAGTAAAATTACAGAGCTATATTAACTCTTCACCCCAGAGGAACCCTCATCATTACCCAGGTTCTTTTTTGTGATATAGGCTACAAAACCACAAACTAAAAGGTTGTCTTTACCACCAGAGTTACAAAATTTTATGAGATAAGAGGCACTCACATCCACCTACAGAAAATGGATGAACAAAGACAACAGTATCAATGCAGAAGACAAACTCCCAGCATATTACCTGCTGCTTTCCCAGGACACAAGTTTCATTTGGAGGTTTGCAAGAAAGGTAAATTTCAAACATGCTAAAGCAATATGGTTTTCCTCTTTCATATATGACCCAATCCCATAATGAATGAGTCTGTGAGCCTGACAGTGCAAAAGAGGAAGAAGCAAAAATACCAGCTTCATAGCTGAATTTAGGGCTTTCTACATAGCCCCAAGACTAGTCTGAAATTACCCCAGTGCCAACAGACTTACTTTCTTATTCCATTTGAAAAGCAGCTAGGACTGGCACACATAACTTGAGGTCGAGGAGGTTATTAGGATTATTAAATTTTTGTGAAATTTCCTTATATTCTGAGTTGTCAGTGTGTATAAATGACTGCCTGATTCATAGATAAGGCAGGAACATTTTCGCAATGCCTGATTGCAATGGATTTAGCCATATAGAGCTTTCATGCATTTGTTCTAGGTGTATTGCATCTTTAAATCACTTTGGAAGGTTTGCATCAAAGACTGCCTTTCATGTTCATTAAGTACAGACTATCAATGTGCAAAGGCCAAAAGGTCATTTCCACCTTTGCACAAATAAAAGTATGTCAGCATTAGCTGAGTAGTGCAAGCTTGTCCTGTCATAATGAGAGGTTTTTTTTAGTGCAGTGATGTTTTCTCCCCTTTCATCCAGCAGTTGTATGATCTTATGCTTGTACTAAAATTTGTCTATGGCAGATATATTCCCTCCTTGAGAATCATTCATGTCACTGGGCTATTGAAATAGGATTCATTCTTGGTTACCTTTCCATGGTTCTTGGCTAAAGGAAGAGAACTGAACACCAATCTCCTCGATTTAAATAAATATAATATAATGCAAGAAAGAACCGCCTCTCCCTATTTCTAGATAAAAATAAATGTGGTTGCAGTCCTTCAGGGCTGAACTCATTTTTGTCAATAATTGTTAGACTTATTAAATCATCATCCTCAAGGACTGAAATGCTTTTACGTGAAGAAGCAACTAGTTGTTGAATCCCAAACACCTAGAGGCAGAGAAAGGCTCCAGGGTATTTAATTCAGCCATGGTATGATTGAGGAGATGCTCAACATGACCAAAAGAGTGCATCTGCAGCCCATAAACCAGCCATATTCTGAGCAACAGCAGAAGTCAAGTGGCCAGCAGGTCAAGGGAAGTGAATCTTTCCCTCTACTCTGCTGTCATGAAAACCCATCTGCACTTCTGCATCCAGGTCTAGGGCCCCAGCACAAGAAGGATATGAGGCTGTTGCTTGAGACAAGGGCCACAAAGATGACCAGAAGGCTGGAGCACCTCTGCTCTGGACACAGGCTGAGAAAGCTGGGCTTGTTCAGCCTGGAGAAGAGAAGGCTTCAAGGAGAATATATAGCAGCTTCCAGTACCTATAGGGGCCGACAAGACATCTGAAGAGGGGCTTTTTTGCAAGGGCAAGTAGCAACAGGACAAGGGGGAATGGCTTTAAAATGATGGAGGGTAGATTTAAACTAGATATTAAGAAGAAATTCTTCACTACTAGGGTGCTGAGGCACTGACACAGGTTGCCCAGAGAAGCTGTGGGTGGCACATCCCTGGCAGTGTTCAAGGCCAGGTTGGACAGGGTTTGGAGCAATCTGCTTTAGGAGAAAGTGATCCCTGGGTATGGCACAGGGTTGGAACTGGATGAGCTTGAAAGTCCCTTCCAACC
The DNA here is from genome assembly GCF_963264785.1 of Psittacula echo. Lineage (NCBI taxonomy): Eukaryota > Metazoa > Chordata > Aves > Psittaciformes > Psittacidae > Psittacula > Psittacula echo. Next base: position 7,144,945 of record NC_137742.1, on the reverse strand, counting down.
CAAACATTCTGTGATTCAATGCAGAGTAAGTGCAAAACAAACATTTAAGTATCCAAAGATATTTTTTTGGATAAAAGTTATGAACTTGGAAATACTTATGCTGCAATATGCTTCAACTAATTTTAGCTGTTCAAAAATTGCTATCTACAGCACAAAATTTTTTTTATAGACTCTAAATTCAGTAGGAAGTTATACAGAACAATTTATATATTTTTGATTATTAACTTTTTCTGGCTTAGTTTTTTTCCTTTTAGATATATAATGTTACAGGAAATGTATTACAATCTAAATGCTGATAGGCTAGAGTAAGGGTTTATGTATTACCTGGTAAAATTATGTTCTAAAACTGTGCCTACAGTGAAACTGAAGTGTTGATTTAGTTTAGAAATCTGCTGCTTATCCTCTAAGCTGTCATGTCCAAATCTTAACAAAATCACTGGGACACAGGTATCAAATACAATTTCCTAAGTTTTTACGACTTTCATTTTTTAATAATACACTCTTCAAAAAACTCAAATAATGTAATCATTATTATTCTAGAGTTCATACAAACCAGTCAGCTGCTATAGCTGTACTGAATGGGTGAATTAGCAACAGAATAGTTGGCCCCAAACACCTTAAGAACTGAAAAATATTTGTGGAGAAAAATGGAAAGAAGAATAAAGTATTAATTGACTTTGACATTTAGAATCTGTAAAGCATAAATATCACTTTTCTTCTATTCTGCTTGTTTGAATTTGACTTTTGCTCAGCTGACTACAAAGATCACTCTAAGCACAGTGTAAACTTTATCAAAATAGTAAAAGTTATGGAGCTATGAGCAAAAAGGAAAAAGTTAAGGCAAATATTTAACTGCGAAAGCAAAATCTTTTTCTCAAAGGACAGGTAAATTTGATGCAATTGCCTTTATTACTAATTTTATTTCACTACACTTCAATGTGCACCTAAAATTCATCAATTGAAAATTTAGCCCATATGTACCACAATCTAAAACATCTCAAGAGGAATGTGATCATATGCTGTGATGAGTTTCTAGGGAGCAGCAAAATAAAGGCAAAATAGCTACTCCCATTTCCAGATAGAAAGGACTAAATTAACCTTAAAAAAGGGGGAAAAACAACTTTTATCAAATGTCTGTTATGTCATTAGAGTAGACATAAGTGAAATATTTTTAATAAACTGTACACTTTTAAAGATAATATATTTTTTAATTAAAACTTTTTATTTCCCCGTTGTTTTTCAACAAGCTTACCTGCTAGGTTTTTAATTTCTGCAGAGTTAACTTTCAGTTAACTTTCACAGCTGAGGGAAATAATGTCCTCCACACAGCCAGTCACTGTGACAAGTTTACATAAACTCAGATTAGAAAGTGGGCAAATAGTCATTTATCCTGTGTAAGGATGGAGGCTACGGAATTTGGGAATAATTAAATGAAAATTGGGATTTCTCAGTAGCAAATATTTTTCCTAATAATAGATTAGTGAATAACATCTGTTCTTTTCTTTTTTTTTTACCCCTAAAATATCCTATCTTTGAAGATACGCTCTTAAAATAAACAAGAAAAGTATGAGGAAAAAAACTGAGAAGATCTGTTAGATAAAAAGAAGACAAAGAAGAATAAAAATTATAACAAAACAGGAGATGCAATAGGGAAAACACAACTGTTCTATTATTTCTACATTCATATTTTCTGTTTTGAAGACTTCCTTGAGGAACTAATGAGCCCTGGGAGCAGCCAGCTGAGTTTTCCCAGCAACTTGCAGCAGTTGGAACTGAACATATGGTTTCAAGTCCAGCAGCTGCTCTTCTCTTTCCAAATCAACACAGCTGTTCATGAGGTTCTAATAAGTCAAATGAAGGGGGTAAAATAGAAAGTATAAATAACAGCATACAGTAAATCCTGTCTTTAAACCTTTATTGAAAGTTATAAGATGTTAGCCTGGAGGTAAGAGGCAGGGAGGCATCTGCTCTCCCGGCATCAATAGGTATTTTTTCCTTGATATGACAAGACTCAATACATGCAGCCTTTGGATTCTGTTCCGATTTGTCAAAGGATGGTTTTGTTTGTAGCAATCTTGGAAGTAGTGAAGACAATAGAACTAAAACATTTCAAGACATCTTATGAAGTCCCATGATAATAATGTTTCAGCATTACTGTTCTTATTGATTAGCCATGAACTTGAAGCAGGTGCCTTGGAAGTAAAAAGCACATTTGCTCAGTATATATTTCTTGAATGCAAATGATAAAGCAGCATATGTCATAATAATATGATCAGTTCTGAGTCTGAGCATAAGAAATTATTACAAATTTGAGAAAGTTCTTACATTCATGTTAGGCTGGCACACAGCAAACCAAACTGGAGTATCTTCATGGCTGAGCACTTCCCATGGGCTTATTGCCCTCAGCCCATTATCTCCAGAACTGAGTGTAGGATGAGTATTCTGTTGTTGAAATTAAGCCTTTGAAGAGCCAGGAAAACAGAGAAGAGGATTTCATAATACCAGTGAAACAGTTCAGGCTGCCTGGCTACCATCCTTATTTCCTGACACCTCTATCTAATAGCCATTAGACAGATGAAAGGTCTAAAGTACAAGAGTACCTCAATGATCTATGAACTATCATTTAACCATTCAATACTTGCATGCACTTGCAAAATCATTTATTTTTCAAATTCTTTCATTATATACTTATTAAGGTTTTCCCCCTGTAGGTTTGTTTTTCTTTTTTTTAAATATATAAACTTACTTACTTCTAAAGGCATTTATGCAAATGAAAGACTGAATATCCAGGCCAGGCCTAAACATCCTTAGGTTCAGCAAAAGGCAGCTTCTGTTAATCTACCATTTGCCTTTTATACGCAAAAGCAAAGTTAGAGGTATGCTTATTTGTACAACACTTATTACATTTCAAAAAGGGCAAACTTCTTTTTATTTACTCTTTGTAAGTCTCTTGGAACTTTTAAAACAGTGGTTTAAAATACCAGCTTGCTGTCTTTTTTTTGTTTGTATATAAACTGATATAAATCTTTCCATTTGTGACAGAAAATATTGAGATTTCTGATATGTCTGAGATTCTTCTCTGTCAACAATATTCTGATGGTAGCCTTTTCACCTTAACTTCAATTGAGGTTAACCCATCCTTCAAATTAAATACTCTGAGCCTAATTTGGCTGTGTGGGAAATTCAGAATGATCCACTTACATCATCATACTCTTTGTACTCTCAAACTAGAAAATAAAACCTGAAAGGAAATCAAGTTTCAATAATATTCTTCACCTATCCTGAGTGAATCCTTTTGTTCCTAAAGCTTCTGGATGATGGGTATTTGCAGCTTTATTAGAAATGTAGTAATTCTGAGCTTTTTCGGAATAAAAGACTGGTTATGATCTGGGGTCCTACTCAATATTTCAGCATCACAAAGAGATGTTTCTGAAGCAGGCTGAGCCCTCAGCACCACTGCTGTGGGCTGCTTCCTGCATCCCATGATGTGGCTGCAAAAGTGAAGCTATCAATATCCCAGGCAGAAAGTAGCCAGAGTCCTCCCCGCGCCAGCCTGCTTTCAAACGCTAACTGAAAAAGTCTCAGTTCACTTCTCAGTAATTCAAAGTTCATTATTTGATGTTGTAAAGTGGCAAATCTTATTACTTTTCTCACTGTTTTCATCCATCTTTCTTTTCCAATAGAAACTGCTAGAGAAGCAAAGACAACCCCTTGTCATATAGAGGTGCTGTGCATGACATTTTAGGGCTGTGACCTTAGTGAACAGTGTTTAACTGGACCAGAAATAACAATAAAATTTTTTTTTCAAATTGAGAGTGTTGGTTTATGGAAATGAGACAATTCAAGCTAGTGAGAGTTGCTTTCAGTACAATGTGGGTGACAGAGCAAGCACTGAGTAATTAATAAAGCAAAAGTTGTGTATGTACAGCTAATTTTCTCTATGGTTCCAGATATCCTATCTGGGATATCACACATCTCATTCCCTGAGTGCTTACATAAGATAAACCTGTGAACTAAGAAGGTTTAGGCCTAAGAGCCATCCTTAGACTTTTAACATTGTATGAAGAAGTGCACTGCAAAAAATTTATATAGAAGTGAAAAAAAGGATATATATGTGAACTTATTTGCAATAGAATAATAACAGGGAATACCAAGGTAAGTTTGGGATGTAGCGAGACCTCAGCTCAAGTTTTTTATGGTTTGCCACACAACCTTACCATTATGTTAACACATTTAATTATTAATACCTCCTTGGTGATGAATCAAAAGTGCTGGATTTGACTGGCACAGGACGGTAAGTGCTTTGAAAGTCATTATCCTAAACACAAAAAGATTTTGAATAATCCTTCAAAAATGTCAAGGCACACATCACATCAGCAATTGTTAAACATTTCTTCTGAGGAAGAAGTTAATTTAAAGCACTTTTGATGTTTAATGCCACTCATGACAGAAACTGAAAATTAACCCTCTGCATTTCCCACCCCCAGACCTTAGCAGCCTCAGTGTAATGTTCTAGGATGGTATGAAATTTTCAATGCATCTTATAAAAAGAAATCAAGGGCAGCTTTAGGAAGCTTGAAGGATGAAAAGCTCCACGAAATTTCAAAATCGATCCATGAGAAGTAAGGAACCGCAGATATTTGCTTGTCAAATCTATCTATAAAATGGGTCTATTAAAATTCTTCTTTTACTGCAGAAAATTGTCCTTCCTGCTGAGTGAAATTCACTAGAGGAAATATCAAGCTCCCAGGCAGGATGATGTCCCCTTCTTGTGGGAGGGATAAAGATGTGTTTGGCAATTTTCGTAATAATTCACTGCCTTGGTGGATGGGTGGGAGTGAGGAGAATGTGTGATAACAGCCTAGTAAATCTGTAGACAAATATATGTGTTGTTGCCAAAAGAAGAAAGCTCTTGAATTCTTATACTAAACACCAGCATAACAGGGAAGTTGTGAGTTGACCATGAGACCAAAAAAATATTTTAAAATATAAAAACCTCATAGTCTTGTAAAGCTGAGAGTTACGAAAGTTTCCTTCCTTCATTCAATGTGCTGGCTGTTACTCATTCCTCATAAAAATGGATGGAATTTCTGCAGTCTTGGGAATGAGATTAGTCCTCAGGATGAGATGCAAGGGGGTACTTGTCTAGGAATTGCTGAGAGTTTGCCTTGCCTAGGGAAATCATCACTTTTATAAACCTGGTGCCAAATGTTGAATCAGAAAATGTGAATCTCTGGGATTTTCAGGGTTAGAAAAGTAATAATTAGCATGAATACTTTTTTTTTTTTTTTTTATGGCTTTATACATCTATTATTTTAAAATATTTTCTCATTTTTCCTTATATTTTCCTGATTTCTTCTCACCTAGCCTTACCAATCCCCAAAATGCTTAAAAACTCTGTCAACCATAGAATTTTGACACTAACTTCGTGCCTGAAACATTTCCTCATCCTAAACTAAATGTATCTTTTAACGAGGTGATAAGATTTAGATATCTACTACAGTGGGACATTGGTTTGGATTACTTTTGGGGACACTGTAAATAACAGCAATATACGCAAGCAAACAAACAAAACTTGGCAATTGTATGGTTGCACATGTATGAGAGAGGAAGAAAACAAACATTTTCAAGAAAATGTTTTGTCCCTAAATTTTGAGAACAAGCCACTTGATGAAGCCAGAAGCAACCAATGAAGTGTGAAGTTCCAGAAACATAGTGAGATTCGTTGTGACTCAAATGCCAGAACGATATTCAGAAGTCTTTAATTCTTTTGCATGAGTAATATTTAATTGGAAGTTTTTGCTTCCTAGTGGAATTGCTAGTTCATCTTCAGCCTGGTTGAGCTCATAGAATGGCCAGAAGCTGTTGACTGGAGCAAATCATCTCTGATAGCCACCAAAAAATAATTAAAAAAAAGCTGAGTTAGGCTATCTTGTCCTGTAGGCCTACAGAAGCAGTGTTGCTAGACTTTATAAGAGATAGAGTTGTTTACCAGCGGTCGGTACATTGGAGAAAAATCACAGAATGTTTGGTGTTGGAAGGGATCTTAAAGCCCATCCAGTTCCAACCCCCTGCCATGGGCAGGGACATATTCCACTAGACCAGGTTTCTCGAAGCCACATCCAACCTGGCTTTGAACAATGCCAGTGATGAGGCAGCCACAGCTTCTCTGGGCACCCTGTGCCAGGTCCTCAGCACCATCACAGGGAAGAACTGAAGGGTCTAAACAGCTGTGAATGACCTTTGGAGCAGAGCTACAGCTGTGGACATCCACCACTGTCCTGTCATAGCACAGGTAGAATACATCTTTGAGTGTCCAGACTGGATATTCTATGAATAAAAGATGAACGATATTTTTCCTGTCCAGAATGCTCTCAGTTTAGATGAAGTAAACACCAAAACCAGGCAGAAAAAAAGTGAGGTCTCCAATGCACAGAACAGTATGTGTCTGCAGTGGTAAACTGACCTCAACTGTGCCTTACAAAATTAAGTACATCAGTTTTAGAAGCTAGAAAATACAGATAAAAAGACAAATAAACCTGTCTCTCATTACTGGAATAAATATTTTAAGTCAGCTATTAGTTGGCCTTTACTTTGTCTGACAGGACATAAGAAGAGAAACACATCTCAAGCAAGGGAAATTTTTAAGTTCTTTATAAAAATGTCTACGTAAAATACATACATAAACTGTTAAAATGCCTTACTTGATGATATTGAATACTGAAATCCTGCTCAGATAGGGAAAATAGCAAAGCCTCAACTACAAATTCTTAATGACAATGGAATGTTTCCTAGTTACACTGCCAGTGATGAATCTAAGCTATTCAGAAGATTATGCTAAATTTAGTTTTCATATTCTGCAAACTACATCTCATTTTTCCCGTCCTAGCCATTGCAAACTGCACAAGGTGCTAAGACCATTCGGTAGAAACAAAAAAAATTGTAAATACCTAGTCAACAACATTAAATATCTAGTCTAGTAATTGAATAATATTAAATATTTACTAACTTTTCATGATAATGTGTGCTCTTTCTGCTTAGAGAGAACATAGATTAATGCTATGCAGTTTGGTGTTGGTTCAGTCTTTGGCCTTTCTGAAAAGGATAACACTGAGTGTCAGGGATTATGGTCATAAGAAATTGAATTTGGTTATTCTGAGTGAAGCTACCAGCATATTTCATAGTTTATTTAAATGCTGGAAGAGGTCAATACAGCTATGTAAATTAAAACTGTTTATGAGGTAAGCAGTAGAATCATAGAATCATAGAATAGTTAGGGTTGGAAAGACCTTAAGATCATCTAGTTTTAACCCCCCTGCCATGGGCAGGGATACCTCACACTAAACCATGTCACCCAAGGCTCTGTCCAACCTGGCTTTGAACACTGTGAGGGATGGCGCATTCACAGCTTCCCTGGGCAACCCATTCCAGTGCCTCACCACCCTCACAGTGAAGAACTTCTTCCTTATATCCAATCTAAACTTCCCCTGTTTAAGTTTTAACCCGTTACCCCTTTTCCTACCACTACAGTCCCTAATGAATCGTCCATCCCCAGCATCCTTATAGCCCCTTTCAGGTACTGGAAGGCTGCTCTGAGGTCTCCACGCATCCTTCTCTTCTCCAGGCTGAACAGTCCCAACTTTCTCAGTTCGTTTTCATACGGGAGGTGCTCCAGTTCCCTAGTCATCCCCATGGCCCTCCTCTGGACTTGTTCCAACAGTTCCATGTCCTTTTTATGTTGAGGACACCAGAACTGCACACAATACTCCAAGTGAGGTCTCCCAAGAGCAGAGTAAAGCAGCAGGATCACCTCCTTCAACCTGCTGGTCACACTCTTCTTGATGCAGCCCAGGATACGGTTGGCTTTCTGGGCTGCGAGCACACACTGAAGAAGGCTCATGTTCATTTTCTCATCGACCAACACCCCCAAGTCCTTCTGTGTAGGGCTGCTCTGAATCTCTTCTCTGCCCAACCTGTAGCTGTGCCTGAGATTGCTCCGACCCAGGTGTAGGACCTTGCACTTGGCATGGTTAAACTTCATAAGGTTGGCATCAGCCCACCTCACAAGCATGTCGAGGTCCCTCTGGATGGCATCCCTTCCCTCCGGAGTATCAATCGAACCTCACAGCTTGGCGTCATCAGCAAATGTGTTGAGGGTGCACTTAATCCCACTGTCCATGTCACCGACAAAGATGTTGAACAAGACCGGTCCCAACACCGATCTCTGAGGGACACCACTCGTTACTGGTCTCCAGCCGGACATCGAGTCATTGACCACAACTCTTTGCGTGCAGCCATCCAGCCAGTTTTTTATCCACGAAGTGGACCACCTATCAAATTGATGTCTTTCCAATTTAGAGACAAGGATGTTGTGTGGGACAGTGTCAAACGCTTTGCACAAGTCCATGTAGATGATTTGAACTGCTCTGCTCCTATTCATCAGTTCCTTAGCCCCATCATAGAAGGCCACCAAATTGGTCAGGCAGGATTTCCATTAGTGAAGCCATGCTGGCTGTCATCAACTACCTTGCTTTTTTTCATATACCTTAGCATTCCTTCCATTAGAATCTGCTCCAAGAGTTTGCCAGGAACAAAGTTGAGACTGACTGGTCTGTAATTCCCCAGGTCATTTTCCCTTTCTTGAAAATGGGGGTTATATTACCCTTTTTCCAGTCATCGGGAACTTCACCTGACTGCCATGATTTTTCAAATATGATGGACAGTGGCTTAGCAATTTCATTTGTGATCTCAGTATTTCTCCTCTCTGTTACCTGTTCATAGCCTGTTCACAGTCACTGAGGGGTGAAGCTAGAAGACATCACCATCTAAATGGGCAATATTTGAATCAGCACGTCTCTTTGTTAAATAAACCCACAACAGTCTAAAGGAAACACTGCTCCCAGCAAGCCATAAACGGTTTGTCATGATCTGGTTGTCCCTCACATCCGGGCATCCCATGCAACTGCTTCAGGATTGGTGCAGTCACACTGGTGCAAAGCAGGTGAATGTGAGAAAGTGTGCATGTGGCACAGTGCTGATTTGCCAAGAAAATTCTCTTCTCACCTGTCATTCACAAGGAGGCTGTAATATCCGTGGAAATGCACTGTAGACTTTGCTGCCTTTTATTCTGGAACCTTTTAGTGCATTTACATTTTCTGTGAAACTCAATCAACTTTCCATCTTTTCTTTTTGAACCTTTTTCTTTTTCCCATTAGTCTGTTAATAATTGTTGCTTTCCTGACATCCTTGTTCTGTTGGGTTATTATGCATTCCTCAGCATTGTGAAAAATGAAAAATGGAAAAAAATTACATGTTTTTCAGCTGACTTAACACTGCGTAAAATGCTGAAATTATTAATTGAACATCTTAATTATAAATTAGGTGGAAATAATGTTGAAGAAGCAGCCTCTAGTCATATAGTTTTATTATTAGGTCTATGCACTGAATTATTTGAATTCCATTCCAGTAGTGGTAAATATAGTTATTATGGAAGAATGTGAGCTCGTGGATTTTGGCTGAATGTCAGCTGAATCAAGCAGGATATTTCATCCATAATTTAAAATTGCATGCTTAAAACAATGTCTGTGTTATCTCCTGCTTCCACCCTTGCAAGAATAACGTGGTTATGATCTTTCATAAGATAAGGAAATTATTTCAGCCACTACAGAATAACTAATTGCCAATAATACTGTTGTCAGCTGTCCCTGTGTGCAGCAGCACCCTATTGTGCTAAGCAGAGTAGACTCACAACACAAAGTTTGCAGTGCATTTGTATGATGACTGGGGAATTGCAGTTGCTATGGGAGATTTCATCATTAATACTGGTGATGTTAGATGACCTTATGTAATTTGCTTGGATGCCAGACTCATTAAGTGGAAAGATATCATCCAGATTCATGGGTGCAGTTTTTACTCCCCTAGAGTATTTAGTAGGGACAAGTTTTCATGATAAGAGTCGCTCAGTTGGATACCACACAGTTTAATGCTACCTCATAAGTCATAATTTCTTATCCTCCTGATTTGCCTTAGTGTTGCAGATTGTCTATGTGTTGGGCTATTATTTGTGGTTTAGTATGTACAGTACTGACCTTGGTAGAGTCCCTGGCTAGTTGAGCCATTTAGGCACTGCCATAATAGATATGTTAAACAACAGCTACAATTGTTGTCATCTATCCAGACAGGCTTGGATCTCAAGATCTGCTGTTTGACAAATGTGCTGCCTCACCACTGCCACAGCATTGCAAGAGAACCCTATTCATCCTAACAAATAATTCAAAAACAAAGGCATATCTGATCTGAAGGAACTGAAAGGTCCATCTATGTTTGTTTGGGGGCTCTAGAGGTTAGGAGAAAGGTTCATCCAAGAGGTTAAGAGCTTAGCTCTGTCCTGGATTAAAGTAAGCTCTTAAATCTGAATAGATTTTTCTTGAGGCTGCAGAAATCTGATGAGACCTTCATTATTTTAAATTCCAGAACACCCTATTTCTCACTATTTTCTTTCTCTCCTTTTAACTCTAAGCTGATTCTCCTCCTCAGATAAGAAAAAGACACAGTGGCTGGAGTCAATACTGGGCCTGGTGACCCTTTTTAATTTCCTGGCTCTTCTGGTTCATCTGAGTTTTCCATAGTCAGTCCTGTAAGTTGCTTTCTGGGAGCAAGCCACTAGGAAAATGAGGGCTTCATATACTGGTAAGGGATACTCTGTACCTCTCAGGATTACTCCTTGTACCCTAGAGTCTCCTTCTGGCTACAGTGAGATGTGTGAAACCTGAGGAAAGCAGAGCTATACAGTATTCTTTTGTGCAGAAATAGCACATAGAGAAAATAGCCAAGAACATGAACACATAAAAGCAAACAATTTCTACAGTTCCCACCACTTTGTATCTGTATGAAGCAAATAACGGCATAACCGCCAAACCCTTAACACCCAGGTAAGGGAATAATTGAATATTGCATCTCACAACCCTCACAGGGAAGAACTTCTTATTAATATCTAATCTGAATTGATTCATTAAGAAATAGAAGGTTTTAATGTAGAGTTGCCTTGAGTGAATTGGCATAGCAGTCTGATCCCAAGCAAGACTATTACTTTAGTCATATCCAATACCCACTGTTGAGTTGTTAAGAAATGGTTTGGGCCACAACAGAAAAAATAGAGCAGGACTGGTATGAAGTTATGAACCAATCAACAGCTAATGTGTTTGTAGCTCTCCCTTTTTTTCTAACACCAATGTTTCTACACATTTATACCATGATTTTTTTTACCCTGGTACAGAGTACAGAAACACCAATATAACTTTCCCCTGAATTTACATCTGTACCAGTTCTTACAATAAGGATAAACTACTGACCTGAGGATTTGTGAGTACTAAACGTGATCTGGTAGAATGCAAGACTAGTTTTTAACCTGCTACTCAGATTTTGAATGTAAGTCCTCTGGTGTAATATAAGAAGTGTTCCAAAAAAAGCTTTAGAAAGTTAGAGTTGTACTAACAGATATCATAGCTCATCCATCTGGTTTCTTCATCAGTCTATGTTAGCTTCAAATGCTCCAAAGGAAGATGAAAAGGGACCAAAATTATTAGGAGGTAAACATCACAAAATACAAGTGGATAAAATGTTCTTCCAATACTTAGGTGCTGGGTTTTGCTACATGAATTACAATAGTTTACTTCCTCAGTTGTCAAATTTTTGAAATTTAAGACACAAAATACTTGGCATAATGATTGCCAACTTTTGTTCATTTCTTGTGTTCAAAATCTTTATGAAAATACTCTGAACTAGACCATCTATCTAGGGTTTAACATCTAGTAATAGTTATTAATAGTTATAAATAGTTATTAATAGTTATTAATAGTTATTAATAGTAATAGTTAGCATCAGGTATCTGTAGAAAAGTTGTAAGAGATCATGGCATGAAACGTTGTGTGCCAGAATTTGGCAAGGTGTTAGAATACTTGAAATCATAGAATCATGGAATCATAGAATTGGTTAGGTTGGCAAAAAATATTAAGATCATCGAGTTCAACCAAAAACCTAATCACCACATTCATTCAAACACCTCCAAGGATGGTGACTGCACCACTTTCTTGGGCAGCCTGTTCCAATGCTTGAAAACCCTTTCAGTGAAGAAATTTTTCCTAATATCCAATGTAAACCTACCTTGGAGCAATTTGATCCCATTTCATTTCATTTCACCCTATCTTTTGCTATTTGAGAAGAGAGACCAATGCTCCACTGGCTTTATTCTCCTTTCAGGGGAGTTGTAGAGAGAGATAAGATCCCTCTCCCCTGAGCCTCCACTTCCCCAGACTAAACCCCTTCTCAGGTCTCTCAGCTGTTCCCCACCACACTTGTGCTCCAGGCCCTTCACGAGCTCCATTGCCCTTCTCTGGACCTGCTCCAGCACCTCAACGTCTCTCTTTTAATGAGGAGCCCAGAACTGAGCACAGGATTTGAAGTGCAGCCCCACCAGTGCGCAATGCAGGGGGGCAATCACTGCCTGGCCCTGCTGCCACACTATCGCTGATACAGACCAGGATGCCAGTGGCCTTCTTGGCTGCCTGGGCACAGACTGGCCATCAATCAGGACCTCCAGGTTCTTTTCAGTAAGCAGCTTTCCAGCCACTCTTTCCCAAGCCTGGAGCGTTGCATGGGGTTGCTGTGAACCAGGTTCAGGGTCCAGAACTGAGCCTTGTTGAACTTCAGGCAATTGGCCTTGGCCCATGAATCCAGCCTGTCCAGATCCCTCTGAACTTAATGAAAAATAGACTCCATTTACATGATTTGCATTATCATATATGACACCAAGGGACCACTCTTCCATATGAAAACACTTGTTATCTCTATTTCAACCTTAGTGTCTTCAACTTTGTAGCAGAAAGTCAGACAATTGATCTCATTAAAATTGGAAGTGGCAGTACAAAAAATTCTTCTTTTCTGAGATTTCTGTTTAAAAAGTATGAATTTGTTAAGCTCCTTTACCCCTTACTCACAGATATAAAGAGTTTGCAAGGATTCGCTTTTCAGAAATCATATCTGTCCTGAAAAATTCTGTCTGATTCCTGTAAACTGCAGCCCAGAGTAAATTAACATACAATTTCGCTTTTTGATTTCTAGCAATGAACTATTTTATGCAAATCAGCCTCAAAGAAAGGTGCCCTGAGGCTTTAAGGCAACCGAGACTCTGCTCAGAAACTGACTTCAGGTGGAGCAACCTGGTTGAAATATCATCTCCCCAGTCTGAGCAAGCTTTTCATTTTTAATTGAAAGTAGGAGCACTGGGCTAGAATACAAAAGGCCTCTCAATTCTCTGCCAAAGTCCCATGACACCTCATATCAACATGTTTTCTTTTGGGTTTTTAAATTTATCAATGAGTTAATTTACACTTTTACAGGGGAAATATATAGCTATATAGCTGGATCTACTCCACAGTGTTATGACGTATATTAACCCCTTGTATGTACCCTTGTCAGTAGCTCAACTCATGCTGTGTATTTCTTGATTGAGGTTCAACTTCAGCATGTTATTATGATGCAGGCGAACATAAGTGAGCAGTGGACAGGATTACAGAGTAACTGAAAATGGGAATATATACATGTAGAAATACCTCTATTTATATTTTTTATTTTCTTTCTGGTGAAAATTTGGGGATTTCTGCTTTCATTGGAACCCAAATTTATTTAATGTTCTTGTTCATATTTTCTATATGACTTCATGCTGGGCAAATTATATCCACAGCAGTACAGCATCAATGAGAAGTGGAGAGGCAAAGTTTAATCACAGGAAGAATTCAGAGCAGGGATATAACCTTGTGCATTTTCCATCCCACCAGCCTGAAGGTCATTACGTCTCAATCAGGATGAACAGAAGAGACTCTGCTCTGTGAGGATGGACATATCACCAGTTGACTGGATGTTAGCAAATGTGAAGGCTTCCCTTAGGCAATCATAGCTAGAAAAAAATCAGATCAAAAATAACAATCAGAAAATCACTATTTTTCCCAGCTTTCGGTAGACTAGTTTCCGTTGTCCTGCTTATCAAAACACCAGATGGCAATGTACAGCCATATTTCCATTTGGGGACCTCAAATACAGAAGTACATCCTTGGATCTAGTTTATCTCAAAGAATCAGTCCTTCAAAGACTTTTAAGGTTGACTTTCTGGGAAGCATAGAACTGTCTTTCTGGCTGACAGTGGACGGCTCAAGTTGCTACAGCTGTTGGCATTATTCCCATATATATAGTTCGGGTGACCAAAACCTGGGCTTCAGCACTGAAATCCTCAGTTGTTTTGTGTGGGCAATCTTTTGTAAGCAGTAAGGAACATTTTACTTAGACAAGGAAGAAAAAAATAGACTCTTTTACCAACAAACATATATATATAAATAAAAATTTTGAAATTTGGCCCTTCAAAACCAGTTATCAGTCACCTTATTAAAGAATTAGCAGAACCACAGATTTCAGTAGTTTCTTTCCACATGCCAAAAGTTGCAGTGGATTCTGAAATCTGTTCTAATAAAGTGAAAGAAGAAGAAACAAGCTTCCTCCTGAAGCTTTTCCAAACAGTAAATACATTTATTTATCAAACTGCAGTATCAGGTATACCTGCTCCCAGTGGACTTACTTAGTACCAGGAATTATTGCTGAACAGAAAGCTTATTTAATCTATTATGGGTCAGAATTTTTATCAAGCTGCTTAGTTAGAGTTCCCTCTCTCTCTCTTTTATTTTTTTTTTTTTTAACAGCTTAATGAGGAGTTTCATCACTCCTGCCAAGATGAGTCAGGTGTTTTCAAGCAGATGAGTGTCATGTAAGTAAATATGCAACATCATATATATCCATTGTATCTTCCATTCAGAAGTAGGGTCAAAAGCATCATTAGTTCAATAATATTTCAAGGAATTGTTTAAAACTTTTAGTAAAGACATAACATCACACATATTCTTTTAAAAGTTAAATTAGATGTTTAATGAAAATTTATCATCTAGGCTCCCTATAAAGCTTTCATATGGCTTTATATGAAATAAATCCCATTTTTGGAGTCTCTTTCACCAGGGAAATACTGCCACATAACAATTTAATTGAAATTGTTTGGTATCAAATGGGAGAGGGAAATGGGAATAACATCTCAGTTGTTCCAAACAATGATCTCATTTGTTATATGGAAAATATTACCTTATTAAAATACATGAAGAAATAACAGGAACAAGGTACAGGTAAAAAGTAAGTCAGCAAGTTTCAAGCAATAATTCTCCTAACTTAAAAAATAAAGATAATCCTGAGACAACTATTTGACATGAAGATTTTCCATCTAAATGGTGGAAATCTGAAAAATAATAGTAACTGAAGAGCATCTTTTTTTAACAGAAATAGTCAAATAACTGTGACTGTTACTTGCAGCACAGTTTCTACCTCTGATATGGCCTGGATTTGCTGAAGTTCTTGTGGCTCTGTATGAGGTGTGCTCCTGCCAAACAGGGTCAGTATTATGACCTGCGCCCTCTATTGGACTATAAAATGCAACTGTGCAGAGCAAATACGATTTCAAGGCTCTGGGAAGCTAAGTCACTAAGACCTCACCCTTGCACTACAACAACATACCTCAGGTGAAGTTGTTGGAAATTTTCGGTCTTCGGGCCATTAGGAAATCCTTCAGGATTTCTATGAATTTTCTGTAGAGTTGTTTGTTTGTTGGTTTTTTTTTTCCTGAAACCCTAGAAGATGCAAATCTATAGAGATCTATTGACTTTGGCGTTCCATTTTATGCTCGTTGACAATCTGGTCCTGGAGAGTTTTTATCAACTATGAACAGAGGAGCCATAGGACAAGTTCATGCTTTCAGTGAAGTCAGTAGTAATTTTATTACTGACTTCAATATCACCAATATTTTAATCACAAGTGTTTTGAAAGGTCACTCAGAAAAAGTTTCCCATTAATTTGGCAGAAAAATTTGGGTGAACAAAGGTGCTACAGTAAACAGACTTTTCAAGATCATCACTATACTCTCCCAATTAAAACAACATATATCCTAACAGAACAAAAAATTGACAAATTGACAAAAAAATTGGAAAAATTACAACTTTAACAAACACTTGCAACAAAATAAAGCAGTCTAAGTATTTATTGGAAAATACTATCAAGACAGTAGGAGTAGATTTTCTGATAAACAACCAAGGAATCTGAAAAAAAAACAAACAAAAAAAAAACAAACAAACAAAAAAAAAAACCACCAAAAAAACCAACCCACAAACAAAACAAAATGAACTAAAAAAGCCCACAACAAAACCAACAAAAAAAACCTCCTCTCCTGCATTATTTACTTTTGATTTTATAGACTATTTGTAAAAGGAAAAGATACTTTCTGGGAAAGCAAAATAAGTCTCAAATTTACATCACTATTCTGCTGTTTCTTCTGGACAACACTGAGATGAAAGGCAGCTGAGACAAGAAAGGGAAACCACGTAGGTGAAAACCACACAGTCTTTTACAGGGAATCACGTTCTGTTTATAAAGGTTTCTTTCTGCAGCTGGAAAAGTATTGAGCTAAACCCATAACCTTATTGAAACAGATTCAAGAGATTATGAATACCAATCTCTAAGGAATCAACAAGGATACATGGGATTTCTGTTTGAACAATGATCTAATCTGTGCTTTTATTATGTACTATTGGTAAAATCCTGGGTGTGTTGAAGTCGCTGATAAAACAATATGATTTTGCTCCACTTTAATTATATTCCCTTTCAAAGTATGCATGATCATTCTGGAATGCTGAAGCTGATAGAGTTTGGCTCATATTCTGTAAATTATGCTGCCCTAAATTAGTAGAAATAAGATTTCTCATTTATTTTTACTGATTCTGTAATAAAGGACCAAAAGAAAACAGAATGCGTCTTATCTGGGAGATAATTGTGATGCTTTCCTCAGGTAGAGCAGTACTTTACTAAATGAAAAATGCCACTGAAATCTCTGCAAATGAACATAATGTAATCAGGCAAGATTTCTTTGGTCTTTATATCATTAATTTTCTATATTTGGATTACAAAAAAAAAAATATAGCAAAAGACTAAATCCTTAAGATCTATATAAAAACATTTCACAATGCTGGTGAAGAGACAGAAGGACTCCAAAATTTCGCATTCTGAGGGACATAAAAGTTTCCAATACAAAAATATTTTTAAAACTGCTGTAAGAGACAGATCTGTCCATCTGTCTATTAATCCCTTCTTCTCCCACAAAGCAAAACTTCTCACAGTCGAGGCAGAATTTCTTTGGTTTGCCAATTCATTATTCTGGTATGTTTTGAAATGTCAAACAGGTATTTACTTCCCAGTTATGTGTATCTCTGTAAGTGCTTTATAGCATATGAATATATGCTTTAAAGTTCGGGGTGTGTTTATATCCATTGATCGAATGAAGTCTTGCTAGCAGCTGTGTTCTTTCACAGAGATGAAAATTTCATGATATATTCAAATTATAAAGCATTGCAAAGTCTTTTTTGAGATGAACAGGTCCATAAAAATGTAAGGCAATATCAGACCACTGGTCAACCATGACATTGGTACATAAAGTCACCATCTTTATTGCAACTGCCTGTAAAAATAATACAGGTCACATCAATGTCTTCAGTAGCTAGTGACTTTGTTTACTCCATTACAGGTGCCAGGGTGGATCCAGTCCAGCCCAGGAAGAATGAACTGGCATAGATGGAATGACAGACATTAGGCATAAGTACTTTTTATATCAAGCCTTTGGCAAGTTACTTGTTGGAAAAATCTGTTCTCATGAACACAATCCAAAATCTGCAAGTTGTGCTACTAAGGCATATGATAACTTCTACTATCCAGGGATATGCTAATACATACCATCCTGGGATATGCCAAACCATTGCCAGGATAATGGCTCATTCCAGATGCCAGTCAAGGTCCTTTTTGAGAGCCTTAGGGCATTTCAGTATAAAAGCAGTTTTGACTGGGTTATTCAGAGCAGAAGATTACTCTTTTTTTTTCCCATCAGAAACTGTAAATAAACTTTGAATGAAAAGAGAATGGAACATTGTACAATTCACCTCATTCACTGTAACTTATATTTATGCATTTACTGTACTTATTTTGATTTTATTTTAATTTCCCCACATGTTACATCTAACACAAAAACCTTTTCTTTTCTCATTATTTATAGGCCATGGACAGAAGACAAAAATAACAAACACAAACATAATGGAAGAAGTGAGAAGAAATGGTAGAAAAAAGGCTCTATAGATTGCATAGTTTCAGAACACTAAAGTAAGAGGTTTATTTCAGCTGGAAATGAGATTAAGTATGATTAGCTACAACACATGGACAATTTTTCAGTGAAGTCTTGAAGTTGTTGGGATGCTGCATTCACAAAGTATTAGCCAGTTCTCCTTTATTAGTTTATGTACCAGATGAATTATTTAATGCATGCCTAAAGCTAAGGGGAGTTTAATTTTTAATGGTAAACCATCATACTGGTAACACAACTACAATTTTAGATTCCAACTAATTTACTTAATTATTTATTTAAAAATTCAATTTATGCAAAGAGTTAAAAATGCACGTTACCTGGATTGAAAAGTAAATGTCAAGAAACTGCATGTTATTTAACAGAAAACTGATTATAAAATACTTCGTGTTTCTTTTTACATGGGATTTATGCACAGTTGTGAAAAGTTTAAATAAGAAATGTGGCCCCCCAGAACCACACACCAAGTAGAAGGTCATTCAGGTTCAGAGAGAAATTTGTGAAAAGAAAGAAAGCAACCATGAAGAAAGCAGCCAAAGATTCTGTAGGACATTTAACCATTACATTAACTAGTAATTACCCTTAATTAAATGTAATTAGAATCACTTTAAATTCATCAGATAATATTAAGTATTAGAGTATACTATTTTATATATATATAGTAATATACTAATATTACTTCATATTAATTAAGATAAGTTATTAACAATTGGAATAACTTAAAAGAATGCTAAGGTGATTTTTGCGTTATTTAAAGATTTTTGCATCAAAATAATATTTTGCTAAAGCACGCAATAGTTCTGGGCTGCTCTGAGTTGCTTTTATGATACCCCTTTTATGACTTATCTGATACACTGATATTGTGTCAGAAGATCAGCTGCAGACTTAGCTAAGTTAACTAGCTACAAATAAGCTAGTTTACTTTTCAAACATATTAAGTTACATTCTGAAAGCATGAGGTCTATTCAAATTTTTCCTCAAGTCTAACTAAACTGATTGCAGGAAAGGGCTAATGAGTCTGGGATTAGGTTACCAGTTCTGAGTAACGTACTCCATAAAAAATCAATTTACCTGACAATCAGCAGTACCTTTTATATATACCTTTCATGTACATTTCTCAAGACACGTAACTTTGAATGTCTGCATAATGCAAGCAAGGACCTTAGGCAATAAATGGTTGAATGACCTTCATCAGGAAGTAGAGAAAGAAGAAAAGACTGGCAGATCTTCCTCAAGTTTGATGCTAGCACCTCACTCTTGGGTCATTTTTCTTCTTCCTAATTTGTTTGGGTTGGCACAAAAGTCTGTTGGAGAAACAGTATTGCCCACATGGTATGAAGTTTCAGACTAGATGGCCTTTTTGTCCTTGACAGCCAGGAATGTCACGGGAGCTATGAAAATATAGTACAGGCTTAATACCAGAGGTTTTGTGTATAGTTTTTACATTTATACTTTCACTAGAAGATGAAAAATAATATTAAAAAATCAAGGGATCATACAAAGAAAAGTTCCTGAGATCAATGCTATTGACCTTGCTCTTGCTTCTTGTCTGTTCCCTGCATTATACAGTGAATTCTTACATATATCTCTGGGAAATAGATATCTTCACAGAGATAAAGTGTGAAGGAGAAACATATAATGGGCCACATTACAGCAAACTCTATCGATTTGCTTTCTTTTACTTGTAGGCATGATTGAGGGCTCAAGTAATTGAATTTTCTTCTTGTAGTCTGACATCTTATTTTCTAAATTTTTTATTTTTTCTTCCTTTGTTCTTGAGACATGTTGAACAAACAGATCTGAGACTGAAGCAAGAGCAGCTTAGGCGAGGAGACCAGTCCAAGCAAGGAGACCTGGATTCCCACAATTTTCCTTACTGCTAATTTGGATTGACATTGGCATCAAAATCCTGGGTCTTTCCTTGTAGTTGTTTCCTTTACCTTGGAATGATCACATAGCTCTCACACAATCTCCATAATGTTTAAAGGGCCAAATTTGCACTTAAGTTAAAACTTACAGTAATAAATCTAGATATCTTGCAGAAATTATAAAAATACAATTTTATATGCCCATCCAGGAGTCACTTATCATCCTGTTACAAAGACCTAAGGCCAGAAATCCTAGACAGTTTAATGAAGCAATTTTGGAAAATCATAATATCTCAGAGTATCTTGCTATCCATGTAGTCCATTGTCAGAGGACATGATAGAAGGTACAGAGATAGGTCAGTTATTACCTTATCAAAAATCCCTTTTATCACTGCTGAGGATTTATAATCAACCAAGAGACATGCAGCTGTCAGGATGTGCCAGAAACACATGCAATGCAATTCTGGGCAGAATACAAATGATTATATAAGATCGATTAGATGATTTTTATAAGATCAATCTGACAATTTGTCCTTGCACTTGGCTATTCAGGGAGTGTATCTACAGCCTCTGTTAACCCTACTAAGTCCTTCTTGCTTTGACTCCTTTTTTTTTGCTCTACCTCTCCTCTAAAGCAGATTTTAAGACCCAAGACACAAAATTCATGGTCAATGTGAGTCTTGCAAAGTATTATTCACATATAAAAGAGCTTACTAAATCAGTATGCAAAGAATGAAAAATATAAATAAATGGGAATAATTAATACATCTTATTTCTTCCATCACTCTTCCATTCTTTTTCTCTCTGCTCTTTCTATTTTGTTCCTTTTTCTTCTGCTTTTCTTGTTATTATGAAGTAGTAATAAGGCAATGTTTATCAGTGATAATACAGATATGCTAGAAAGAAAATAAGAATGCCCTTCTAAGTCATCATGAAAATGACTTAGACAATTCTCATATAAAGAAAGTAGGTTTGATTGTTAGGTGCTTTGTTTTGTTTTGCTTTTTTTTCTGCAATTTTGTACGCTCCAGTACAAGCCTCTGGTCTTATGATGCCTTCAGGTGCCTTGTTGAAGTGCGTTTGAAATAACCCAAGAGAAAATCTTGGTGAAACTTCTGCTGCAGTGATATTGACAAAATGATCACACATGGTGGTGGCGAAGAGGTTTGTATTATTC
Organism: Psittacula echo; assembly: GCF_963264785.1. Lineage (NCBI taxonomy): Eukaryota > Metazoa > Chordata > Aves > Psittaciformes > Psittacidae > Psittacula > Psittacula echo. Next base: position 7,123,635 of record NC_137742.1, on the reverse strand, counting down.
TTTGGTTTACATTCTTACATTCTCATCAAAACTGATTTTCTAGTATAAAAAGGGATTTCCATTAAACTCAAAGCATTGCTGTTATTACCGTGGATTAATGACTTACTAATAGAGGAACCAGAGGACTGAGGCAGATGTTTTTAAGGAGAAATGTGGGTCTTTGTAACAGATGGAAGGAAAATGATCTGCTTGCAGGAGTCCTTTATTTCACTTTTTATTTCAGTCCATAAATGTGAATAATTTGCTTAGTAAAACAAATAAAAGGGTATTTTATTTTTTTTTTTTTTGCCAAACACCAATTAGTTTAAAAATATATTCTATCTTTCTGAGGAATTTATTCAGGATCAGACATAGTTCTTGATTTGTTTGCCTCAGTGAACATGGAAAAAATAAAAAGAAGCATATTCTGTCATTTTTGTGTCCAATTTATTAAATTTTGTCATTAGACAAAGAAGGAAAAAAAGTGTAATTTAACTTTTCTAGTATATCCCAATAGTCAAATTGTGCGCAGGAAACTTAACACAGAAACCAATTTGTTTGGCCAACAATTCTGTATTACTCTACCTCTCACTGAACACAACAAAAAGTTACACTATTTCATAGAGGATTACAAATGAACTGTTTCATATACAGGCTTTACTGTATTGGGAAATATATTTATAGACCCCATTTGTCCTGTGACTTGCAACCTACTTAGCTCTTTTGAGCTTAACAGGACAAATTTTGTAACTCTTTTAAATGCCTTGAAATCAAAGTAATTTTCTTTTCATGATGCAATAACTCTATTCTGTTGTCTCACTTAAACAATTTCTGAGAAACTATTTTTCATCCTTTCTTATTATTGAACTGACCTCACAATAACAACAGAATAGTTTCCCACAAGATAACCCTGCTCCTCCCTTTCTTAGACATCCTGGCAGTATTTTATTCTTCTGTCCCCCCTGCTTTAAATCTGCAGGTACTCTGTCAAAACCCATTAAAATGTAACTCTAATTTTGTTGTAGATTCCTTGCAGAAACTTAGCACAGAATCAACCACAGCTAAACTTCCTGCAGAAATAGCTGCAGAAAGTTACCACATTTCAGGAAATTAAAACTTAATTTTTCAACAAAAAGGTACATCTCTTTTGTAGCATATCTTCTGATGCACACTTTTCTTTTCTTTTTTTTATTGTTTTCTCCTTTTTCCAGATTTTAGTACTGTACTTATTACCTTGTACCAGAGAAATTGCGTATAAGGAACAGAACAATATAAAATTTATGTTTTACAATGCTCCTAATAGAGGATCACAAGACCAATCATGCACAGAAGTGCTTTCATGAGTTAGCATCATGCTAAGGTAACAGTATGGATTGCATTTTTAGCATTTCCACAGGTAAGTGGCACTGAGGGGAATGCTACAGGATATTAGATATATTTAAATCAGAAACTGTTTCCTTTTCATTTTGATGGAAAGACTTATGACAATATTGAAAATGAAACTGTATCCTTTGTGTTTATTTAATCCAAAAGCTAATAAAAGAACTGATTTCCTAAAATAATAAGACTGGGAGTAGATAAAGTCCTATAGCCAGCCAGCAAATCTCTTTCAAGTGGAGGATGGGCATGTTTTAGGGGTGGTCCTGATAAGAAGTTTGTTAGTATGGGGAACCTTCTCTGTTAGTCTCCAGGTTTCTAAGCCTTGCTTTGTTAGTTAAGAGCATGTGTATTCACAAGGGCAATAGCATGACACTGATATTTTTTAGGAGCTCCTCTTTAAAATCAATGGAAAACCGTGTTTAAAAATTGAAGGTATGTTATGGCACTAGAATGCAATATCTTACGACCTGATCCAAAAGACTCTTAGGTTAAGTTTCATCATCTAGAGTTTAGACATCTAGCCAAACAAGCTATTTTGACTCCTCTTTGTGATCAACGTAGAGAAATAGGTACTGTGGGTTTTCGCTGTTTTGTTTTTGCCTTTTTCTTTTTATGTGAAATATGATTTAATCTTTGTATCCAGACTAAGAGTAGTGAGGGAAACACTCAGTTAACCATTTCCTCTAGTCATATGTAAATATTTCAGTCTGCAAGTTGTTCTCTTTTCTCAGCTTCTTAGCAAGTATTTGAATCCATACAAATTTCATCTTTCTTCAAGTATGAAACTGCTTCTTATTAAAATATTCTTGTACCCTAAAACAAATGCCAATATAACCCACAAGAAAAAGGGAAGTGTAGAGTGAATCAAAATCCATCCTGAGAATTGTCTCTCAATAAGAGTCCCATCTCTCCATAAATTCTTATTTTCCAGTACCATCTAGTATACAGGAGAAATACAGGCACAGAACTGTTTTGTAATATTTTTTAATGTTTGCTATTACTTCCTTGTCTTGTACGAAAGTGTACTAAAAACAATCACTGAAGTGACACAGTGGTCCTTTGTATTTGACCCACATCCAGTACTAAACAATTTGCTCCCATCTTCTCAGCCTTTTTCTCTGGAAAGGCCAGTAGATTTATTTGCATTCTTTTTTTTAACCCAGCATGTACAGAATGCCTTTCACCAGTATGCATTTGCTGCACTGAAGGAAAAAATAATAATAATTTACTTAGACGAGCAATCCAAATGTTGGTATGAATTTTTAAGTGGGATGATAAATTGACTGGCACAATAAGTAGGTACAGAGATGAACTAATTTCACCAGTCCTCTCTTGGACTGAAAGTAAAATGCCTGACAATTTTAGTTAAGATTAACACATCTGAAAGCATGCTTGGAAATGCCAAATGCAACTGAAGAGATATTATAATTAAGTGGTTTATTATTATTGCTTAAATACTGCCTAATAAGTCCAACCAGGATTTCAGCCCTGGTACATTATCTTCATGTACATAGCAGATGCACATAGCAGAAGACAATCTCTGCCCTTAAAAGCTTATAACCTAAGTAGAAAAGCAAACAAAGTCTGGGAGGAAGGAACAGAAACACAAAGAGATTAAGGGTGAAACTCTAGTCCTAGCAAAAGAAATTGAAGCTTCTCTACAGCTTTAAACAATACCAGGATTTCAACCTAAATAGTTTTCCAAAGACACACAGGAAACCTGTGTCTGAGCTTGGAACTGGACCTTGATCTCTACAAGACCCTCTCTTGAATTTAGCAGAAATCTGTTCTACAAAGTATTATCGTATCATATACAAATTCTTTGGACTTTTCAACTTCTGAACTAGGTACACAGGGTAATTTTTTTTTTCTTTTCTTGGTGTGGCATAAGAAATAAAATAAATCATACAGAAAAAGACAAAGCTAGATTGTCAGCCTCAGAGAGATATATAAGGATCTCTGTCCCATACATATTTAATGAGTCTTAGATTCCTAAGTGCCTATATCATTTTGATGAGAGGGGACTTGGGCATTTTTTAAACAGTATGTCAGTGCAATGAACCAAAACTACAGAATGTAAGTTCAGAAAGTAAGGTGGGCTGGAACTTGATGATCTTAAGGTCCTTTCCAACCCTAACTATTCTATGATTTTATAATTGTCACATTTGCTCATCAGTCTCTCTTTCTGTATTGTCTTCCTTCTATTCTAAGGAAAAATGTCAGCAGGGACTTAGCACTTGAGCAAAAGGAAAAATAAAATCCCTGTCTTTCATGCCTTCAGTCTTCAACATGTGATAGGAAGAGGGCATAATTCGGCAGTATCCCTTTAAAAGGCCTTTGATTCCTGCATGTAACTCTTCTCCCAGGTTTTAGTGCCATATTGTAATGTTAAAGTGTAAAACTCTGCATCTGCTGAGGCATTTGGCTGGAAAAGCAAGTATGTCAACGGCTGTCCCTAGTTGCCATCACACATATGGATTTTCTGTGTTCAGCTCTGCCATCTGGTAGTTAGATCTAAATTCACTCCTCATTGAATAAGGACTATCTACCATATCATACTTCATTCTATATGCTATCTCTTTCCATAGCCTTGTTTTATGACATCTTATATGGTGTTTGTGTGTCCCATATGTGTGAAAACGTTGAAAATGTTCAGAAATATTGAGAAAACACTTTCTCTCTGGGTATCCCCCAGCCAAACATGCACACATATGTGTGTGTGTACATGTATGCACACACACACATATATAGGCACACAAAAAGAACTGCCTTCTCCTGTGGAAGAACAAAACAGGAAAATCTGCTTGAAAACATGATGTTGTAAATATAATTTCTAGTGCTGTTGATTAGAACTTGGAAATGAACATAACCTATAAACAGAAACTAGTGTCATCTGAGAAGGATCACTTAGCAGTGTAATGAGGATGTGGGTTAATATCCCTTCCAGTCTCTTTTTTCTACTTGTGACATCTTTGGTAGTAGCTTAATCTGGTGACATTTTCTTCCCTCATTACTGTTTTGTCACTGGATTAAAGCTCTGGGATTTTATGTCTTCCTACCAGAGCAGGTGCAGCTGTGTTGTTTTGACTTTTTCAGTCCTTAAATGTCTTAGGCATCTTTCCTTTTGCTTGACAGCCTCTGTTTACGTCTTCCACTTGTATCAGGTTTTAGGATGAATTGCTGGGTCAGTGAAGAATACATATTATCAAAACACATATTATTGAAAAGTTTAAAATCTTGGAGTCTGCAACACCTGAGGAAAATTGGAGCTCTCTATTGATTTCAAGAGCAAAGGCTAGAGGAAGTCTGTTTTGCTCCTAGAACCAAAAAAAGGATGAGATGAACTCAGATCTCTGATGCCAAGGCTCATGTATTGCTACACGTATTATTACTGTCAGGTTTTTATTTTTCTGATGTGTTAGGATTTGTGCTGGATACTTGTGACAGATTCCTTTTAAGTATATTCTAGTTCTTAATCATCTGTGGCATCTTGTGCCAGCAAGAGGTGGATGATGGCTAGCTTTGGTGAGGATGGATAGGAAGGAGTGGAACAATATCTGTTGATATTACAAAGGCTTTCAAATCTGAGAAACCTGTGTCTATTTAAAACAAATTTTCCATCATTTTTAACATTTTTGCTGGAATGCATTATTCTGGGATGGATACTATATCTCAGAAAATAAATTAGAATTTAGGGCTAGCTCTTCAGTATACCACATTTGACATGCTTTTCACTTCCAGTGAATGTAGGCTAGGATAGGCATAAACCATTATTATGTGGCCATGGATTTGGAAAAGCTTATGGGTTTATATCATGTTGTCTTAAAATTCTGTGGCATAATCAGATTCTCACTGTCCCCTCCCTTAACGCAGCTGTTTCTTCCAAGCCTGAGACTGTATTCTGTCTTTAGTTTGATTTCAGCCCATCTAACTTCAGGCACTCACAAATGAGGTGGGTTTGGCCTAATAGAGAGATGTAGAGAGTGATACAAGCCCCTAAACATGGATGTTTAGGTAACTTTTAGTGGCTGCAATGTACCTGAGACATCCATGTAATTCTGGAACATGTGCAGTGAGGCTGATTCTGAAGTGCCAGGCAAGATAACTCAGTAAATCAATAGGGACACTAAATGCCTCTGCTTAGGCATCTGATTCTCATTCCTACTGTTGCCTGACCAGTGATTCAGCCTTTCTAAGATCTGAGCTTCAACACAATATCTGTGATCAGTGGCCTTCAAAAATAACAATACAAGGAAAAATGAATCATCAGAGCTCCTGAGCAAGATGTAAATGGGACTTTAAACCATAATATGTGATTGGTTGTGGAAATATTCTAATGCTGTTCTAGATGTGTTAAATTACCCAAGATATTAACAAGCAGTTGGCCAATATGACTCAGGACTTGAGGGAGATTGATACTTCTCAGGAATTGCACCTGGATAGTAGGATCTCAGGGCATCTCAAATGGCCCTAAACACTGAACAGCTGAATCTCATCCACGGTGGAAGTAGGTGCCTTCAGAAGACAATCTATCTGATCAGTCTGATGTTTATTTCAGGAAGAGAGAAATGGTATGCTGAAAGTACCTTATCATTTCTATAGCCCTTCCTGAAGTTAAACCTGTGGAATTAGGTGAGTTGAATCCCATCCCATTGTTAGGTTAATCTTGAGCAACTGTGAGATATGGGAACAAACAAATAAAAAACAAACAAACAAAGACCTGGCCAGATGTCAGGAAAACAAGTCTCAGCTGTGAGCTCTAATGAAGTAAGTGAAGATGTCCCTAAAGAAATGACAGAAGTAATTGAGCTTTAAAATAATAAAAAATTGGGTGCATTAAGGGCTTTGAAGTTATAATGCAAGAGAAAATAATGTGTTGGTGTGAATGAGACAGAAAAATGGCTTTATATGTCTTTTACACTGTCTTATTTTCCTTTGTATTATAGCTTCTTTTTTTTTTTAATCTCTTTCTTTTTTTTTTTTGTTCACACCCTACACCCCCCTCCAGGCACTTTGTTTGATATTTTTCCTTCACATATGTGGTTCTTCATTGCTTCCCTTATTTACATTTATTTATCTTCTGGTGACTACATCACTATACAGGGAAACAAAATTATTGAACCTTGAAACAGTTCTAGATTGCAAAGATGACACCATGCTAAATTCATATTTGAAATAAAACCTAATCAAATATTATGAGAGGATATTTATCAAATCAACCTCCGAAGAATGCTTGCATTATAAACTTAATTTTTCCAGACTATGTTCGCATTATAAATGTCCAGCCAAATTCACGTCCAGTGTAACTCATACCAAAGTGGTCTAACTTACGTAAAGAATTAAATGAAGTCTATTTAAGCATTACAAGATAGTTCAATACAACTATTAGCTTTATCTTTAGGAACGTTAGAGATAAAGACTGCAGATATTTTTGTAGTATTAAATGAAACTAAATATTATTTAGTTTACTAAGCAATAAACCATTTAATTTATTATTTAAATATGAATAAACAAACTAAACAAATCTATGAATGATATGTAGAAGTTTTGGAGGTCTTTCTGGCTTTGGGTTTTTTCCTACCAAATGCAATCAATCAATCAATCCATTGCTGAGCAGAATAGATGCTGAAAATTAGTATCTAATCTTAATATATATTTAAGATGTAAAGTGACAGGAAAATCTAAAATTCTAAAATTCTAAAACCTGAATTTTGTGTTCGTCATCCTCAGTAACAGCTTTAACGAAAAATAATGAAATTTTAACTTTGTCCCTCAAGTTACACTTCTAAGCAGCTGCTTCTCTTTTGTGAACCTTCTGAATTCTGTACCTTGTCTCTGCATCTTCAGGTCCCATTTACAAAATGGGAAGAGCAAAAATAGCTCTGCCTCATACAAGAGGTCTAACACCAAAATTCAATCGATGCCTTAAACTACTGAGGACCTTACCAAATCTAATCAACAACAACAGCAACAAAGTTAAAGAAAAGAATTTTTACTTCTGCAGCTTTCTTCCATTTTTTTTTTAGAGAGATATTTGAGATGAGAGGCTATATATCACATCATGGATTGGGGTTTTAATGGCCATTGTCTCCTCCCAGTGAAGGGTAAATATGTGTTTGTAGGGGTAAAGGGGAAAAGCATACAAAAAGGCTAGCAAAGTTTTGCAACCATGCCAACAACAGCTCAGGCAACTGACACAGAAAGAATAGGGTTGGAAGCTTGTGGTTTAATCTTTTATGAGTTGGATAATATCATGTTTTCAAATAAAACTGTCAGTCTTCCTGAGAAAGCTCTGAATAACCTGATTTGACCTCACAGCTGACCCTGGTTTGACCAGGAGGTGGGACTACATGGTCTCTGTAATTCCAACCTGAATTATCCTATGATCCAATAATCTTATGGCACGACAAGGTGCATACCAAAATCCTAATATTCTCAGCAGCTCTAAGGCACATGTATGTACCACAGAGACCCAAAAGGAAAGTGATTATACATGACTAAGAATTAACAGTTAGAAGTGCTGTCCTTGGGATCCCAGCACAGCATTGTCTGATAGGGCTGGAACTGGCACATAACAGTTCCTAAGAGAGTGTCAGCATCTATTGCTGCTTTTGACTGGCTGTGATTTAGGTTATCTTTCAGCTCTTGTCACAAATTTGCTGTTGGCTAAGGAGATGCACCCATATGTGCTTAGTTGAACAGTGCAGTAGCTGTAGTGGCCACTTCCAGTAATGGTAGCTCTTCTTTCTACTCTGTCTGCCCCAAAACCTTGTATGACATGGACAAGCCATATCTGCTTTACCTGTTTTATGAACTGAGACGTGAAAAGCATAACAGCTGTCAAAAATTTAGCAATATCATCACAGACAGAATATCCTTCAAAAGTCTGCCATAGAAAAACCTCCTCTATGACATTCAGTCAGTTAAAAACATCTCAGCAGAAAATCCAAACTTCTCTTCCATGAGGATCAGGGCCTGGATTTCAGGCAAGCACAGAAGAGGGAAGCAGAATAAAGAATTGGGGTGGGAAGCAGGTCTGCATGCCCTGAAACAATGGTCTGTTGTTCCCATGTTTTCTGAAACACCTTGCCCGCTTTTCCGGTGGGCACCCCACACATCCAAATTCTTCCACAAATTTGCTGCTAAGCTTTATGAACTTGTAGGTGCAGAAAGAGGAGACATATCACAAATGTTTCATACCCCAAGCAGTGTGCTGCCCAGACAGTCGTCTGCTTTGTCTACACTTAGACACTGAGCTCTGACTCACAGCTAAAACACTTGCAAATGCTCAGCAAGCTAGTAAATAATACCCTGTCTGTGCTGGACTGTGATTTCTCTTGCTTAATTAGAGCAGAGGCAAACTAAGGCAACATCCAGCATATTTTGAGTTGCTTGGACAAATGCTGCATATAACCTAAAAGACACAGTTTGAACGTACACTCAAGTACTTCACAGCTGTCTTAACATATTATATGTTTATAAATAGCAGAGGTAAATAGTAGGCTGGAGTATGGTTCAGCATTCAGGCTTTTAAAATGCTTGCATAGACATTAATGCACTTCTTGTAGACAGTTCTAAAAAATAGCAAGGTGAAGATTTAAGCAGTCAGTGCCTCTCTAAGCAAACGCAGGATGCCAAGGACTCACTTCAGAGGAGAAAAGGGCATTGTTGAGAGTGAATCACTTGTGAATCATCGTTGTGAACTTTTCTAGGAATGCCAGTTCGGTCATTGCAATGTGAACTTCAGAGCATAGATTTTATATGCATAGGACTGCTATAAATAAATCATATGAAAATGTAATGAGAAAATATGTGGCACAATGTAAAGCAAACGTCTATACAGAACATCAACAGAACTTAGTAATTCAATTCAGTGAAGGTCTGTGTAAGGAAAAGCCGGTGATGTGTGTGCTCTCTACTATGGGACTTGAAGAATCATGTGAATTTATTGCAGGTTAATACAGTATTCAAATTCAAATGCATATGTCATTGATAAACAGTACTTCAGGATACAAATAAATAAATAAATAACACAGTTCATTATCTGCTTGTTCCTAGAATGTGAGATGCCTTGAGATCAGGAGTAGGAATAGGTGTTCAATCCATCTCAAGGTCTTACCTAAATAAACATGACGAACATGAGTTGACACATGAAGGCTGCAGGAATTCTCAAAGTTTTAACAGTGAAGAAGGGGAATTGCTTGAAAAAGTCCAGCGCAGAGCCACAAAGATGATTAGGGGAGTGGAACATCTCCCTTATGAGGAGAGGCTGAGGGAGCTGGGTCTCTTTAGCTTGGAGAAGAGGAGACTGAGGGGTGACCTCATCAATGTTTACAAATATGTAAAGGGTGAGTGTCAGGATGGTGGAGCTAGGCTTTTCTCAGTGATGTCCAGTGATAGGACAAGGGGTAATGGGTGTAAACTGGAGCATAAGAGGTTCCATGTGAACATCAGGAAAAACTTCTTTACTGTGAGAGTGACAGAGCACTGGAACAGGTTGCCATGGGGTGTTGTGGAGTCTCCTACGTTGGAGATATTCAAGGCCCGGCTGGATGAGTTCCTGTGTGATGTACTCTCGGTTACCCTGCTCTTGCAGGGGGGTTGGAGTAGATGATCTTTTGAGGTCCCTTCCAACCCTTAGGATTCTGTGATTCTGTGATTCTGTGACTGGTGAGAGTGGTTTATATTTCTGGTGTTAACACTGACTTCTTTAATCAAGGCTTACAGACCAAATTTTCAGGACTCCTTATCTACAGCCAGATTTTCAGAAAGAGCTGACCCTCCAGTTTGTGCAAAGCTGAACTCCTTCAAAAATTTGCTCTAGCGCATACATAATTTTATTATTTTTTTGATTTAAATATAAACCTGTTAAGAGCACCCTGGTACAAATTCTGTCGGAAAGAAGACTAAGCTCCTACCTTCTCTACTTATTTCTGCCTGATTTAGACTAAACTTTTGTTGAGGGAGTACTACATGGCAGAATGTGTGTTTGACTTATGTACTCAAGATATTTGTCTGCTGTTAACAGTGCATAGGGCAAATTTGTCTCTTCTGAGAAACTTTCTGTTTAAAAGCAGCATAAGTCAAAAAAGGCAACAAGCAAATAAAGTAATCTCTCAAGCCCATTGTTGAGACCCAAAGACAAATTGGCATCTGAAAATAATGTCTATCAAATTTGAAGCAGAAATGGTTCTGCTACTGATTAAAACCAAATGTACTGAGATCAGTAAGGCAAAAACAGTATCACATCATTCTCTACCAATCTGTGTCCTTTGACAAGTAAAGCTCTCTCCTTTCCATTTTGTGAGTGAAAGAAGATCAATGGCATTTCATAACTTATTCCTCGGCCACATGCTGAACCAAATGCACTATTAGGAACATAAGAAAAGCCTTTTTTTGCTAGCATTATTGATACAATTAAATTGTTATTTCCACTTCTGCAATTACATGATAAGAAAGTCTTAACTTTAAAATAAATTAAAGGCAAGATTAGGTTTCTTGAACAATGACATCTATTGATATGACCTATGAAGTCTGAGACATCAAAATGGGAATGACAAAATGTGACATACAATTTATATAAAATCTAAAGTCTTCCGGAGTGTTGCCTGGAGACCTAGCTACTGGTAATCTCTCCAGAAAAAAATAAGACTAATATACGAGAAGGACTAGGTAAGGCAAGCAATAAATGTAAAAGAAAGCTCATGAATTTTCAAGTTCTGATTTGGTTGTTGAGTCTTCGATTAAAAAAAAAAAAAAAAAAATTGCAAAGAAAACTGAATTCTTTAAAAAAATATTGTGAGGAATAGCTTGGGGTTGCTGGTTTAGTTTCTCATTATATTCTTACTATCTGCATTTTCACATACACATACTTTGACTTTTCTCTGCATCATATCTCTAGCAGGTATCTGTGCAATAACAGAAGAAAACAGAAGAAAACAATCACTTCTAGATGAGAAGAGGGAAATAGAGTTTGACTGTGAATAACCTGAGCCTATCTATTTGACAGTTAATCAGTGTCTGTCTATTGGTTTTTACACACTGTTACTTGTATAAAAAAATCCAAATGTAGAACTACTTCAGCATTAGTCTTGTCTTCAAAGGCAGGCAGAATCCTTTCAACTTTGGAGCTGAAAGCAACCCCTAATTGCAATTAAGTGCTGTAACAGTAGTGGATACTTTTAGAAAGCATTAGAACAGTATTTTGAAGTATTATAGGCATCATATCTTGAAAGAAAAGAAAATCCTATTTAACTTCAGAGCTTAGTAAGGATCTGAATGTGCTGTAGAAGTTCTGAGCTCTAGCACTGACCTTGGAAAAGTCATCTCATCTCTCCATGCCTTGATTACCCATTTAGAAAATGGGAAGTATAATATGTCTTTCCTAACTACTTACAGTGTTGACTTTCTGGACAGAGATGATGTCCTGCTGACTGCATGTATCACCAACTACAGCAAGGCCACAATTACTACTGAAGTTTCCATGAGGCAGTGTGGATTAATAACCATAAAATTCATCATAGAGATGCTGCTAATAATCCCATTATAATTTTTGTTTTTATTTCTAAAGGGGATCCTTGTTTCCTTTTCCTTTCTGATGTTTTAGCTGAATTCTGACTTCAGCAGTTGCTTTTTTCCTGCCTAGTTTCAGTTTGTTGCTCTCAGGAGAAGAAGCATGACACGAGGTTAAGCAATGCAAGGACAAATGTTTTCTGTATCCCATTAAAAGCTGACTATATTCTCAATCGAATTTTGTGAGCACTTTTCTTTCATAGTTTATAAGTTTCTTCAAGTGTTATGGAACCCTCAGACCTCCCTGAACTTGTTCTTATTCTGATTTACATTTTCATGCTCTTTAAAGGCTCAGAGTACAGAAATGTTCAATAACATACCAAGTGACACAACAACCCAATGAGGTCCTTGAGTACCACTGATTTCCTCTGACATATGGAAGATTTGTTGCAAACCCTACAGAAAAATGGAAGGACCTACATCTCTTCCTCATGGTCTCCCAGACAGTAAACATTGTTTAAAAATGTTTATAAATATATATCACTTTAATGCACCTAAACAGCTGTGTTGGGTTCAGATATTTCCAATGGAAATTAAGAACTTGAGGTTATATTAAGTCATAATGTTACCATTATTACAATGCTAGTTTGATGTCTAGCTATGGAGAAGGTTAATATCAGTATTGTTCTCTAAATCAATGAGGTAGTGACACTGTGTGAAATGTGGTCTCTTCTAGAAACAGATTAATGCAAATTAATTTAGGTATCAAACAGACTTTCCTAAATCACGGCTAATGACCTTGTGCTGTTTACACATCCCCTGGGGAGACAAAATCCATCTGAGACCTCTGGTGTGGTCTGTGTTTTCACATTCAGTACAGGGAAAACATAAGGTAAGTAGTTTCCTAATGTAGGCACTGCCATTAAAAGCCTGCAGGAAAGTGGGATGAATTTTGCTTAACATGTTGAGAATACTGATGAAAAAAGTACAGATTCAAAGTAGAAAGTGCCCTTTGAGATTGAAGCCTGTTCCTCTCCTCTCCTCTTCTCTCCTCTTCTCTTTTTAACTCTCATCTCCAAATGTTGTCTTTGAGCAAAAGAAAAATACATTGAGTATGATAAGATTTGCCATACTAGATTTTGAATTTCTAGGTCTATACATTGATAAAAACATTAGGAAAACTATGAAAATATACTGACATTGCCATGCTCCACTGTTAAATACCAGTATGTTGAAAAAAAACCAGACAGACCAGTTTCAGGAAGTGCCCTGAGTTACTTATTTTTTTCCTGTGGAGACTCTAAAAGTTTAAAAACATGAATGCCCAAACAATTTTCATTTTTAATACAACTGCAGAGGGATAACTGACAAAGATGAGCCCAGGCAATGAGTATGCTGTTTGGGTTATTCACACATTTCTGTTTCCCATTCTATGATTATCCACAGTCTCTCAAGCTGAACCTAGTTTGTGCCTAGGCTTTTTCCCTTGGAATGACTTGTCAGATGACAGCCTTCCAACTCTTGTCCTCATCCTTGGTACTCTGCCTCAGTATCCAGCCAGTGATCGGCAGCTGCTAGCAAAAATCCAGACCACACAACCATTGCACTGCATTGCGAACACAGAGTCAGAGACCACATGCCAAAACACAAGAACAGCCAAGTGGCAAGGTGCCAAAAAATGTTGCCCCCACTGAAAAGGATAAATTAGCAGAGTCTTATTCTTCTGTTTCTGCCAGTTTCCAGGGGTGAAGCCAAGTGACAGCAAACTTGGCACGTATCTATATACAGGAACACGTCTGCAGCAGCTCCAAGCTTTAGAGCCATCAATCCTGTCATTTCTTAGATGTTGAGAGTGATGCAGAAACAAAGGCCAGGACTTGAGTCATAGTCTAGTACATCATTTAGTGCAAGGAAGAATCTGAAACTTAGGAAAAATCTGCATTAAAATAAGCATAACTTGTAAAACCAATATATACTTTAAATATAAGGCTGCTGAGCACCCTCAGGTAAAGCAGAGGAAACTCAAGTCTGGCTTTCATTCACCTAACTAATTAAAGGAATTAAAAGACATGTGAAGATCTCTCTGCAATTAGGATAGATAAACACATCAAAAAGGTGTCTCAAACCACCTGATTCATACTGTTCCCCTGTTCCTTTACCCATGTAACACTAGAGGGTATGCTTCTAGTTGCTTTTTTTTGTCAAAAAACATGCTAACATTAGTCTGTTGATTACACACCGAGTTGTAACAAGCAGTCTGATGCAGCTTACTTGACATATTTATTAACTTCAATCTTTAACTTTCAATAGTATTTGAGTAGTTAATTCCACTGCCTTCAAGACACTTGTCCAAAGTTACCTAGACACACATGGCAAATCCACTAAAGTGATGAGTTTGTAGCTCTCTTGGTTTTTTGATCCACAGATAAGTGTTTACAGCATGCTTTTAAGTTGCCAGAGATACTTTCAAGTATCACATTTAGTTAGAACATAGACCAGCCTCCAACAGGAATCTATATCACTGATCATTGGCAGTTCAGCCAGTTTTCAGCCAACCTCTCTGTCCACATACTAGCCCATACTTCATTTAGTTTGTCTATGAAGATGATAACAGAAGACAGTTTCAAAAACCTTGATAAAGCCAAGACAAAGAATATCCACTGGACTCATATGTGTCCAGTTTTTTTACGTGTTCTCATCTCATCCTACTTGTTGTCTACTCATAGGTACTGCTCCAGGTATTCCCACTGCTCTGTTGCATCAAAGGCAAGTCCTCCTCCTTCCTCATCAACCCAACCTGCTCTTCCTAAAGAACCTGTGTACACTCACAGCAGCACTCGAGGCATGTGAGCTCTCCCACCATGTCTCTATGATCCTAATGAGACTTTAACGCAGCAACTGCACACAGCCCTCTCGTTCTTCCTGCTTGTTCCTCATGCTGCATGCTTTAATGTATAGAGATTTCAGAGAGGTACCCAGACATGCTGATTTACCAGAAAAGACCTGAGGATCTTTACCCATAATGTTGTACTATTGACATTTCCTTATTTGTGTGCATACGATTGAGGTACACCACACACAGCCTTATTCTGCTCATTAGGAAGTATCCTGTCCAAATCACCCTGCATGCTTTCCTCACCAAACAAACCCACTTTGACTGTGGGTCTTCACCCTCCCTGTCATGTCTCCTTAATATGTTCCTCATGTACATCTCCCAAGCTCCAGAGAGATCAGAGCACATACTTGAAAGCCTCTAAGAGGTTATAGGAAATAAAAAAAACAATTTGCTTAGCAGTCATAATTATTCAGAAGTTGGGTTAATTGAGTTAATATTCTCAATGAAAGCAAGTGCCCTTTCTTGAAGATGTGACATCTCGCTATTTCTGTCAGCCACTACTCCCTCACTTCACTCTCTATGGACTGGCATAGAAATACAGCTGCCCTTCCATTTACCTGTTAAATGTCTGGCATTTTTTTCTGCTGAACTCCCTACCTGCTGTGTGCCTGGTGTTGTTTCCTGCTGTCTACTCCACCTGTCCACTTCATTCTTTTGTTTCCTCCTTAAATGTTAACATGGCACAGATGGGCACTTACTGCCTGTGACTTTCTAATGGAGTTGTTGAATGTTAATAATACTTTGAAATTTAAAAACAAATAGAGATGGACGGCCACTAAAACACCAAAGAAAATAAAGGTATGCATCCAATGTATCCATCTGTCTGTAGGCAACACTATGAATGTTTATTGTTGCAATATAAAAGTATTGAGTCTTCAGCCAACACAAAGAGCTCCCTGTAGACAATAAAAAAAATTGCAAATTAATACCTTTTCATATCTGAGAGTGAATATAAGTTTGCCACGTGCATGAATACATAGCATAAAAATGAGGGTAAAATGTAAAGTGTCTTCAGGGGCAAAAGAAGTCAGTTCTTTCGCTTTAGCGGGAAAATAGCCAAGGCATTGATAATTACACATTCCCAAATTTTTGCTCCTTTGGAGGGGCCTGTCATTTTCATGTTATCATCCATTCAGCGAGCAGATGCAGCTGCTGGCATACTCACAGCTGCCTTGTCTCTCTTGATGTGTCCCTGTTCTTGCTTAATAAAAAACTTCTGTCTGGTTCAGCACCAGCTCCTGTCTCCTTTTCTTTTCTGATCTGAAACTGTCTTATGTCAAAGGGGGCAAAGAGACATCCACCGGGATATTTTAGGCAGCTGGGTGGCTGTGGTTGCTCTAGTTCTCAACCATAAACTCCCCATGAGACAATGCAGCTGTTACCCTGAATGAGCTACCACTGGGAGGTCAATTCTACCCTCTAACCTTAAATGATCCAGAAAATTAAAGGCCTGATTATGCTGAAATGGTTGAGAAGGTATCACCTCATGGATTTATACCAATATATGAAAGCAGATTGATATTCCAGATTTGTTCACAGTACCATACATTTATCTTTATTCTATTGACCAGAATCCTGAGCACCTTGGCATGGTCAATATACCTGTACCTTCATATCACCCAGCACTTTGATAATCTAGATGCAGGAAACCAGGGCATAGCTGCCACTACTGCAGTGTCTGGGAGTCAAAAAAAAAAAAACCCAAAAGAAAGAAGAATGCAGTATTGCCAATACAAATCATTCAATAATACTAAATAAAAAAATCATGGTATTTGAAAACAAAGTCAATACTGAAATATTGGGCTCCCTTATTTGCTAGCTCATATTTGAGATGTGACAATTGGCCTTCCATAACTATTTCCTGCTGCTGTAACAGCTAAAAGCAATCCCCCCTTCCTTCCTTCCCCTTGTCTTTCCCTTTTTTCCTTTCCTGCATTCCTTCTTTCTCCCTTCCCATTTCCCTTTCTCTCTCAAAATTTAAGAATAAAGACAGCCCAGCAGTATGGTGCCGATCTACAGTTTTCAGGAATCCATCAGTGCCCTGTTTTCCTCTAATATTTCTATACAAGCAAAAGACTGGTCCTTGAGAAATTGCTGGAATATGAGTTCCTTTGCAACAGTTTCTCATTGCTTTGCTTTAATGTGGTTACTTTTCCAGTGAATACTGTACTCTTTTGAATATTGGTTGAAATTTTTCAGTGTCATTTAGCTGAAAATTTAGCTGGTTAAATTAGGTTTACTTGAAAAAATCTGTAATAAGCATGCAATACGGACAAAGATTTGTTTCTGTAGACAAGAAGCTTTTATGCTTCATTTGTTTAATACTTGGCCCATTGACTTCTATGCCTAACTCTTCCAAACATTTGTGCAATCCTAATCCTAATTTGATGTTTTTACTGGTTTATATTTCACTGCTTATACAGAGGAGATGCAAAACCTAGTCAGCACCTAAAATTAAGGAAGTTCTTCTTCTATAGAGAGCTGCAAATCATCCTGGTTATACTAATGGATTTGGTTCAAAATGTACTGTTTGATGCATAGAGTAATTCCACTGAATAAGTTATTAAAGTGCCTTGTAGGTGAATTCATCTCACCTGATTTAAGGCACTTACCTGATGTGTGTAAATGAGAAGTGAATATTACTCCATGCTCATGAAGAGAAAGGTAGTCAACTCTTAGACGAATTCAGACCATTTTAGAATTTAATTACTTACTTGAGTACTTACAGGACTTTTCTTGCACCATTAACTTCAGGGATAGCTTTGAGTGATTAAGTTTCTAAAGTTTTCTAATGTGAACTTAAGCTTGTGGGGAGAGAAAAATCATATTTTTATACAATTAGTAGTGCAATCGGTAATTTTGGGACAGATACACTCTACCTATCTAGAGTATATGCTTCATGCTTCAAAATGCATATCTCATTCCCAAAATCATTAAGTATAGAGAGAAACAAGATTTTCACAGGGGAAAGTCTGACTATGTCTATGGAAGGGTTATTGTACCTTTCTCTGAAACATCTGGCACTGGCCAATATTAGCAACAGAAGACTGGACTAGATGGACTGCAGGTCTGATCTGGTGTGGCAGTTCCTATGTTCCTGTGTTCTTCCTCCACCTGGTGCAAGGGCAAAACTGTCAGGTATAATGAGGAAATCTTTATTCAGGTCCCCGGGTAAGACTGTAGAGTTGGCAATGAAAAAACTCATCTTTTGAAAAACTCATAGAATTTTACCTCTTTTACTGAGAAAATGTATATTACCTATACTGAAATTTCCCTAATTCTTACCCTATTTGTAGTTGAGTAATATCACCACAAAGAGATAAAGAAAATGGCTACTATTATTCCTTATTATTTTTATTATTTTCATGCAGTCATGGAGTAGACTTCATTGTCTATATGCTGTACTAGCATTAGCAGATTCTTTTGTCTCTAAAAGCTAACATCCAGATTAACTTCCTCTAGTCTTAGATCCCTAAACATTATTCCTAAATTAAATGATTAGTTGGCTTGTGAGTGCTGTTACTGATGTGGAGAAATAAGGGCTCCTAAATGAAGGCTCAGGTTTGAACACCACCCACTCCAACATCCTGATGGTACATTTTTGTTTTTGTTGACACCCATGTATGACTATAAACAAAAATTAAGTGCCTTTTTTTAAGTAAATGCTATTAAAAAGGATGAATTCAGGTTTCATAATAGAAGTACAGTAGAAGACACAAAATCTTGAAACTAACAAACAAAGCAATAAAATGAACCTACAATAAAACCTTGTCCATGATTTGGCAGGTAGTGATCTCAGCATGAGATCAACATCAGTATTCTGTAATCTTTAGTTCTCAAGAAGTGCAGCACAGTTTTAAGAATACTGTGAGCATTTTTCCCTGCCCCTTTGGATTGTACTTGTGATTACTTGTAAACTAATTTGGTGAAGAATGTCAAAGGAAAATGAGACATTTTGTCCCTAGGAAAATATCTGTTGTCTAATTATAGGTATTTATTACTGTTTGAGATGTCCCAGAGTACCTGTTGATGTTCAGAAAGAGCAGTGCTCCTGCTGGCATATCCACCAGTCCCATGGACATGTCTCAGAAACCTTAGATCATGACTTTGCCAACTCTGCCTAAGGTTCTTGTTATTCCAATTTTCACTTTTCTCAGCTTCTTATCATAGTTATGTCTACTGCAATTTTAGTGAACAGGTTACCAATTAAAAGCTAGATGGAGGTATTCTGACTTTGTCACTTAACAGAGTTATCTAATTGAGGCATAGTCATCCTAGTTTCCCATTACACTCTATGGACAGAAAAAAAAGGCATCTGCAGATGCTGTGTCAGATCTAAAATAAGCTGAATTGTCTTTTAGAGGTGCTTATTTCTTCCTTCCATTGACAGGAGAAAGAACACAGCTGAACAGGAGCCTAAATTTAGTGCTCCCTGGAAGCGAATGGGGTATTAGGAAGGATAAATCTGGCTGTAACTGTTGGATCATAAGGTCAAGTGCTAAAACTCATCACCCTGCTGGAAACAGTGAAATGGAATTATACTTCTTCAGTATATTATTCTCTCTTCCTCTCACCTTCCTCTGCATGAGACTGTGCCTGATCACTTTTTCCTACTTTACCTGTTAGCTATTTGCATCCCTAACAGATATAGCTGAAAAGAAATAAATTTTAGTGGTGACTGTCCAGCATTTTTCACTTGATCTTAAATACCAAAGCTGGAGTGCAACACAGGCTGAGCAAGGGTCTGTGGTATGCAGGAAAAACAAATAAACAAGCAAAAAACCTTAGTGGTAGCAGTGAAATGGATTATTCAAACAAAAATCTAAACTTGGGTTTTGGAAGAGGTGATGAAACAACCAAAATACTCCAGACCAAACTCAGCTGAATTCCAACTAAGAATGTATTCATATTGTCATGGGTTTTGTCTGGAGAAAAGGAAAAGGAGGCTCAGAATGACATAGTGTTCAGTCAATATCACTGTTTCCAAAGCAGACAGAATACAGGGAATAGAAATACAAGGTCATTAGCAAACAGAGGACTATCATAACTGGATTGTGATTCTTGATCAAAACTGAAGTGTTTTTATTATCACTGCTGTTTTTCTTTGATTCACAATGGAAATGGGACTTGTTTTCTGTGTATAAAATTAAAAAAAAAATAAATAAAAGACTTAATAAAATAAGAAGTAACATATGGAGTGTGGCTCCGGCTGCATAAAGATTATAGATTTTATTATTTGTTGAAATGGAAATGTCAATGTAATCTCATGGGCTGATGCCATGGAAATTCCATTGGATTTTCCATGTTGGTGATGCATTTATACAAGCCTTTTGGATTATAAATGTGAAACACAGTATTAACCCATTAGACTGTCAGTCTGACATCTACTTGCTTTCAGTGCTATGTCAACATTAAAGCACAGTATTTGTGTACACAGTTGGAGTATTGAGAGAAAAAAACATTCTCAATCAGTCATTCCTTCTACAATTATTTAGTGGTTTGTAAAAAAGTAGAGCCTTGTCTGAGAGGAGCCCCTGACCCACTGGGACTGAAAATGTACTCTTTCAGTTCTCTGCCCCATTATCAGGCACTCTCAGGTACACTGCAACTTCTAGCAAACGCTTTTTCTTTCTTTCTCTTTTTTTTTTTTTTTTTTTTTTTTTTTTGAGGGAGAGTGCCTTTCAGATTTCAGCTATTTACATATTTAGTGATCAATTTGTATTGCATGCAAGGTTTATGAAAGAAACCCTCTCACATATGCGTGTGGGTACAGATGACAGCATATGTTTTCAGGTTGCCTTTAGAGGGAGGAAATGTTGCAGATGTTGTAGAAGCACAGTGTTCTCACATAACAGTTCAATACTGCAGAATAAATCCCTTTGGTTTCACATTCAGGAGTGACGCTCATCTCTCACAACTTTTATAATCTTATTCAAATTATGTGTGCATTCTCCCTTGACAGTCAGTAGAAGTTAGAAACCACAATAGGTTCAATTTTTAAGGTTAGATCCCTGTGTTAGACTGACAGAAATCTTCCTATAGACATTCCTTTCTCCTGTCATTGGCTATAAAAGGACTCTTTATCACTACCTCAGACTTAGCAACTGGTATTTAGATAGGTAATTCTGAAAATTAAGGAATAAACAACAAATCAGTTTGTGCTTTTAATGTAAAACATACTAAAAGAAACAAACTAAACTAAACTAAAGAAAGTAAAAGAAACATAGATTGTTTGACAGAATTCCCTAAAATGTTCCATGTAACTAGTGGAATGGTTGACTTCGGAGAAACACACAGTAAACGCAAGTCATATTATGTATGGCAGACTAAAACATGTTCAAGTGTGTTACTGAATTATCATATTATAAGAACAGAATAGAACTGGAAAGGGTAATGTGAGAAGACGAGAAGAGAGGAATACAGGTAGTCTAGTAAAAGAAAGTGCACACTGCTTAAAAGTTAAAAGATTGGATTCAAATAAGTATTTCAAACCTTAAGGGAATGTGAGTCATAGGAGAAGAAATAGAAGAAAAAGACAACTGAATTGCTAAGGTGGACTTCTATACTGCCTTGAAACTAGGTTGTGAGAATGTCAACATAAACAAAGAAGATATACCAGTCTTTGTAAGAACAGAGTATTGATGAAATGGAGATGGCATAAACTGGCCTGTAAAGCTAGAGAACAAGTTAATCCTCAGTCTCTCATACAACTCATGTAAGTAGACATGAAGGCATAAATAGAAGCAAGGCACTGGAAGGGAGGGAGTTTCAGTAGCAAGTACGTGTGATGGCCACAAACTTAGGTAAGAGATTTGCAAAAGAAAGCGTCTTATTCAAGGTGGTGTAACCCACGACAGAAAGGGTGGGATGCAAATATTTATGAAGATTAAAGGGAACCAAAGATGAATTATTGAATCATTTTTGACTTCACTACTAAAGAAAATAATGTATTTCCCCTGGTACCTCT
This sequence comes from Psittacula echo, assembly GCF_963264785.1. Classification (NCBI taxonomy): domain Eukaryota; kingdom Metazoa; phylum Chordata; class Aves; order Psittaciformes; family Psittacidae; genus Psittacula; species Psittacula echo. Next base: position 7,101,901 of record NC_137742.1, on the reverse strand, counting down.
TCCCCACCTGGACAGTTTTAATGTAAAAAGATGAAAGACTGAATAATTCTTGCAAACATGCTTCATAAGAGGGTATTCCAGCTTTCCCCTGGACCTGTTAAAGACAGACAGCATTTACTATACCAGGGCTTTTCTAGTCCACAACATGCCTGATATAACAATATTCACTTTAACACCCCCCACCCCCAATTAAATTTTAGACAAAAAAAAAGGTAACCTTTTAAAATAAATGTCAAAGTAAACTGTGCAAGTGAAAATGGAAGAGGGTTTTAGACATCCAGGCAGAAATATCTTCCACCTGTGTTAAGACATCTGAGTCAGTGTTTAATGATATACATTCATGAACAAGTTATACACTAGTGTATGTAAATGAGACCCATTTTAATTTTTTTAATTGGCTCATCTGAGGGACAGGGACTACATTTCAACACTTTTGTGGACTTTACAGCCAACTATACTGTCTAAAAAGCACTACTAGCATTATTTAGGTAAAGAAATTGCTGATGTAATTATAGATGTTATTGGTTATGTTTGAAAATGCCGTTTAGACAGATACCACTGGAAATAGAAAAGTAGCTACAGAAAGGCAAGCTGATCTTTCTAATTTCACAAAGTACTGTACCGTTGCCATCAGAATGCACACATGCTTTGGGCTGCAACCACTTAACAGCGTCCCCTGACCTAGATCATTTGAACCTTAAAATTGGTAGATTTTGTTTCATCCAATACCCTTGCAAAAGGTTTCATTCTAATTGCATTTGAAAGTTCTTTTTGTTTTTCCATTCCAAGGCTGTTTCTGACTGTGTGACAGACTAGAACATTGGATGGAAAATTCAGTATTTGCAATTCAAATTCTAAGTGAAGGTTTTAATGCTGAATACTTGTGAAAATCATTTAAAAGGCCTATGGAGTTAAACAATGTAGATTTTTTTCCCATTCGTGGTGAACTTACTTTACAGATATTATTCATTTAAGGTCTGGAGATGATATTAATATGGTACTTATGCATAAAATTCACAACAGGCACATATTTTGTAAATTCAGCATTTAGTTATCTCTTATCCATTAACAAGAAACAAAGCAAACATCTCCCCCTTATATTCATGCCCCAAGCTAAGCAGAGGGAACGGAAAAGGTTTTTAGAATTACAAATAGAACCTTTAAATTGTAGAAACTTGCTAATTTAATTTATGAAAAGCATTGCAGAATTTCTGTTTTCTCTCCCAGTTGTTATTCAAATTACAGTCACAAGCTAAAAAAAAAAAAAAAAAAAAAAAAAACAAACACCAAAAAAAGCCTACAACAAAACAAAACCCAAAAATCCAGACAAAAAAAAAAAAAAAATTAAAGGAGGGAGAGGGGAAACCAAAACAGGGAAAGAGAAAAGAAATAATCCTGCCAGGAATATAGTCAGTTTTTCTTTTCTGAGATCAGGCAGAAATACTGCATATTTAAATATGTAAATTGAAGCACAACTTAGGTTGATGAGAAAAAAAAAAAAAGTCAGGGTAAGAAGTGGAGAAAATGTAGAAAGAGTTATGAAATAAGTTTTCAAAAATAGATACATAGAGCGTATGGGAATTCACCCATATATTTTTGAAAGTAAGATATGCATTTCAATGTGCAAATTGCAAATGTATATTTTCAAATATTAAAGATTTATCTTTCTGATAGATCTTCACAGTTTTTGAAACTGTAAATATAAATTAAGAATAAAATTCTTTCTCATGTGTGAATCCAAATCAAAGGCTTTGCACTTCCTAAATCCCACTAAACCCCTCAAAATAATATTTAAGACTGACTTACATGGCTTATAGGAAATATGTGGCTGGTAGAATTTCACCCAAAGGGATAAAATATATCAGAATTACTGCTGTAACTAGTTTCACTACTGTCTTTTGGACTAATTACCTAAGATGAGAATCCTTGCTTCATATAGTCTTTTAGTCTGGCAAGGCAGATCATTTAGAAATGCTAAATATTACAACAAGACAAAGGACCGGATATACCATTATGGATTTGCACGGTAAGATTTACAGGCAAAGCTGGATACAAGAACATGTCTTGCAAAATTTGGGATTAATGAATTAACCAATCTTCTGAACATCTCTCAAAGTTAAGCAAGTATTCACCCCAGTTTAAAACACAGGAATACTAAAATACAGAAGTCATAATTTGTTCAATACTAAACATTGAATGTGTTTGGAATATAGACTGAGCTGCTGTGACAATCTTCCACACAGATGAATAATTTTAAATTAAAGTAAGAAATATGAATAGTGTTCACAATTTGTTTTCACTTAGCATGATAAATCAGTTAGAAATAGTATTGCAAAAAAGATGATAAGGAGGTCAAAGCTTCACCTGGGCAACTCCCCTGTGCCCCTCCCTACTGGCAGAGCATAGGAATGAAAAGTTCCTCACTAGAGTAAGCACCACTCAGCAATAACTAAAACATCAGCTCATTGTCAACATCATCCTCAGACAAAATCCAAAACACAGCACAGTACCGGCTACTAGGAAGAAAATTAACTCCTTGACAGGCAAAACCAGCTCAATGTATTATTTTCTGAATGCAGCAGGCAATATCTTAGCATTTTATAGTTTGGAACAGTTAAACTAATGGAAGGTGTAGTTTTATTGGACAGATGTTTTAAAGTCCTGAAGGAAATAGCTTTCACAAGGGCATCAAGTCTGGAGTGTACAGACTAGTTCCAAAGTAAAGAAGATTTAGGTTTGTTAATTTTTTTTGTAAGAAAGCGAACCCATTAAGTATTTGGCAGAGATGAGAAATTGAACACCGATTGCTCTTTTGGACATAGAGTAATTACACCAGCAGATTGTCAATATCCATGCTCAGCATACATAGCTCTTTCACACAGCACTCTGCTGTGAGAAAATAATATGGCTTCTGCAATGAAAGATGCTGAGCCACTTTGGATTTAAAAAAAAAATAAAAAAAATAAAGAAGAAGATTTTAGGGAAAGGTAAATAACTAAGAAAAGAAATTTGGTTCAGTTAAACCTATCTGCCTGTTTGCTGTGAAGGATGGAACTAACTCCTTTAAAATGTAGTGTGTGTGCCGGCACTGCTGTGAAAGGGGAGATGAGGTACCTGTTTGATATGCTGGTAAAAAGCACTTTGAGTATGTGAAGCCAGAGCATGGTCACTTCCTGGAAGCAATATCTTTATGAATTTGCAGCAATTTGCCTCTGAAATCTTAAATTTGCGACATTTGTATTTAACTATTAACATGTAAATAGTTTCAAAAGAACTAGTGAGGCTTGTAATGAATAAATAGTTAGGGAGCACATATAGGTACATCAGTGAATTGAGCCCCTATGGCCAAATACTATGTCCAGCGAAGCCAAATAAAGAACTAAGTGAAGCATGACATCAATCTCTAATTTAAGATGTAAACACAATTAAACCCAGTCTGTATTATGTCTAGAGTGATTGTGCCTGGCTACACAAGAAAAACAAATTATATGCAAAGAAATGGGAGTAGAAAGAAATTGAGAAAACCTATTTGAACCTGAGTTCATTATTAGGTTAAAAAGCCCAGTTTTATATGTCTCAGCTTTTCTGAATTTATCAAACATAAGTAGCCATTTTCCAGCTTCTGCAAGATTTTTTACTTCACCTTCACAAGCTGATAACATTGCAGTGATTTCTTAGTGTGCAGAACATTATGAACACAGTGGTAATTGTAATTAATTCCAAAGGTGTTTATAAAGAATTCTCAGAGCAATATGCCCTGTTTCCACTCTAAACAAAACTTTGGATTTGGTTTTGGGTCGTGTCCTGGGTTCAGCAGTAGCAGTCAGTTTTTCTCCTTCTTAGTAGCTGGTGCAGCACTGTGTTTTTGACTTTTGGCCTGGGAAGAGCTGATAACAACTGATGTTTAGACTGACCAAGGACTTTGTGAGTCTCATGCTCTGCCAGGGAGGAGGAGGGGCCGGGAGGAAGCAGGGACAGGACGCCTGACCCAAACTAGCCAAAGAGGTATTCCATACCACAGCACGTCATGCCCGGGGATGTAACTGGGAGCTACCCGGAAGGGCACGTCCTCCTTTCGGTCGGGCTCTTTTCCGGCGAGCGGTATCATATTTTCTTCCCTTGTTATTTCTCTTATCATTATTATTATTGGTGTTAGCAGTAGTGATTTGTGTTATACCTGAGTTACTGGACTGTTCTTATCTCAACCCGTGGGAGTTACATTCTTTCGATTCTCCTCCCCATCCCTCTGGGGAGTGGGGGGGGGGGGGGAAGTAGACTGCGTGGTTCTAATTTACAGCCGGGGCTTAAACCACGACAGTTCTTTTTGGCGCCCAACGTGGGGCACGAAGGGTTGAGATAACGACAGATCTGACCGGAGTGTGTCTAATCGTATTTGTGATAAGCATTCAGTGTTTTAGATTAATAGTCACTCGTCACAATGCTGATTTATTGGCTCTCAAAGTTGTTGTTTTTGATCTCACAGTCTCAATATGCCGTAGGTTACTTAGAGCCGGTATTTGCTGTGTTGGTGTTTTTCAAGTGTGGGGCTTGGGCTAAGGTTGTTGTTTGTTTGTATTTTGTGGCAATGACTTGTAATACAATAGAAGGATTGATCATGAAACTGATCTGGCTTGTGTTCCCAGTGTGGTCACCACCTTTATACTTTGGGAGGTATATAATACAAATGCTTAGCAACTATACATCTTTTTTCTCCTTCCTGGGTGGTCAACCTATGAAGGAGACATTCTTTTACCTTCCCAGTGCCCCTCCCAGACCGTTTACAGCATCGTTTGAGAGTTTTGAAGTTTTTGAGTGGCCTTTTAATATTGTTGAGACCTGTTTGCTGATTGTGATGGGGGTCACTATGTTGGCACGCATACAGAGTGTGTTTTGTCCACAACCATTACGTCTGATCTCAAGAGTTAAGCAGAGTCGGGTTTGGGTCTTGTCTGGGGTTAGACGACAAATTAGGGTACCGATGGGCTTTTGGTATTGCTGCTTTGGAGACTGAGGAAAATGAGCAGCTGTCCACCTTGCCTGGTCTCTCAGAGGATCCTTCTGTTGTGGGGTTGCTGAAGGTCGAAGAACAACAAGTGCCAATTGCGACCGCAACAGTGCACCGGCGGCAATATCGCACCAACCGAGACTCCATGATTCCCATCCATAAGCTGATCCGTAGTCTGGAGAGTCAGGGAGTGATCAGCAGGACCCGCTCACCCTTTAATAGCCCCATATGGCCAGTGCGAAAGTCTAACGGAGAGTGGAGACTAACAGTAGACTATCGTGGCCTGAATGAAGTCACACCACCATTGAGTGCTGCTGTACCGGACATGCTAGACCTTCAGTATGAACTAGAGTCAAAGGCAGCCAAGTGGTATGCCACGATTGATATTGCCAATGCATTCTTCTCAATTCCTTTGGCAGCAGAGTGCAGGCCACAGTTTGCTTTTACTTGGAGGGGCGTCCAGTACACTTGGAACCGACTGCCCCAGGGGTGGAAACACAGCCCTACCATCTGCCATAGACTGATCCAGAATGCACTGGAACAGGGGCAAGCTCCAGAACACCTGCAGTACATTGATGACATTATTGTGTGGGGTGATACAGCGGAAGAAGTCTTTGAGAAAGGGAGGGAAATAATCCAAATCCTGCTGAAAGCTGGTTTTGCCATAAAACGGAGTAAGGTCAAGGGACCTGCACAGGAGATTCAGTTTTTGGGAATAAAATGGCAAGATGGACGTCGCCAGATCCCTACAGATGTGATCAACAAAATAACAGCAATGTCTCCACCAACTAATAAGAAAGAAACACAAGCTTTCTTGGGTGCTGTGGGGTTCTGGAGAATGCACATCCCAAATTACAGTTCGATTGTAAGCCCTCTCTATCATGTGACCCGGAAGAAGAACGATTTTAAATGGGGCCCTGAGCAACAACAAGCCTTTGAGCAAATTAAACGTGAGATAGTTCATGCAGTAGCCCTTGGACCAGTCTGGAATGGGCCAGATGTAAAAAATGTACTGTACACCGCAGCTGGGGAGAATGGTCCTACCTGGAGCCTCTGGCAGAAAGCTCCAGGGGAGACTCGAGGTCGACCCCTCGGCTTTTGGAGTCGGGGATACAAAGGATCTGAGGCCAGCTATACCCCAACTGAGAAAGAGATACTGGCAGCCTATGAAGGGGTTCGAGCTGCTTCGGAGGTGATTGGCACTGAAGCACAGCTCCTCCTGGCACCCAGGTTGCCCGTTCTGGGCTGGATGTTCAAAGGCAGGGTCTCCTCTACACATCATGCAACCGATGCGACATGGAGTAAATGGGCTGCACTAATTACACAACGAGCTCGAATAGGAAATCCCAGTCGTCCAGGCATTCTAGAAGTCATCATGGACTGGCCAGAGGGCAAAGATTTTGGAATGTCACCAGAGGAGGAGGTGATGCATGCTGAAGAGGCCCCACCATATAATAAACTGTCAGAAAGTGAAAAGCAGTATGCCTTGTTTACTGATGGGTCCTGCCGTATTGTGGGAAAACATCGGAGATGGAAAGCAGCCGTATGGAGTCCTCAACGACAAGTTGCAGAAACTGCTGCAGGGGAGGGTGAATCAAGTCAGTTTGCCGAGATGAAAGCCATCCAGCTGGCCCTGGACATTGCTGAACGAGAAAAGTGGCCAGTACTTTATCTCTATACTGACTCATGGATGGTGGCAAATGCCCTGTGGGGGTGGTTGCAGCAATGGAAGCAGAGCAACTGGCAACGCAGAGGTAAACCCATCTGGGCTGCTGCACTGTGGCAAGATATCGCTGCCCGGGTGCAGAACCTGGTGGTGAAGGTACGCCATGTAGATGCCCATGTACCCAAGAGTCGGGCCACTGAGGAACACCAGAACAACCAACAAGTGGATAAAGCTGCTAAGATTGAAGTGGCTCAGATGGACTTGGATTGGCAACATAAAGGTGAATTATTTTTGGCTCGGTGGGCCCATGACACTTCAGGCCATCAGGGCAGAGATGCAACATACAGATGGGCCCGTGATCGAGGGGTGGACTTAACAATGGACACTATTGCCCAGGTTATTCATGAGTGTGAAACATGTGCTGCAATTAAACAAGCCAAACGGTTAAAGCCTCTTTGGTATGGAGGACGATGGCTGAAGTACAAATATGGGGAGGCCTGGCAGATTGATTATATCACACTCCCACCAACCCGCCAAGGCAAGCGCCATGTGCTTACCATGGTGGAAGCAACCACCGGATGGCTGGAAACATACGCTGTGCCCCATGCCACTGCCAGGAACACTATCCTGGGCCTTGAGAACCAGATTTTGTGGCGACATGGCACCCCAGAAAGAATTGAATCAGACAATGGGACTCATTTCCGGAATAACCTTATAGACACTTGGGCCAAAGAGCATGGCATTGAGTGGGTATATCACATCCCCTACCATGCACCAGCCTCTGGGAAAATCGAACGGTACAATGGGCTGTTAAAAACTACACTGAGAGCAATGGGTGGGGGAACTTTCAAGCATTGGGATACACACTTACCAAAGGCCACCTGGTTGGTCAACACCAGAGGATCTGCCAACAGGGCTGGCCCAGCACAGTCAGAACTTTTACATATGGTAGAGGGGGACAAAGTTCCTGTGGTGCACATGAAGAATTTGCTGGGGAAGACAGTCTGGGTTATTCCTGCTTCAGGTAAAGGCAAACCCACTCGTGGGATTGCTTTTGCTCAGGGACCTGGATATACTTGGTGGGTAATGCGGGAAGATGGGGAAGTCCGATGTGTACCTCAAGGGGATTTGATTTTAGGGGAAAACAGACAATGAACTCAATTGTACGCTGTTGCCTGCTATAGCCATCAACTAGAAGTCTGCAGGGCACCAGCGACTGGCCCTGACTTCCCTCCGACCATCATCCCAACAGAGAATGAACTTTGATAGAACCGGATGAGTTCTACAGTAAAGGAATGATCAGCATCAGCAGACAACGATCCAACACTGCACACAGCCTCTCCTGCCCTGAAAGACTGTTACAAGAGATGGAGCCCAACACCATGAATCGAACGGACTCAGTAGCTTTATAGGAATTGGTCCGTGCACTAAGATAACAGTGCACTGAGATGAGAGTGAGGGTATATGGAAAATGTGGGATCTGAGCATGACGTGAATGGTATGGAATAAGGGGTGGATACTGTCCTGGGTTCAGCAGTAGCAGTCAGTTTTTCTCCTTCTTAGTAGCTGGTGCAGCACTGTGTTTTTGACTTTTGGCCTGGGAAGAGCTGATAACAACTGATGTTCAGACTGACCAAGGACTTTATGAGTCTCATGCTCTGCCAGGGAGGAGGAGGGGCCGGGAGGAAGCAGGGACAGGACGCCTGACCCAAACTAGCCAAAGAGGTATTCCATACCACAGCACGTCATGCCCGGGGATGTAACTGGGAGCTACCCGGAAGGGCACGTCCTCCTTTCGGTCGGGCTCTTTTCCGGCGAGCGGTATCATATTTTCTTCCCTTGTTATTTCTCTTATCATTATTATTATTGGTGTTAGCAGTAGTGATTTGTGTTATACCTGAGTTACTGGACTGTTCTTATCTCAACCCGTGGGAGTTACATTCTTTCGATTCTCCTCCCCATCCCTCTGGGGAGTGCGGGGGGGGGAAGTAGACTGCGTGGTTCTAATTTACAGCCGGGGCTTAAACCACGACAGGTCGTTTTTTTTTTGTTGTTGTTGTTGTTGTTTGTTTGTTTATTTGTTTGCTTGTTGTGATTTTTTTCTTCAAAGCTGCTTTTCAAAATGTCAAGGAGAATTTTCCAATAACAAGTAAGTGTTTTGCCTCATCATCTTTGCCTCTGTTACAGAATGAACTAGAACTATGGTGGTAAAATAAAAACTGATCTAAGGGTTCCTTCTAATAAAGCAGCGTTTCTGTTGTAAGTCAGCATGGAAAGGTAACCGCATGAAGGACAAGGATTTTAATAGTCTAGATGTAATTTTCTGACACCAAGTATCCTGATTTTAAAATGTTGACCTGCAATTTTCTTTTTCTCCTTCACCTGCTGGAACCAATGCTCTTACCAAGTTTGAACTTCAAGTCCCCTACAAAAACAAAAGGCTCAATCAACTATTACATAAATTGATTTTATAAACTGAAATACTCACCAAACGTGAAAATAGAAGACTTTCTTGTGAAACAGTCCATGAATATTTAACAGAGGTCCTTAGTTGTTATTCATTTATGGATATTTCCGTATACTACTTCTCCAGTTATGTTGCTGGGGTATTGAAGAGAAAAAAGACCTAATTAAAAGTAAAAAAAATTGATTAAGAAATGCAAGAGAAAATCTAAATAAATTCCAGGATTGCCTGTACTAGCTAATGAATAAAAATAGTTATTTTTAATGGGCACATAAGAGATTAATAGAACTGTCTCAAGTGGTTTTTGGACTTGTTGTTCATGGAAGCCAGTGATGATGTAGCATTAGCAGCTTCTTTCATGAGCTAATGCACATGTGATCTCAGTATCCTTACTGAGTGTCTGTCTGTGTTAATGTGCATCATCCCACCCCAAATCTTATCTTTTTAAGAAAAAAATGTAGAACAGAAAGCAAGGAAGCACTATTCATTCTCATCCAGTCAATGGACAGACATGCCAAAGTACGAATTCTCAGAAAAAACTACAGCAACATGGCAGCCTTATGTCAAGCAATAAGGATTTCCCAAGGACACCTGATCTAAACTAGTTGCCCAAGTCTGAGGTAGGTACTCCTAAAAAAGCTAGAACTTAAGAAAGTAACTTGTTTTAGACACTGAACATTCTGGCGCCTGAAATTCTATAAGCTGGATACTACCCAAAATGACTGGAAAAAGGTGTTGACTAAATGTGTAGTGTGAGTAGAAATGTGGTTTAACCCCAGCTGCCAACTAAGCCCTACACACCTGCTCACTCACTCCCAGTGGGAGGGGGAGATAATCAGAAGGCTAAAAGTGAGAAAACTCATTGGTTGAGATGCAGACAGTTTAATAGATTGTCTTGGGTTCAGCTTTTAAACCACAACATAGGTAAAGCAGAACATGCACATGGAAGCAAAGTAAAACAAGGAATTCATTCACCAGTTCCCATGGGCAGGCAGGTCTTTATCCATCTGCAGGAAAGCAGGTCTCCATTACATGTAATGGCTACTTGGGAAGACAAATGTTATCACTCTAAATGTGTCCCCCTTTCTTCTTTTTCACTTAGCATTATCTGCTGAGCATAACACCATATGGTATGGAATATTCCTTGGGTCAGCTGGGGTTGGCTGGCCTGACAGTGTCCTTTCACAACTCTTTCTGCACCCCCAGCCCACTTGCTGATGGGGAGGAGAAAACGCCTTGACTTAGTGTAAGCACAACTGAAAACATCAGTGTGTTATCCACATTATTCTCTCGCTAAAGCCAAAAAACAACACTGTACCAGCTACTAGGAAGAAAATTAACTCTATCCCAGCTGAAACAAGGACAAGAAGTGTTAAAATTGATGTAGGTATTCCAGGAGAAGAGATGGGAAAAAAAAAAAAAACACACCAAAATTTATTAGTCATATAATTTATTAGTTGTTAATTACTTGGTTCTCTTTCTTAGTATATTACACCTCAGAGAATAACTCTGAGGTAGGTAAATTAAACTAGGCTTCGTCTGCTGATGTGTAATTTGTAACACAAAGAATGTAAATAATGAGCGGAGATGGGAATGGATGTTAGTGCCCTGACAATGATAATTTTATCTAAGTATTGCCTTTGGGGCTCAAATATGTGCAACAGAAATCACAGCAGGAGAGCAGAAGCTGGAGGGAATATCTCAGAAGCAGAAAGGCACAAATGAGCTTCAGTTCTAAGCAGAGCATAATACGGTCATAAAGAAATAGGAAGGTTTCCTGATGTCTTTGAAGAAGGAAAGGGAAATGACCTGGCAAAATCTCTTTAGAAGTGTCCCACAGGTATCAACAGCAACATAAAAGAAAGATGCACACTATTAGCTGGCACTGTAACAGAATCATAGTCCCACTTATGTTACATGCCTAAATTAGAAGGCAACTTTTTCTGGTCTACAGAGCAAGAAACAATCTTTCCCAAAGAATGATTCTGAGAGCTAGCAAAGTAGAGTTTAATTTCATCTTACTTCTTGTGAGATGTTTCACTGTGGTACCTGGACTGAAGGCTACCGTAGCTGCTCTACTTCATAAAAAAGAGAATGTGATCTGTACAGGCTACTGTGAAGCCCAAAGGAAACTAAAACATCTATCTTATGATTCACCTGATCTGCCTGTTGGAAAGCAGGTGAAAAGGGTTAAGACAGAGCCATGAGATCTCATCTACCACATATCTGGCCTCCAGTTCTGCTCACATGTCAACAAGTAGAAATAAGAAACAACTGATCTCTTCAACTTGATAACTGGTGACAGGATGCATGGCAATGGTTCAAAGTTGCACTAGAGGAGGTTTAGACTGGATATGAGGAAGAATTTCTCTATCAAAAAGGTTGTCAAACACTAGGACAGGTTTTCTAGAGTGATGGTGGATACCCCAAGCCAGTTAGTGTTCAAGAGGCACTTAAACAATGAATGCCCTTAACAGCATGCTTTAACTTGTTCAGTCCTGAATTTGTCAGGCAGTTGGACTAGAGGATCACTGTAGGTCTCTTGAAACCGAAATAGTCCTGTTGTGTTCTGTTCTGTTCTACATGATTACTGTCACTATTGCTGCACCAATATAAAAATTATGAGAGGAAATGCAGGTCCTGGTTATTTCCATAACAAGAAAAAAATAGAGTATAGTTTTAAAACTTACTCTTGTCAACACTGGTGCTTCTGCAGAGTGTGGGTCATGTTCTGCCCAATGTCATCCTGACACAGCAGCATGAACAAGAACATTCATGGATTAAGATGACCACAGTAATAATGAAAGGTTTGTCAGAGATTTAGTGTTTGACAGAAATAAAATCAAATTGACATCTTATAATGATTCAAGATGGGACTAATCCAAGCTCATTCAGTCTATGAGAAGTTTTCTGTTGAATTCAGTGAGCAATGAATTGAGAGTTGTACCCTCAAACACTTGTCTACCATCTTATGTGTCAAGGCACAAAGGTTAGAAACTTTATCCTGCAGTTCTTGAATTTTACATTGGGTTGGAAGGGAAATTCAAGATCATCTAATTCCAACCTCCTGCCATGGGCAGGGACACCTTTCAGCAGACCAGGTTGCTCCAAGCCCCGTCCAACCTGGCCTTGAACAGTGGCAGAGATGGGGCAGCCACAGCTTCTCTGGGCACCCTGTGCCAGTGCCTCAGCACCCTCACAGAGATGAACTTATTCCTCATGTCTAATCTAAATCTCCCCTCTGTCAGTTTAATGCCATTTCCCCTTGTCCTGTCATTACCTGCCCTTATAAATCACTCCACAGCTTTTTTGTCAGCCCCTTTAGGCACTGAAAGCTGCTCTGAGGTCTCCCCAGAGCCTTCTCTACTCCAGGCTGAATAAACCCCTAAGTCTCTCAGCCTGTCTCCAGAGCACAGCTGCTCCAGTTTCCTGATCACCTTTGTGCCCTCCTCTGGACTCACTCCGACAGCTCCACATTCCTCTTGTGTTGGGGCTCCAGAGCTGAACGAAGTACTCCAGGTGGGGCAGAGCACAGGGAGAGAATCCCCTCCCTCCACCTACTGGTCACTTTTCTTTGGGTGCGGCCCAGGATATGGTTAGCTTTCTGGGCCACAAGAGTTGTGTTGAACTTCTCATCAATGAAAACCCCCAGTCTTTCTCCTCAGAGCTGTTCTTAATCCAATATTTGTGTTTGGGTTTGGGTTTGCCCTGACCCAGGTGCAGGACTTTGCACTTGGCCTTGTTAACTTCACAAGTTTGTGTCAAGTGTGTCAATAAAGACTTTTTTTCTTCAGAATTTTGCCTGTAAATAAGGATAAACAGGAAAAAAAAAAAAAGGCAAATAAATGCTATCAAGCCAATTTCCAGATTTACAGGGAAAAAAAAAAAAAAAAAAAGCACCTCCCCCCCAAAAATGGGGTTTTATTGCCCAAATTACTGTAATTTCCTGAATGATTTGAAATAAAGTATTTGTGAACCTTTTACCTGAAAAAATGAGATATGGGTTAGGATCACTGATTAAAAAACTAATTTTGCTGGCACTGAGTAATGTATAACTGTTGAAAAAATTTCAGACTTAAATTACAAAAGCAGTATGTGTTTGTGTGTTTCATGGATAATACTGATTATCAAATACAAAGAAAGAATCTTTTACCATCTATAATTAACAAGACGGAGTGATAAAGGCACAAAGTGTCCACATATAGCAACCATATGTGAATAAACACAATCCAAAGTGAAGCACATCACACATCACTTTTAAACTTTTATAACATAGTCAATAAATAGATGCCTATGGTGCTCCTCTGAAAACATTCTTTCTTTGGGGAAAGTACTCAGACTAATTTGGGATTAAGATACATTCCAAGTTATCAGGATTGTATATAGTGTTTGGCATTGACAGAAAGAGTCCACTGAGTCCACTGATTTACTCTAGCACAATATAATTTAGTTTTATAGAAACTCTTGTGTACAACATAGCTACAGAACTTAAATAATGAATAACAGTAGAGAGACAAAGGAGAACACAGAGAGTAACATATAAGAAAAATATAACTCAATTTTATTTGAAATCTGGGAAACAAAATATTTGATAAGAGGAAAAAAAATGTAGAAAAATTGATTTGAAAATCCAAGACCTGTCTATGCGTTTGCTAACGAATCATTTAGGCATTTTTCTAGTACATTTTATAGTTTAACTATGAATAACTAAGAACAGTTAGTGGTGTTCAGAGCACATTTAAGTGCTTCTTTGAATTGGTACCAGTCTGAAAATTGTTTTCTGAAGGAGTAGCTGAGCTCTGGGCTAGAAAAGCTAGTTTGTGAGATTGTGTGAAGATAAATTGTGAAAAGAAGAAAGGAGCAGGAGGGGAAAAAAAAAGCTAACAGAAAATTCAGGTATGATGAAACTTCAGAAGGTCAGAGCTTAGACCTAGAAGAGTTGTTTAAAACCTATTTTTTGGAAGATGTCAGATATCAGGATGTAATTATACATCCTGAAATACACCTAAGTCACATAACACCTGAGAATGGTGTCTAAGCATAGAGCACAAGTAGGTCGCTAAAAAGAGTCTTCAGCTCAATAGCTGACATCTATGTAACTATAATTGTAGTTTACCAGATATGAAAGGATCAGAAAAAGAGTTCACTGACCTACAAAATGAAGACTTCTTCACTGCTGGTTCCAGATACAGGCTATAACTCTGCACATCTTCTAAAACATAATATGTTTTGTTTAAGAAAAAAAAAAAAAAAATGTATTCCTCCAGTTTTTTCCCCAGCTTTCCTTTTGGAAGAAAAAGAAAGACCAGTCTTATGATCTTACATAACATACATCTCCACAATGAATTCTCACTATATTGTTTTCTGTAATTCATCTATCCTTGGACTGAGAAGTATGCTATTTCCCTAAAGGAAAAGTTGCATAGACTCATAAATCTCAGTGTTTGGCAAATTCCCAGAACTGACACTAATGCTACTTTAGCTCATTTTAACAATAATAAAAATTTAGAGATAAAAGAGATAAAGTTTGACTCAGAGTTATTTTTTCTTTTATATTTCAACATGTTAGCACAATGAGAATCTGACATTTTCAGAGTTGAGAAAATACTGAAGGAAGTAAGAAATAGGAGTTATTTTGATTAATTAACCAACAAATAACAAAATGTTTGACAAAAGCAAAAAAAAAAAAAATTAAGAAAGAAAATGTAATCACCCACTCCCTTTTTTTAACCAGCTGCAGAAATAAATTACAGACACAGAGCAATTAATCATAGCAACATGACAGCAAGGACTGTTCTCTGTCACTAAGTCCAGTCTTCTGTCATCAATGGCAAGATATTAATTTCTTGATTCCTATGGAATTGTTTTTCTTTACTATTTTGTATCTTTTGCTGTTCTGTGAGATTCTTTACTTCTCTGTCTGTATGTCACAACTTCACCATGCACATTTTCAAAAGTATCAGTAGGAAATCATTGGAAACATTTCATTTATGCGGCAAGGTGAATAAAACTTCTGGAATTATGAGGTCGGTAAAGTCATCTTAGCCTTTTTTGTATTGTTTTTTTGGTTTTGTTTTTCTTTTCCAAATATGAGTGTCCGAGAATATAGCCTCATATGAAGCAGAGAAAAGAGTATTTTAAGATGGGATTCATTTCATTCACTTTCCTGCAAACACTGAATTATCTAAGGTTAGTTGGAGTCTTCTACAGTGACGCAATGGCTCAGTATGCAATGGAGACAACAAGCATTTCCAGATCACTGCACTAATATAGGTAGAAATCTGTAGTTCAATTTGTTAACATTTTGGCCTTACCTGCACAAAACAGAACTGCCAAGAAATTGTACCATTCCTTTGGTTTTGTTCTTCCAGATTATTGTACATAGCTGCCTCAGTGCACTGCCCAAATGTTTATGTGCTCCTTTCTGCAAGAAGCTGCATAGTAGCAGGATGTTTCCCTCTGTGCAATAGAGAGGAGTTTGAGCTCAGTCTCCAGAAACAAAGGAAACTGAATTCTGGTATAATATAGATCTTTACTGAAATATTACGATTTACAGTAGTCTATAGTTTATCTGTGTGACATAACCTGCAACATTTTCTGAGAACATAGATGCTGTTGAATACATGTCTAGCATTTCTTGGTTTTTTTCTCTCCATTTTTCTCTACTCAGCCTCATTTGTCTTCCTATATCTATTTGTACACACTTTTATATGAATTTGTACACATTTACTTATATTCTTAGGTATTTTAGTTATTCTTAGATGTCTGATTTTTATTAAAAAAAAAATCTTAGGCTAGTATTGCTCTCAGCCTGAAAAATGTTCAAGAATAGCTTTTACTCTATCTGTAATGGTAGCATACATTCTCCTGCATGTGGCTGTTTATTTATGTAAAGGTGTCTTTGAAATATTGTCTAATTCCTTGCTCTGTACCACAGTGTTCTCTGCTGCTTTATGGAAGGAGTAACAGACCAGATACAATAAAAAGAATTGGAATTAAAATCAATTGGCTTTATTCTTCTTTGTCTTTATGGAAAATAATGACATAGAACATGCAATATCGTATCATTATCTCTTTAACAATACTCATAAATTATAAACACGTATTTCATTTATTCCTACCTATCTGGTGGCCTTATTACACCATTTCCTTGTGTCAGTACTGCAAAATTCTTCCTTCTATTCCTCCTGGAAAAAGAGCTATAGAAGAAAGTTTCCTAGTCTATTAAACTTGAATTGGTGAGTGGTTGGGATCCAGATCACAAAAAAAAAAAAAAAAAAAAAGGAAAAAATAAAAAAAAAAAAAGAAAGAAAAATTCTTCCTTTAAAAAAATGAAAGAGAAAGAAAAATGTGAAAAGTGAAAAGTAAGAGGGTCAAAGAGTGAAGGACTGAATATGTACATACATATGTTTGTACACACATATGTTTGTGTGTGTATATTTGAAATTAAATTTGAGGAGATGAGGAGCAGCCTGAGAAGGAAACAAGAAGAGACACTAGTGCACATTTAGCTTTCGAATCGGAGAATCTGGGAAAGCTATTGGCTTCAGAGCCTAAAACATGTATCATTATTACATTTTTTTGGATTGTGAACATTTAAGTAGTATGTTCACCTACTGCATTCATAATCTTTTAAGCGTATATGGGGATTCTTTGTTCCAGTAAGACACCCTGAGACTTTGTATTCTACAAACACTGCACTATGATACAAAGGCAATAATGCAATAGCCTTAGAAGGGTTATATTTGTTACTTTCTATTGTTAAGTGAGTATCAGTAAATAAAATTTAATCAGTCATGATGGCCAGGATGCCTTGTCCTCGTGCAAGATGCATCCCTTCCTAATGAGAATTTGTGCAATAATTAAGGAATAGAGAATTGACTCTAAGCACATTGAGGCATTGAAAATATTCCTATTACTATGAAAGACTTTGCCCAAACTCTTAAGATGCCAAAGGGCTGTTTTACAAGGCAGGTAGTCTCTTTTGCTGATAAATATTGCACTACACTGGAATAGGCTGAGAAAGAAAAAACATAATATAAAGTATGCAGCATTATGTATTTTGAACTCTTCTAGGCAGAACTGATTAAGCAGATCTCCACTGCAAGTATTACTAGCTTATAAATACCTTCTTCATCCCAGACTGTACAGGCATTATGCAGTTGGTCCAGATTGGTAAGGAATTATCGAGCAAGTCTGAAAAAAAAAACCTCTAACCTAGAACCAAATGATGAGCGAGGAAATAAAAGCTGGAAATGATGATTCCCCATGTAACACAAAACATGCATTTCCTCTATATTTTTATTCTTTCGTTTTCTTTTCTTTGTTTCACTTTTAAAGAAAATGAGGAATCTAGCTTTGAAAACTAATATATTAGACTTTTTTCAGTGAAAAGGTCAATATTTCTGTGAAATGCATAACACAAGTGGAAATATGTACTATAATTTTTACTAAAAACTATTACAGAACTTTCCAAGCAGCTTGAACTGTATAGTTCACGGGCTATCAATGGATAATCGAAGGAAAAGTTTGCTCTGGCTTTTTAGTTCATGAATATTGCAATGATAGATCTATACGTTCTTGCTAGATAATGTTAATTCCAGAACTGAATGTGGACAGCACTGCTTGTGTCAGTTGTACTACTAACTGTCTAAAGACAAGCATTTTCTACTTTTAGAGATACTGCACAACCCAATCAGCTTCACTGTGAAGAGACGTTTCTGAGAATTTTGATTTCTGAAACTCATCAAAACTTGTCCCTTCTCCATTTAGATCTCATTTCTTGAGATATGGTTCTTCCCCATCATACTTATTCATATAACAAAACAGTCCAATGAGAAACTATATTAATTGATATTTACAGTTGAAGTTATGATACCAAATGGGAAAAATAAAACAAAATGGATATTTGTCACTAGAGTATTAAAAAAAAAAAATCCTTTGCTACAGCAAATGATTAACTCCTTTCTTTTAGATATTCAAATATTTGTATATTTTTGGTTTTAGATAGAAGTGAAGTTTTAAATATGAAAATAAGCACACTGAAAATTTCGGCTCATGTTCATTTTCTCATCGACCAGCATCCCCAAGTCCTTCTCTGCAAGGCTGCTCTGAATCTCTTCTCTGCCCAACCTACAGCTGTACCTGGAATTGCCCCGACCAAGGTGTAGGACCATGCATTTGGCATGGTTAAACTTCATAAGGTTGGCATCAGCCCACCTCACAAGCATGTCGAGGTCCCCCTGGATGGCTTCCCTTCCCTCCGGAGTATCAACTGAACCACACAGCTTGGTGTCATCAGCAAACTTGCTGATGGCACACTCAATCCCACTGTCCATGTCACCGACAAAGATGTTGAACAAGACCGGTCCCAACACCGATCCCTGAGGGACACCACTCGTTACTGGTCTCCAGCCGGACATCGAGCCATTGACCACAACTCTTTGCGTGTAGCCATCCAGCCAGTTCTTTATCCACCGAGTGGTCCACCCATCAAATTGATGTCTCTCCAATTTAGAGACAAGGATGTCATGTGGGACAGTGTCGAAGGCTTTGCACAATTCCAGGTAGATGACATCAACTGCTCTGCCCCTGTCCATCAGTTTCGTAGCCCCATCATAGAAGGCCACCAAATTGGTCAGGCAGGATTTCCCATTAGTGAAGCTATGCTGGCTGTCATTAAGCATCTCCTTGTTTTTCATGTGCCTTAGCATGCCTTCCAGGAGAATCTGCTCCAAGATTTTGCCAGGCACAGAGGTGAGACTGAACCAACTTGTCTGAAGCAAAAGCTTTGCAGACAGGTTTCAAAAACACAATTTACCATAGGTAAATGAAACTGAAAATAAATACTTCATATCACTTTTTCCAAAAAGAAAACAGTTTTGACAGTATCCCCCAACCCTCAACCCTTACTAAGAGCTCTGGAAAAATAGCTTTTCTGCAGAGCTCAGTTACTGCATTTTCTTTGCTAACGAATTCATCACAGTTATTGCCAGAAATTAGAGCAGATTTAACCTTTTCTATTCTAGTTAATCCTCTTTGTTAAGATTTTCTGAAACTTGAACCTAATGTACATTTCCTTAAATATGTTAAGATGGCAGAGTTATGTTTTTCTAGGAGATCAGCCCTTTCAAACATCAGGTCATTTATTTAGAATGCCAAATATTGGGTCTTTTGGGGACTTGTTAGGTGTTTCACTTGCTGCCAAAGTGTTAAGGTGGGAAAGAGCGCTGATGAGGTTTTAAAGAAAGAAAGAATTTGTTCAGCATTGTCCACAACCATCATTCAGGGAACTGAAATGAACTGATTTACTTCATGACCCCAGTTTGAGGGACAATTAAGATAAGGGTTGGACATTTTACTGACTGAAATCTCTCATATCTACATTGTTATTCATTGGCAAAGAAGTCAATGAGAAAGAAGCGTTGCCAAGACCAGCTCTCAGACCAGAACCTGCTTTGTCCTTAGGAGGTTGCTCTGCCTGGTATGGACAAAACAGACCCTCTGCTGAAGCAGGCCTCCTGCCAGCAGAGCCAGCAGGAGACTTGCTGAACTTGTCACAGCAGGAAGTCACTCTTTCTGTGTGGTGCACTCATATTATTCATTAGGTCACTTTCTGTCTCCATATGAAACTGTACTAGCACATCTGTAACAGCATTAATTTCTGCAGGGAGAGAAAAGATTCTTTGCTTTGGAAATACGTTGAAAACAGAAGCAGCAGTGCAAAGAGCACAGCCGCACAGCAGACAACAGTTTGATTTCAGAAACTTGTACATGAGGGAGATTTGTCCTCTGTCACTACAGTTTTATAGTCTTTTAGCAGAGCATCAAACAGAGGATGCTGGAAAAATATCAGACCAATATTATGCTATTAATATTCAGACCTGGTTCAAATAGCAGAAAAAGAATGTGTCCTTTAATGTGAGACAAAAGGCAATGTTATTGGAGGATATGTGTTTCTAAACAAAGGCAAAGTGAAATGGAAGTTTATGAATTTCTTTTCCCAATTAAACAAAAATGCTCTCCCATGATAACAAACCTGGGAAAACGTTGTGCTGCTTCGTAAACAAGCTGGTATGCTGTGTGCCATTTTTCTGCGATATTTATATTCTGCTCTGGGCAGGGATACTTGCCCTTTGGAGGAGCAAGATAGATAAGACAAATATATGGGCCAGACTTGTTCAGATTCTGATTTCTCTAAGCTCTTTATTATGCAGCAAGTCTGACTAAAGTAATTTAAAGGAATGCCAACAGCTCTTATCACCATTTCTTACGTGAACATACCACAATTAAGAAGTAATGTTCAGTCATCCCCACACTTATCTTTCAATGGCCTTTTCTCCCACTATATGTTTGCATCAACCACTAAGCTCAATCCAGGAAAGTATTCACTGCTATCCGCTTTCCAAGTGAATAACATTTTGTGACACTCTGAATGAGCTACACTTCAGAAGAATAGATGGTGGTAGTCATTTATCTGCGTGGTTCCTAGCTGTGGTGTCTCCTGACCAGGAGATAAAGAAAGAATTTCCTGGTATCTGTACCTTTTGCATCAGCATGCAAGCAGGCTTTGGTGTGTCACCCAGACAGAGTTCAGATCAGATTCAGGTTCAGCCCACCAGTCTCCACATTCAAATTCCAAGGTGGATATGTCCTCAAAGTCTCTGTGTAAAGATGTTGCAGGATACAAAGAACATGATGTCCATGTCTTGTTCATTCACTCTGAAGCACAGATTTTTCATCTGCCTGTTTTTCTTAATCAAGTGTTGCTCAGTACGTGTCAGGCTTTTAAGCAGTTTAATTTTTATATTTTAGCCCAATGTCCCAAGAGTAGTTACTATATGTAAAAAACAGTTTTTACCAGAAGAATAAAAGCAGAGAAACAGTAATGTGCTAAATGTGAAACTTCTGTGCAGCATCAAATGCTACCAAAGAAGTTTTCACAAAAGCTGTCAAATCTGGCGCAAGGCTTGCTTATTTATTTAGTGTGGGGGTGTGGGGGTTTTGTGTTTGTTTTTTTTTTGTTTTGCTTTTTTTTTTGAAATTCTATACAAAATCTCAGAAAATCATTTTCTCTTTCAGTTTAGGGATTATTTTATTTCATTTTAAAAGTAATCCATAAAAATTGCATTCATATCTAAAAAGTGGCTCTGGATATTCCATAACTATAGTAATAATTAGAATGAAATCGAAGACTTGTTCTGCTTATGTTCATGCATCTTTCCTTCAGTATGAAAAAGCAAAAAGAAAATAAGTACTGAAGATTGAAATCATTTTACTACTATTTTTGTAAATTAAGTTCGAAGTTATTTTCAGTTCTCGATATATATGTATTACGTAGCACTTCTCTGTATATGGCATAGAGATTTATGTGGGAGTTTCTGATTTTGGAGGTATTTTCTAATTTCTAGTGCATTATTTCAGTTAGTTATAATCAATTGGCTTATTCCAGGACCACACACTTACTGAGGCTTTTCACCCACTCTGGAAGGTGTCATCCCTCATATTCCATCTCATTTGTATATAGTTCTCCAGGGTTGGATTATGTACTGATTAGATCTTTGTTTCTAAAATTAAACTATTAAAACCCCAAGGTTTCAAAAAATACCATAGGCCCCAGGATGTAGGCAGGAAGATACCTTCTGAGACATAGAGCCCAGACCAGCTTTGTTGCAGGCAAATGTGACATATGGACAACACTTTTTAGTTTTCACTCAGCCATTTTAGTTTTGTTTTGCTCCTGTGACTACCCTAGTCAGTTCCAGACCCTCATTCTTCTGTTCATATAAAATACCTTTAAAATCTTTAGTTTATTTGCTTCCCAGCCATTAAATCTCTATTTTCTCTTCCACCAGCATTGCTCTTTAGCTTAAGTGGCTTGTCTTATATCCTGATATTTACCCTTTAAAAATGTTTATTCACTGCAATTGTATTCTTTCACCTTTCATTTTGCTGGGCTAAAAACGCACAACTGTTTTCATCTCCTGTAGTTAGATGGATTCTGCATTCCCCAGTCTCTGTAGCAGTCCTTCTTTGTACTTTCTGTCATTCGATCTTGTTCCCATAATCATTCCCGGAATTTCAGATTGAGTCAGAGTAGTACGTTGTACAAATGACATTCGTTCTTCCCTGTATCACCCAGATCTTAGAACTATCCACGTTAAACTGATAATAATAATTGAGAAAGATTGATGTGCTCAAGATTATTATCTTCATCCCTATCAGTCCTGATCCTAAAAGCAAAAATTCTTATTATCCTTCTTGGAGCAAATAGACTGGCAATTCACTCTGTTAAATTAATTTGATTTCAATTCCTCCAGTCCTCAAGATCATGCAGTTATTCCTGTATGATATTCTCATCTTTCTCTGCAATGATAGTGCCTCCCATAATAAGTTAAACTAGCACATTTCATCTCAAATATGCAGCCTTGGTTTACAAAACTTTCTGTCAATTTCCTATTTGTGGCAAATTCAGGTTTTACTGTGATATCTTTAGTAGCACTGAACTGTGGAAACACTTCAGCTGGTGGGAAAAAAAAAAGAAAACCAAACAGAGTTTAAAGGGAAATTGTGATTTGTACATATCGAAACATTTGCTTTCTGACTTACAGAGTTGTTGTTTAGGTCTACAAATATGTTAAATTTAGGCTTTTAAATTGTCTTAAATCAAGAGACTCTTAACCTACAGTTTCCTCAAAAGAAGATGAGAGAAAAATAATCTCATTCTCTATTTTTCTCTTTTTAAGAGAAACAAATATTTTCTCTTTCACGTCCACACACACACAACCACCCTTTTAGCTATTCATTATATCCTTTAAAAGAGAACTAAAGTTAAGCTATCCTTTGAGGATAACAAAATGCAAAATTAACTCTGGACTGAATGAAGTGCATATGGCCATGAAGAATTATTTGTGAGCTATTCCCAGTGAAATGTGCACATCTAACTTGATTCCAATTGTGTTCCTTGAAGAAATAAAGCATTTAGTGTCATGTCTCTGTTGCACTTTTTTACTAAAACTTATGTACCACCACAGCACCAAAATTTTCACATTCCCCTCCCTCCTCTTCTGTTTCTCTCTCTCACATGTAAATAGCAGATATCAGGAATATTAAAGAAGACCTAATTCAGTTGAGGTACTCTTTGTGTGGCAATTTCACTGGTTGTGCTAAGTTTTGGGTTCTGCATGATTATGCTTTTCTGTACACTCACGGTTGCATTTTCAAGCCTTCTGAGATTACAGTGCTGTGATTTATGGCATGTATTTCAGATATGTGTTTCTTTGTAAGCCTGAAAGGGGTGGGTTGGGAGTGTCTATAAACAGTGTTTCAGAAACAGTGTTTCTGATTCATCTGGTCTTTTAATCCCCTTAAATTACAAGATGCATCTCAGGGTCATGGATTACCATGAACATCATCAGTGTTCCTGCAATGGAGGATACCTTTTGTCATACCCTTTTTTCTAGGCAAATCGGCTTACTTTGTGGCTAAAATTAGCATCACCAAGTTAATGGTAATTGCCCGTTTGCAATGCTAAGGTGTTCATGAAGAGGATGCAGTTCATTGAACAGGAAACTATTTTCTCTAATATCCCAGGTGATACGAAAGTCTCTTTTGTGAGAAAACAAGTCAATACAAAGCCTGTGTCTCAGTATAACCTTTCTCAAGGTGACTTAGGTTTGAGATAAATAATAAAACTAACAAAGACCTTATAATATTGACTTCAGATTCAGAGCTTAGGCCATACGGTGAGGAATAAGCAGTTACATACACGTGGGCATGGTGGTCTGTGAAACTGTCAGTGTGCAGAGGAAATACCCTTACTGAGAGTGACAAGAGAAGAATTTTGATTTAATGGTGTTTACCACACATTTTTATATCAGCTTAAAAGGCTGTAAATTAATTTGGTCATTGGAAAGTGGGATCTTATGTGAGAACATCAATATTAACAGAGCGGTAATTAAGCCTTTTTTCACAGAATAGGATCACAGAGGGGAAGGAAAGCAAAATTATGAAGATCCATTCATATCACAACGACTGAGTGGCTCTGAAAGTTGAGACACAATAGAATATGCCCATCCCTGCACACCCACCTGGCAGGCTGCTTTGTCTAAAGGTCTATAATGAGATCTTAAAGGCATCTTTTCTCCTCTGCCCTCATGAGAAATATCAGAGGCAGTTAAGATGTAGCTTAGGAGATGTATGGCAGGACTTTCTAACGTCAAAAGACATATCAGAAGACCTTTTTCAATATTGGAAAATTTTTTGCAAAACCAAAATTATCCAGAATTTGAATAAAAAGGTAGAAAATTATTGGTCAGATCTGTTAATGATAACAGTCTCTGTGATGACTGATGATCCAATCAGAGAAAAGCAGGTGCAGGAACTAAATCCTCTCATTCTTTTCTCTAAGACAATCTTTGCTTGTTATTTTGGCTTCTTCAGATGCTTTTGTCACACCCCACAGTCAATGTTTGCAAAATCCTGTGAAGACAGAAAACTCTGCAAAAATTGTAAACATTATTAAGTGTACAATCTGTTGGCTTTCAACCCCATGTTTCAATGATAAAATAATGAAAAAGGAATAGAGCCTGATTATGCTATGTGTTCCAGGAAAAAGTATTGTGCTTTTCTGGAACTGAACAGAAAAGTATAACTGAAGAAGAAAAAACATGTTTCAGAATACTGTTACTTTATAGAAGCTATAACGTATGATCTGGGGCTGCAGCCCCTTGTCCCCCTACCAATCAATCAGAGTTTAGATTGCAGACTTCAATCAGACATTTGGACTTGGAGCAGACTTCAGTCAGACATTTATTCTTTGAGTAATTGCTGTTAAAAACCTAACCAGAATGAACTGGATGCCAGCGTTGAGTCTCACGACTGCCTTACCCTAATATCAGCTGTAAGAATAAATACTATTTTTGTTCAGGTAATGATAGCCTGTCTAAAGTTACTTCCTCCACTACGTGACTTCATTCTTTCTGGAAATATCTTTCAGGAAAGGTGTTATTGACAGGGCATATTGTTATATATGCAAATGGATAAGAAGCAACAGACTAGCAAATGGCACTCCATATGATGAGGAGATTGAACTTCAAGAATTTTTTCATCTTCAGAATTAATCTGTCATGCATTGATCATTTCTCACTTGGGGCAAACTAGGCTGTAATATATCAGAAGTGAAAAAAAATAACCAAATAATGCAGCACAGCAGCAAGACAATCAAACTGAATGTGTAAGATTTATTTCATCTGCACTAGCTCTGTGTACCTAAGATAGACATCTTGAATTCTTGTATAATCAGCAGATTGAAACAACCGTTTTTGGTCAGACTTAGACATCTATGTTATGATGAAATCATTCTCATACGTAAGTGCCCCTTTCTCTCTAAACATAAAGGGAGCATACACTGATCAGCTTGGAAGTACATGTCAGTGCTGCAATTGTTAAATTTAGGGAAGGGAAGGGAAGGGAAAAGGGGTTTTGTAAATCTGTGTTTGGTTCCAAAGTTTTAGAAAACTAATCTCATTCTAATATATCTTTATGTGACTTTAAAAGTTGCTAGATCACGAGACAACACCATCTATCATAAAAATGTACTAGTCTATCTTCACTAGCTGAGCTAGTGCAACTGATCACATACATGCATGCAATCCTGTTGCATGGTCAAATAAAAACAGCATTTAAAGAAAAATTCTAATGATTGATTGATATTTATCTAAATATAGTAAACCTGAGATACTTGCTTTTATATGCCCAGATCTATTCAGTAATTTAGTCAGCATTTAACAGTGAGTTTACTGTGGAATGGCCTACGTTCTCTGTTTGGACACTTACACAGAATTCAAGTGTCCTTAATTTAGTGTAACTTTGGAAGTGAATCGAGCAGAATCAAAGTAAAACCACCTTAATTCTCAGTCAGAGATTCACATGACAGTTTAATGAGACTGAAATAATCCACTTCAAAAATTAATTCAGTATAATTTTGTAAGTGTCTCACTTGTATAGACAAACCTTTTATACTTCTGCAACATTAGGGTTGCCACATAAAGTAAAG
The DNA here is from genome assembly GCF_963264785.1 of Psittacula echo. Lineage (NCBI taxonomy): Eukaryota > Metazoa > Chordata > Aves > Psittaciformes > Psittacidae > Psittacula > Psittacula echo. The sequence goes on along the minus strand of NC_137742.1, from coordinate 7,075,710 downwards.
CCACAGCTTCAGTTTATATGAAACAATGCAATTAACTCAAGCATCAGCTGTGTCTGATCACACATCTGTGCAGGGCTTACCATACTGGAGTGTTGTTTGTCATTGGCCACAAAAAAAATTAATTAACATATTAGTTGTATGAAAACCAAAGTCCGTTATTTAAAATATATGAATGTACTAAATTTCATAGCTAATATTTCACATCTTTGTTGTATAACCAGTGTCTTTTTCTCTTAGGTCCACAGTTCAAGGGTAGGCTACTGGGCTTATTGTTTATGTATAAACCTCCTGACATTTCTTGTGAGTCAGGATGACTTCATACTTCATATCTCAAATTATATCAATGATCTTGAAATTCTCATGACTCCTCTTCACTGCTAAGCAGATAGATATCACATAGCATTTGGTTCTAATCTTACCCTTCCTCATTTATCCGTCGTTTGCATGAGCTGTTAAGTACCTCCCCAGCTGCTGTAACTCAACTGTAGCTCTGGAATTGCATTTGTACTACTACCTGAAGAGGAAGTAGAAGGTCAGTTTGTCCAATCTACTTCAATTTAACAATATTATTCAACAGCCTCCTAGGTCACCACAAGCCAGTGGTGTTGTTACTTGCAAGTTAACAATGCAAAGTATGTTCTCAAAGTTAACATCCCTTCTGAAGTAAGAAAAAAAAAAAAGAACTAGATATTCTCTTTTTTTCTTTTGTCCTTCTAGGGCTGCAATGAGAACAAATGGAAGTGACCTTACATTATGGGACACTCCTTGTAGTGTTTTAATACAAATTTCATTACACTGAAAGTCTTGCAAGGTATTCATTAGAACATCCATAAAGTCTTTGTGGAGAGCTTAATAGCTAAAACAAGCTATTGAAATTAGCCAATCATTCTATAATTGAACTCCCTATGAATCTTTTATTGCAGTAAGGTGAAGTGAGTTGCCTAAGGTGCTGGATGTATGTTTTAGCACCTGGTTATGTGCAAAGTAAATAAATGAAACTGATAAAACAAATGTGTTTGTTCACAACTATTTGGTGGGGTTTTTATAGCATTGGACCTTCAAATTCAATCTATAGCAGATTCTAAACTGGCTTTTTCTCATTATTCATGGAGATTTTGAGTCTTCTACCGTATGGCACACAAAAAAATTAACCATTTGAAACCATGCAAAATATGGAAGTTTCATTTTGTATTCTCATCCTTAAACTATAGATTTCCTTCTCCTAGCCCAGAAAAGATTATTTACCCATGGAATAGGAATATTCATATTAGTAAAAGTCTGTAAGATGATTCTGTAATGAAGATGACATAGTGATGGGTGTTATGCAAATGCACATATACAAAACATACAGTCTCTTTCTCAGAGAATTTATACTTAAACCTAACAAGTAACATCAGTTCTTACATGTTTGTGTGCTTGAATGCCTAAACTTTACACCTTTGATCTCCCAAAAGAAATTCATGCTAATCTGGGATTTGTTATCTCAGAAACAAATTTGTGAATCTAGGATAATTAGTTATCTCAGAAACATGATCCAGGAAAACCTATATGATTACAGAAATCTGTCTTAAATTCAGCTATGAATAGTTCTCAGGTGTTATGCCTTCTCTGAAGCACAGCTTCTTTACAGGAAGCATATTTCTTTTTCAGGTAAGTATGCACAGTGAGTGGGATGCAACACCCTTGAAGGTGTCTATCTATGCTTTTTGACTAGAGAGGAAGCCTAGACAACCATTAAATTAGACATCTGCTAGGGTATATTCACAGCTACAGGTTGGGCAGAGAAGAGATTCAGAGCAGCCCTACACAGAAGGACTTGGGGGTGTTGGTCGATGAGAAAATGAACATGAGCCTTCTTCAGTGTGCACTCGCAGCCCAGAAAGCCAACCGTATCCTGGGCTGCATCAAGAGGAGCGTGAGCAGCAGGTCGAAGGAGTTGATCCTACCCTTTCACTCTGCTCTCAGGAGACCTCGCTTGGAGTATTGTGTGCAGTTCTGGTGTCCTCAACATAAAAAGGACATGGAACTGTTGGAACAAGTCCAGAGGAGGGCCACGAGGATGATCAGGGGACTGGAGCACCTCCCGTATGATGACAGGCTGAGAAAGTTGGGGCTGTTCAGCCTGGAGAAGAGAAGGATGCGTGGAGACCTCAGAGCAGCCTTCCAGTATCTGAAGGGGGCCTACAAGGGTGCAGGGGAGGGACTCTTCATCAGGGACTGTAGTGACAGGACAAGGGGTAACAGGTTCAAACTTAAACAGGGGAAGTTAAGATTGGATATAAGGAAGAAATTCTTTACTGAGAGGGTGGTGAGGCACTGGAATGGGTTGCCCAGGGAGGTTGTGAAAGCTCCATCCTTGGCGGTGTTCAAGGCCAGGTTGGATGAGGTCTTGGGTGGCATGGTTTAGTGTGGGGTGTCCCTGCCCATGGCAGGGGGGTTGGAATTGGATGACCTTAAGGCCCTTTCCAACCCTAACTCTTCTACGATTTATATGTCTGTTTTAGCAGTCATGAGGATAAACAGGAGTGGATCTGTAGAGTTGCTGCGGAGCTGGTGTCCATTAAGTATTTTTTTTTCACCTCAGATCAACTCTGCCATAGCCCAGTATCTGAATGTTCACTTATGGTTGGATCACAATGAATGCGCTCCAGAAGCACATTTTACAAAGTAGTTTCATATGTGGACAATCTAGCTGATATATTCCATAATGTGAACCAAATCATATTAGGTGAGGAGGAACAGGGAATTTGTTTGAAAAATTCACTCTTGATCCAATTGAAACAAAAAAATGAACAAACATTCATGCCCAATTGTCGTGGTTTAAGCCCAGGCCGTAAATCAGAACCACGCAGTTTACTCCCCCCCCACACACCGTTCTTCCCTCCGCTTCTGGAGGGACGGGGAGGAGAATCAAAAGAATTCAACTCCCATGGGTTGAGATAAGAACAGTTTAATAACTAAGGTATAACACAAATCACTACTGCTACCACTAATAGTAATAATGATAAAGGAAATAACAAGGAAGAGAATACAACCGCTCACCAACCGGTACCTCACCCCCACCCCGCAGTGATCCAGCCCTTCCCGGAACTCTCAGTTCCCATCCTGGGCATGACGTGCTGTGGTATGGAATACCTCCTTGGCTAGCTTGGGTCAGGTGTCCCGTCCCCGCTTCCTCCCGGCTTCACCTCCTCCCTGGCAGAGCATGAGACTCACAAAGTCCTTGGTCAGGATAAACATTCTGACCAGTAACTGAAAACATCGGCTTTATCAGTATTATTCGCAGGCCGAAAGTCAAAACCACAGCGCTGCACCAGCTACTAAGAAGCAGAAAAAATGACTGCTGCTGCTGAACCCAGGACACTAATATAAATACACCATTAGTTAAGACTAGAAATAAGGTAAACCTTATCCACATATTCATGGTTATTTTTGATTTCAAAGCACTATATGTGATGATGTTACTGGTTTCTTCTAGACCTCTGTTTGCCAATTCAATACTTCATTGTAGAAATGCTTTGATAATTTTTGGAAATGTAAATACTGTCACGTCTTTCTTTTCATATAAATTTTGGCTTGCTTTAATAACTTTGGATATGTGTATGTATGTACATGTGTGTTTCTGTTAGTATGGGGTACATACGTATATACATACATATGTGCATATGCACATACACATATATATAAGAAAAAGATCCTGCTAATGATAAATATATGATATGTATCTCCGTAAGTATAATGAAGATTAATGAGAAAGAAAGGGAAGAAAAAACAATGAAAAATGGTTCAGGCAGACCACATTTTGCATGTACTACCAGCAGAAGCATCAGAGCTGGCATTTATCTAGGAGAGTGATTTGCACCCAGGATTTTTGATGGCTTGGTGAAAATAAAAGAGACTCTTCTCCTGGCATGTGTCATATTTCTGTAGCATTAGGGACACTCCCAGCACTTCTTAGAGAGTCTGGAGGCCATCACAATGTCATGAGCTTGTCGTTTACTCAGTGGAGGAAGAAGGTTGCCATGTGTCCATTGACACAAAACAGGCAGATTCACTGACTGTTCAAGGGATACAAAATAGTGATAACACGCTTCTTTCTAGCACAAAGCACCTTCTACTAGGCAAATATTTAACAGCTCATTAGAATATCACTATCGGAGAAGGACATCCTTATCCAGACTTGTACTTACATGTTTGGCAGCTTTGACTGCAGTTGCTGTGAAAGCAGCCAGTAGATGGCTTGGTCTAGTTAATTAGTCATGCCTTCTCTAGTGTCTTGTCAGTCCTTGGCAATCATGAAAGTCTGGACATAGGTTAACGCATAGCACAGTGGGAAGGAGGGCTGGAAAAAAAGATGGATCTTCCATCACAGGTGAAATGATAATTAGTCAGACATGTATTTTGGGTGGCAGCAGCACCAGAGCAGATTGTGCATAGTATCCTGTAATTTTCTGTATACTTTTAATCATCTTTTAATTATTAACAGTTCTTGTCCACTCCAAATGCATTGGCTGGTGCCAGCTTCTTTTTGCTTTTTCCATTTTTTCCCCTACTTGTTCTAATCTAGACCCAGTTCCAACTGCTAACGCATCAATGTCAGAAACTGCAGTCAAGCACAGCCTGTCCCCAAATCCCAACCTCTATAAACACGATGGCTCATTAATAACTTAAAAAGGATGATAACACTGATACTATTTATAGGGTCTTGCCAGACAGGACTGCCAAACTTAAGGAAATTAACATGGAAAAATTGTCAACTGCAAAACATTAGTGTTTATCAACAGATCAATCAAACTTCAACTACTGTAAATTGTGCTTTTAGCTAAATAAAATATATCCACAGCGACAATTTATTGAATGCCTTATTTTGTTACTCCTGTGCCCTTGTATTGGTTTCAATGAGAGACAGAGAAGGAAAAAAGAGCAAGACAGAAACTCCTACACTCCCCTTTCCCCCTTAGCTTTCTGACTCCCCTGACACCTGCCAAGCCTCCCACAACTGCTGAGCTCTCAGAAGTTACAACTACATGTTTCACGATGAGTGGCAAATCAGAACTGCTGAACAAAATTCTCATGAAGTCAATTAAGTGTTAATTAGCTTTGACTGAGGGCACACGAGTCTCCAGCAAGCTGAATAAATGTCAAGGTGATGAGACTGTATACTAAGTACTGGGTTTACACGCGTGGAGAGCTTATGTTTTAAGGGGTTATTTTTCTCCTTTCTTTGATCGCTGCCTTCTGTCTTTTATGTCACAAAGAGACAGAATACTAGAGAGAGCAAAGTTTTCCTTCACTTGTTCACAGTTGTATTTGCTACAAATTGCTGGATAGGATATTTGCTGCAAATTGTTGGGTATTCCTGCTGATGGGAAAGTGACTTAGCACGAAAGCAGGCTTTGAAAAGAAATAACAGAAAGAAACCAGAAAGAGAGAAAAATTAGAAAAATATGACATCTAAAGTCAGCTCTGATTTTAATTAATTTTTTCTGTTTCTTTTATTCTGAATGAAATAATCAAATAATAATAACTAATGCAAAAAGAAAAACAAAAACAAAACCTAATAAATATTAACTAATTGTATATCTATCTGTATGTGATATAAATTACAATTTGGTCACCCCCAGCTAAAAAGGTAGTCTCATGAGGCTTGCGATGATACACACAAAGAACTAAAAACAAAGAAAAAAACAGAAAAACTTCAACTGAAAACTGTTCTTAGGTCTGAAAGAGACTTGGTTAGGGACGAGTGAAAAGCCAAGCAGCATATCTGTTCCCATGCCATGAATACTAGATGCAGGATTATTATTTTTTCTAGCTTAAAACTAGGTTGGGGCTTAGAGGCCTCAGTTAAAATCAGGGCCCCATTCTGGTAGATGCTATAAAAAAAGATCACAAGTCCTTCCCACTAAGATTTTACAATCTATAGCTGTGATCTTGCCATTAACTTACAGTAGGTTGTTTCCAGCACTGAGCCCATTACATGACTTGAGGTTTAGAGCCAGAGGAAAGGTGTGAAGAAGGAAACATTATTACCACATTTTACAGGTTTGGGTGGAAAAATTAAGTGTCTTGCCCAGGGTCACACAATATATGACACTGACAGTGAAAAAGCTGGGAATTCAGGCTTGACTTTAAGAGTCCAGGCTGTGGCTTGCAATGCAACACTGTCTCCACTGGGAAGATTTCTGCAGAGAGCTAATGACAGTTTTGGTGGCAGACAAGGAACTCTCAACCATGACTAACACTCTCAAGGAGGTCTTTACGCCAGAACAGTTAATATTAACAGACCAGAAAATAAAGTTATGGGCATATTTTAGAGGATACAAGAATCAGACTGACAGATTTCTGTTGATTTCTGCTTTGTAAGACTAAAATGTGGAAGTTCAACCAGCTCATTGAATGCTCATCGGATATGGTTGCCTAAATTCACGATTTTACCAGATGACTTAGAAAGACAAAAAGTTCCTTGCCAAAATCTTTATATTTCCACTGATATATTTAGGAAAATGATAAGCCACTTTCTGCTACAAAGTCTGATAACTAGAGGAATCCAAGCTTCAGAATAGAAGAAATACATTTTTTATACTTGGTTTAGGAGAATTTTCTCTGGTCTTGCCCATACACAGATGGACTCTAATACTCTTGAGGAAGATCCTTCAGGTTTAGTTTTATAAGGTAATTTCAACTTTTTAATCTGGCTACTTATTACAGGAGTTCCCAGCTTAAAGATACTCTGAAGTACCAGACTAGCTTCACATTCATCGGTCTTAGGTCTCATCAGCTTTGGAAAAAAATGAGAAAACCTTCTACTGAACTTTCCTGAGATGCAGTCTTAGCAGAAACATCAAAAAATGAGAAAAAGGGGACAGAATAGCATTTCAGTGTTCTATTTGATTTTGTCTTCTGATTTGAAAGAACTGTGAGATGTGTAAAAGAAACCAAAACAAAAATATGTTTTATTCTGTTTGGCAGAGAGAGTAGATCTCCTAGAAGAAGAATAGAATCTGAAAGCCAGCACATTATTGGCTAATCAACATGAAAATATTATTTATATGACTGTGGAACTCCTCAATGCAGAATATCACTGAGCAAAAAGACACCACAAATATCAAGAAGGATTAAGAAAAGTCTATGGACATGAAAAGAAAAACTTCATAGTCTCTCTGTTGTTATATATTTGTAGATATTTTGTTGGTTTGGTTTTATTTGTTTTTATATTTGTTTTTTGTTAGTGGGGTTTGGAGACAATATTCTGCACCTGTGTATGTTGACCAGAGAAGATACGTTAGGGGATGAGACAAACACATCTGTAACAAGATGGCAGTTCTAATAGGTCTCTGTAGGTTTATTTTTTATTTGAACACATAGACAACGCGGGTCTAGAAAACAACTTTTTATCTTTGTTTTGTAAAATATTTACAGTTAGTGGGTTGACGTTTGAAAATATCAGACATGTTGTGGATGAATGCTATGGTTATTAATTCTGATTCTGGACAACAAATTCGAATGGAAGCAACTTGGCCACCTAATAAAGAAACTGAATGACTCCAATGGATAAGTGAAGGTAGCTTCCACCATGGTCATTTAAATCAGTATTATCTCTTTATCCAACACATTTCTATGAGTTACTGGTGGGCATAGCTATACCTTGGCTGGTCCATGTTAAGCTTCCTTCTGGAAACAAGTGTACTGGAAACTAAGATAATATAGAATTATAACTCCAGCTCATGTCCAATTATTGTAATCCAATTATTATAATCATTACTGATTAGAACTTGTCATGTCACCTTGTCATGGAGCTGATTTTAACTGTTTGGATGTATTTCTACTTTATTATCACAGTCACAAACATTAATGAGAATAGAGAGTTTTCCAGGCATTCTAGATGTTGATCTTTTCATTTTTTCTCCCTGCTCTTCCTTTATTGTCATTGCCTTATAAACTAACATGAATGACCATTATAACTTTTTTAGGATTAGGAATAGGAAATGCTTTATAATATTGCTGTCAGGAACATCACAAAGAGAACAGGTTGCCTACATCTTCTTGATAGTGCAGTTAAATATACAAGTAATGTTCCTACAAAAGAGATCAACATTTATATTTCAAAGTGTATTAGAGCCTTTTTCTTCCTAAGATACATCTTTCTGGCAAAGCATAGGAGCTCTCAAGTAGGTGTAAATTACATTTATGGCCATGACTGTAAGGTTCATTGACATGGTTAGAGCAGTATAAAGTAGTCTCAGTGAAAATGACAATCAGGCCCTGAGGCTTAGACAGATGGATGGACAAAACCATATCTGTGTAGTTTTATGCTACCTTTGCAAAAAGAAGTCACCAGTTTAAAATAAAAATAAAAATGAAAGAATGCATTGCAAAATAAATTGATCTGTTATGGAATAAATCCCAGAAAACATGACACAAACAAAAAGTAAAAACAAACAAGAAAAGGACTTACTGTGCTCTCCCTGCATGTTCATGAGTGAATATAAATCTGATAGAAATCAGATAAGATAGTTGAGTTCTAGCTTTGACTCAAACAGGGCTCTCCTGTACAATTCTGAGAAAATCACTTCTCATACATGCATCTTCATTCCCTGAGCCTTGGTTTGCCAGCTATAATATTGAGATGATGGCATATATTTTTACTTTAAAACACTTTAACTCCATGCATAAAAAGTGCTATACGGAGGCTTTTGAATATTGTAAGAACACTCATCTATTCACTCTCCTTATAAAATATATGTCTGAACTATTGGACTGATCTCACTTCTGTATCAGAAAGGCCAGAGAGGATTCTGCATCTCACTATTTTACTTCACAAATTAATGTATGTGCAATCTCTTCAGTGTCTTCAGTTCCTAAATCACAACAGATATAAGTCAATTACCTGCTTCTATTTTGTGAACTCTGAAATGAAGGAGCATAGCATTAATTCTCCTAACCCTGCTTGTATTTGTGAAAAGTTCATCCAGCAGTATGTCCATGACTACAGTTGGAGGTATCATAAGCTATGCACCCTGTTCTGAAGGCATATATTTATATAAATACGTTAACATATACTTTAATAGGAGTTCATTTATCATTACACTTCAGGCACAGTTTTAACTACAGAATCTATTAACTCTTAATAGCATTTAATTATCTACATAATACATCTCTGCCTTCTAAAAATAACTTTTAAGGGTGTAGAAATGTAGCCTTCCTTTGAAAATTCTAAAGCACAGTGATTATTTTTTCAAAAGAAGTGCTGCAGCGTCTCCACAATCACTGTGACTTTAAAATGAAACTCAGCATCCATTTATGAAAAGCAAAGGAGTTAAAATTACTATTGTTTTCACTTTGTTCAGAACAATGACTTTCTTCTATGGAGCTAAAATGGCTGGACTGTCACCTAGTGACAATATGTTCACAGCTATGTTGCTATAACATGTGGAAGGCACAAGAGTATACTCCTGGTGATACTTCTAATGAAGCATAAATTTCAACAAGCTATATCCAGTCTCTCTTTGCAAATACTTACAACATTTCTTAAATCTTAACATCCTTATACTCAGCAGCCACTCAGTCATTGAGATGCATTATTCTTACAAAAAACTCATCTCCTGGTAGATCTTGCTGCATTAAGTTCAAGCAGAAAGAATTCTGCTGCAGTGCACTGGGAGGAAAAAAGAAATGCTCATTGTCAGTAAGTGTTTGTCAGCACTTATGAAACTTTCCACTTGCTCTTTCCATAGCTGCACAGGATTTGGTTGATTGCTTCAGCCATTCATTTGATCCCAAGAACAGTCTTTGCTTGTTATTCTACATCCTTCCTGGCTGCTGTTTACTGATGTCACTTACACTAGTTGATGAAATTAGAATGTGATGAAGTCAGGAGTTTTTGGTGATGTAGAAAAATGGTCAACACTACAAGTTATTATTGCAAACCTATTATACTTGCCACAATTTCTAAATCAGGACACTAATGCAGGCCGAATCTTTCACTGTCCCTTAAGTTCTTGTCAACCAAATGCATTCTGTGGTACTGAAATGAGCATGCTGAAGATACGCTGAACAACATTTTGAAAAAAAAAAAAAGCACTTAGCTTAAATATCTGTCACATTCTCTTTATTCAAATCTACAGACAAGTGTTGCCTTGTCTTCTTGTCCTAGAAAGTTCCTTAAGGGCTCGGAATAACTCCTTTTCCTCAGTTCATTACTATTCAGTAATGCTCTGCTTGGTGTCTTACTACTTACATTCCTCCAGAATGAGAAAGAAAAGCTTTGGAGATACAGATTGCCATAGTTTCTGCCAGTTTGCTTCCATCCAAGCTTCTCTGTCAGCTCAACTTCTACTGCAGATTGACATAGGCCACCTAAAATAACAGTAAGCAGCTTAGCTACCCAGGTGGAAGTTCCTGTGGTTATGTACTGTGCAAAATTCAGTGTTTTCCTACCCTAACCTGCAGCAGCTGGTGATCTAGGCAAGTGCCTCTTCCCTAGTACTGTTACCTGAACTGTAAACAGGCATGGCAAATTAGGTCCCTACTGACTGCTGTGGTAGGAGACAGGAGAAAGAGAATTCCCGTAGACAAGTATAAGTGGAGGCCTGAGGCAAGCAGACCTACATTGCTTTGGAACAAAAATATAGCAAATTGTGACAGTGGAATAACTGCATGAGAAGGGAGTATGTGGGTATTACCAAGTGCTGCAGGAATACTGAGGATGTAATTTGAGGTTACATTTCTTCCTGTGTCAAAGCAAATTAATAGATGGCTTTCCTGCTCTATTCCATGATTACTTATTTGCTACTGCTTTCATATGAAAGGTTGAGATGTGATAGTAAAAAGAACTGTGGGAGAAAAAAGATAGACAGAATCAAAAAAATATGACCTTCAAAAATGATTTTTCTTTTCACTGGTCTGTTGTACATAAAGCTCTAAAAGCACACACATATATGTGTGTGTGTATATGGTCTCATAAATCTGAATATGAATACATTTTTATATACACGCATGCATGTATATGCCCATGTTTATATAGCAATTCCTAGGATGCACACTACAGAGACAGTGCATACATTAAAGCTACTTTTCTGCCAGGCAAAAAGGTCAGAAGCTCAAGAGGCTTCTATTGGTTCTTTAGCCGTAGACCAGGGCTTGGTCCCAACCCATCTGAGAGCAATCGTATCATGCAGAAATACCTTAAAACTATTTTTGCACCAAATGAGTTATATTTGCAATGCTATAGCCATTATACTGTGCTGTGCTGTGTCCATTTGGGACCTAGTCCTTAGCAGCTCCTGAAAGCCTCAAGCATTGCAGAAATTTATTGGTACTTTAGTACACCCATAGGTCCAGTAATTTCTCTCTATTAAAGAATAAAAAAAAACCCAAACAAAAATCCTCACAAAAACACCACAAAAAAAAAAAACAAACAAACAAACAAAAAAAAAAAAAAAAACCAAACCAAACCAAACAAAACAAAACACAAAAACAAAACCAAAAAACACCACCCAAAAATGCAGTTCCATAATACAAATCAAGGGATGGGAAAGCTGATTCAAGTGTCTGCTTAAGTCTCTGTTTCAGCCTATTTCAACATTTTCAAGAGAAACTTCAATGCTGTTCTTTAAACTACTTCTGTGAAAAATGCTGGTTTAGAAAACAAGAACAGCAAAACTTATCTTAGAGAAGAGATTGATGCTTTTTTTAAACCATACCTCATCACAGCACCAGATTAGAGTGCAGAAAAAACCTCAGGTCAACAAGCAGAACCAGGGGAAATATTTCTGGGGGAAAGCAGGAGCAGGATGCTTCTCAGCTGGATTTGCTGCTCTAACACTGACCACAATGAAGGTAAGACTCAGACCAGGTCTTCACCCCAACCTCAAAACCAGATGCATTGCCTCCATCTTTTATATTCCTCTGACTGGAAATATTTTTACGTGCTGATTTTATATCTGCACATTACTTCATTATTCAGGATTTGAAGATGCTATCTAAACAGAGTGAGAATGGCTATTTGGTAACGAGGACCAGTATACCAGAACAAACAAATGGCCCATTCTACCCAGTATCCGGTCTCTGGAGTCTGCAGTGGGAGGCATAAAATCCCCATATTGTAACTAATTATGCAGTAATATACCATGGGAGATTGTCCCCAGCTGCCTGTATTACTAACTCATCTGAAACCTGGATCTACGGGAAATCTCAAGGGAAAACTTTATTCTCTCTAGATTTCCAGTTTTGAGAAGTTTTACTAAAGTTCAGAGAAACAGGGGAAAAAAAAAAAAAAAAAGACTGCTTTTATTTTTACTCCAAAAACATTGAGGTTTTCTCCTTGCAAGCTCACACATTTGTGATTCTTACCAGGTTTTACTGGTGAAGTTTGATTTTAAGGCAGGTTCGGTTTTTCCTGCAGGATGTATAAAAGTTATCAGCCACCCTTTTAGTTTTTTTCCCTGTGTGCCATTCATTGCACTGAAACTTATTGAAACAGCTTTGCACACTGTCTACATAAAAGCTCCATTTTGATGAGAAAATGACTATTAATGAGAACATGTTCTTTTCTGGCATCAGACTCGAAGAGACACAGGTCATAAATCTCTTTGATCTTCTTGCAAAAAGCTAAAATCAAGGAAAGAAGCAAGTTCATTCTTTCCCCCTCCCCTTCTTTTTCCTTTATTTTTTTTTTTAAAAAAAAAGCTCCTTATTGAAACAGTTCCATTTAGTAATCAGTAATTTATCATGCTTGCCTTCTCCCACCCCCTTTTCCTTCTCACTGTGCTTTTGTTTGGTTTTGATTCTTCATTTCAACATGCCAAAAAATCTTTCTGGAATGTCTAATCTATTTATTTCCCTTGGTTTCACAGGGGCAGAGGCAGAGAGTTTTTCAAGGGAGGTTGATGGGGAGAGAATTAGGGTGGTTTGGATTTGTGGGTTTTTTGGGGGTTCTTTTGGAATGTGTGTAACATAGTGCGTGTGTTGGGAAGAACAACACAAAAAAGAAACTATAAAAATGAAATGTGAAGAAGAATCCTAATATTCTAGTTTAGTCAATGAACTGCTGCCTTTCATAGATGTGTCAATACTGCCATCTCTCGCCTATTCAACAGCCTGGGCAGAAAACTGTAGTTTAATGAAAACTGGAGAACGAACAAGTACCCACATAACACACATACACGCATAAAAGAGCTAAGTTTTCCAAGAGAGGTGAGTGAATTTTTCCTGGTACATTTTGCTGTGGTTTAAGATGATTTTTTTTTCTTAATTTTCTACTTCCTGTTGCTGTGTTTCTTCATGTGCACCATAAACAGTACAGCTGTAGCAACGAAGACCTCAGCTGGTGATTTACGATTGCAATGTGAGTTAATTCTACCCGTTTTGAGAAAGAGGGAAAAAATCTGTATTATAATCAAATAATGATCAAATTAAGCTTGTATGTCTCCCCTGCTGTGATAAAACCATGCAGGTATGTAAATACACATGAAATATACAGTTGTATATATATTTAATAAATGCCAACTACAATATAAGCATTATAACAGTAGGTCTGAGGATAGGAAATCTACTAAAATAATTTCCAGAAATTGCAGGCATGTGTATGTATCTATGTTTATGACAGTGACTGGGTTTGATAGGTCATGAAATATCATGTTGCATAAATGCAGTGGCCAATATTCTGGACCTCATGACTATGATCTATAGCAGAATTATTGTTTCATGGAGATAAACTCACAAGAACTGCATAGTCATTTGTCAATGAGCAATGTTGTTTTCAACGCTGGTGCAAATTACAAACCAAGCTTAAATTCCTCGGTCTTCAGGTTTAATACCTTCACAAAAATATGCTATTTTCTCTTTTTAATTGTTATGCAGTAGTAATAGTTATACCAGAAACATGTGGTCTTCTGAAGTGGAAATCAATGAAAGTCTCATACTTAAAGTAAAAATTGATTTCTTAAGTTAGATGGGACAATTTCTGCAGTTTAAAAGCATATCACCATTCAGGTGATAAAAAGAAAGATTGACACTCAATTTTCTTTGCATTATTGCAACTTACTGATTCAGTCCAACATGTGGGTTTTGGTTGTGTCATTTGGTTGGGATCTTCTGCTTACCCAAAGATGAGGAGTTGTGCTCCTATGCTTACATAACAGGTTATTCAGTTTGTTCTCTAGCTTAAAATATATCCCAGTCAGAGGTGTGACTACAGAAAGGAGTATGATGATACTATAGCTATGGGTCAAGGTTACAGTCCTCCAGATTTCTGACAGATCCACAAGATTGCTTAGCACTCGTTGCACATGAATGGTGCATTAGTCTATCCCTGTAGTGCTGCAGCACTACACTGGTATTTCATTATCCCCTTTCCTCATCATCTTTCGTTATTTCTGTAATATCTGACCATATTTATGGTGTGTATGTATGTTCACATGTGTGTGAAGTGAGATGGTAATTAAGGGACAAAACCACTAAACCTGGCAGTTGTCTTCATTGCAGAGCAAATGCTTTATCAACAAACCACAGGTGTGCAGCACAAAAGCAGATAAAAACATATAGGACCTGAGATGACAGTTCTGTGTTCAAAATACATTAATCACCCAAGGTAAATTTCTGCATCTGTTATACACTGTGTTTCACTTGCTTTGCTCCAAAGATATTAAAATAGATGAAAACCTTTTCCTATTTCAATGTGGTTGGTCCAAGATGTACACATGGCATTTTTCTACTCACTGTGACTTCTTGATCTCTTGCATCTGCTCTGCTTGATCCGGTGTGGTCATACTGCCCTTCTGCACAGTGCACAGGGGTGAAGCATACAACAGGGCTCAGCTGTATTCCCAAGGGCCAAAGTCTATAGCGTCCATAAGAAAAGTCTCAGTTTTGTCAATAAGGTGTGTGGTTCAATTAGCATGATGGAAACTTTCCCATAATTATGTCTTTTAATCAATGGACCGCTGTTTCATTTACAGTCTATCAGTAATTTTGAGCCCTCAGAGATTAATTACAAGCAGATAAGTTTCAGACACATCTCCAAAGTCAAATAATTCCCACTGAAAATAATAGTCTTCTGATCCTTGTTGATCAATTTGGGTAAGTACTGGAGGACAACTATATTATCAGCCACAGAAAACTGAACTCGTATATAAGAATAATGATATCAGCTCCTGATTTCATCTGTTGTGGGAGGAACAACCTTGATTCTACTATTTGTGCTCAGCAGATTTTGGCAGAAGAAGAACACAGGTCACTATTAAACCAGGTGGTGACATTTGTACTTCCTAATCAATGGGGAGATAGTGAATTACCCACTGGACTCACAAACCAAGCTAAGCCTTGTCCATCGACTTGAAACGCTTTATAACTAAGAGTATTTTTTCAAGGTTTTAGGTGAAAGATAAATAGCTGATGAAAGATTTTTCAGTACAGCTTATCATCAGCAATAGGGAATGCTTTATTTCCCCTCTCCAGCACTTTGACCTCATCTCTTCTTTTTGGCTGCACTGGCTTAACTGTTTCATCTGCTGCAAGACATACATGTAAAGAATTCAAAAACTCATGCTTACATATCACTTTGCCCATCAACAAATGCAGAAGCTCCTTAAAAATAACGAAGGTGCTTCCCACCACATGGTACAGCCTTCTTCATAATTTGGAGTCATACTGTGCTTTCTTCACTACAGTATCTTTAAAAGAGAAAACCCTCCTCTCATCTGACTCAGATCTATTAATTCTCCTTTTTTTCCTTCTCCTTCCCCACCCTTCAGCATCCTCTATTGATTTTATGCCCTGAAAAATCTTATGGCAATGGTACTGATTAATATCCTAAACTTATCCCAGATACTTATAAGCATTTTATCATAAATATATACAAATAATCTTTAAGAAGTTTATGAAGGAAGATTCATGTGAGATACACAGAAGTCAGGTGCTCTGGGTCAGAAGGTTTGGGAAACTGGTACAATGCAGATCATCACAGTCAGTGAAGGATATCTTGTTTTCATTAAACAAACGTTGTCTCAACATCTTGGCTGCTTCTTCCCAAAGTGGAATATCAGAAAACCACAATAGTTATGAGGAGAGATTAAAGTGGGTGGAATTACATTTCAAATTTCTGCACTGACTTGTGGACCTGGGTGATTTGCTTAGAGGTGCATCAGCATCTTCTTACAGGATACAGAGGGTACGTACTTGCTGAAGTGTTAGGAACAGGGATTACGTCCTTGAGCTGATTATTTTAACAGATGTTAGTGTGGTCAGTACTCTGACTACCAACAACATAGGATGGCATATAACAGACAGAAGGTACTCTTTGCGTTTTGTGTGTGTATAAATATTTGGACTGTTATCTGCTATGCACATATAACCTCAGCACCATAAAGTGATAAATCTCAGGTGGGTGCTAAACAATTTTAAAAAATCTTTCAAAACAAGTAACAAATTTAACTTTCTTCCCCATGTTATTACATCTGATGTGCATTATTAGTATTTGGTTTCCTATTAGAGAAATGCAGTTTCAATTCAAATCAGATTTTCTCTAAAATTTCCCAATGTTCCCAAGTATGTTTCTCTAAAAAGCTTGAAAAAGGATCCTCAGTCTTACCAAACTTCTCCATTTTATCTTTTGCCCATAAATTACATTCCCATCTGATGCAGCATCAGTAAGATATGTTATGAATTCTTTTACGGATAATTCATTTCTTTCTTTTCAGTGCCTTCGTATGATTTTTTTAGGAGTCATTAGACTTCTGGCTACCCACTTGAGAAGTTTCTTAAGAATCTCTTTAAAACCAGAGGTCTCAGAGTGTATAATGACCAAATTATTTTTTCTTACCTCCTTTTCACTTCTCTTTGGTGAGGGTTGCTGTTTCATACCAGAATCTTTCAACTTCTCTTTACTCTCTGTACATATGCCTATAGTCACACCGTCCATCACAACTTGCCACTGTCACTAAAGCCCAATGTGCCCTTACAGGCTAGTGCTGAGTATCCAAGACACCACCAATATACAAAAGCATGGGAGATTTATTGCTTTGGAATATTAATTGTGAATAAGATTGTGAAAGTTTTAAAAGAACTATTTTCTTCTGTTAAATTTATTTAATTTCCAGTTATGTTTTGAAAGACTACAAGTTAAGGGCAGACCTGCTAATGTTTTAGTAATAAGGGTTACCTTTAATAGCATAGACGGAAAGAAAACTTGCATGGGAAGGAGGTTATTTTTTATATCTACTTAGCACTGAGACTCTTCACTTTTTTTTCTAAATGTAACGGCTAGAAGCAGGAATTTTGGCTCCGTTGATAATGGTTTTAAATAAAGTGTATTCCTTCCTTAATTCTTCAAGATTTCAAGCAAAGCTCTTCACTATTACGAAGGAGAAAATTGAGTGTCCTCAAAAGGTCAGCTGGGCCAGATCCATAGGCCTACTCAAGCTGATCGTGCTTGTCACAGTGCTGATTTTGGTATTAAGATCCTTGGATAAGATTTTATATCTATACCAGCCAGGTTCATCAGTGTCCTTGTTTTCACATTTTTGCCCTTTTTAGTTTTCCTGACTTTTTTATCCTTCAGACAGCATTTTTGGGTCTGCTCCCCTGTGACACATGGGGTATACAGGGCATTCTTGAGATCATTTCTAGCACATGGAACTAGAACATTAATGCCAGAAACTGTGTAAAAAGTTTATTTTTCACAGAAGTTATATGGTGAAGCTTCCTCTGGTTCCTGTAGCTATCATTGTAGTTTAGCACCCAGTGTTTTGTCATTCAGCTTTGCTTTCCTTTGTTTCACCACTGCTAAGGAAAATCCTCAAGCTTTGTTTTCTTTTTTTGTTTGGCCATTTCAACTATACTAAGGTTGCTTTTCATGTGTCAACAGGAAAACCTGTATTTCTTTTAAGTCATAGCACTGGATACAGTATAAAGCTAAGCAGTCCCAAGAAGTTTTCATATTTCCACACAGCTATACACAGAATTTTATAAATATGAATATATACATAGCTGTGTATATATTTTTATACATGTATATACTCTGTCTCTTTAACAAGAGAGGTTTTGTAATGATTTAATGATGGGTGTTGATGGCTAGAAGCTGCTTCTCTCTCCCTTAACAGTATGAATAAAGCAATAGGGCATCTGTGAAATACAGATCTGTAAATCTCAAAACAGCAAAGGTAGTTTGTGTGTTTCCCTTTGCCCAGAATCTCCCATTTGTGTTAAGCAAATGTTTTATTTATTTGCTTGTGTATAGTTTCTCATTCTTTGGGATATTGGTAGGATTTTTTTGTGTGTCTCTCACTGTTTCGTTTGAGGCAAGGGATGGCTGAATGAATTCAGGTAAAATAAGTGCTAATTCCCCTCTAACAGATCATCCATGCAAAAAAAAAAAAAAAAATTGCATTTTTTGTTATCTTAATTTTTTAATTCCTGTTGTTTTAGGAAGCAGGAAGTGCTAGTGGCATTCTCAAGAGACAGCTCTGCTCCTGAGACATTTTCAGACCAAATTTTCAGACTCAAATATTCTATTAGCTCAGGTAAATTCTGAATAAACATCCTTCTGGTTTTTATCAACATTTGTCTGAACCAGAAGTATATGAAAGTTCACTCATCATTTGACTAATCATTGTGGCATATAAAATCAGCATCCTTTTTAAACACTGGAGAAAAACATGACTTGAAACCCTTGCTATATTTAATTGCACTGTTGAATAAAATATAAAAGATAATATGGTGCAAAAGAAAGGAAGTAAGTTTATGTGAGAGGGAAATATTTCCAGGAATATATATCCAAGTTGATGTTAGATATACATAAGTAAATAGAGGCACCCATCATTAAATTTTTTTTCACGACCATAATAAAATGAAAATCTTATTCAGATCCCACAAGAATGTTTGGTAGATAGCATGACAACCAGCATGTTATAACGAAGTAACCTTGGGCTAATAAATAACAACTCCTACACTCTAACCTCAGCTTTTAAAGTCAGCAGCTCTGCACTGATATTAGCAAAATTACTTAATTTTCTTGAGTTTATGCTTTGGAATAGTTTAGAGCAAAAATGTATTGGAAATTTTTCACCTCCATTTTGACTTCTGCGCAGCATTTCTGTAGCCGCTGCAGTGGGAGAGACTGTCACAATAAATTCCTGCATCTTCTAGGCAAACAGGGTAGCTTCAACCAAAAACCTGAATCCATTGTCTAGGCTTAGAATCATGTAAAAGATCAAGTGACAGGGAGTAAAGATGACCTGAATGCGAGAACCTGGGCAGAGCAAAAAGACAGAAAGTCTTTCCCTCTCCCACTAGGTCACCTTCAAGTGAGTGCAGGAGGAAGGAGCTCCCACGGGTCTCATCAAATGGTACGTTATAGCTAGCCAAAGAGTCCCCAGGGACTCACAGAGAACTGGGGAGAACATCATGGAGGTATTTGCTCTTTCCTAAATGCTCAATGCAATTTGTTTGTACTGCTAATCAGAGAACCACGTTTTGTACAGACTTGTTTTGCAAGGTGCTTCTTTGATTCAATTTCTACAGGTTCCAGAACAGATTAATCATAAATGTAAATGCCTGTAAGGCTGGGGTTCTGGAAAGGAGTATAATTAATGTTTTAGACAGAGCAAAATCTCAGGCCTGATGCATTTAGAAGGGGATGTTTTTTCTGTAAAGGGGGAAGAATATTAAACTTTACATGAACACTAAGTACCTTGAACCCATGTTTTGTTTTATTTTGTTTTCCAGGTTGAAACCCTAAAAACACCTGAACTCAGCATATGGATCCTGAAAATAATAGCTGGGTGAGTTTCTAGAAAAGTTATTTTAATCAAAGATGCAACAGAACCCTGCTGCAGCTATTCCTCCACCTTGGACTTGCAGAGTCCTTAGCAATTCATTGGTAAACCTGAAGAAATAGTACATGCCATCATCATAAGAAACTGTAATAATGAAGGAGTTGATGTCCTTAGCCAAATTTCACCACTATGTAGCTATTACTGTAGCTATTACCATGGCTAAGCTGAGGATCCTACACACTCTTTTGATAGAATGAAGCTCTGATCTGACTGCAGCAATAGGGAAGTCAATTCTTCACTTCTGTTTCTGCCTGAAGAAGTTTGTGTAGAACCAAGGTCACTCTGAGTTCATGTTATGCTTTTTATTATGTCAACAGCTAACTCCCAAATCCACAGAGCCAAGGCTTCTGCATGGGGATATTACTGCAGTCATTGTGAAGAGGGAATGCTGAAAGAGTAATGTGTCTTGTTGATCTGAGCATAGACTTCCTTTGGACCGAGGATTTTACTTCTCTGCAGCTTTCCTGGCCAAAGAGGTTAACAAGCCACAAATAATGGAATCTTTTGAATATGAAGTACAAAACATCATATCTAAATATCATGAATAACAAACACAAGAGTAAATATTCTTCCTCTCTCCACTTTCTATGCGCTCAACTTGCAAGTCGTTTGATCTGGTACCACAGCCTATTAAAACAAAAAAAGGAATCTATATTTAAAAAACACCGCCCCTAAAAAAAAAGAAAAAATCTCCTAATAATTGCTTTCTATTCTGTGTCATGTTTTAATTAAAGATAGCAGCACCACAATCTACGATATATCTGGAAATTATTAGAAACCTTTACCAGAGGCAAAAAGGATCAATACCTCTTTGTCTCAGTGGCATAAAACATCTCTGTGTTACTTCTTTCCTGCTGGCAAGAGAGAAAGTGGAAAGAGTCTAAGATGGGAATAATAGCAGCACCAAAGTGGAGAGCCATGTGCCTGTTCATATGAGCATGGATTTTCTTTTGTTTTTTATTTTTAAAAATAAGCAAAGCAGTCTGCATTATGTGCTTCCATCCCTGCAGTAAGTTTTGCTTCCTTTGTGTCAGGGGCAGAAGGCAGCGCATGAAGCTGCTGAATCAAGACACTGAAAAAAAGAAACATAACTGAGGGTTAAACGAGGAGCCTGAGAGTCAAGACCTGGCTTCTGCTGCTGACTTCACCATGGAACTGCCATGCTATGCTGCCCAGCTTACATGGAGCTGAGAAGATGCAGGTCTTTGTACTTTGCACAATGGTGATCGTGTCCTCCTGAGAGTAATTTCTGTTTGACTGTACTTGCCTGCACAGACTGACTTTGGCTTTCACCTTGTTGCTTTATGCAGGACAGTCTGAAAGTGGTGGCATTCAAGGCTGTCTGTGCCTCATATGACAGAGTTTACAGGCATGGTACCTCTGTCTCTCACAACCCAAATGAGTTACTGGTGGGGTTCATTTGAACCATCTAGTTTTCCACAGTCATCAGTAGAGAGGAATAGGCACATCTTGGCTAAGACTGCAAATAAACGATGACCTAAAAGTGCCTGATTTTTTTTTCTCCTTATACCAAAATAAGCCAGAGCTCTGATGTCCATTTAGAAATCTGGAGTTAGCATTAAACCAGGCCTCAGTTTCCTCATGTGTAAACTGGAATAAAGGCACCATAATGAATAACATCATATCTAATGAGCTTCTGTCACTCTTTTCTTTATGTGAGTGGGTTGTAGCCTGCTTGGTCAGTAGAACATATGCCAGAGCACATTAAAGGGAAATGGTATCCTGCACCTTTCCCTTTTCTTTACTAAGTCCCTGCACTTGTCTCTGTCTAGGCTGCAAGGCAAGGAGCAGACAGGGCTGAACAAGCTGCAGTCCCTGGCACTGCCCCCAAAAATATGAGTGTATTTCTAGATACAAATGTAATTGAAAACGAATGTTTCAAAAGCCATCAACTTCTAGAAAGCCCCCACCAAATCCATGAGTGTGTAACCTAAGAAGAACCAGATCATTCATTTTTTCACAGATTTTAAGAAGACATGGGGTATTTTGACTGTCAATTCTGGTGTCCTAGATAGCACAGTTTGCCTTCCTTCACATTGTCCAGCTGTCCATCAATTGGAACACATATTTCAAACCAGATCCCAAATTCTAGGATTCAAAACTGCTCAGGTGACACTGTTGAAGAGTTTCTATAATTGGCATTCTAATGAAAATTATAACCCCAATAGGTTTTGAAAAGTTTTGTCAATAAAGAAATTCACAGAAGAATCTGACCTTGCTGTCATGCAGTTCATCACGCTTCCCTCTGAATCATCCCTGGGCCTCAAGGTTGCAGAAAATTTCTCCCCCAGCCTTAGCTTTCTGGAGAATTTTCTATCCCCTTTCATTTGTGGGGTGTGATAGGATAACAGCAGCAATCCGGTCCTTATTGTCTGTATCTGCGGATGAACAGTGCTGTATAAGGGTAAATTGTTATTATTATTGTAAGGAAATAATAATACTAATAAAACAAAATGAATCGAAGTCTTGTTTTCAGATGGTTATTTTAGCAATCCAGAAATCTAAAGCCCATGAAATAGACAATTAAGAGGGGTTAGATACTTAATATCAGTCGTTGTGTTTTGGTGGAATTTTGCAATAACGCAGCTGCTATAATAATACAGATTTTTATTTCTCCGTACAGAAAGGAAGCAGTTGTGTGTTTTCAGAGAAGCCTTGAAGTCCTGCCGCAGAATGCAGAACTTTGTGTGCGTGTGTGTGCTTGTGCACCCAAACAGCCTCTCCTCTCCTATTGCAACAGCTCCATCTTTGGGAGAGAGGAGGGGAAACATTTCTTTCTTTTAGCTGGCTTTTCAAACAAAAGAAACCTTGGAAATCTTATTTTGCCCTCAAATATCGTTATTCCTTCCCCTTTTCTTCCCCTTTTCCCCACACTTTGCCAGTTAGGGAGTTAAAGAAACAAAAACAATACCCCCTTTCTCTCATTTCTGACATAACTAAGGGCTGGAGACTCATTTAATTAGTCTCTCCTGTGTGGCTTACAGCCCTGTTCAAGGCAAACGTTTACCCCTGGGTTTCAGCACTGTTGCTTAGCCACCGAATTTTCTCTTTTAATTTTTTTGTCAGGAAAATGTGGTGTCATGTTAATGGCTATTGGGAATCCTACGGCTAAATCATAATAATAATTGTCTACACTAATCATAATTGTCTTGCTGTTGCAGTGTGCATCCCTCCTCCCTGTCAGTTTGTAGTCTCGTCCCACTCCCCTGTATTCTGTGCCTCTGTTGTGTGTGAGCTCTTCCAGGAGGGGCTGACATTTCAGTCATGCTTTGTTTGAGGAGCTGGGCCCACGACAAAAGGACTTTGAGACACTGCAGAAGGGGTCACTCTGTGTGCCTTCTCAAGATCCTCATCCCAGAACTCACCGGTGAGGAGAGTCACTTCTATGCAAGCAGCAGAGCTCATTCTTCCTACTTAAAGTGAGGCTAGCTGAAGAAGAGGAGATAGAGACCAAGAACAAAGAGCTTCTCTCATCCCCAGGCTGCTTTTAATCACTGAGCTACATTTGGCACTCTTGTTTTCTTGCCTCCTGAATCTTTCATGCTTTTCCTTGCAGTGGCTCATCTCCAGCAGAAAAGATTACATCTCCTCACACCTCATAAACCTGAGAGGCATAACATGATTCAGGACAGCAGGATCATGCTGAAGGGTTAAAAGACTTTGCTTGACATAGACTCAGAACATGTTTCCTACATCCTAGATGAAGTGTTTCATCACTACATCAGTTTTCAACGGGCAGTCAGTCGTGAACATCTGTCTCTGTCCTGACAACAGTCATTATGAAAGGGAGAATCATGACACCACAGTTTTTCTGATGGGCCTGATCTGACCCAGCATGTGGTAGACTGCCAGATTATTTTCTTCAAGTGAGGCAAAGCAGTGCCTCAGATCCTGTTTAGACATTGATAGGCATTAAATGCCAAGGGCATTTAGACCTAGAGGCTTGCAAGGAAGACAGTAGGGCTCTGCAGAAACTACAGGTGCAAGTGAAAAATGACCAGGATTTGGTATGTTAAGTAGTCACTGGTGTTTAATTGGAAGTGAATAGGGTAACATGACAAGTAAATCGTGGCTTGTAAAGCCCAGGGTCACTGTTTTCTAAAGACAAAAGGAGAAAACATGAAGGATTTGAAAGAAAGGGAAATTTAATCCCCAGCAACTATACAAAGGCATGGATAGAGATCCCAGTGTGCCCCAGTGTAACTTCTTCAAGAAAAAGACATAGCTCAAGGAGAAAATCAAGAAGACAAAGAAGTCATGGAAACAGACAAGGTACATAATAACCTATGACCAAGACTAAAAAAGAGCCAAGAAAGTGCATCATGAGAAAAAGTAAAACCAGATCTTTCAGAAGCAAGATTGTAAGTGAAATGAAAAGCTAACAAAGAAACAAGCAAAAAAATAAATACTACATACTTTAACACAGCTCCAGAAGTCTGGCACTCTCACTGACACACATTTGCTGGCTGTTGGTTGGTGGATGTACATGGAGTGATATTAATCTCTTATGTCTAAAGCAGGCTGCAGACCTTCTCAGCAATTAAACAATATAGTTGATTAAATTTCATTGTCCAGAATATATTTCTGGTCTTCTTAAACCTAGTAATATGGAGGTAGCCATCGTGATCTACCATGAAGTTGCAAGGAAGTCTTTAATCCTAGATCTCCTAAAGGCCAAACTAATGACTTCAGAGTTCTCTAGTGTAATGAAAATCATTTATATACAGAGTTCAATTCACCACATGTTTTTTTGTTCAGAGATCCCAGCCTTAACATCACTGGAACAGAAATACATGTTATCCTATTCCTACAGCTCTGCTGCATCCTAAGCACTCCAGCTCCTCCAAATTCATGCTTATAAAACTTCATTACAATTCTATAATGTACTTCTGATACACATTCCCACCTTCACTCTCATTTGCAATCTCTGGCATTGGCTGAGGTTTGAAGAGAAAGTATAAAAACAGCTGTGTGGAAAGATGGCTTTTTTCTGTTTTCTTGCAGTATTAGTCACAGCTGAAAACAAAATGCACCAGAAATCTCCTGAGATAGCCTGTTCTTTAGAGCATTCTTTGCTAAAACTAGTTCACAGAAGGTTTATCTTCACTCGTAGTATCCCATGAAGTAATAGTTTTTATTTCCCTAATCCAATGTCTCTTTCCCATTAAAGCTGTGTATGCAGGAAGGTTCCAGCATCTGAAAGCAGGCAATTTGGGCTCACTTCTGTATATGGAGTCAGGCTGACCAACAAAGCTCACCATTGTCCCACAACTTCTAACATTATATAGACCTTCATGCAAACAACATTGAAACACCTCAAGAGCTATTCTTAAACTCTTAAATATGACAAAATTATATACATAAATATTAATTGTTAATTGTACCTCTCATTGGAAAGCTTTAGAATGAGTCCATGAATTTGACAAAAAGCCCAAGCAGAACAAAATGAAAGAACAAAATAACCTTTCTAAAACTTTGTTCTGGGTTGATAGAAAACCTGCATGTGAGCGTTCAAGAAAGTCGTATTCTTGGTAGACGTTTATGGTACACCTCACACTTCAGTTAATGCTGAGAAGAGAAATGACCAGGGCTGGCTATCTTCCTGTTTGCACAGCTTCCTTCTCCTCCCCTCAACTGTTTTTACCTCCTGATATCTGTATAGGAGCAGACAAGCATTTGCAATGCTCAGCACATCACCTAGAACATAAGCTAGACATAGATTTGAGGTGACAATCCATGAGGAAAGACTTCTGATACTGTAAAAGGGAAAGTTGGTTGTGCATGCTGCTTGATATGATAGAAATGATAAGAAAAGAGTGGAACATAGATGCTGCCTGTTCCTAGAGTGAAGTGAGGTATTTTGGGTCTTTCTGTCTACTGAGGAGGCACACTTACAGATTTTCTTCAGGAACTGAGTGACTGGGCTAGGTTTCCCTTTCTCATAGAAAAAGACCTAAAGGACATGAAAAGCTTTTTCTTTAAAGTTTTATTTTTGCCCAGTAACCTAAGAATCTGAGCACTCCCCTGATCCATAGGAAAACAGGAACCCTTCTCCAGTATTAGTTGCCCATTCTTCTATCCATGGAGCTAAAATTTATTTCTAAACAATACTATAGTTCTAAAATAATATAAGACTTCAGTCTTCTCTGCATAGTAGTAAGTAAAAAGTCTAATTAATATTTACAAATGGTTTTAAAACATAGGAGTGATCCTTGCTCTACAGCTGTAGAATTTTTTTTCCAATTGAACATATTCCTCTTTGCAAACTGAACCTAATAATATTGAGTTCCTGTAAAACACACTTTCCCTTTCCTTTCAAAAGCCTTTCTGGGGTTGTAAATGTAAAATATGTTTACCTGAATATTGTTTGCATCCATCATTTCCTCATTCTCCACAATGTCCCTGAGAGAAAAGTAGAAAATATAAACTCTGGTCCTGTCATGATAGGGGCTGTCCTCATTTCAGCCACTGTTTTCCAATGTCAATTTGAGATATAGCTGGAGAAGTGCTATCAAAGTGCTTCTCTGCTGAACAGTTTAAGATTACCAAGAATGATGATGGTTTGAGTTAGCTGTTAACTTTGCACTGTATCAGCCCAGAAGAGATCCTGTTAGTTATCATATTATAGCTGAAGGGAAAAACAAGAGCTGAGTGAGGTGGGGTTTTTTAACTCCTGAAACAGATAACATTTACATCCATGGGATCATTCAGTGAATCTGAGGAAGATGTCAGTTTCCAAGCATGTGTGGTGCTTCAGTGTGAAAGCAAGGGAGGCTGCCCCTGCACAAATCACACTGCTTTCTCCCTGTATCAATTTACATCAACCTGGTTACACATTTGAATGATAGTCAGCACTTGAAAAAGCAGGAGGATGCAGTACTGCTTGGGAACTGCGTTTGACTATTTGCTGCTCTCAGATGCAGTGTGGATTGGGAGTAACTGTTCTGTTCAAACTGTATGTTTTCCTATGAATTTCTTTCTGGTTTGGACATAAGCTACTTGAGGCAGTGGGCATTCCTATTTCCCTCCATGTTTAAAAGAAGAAGAATATGCTTACCTCTGTTGCATTTGTTCTATGGTACTTTAAAACAAACAGTAATTGCAATAAATCCTCACACAAACAGACACTGGAATTAGAAACATCCTGAAGTAAGATTCTGTAACAGAATACTATTTGCAGTCAATGAAATAGTTTACTTAATTTCTATCTAGATTTAAAGTTATGATTGAATATAGCAAATCTATTTCAAACCTAAAAATTTCTTTAAAAAAACCTAACAAACAAACAAAAAAAGCCTTCAGTGTATATACAGTTTCCATTTGATTTCACTTTCTTGCTTGTTTTTCTAATCAAAGCAATATTTTATCATAATTGACACATTCTCACTGAACTAACTTCCAGATATCAGCATTTCTAGTAAAAAAAGCATGTTCTCTTGTAAAATTTGTAATGAGTCTTAGAGAATCATGTCTTTCCCAGTTTTACCTCTAAATAAGCCCCACATTAAAGGTGTTGTGCCTTTGTACATGTCTCTGGTGTAATTTTTAAATACTTGTCAGTGGTACCCTTTATACCTTCCAGAGATACAATTACACTTGGACTTCAACTTAATGCCTCTAAAATGCTTCTGTCACCACAAGGTGACTAAGAGTTTAAGAGCATAAATGGCTGAGAAAATATCATCAGTCAAAGAGTCTCACTGGAGATGCAGTGGCCCCCTGATGTTCACCTTACTGATTCAGATTGTGAGTAAGAAGGAAGAAGGGAAGTTTCTCATTTTTGGATAAACTATTTTATGACTCCAATTTCCCTAGTAGATACCTGACTCTGGCACAGGTTTAATGATCCAAGTAAAGCCAACAACATGAAGTGGTCTGCAGAGAGATCCAGTTCCACTCCTGCCTTACCTCCTATTTGTTATCTACATGGCTCTGGCTTGTAATACACCTCTTTTGCTTCACAGTGGAAATTCAAGTAGGTTTACACATCCACAGCTTATTATAGTTGCTATAGCTGATGGCATAATAAACTTCAAAGTTGCCTTAGGCTGGGGGATGAAAGAGGAGAAAAGAGACAGGAAAAAGAAGCCCTCTCCCTCACATCCAGGTGGGAAGAAAAGTGATGAGCCATAATGTGATGACAATGATCAAGTTGAAAATTACAAAAAGAGTCTTTTTTTTTTTTTTCTTGCTTTCTCCCCAGTACAATTATGCTTTTCATCAAGACTTGCTCAATCTCCAATTGGTAGTTACTGTTTATGACACTACTCTTGCTGGTTGGAGCATTCCTGATTAGCTGCAGGTGTTGCACACTAATTGGCCATTAAGTTTTGGCATGTATATTATCGATAATATTTACTGGATTTTAAAATTAGCATTATTCTCTATCTGCTAGGATGTGTTTGTTTTCATATGAAGCTACAAAAGAAAACTACAGGGTGAAGGGTGAGTGGTTCTACACATGTATAGGGATAAACAGCTACAAGACAAATGGTGAAGGGGCAGAGGAAGAACATGACCATTTAATTGTCAAGGACAAGGACTTTGAAGCAAAAACTGGAAATAACAGGTCAGAATCTCACACGGCAAGGTGGATAAAGGCACTAGAGGTGTCCTTGTAAAAACACTGCTACAGAAGTCTTGGGTTGTGTTCATGAAAGATTACTGCATTGCAGTGAAAGGCAGGTTACAGATGGAAGGTCCTTAGTATTGCAAGGCTTAGAGCAGATAAGGCACCATGCAACATTTTGTCTTCTAGGTTCCTTGATATTTTCTCATGCCAAGAGATACTGTGGAAAAACAGAACCATGAGAAGTATGAGTGTGCTGAGGGAAATGAGGTAGTGAGCATGACACATTTTGTTTGCTGGGTGGTACAGGAAAGTCCAAGTGTTGCTCATTTTTCTAGAGGAAGAAGTGTAGGAGAGAAGGGGATCTTTAATACTATAGCAATTAGGGCCACTATGCCTGAATTTGCTGGGTTTAGCTAAAGCCAGTGGAAATATATACAGTCCACAAAATTTCAACAGGTTACTAAAGAACATTCAGTAAGTAGTGTGGATCAAAGGATTGAATTATCCATAGAAGATGTCTTTGTCCTTCTGCTCACTATAACAATAGTCACTAAACTTCTAAATTTGGCACTGCAGTTTACTGTCCAAATTTATTTGTGATAATCCCAGGCATTTTAAAACCAAGAAACTGAAGCAAGATGGAAACAAATGGTTTACGAACAAGAAATTAATCATATAGCCTGGTAGACCAGGATATCTAAGCTGATACCGCTCGAATGTTAGGATACACAAAATGCACTGAGCAAGCTTTCCAGCTTCTTTGTAGATCCCCAGGTTTGGTGTGGTCGATTCTGACACAGGACCTGGTAGTTAAAGGAAATCTAAATTTTACAAAACTCATACCTAATTCTTTTTTTATTTTTTTTTTTTATACTTCTGATTGGTATATAGCCCCACACACTAGCAATGGTAATTTAAAAATCCCCAAATGTAGTGAATATAATATTATTTTCTTTACTATCTTTAGCTTATGTGTTCACAAGTTAAAAGGAAGCCTTTTTTCTGCAGCAGCAGATGCAGGATGAAGCACAAAACAACACTCATCAGAATGGATATCTTGTAAAGAATACTTTTTTAAGACTGACCTTTCTCCCATCTTCCTCTCCTGATTCCTTTTCTTAGAATACGGTTTATTCTTTTTTGACTGTTTTGGGGTTTCGTATGTTTTTATATCATTCTTCATCTCTTCCTCCTCCTACATCATCTCCACAGAAATCTTCACTATTCAAAAGGGAATCCCCAAAACCATAACACAAATATCCAGATCCAAACAGAAAGTTCAGCATAAATCTCTTTTATTCTCCCTTTTCACTGTCCTAGCTTCCTGGACATTGTTTTTCTATGAGAGGCAGTGTATGCTCAGAACTGAACACTGTCTTAATAGAGAAAAAACTTGTATTGCATAAAAGTGAGATTTACAGGGCAATGTTCTGTCACTAGTCCTCTTAGTCCAACAGTTCTCTTGCACTCAGTGTCACCAGATGTTTGAGAATATAGCTATATAACTATTTCTTCAATGTGTTGACTGATATAATGGGGACAAATGTACTGCCTGAAAGTTGCCGAGCATGATGAGTTGTGCAAGAGATCCTGAAACAGCAGTATCCCTTTTGCAGTGAGATTTCTTTTAGCATGAGGCCAGTGGTCCCCTTGACATCTCAGTTCCCCTGCTCAGGAAATAGGAGGTTAGCAGTGCAAAGACCTGTCAGCTAGCTGTAGCATCTCTCGTCTGTGACAGCAGAAGTTCCATCTCTGTTTTCCTCTGAAAGCACAGGAAAGTCAAGAAATATAAGGTGAAGAAGTATCTCAGGGAATCTGGGAAATTCTCAGATCTGGAGATACTGTGTCCAGCTGATGGGTTTTTTTGTTCCTGAAAAAAATGGGGTTCTGTGGTTTAAATACACTTATTGAAACATATTTAGGTACTCACAAAAATGACATGTTTCTCTGCTGACCCACAATACATCCCAGCCTTCTTTTCGTTCTATCCCACATTGCCATGTCTACTGTTGCTTACTATGAGCAGTAATCTCTCTGTTTTGATAGTGCTGTCCTCATTGTACCCTAGATGTCCATTGCAGAATCAGGGCCTGTATTAGTTTTCTTCTCAGTTTGTATTTGTGTACTTCTGCTTAGCTTTGGGGAGCACTGTGGGGCAATTTGTGAAATGACAGTGCTTTCTGCCGGGAAGATCATTATAGGCAGAAGGCATTCCAATGTGCAAATTACAGTTCTGCTTATAGGGAATTTGTTCTGCTTAATACAAAAGAGCTTTACAAAAGGAAGGTTTCGACACACTTTCCCCTAATTTAGAGCTGCAGAACTAACTTCCATGCTGTGCAGAAATGCACAAAGAGGGTTAAGTCAGTTTTAAAAGAGCATCAGTTGGGTGAAAATGCATTTGACCTTCACAGGGTTCTTCAGTCATTCTTCAGCTTGAGTGGCTGAGTGAAGAGTGTGTCATTCTGTCATATTTAAAAAAAAAAAAAAAAAGAGAAAAATTTAAAAATTGATCCTGTCTACTCCTGAAAGCCTTCGTTTTCATTGGTATCTAACTGACATAAATAATGTTTGGTTGAGTTTTCATTGCTATTTTTATTTAAATGTTCTGAAGCATGCCAGCTAGCAGCAAGGTCCATTTTTATAGAATAGTGAATTCCCACAGTTCTAGTAAATATAATCAGATAAGGGGAAGTTGAACTTAAACCTTCTGTTGTAGTCAATAAAAGTAAACTTCATAACCCAAGACTATATCTCTATTTATAATTGCTAATTACAAAAACTATTCAAGGACACTCTAAAAACAGGATTATAAATCCATCTAATAAAAAAAATAGAAGAACATAGAGAGAGAAAAAGGAGACAGTCAGTGAGAGCTACGAAATGAAAAAGGAATACAAAGCAAATATGCCTGAGTGTTTTAAGAGGCAAAATATTTCCCAGGTACGTTCTTATTGTTCTTCAGTATTACATTATCTATGTGACAGTGATCTTGCATTTCTATAAAAGCTTGTTGACCAAACTGATTGATGTAGTATAGTACAGATCATAGAGGTGATTGGAACCAGAAGCTCTTCCAAAGAAAAGCATGTAGGAGGAAAATTATGTATCCCCTGTGTTTGAACTTTTAGCTCAAGAACCTATATCCCTTTTACCAGATTTGCTTTAGTAAGTTATGCAGAGGGTGCAGATGCTGCCAATGTTAGACATTCAAATTGAACTCTCAATATGGCATGAGATAAAATTCCAGAGAAAGCAGGTCAAGAGAGGAATCTAAAGTTTATATCACCTATGGAATAAATTATTTAAGTGTCTTCCAGGAACCAACATCCTGGCTGAGCCATCAGAGCTAAAATCTTAAAACCAGTAACATGGATAACTCCAGCTGTCTCCTTGAGTTTCTGCTTTCTTTCACTTCTTTTGTATAAACTTGTGGAAGGAAAATTTTCTAAGTGGTAAAACAGTGCCAGCTTTAGTACTGAGCATTTACCTTTCACAGTCAAAGGTAGAGATGCTGAAAACACCAACAAATGTAATTGATAACTAACAAAATCCTTCCAAGAAGCAGGGGTGTGAACAGTCCTACTTACTTCCCTCTGAACAAAAACAAGGATTTGGGGGGAATTTTTAAATCTATTGTCAAAAAGAAAAATATTTTCAGTGGGAAATACTTTAAATGGTTTAAAAGTAACAAAAATATGTAACTCACCCCTCTGGCACAACTCTTTATGGGCAGATCATGACAATTTTTTTTTTAGAATTAGAGTCATGGGGTGGGTTTGGTTGGAAGGAACCTTTACAGATCATCAAGTTCTAAACCCCCTGCTGTGGGCAGGGATATCTTTTATTGTAAGACAGCCTTTGTCTCAGCGCCATAAGGCAGTGCCACCCATGGCTTTGCTGTGCACCCATGATGTTCTCCACAGCCCTGCTGAGCTCCATGGAGGTCCTGAGAGATGATGGGATCACAGCTGGAGGCAGCAGAGCCTCAGGTTTCATCACTTGCCCATAACCACAGTGTTGGTTAGTGATGTGACCCATTCATTTTTTAGGTAGACTTCAGGTCAGATTTTCAATGGCTTGATAGTTTCTTTAAATGCATATAGTGTGTCTTTTCTACTCTGACATCCATGATGAAAAGTTGCAATCTGAGAGGGTTTTCTGGTTACATCACTGCTGTACAGTGAACACTTATTTCTAGGGTGTCTTTTTATATCAGCCCTTAGTATATGTTACAGCTCTAAAAGAACTGAAAGCTAAGATATATTGTGTTCCTTTTGTAATTACTCAGAACTATTTTGACATCAAGTGAACCAATCGGTGATATTTGTGGTCTCCTGTTTTGAACTCACACCTTAATGATTTTTAGAGCAGTCAGACTGAAACACCATAATCTTTAAAAAATACATTCTTATTCTATTGGCTAAAAAAAAAGAGGTAAAAATTCAGAGAATGGCAGAACAAAAAGAATAGCCACATAAAATCAGAATCACTCATACTGTGTTTAAGGTCACTTTTAAGTTGCTTTTTTTTTTCTTCTTTTTAATGTATATGAGTATTTTAAGAACAATTTTCAGGAGAAATAAAGGAAGGAAGAAAGAAGGCAAAGTATATTTAAGACCTCCTTGAAGACACCCAAAGCTAATAATGATATACACTGTAGAAAGAACAACTGTGAGATGGGTGCAAAATGCCACAAACACAGCTAATTAAAAATGTGGTTATTAGGGTTTAGTTACACTGCAGTTAGAGATAATGCTGCAGAGAGCGTGAGTGAAAGCACATTTTATATTGTAGTAGGATTGCATTTTATGTGGCATTTTATTTTATTTTAAGGGGTGCTTCTATTTAGACAGAGGAAGATTTCAATTACGAATTAAAATGGACTCACTGTGGCTTTTCTGTATATTTTGGACGTGAGGGAGGGAGCAAGAAGGGTACAAACTTTCTTCTAAAATTGGCATCCCACCAAAAACAGCACTAAAAATTTGTGCCTTACCATAAAAAACAGCTGCCCAGATTCCCAAGACATGTGGGAATGCCTGACATCTATGAATTTTGTTATCCAAAGCAATCAATAGAAATTATTCAGGTTTTGAAACTGTAGGTCTAAACATCATTGTTAATGTGATGTTGTTTTCCAGTACATTTAAGGCCACATTTCAAAGCAACTCAGCTTCTACATACAGAGGAAAAAACATAAAAGGCACCTTTATAAAGTATTTCACATGTTAAACGTTCTCTAGAAATATATTTGTTATTTAGTGCCTCATATAAGTTTGAGATCTGAACAAGTTCATACTGATTCTTATATACTGATCCATGAGTGTCTACACCTAAAATACCTTTCTGTGTGTGGGTTTTGGACTTGTATAAGAATCACATGGGAAACACTCCTGCCACACTGACTGATGCATGGAATCATAGAACAGTTTGGTTTGGAAGGGACCTTTAAAGGTTCTCCAGTCCAGCTTGCTTGCAATGGGCAGGAGCATCTTCAAGTAGATCAGGTAGAACGCTTCTTCAGTTTTCCTAGGGTCTCTCTAACCATCTTGTTCTTTTGTAGAGCTTCTATCACACCAGTGGTCCTGTAATATCTAAGATAAAATGTGAAAAGTTATTATTTTTTTATGTTTCTTTGAAATATCTTTAGTTAAAACAGCATTTTTTTTACTATCTGAATCAAGGTTTTTAGTGCACCAAAAGGAAGATTTGAAACATTTAAGCAAAGATATCTATCTTTGCTTTGATACCTCACCTCCTGAAAGAAAATTATTCAGCAGAACAAAATCCATAAGTTGTAATTTCTTTTTCCCCCCATCCATCTATTTATCCGTCCACATCTGAGCTTGTCTATAGTAACAGATTATCTTCTCTGCTCCTACAACAAGGTCCAGAACAAAAATAAACTTTAATAAAAGGAATAATCTACTGAATCTAAGATTTTTTTCTAAAAGCAAAGGTAGACTGGCTTTACCTGCACATAACAGCAAGATGAGAGAGTCTTGATGCACATCTCCATTTTAAAGAGTCATTTGGGGAGTTCACAGACATGCACTGCCTTCAACCTGTACTCCTTGACAATATTTTTTCAAACTATAAGCTTTGTTTACAGAGAATGTTGTAGGAGAGATGTGCAGGATCGTTTTCCTATCACCTAGAGCTGTTAGCCATCAGAGTGAATACAGTCTTTAGGCTAACCAGAGGAAGAAAACAGGAAGATATTCCTCTGAGTGAAACACAGTAAGACCTGCTTCTTCTTTTGGTATTTGACCAAAATAAGTGCAGCACATTCCAAAGGATTTAATGACTGTGCTCCTATTTCCAAACTAACCAGTGCCAGAAAATATTCCAAGACACCAGAATAAGATTGCTTATAAAGTTAAATTGTTAGTGTTGTCCCTAGCACAGTTTTTGCATCAGGTAATCAGCATTTCCCCAGGCAATTTCCGGGAACAGCTCAGGAGACAACATGGGCCAAGGATGATTCTCAATAGGCAGTTTGGATGTGGCCACCCAGTTTTGGAGGTTAAAAGAATTTCCTAGTAAGGAGGTGGAACGACCTGTGCCAGCTGGCTTCTGCATCGAAAACCAGTTCTGATCATGTATAATTTAGTAGCATAGATGTGGCTTTTGTTTCTACATTGTATATTACATAATATCACAGTACACAACATGAATATGACATAAAAAGTAAATTAAAATGGGAATGAAAATTTCAATTAAACCAAGAACACTTACTCCAGAATCAATTTGGTAACAGATTCAAAGGGGGGGAAACATTGCTTACTTGCATGCATTTTGCTCAGGAAATGTTTCAAAATTAAGAACTTAAATGTGAATTACAAAATACAGTTCCATCCCAGTTCTCATTAGTAGAGACTCAGCAAGTTCAGGAAAAACTGTGCAGCATCTGTCAGTTGCTACCCACACAACACACCTACATGCACATACACACATAATTCAATGAAAATAAACAGTACCTAACACTTTGAAAAGGTCATTCAGTCTTTCTGGTGCAGACATTTTGCTCCCTTTGTGACCAGTTTCACAAAAAGCAGTCTTTCTAACTTCAGCTGTTTAAAAAGCTGACGTTTATGCCTTAGATTCTCCTCATCTCGGTTGACGTACTCGCTTGTGCTGAGGGCTTTGTGCCTCAGGAAAACATCTCCCGCTCTCTCCTACTCACCATGCTAATACTGACATGAACATGAGAACCTTCATCTTCAGTTTAACATTTCAAATGGGAATTTCTAAGCATCCAGTAAAAAAAAGAAAACCAAAAAAACCCAAAAACAAACAAAAAATCAAAACCCCACAAACCAAAAAATTAAGAAGAAAAAAAAAAAAAAAGAAAACAAAAGAATAAAAAGGAGGAAAGGGGAAAACTTCCTTGTATCTCTAAAACAGAAGTAAGTAGAAAGCTTTCTGCACATGGGCAGTGGTCATTTGTTTTTATCGGCTTCAGGACCTGGGGCAGAGATTTTGGTTCTCCCAGGCATCAGTCCCCTATGCAAGATGAGTTGTAGCACATGCTGAGTTTGCAAGTTACTGAACCACACAGAAACCTAGCAGCCATGTAAAAGTAAAACAAAGTCCAAACACTGATAAGGTGCCCAGCAGTTTCTGCTCCATGTGATTGCAGAGATGACGTTGAGAAGGTTATTTCAGCACAGGATCTTGGTCTTAAAACTGGTCATAATATGCTCAATAACAGCAGGTTTCCTCATTAGAGATACTTTTTCTTTGCTTTCATTAAAATATGTGTAGCAAAAAATTTGACAACCTTATTGTTGTAATCTATTTTATTTTAATTAATATTTTCATTGAAATTGCACACTTCTTTTTATCAAGTTCATTTTTAAGACCTTGCTTTTTCCTTATCTATTTAATGAATTTCACCATATAACAAGAAAATGTGACTTTCGGTGATAAAAAAAGATATAAAAAGAAATTATTTTGTTACAAATATCTATTAAAAAGGACACAAACATCGACATACAAAAAATAGCAATATAAACCCAGAAAAAGGAATACAGCTTCAAAACATAGTTTCCTTTTCTTCAAGAGAGGATTTGTCTGTTTTTTCAAAAAGCTTCTTTGTGTTTTTTCTTTAGTTTCAGAACGAAATGAGGGACAACGAATTACAAAATAACTTAAGAAAGGTGTTTCATGTATGAAGTCTCATAAACCTCATCTATTTTGCTTTCTTCACCACATTGGTTCATTACAAACATGACTCTTGAAGAAGCTTCTGAAAGCCACGGAATAATATCACCAGGATACACAGCCTCCTTTGTTAAGGAGAAAGGAAGGCCAACCCTTAAGAAGTCTTCTTCTAACGCTCTTGCAAGGAAAGCTACCTGAGATGAAAAGCAGTAGTTCCATCTTTATGCAGCTGTATTGAGTCTTGTTAGCAGAGACACAGGAGATGACTTCATTTCCAAAGTGAAAATAACATACATGTTATTCATAGAATAGTTAGGGTTGGAAACGACCTTAAGATCACCCAGTTCCAACCCCCCCGCCATGGGCAGGGACACCCCACACTAAACCATGCCACCCAAGACCTCATCCAACCTGGCCTTGAACACCGCCAAGGATGGAGCTTTCACAACCTCCCTGGGCAACCCATTCCAGTGCCTCACCACCCTCTCAGTAAAGAATTTCTTCCTTATATCCAATCTTAACTTCCCCTGTTTAAGTTTGAACCTGTTACCCCTTGTCCTGTCACTACAGTCCCTGATGAAGAGTCCCTCCCCAGCACCCTTGTAGGCCCCCTTCAGATACTGGAAGACTGCTATGAGGTCTCCATGCAGCCTTCTCTTCTCCCTCAGGAATCGGTGTTGGGACTGGTCTTGTTCAACATCTTTGTCGGTGACATGGACAGTGGGATTGAGTGCGCCCTCAGCAAGTTTGCCGATGACACCAAGCTGTGTGGTTTGGTTGATATGCTGGAGGGAAGGGATGACATCCAGAGGGACCTTGACACGCTTGTGAAGTGGGCTGATGCAGCCTATCAACCAAACCACACAGCTTGGTGTCATCAGCAAACTTGCTGAGGGTGCACTCAATCCCATTGTCCATGTCACCAACAAAGATGTTGAACAAGACCAGTCCCAACACCGATCCCTGAGGGACACCACTCGTTACCGGTCTCCAGCCGGACATCAAGCCATTGACCACAACACTTTGCATGCGGCCATCCAGCCAGTTCTTTATCCACCGAGTGGTCCATCCATCAAATTGATGTCTCTCCAATTTAGAGACAAGGATGTCACGTGGGACAGTGTTGAACGCTTTGCACAAGTCCAGGTAGATGACGTCAACTGCTCTGCCCCTGTCCATCAGTTTCGTAGCCCCATCATAGAAGGCCACCAAATTGGTCAGGGAGGATTTCCTCTTAGTGAAGCCATGCTGGCTGTCACCAACCACCTCCTTGTTTCTCATGTGCCTTAGCATGCCTTCCAGCAGAATCTGCTCCAGGAGTTTGCCAGGCACAGAGGTGAGACTGACCTCTAGTTCCAACCCCCCTGCCATGGGCAGGGATACCTCACACTAAACCATGTCACCCAAGGCTCTGTCCAACCTGGCCTTGAACACAGCCAGGGATGGAGCTTTCATAGGTTCCCTGGACAACCCATTCCAGTGCCTCACCACACTCATAGTAAAGATCTTCCTCCTTATATCCAATCTCAACTTCCCCTGTTTAAGTTTTAACTCATTACCCCTTGTCCTATCACTACAGTCCGTAATGAAGAGTCCTTTCCCCAGCATCCTTGTAGGCCCCCTTCAGATACTGAAAGGCTGCTATGAGGTCTCCATGCAGCCTTCTCTTCTCCAGGCTGAGCAGCCCCAACTTTCTCAGACTATCTTCCTACGGGAGGTGCTCCATCCCCCTGACCATCCTCTGGACTTGTTCCAACCACTCCATTTCCTTTTCATGTTGAGGACACCAGAACTGTACACAATACTCCAAGAGAGGTCTCACGATATTGCCCAAGCAAGATCTGTACTACACTCATCGTTCCTCTCTAATAGGCTTCTCCCCTGGTTTCTTTCTGGGAAACTGATAGCACAGGTTCCAAAAAGCAAAGATCTTTACTAGTCTCTGTATTTACACCAAAATATGGGACAGTGCCTCAGTTTCATCCCTTCCTTTTCGGAAACACTGTCTTTCAGCGTTATGATGTATTGGTAATGCAGAGTTTCTGCCTAAAATCAATGCCTTCACAAAGGAACAGGGAACATCATGTACGTGTATGGTGTTAATCACCACCATCACGTCCTTCGAATCCAACTTGTTCATTGCAATTCTCCTGTTCAAGCACTGACTCATCCCAAACCTGCTTAGCTGATGAAATCTGACAGCATCGCAGCTTGAGTTGGCCCAACCTATTTAGCTTATGAGATCTGACAGGATCACAGCTGGAAATGCCCCAGGAGATCTGATGGGATCACAGCTTGAGAAGGCTTAGCTATAGACACAGTATACAAACATTCATCCAAAGATTTGCATAAAACTTAGATCACATCCTAAAATAAAACCTCATTTACAAGAAAAAAAGCAAACAAAAACTTTTTTAGGAATACATCATTCATTTTATAAGAATATATAATTCTTCCTTTTTTGTTTCTTTTTTTTTTTTTCAAGTCTGTATGCATTTCCTCAGGCAGAAAGATAAACCTACCAACAGATTACAGGATTCTCATCAGGATTACTACCCAATCCAACAAACCCAAGGGCATAAAGAAGCATGAAGGTTATTGACAGTCTATCCAGCTTTCAGAATTTCTTTATTGTTTACTAGATGTTTTTACGGGATGTGAGATCAACCTCCCCATTGCCAAAAAGAAAAGATAAATCTCTCCTCAACAATTCTGGTAACTGGATCAAAAGTTGCTGTCACTTTTTTTTGTCTCAAACAGTGATTCTTTCTCTGTTTTAATTAGTATTATTGTATTTGCATACTCTATTATCTAATGTCAAGGAAAGTTACATGGTGTATTTGAAATATAACCAGCACATTTTGTTTTGATGCTTTCCATAAGCTAACTTTATGGACGTTACTTCAGTTTGCTTATCACAATATGAATCTCAGAATCACAATATGAATCTCAGGATCTGCAAATTGAGTTTTTTGAATATGACTTTTGCAGAACTCCACTATGCTTTAGAGTGAATAATCACAATGTCTTTCCCACTTTTCTGCCTCATTATATTGGGAAATAAGTTGAAAAGAGATTTGAGTATTTCAAAGTTAGCACGCTGATAGGAATCTAATCATTTCTAAATAAAATTTTTAAAAAAAACAAAACAACAAACCCAAACAAATCATTACTTTTTATGCAACTACATATCAGTAAAATTACTTTTTAAAAGCAGATATAATTGTAGACACTTATTAGACTAGTGACTAATAACTGTATTTGGATATACTGGAATTGTAGGCATTCATTGTGATGATGTTGTCGTCTTTACCATACTATTTTATTTCATTGTAAGACTGCCTAAAAACTGCCATCAAAGATCAGAGCTGTTCCCGTGGGAAACATGATATACAGAAATGCTAAATAGCTTGTTGATAACAACTAAGGAAATATCTTCATATCTGCTTATCTTATACCCTAAACTAAAACACCTTCTCAGCAGCTGCAACTCCACTAAAGCTTGTGGAAATCAGGTCATAAAGACTTTC
Organism: Psittacula echo; assembly: GCF_963264785.1. Lineage (NCBI taxonomy): Eukaryota > Metazoa > Chordata > Aves > Psittaciformes > Psittacidae > Psittacula > Psittacula echo. Next base: position 7,035,583 of record NC_137742.1, on the reverse strand, counting down.
CTTGTCCATCTATCTAAAACAGTGTTCTTCAGCCTTTCCAGGTTAGTGACCTGCCTTATTCAAGTAAAAATTTTCTCTGACCCTCTTACATTAACTATGAAAATAGGAGTACATAATGTATTTATGATAACAATGAAATGCCTGTATAATTTAGTTGTGTGCATGTTTCAAGAGGTCGACAGAGAAGACTTGACATTGAAGAGGAAGGATGAGTGTGGAAGAGTTTCATTGCCTTTGTTGATATAAAAATTTTAACTGCCTCAAACTGACATTGCTTGTCTTTCATGACCATTACATCAGAGCCCACAGTATAGGTCAGTAGGCATTCCTCAGTATTACAGGGTAAGTTTTCTGGGTAAGGGTTTCTCTGTCCTAAAACCCATGTGAAATAGATGAAGAAAACAAAGTCTTTTCCAACTTCAACAAAGGGGTTCTTATTCCCATCTGAATTCTTTAGTCATATATTTCATTCAAGAAAGACTTCTTAATATATGAAAATTATCTTTGTAAAATTGTCAGCATATCAGTGTTCCCCTCTACCTCAAGAAGTGTTTCTTCAAACAGGCAGTACAGAAAATGGACCTGATAAAACACAGTCACAAATTTTGGCCTAACAAGGTTTCAATGTACGTATGATTGCACTTTATTTCTGAACTGTCCACCAAGCATGGCATTTGGAATATAATAGTGTTTGAATGTGACAGGAAATTCATCAAAATCAGTCTCATAATTCCTTCTTTCTATCTCCAGCTTTTCCAGATCACAGTTCTCCCTATACAGGAAGACACAAGCTCCCTGCATATTTCCTATTTCACAAACAAAACCAATCAAAGAAGTAGAGTAAAAAAAAAAAAAAAAAACAAGTAACTTAGAAGAACAGTTATTTTATAAAGCTAAAGATATTCAGGAGCTGATTTATGTCCTTTAACTTAGACATTCATAATGTAGGTGTTGGTGTCTGTTAAACTCCCTAGGCTCTTATGAGGTGTGATGCGTGTCAGCTAAAGTACACAGCTAAAGAGGACCAGATGAATTGCTCCCTAAAAGTACTTAGCACCCCAGTTTACTGCAACGAGTGACTGCAGAGCCTGGGGTGACTTGTTCAGATGTATAGGTCTGCTGAGTAGATATCTGAAGCTAGATGAGATGAACCCTGGACTGGGATAATCTATCATAAAATGTGGCTAAATTCCCAGCTTGCTGCAGACCTGCTTTCAGACACCAGGGAAAACATCACCTACAGAAAACAATGTCTGGATCTCATCCCTCTTCCAAACTTGCACAGAAACAAAAGCAGCTGAAGTGTCCAGAAGGAGGGTGGTCTGAGTGTTGCTTCCACTGGGGCTGTATGAGTTCTTGAAGTGTATTGTTTGAAAAATGATGGTGCATAAGTTAGTGAGGCTCCAGGGCAGTAGCTTACCCAGTGTTAGCATAGCTGACATGCTGACAGTTTATATGGAATTTATGTGCCCATTTACACTGCTTTTTATGGGGAAACATGTTGTTACCTTACAGCTGCCACATCACATGCTACTTATCCTGCCTCAGAGCTACAGAGCACCTTCCTCAAGGAAATATACATACATCAGGAGCTTATGTATTTTTTAACAACACTGTAAGGGGAAAATAATAAAATATGCATTATACTGCATACTAGAAGCTTTTAATTTTTCTATATAACTTATTTAGCAGATTTAATTTATACTATAACCATTTGCAGTTTTTCTCCTCTTTATCATTCACATATTAAAAGTGAGATAAAAAAGTCTGAAGTAAGGAAGTATTTTCAATAGGATAAAGGAACAGTGTGAGAATCTATTGAGGTTCTACAGTAGTGCCAAAAGAACTGAAATAAACATATAAAACATGGATGATAAAGAATGCTTAACAATGTTGATTACAACAATATATTCAATAGTAAATCAGATAGTAGAAGGTTGAGATTAGTGACAGGATTTATAATCTAGCCTTTTTATTAAAAAAGAATTCCAAAAAACCCCATGAAAATAAATAATCTACTGTTATTTCTTCATATTTCAAAAGGTGTACTTCATTATACCTTCTACTAAATTCCCTCACTGATAACCTTTCACATTCACCTGACAACCCATGTTTCTACCTAGAAATATTCCGTTTTTTCATTTCAGTAAGGAATAACATGAAAAAGTTGTTTTATCTTCCTGAAGTAATTCCTTAATACTGGTTTTAGTAATGATGTGGGTAATTACTTGCTATGGACCTACCATGAAGAATAGCCAATAAAGGCCATTGCTGTAGTGCTATTACATCCTATTGTACTGATGATGGTTTAATTAGAACAGCTGGTTTTATTTAATATAACCCCAGCATAATGTTTAGATTCTGCTACAGGGTAAACCAGAACCTCATTTACCTGAGATTTGAGAATGAAAATGTACCATTTTCTGTCTTCTATGGCTCCAAGGGCTGAAAAGCCAAAAGCAATTTTTTATATTTTAATACAGGATTGGAAATTAGCCTACAATACAGTCAAAACTCAAAACCCAGGATTTCCCACTTTTCCAGCACCAGCTATTGGTACAAAGGCATTTTATGTGAGAATTGTTCAATAGAGCTGGCAGTCAGGTTCTCTTTCTCTGCCTTCACAAGAACGCAAAGTTAAGTTGGTGATTACATCTTCAGATCAAGAAAAAGCAAAGGTATAAAACTGAGTTACACATTAGGATTTGAAAGTGACAGCAACTACAAGTTCCCTGGAACAGTGCATTTGGGCTGCTTTCCTGATAACAGCATTAGGCTTTTCTGGAGGAAACAGCCAGTGTTAATTCACCTTGACTAACAGCAATGCTGAGCCCTAAAGGATCATGTCGCCCTGGATGGAAAGTTATCAGCCATTACTGTTAGTATGAATGTGGAGACAGCAGAAAATCTCTGTATTACCATAGAGAGTCCAGTTTCTAAAAATGACAAAAAAAAATCTACAAAAGCTTCAAAAAAAGCTTTCTTTCTTTTGTCTTTAAAGTCCTAGGAGATCATATTTGTCACTATTTTGAAGTAGTTCCAGTGCTGTACCCATGTCTCTGCCTGAGTGCATATCTTCCTCAAGCCCTTGGGGTTTTGCCACTCAAAAAAATGCCTACTTTATGAAGGACAATCATAGAATCACAGAATGGTTTGGGCTGGACAGGATCTTAGAGTTCATCCAGTCCCAACCCCCTGCCATGGGCAGAGACACCTTCCACTAGAGTAGGTTGCTCCAAGCCCTGTCCAGCCTGACCTTGAACACTGCTGGGGTGGGGCAGCTGCAGCTTCTCTGAGCACCCTGTGCCAGCGCCTCAGCACCCTCACAGGGAAGAGCTTCTGCCTAATGTCTAATACAGAAGTTAAGATTTAGGAAAGCAAATTTACAGAAGACTGAAATAAAGGCTTATAATGCCCGTATTTCTTTTCTTTTTTCCTAGTACTTTCTGGAACTTAGTAGATTTCTATGTTTGGAGAGAGCTGAACTTTCGTTGACAACATGTATATTCATCTGCAACCGCCTGCTGCAGATGTTTCCTCTGCTGAGCATTTTAGGATTTAGGACAGCACCCTACATAAGTTCTGGCAGACAACCAGAGAGATAGATGACAGAGAGTAGCCATGTGAGGTGCAAATATAATCTATGTTAACATATCTCCTATTTCAAATAAATACTTTGATTTGCCTAGCTCTACAACTGATTTAGTTTTCCATAATAAGCAGCAGATTATTTTTTTTTTATTTTTGTATTTTTTTAAGTACAGAAATATTCTTACCATACTCTTATAATAATCAGGTGGCAGCTACCATATTACTCTAACACATGTTTTGCTATTTTATTTCTTAAAGTTTATCAATCAGCTATGAGACGATAGAGAGTATTAGGAGTGCTTAGATACAATGTTCCTTTATTTCTGAATTAGAGCACGGAGAAAGGTTACTCAATCTGTAAGATCCAGAGCCAAAAATTCAACTGTATCACAGACTGCAATGCTGAAAATTAACTTTATACAGTAAAGTAAATAGTCTGGTCATTAACTAAATAATTGGTCATAAACTAAAGACAATTTGGAGTGAAGAATATTTTTAGTAGGATCAGGCAGATTGCACTCTTTGAATCAAGACCCTGGGGACACTTAGGTGAAATTCACTCGAATTTCTGAGCTCGTATGAAACTTCGAATGCAAATGTGGACCGAAAAGGGAGGGCAAAAGAAGCAGACAGGTAAAACAGATCTTACTATATTTAGTACCAAGAATCCTAAAAGAAAAATAAAATTGATTAAACTGTGGTTTTACCTTGCTATAAATGCTTGAGATCCTTTACCTACAGATTGTGGTCCATTCCCTTCAGAGTACTGAAAAAGATGATTCTCCACCTCCCTCTTTTTTCCAGTTTACAAACTTCCTTCCTGTCTGCATAATGATACCGGGCCTTTTCTTCAACCCAGGACTCAAGTAATGAAGTACCACTGATGTTTGTCCCTCAGGTCATAAATTCATTATGAACCTACTCACTATTCCATGAATTTTGCTGCCCAGCCTCTAGTCAGCTATTAATTATAAAACCTTTCCATCTCACAACAGCTTCTGCTGTAGCAATGTCCTGACGTCCATTTTACAGATGGGATTTAACTACGAGAGATTAAATGTCTTATATCAAGCCACTAGTTGAGTGTACATGTGACACCATTCTGCCCGGCTAACAGATCCCAAGATTTGACATCCTTTTCCTTACACCAGTGTCCACTGCTAACCAATAGGCCAGGAAAGAAAAATCAAAAAGGCAGTACAATCTTGTCACATCCTTTTCTGCATCTTGGCTGAGGCCCAGTACAATAACTGTCTTGAAAACCAGGAAAAGCACTGACAGGAATACCTTGCTCTACTGAAACCAAGCACAGTTCACTTCAGTTACACTTGGAGGCCTTATGGGAGGCCCCACAAGAAGAAGACAAAATAAATGGGGAACCAAGTCAGCTAACTAATGTCAATAAAGAAATCTTAACCTGTTTTTGCTGAGAATTTGTACAGCTCTCCAAGACGTATGTGTCTGACTCTTCTGTCAAGTGTTAGATAAAGGCCTGTTCAGGACCATAAGTCCATACACTTTTGGTTTTTGTTTTCCTGAGAAAAAAATGTATACGAGCAAAGACCTCCATGTTATAATACAGCTGCTTAAGTGTTCATGTTGCATCACTAGAAATTAAATTTTAAGGATAAGGTGCACTCAATAGAGAGACTGAAGGAACAGCACAGCAATTCCATTCAGGAAGAAGATTCAGAGAGGAAGGTGGAGATTGAGGCTAGCACAGAGCAGGCTGTGGCAGAGGGCTTTCCATTTGGATGGAATATATCAAACTTTCACAATGAGCAATCAATTGCAGAGCAGATCTGACTTCAACCCTGGACTTCCAGTGTTTTGTTTACCCTGGAGAGACGGGAACCCCTTTGCTTCCACTTTAAACTCAGAACAAAAATTCTCCTTTAAGGGATCAAATTTAAATCACAGAATCATAGAATCATAGAATAGTTAGGGTTGGAAAGGACCTTAAGATCATCTAGTTCCGACTTCCCTAGCTACCATGGGCAGGGACACCTCACACTAAACCATGCTACCCAAGGCTCTGTCCCACCTGGCCTTGACCACCACCACAGACGGAGCATTCAAAACCTCCCTGGGCAACCCATTCCAGTGCCTCATTTTTCAAAAAACAAGTATGCTGTCATTAACTTTCTATCGTAAATGACATCAACAGTAAGGATAATGATAATAAAGTAGCTTGGTTTAAAGTTAGGTTGCTGTTGTTTTATTAACCTATGAAATAAAACAAATCACACAAGCATCTTTAAAATTGACTTGCACCTATATTCACCAACATTAAAATAAAGACATTTGTGAGAAAGGCATGAAAAAGATTGAGTTGTCCATAAAATGTCCCAAAGGAGCCATTATGAACTCCTTCAAACTCTTGAATGGACTCACTTGTAACTTTCCAGATAATTAAATCTTCACTTTAAGTGATCTGAATTTCATTAACAAATACGGCCTGAATTTTGAAAAATTAGGAATCTGAAATATCTCATTTTATCAGTTGCCTTTATTCGCATGTGCCGAAAATCTGACTTGTTTAAGTAAGCCTGACTGTCTACCTAGAAATAAAACCAGCCAAAACCAGTAGCCCATTTCCAAAATTTAGCCTTAAGGTTCATTATGCTTTTAACAAAAGAAAGGAATACATTTCATTCCAGCTTTTACTGAAAACCAAATTGAATCTTTACTTGGAGGTTATAACAACATTCCTGGTTCATAAATGTTAACTTGTCATTTTCTTGTATTTATATGTCAGGCTGGTACTCATTAAATTCATTCTCTATAGCATTTGAGGCAGGACTGGTTATTGTTCTCTATTGTACCCTTGCTGTAGTGAATCTGTGATGTGTGACTAGAACCCTTGTAAATAATAAGAAGAACTCCTAATGTTGTTAATGATAAAGGTGGCAATTTTTATTTTTTTTTTAATGTGAAACTTAAAATGAAGTTAACCAAAATGTAAAGACATTTGTCTTACAAATGTGAGACATACTGGCTAACTTGGATTATAATTAGTCTATGATGATAGGTTTACTCAAAATAATTAGTCACTGTAGCATTATGAGAACTCTTTGTTTCTTGTGGAAAACTAAAAAAATGCCCAAATAGCTAAAACTAAACAAAAAGATTAGTGTCTTAAAATCAACAAGAACTGTGTTGTGTTTTCTGAGATCTCCACTGTTTTAAGAAACCTAAAACATAATCCATGCAGAGTCCCTGAACATTAATGGACATTCTATGATTTGTTAGATTCATAATATAATATATTCTTCGTTCAATAACTTAGGAGAAAGCAATCAATATACAGACACTACAGACTCCTAGTCTCAGAGTTCCCTGCAGGGCTTTTGGCTTCTTCTGTAATGGGCTGTGCTGTTTTTAGCGCTGCAGTGGCATCGTTTAACTTAACATGACTCTTACTTTACTCATCTGCTGCGAGGATGTTTGTCAGTCAAGAGGAGAAACATTAAATGGAATAAAACTAGAAGAGTTAAGATGAAAAGCATTTCCCAAAGGCATAAGGAGAGGTTTTGAAGAATACACCAAACTGAGATTTAGGAGGATGATCAGCCTGCAGCCAGATTAAGGTAGGAAAAGATATATATAAACCATGTTCAAATCTAAGTTACATAAAACTGCCTTTGTTCTTTTCAGAGAGGACAGAACAGGCAAAAGGCCTATGAATTGCCTCACTTGTTTTGGGGGCCTTTCCAGTCAGTGAAAGCCTAGACTAAGAGCTTAATTTCACCCTCAGTCTCAATTTGTGGTGAGTGTCTTGCATAAAAGGAAGGGGTTGCACATGAAAAGGAGAGGAGGGCTGGCCACAACAGATTGTGCTGTGGTTGTTTTCTCTTCTCTACATTGACATGGAGAATAAAGAATTCATTTGAGCTGTCCTGAAACTGCTTTCTTTAAGGCTAAAGAACTAGGCAAACCCATAACCGCCTCAGGCTGTATTAATCCTGCAGGACAGAAGCAGCTCTTTATTGAGAAAGGCATGAGCAGTTCAACGTGTTGGATTTATGTTGCTCTATACCTTATATTATGAATGAACATAATAAGTAAGACTCAGAAACTGCCCTGAAACCAGTTAATTCGTTTTTACTGACCGCAGTCAGCAAGGAATGTGTTATGGGAAGAGACCAAAGCAATTTGTCAATATCAGAAGTTAAAGAACTCTCAACTTGCAGATAATCAAGCAGTGAGATGATTTGGTCTGTGCAATTAATTTTTAAATGATGGTTATGAAGGCTGTGCAATTTAGGATCACTGATATGCATTTCAATAAACACCAATTCAAAAATTCTTAAGTGTTGCAGGACAGCAATTGCTGTTTTAACAAACTTTATTAATTTTCAGTTGAATGTTTAGCATTGTTCCACTTTGAAATGGGATATGGATCAGTGTTCTTCTTGGCAATGGTCAAAACTAAAAATGTTGGGTTCAGATAAGTATAAAAGCTTGCATATGTGTCCAAAGCCTATACCTGACAGTCTGATTCTGATGCCTCTCATTTTGTAAACTTTCGCTGTGCCGTTATTATCTTTGTCCTGTTTATATACAGATATCTGGGAACTGTGAACTATTTTCATGTTGGTTATCATCTGTCATATGTCTATTACATATTATTGATGCAAGAGAATGTTAGCTACGCACCAAGCACATATTCAGACTTTCATCATTATTAGGCACCTGCTATAGCCATTAAATCAAATTTCCATAAATGCTGTATTTGACTATTTTCCAAATCACTTTTTTTTATTATATAATATCCTCAACAACTAAATAAATCCATAAATACATAGATTAACCATAAGTATTGTCTCTAGGTATGACAGGGAATGTCTTTTCGAAGGCTGCAGACATCTTGTTCATTACTATGTTGTGCAGCTTCATAGAATCATAGAATCATAGAATAGTTAGGGTTGGAAAGGACCTTAAGATCATCCAGTTCCAACCCCCCTGCCATGGGCAGGGACACCCCACACTAAACCATGCCACCCAAGCCCTCATCCAACCGGGCCTTGAACACCGCCAAGGATGGAGCATTCACACCCTCCCTGGGCAACCCATTCCAGTGCCTCACCACCCTCTCAGTAAAGAATTTCTTCCTTATATCCAATCTAAACTTCCCCTATTTAAGTTTTAATCCGTTACCCCTTGTCCTGTCACTACAGTCCCTGATGAAGAGTCCATGCCCAGCATCCTTGTAGGCCCCCTTCAGATAATGGAAGGCTACTATGAGGTTTCCACGCAGCCTTCTCTTCTCCAGGCTGAACAGCCCCAACTTTCTCAGCCTGTCATCATATGGGAGGTGCTCCAGTCCCCTGATCATCCTCGTGGCCCTCCTCTGGACTTGTTCCAACGGTTCCATGTCCTTTTTATGTTGAGGACACCAAAACTGCACACAGTACTCCAAGTGAGGTCTCCCAAGAGCAGAGTGGAGGGGCAGGATCACCTCCTTCGACTTGCTGGTCACGCTCCTTTTCATGCAGCCCAGGATACAGTTGGCTTTCTGGGCTGCGAGTGCACACTAAAGCCGGCTCATGTTCATTTTCACATCGACCAGCATCCCCAAGTCCTTCTGTGTAGGGCTGCTCTGAATCTCTTCTCTGCCCAACCTGTAGCTGTGCCTGGGATTGCTCCGACCCAGGTGTAGGGCCTTACGCTTGGCATGGTTAAACTTCATCAGGTTGGCATCAGCCCACCTCACAAGTGTGTCAAGGTCCCTCTGGATGGCATCCCTTCCCTCCAGCATATCAACCGAACCATACAGCTTGGTGTCATCAGCAAACTTGCTGAGGGCACACTCAATCCCACTGTCCATGTCACCGACAAAGATGTTGAACAAGACCAGTCCCAACACCGATCCCTGAGGGACACCACTCGTTACCGGTCTCCAGCCGGACATTGGGCCATTGACCACAACACTTTGTATGCGGCCATCCAGCCAGTTCTTTATCCACCGAGTGGTCCACCCATCAAATTGATGTCTCTCCAATTTAGAGACAAGGATGTCATGTGGGACAGTGTCGAAGGCTTTGCACAATTCCAGGTAGATGACGTCAACTGCTCTGCCCCCGTCCATCAGTTTCGTAGCCCCATCATAGAAGGCCACCAAATTGGTCAGGGAGGATTTCCCCTTAGTGAAGCCATGCTGGCTGTCACCAACCACCTCCTTGTTTTTCATGTGCCTTAGCATGCCTTCCAGCAGAATCTGCTCCAGGAGTTTGCCAGGCACAGAGGTGAGACTGACTGGTCTGTAATTCCCCGGGTCATCCATTTTCCCTTTCTTGAAAATGGGGGTTATATTTCCCTTTTCTCAGTCATTGGGAACTTCACCTGACTGCCATGATTTTTTAAGTATTTTGGCTAGTGGCTTATCAACTTCATTCGCCAGCTCCTTCCGGACCCGTGGATGGAAGTTCCAAATTTGCTTCAACTGCACAGCAATCTTAAGCAGACTAAGTTTTCTCAGTCCCTCACACCATTTACCCAGTAACCCTACGCACCACTTATTTCTGTTTCATGGCAGGGGTGTTGGAACTAGATGATCTTAAGGTCATTTCCAACCCTAACTACTCTATGATTCTGTGATTCTATGATTCTATGTAGGTAATACTCTATGCACTGACATGACCAGTTCTTTTGAAATAAAAGACTTATCCCATAGCTAGAGCTTAAGAATACTGGTTTCATTTCCTTAGGATCAGATTCTCTGTGTTTGCAAAGATCTTGAATTTTCAGTTCATGTTCATATGCCAGAAACAATTAAGCAAGCATTCGTTTCATGCATGGAACACATAAATCTCTAACATCACTGAGTTGCCTTATTATTTCCCCCAGGAAACAATTACATATATATATATATATGTATATGTAAGAAAAGGAAAAAAAGAAAGAAAAGAAAAAAAGAAAAGAAAAGAAGAGAAACCCACAATCTATATATTTACACTATTTAGAAGTTCTCAAGGATTATTTTCCTGTACTAAAAGAATGAAGATATTGCTATATGGGAAGATTCAAAGAAACTCCACTTTCTAGTCATGCCCAACTATAAGTTGTGTAATCATAGAATCATAGAATCACAGAAATATTTAAGGTTGGAAAGGACCTTAAGATCATCTAGTTCCAACCCCCCCCGCCATGGGCAGGGACACCCCACACTAAACCATGCCACCCAAGACCTCATCCAACCTGACCTTGAACACTGCCAAGGATGGAGTATTCACAACCTCCCTGGGCAACCCATTCCAGTGCCTCACCACCCTCTCAGTAGAGAATTTCTTCCTTATATCCAATCTAAACTTCCCCTGTTTAAGTTTGAACCTGTTACCCCTTGTCCTGTCACTACAGTCCCTGATGAAGAGTCCCTCCCCAGCACCCTTGTAGGCCCCCTTCAGATACTGGAAGACTGCTATGAGGTCTCCATGCAGCCTTCTCTTCTCCCTCAGGAATCAGTGTTGGGACTGGTCTTGTTCAACATCTTTGTCGGTGACATGGACAGTGGGATTGAGTGCGCCCTCAGCAAGTTTGCCGATGACACCAAGCTGTGTGGTTTGGTTGATATGCTGGAGGGAAGGGATGCCATCCAGAGGGACCTTGACACGCTTGTGAAGTGGGCTGATGCCAACCTTATGAAGTTTAACCATGCCAAGCGCAAGGTGCTACACCTGGGTCGGAGCAATCCCAGGCACAGCTACAGGTTGGGCAGAGAAGAGATTCAGAGCAGCCCTGCAGAGAAGGACTTGGGGGTGTTGGTCGATGTGAAAATGAACATGAGCCGGCTTTAGTGCGCACTTGCAGCCCAGAAAGCCAACTGTATCCTGGGCTGCATGAAAAGGAGCGTGACCAGCAGGTCGAAGGAAGTGATCCTGCCCCTCCACTCTGCTCTTGAGAGACCTCGCTTGGAGTACTGTGTGCAGTTTTGGTGTCCTCAACATCAAAACGACATGGAAGTGTTGGAACAAGTCCAGAGGAGGGCCACGAGGATGATCAGGGGACTGGAGCACCTCCCGTATGATGACAGGCTGAGAAAATTGGGGCTGTTCAGTCTGGAGCAGAGAAGGCTGCGTGGAGACCTCAGAGCAGTCTTCCAGTATCTGAAGGGGGCCTAATGCTTCTTTCATTTTCTGTATTTCTTTCCACCTCTAGAAAAAAGACTTAGTTTTAATCACTTGGAAAAAAATGCTACATTTCCAGGAAACTGCAGCTTGCATCATGATAAATTTTTTGAAACACTGACTTTCACAATGTGAATTGAATTTTTTTCAAATATGTTATTAAATACTTTGGGAAAGAAAAAGTTAGAGGCAGTGAGCATCAAAATAAATAAAAACATGTATACATACAGCTCACGCAAATATATGCATGCGTAGAAATACATATATGCACCATGCTGAAAGTCTCTTACTTCAGATACATACATATATGCGCGTACATACGCCTGCGTTACAATGTCAGGTTAATTTTTTTTATTTCAAATGAATATTTCATTCCAATACAATTAAAGTGCAACTTAATGTAATGATGTTCTTTTTCATTAAGAAAAAATTGAAAACACTTCATCTTTGTTCTCTAGTGCAGAGTCTTGTGAGAACCAAAATATGATAGTTTTCTGTTACAGGATGCCTTAAAGGCAGAACATAAGCAAACATCCTAATTGATAAATTGAAAATTAAAGCTAATTTCTTCCTTTAATGAATGCAGTTTCACTGCCAGGAATTCAGCTCCATAGTCATATTCAGTTCCGTGAAAGCAAAATCATACCAGTGGAGTAGATGAGTGACTAGTTTCCCCCAAAATATTGTGCTGAAGGCTGTGTCTATGAGACAGAAGCTTCTTTGACGAGCAATGCTAATTCTTTTCTGAGCTTATGTAGAGGTAACGTCTTTTAAACAAAACACACTGCACCACGAGGCATCGCAGTCTGTTCTAGCAACAGTATAAAATGCACAGGAGGTGTAAGGCAGAAATCTTAATTTGACCCGAAGTTAAAGGCAATGATGAGAAAGCAGAGAGAAGGACTAGGCAGATCATCTGAATTGCAGTGAATGGGGAGCCCTGAGGAGCAGGGCATGGTTTTTGCTCTGTCATTTGTCTTGGACCTGGCCTAGCACAGCCAACCCTTGGGAGACTTTAGTATGGACATGGCAAATGGCTTCAGAAATATCTATATGCTCTGTGGATTGAATTCCAGCATGAACTTTATTTTGGGTAACAGCAACTGTTGTTCTAGCTTAATTCACAAGGAGAGCCTCCCATGAGGTTGCTAATGAGCCCAATCTTCTATATGCCTGTATAAACAAGTTATGTGAGCCAAAGTAGCCAAAGTGGAGTCAGGGACCTTGTGCAATCCATTGCACAGCTGAGCTGGTGGTAACAGCAGACAGTTCCATGCTGCTGGAGAGAGATCTGAAAGGGCTTCTTGCTCTGAGAAACTATCTCGAAGACCACAAAGGAAGTGTTTAGCACAGATACACACAGTTTTACGGTCGAACCCTATGATAGATGTGCAGTAGGAGTAACTTCAGTTTTCAGTGTAGTTTGGTATTTCAAATACAGTTTATTGTCCTATACAACCTTTTTCTGAGTATTAAATGTTACTTTTCAATTAGGAATCTTACTTTGAAAACTAAGTGGAAATTACTTGCAGTTACTTATCTAGGATTTATGCTAGGGGTAAACTTCAAAATCCAGTCCTGAAAGAAAAAGCCCTTTCCTGTGCTTCCACATAGGATTAACACAGGGACAGGAAGAAAAGAAGTGTAAGCAGAATATCCAGTATTACCTGGACCTGTTGCAATCACATCCCTGTTTCCACAGGGAAAAAGAAATATAAACACTTGCAAATAATTTACTATAAATAAAAGACACTATAGCTGTTTTCAAACCATGCAACTTAGATAATGCTTCAGTTTTCATGTCACACCATTTTTAACAGGATAGAGAAGCAATCTTATTTAAACAGAGTGTTAAACTTTCAAACTCCACCCTCTGCATGCGAACTGTCTACCTTAAGAAGTCCATCCTTTTTACTAGGGGTGCTGCCTAATGAGGCAGAAGGAAATAACTGGCTTGATCATGTCAGGCAGTGAGTAATGCTGATGTCAGACACTGGCCCCAAAAGATGCTGAAATTGTAAGTCTCAGTGGTTTTCTGGTTTGAAATGCTGAGTAGAGGGATAGTGGATTATGTAGCTGAAGAACTGCTGAAAACGAGTTGTCTTGGTTGTGTCAAAATCTCTATGATGAGCCTGGAAACCTCATCATGAGCCTCAAGAAAGTCATTTCTTATGTTAATTATTTCCCTCAACTATGCATCCAATTTAATGTGTCATTTGAGGTTCAGGTAGTCTGCACATGCACAAGATTTGAATAACTGATTGAATGTACACACCAGGTCATAAAGACTTACTCCTTAGAAAAAACATTCTTTCTGACTGTTTTATGAAATCGTCATGATAGAAAACGGTGCAGTACCAACCACAACTAAAAATACTCCAAGTATCTAAAGGCCTGGGTCAGAACTACCCTAAAATGCTAAGGTCCATCTTAGACAGCCCATATGATTTTTCTCTTCATTCTCAATGGTTGTCTTAATTCAGAAAGAAATGCAATATTCGACCCATTGCTATTTGAACCAACAAAGCTTAAAACAAAGTGAAAGTTTACACTGACTTTCAACAATAAATCTGATCAACTTTCTCACTTGTGTTTTTTTCAGTCTTCTGTTTTCTTTCATTTCAGAGCCTTGGGTGACATGGTTTGGTGTGGGGTGTCCCTTCTCATGGCAGGGGGGTTGGAACTTGGTGATTTTAAGGTCCTTTCCAACCCTAACTATTCTATGATTCTATGATTTTAAAGACATCGAGCTCTAAGAAAAATGTTTTAGATGTCCTAATAAATTCCATCTAACAAAAAAAGAAAAAAAAAACAACCCCTAAACAAAACACCACCCACCTTCAAAAAAAACAGAAACCTGACATTTATTCAGTATGTTGAAATTTTGGAATATATTTTGTTAGTCAAATGATTGTCTTTTTTTTCAGTGAAGTTACTGTGATGAATATTGATCTGAGTCATCTTGTCCACACATTCCTTTCCTCTTGCTTGTCAAAAGTGTGATAATGATCTTTTCTCTACAGTTAAAAATTACAAGAATGTCTGCACTGCAGATTTCAATATACTGTAAGGCTCTCTGAATTAGCATATAACAGAAATTAGACCAGAAACCCTGTCTGCACAGTAATCTATACTTTCTCCACGGAGCACCTTCATGCAGTGCTGCATGCTGGCCTTCCAACTGCAGAGCTCAGACAGTCTCTTGACTTTTCTCCTTTTTCAGCACATTCAGTCCATTTCTTGTACTTTTAGATCTAGAAAATGGGAAGGCAAAACAGTAATCTCTCTAAGGCAAGTTCAAATCAACAGACCTTCCATGCATGATATTATTTTGATACAAAATACCATTTTAGCAGCAGCTGTTGACTGAGGTCTGGGTTTGTGTTGTCTAGGTTAAAAGGGAACAGCTGTAAATGGAATTTGGTCTAATCTCTAGGTCACGCCCATGTCGCCGAATTTTTGGATAAAGCGTCTCCAGATTTTAGGGATAAATCTATTTTTACATGGAGCCAAATAATCAGCAAGTATTGCTCTGCTACTAAGTAGTGAAGAACATGTGTCTGGATCAAAACCATTGCTCAGACACATATGCGTAAGTCATATTCTGGGTGTGTTCACCATGTAGGAATTGCTTATATGACCTTTATGGACAAGTTTCAGTGAGTGCACATTCTTTGACCCTTGTGAATACACTTTGTTTTTACCTGGCATCTGGCACCAGATAGGAAGCTGCTGAAAGGGTGAACCCACTCGTACTTGAGGAAGTTCATGTCACATAACATTAGTCCCACAGCAGTTTAAGTATGTTCAACACAACAAACAACAAAGTTAAAAAGTAGAGACAACAAGCTGACAGTGCCCACTGATTTCAAGCCAACACTTAAGTTTTTTCCCCTAAGGTAAGCCATCCAACCCAAGGAAGCTTTTGCTTTATGACAGAGCAGTGCAGTGGCAGCAGCAGGCAACTTTCAAAGTAATTATTGCTGTTAAACTGAAGTGAGCTTTAAACATTTCATTCGGATCGATTTATTCAAAAGTGTTTAAGGCTCAGCCAAGTTTACTACTGGTGTGGTTGTGGGACACTTTATGGTTTATCATTATGTTTGATCAGTTGCAGTGGGACATGAAGAGAAGTGAAATGCAAAGGAGGTGGAAAAAATCTGTTGGGTGTTTTTCCTATTGTCAATATTTCCATTTGTGGAGCTATTTTTGTGGTTGACAAGATATGGAGGAGGTTGGGGAGAGTCTGGTATGTAAGGTAGAAATAACTCTTGGACATCTATTCTCTAGTGGAGGGTTAAAGTTTATGAAAGATTTTAAATTTTTCTTTTTCTTCCTAATTTTGAGTCTTCCTTTTACTGATTTTTTTTTCTTTTTCTTTCTTTTTTTCTTTTGCCCAGCTCTGTCTCCAAAGAAAGCAATAAGCCTGTCAAAGAAGGAATTAATTAACCAAATCAATCAGTCAGTTTTATTAAGGAATTACAAAGCCCATGTGAAGCATTAATTATTCAGATAATGGGACATCTCTAAGCCTTTCTTTTCAATTATTGATAAGCTGCTATCTATCATCCTGACTGTTTTAGTACTGATTTAGTTGTGAATGAAGCCAGGTCATTCAGCCATAGCATATGCCAGTTATGAGAGTTGCTAGATGACTAGGGGCGAGAGAAAGAGAAAGATGAGATGTATCATTTATTTCTATCCACAGTGATTTCAAATATTAAATATTTCAGGGCACGTGCCTTCTTCAGAGCTGCAGATATAAAGGAAACTGTCCTTCCTTGCTGATATCATCTGTGTGACCACCTCTGTTCAATGAGGCAAGACATGCCTATTTTTGCCTCTGCAATATCCATGCAACTTTTCTGTTGACTTTCTGTGAAGTTCCCCACTAGTTCCTAAGGCCTGGAAAAATGAGATGCCTTTCCATTGTCACAAGAAAGTTATCATTTTGCATCTGCTGATAAAGGCAACTGTTCTCATTTTTCTCTTAACTAGGAATTTCATGACAACTGCTTTAATAGAGAACTCTTCTGCAGCCGTAGGCTTATTTTTCATGCTAACCTCATCAGATATAATATACAGGGAAATGTTCTCCTACCTGCTTTCATAAGTGGGGAGCAAAGGCAACCTCATCATGTTGAAACTCAAGCAATCAAACAACTTCTTCATCACTGAGGAAAAATGAGAACATAAAAATAGCTACTGATGGGAAAAAGACCTCAAGGTAAAGGAAACCCTGGATCTCAATGAAATTATCTCATAATTGAGAAAACTCACATTCCACTTGAAAGCAACTTCATAAGGCAGAAGTTTTTAGGAAATACGATGAGCATTGTGCAGTAGTATTAAGACAACAAGCTTTATTTACTACTGCTCTTGAGATTATGCAGCCATTTCAAGATACTTTCCATTCGTTCTAAACAGTCTGAAAGACTGCTCAATATAAACCACCTATTACATGGAAAATATTTAGAGGATAGAAGCCTGGCTTGTAGGGAAGGTTGTACCAACTTGGCCTGTTGCAGTGGAAACATGCTTCTCTGTGATTTGGTCTCTGGTGGGTGGACTATGGCTGAATGTTCCAAAAGTCTGGAAAAAGGCACTGTCCAGCTAAACCCACACAGAACAGGGAGGATGCTTCTTCCCACCTACCAGTAGCTCCACTTTCTGCCATAGTGTTTGCAGGTGCATAGAAATGGGGCAGGTCCAGGTGCTGCTTCTGCACACAGCACTGAGGTGTAACCCTGGGCTCCTCCACCGCATTGCATTTATCTCCAGAACACACACACAATAGCTTCAAAACCATCTCTTCCTATCTTTCCTGAATTAACAAGACAGGAGCCATACTTCAGGCCATAAACTTATCTTCAGCTCAGGTCTGAAAGATTACTGATATAAATAACTGGCTTGGTTAAACTGACTGTGCCTTTCTGTGAACACTCAGGTTTGTGTGACACTGACCAAAGCTGGGTTCAGGATTAGGAATACTAATGTCCCCTTCTCAGAGCAAAGACATTAAACACAAATGTGTTCTTTCAGTCTTACCTTTGTGCCTGCTAGATCAACATGAAAATTTGCAGCTCTGTAGCATTTATGTGAGATGAAACTCAGAGGGGTAGAGTACCATCCCTTCACTCTTTCTGACAGGTTGGCATAGAAATACAATAAGAATTCTTGTTATTTTGCATCAGCTCTGCTAAAAGCCATGCATGAAAGAGATTAAGAAAATTAATGACAAAGTTAGGAATGAGAACTCTTTGTGTCTTCAGAAAGTTCAGTGTTAGCACAAAATCTGACCTTAAATCTGAAGATGCCATCTAAACCTGCTTCTCATGGTGGCCTTCTATGATGGGGCTATGAAACTGATGGAAAGGGGCAGAGCGGTTGACGTCATCTACCTGGAATTGTGTAAAGCCTTCGACACTGTCCCACATGACATCCTTGTCTCTAAATTGGAGAGACATCAATTTGATGGGTGGACCACTCGGTGGATAAAGAACTGGCTGGATGGCTACACGCAAAGAGTTGTGGTCAATGGCTCGATGTCCGGCTGGAGACCGGTAACAAGTGGTGTCCCTCAGGGATCAGTGTTGGGACCGGTCTTGTTCAACATCTTTGTCGGTGACATGGACAGTGGGATTGAGTGTGCCCTCAGAAAGTTTGCCGATGACACCAAGCTGTGTGGTTCGGTTGATATGCTGGAGGGAAGGGATGCCATCCAGAGGGACCTTGACACACTTGTGAGGTGGGCTGACGCCAACCTGATGAAGTTTAACCATGCCAAGCGTAAGGCCCTACACCTGGGTCGGAGCAATCCCAGGCACAGCTACAGGTTGGGCAGAGAAGAGATTCAGAGCAGCCCTGCAGAGAAGGACTTGGGGTGTTGGTTGATGAGAAAATGAACATGAGCCTTCTTCAGTGTGCACTCGCAACCCAGAAAGCCAACTGTATCCTGGGCTGCATGAAAAGGAGCATGACCAGCAGGTCGAAGGAAGTGATCCTGCCCCTCCACTCTGCTCTTGGGAGGCCTCACTTGGAGTACTGTGTGCAGTTCTGGTGTCCTCAACATAAAAAGGACATGGAAGTGTTGGAACAAGTCCAGAGGAGGGCCACGAGGATGATCAGGGGACTGGAGCACCTCCCGTATGATGACAGGCTGAGAAAGTTGGGGCTGTTCAGCCTGGAGAAGAGAAGGCTGCGTGGAGACCTCAGAGCAGCCTTCCATTATCTGAAGGGGGCCTACAAGGGTGCTGGGGAGGGACTCTTCATCAGGGACTGTAGTGACAGGACAAGGGGTAATGGGTTCAAACTTAACCAGGGGAAGTTTAGATTGGATATAAGGAAGAAATTCTTTACTGAGAGGGTGGTGAGGCACTGGAATGGGTTGCCCAGGGAGGTTGTGAAAGCTCCATCCTTGGCGGTGTTCAAGGCCAGGTTGGATGAGGGCTTGGGTGGCATGGTTTAGTGTGGGGTGTCCCTGCCCATGGCAGGGGGGTTGGAACTGGATGATCTTAAGGCCCTTTCCAACCCTAACTATTCTATGATTCTATGATTCTATATAGACTACTAACTACTACCTAAAGGTGTGGTCTGTAGCCTAGAGAAATGTTGCTTAGACAGTCATAAATTCAATTTTACTAATAAGAAGTAATTAGGATTTGGAAAAGAACTCAATGAAATCTGTGAATTGAAAGCCAGTGGGTTAGTGAGCTAAGCTTCACACATGCTGGCCATTTTTATTTGTTACTATATGCGAGAAATGTGCCACTTCTTGTAACTGTGTGGCTTTCTGTCTTCCACTGGTAATTATTACTCATCCACTGACAGCTGCTTTCTGGCTTTAGCCTTAGGCTCAGCACATACTGCTATCACTTTGACTCAATAGTGCTGTCCTGCTTTGACTTTTGCCAAATTGTGTGTCATATATGCTAAAAAATCTTTGCAGTTAAGTGAGAAGGGGGGAAAAAACCAGAAGGGTAACTGGTTTGTATGGTAATGTAGAAATAACAATAGCTGTAACGTATATAGATGGACATATGTACGTATAACCCCTGCAAAATATTACAGCCAACATCAACTGCAGCTCACTCAAGAGGTCACTCTAATGTAGCTAGGAGAGTCACAAGTATCTGTGCTTGTGTACAAGTACACTCCATCATTCACAAGGATACTTGCCACCATGGTGCTGGCACCTTTGTGGTTTCCTCTCTGAGTAACCAAGTGTTTGTTTTAACGGAGCACGGAAAGGTATCCCATCTTTTCTGAGTTATGTGTCTGACAAATTATATGGGGCCAGAAGCATATTCTTGGTGTGGGTCAGAAGACACCTGTGCCCACACTGGGATCCCTTTCTGTTACTGTTTCTCTGCAACCATGAAAATAAAGAAGTTCCCAGTTCTGTGATTTGACAAGTGGGAGACAGGACATACCTTGTGTTCAAAATGAAAGTCTGGATTCAGAGTCCAGACTTTCTTTGGGGAAGCCTACAGGTCTGTGTGCTCAGATGAACCTGTGCATTCTGCTGTGTATCTACCCTGTCTTCCAACAGGCATCCCCAGTGTGAAGGGACAACCACCAACAATCAGTCCTAAGAGGTAATGGTGCTGAATGACTCTTTAGCAATTATGCTACAGTATGAGCAACGGGATGAAGCTTATATGCAACCAAAACAGCGTCACTTATATGACATCTCAGAAAGAATATTTCCTGAAGTGGTCTAATTACAGGGCTGATGTCTGAAATTTTTGCAAGAAAAGTGCCATTAATTGTCTGAAACCAAGTGCTCAAAGCATTATCTAATATCAAATATTCTAATTCCCATGTCAGAATGTGCTGGGGTTTGACTCAGCAGTCAATCAGATATTAATAACTTCTTCATAGCTTATGGTACAACTGCAGGTCTAAGTTAGTGAAATACCTACAGAAGGCAATGAATACCTCTGACGGAGGCTGAATTTGGCTTGATCTAGATGCAGAATTTAGTTAATAAATGTAATTCTTCACATTCTTTAATATCATAAAAAATTGTCAGTGTTACAATCAGTGCAGAAAAAAGTTTTCTATGTTGTGATTTGTGATGCCCTGATATTCAGCAAATACAAGAAAATGAGGAACGAAATGAATAGTTATAGTTGCATCCCCCAGGTGAATCTGCCCTGATTATCTAGTTGCAGGACAAAAACTCTAAGGAATATCACTGCTTCCCCCAGTTTAACCACTAATCAAAGGTGTCTAAGCAATAACCTCAGTCATGCGACATCTCAGTTAGAGCTTTATGTTTGTTTGATTTTACCTCCATTTTTTTAGGAGATCCTCATGACTTCAGTGATCAAATACTGTGTTTATGTTTGTGAAAATTATATCAAGTTTATCCTGATATTGACAGAAAGACGTGATTTGAAAAACTTTGACAGTCCTCAGATGTTCATTATTACTTCTTTCACTGACAGACTTGGACACCTTAATTACAGAAGCATGTTATTGTGGCAGGCACTTTATAAGTATGGAACAAAAAAGTGGCCTCTGCTCCCAAAATATTGGACAAGAGAATGGTAAAACTGAAAGAGCCTCTTAGGAATACAGGGAACAACAAAACACTGTTGGTTATTGCTGTTGTTAATATATTGACAGGCTTTCTGTAAAGGTGTTATGGTAAATAAGAGCTTTAAGGGGGGATATAAAGCAGAATGCTGAGATGTTATGGCTCTTGTTTATAGGAAAGGCCAATGAAAGCCCAGGAGAATAAGTACAGTGGAAAGTACAAAGTGATTGAAAATTTCACAAGCTGATAATGCAGGTGAAATGCCATATGCCAACTGGAAGTTAGAATTAACCTCTTGACAGCAAGTGAGAAATTATGTACAGAAGCAATCCTGAGCTATGACTGTCTTTTGCACTTGATGTGAGAGACAACAGGCAGAGGGTGAAGAGATGAAGGAAAAAGGGAGATAAACCCAGGCTGTCTATCAAGAAAAATGTTGTCTGAAAGTAAAAAGGATGTCACAGAAAATGAGACACAAAGAGGTGAGAGGAAAGGTGAGGGTTTTCCTGTGTGGACACATGTGAAAAGCCATATTGTGCCTCAAGGAAGAGCCAATCAGACTTACAGTGTGGGTGCTGAGAGCCTGGGGAGACCTCTGTATCACATATGTCACATAAGTTTGCTGGGCTAGATGTAAACAAGCAGGATGGTGGCTACCCAGAGACTGACCTCATGGAGCAGGAGCTGGGAGGAAGGCTCAGTGAAAGTCCTTACTTCAGATCCACCAGAGAGACCCAGGAAAAAAGGCTGTGGAGATTGGATTTGTGTTTCAAATTAAGATATCCAGAAACTGTTTTGACCACTGAATTTATCCTTACTGCGGCTGAAACAGTACATTAAAGCCTTCTATATCAGTTGCCAACTTGCCAGCATTTCAGTCTTCATAACTGCTAATTTAAATCTCCCTTCAGAACTTTGTGTTATTTTTTTAAGGGTATAAGCATACTGGAAAATCAGAACTCTTTATATTCTCCAGTCTTCCTTTAAAAGATGTTTTTTATGCCTTTTTTTTTTTTATCTGATGTCTTTCTCTCCCCACCCCCCCCCATCCACAGCAATTCTTCTGGTTCTGATTTTATCTATTTATGCAATATCCTCTTCCAGCTGTCTTGTCCAGATGATTCACTAACAACTGGACTAATGGTCCTCTCCCTCCTTAGCAGCTGAGAAGGCGAGAGAATGAAGAGGTCAGGCCATCAGCTGCTGCAAATTGGTGCCGCACCATTGGTTTAATTGAAAGAGTGCCAGTTTACACCAGTCAAGAATCTGAGCCCAGGGCTCAGTTCAATCTGAGCACAAGCAAAGCACAACCCCAATCTGTTCACCCACCTAAAGTTTGTTATCTAAAATACGTTAAAACTAAAGTTGGGTACGTATTGGCTCTTCATGAGGAGTATGCAATTAAGGAAGAGACAAAAGCATCAGCTTCGAAAGATCTGTTCTCTTTCTGATGACCCTCTCAAAGACAGCAGCATCTTTACACTTTATATATGCACATTAGGTTATGAAGAAAAAAGAAAAATCAGAAAAACCAGTAAGATCTAGTACACTGTCACAGCTCCATTAACTTAGTATAACAATGCGTCTTTTACACTTCAGTTTGCTGATGGTAACACTGTTTTTGGTTCATAGCACATATATTTTGCATTAGTGCTTTTGCAGGCTAAGAAACAGATTGTAGCTGCAAACATTAAGTGACTTTGGTAACCCTGCTAAGGGTTTTACACCTAATGATTTAGAACAACAGACTTGAGACTTTTTTTTTCTATTAGCTTCTGGAAGGACTAGAGATAGTATCTGATCTGAACTCTTTGGTCTAGCCTTTCCTTTTCAATGTCTACTAGAGTGTGACCATATCACAATACATTGTGTCTGAACCGCAGTAGTATTTCTTTAGTTTACTGTAGAGAATTAGATCACCAGCTTCTCTTGCCTTTGTGGCACATTCTGTTTATTCCTATTGACTGAGTTAAATAATGAAGAAAATGTAAAGTCATATACTAGATTTCATTTTAGTTTATTTTTAACTAACAAAAGTACCAAACTTCACTGTATTCAATGCAGGCTCACCTTTTTTGAAAGTTGTCAAGACTGGACCATGGATAGGAAAATGGTAGACACTTTGATTTTGACATCTGCATTGAGAAAGCAGAAAGGATATTACAAATTAGGGAGAAGGAGGAAGAATGATAATAGAAAAAAATCCTGAGGGTCTGTTTCCTTTTTTTCCTTTTTTTTTTTTTTTTTTTTCTTTCTTTTGGCAAAAAACTGCTACAGAAACAAATGTAGATGAGGGGGGCACTGAGCCATATAGAAGTGAGTAATTATCTACTGTTACAGGCCTTATTATCTCTCCAAATGTTTGCTAAAATTTCTATTGGGCAACCATCTGGACCCTGAGCTTTAACAGTGGATACAGAGTGGATTGTTGCTTTAACTTCCAGATAGGAAAATTTCTTACTTTAATTCTTTCCTGTCATCCTGTGTTAAATAATTTAGTTGAATGTCTCCTAGATAGCTTTCTGAGTCCTCAGAGTAAGTGTATTCTAGGTGATATCATCGTATGAAATATTCTTTGAAAGTATATGTATATATTTTTTTTTATCACTAGAGGATCTGAGGACACTTTGCCATCTGTTGTAAGGGTTTGCTAATGCACGTATTTTCTCCTCTATCCGTCTCTTTCTCTTTTTAAATTACTAGGCTTAATAATTTGCCTAATTGGTAGCCTCCCCTTACATCTCAAATTATGTACAATGCATATTGCTTTAACGTCTTCTCCAAGCATGAAGCCTAGCACTTCTCCTCTAAGAATTTCCATTGTTACTTCATTACTGTAGTTTTCAACAGCAAATATAATTTCCTTCATTCAGGCTGTGATAAATAATTCAATAACATGTCATCAATAACTATAGACCAGTTGCTTAGCTTGAAAAGTGTAGTTTGCTGTGAAAGTCATAGCTATCAATTATGCACCTATCTTCCACGGAATATTTCAATTAAGTATTATAATCATAACAACAATAAATGATCTTTGCTCTTAGGAAGGATATTTCATTGACATAAGTTTGCAACTGTTATTTTTTTTTTCCCCTAATTTCCTCACAGGCAGTGTAAAACACTGAGTTTTTACTGCCTTGAACAAAGTCACAGTACTGCATGAACAGCATAATCAGAAATATCAGTCACCTAATGTTCTGCACTTGCCTTTGGATATTTTCTGCCAAACAATGGAATGGCCAAGCCATGAGATTTCTCTCGTGACGCTGAATCCATATTGCTCTCCCCTACTAAGTGGTGTCTTTCAACTCTCCCCAGTTTTGAGCAGCACACTGAACCTGTAATGGGACTGCATCACATTTGAATTTACTTTTTGAAATACAGCCCTCAGGCAGTCTCTGCGTTCCTCGAGCTGAGCAGAGGTATGGGTAAAACAAGTTCTTGATTTACCTGCCAATAAGTGTCCAAAGCACTTCATGACTGACAGTCTGCAGAGAAGCAGTAGGATCCCACCGGAGCTAAGAGGATTCAGTTAAATCACCCTTCCAGTCAAGGGTAGGACTGTTCCAGGAGCAAAGAGAAGAACTAAGTCCTTGCAGTGTCCTCGATATCCCCCACACCCTTGTCCTGAGTAAGGAGAGGTGGGTGTGCTCTGCATGTGGTGCATGATTATCCTCCATCTTTGTCCTGGCTCCTCCCACCATCACCTGCAACTGAAGGGAAACAGATAAGGTGCATACTTTTGTCTTCTCCTAAGTCAGAAATCTATTATAAAGTGATAGTGAATGGTAATATTCCAGACATAATGCCATTTTCCTATTCCTGTCATTCTGTGGTTTTTTCCACTTTCTGTATTTCCAGTGTTTTGGGTGCTTTTTTTTTAATCCACTTTCTCTTGTTCCTTCTGGCCAGGCTGACTCTTCTGGCATTAATTATTTCTTGGAATTGCTTGCTCTTATAATATTTTTCCCTTTGTGGCTTCAATATTTCATAAGCTTGGATTAATCTAGCTTATCTGAGATCTTTTTGTTACAATATGTAAATAAAAATAACATTTCAGGAAAAGGTTAATATTTCCAAACTGGCTTTTCCTTTTCACATCATGTTTCAAATTAGATCTTTGAAGTTATGGTGCATCTCTCACTAACTTTGTTTGAAGTAGTTGAATATTTGGGAGTTCTGAAAATCAATAAACAGAGATTTTAAAATCTTGACCTGAAACATACAAAAAGGAAAGTGTGAGTCTAAGAGGAGGGATGGAGAGAAGTGTCCAGGGGACACCGTATGACTGTGAAATACTCATGAGACGGGGACTGAGAGGAAATATATTTGCCTGTATGATAAATAATTCCAAATGGGAAAAGAAACTGATGGCATGACTTCATAGCTTTTAATTTATATGCTTCTAAGACTTACTTTAAACTCTTAGAGCAGGAAAATCAGTGCTTTTTCTTCCAGAGCATCTCCAACCCACTACTGAAAGCCACAAGCAAGGACACATTGCAGCAGTTCACAAGAAGGCTGATCTTTTAATAGTGGCAATGACACTAATGGGAATGAATGGGAATGGTTTGAGCAAGCACTTGCTGATGGTCTTATGAAGTATGCAAACACATTATGGTAGCTACAGAGAGGAAATAGGAAAAAGTGTCACTGTAGCAGCTGAAAGGACTCTGCAATAGAGAATAGAAATTGCTATGGCAGATTAAAATTTCAATTGCTTTAACCCTGTCTCTTATAGTATCTAGTACCAGAAGATTCAGTCTAGGAAACACAAATATTACTTTATTCCTAAAATCTCTTTAGACGAAACTTACAAGAAGCATGTTTATAAAACTCACAGACTTTTCTTCCCTCTAAATACCATCCTTCCTCCTCAAGTCCTCCTGATCCCACGATATCACTTGGCAGTTAGTCACAGAGATTAATACAAAGGAAGGTGAAAGCAACACATTAGTATATGAAGAGGAGAGTGACCTCTGCTTTTTGGGAGTGTATGCATATACACTTATATAAGCATATACAAACAGTCCGTATACCCAAAAGGAGAGAGCAACACCAGTGAGCAGCCCAAGGACATGTAACTAGCTGTATGGTCACATATGCTATTTGCAGAAAAACATGAACCCAGGCACTTCTAGCATCAAATAATTTGCCTTAAAATAAGTGCTATCATTTAAACCTAACCTCTCCTAGATTTCATCATTATGTGCTTGGAACTTTCTGATTGCATACTTGTCTTTTTCATCACTGTCTTGCTACTGGGAAAAAAACGGATGTGCTTATTACAAGGAGAGTTTTGGAGCTGTGGCATGTTGCAAACCCAGAATCCATTAGTTGATTTGTCCATTTTTCCTTCTTTCTCTGTCTCTTGTTTCCCTGTATTTAATGTCCCCTCAGAAATGCAGATATGGCCTGCCCAAGGCATCAGCATAAAGGACATACAGGCTGAATATGGGAAGCTCAGCACATTTTTAAATGAAAAAGAATATCTGCAGTTTTGCTAGCTGGGATAAAAATGTCAAGAGCTGTGTATTCTCATGCTTCAGGGCATAAACTGATCAGTATCTAGGGTCAGGTACAGTCCAACATGCCACAATAAGGAGCCTTTCACAGAGTTTTAAACTTTCTCTGGGAGCAGCTGATTTTGGCTGCTGACAGACATGGTAGATTGGGTGGTCCATTGGCTGGATGAGGGATGGGAAGTGCGGATGTTCTGTTACAATATAATTTAACACAGAAAAATCAATGTAGTTTGAAATTCCACTTGAAGAGAACATTTGCTTTCTTTTCCTTTTTATTTTTAAGGTAGGATCCCCCTCTCTTTTCTCTGATTTAGCAGGATATTTTAGCAAGGAAGGCCTCTATCTAAAAGTCTTTCTCTTGACTCTTTGAAGCACCTTATCAGGCACCTTTCTGTCCTGTTTATCCAAGCCCTGAAATGTTTTTGTTTGCTTTTAGTCCTATAAAACAGTGCAGAAATATTTTTCTTGTGCCCTTTAACTTTAGATGTGGTGAACTGCAGACAGAAGGAGGGAAGAGGTGATGTGAGAGTTCAGTTTTCCTGCCTTTTCTAGATATTAGAGGACAGTCTCTGCAGGTAGCTGCTCTCCTAAGTGATGCTGGCTGGACAGCCTAAATGATGGCATGTTGAAATTTCATATGAAGCTGAATGATTTCCATATCTGCAGATCCTCTTCAGTGGCATTAGTTATGCTAATAAAGTAGTGCGACTTTTCTGGCAGTGCTTGAGGCAGCTGCCAAGCTGTGACTGAAGACTCTATCTGGGGAAATAACTCAGCAAGTAAAATTCAGATGGCCAGCAACCTGCTCGGGTTCCTGTTCCTCCACCAGAGCTGTGTATAAACTGTATTGTTGGGCATATAATAATCTGTGCCTAACTCAGACGCAACCCTGCTGGCATCTCAGACATTACCTTGCAAAGCTCTTTAGGACACCCCAAGTGTTTGCTTAATTTACGTGTCGATAGGCATTTCTATGACATCCATCGCCAGCATGCAGAAAAGGCTGGCAAAGTTATTAGGGTAGCAAGATGAAAACAAAAGAGAGAGTCAGTCTGCACATTGCACCAGATGAGCCCACCAGCTGCTGGAGGAAGAAGCATGTGCCACTCCAATAGTGAAAGGAGGCAGGGTGAATGCAAGATGAATCAGGTTATGAAATCGCACCCCTTTCTTTGCACAGTGATGGGGGCCAGAGCCAAGCTGGGTGGGAGGACAGGAATGAACCACAGAATTCAAATCCAACCCTTTATCCCTAAGGAAAGCCCCTGGAAATGTGTAGTGCTCTGAAAATCAAAGGACAAGCAGTCTTGTCTGTATGAGAAATCCCTCTCTACAGGAAAGAGCTACACCCCAAGTCTCAGCCGGATAAACTCTGCTTTTTCAGAAACTAAGTTTTCTTGGTCATGTTTTACAGTTTTATACTTGCTTAGATACAGAGTTTAAAATTAATCAGGGAAGTCTAAAGAAGGAATAATCTTCTGTCAGCTGTTCTCTTGGTTTCTCTAAAGATTTTGTTCATATCATTGTGCTCCAAGAGTGTTCTTTATGAACAGTGTCCCATAGGGAGCAGTTAGGAGAAGGTCAATTGTGAATTTTCTATATGTTTAGGAGATGCTATTCTTTCATTCATCTACTTAAGACAATCATTGGTCTTCTGCTCAGGCTGGTTTATAAACAACTTATTTAATAAGTGATGTTTTTATGGTGTCTAGGATTAATTTTTTCTCCCCTTAGACAATTTGAAGTAAAACAGATGAGGCAGTATGACAATTGCCCTGCTGAGTGCCCTTCTCTTTGGGACAAGGCATCATGTTTTTATTTCCTCATGGCTTTCTTGGCTTTGTGGTGTTGTATCTTGCCCAGGTAAAGGAGGACATAAATTTTATGATCACAGAATCATTTAGGTTGGAAAAGACCTTCAAGATCATGAGTCCAACAGTTAACTTATTTCACCTTTTCTTCCAACATGTTTTTAAGAAGGAAAATACTATTTCATTTCCTTAGGCTTGCAAATACAATGGTGGGGAAAAAACATCCTTACAGACCTCTTAGTGAATCAGCCTAACAGATTCACCTCAAGTTTCCAGACATTCGAGACAGAGATTTAAGGTAAGTACATAATCTGTCCATCCAAGAGAGTTTGTAATTCTCTGTATCTGTTACAGAGGCAGAAGTGCTTGTACTAACAAAATAGTCAAGCACATAGTGAATCATAAAAATTTCTAAAGAAAGTTTCATATAGAAACAGTTCTCCAACAGAAAAAATACCCACCACCTCAAAAAAACATCCCAACAATATCCCTTTTCCTCAAATAAAATAGATATCTTCCCCTGGAAAATAAAACAGCAGTGCAATATTGTCCTAACCTTTTCCTACCCATAGCCCTGTAACACCATACTGCCATTGCTAACTGGAGGCCTTAAGCTTTGTGTTAGGTTTGCAAGACCTCAAGACCTGACAAGACAGGTCTGTTCTGTCTGAACTTTTCTTGGCATGCCCACAGCTTTCTTTTTACTTGGTTTAGCTGTAACTGCAATTTTTTGTAATGATCAAAGGGCTATGGCTAATTTGTTTTATTTCTGTTTATCTTGGTATGCTACCAACATGGTTTTTCAAGTCTAACATGTAGAGAAATGCAGTCCTGGTATGACAACAGAGACCTTAAGAAGTGGGAACGTGCAATGTAACATAGTACTGTACAGGTATGGGGTGGTAAGAGTCATGGGCTGGCACTAATTGCATGGGTATAAACAATGCATTCAGTGTCAGTTAAGGAAATATAGACCTGGAGATGGATTAAACTATTATTAGGGAAAACAGAGGAAATTAAGAAATAATATCTATGTGAAAGGTATATCTAGTACGTTTGGATGTGTAGCTGCAAATAAATGAAGAAACAGCAAGATGGAAAAGTTAGGACGCATGTAAGAATGACCACAAATGGATCCGAAAGTCAAGAAGAAACCACCAACATCACCACCATGTTCTTACTGGCAAAGGAGTCCAGATGTTGACAACTCACCATGAGCACCACCACCAGGATGAAATCACTGGCCTTGGGACCCTGCAGAGTGGGACATGAGTGGGCATAACCCCAGGAAAAGGGGAGACAAACTTAAGTGTGTGTATGGCATTCTTAACCACATCATTATTAGTGCTAAATCTTTTCCTGCATAGAAGTATTCTTTCTTTTTCCAGACTAGTTAGATCAAGACTGATAAGAATTAGACAACTGAGATTTTATTAGTAGGGGAGAAGCCGCTGCCCAAGCACTCACAGACCATCCAAGGAGCTGAGACTTTAACTTCTAGGACCAGAGACCCTTTGCAGCAGGCAACTCCAGTATGCTGACTGGTGCCCCTTTTTACCCTCCCTCCTTTAGGCTCAAGCCCATGTTTCCCACAACAGAGTCTAAGACATCAAATTCCAGGGAAAAATAACTTAAGAATAACTTAAGAATTGACTGGTACAGCAAAAGGGGCAACTCTGTCTGGGTGCCTCTGGAGAAAGACCCCCAGAAGAGAAATCCCTGTGCAATTATATGCCCTTAGTATTTATGCGCCTGCCTTCCATGTTTTTTTAGTCCAGTGGTGATTTTTGGTCTGGAGTCTTCTAATATCTTACTGGATTCTTTCTCCATCTCCATAAAGCAGGCCATTAACTGTTCTTATCTTGTCGATTTGCAGCTCATTCTATTTAAAACTTATTTATGCTAAACAACTAATATCTCTCAACACTATTATACTAACGATAAACTCTTGGCTTTATATTTAAGATATGCTTACTCTTTGCCTGTAAATAACATTCTGAGAGTAACATACTTTCACAACCAACATTTGCTATAATTTTTCACTGTTTGAAAGATGCACTTGATAACCAGTTTAAGCTGATGAAAGACAATAAAAGGGATGGTCCTGTCCTGTTACCCTTTGCCCAGTACTCCTGGCTAGATATTTCCTCATTATCAGTTGTGCCGTTTCTCTGTTTTGTGTAAACCCATGGTCCCTAACAGAGCTGAAAATTCCTCTTTATGGAGACTGGCTTTCATCTGTGTTATGCTCAAAACCTCATTTATGGGCCAACAATAAATACATGTATATTATATAAAGTCAAGAATTTATTGTTAGCAAAATCAAAATAGTAACAATCTGATCAGAGACTCCTTGTTCATCTATGTCTAATTGCACAGAGACAAAGAATACTACCATGCACGAAAAGCTTCATTATAATAATAACAATATAGCAATGGCAATATTGTATTATATGACTACCAGAGTTACTGTTGCCTCAGTTTCCTATGTTCAAAGTCAAAATTACCAGTATTAGCCCCAAAATGCTACTGCTGAAGCCTTTCAGAAGCAAGTGTACTTAGCATGCACACATTCAGAATTGTGCAGCTGCCAAACTAGTTGCAGATATGATAACTTTGAGTGACTGAAGAAGGATAAAGACAGGAATGAGGAGTCAAGGAGAGAAGGAACCTTACAAGTCAGCTTTGTTACCCAAAAATAAGTGTGACACTGAACCTCAGACTTATTGTTTGCTGCTCATTATATGTTATTCCATTCTTCCAAAGAGTTCAGTTATCCACTGGGAGAGCAATAAGATGCAATTTTTAGTCATCCAATCAGTGAACATATGATTTCAGGGACACAACACAGTTTAAAAAATAACAGAGAATGAATAGGTGAAGTGAATAATTCATGAGTGATCCATAGGTTGCAATTTGTTTGCATAAACTATTTGGTAAATACTTACGAGTAACTATCACATTCATAGTAATCAGGAATGGTTTGGGAACAAAGGCTAAATGCCCTGAATTATTTATTCCCCAGGAATGATTCAGATCTTTCTCGTGTGTTCTCTGGAGCCTCTCTCAGTGTCACATTATCAAAAGGTACTGTACATTAAGTGGAAGTTGGCTGTGTCCCAAGCAGGACAGAGTGTGAGTGTTTGAAGTATAACCTGTGATGTCTAGAGAAAACCTTGCCTCCCTCCAAACTGAGCTGCAGAGACCAAGGCACAGATGTGCTGTGTGCTGGGCTCCAGCATTCAAGCTGTTTCCTACAAGCAAGACCTGATAAAAATCAGTGCTGAAGCATATGCGATGGAGAGAGAAGTTAAAAAAAAAAGCAAACAAACAACCAAAAAAAACCCACCAAAACCACAAACACCAAAACCCTCCAAACCCAACAAATAAGACAAAATATGTAAAGTTATTTGGAGAAAACACAACTTGAAAAATAATAAATTACTGTTCATTAATTAAAATATGCGAAGAATGCTTGAGTTTTATAGCTCCACGGCAAATGGAAAAAATCTAGTCTTGCTCTTTATTGTTTCATGTGTAAATAATAACCAAACAGTTTATTTTTTTCTTTTCTCTTGTTTTTTTGTTTAAAGCTGGCTATTTTCTGGGGTTTGTAGTTTGTTTCTGTTCATATTAGCTTTTGAGGTCTTATCTTCCCTGCTTTCCATGACGACTCTACAGATGGCAAAAGAACAATAGCAATCAAATTTTGAAATCTAAGGCACTGAATATAAGATTACTTTGTTGGATTTTAGCCCAGCGTTATGAAATTTTGCTCTCATTTTCAAAGTCGGGAGGTTCTTATGTTATAATATATTTACCAGACCACAGTCAAGTATGTTCATGGGCACATACAGAGAAATTCTCCTTTTCTTCATAGTTTAATATTATTGTGATAAATTTCTTTCAAATTCAGCTGACCAAGAACAGTTTGGATAAGTGTCTTCTTGATTGTGTCTGCTAGCAGAAGAGCTATTCCCTCTTCAGTATAACTGAAGCAGTTTTTTCATTGATTTGAATGCATTGATTTTTTTTCTTTGTACAACAGGTACTTAATTTCAGTCGGATTTTTCAGATTTTGAGTACGAACAAGAAAATGATAATAAAGCTCCCCCATTGCTGATGGTTTCTTTAGGGAGTATTTTCTCCCTGTCTATTACAATAAAGGTAGTTATTTTCCTTACTTGCTGAAGTTTTCCTGAATAAAAGGCCAGCCTTGGCTACACGGGGAAAAAAACCCTTACAACTAAGAAACATTTCCTCCCAATCAGTCTATTGAAATGCACTTTGCACCTTTGCAAAAGAGGAGCTCTGAACCACGATGAATAGGCCTTGATTTTGCAGTTCTAAGTGATAATTGAGCCAGAGTCATTGCCAACTTGCTTGTTTTTCAGTGGGGTTGTATCTAGCCAGGTTCCATAAAACAGGTACAGGACAGCCAGAAAAATCCTTCACAGGCAGTCACCAGAATATCCAAATTTTAAAGACAAAATGAGAAAGTAAGCAATAGAATTTGAGTCAAACTATACATTTCATATAGGTTAACTAAAGCATTCACTATGGATAAGTTTGGGGATTTTCTGGGGTTTTGTTTTTTTGGTTGGGTTTGGTTTGGGTTTTGTGTGTGTGTGGTTGCTGTTCTTTTGCTGTGGGGAATTTTTTTGCTTGTTTTCTTTGGAAAGTGATAATGTAGCTATATTTTACCATGAAATATTAGTTTGAAATAGAACAATGCACATCAACATTTTAAGATAAAAATGTGGATTTCTGTGGTTTGGGAGAACTCTTCTGTCACTTCCAGGAGTGCTTAAAACAACTTGATAATGTTTGCCAAATTCACAGATTAATTTGTATGCCTGAAAGTATCTTCCTGATTTTTTAAACCAGAGTGTCTTTGCAAATCCATTTAATTTAATGTGTGACCCTCACTGTGTTCAAAGAAAATAAGGAAATCATGGAGTTCAAAGGAAATTTTCTGTAAGACGCCATTTGCTAAGCCTTCTTAATTAGTGTTAGTGATCTGTAGAGTTCTTGTTTTGAATAAGCATCTGTGCTATTATTTTTACTGCATTATTTCCTTAAGTAAACATTGCTAAAGATTTGAAGAATAATTTTTGTAAAATAAAATTCCAGAATATGATATTAACTGTAATTTTTTTAAGTATACATCTTTCTTTGAACCACTGTATGATACAAGGCCTCTGCAAGTTTTTATAGTTGCTTAGAAAAAGAAAAAGAAAGATTTATGAAAGATTTATGATTTATGAGGAACACTTTCAAATCATATTAAATGGAAACGGAACTTACTGAGTTCTTCAGTCTTACAATGAATGATTTGATCTGATATGAGAGGAGGAAAGTAAGAAGTCCAGTCTTAGGAAAAGAAGTCATGATTTTCCTCCTACCCTCTAATACTAACTTACTAAGATTTTTTATAAATTCCTTTTATATAGCCACAATACATCAGCAGGCTTTGGCACAGCAAAACCAAAATCTTGGCTTGAAACAAGGACTAAATAGGATCACTGGTGGGAGCGTCTCCAAAGATGGGGGCACTGCAGGCTGGGATGGGAAGTAGAGTGCATTGGAGACAGTCCCTGATAAACCAAATGATAAATAAGAGGTAGGTCAGGGAGAAGTGCCCTGGAACTCCTAATTTGGAGTTCCTAATTTGCTTCCTATATCTTTAACCATCCGGTTTTCTGAGCAGGCAAAAATTAAAATTGTGAGTAGCTGCAGGGATATAAATCTACATCAGTAAAACTCCATCTTGCTGACCACAGCCTTATGCAGCTATTGCTGAATTAAACACTTTGAAAACAGTGGAAGCCTGATTTACCTGTCAGAAAATGTTAAAACTCTTGGCAGAGCCAAAATTAGAAATTAAAAAGGCCTATTTTACTCTACCTTCTGCAGTAGTGCTGAACCTTTAATTTTCATAATCTGTGCAGCTTTAAATTCAACATTTATTTTTAACACATATATTTTAATGAAACATGAAATATAAAATGGAACTCCAGTCTGCCTCCTATGAGCATGGAGAGAAATCCTAATTACCTGTTTCAAAAGTGTGAAGCTCTTTCTAATTTTCCAGCAGCCAGGTTCCTTAGACAGCACTCAGTATTATAACTATTTATGCCAATTGTGCTATTTCATGCATAAAATTACCGCATTATTGTTGGAATAGATGCTGGAGAGATATCTAAGCAGGGTGTAATCACTTCAATTTCTATCAAATTGTGCTTCTGAAAGGTATCATAAATTTTATTAGAAAGCAAGAGGCTAATGGAAGCCAATCAGTGTTAATGCTGATAAAATTGCTTGTATTTTACATTATAAAATGGGGAGATATTTTTATGGGAAGGATCCCTTTTGTTTTATAAAGAGTGTATCATGGAAACTAGGGTAAAATGAAACAACAAAGGTAGTCGGTAAACCTGTTTCTGGTGCTGGCTTAGCTTAACAAAAACTTTGTGTCTCAAGGTGCTTTCTGATCTTTGATGATGCAAGACAGATGCCACAAACATTGTGCTGGCTTGCACAGGACTTTGCAATGACGGTGTGCATCTCTGATGAAAATATTAATGTTCCAAATGTTATTTGGTCTTTTATTGTTCAAGATAATTGTTTTCTATTAGGCTGACTATTGAATCTGTGGAGAGGGATAATTTTTACGACTCCCCAGCTTATTTTTAAGGCCCCACAGTGAAAGGATTAGAGCGTATTTTGATATGGAAAGGATGAGGATCCAGAGACTGGGATGAGAAAACGGAGCTTTACCCATCAAGAAGTAATTGAATGCAATTTAAAGAAATTGGTCTACTTTGATGGCAAATTAGAAGTTCTTTTTTTACCTGTTAATAAAATTTTGTACTTAACAGAACCACATTCATGCAGTCATTTGCAAAACAGCTGGCTCAGATTAATTTCTCTTTTTTTGACTGCATTAGGCAATGATAGTTGTTTCTGTCCTATAGGCAGGAAACTGAGGCACCAAAAGGTGATAGGCCAAACCCTAGAGGGAATTTGTGGTAGACTTCGTACTGGAAAAGGAGAAAGTGATTCACAGGTAGTAGCATTTGGTGAGTGCACTGTTTATTTACAAACAGTGTGTGGCTTTTCATGCCTTGGCACTGCAGAGACAGCACTGTTTCAGCCTCTGAAAATCCCAGTTCAAACATCTGCTTTGCCTGACACAAATGCTTAGCTCCATCTGTAACATACACTGTCATTTCTTTTAAAGCAAATATTTACACCACTGCTTTTCAGGCTGTTATTGGTAGTATCATTAATATTATTAACATTATTTGCACTGTAGCCACAAAGCCCCCTCCAAGATGGGGCATTTTGTGTCACACACTGTACAATCACGTGGCGAAGCAGGGTCCCAGTGCTGTTGGATTAACAACATAAATATCTAAGACAAACAGGGGCTGGAGGAAACTGCCCTGGATATGGAGAGCAGGCAGCTTTTCCTGTGTTTAAGAAGGCAGATGAGAGGTACCACAGCTAGAATCAGTTCACAACTTTGCCACCAATTTTCTGTATAATATGTTGCTTAATCACCCTACATTTCCTCAGATTTCCACAGGAGTAATGCCACCAATTTATTCCAGATATTTTCAGATCTACAACTGCTGGTGCTTAGACCCAGCTTGAGCTAATGGAAAAAAGACTTTGACAGGATTTGGCCCATTACTGAATTCATCTTCCTAGTGCTGGTAGTTGTGCATATTCCTGCCAAAGGCCACATAGTGTAACACTTGGTGCTAATGGAGTCACAGTAAGGATGGATTTGTTTTCATCCAACTACACATTCTAATTCAAAGGCCACATTACTGTTCAAGAGATAGATTAGATAAGGGCAAAACCTGTTTATTTATTTTAATTCCAATTATGTTTTAAAATTCTATTTCTGATTTTCAGTTATTTATTTCAGGGGGTTTTATTATTATTTTATTATTACATTGCGTCTGTGTAACTTTTTACTTTCTGATTTAATCCTCCATTTTTAAATACAATATTCTTCTTCACCCACCGGTAGCTGCATGACTGATTTTACTGAGTGAAATTTATAACAATGACAGGACAAAACAGAATTTACTCTGAATCCAAACTAAAGTCATGTTAACAATATATTCTGGTTTATAGCCTCAATTTCAGTGGGGCACTAAAGGCTCTCTGAAGTGAATGCTCTATGCTTATACACCAAACCTGAACTTTTGTATGCCTCGAATTAGTATAATGTTGCTTGGTTTATTTGATTTTGCCGTCTGAAATTAGTACCTTTAAAATATTTGTCTCAGGCAGAGCTTGGTGAAGAATAGAGCATTATTTTTGTGTTTTCAAACAAAAAATAATAATTATACAACAAGGATCAGACTGGATATATTTATTATAGACTCATAGAATCAGATAGGTTAGAAAAGTCCTTTAAGATCATCAAGTCCAACTGTTACCCTAGTGCTGCCAAGTCCACCAATAACCATGCCTCATCTGCATGGATTTTGAACACTTTCAGGGACAGTGATTCTACCAGTGCCTTGCACAGCCTGTTCCAATGCTTGAGCACCCTTTCAGTGAAGAAATTGTTCCTAACATCCAGTCTAAACCTCCACTGGCACAGCTTGAGGCTATTTCCTCTTGTCCTATTGCTTGTTATTTGGGAGGAGAAATC
This sequence comes from Psittacula echo, assembly GCF_963264785.1. NCBI lineage: Eukaryota > Metazoa > Chordata > Aves > Psittaciformes > Psittacidae > Psittacula > Psittacula echo. The sequence goes on along the minus strand of NC_137742.1, from coordinate 6,998,309 downwards.
AACCCCCATATCACTACAACCTCCTTTCAAGTAGTTGTAGAGAGCGATAAGGTCCCCCTGAGCCTTCTCTTCTCCAGACTAAAACCTCAGGTCTCAGCCTCATCACACTTGTGGTCCAGGCCCTTCACCAGCTTTGTTGTCCTTCTCTGGCCTCACTCCAGCACCTCAATGTCTCTCTTGTAGTGAGGGGCCCAGAGCTGAACACAGGATCCAAGGTGCGGCCCCACCAGTGTCCAGTGCAGGGGGATGATCATTGCTGTGGCCTGGCTACCACACTATTGCTGATACAGGCCAGGGTACTGGTGGCTTCTTGGCCACTTGGGTACAAGCTGCTCATGTTCAGCTGTGTCAATCATTACCTCCACATCCTTTTCCATGAGCAGTTTTCTAGCCACTCTTTCCCAAGCCTGAAGCAGTGCATGGGGTTGTTGTGGTCCAAGTGCAGGACCTGGATCTTTTCCTTGTCAAATCTCATACAATTTTCCTTGGACCATTGATCCAACCTTCCCAGATCCCTCTGCTTAGCCCTCCTATCCTTCAGCAGATCAACACCCAGCCAACTTGGTATCATCTGCAAAGTTACTGAGAGTGCACTCAATCTCCTCATCCAGATTGTCAATGAAGGTATTAAACAATATTGGCCCTAACACTGAGCCCTGAGGGACACCACTAGAGACTGGACGTCAACTGGATATAACACCATTCACCAGTAACTCTTTGGGCTCACCGATCCAGCCAGCTTTTTACTTTGCAAATAATACACCTATCCAGGCCATGAGCATTCTATGATTCTATGATATATGTTTTCTTAATGTAGAAATATTCAATGTGTGCAAGCTCTGCAGTACTGAGATAGATCCCACCAAAGATTTTTGAAATGTACTGGAACAACACAAAACAGATCATTAGTAAAAGAACCTTAAGTGTTTACTTCTTTAAAGCTCAACTTCTTTACAGTTCTGTTACGTTGGGAGATGTCTATAGAGAACAAAGCTTACCGAAACTTTTCCATAGCACTGTTAAGACAATAGGCCTCTGCAGTGAACCTGAGCTGTCAGCCAGAAACCAGTGGACTGTTTCATGTGTTTCATGTGCTTTGCTTCTATTCTGTCTCTGCCGCTCAAAAATGTACACTGTCAAGCAGGCCATCAGGAAAAACTGCTAGGCTAGAGTAACAATTTCAAACTCACACATTGCATTTGTGGGAAGTACACCTCTTGTGCCAAGATGCTACAGTTTTAGAAAGGACTTTGGCATTGAATAAAACCAATCACAAGACCAATAACAAGTCAGTTTCTGCATGTGCTTGACCATGCTGGGCCATCTAATACCCATATCACCACCTCCCTTTCTGTCTGTGTCTTTCTAACCTGAAGGGTCCCTTGCAGGAACTGGAGTGATCGCAATAACTGCAGTAGGATAACATGAAAATGGTTTACTAGGCAAAGTAGGGCTTAAGATAACGCCAAGAATCAACTTCTCCTGCTGAAGCTGTCCAGCTTACACATACAGCTGAAATGTCAACAAGGTGGGAGATCTGACTGAATGTTTGCACAGCCCAAGAACAGGATGCCTCATGAAGAATCATGATGTCAGTAGCTCAAAGACACAAAACACAACCTGAGACCCTGAGTTTCTTCCACATCCCAGACCAATGTCCTGTGAGACCAGCTCAGAAAGAGATTTGTAATCATGGAATCTCAGATTGGTTTGAGTTGGAAGGGACCTTAAAGCTCACACAGTCCCAACCCCTGCCATGTGCAGGGACACATTTCACTACAGCAGGTTGCTCCAAACCCCCTTCAGCCTGGCTTTGAACACTGCCAGGGATGGGGCAGCCCCAGCTTCTCTGGGCAGTGGTTTCTTTTCTGCTTGTTTTGAAAGGGCAAGGTGTCCTGGGTTCAGCAGCAGCAGTAAGTTTTTCTTCTTCTTAGTAGCTGGTGCAGTGCTGTGGTTTTGACTTTCGGCCTGGGAATAATACTGATAAAGCCGATATTTTCAGTTGCTGGTCAGAATGTTTACCCTGACCAAGGACTTTGTGAGTCTCATGCTCTGCCAGGGAGGAGGAGAAGCTGGGAGGAAGCAGGGACAGGGCACCTGACCCAAACTAGCCAAAGAGGTATTCCATACCACAGCACGTCATGCCCAGGATGTAGAACTGAGAGTTCCCGGAAGGGCTGGATCACTGCAGGGTGGGGGTGAGGTACCGGTTGGTGAGCGGTTGTATTCTCTTCCTTGTTATTTCCTTTATCATTATTATTATTGGTGGTAGCAGTAGTGATTTGTGTTATACCTTAGTTATTAAACTGTTCTTATCTCAACCCATGGGAGTTGCATTCTTTGGATTCTCCTCCCCATCCCTCCAGGAGCGAAGGGAAGAAAGGTGTGTGTGGGGGGGGAAGTAGACTGCGTGGTTCTAATTTACGGCCTGGGCTTAAACCATGACACAAGGGATCCATATTTCCATTTGTATTTCCTATGAGCTAATGAGGCCACTCTGTTCTTTGTTTTTTCCATTTGGTGGGGTTTGGTGTTCTTCTTCCACCTGTGTGTTAATAATCGGATCCTTTTTGTGCAAGTGCTACTTTTGCTGCTGCAACCCAATCCAATGAAACTTAGACTCAGATGAAAAAAACATACATACATCTTAAACATGTCTCCCTGTATACAGAAGTCAGTTACAGCTGAAGAGAGAGTTTGCAGTGATATTTATTCACTGTTGATGGTTATAATACATCTTTTGAATTGCTTAAACTCTGGATGTGCTTCTGTGAGTTGGAAAACCCCTGGCACAGAAGTACCTGTAGTAATTCATAGTCAGAGAAGTATAGATTACCCCATATACACACGTAATAATAAGCAGTAAAGTTTGAGTTTCATTCATAGCTTAGAAACATTAAAATTCCTCTTTCTCTGGAAGTTACAAAACTTTTGTGTTTCAGGGAAAAAAGTAAAAGCAAGCCAGCTCAGGTTTTGTATTGTTTAAAGGCTCCAAGAGCATTCAAATTTCATTCATTCTCTATATGAATAACACCACCCTTGTGATAATGACTCTCAAATACAAACATCAAATAATTATGCTGACACAGCACCACAGTCCAAACATTTCTCAGACTGATGATGGAAAATCAAATTATCAGTAGCAAATATTCTGTATTTTCATCCACTTTCTGTTAACATTGCTGTTCTGCAGTGTCGCTGAGATGAATATCAGCAGAAGAACTCAATTCATTTACAACCTTGTAATTCATTTGTAGCTATTTATTTTCCTTTGTATAAAATGAAGCAACTGCACAAACACTGGAATTCTAAAGCACTAGATTAAGAGGATTCTGGCTTTTCGATGCCCTTTCACAGAGGAGAAACAAAGGGAGCTTATGCTAGACAATACAGAAATATTCTGGCTAAGCATATGAAACATTTTACAATAATGCTCCTTATTCTCTAATAGCGGAATAAGGTCATATTCTGTCCTTGAGTACCTCATCACTGCCTATGCCTTTCCATTGCAGACCTTGGAAAAGTACTGGCAAACGTATCCAAAGATATGAAGGCAGGTAATAAATCTCTGAATGCATATTGGACTATGCAAAGAATTAATATACTTTTTTTTCCTACTTTCCGTTGAAAGTATGCACAGGTCCTCTGTGATGCCTGAGCAATAAATACACATCACAACACTAAGCTAGTATTATGGCTGCCTGTCAAGCATGCAAAATACAGAACCTTTCCAAATTTGAGAAAGTTGGGCATATTTAATGAATGTTATCATTCATTAATAAATATTGCCTCTGATTTCTATACTAAGTTGTGATCATCTGGTAAAGAAAATAGATAACAAAAGTGCTCAAGTTGGATCAGTGTCAATGCGATGTAACTAATATGGAAAATCAAAATTCAGCTGTATAGTGACAGGCTGAGTAGAATAGATTGATTTTCTTTTTTATTCAAAAAAAATCAGCTTGAGCTCTATATCAAAACTAGGGTTACAGGCTTTGCACAAGGGATGACAGTTTTGTGTTAGAGACATTGAATCAGGATTCTGGATAAAAAGATTCAAGTTCAGCACTGAGCCAGAATTCCTAAGGCAAGCTGCTTCTTTTCAATCTCCTACTTATTATGTAGGGATAATATTTCCTTTTTCCCTTCATCTGGCTTGTTTATACCATAAGCTCTTTGCAGTATTATTTGTCTCCAACGATGTACAAGTTGAACCCTTGCAGAATGGACCTATATATTTGAATAAATCAATATGAAGAGCTAGGCAAGAAACAGCTTTTTGCCCTAAAGACATTTTCAACATTTTTAACAGGAAAACACAAGCTGTCTTGAATTTTTTTTTTATTTTTTGTGTAGAAAAACACAAACCACGACATGTGAGAAGCTTAAGTACCTAAAATTCCTACTAACCCTGCAGTTATCTGGAATGTAGGAAATGGAAATTCAGAGTCTGGACCTGAATCGGGCAAAGTGGGTACTTGAACCAGAACTGTTAACATTAGAGTTGCATGTGCATTTTTATAACTGTGTTACACATGGATGGTTCTGTGTTGCCTCTGAGAATATGACTCTCTATCTAACTGGAAAAAATAAAAAAAGGAAAGAAAAAGAGAAAATCCCACTGTGGGCTGTTAAAGTTTTATTTTTGAAACTCTGTATTTCTTCTTACAAAATAGATTTAAAATCAGCTGTACATGTTTTGGATAAAAATATTACTAAGCTTATAAATGTTCTGTCTTTTCCGACCCTTTTGTTGTCTTCAAATGGCTAGAATTTTGAAACATTTTTACTTTTCCAGTTTATTTAAAAAAATTGTTGCAGATTTTCTCCTTAATAATATTTATTGATGTATATACTAAGCCTAAAATGCAAAACTCAACTGTTTTCTGTTAGTTATGTTGGAAACTAATGTGGCAATTACTGTCTCCAACTGAGAAAAGCATGTTTTTCCCTTACTCACTTGTTTTGTAGAGCTGCCTGAAAGTATTTATTTTAAAATCATCATTGCAGAGCAACATTGTAAAAATACTACATCTCAAAAACAGACTTGTGAACCAATGACAGCAAGTGCATATAAGTAGGGAAAAATATCTCACTGCTTTAACCATAAGAGATGCTAATAAATATCATATTTAGAGTGAGTGTAGCTCCTTTTGCTGACTGTATATATGTATATACAAAGAGGTTTTCCAGTAATAGATTTTTACCAGATCATTTTGCTGTATAGATGGCAGAATATAGTTTTCCATTTTAGACTCATCATATGTACAAATAAGCACTATATATACCAATACTAAAAGAATATTCATTTTAAAACATGAGAGAAAGGAATTCTCAGCAAAACCAATCTCACCATATATACTTACCTATGTCATCTAAGCATAAATTTCACTTCAACATTAATATAGTTTTCAGATACACCATAGTATTATCTATTTTTCCTGATCAAACACCGCAATGAATTGTGATGTTAATTACACCACCTTGACTATTTATTGAGTTAAAAAACACTTCAGGCAGAACACTGGCCCATCTAAAAAACATGTTGCATCATCAGAAAAATAATGGTTTTTCCTTACTAATTTTTTCTAGGTTTTTTTAGATTAGTTTCCTGATAAGCACAGCCTCAGAAATATTTGCATGGCCAGGACTGAACTGTCAATACAGAAAGAAAAGCAAAGGCTTAGGGACACTGTAGAAGAAGCAGAGGAAGCATTTGTACTTGTACATAGTGCCAGCTTAAAAAAATAAGCATGGAATAACAGTTTAACCTCATCACTTTGGATGTCTCTAAAGTTAATGGACAAAGACTGACCTTTAAGAAGGCATTTTATGCATCCTAAAATTAACAACAGACATATCCTCCTTTCTCTGGCAGCTCACATGCTCTCTTACTTTAGGGTTTGGCGGCTATGTAAAACAGCTTACTGAGTTTTCAAAATCATCCAGGCTCAGAGCAACACAAGGCTAAATCCTAATTAGCACTCATCCCTAAACTCAGTGTTAAACTGAAACCTGCACAACAGAGTGCTCACTGTCCTCACAGCTGTTGGGATATTTGGTGAAATGTCTATCACTTTCCATGAACTCAAAATTAAACAAAGCTGTGTTTTCTCTTAAATCCCAACTGAACAGTTCTCCCTAACTCAGAATTAAGCATGAATTAAAGAATTTGGCAGACCGTTCTGTTAGTCCGTTACAAGTGGTTCCTGAATGCAGATACACCATGAAAGCTCCATTCATCACCTTCTTAAGGAAGTGTCAAAGAGTTGTGCAAAGCTTTCTGCAGAAGGGTAAATGTAATTACTCTGGGAACTACACAAGGATTGCTATTGAAGGATGTTATCAATGCTGTCACAGGATGTTATTAGCATTATTAGGATGCTATCAACTGACAATGTTCATTTAGAAGTATTTGATGTCATAATAGAATTCAACATGAACACATGAAGCATCTGTACATTCAAGGGCTTTCCTGGAAGACAAAAGGAAATCCTGAAGGGTATAAGGATTTTAACATTAAAGAAAAAAGTTACTGCTTTGAAAATACCCCCAGGATTTACAAAATGGCAGCAAAGTGAGAAACATGCCAAATAATATTTGGCTTTGGCCCTAAATTGTAAGTCTGCAAGGACTTCTCTAGCCAATTGGTGGAAAATATACTACTGTCATTTTTCAACGGACTGTGCATCATTTTTCATTGATTGGCATGCCAAATCCTTCACAAAGTAATGAGTCAGGCATGATGCAAATCATCATTGAACTGTCACTTTGATTGCATAGCCCTCTATCAATGTGATTAAACTGGTGTGGCATCTGAAAGGTAATGAACGGCTCTGCCTGGCTTCAGAGATTGAAAGGAAAATTTTAATGCCAGACAGAGGAAGCAGGGGGCAAACAATAAATCTGAGAGTGACATCAGTCAGTTACATGTTACCATGCTTGTGAGTCATTTTGGAACTGAAATGACAAAATGCTGATCATGGCTCATGATGGAACAAGATTAACCTGGAAAATTTACTATCACCATCATACATGCTTGCTCATCTGTCGGAGCCATTTTAACGCACTTACCAAAACTGGGTGTGGAGATAAGATGTAGACTTGCTTCTTAACTAACCAGTAATAATAAAAAGGTATCTGTTATGCAAAAGACAATAAGCATGGATTATATTACATTTTTAAGTGTCTTCTTCATTTTCACAGCAAAATCCTGACAAAGCACCCAAATACCATGAGATGTTGAGCACTTGTAAATGCCAGTGAACTTGCAGCATCAAACCATGAAGATGTCATCCTCAAATCCCTTTTAATGTCAAGGTGCCTCTAACATATACTGAACTGATTTGTTTCATTTGGATTGAACGATTAATTCACATTCTGGTTGTAACCACATTTGTTTAAGGTATGTATATTAATTTTCTTTCTGAGGGCTTTCTAATTTTGGAATGACCGGAGATACTCTGCATTATTTCTTTTGCTGAGGAAATTAATGGAAATAGTCTGTCTTAAAAGGAGCAAAAAAATATCAAATCTTTCAAACGCCTCTCCATGAAAAGGTCTGGGTAAAAGTGTCTAATGATCTCCCAGATTTGGAAATAGGAGTCTGACAGCTACAAGCATACACCTGTGCACAAGTAGACATATACTCAGCACTTTTTCATATCCGGGCTGAACAGGGATATTAAGTCATCTTAGATCAAATTTACAAGGAAGTACTGCTCTTAATAATTGTTTTTATGGCCAAGAAAGATATTCTTTATTTATTATTGCTAAAAATGTAGATTTAGGTGTCAGCTTGTGAACTAAACCATTTGCAAAACTTCCAGACAGATCTGAAAAGCTGGCATTCAGATCTCACATATACAGCATCTTTGAGTTTACCATAGGTAACCTTCCTGCTACACTACTTCTTCAGTAAAAATGAAATGAAAAACATCTTTATCGATTTGCACTGAAGTATTTCAGCTCTTTCCAAACAATAATGCATTCTGTTTACAGCGGCTGACAAGACATTAACTTTGATTTTGTTTATATGACTTGGAGATTCATCTATTCGTTGAGATCCTTAGAAATCTGAAAACATGGTTCAAGTCAAGTTTCTTCAATCCCTAGAAATTTTCCAGTTTTTCTGCAACAAAACTAAGCCTCTGCATTGTCCCAGTTCTGGATAGAAGACGGATTATTTTATTTATTTTGTTTTATTTTATTTATTTATGTTCTATCATTTTTATTTTGTTTTATTTTATACATTCTCTTATCTCATACCGTTTCATGTCATCTTATATTGTTTTCATTCCTCATTAGAGCTGATGATGTTAACAAGAAATAAAAAAAAAGAAAATCTATGCATTCAGAGTATTTATTTAATCACAGTCACTGCTGTAAATAATAACTAAAGTTCTTTAACCTTAGCTTTTTTAGTACTTTATTTGTACTATGCTATCCTGATGATGCTCACAGTACAACCATGAAGCCACCAGATTTAAAAAAGTTGTCATTTTGGAACTAGTTTCCATAAATGCAAATTATGTAAAAAAAAAAAAAAAAGAAAAAAGAAAAACCACAAAACCAAAACCAAATGATAACGATTAAAGCTTTCTGAAATATAATCATTTGCAATAATTTCTGTTTTCACAAGGTGCAAGTAAACTCAAAGACTCACAATTTACTGAAATACTTGGTTCTAGACAGAGATTTGTTTAGTACATGAGTGTGATTTAAGCTGTTCTTAGTTCAATTTAAAAGCAAATAAACCAACTGAAAACCAAAGAATAAAAGCAACAACTCTCCATGTAATTTTAAAAAATGCATATTTGAATATATTTATATCTATATAGGGGTCTGCATCCTGAATATTCAGAGACAGACAAAGACTTGGAAAATCTATTATGTTTAGATAGCTTATTAAAATGAAATTTTTCAACTTTTTCATTACATTCTACATGAAATTCAAGTAAATTCATATGATTTTTTTAAATTCACTCTCTAGTTGATTTTCAGTGTAAAATAAATAATTGGGATAAAGCTTGCTGTTTATTTTGATACTTATATAAAGAAAACTCTTCTTTGCATGATTGTTTTATTCATCAATGAGTTCAACTCACCATCACGTGAAAATATAACACTCGAAGCCCTCTCCCTGCCTCCCAGTGCCATACCCAGACTTTCTTTTTCCTTTCAGCTATAAACTATGTCCATAGTCTAGTACTTACAATAAAGTCTGTTCAAAGGTAGAGGTCTGAGAACAAATGTCATGCAGCGTATTTTTTTCTGACTGAGCTTTGGTCTTCATCAAGGTCTGACAAATATTGGCATTATATGTCACTAAGAAGTAAAAGAGCATGCTCTGACCTTCAAGAATCATCACAATATGTACATTATGTTGATGTGCCCTTTGTTTTGTCTCTCTTAGTTTGCTTTGGCTGCTTTAGCAATTTGGTCTAGTGTAAGGATGTTTTACCAAGTTTTATCTGCCTCTTTTAACCATGAACTGGACAACTGACTGAGTCTGACTTTTATGAGTCAGTATTTTCTTTACCTGTACTCCCAAGGCAGCCATAGAAGATTGGGTTCAGGTACATTTTCAGCAGTGATGATCATCCTTGGGGTTGTGCAGGTTTCTGTTGGAAGAATAACTACAAACTCTGACAGTGCTTCTGAAGTTCCTTCTGTCTTCATATCAAATGCTCTGACGAGAAAATCAGGTTGAACACCTCACAAGATTCATCCTTCTTGAATCAGTCTGCTTAAATGTTGGAGCTGGTATTGTACTAGGAGAAATTTATTCATTTTCCAGATGTAAAAAATGACCCTGTGTCAAAAGTATTTTGCAGTTCTGTGGTCCTAATTAGACATAGAATTTTATATCAAGAAGGTGCAAAACATTAGAAAGATGCCATTCAGAAAGATGAAAAGTAGCTATGGTGAAATGTGGGAAAAGACAGATTGCCACTTCATCATCTCGCAGAAGATTGCTCTATATTATAATTAGAATTAAACAATCATGTTTCTAATAGTTGTATAGTTATATTTGTTTTAAGGCAGGCCCTAAATAACTCAGACATCAGATCTTTATGATCGTTTTGGTGTCTTGAATCATTAGCTGATCCTAAAGGTCATAAAACTAGTGGGTTTGATCCTAAGTAGTGACAAGATATGCTTGTATACATTAGCTGAAGCTGCGTGAACATACATAGAAATATATAGACATATATATGCACATACGCATTAAGAAGTAGCAAAGTGTATCTTAGTAATAGAGTAGTAGTAACCTGCTGTTGAGATATAGTGACGTGTGGTAAAACTTTACAGTTCTTTAAATATTTGACCATGTTTGGTTCAGGTAATATTTGTCAAGTGTTGTCACTTGACAGTCTGAGCTATCCTGTATGTCAGGAGCAAGTTACAACTCAGTAGCTCTATCTGACTTACACTTTTTATATTTTTAAAGAAAAAAAAGAAGAAATAAAAGGAAGAATATGACAAAAGGCAAATGAAAGCCACTTAGATGATGCTAGAAACATTAATTCATTAATGGCATGATTTTAAAAGGTCTTATTATCAGCTTATTAGCTCCCATTGAACTCAGTGGTAAGACTGTCAGTCTCAGAAAAGTACTAGGAGGCAAGTACAAATGTACTTGCTGGAAATGGAGTAGAATGACTTAGTTACAATGCATCATTTCTCCCTAATATTGATTTATTTTTCATAGATTCATATATTCATAGAGTAATGCTGAAAGATATTAAAGCAGCTACTCTGACCTCCTGTACATCAAAGGCCATAATATTTTATCCTATTATAGTTGTATTGAACCCAATCATAGTTTGTAACTACAACATATTTTATATAAGCATTCAAAAGCAATGTGAAGATTTACAGATGCTGTATCCACACACTCCCACTGCCTCACCCATGAGTTCTTTACTATTGATTTTGAGGTCCTCAGTTTTTGTAAAATTGGGTTTGTTCTGATGATGTTGTCCTAAAATCAATATTCATGCTATTTTGCCCATTTTAATCATCAGCTCTGGTACCAGTTGCTACTGGAAGCTAGTCAGCATGTAGTGGAGTATAACTTCGGGAAACTAACAATTAGAAACATGTTCACATGCCTGGCTCTGTCAAGGCAGAGAAATTGGCTCCTTTGAGGTTAGATTCTTCCATCTGAGTCCTGACTTACCCTATGGAGTAACCTATTGCTCCCTAATTCTTTCTATTATTTTAGAAATATTTTAATATTAGGATGGCAGGGGGATTGGAACTGGGTGATCTTAAGGTCCTTTCCAACACTAACCATTCTATGATTCTATAATTCTATGGGTGAATCTAACCACAAGCCTCTGACCTATAGGTTGCAATATTGGGGTGACAATTTGAGGACAGTGACAATTTGAGGACAAAACCCATAATTTATAGTTTGTGGATATTTTTAAAAGGTCTTTTAAGCAGTCTGACAGAGCAACATGTTTATTCTGCAAGAACACCTAACAAAACTCAGCATATGCTTATAACTGTATCTGTACCTAGCTATAGCTGTAGCCATATCTTTTTTATACTTATATCACTATGCCTATCTGTTTCTATGCATTGTATAAAATGGCCAGATAGAAGTGACAGTAGTACGTGAACTGAGGACTGCTTTGAACTTTGCTTCTGGATTTTTGATGCAGTAGCTCCTTTGATCTCAAGCCTTAGCTATATCTGCTGCAGTGGATTTCAGTCCCTTGTGTGTCTGCAGGAGTTTTAAGCCTCTGGAATACACCTAGAGTGGCCATGAAAAGCCACCTGCTGAGATTAGATTTAAATGTATTAGACACAGTTATGCACATCACTGGACTACTGTTTTGGGGAAGGAAGACAGTTTCTTTTTATTTCAAATTAAAGAAATCTCCACTGGTCTGTAGAATCCATTTCTTGCCTGAGGAATATACTGATAGGTATGTATGCATATATGCATAGAGGTGTAAGGTATGCATGCGTATATGCATAGAGGTGTATGTACATACACGTGTGTATGTTCATTAATTTATTTTGCATATACGCAATAGATCATATCCAGTAGTAAGGGAGGTGAGAAATATAGGCACAATATTAGCCTTTTAAGGGTTAGATAATTTCTCTGAGGAAAATGTGGGGTTGCACACCCGAAGGTCAGAAGGACAGAATACACTGCTTCCTTACTAGTGGCTAACTGTTACTTATGCTTATTTTATAAAAGTGGAACTTCTTAGAATTTTTTTTGTTTAATAAAATCAGCTGTGGACCCTTTACCTTGTACTGAATTCAATGCCTTCCTGTTAGACAATGTGTGATTGAGCCACTCACACAAGAAAGTGGTAGGTTTGCCTAACATGCAGGATCCAAAAGAATTTAAGACCCTGAGATGCTCAGGCTAGCCAAAATGCTGATACAGGTTTGGACAGTATTTTATGCAGTCCTATACTACATACAGTCCATACAGTCCAATGTAGGTTAAATGTAAGTTCTTAAGTACCACTTTTCCAAAGGATCATTGCAATTCTGGTAGGAGACCTACGGGTTATGATAGAAACTTTTATAAAATGTCAGCTCAGTGCTCAACAACAGCTGAAGAAAGCAAATCTAATGCTAGAAATCATTAGGAAATAACAGAGAATTAAATAGAAAATTGTTTTAGATGTTTCAAAAAAACCAGCAATTTTTCAACCAAGTCTACTGCCCTCATCACAATAATGATGAGAATTAGTTAAACAATTCACAAAAGACAAACAGATTATGACAGGTATAGTGTGTTTTCCACTGGTGTTATGAGAATTTGAGCTTACACTTTTCACTTTGGAAAGTAGATGGTGTAGAGGGCCTATGACAGAAATGTTATTTCATGATGATAAATAAGGATTGAATATGTAGTAGGAGTTCACTCTTCATACAGTTATGAAGTCCAGTCATGAGGAAATACTTGTTACTTCATTCCAAAGGAGGTTTTGTATACCAAAAGGTTCAACACATTCAAGGGAACAATGTTCAAATGTATGGAAGAAAAATCTACAGATGGTTCCTAAATGCACAGAGATCACATCTAGATAAGGGAGACCCTACGTCAAAAAAAAAAAAAAAATGGATTTGAAAGAGTCCTAGGGCAAAACCTTCTTATTCTTCCTGAATAAGAATCTTGCAGCCCAGAAAGCAAATCATATCCTGAAGTGTGACCAGCAGGTAGAGGGTGGGAATTCTGCCCCTCTGCTCTCACAAGACTCCACTTGGAGTACTGTATGCAGTTCTGCTGTACCCAACGTCAGAAGGACATGTTGGGGCAAGTCCAGAGGAGGGTCATGAGGATGATCAAGGGTCTCGAGCACCTTCCATATGAAGACAGACTGAAAAAGTTGGGGTTGTTCAGCCTGGAGAAGAGAAGGCTGCGTGGAGACCTCAGAGCAGCCTTCCAGTACCTGAAGAGGACCTATAAGGATGCTGGGCATGGACTCTTCATCAGGGACTGAAGTGACAGGATAAGCGGGTGATGGGTTCACAGCTAACCAGGGAGATTTAGATTAGATAAAAGGACAAAAATATCTACAGTGAGGGTAATGAAGCACTGGAACAGGTTGCTCAAGGAAGGTGTGAATGCCCCATCCTTGGCAACGTTCAAGGTCAGGTTGTATAGGGCTTGGAGCAACCTGGTCTAGTAGGAGGTGTCCCTGCCCATGTCAGGGGAGTTGGAACTGGATGATCTTAAGGTCCTTTCCAATTCAAACCGTTCTATTATTCTGTGAATAACCTGTTTGATGAGATGGAAGTCAGTGTGATCATTTTCATTTTCTCCTTAAAAAGCCTTGGGAATATGAGATCTCAGAAAGATCACCAGACTTTAAGGATTAACCTCTTTTCCTCAGTGATTTTTCTGTTAAATTGGGTTGCCTCTTTAAAATGAAGTGATAAAACAACCTAGCGAAAGGCTGCTAGCCACAGTGACTCCGTGGCATCCATGATCATGTGAAGATCGTGGAGAAATTCTATAAACTGGGCTTTCTTTCTTGTCATTTAAAAGAACTATATAAAATTTCTCTGGGGACACAAATTCCTGGCAGGCATTGTTTTGATAAAGTATTACAATAATACACCACTGAAGCAGCAGCAATCCTGGATATTACAAAAAAACATGTCAAAAAAGTAAGCTGTTCTTTCAGTGTGTTGAAATGCATCACTAGAGCAACAGTTGCCAGAGGAAAAAGGATTGTTATAGGCTAGACTGCTTTAGAGGTTCAGAGAACAGCATGAGTGATGTTTATTATTATTTATTTGTTGGGAGGGGTTTTTTTATTTATTTTCTGGTTACCACAGAGTGGGCTCTGTGCAAATCTATAGTAAAAAATTAATTTTATGAATTATTCTAAAAGAAATTTTACCAGTATATGATTCCTGACATATCAGCAAGATCATTCATAGAATGTATTGCATAGCTGAAAAAATTGATTTTCAAAAGCATACATTTAAAATTATAATTCCCTTCATCTTTTGATATTTTTAACATAATTTTTACTTAAACCCATGAAAAATCTTTGAAAGTGGGTATGCAGAAATGGCTCAGTGTTTTCTGTAGCTCATACTACTGGGCAGAATTTGGGGCAGGGAGGAGATTTTAGTTCTCAGAATCATATAAGTTAGCAAAAATCTCTATATCACTTTTCAGTTCATATTCTTAGCCCTCGCTGTTGAGAATAATCACTTGAAAATGTGTATGAAGTACACCTTTAAGAATTAAAACAAAAAGGCAAGATTTTCACCAAACTAGAAGATAAGCATGAATTGCTGTCCAGCTTCTGAGAGCATCTCAATCTTTACCCACCACAAAAAGAATGAGACACATATTTGATCATCTCTTGGGAGAGTTCATTGTCCTTTAGCTTATAGAGGCTTTCTTAAGGGTCGAAGGAAATCCTCAGTTATCCTTCCTATTACACTTCCCGCCTTGTAAATAATCATTTACATAAAGAGGTGTCCTGTCTCCTGAAATAGTGCCAGAGTTATCAGGCTCATTTTACATTGAAAAAACCCAAAATATTTTACATTTTTCTCCAAAACTTAAGTAGCTGAAATTTGTGTCTTATCCCTTCATCTGCATCTACCCCATAGACTGTCATTCCTCAGTTCATAATACTGACAGATATTGTCAAAATCCACACCTAACTAAAAATGTCTAGTGGACTGAAAGTGGCATCCTTTCATAGAATCAGTCACAGACTGGGTTTGGTTGGAAGTTACCTTAAAGCTCAGGAAGTCCCAACCCCCTGACACAGGCAGGAACACCTTCCACTAGAGCAGGTTGCTCCGAGCCCCGTCCATCCTGGCCTTGAACACTAACAGGGATTAGACAGCCATAGCTTCTCTGAGCAAGCTGTACCTGTGTCTCAACACCCTAATTTGATTTCCTTTACTTTGATTTCCTTTATTTTCTCTTCACTTCATGGTGCCACCTAAAGGTTATTCTGAAGCACAATACAAAAGGGCTTCATTACACAGGACAAGGTGCCCCATTGTTCCTTGATAGTCTGAAGACATGCAAATTCCTCCACATCCCTTCATTTCATAGCCAAACAACAAGCTGGCACAGCATCAGAGAGAATGCAAGCACTTTTCCCAGTTGCCTTGTCAAGAAATGTAATATATAATATTACCCTGCTTCCTTCCTGCAGAAAAGACCTTTTTGTTAAAATTGGCATCTCTGTCTTGTGGCCTTCAAAGCCTGAGATATGTGGTGCAACTTAATCAGCTAGAACAGTGCTGTGCTTGCGGTACTGAATGCACTCCAAAGGTTTCCATGGTGTAATGAATGGTCAGCTGGTGTGTGGACTGACTCACTCCTGCCTGGGAGCACAATATTTTGCCAACATCTGCATTATATTGTGTCAACAATTACAATATTTCAGAGTTGCTGCTTTCTTTTTATCTCTGAAATCCATCCATTTAACTCTTCTTGTGTCACAATACACCACAGTGTTACTATTTCTAGTAGTTTGATGTTGTCCTGTTACCTTGATTTTGCACACCCATCTGCAGCTGTCCCACAAGGTAAAAAAATATAAATAATTCTTCTGCCAAGTTATTTCTGAGGAATTTAAAATACACATCTTTGAAACACAACTGTTTGTCCCACAGAGGTGTTAATGTAAGTCACCATGAAGATCACCATCTTCAAGTGGGTTAAAGACTACACATTCCTCAGCAGTGAGTACTACCTGGAGAAAGCAGTAGGGACAGTATCCTGAGGATATTTGTCATTATATTTTGTAGTAAGGTGGATTCTTCCCTCTGAAGAGATGGGAACGTAAGGGCAAGAATGCATACAATTCTATATAGTAAAGTAAGCCCGCTGCATCTGGGAAGGCCAGGGTATTTTTTGGAGAGGTGGAAATCATGCGGTGGGGTTACTCTATGTATGCGCAGAAAACACAATGCCAATTGCAAACTGGACAGAACTTCAAGCAGGTCCAATAATGTGGTACAAGAAGGGCTATGCCAAAGGACTTGCATCTTGCCCTGGAAGCAAGCTGCTAAATCATAAAATCACTGCTGTCAGATATGAACAATTTGTTCCAGTATAAATGTGACTCTACTGCCCTATGGTGTACAAGGTAGGGTGATGGGTGCCATTTAAGCACAGAAATCCTCTCTGTGTGACTAGGGCTTGAGACAGAGTCCATGCAAAAGCTTTTGCAGGCAAAATAGACATGATAAACATGTAACAATTAAAAAAATAATTGTTGTTCTAACTTCTGGAGTCATAAAACTAAAGGGCAAGGAATTCAAAACACAACATGACTAGGTATACTTGAGTCTACAGAAACATGAATAATAGAGTGGTATGAGAAATCTGTGGCAGAGCTGGCAATTAAACCTCTGTTTCTTAAATCCCAGAGTGAGAATGGTAACCCCCAGACCATCTTTCTTTTCAATCTAATATTGCCTCTGACACAGCACATGCTGAAAAGATCTTGTTTTTATTATTATGAGCAGCTCATATTCATAATCAGGGACTAATGATTATTTTGTTAGTAAGAACTAATGTAATATTCCAAAACCATAACCAGGTATCATTTCTTGACAGTTTTATTTGTTTCGTGGTGGTTCATCCCTTCTATTCATATACTTGTAGTCAACATTTGGTTGATTACAGCTCAGTCACTCAAAGCTCAATTCAGTTGTTCGTACAGATGACTAGCACCATATGAGCTGCCCTAGGAAATTTCACCAGGCCATCAGCCACCTCCTCAGAAAGTCATGGGCTTCTCATAGTCTTTTATCATGTTTGTCACATATACCTAGAAAGATGCTTCAGATAGCATAGGGCTTCTCAAATGGGACTAGAGTGTCTATGCTTAAGGCAATTTAGCCTTGGGTCTCACAGGTTAGACTCTAAAGAAATGGGATTCATTTTGTAGGTTAGAACAGCAAAATTTAGGTGGTTTTAGTGTAGGAGTATGCATACATTCACTTTGTTTGTCCAAGGTCCTTTTATAGTTGAAGACCTAGTCAATGCAGTCAGCAGAGTTTAAAGAATAATCCAGTTTACCCCATAGCAGATATGTACATTTTGTCGTCTAAATGCCTATTTAGATCTTCATAGCTGCAGCTAACTACAGACACTATGTACAGTGCCTATCTACGTATTATCTCACCTGTCAACAGGTCCACATTCTACTTTCAAGACTTTTTTGTGCTCGCATGAACTGGCCCGGCACTATATATCAATTTTAATGGAGCCAACTTTATTTGCTGTAATTTCCTTCTCCAAAGGCCCCTTTTTCTCTAGGATTGTGATCTGCCATTGCATGCCTATGGAAGGCTTCCTTTCATTCCTCTCCTCCTTACATCAAAACTCAAACCTATCTTAGGATACCTGTGCATTCTCAATGGTTGCTTACCCATGCAACATAGGAGAGATAGGAGCAGACTGAACAACTAAACACACAGGAAAGAGAAATAGCACCAAAGAAAATTAATAATAGTACATGAAGCCGAGGTACCTGGAAGCCAGTGAATTCTCCCAGAAACTTTGAATGGGTTCAAACTGCAGAGAAGCTTTAAGCATTTTCCCTGCCATTTGAATTCTAGTCTATAGGGATCTAACCTCTTTAGATTAGATGCAAAACATCACTCTTTCTGAGAAACCAACACACACGCACGTACACACACAAAGCCCTGAAGAACTGAGCTGAGATCAAAACACTTGTTACTTTGAGATTCCTCTGGTGAACTTGAATCCTAGTCTTGAAGGTGAAATCCATCTTCTGAGTCCACAGAGCTTTCTGTTCCCCTGGAACATCTTACAATGTCTATAAAGATTTCTGCTCTTAACGTTTCTTATGTTATAAAAAGCACAGCCACATTCCTCATAACTGTTTGATGTCTTATATAAAGCCCTTTAAAAAAAATTCCCAAGATAACATCAAAAGAAAAAGTTGCCCACAGTTGTCTTTAAATGCCATGCTTATTTAATATCGACATGAATATAGAGTCACTGTTCTTTGAATCCTGGACTCACAGACTGTCAATGGAGGTGCACAACCTAAAATGTGCCAGTTGCTTAAAAATAATATAAAAAAGTATTTCACTCCATAGGGAAAATGTGTCAAGAGTAAAAGGCAGAGAGGGTAAATTTTGGACAGAGTCCAAAAACTATTGTAGGGAAGAAGCTGCTTTTTTTTCCAGCAGCCTCCTGACATGCTTTCTTCAGCTTTGCCACAAAGTTGAAGTCTTTCCTCAGGAGAAATATGCGTGTGTGGTGCATCTGTGTGTACCTGTGAGCTATGGTAGACCCAGAAATTTTAGACACAAGCAAAGCTGACATGCCAAGAAGGAGGAGATGTAGGACCTGCCTTGTCAAAAAACCAAGCTATTTCAAATAGTTTATCTTTGAAATATGTCAACTACCAGTTCCTTGCAATTCTAATTTTATTTTACTTTCTGTTCCCAACACACACACGTGCCCACATGTGCTCATGTGTAGTCAATGTATAATGGGCATGTATATTCTAAGGAATAATTTATTTTGATTTATAATAGTAAATGTATAATTATATGACAGGTTTGATCTTCATGATGAGTCATTTCTTTCTTTGTGATACAATGCGTATGTCATAACACATTAACATCCTACTGACAGCTGCAAAATATAGAGACAATCAAAAGACCAGACCAGGAGGGCAAGACAAAATAACAAGAAAGACTGTAATAGACATCAGGTGCTGGGTTCTTTCAATTCCTATTGACTTCAGTAGTGCCTAGAATCATGTAGAAAGCAGATTTTTTTAATGCATATCTTTCTCATAAAGAAACAAAGATAACTTTATTTTGACACTCCACTGAAGTGAAAATATACTTACTGCCTCACAACTGCATACTTTTTTGATAATAGTGCTAAGAAATCTATTTGCCTGGTATTACATATATCTGAAGAAGCAGCATAACAGGCAGATTATAAAGAGATTTTGCCACCCTTCCTTCTTTTCACATGCATATCATTCCTTGTCGGTAGCAGAAACATCACTTTGTAGCCTATAGACCCATGGCAGGATAAGTATCTAGGAATTGCTGTTTACAGTTAGGCCTGGAGGGCTAAATCAGGACTGTAGTCAAGTCATGTATTCTTCAAATGCCTGAGTCTTCACAGAACTTACCAGCTAATTAGGAATGATATTTGCATAGCAGATGCTATTAGCATTAAAAAATAATCTTATTGGTTATTTTTTTCTGCTTTTTGTTATGTAGTGGAGAAAAGAACATAATGTATTGATAAAAATATGAGAGAAACAAAAGGGGAGAAAAGATGGGAAATGTAGCAAAAGATAAAAAAACAGAGCAATTAGGATATAAACCTTTAGAGAGGGGAATATGAGAGAGGGGGAGGGAGAAAATAGAACAAATAAGGGAAGTCCAGAAGCATAAAGAAACAGAACTGTTGAACTAAATATAAAATCCCCAGAAAATTACCTCTCAATGTTTATGTCTTTCGGTTGTTTTTTGTTTGGATTTTTTTGCTTACTTTCTCTCCATGTATATGTCAAGGAAAAAGCATTGGCCTTAAACTGTTTCAGTCTGAGCTGCTAATGTTCTTCACTGGGTGTTAAGTAACTTATGCAGGTGAAGATAATGATGCCTCTGTGTGCTGTCAAATCAAATTGGTATTGACAAAGGGTAAGTCTAATATAAGTTAATTTTTGAGGCCACATGTCTATCAATGGACAGAGGCAGGCTCCTCACCGGAGATCATTCAATGCTGCCACCAACTTCAGGGCTCTGGAACAGTCCTGCTCTCCACTGGCTACAGGGGAAGATTAGGGATTTTTATATACACCTTTAAGACCCCCATGATACACTATAATGTCATTTCTGGACGAGCTGTTGTGGCTAACTCACTGTGTTGATAAAATTCATCCTTGAAGGCGGATTATTCCAATGCATCCCAGTTAAGAGAATGCCGCAGTAATTCCTTGTTCAGTGTATATTAAATGACATTGCTACCGGCAAGTGGATTTGTTTTCTTTACAGATCTCACTTGAAGAAATTAGTCACTTCAGGCTCTAAAAATCCCTTTTCCCTATTTTATTTTCTGCTTTTGGGGTCCCTAGCTTCATGATTTGCCTTGATTGTCATAGCTTTATGTATGTTATTTTGCAGCATTTTAATCACTTTTGGGCTATCATGTAGATATTTTTTTAAAGTCAGTGAGCATTTTGCATACAAGCCTGCATGAAATCTTTCATAAAGCTTCTTTATTGACTAACATTTACCTAGCAAAGAGGTCTGTGTTCAAAAAATGCTGCATCAAATATTCACAACATTAATGAGAAAATACATCTCTCCTGTAGTCAATGAACTTTTGCTCATTCATAAGAAGCAGAATTCATTTAAAGAGCAAAAATGTTTAAATAAGTTTAATTTTACTTGCTAAAATCTTCTTCTTTTTCCCTGAGGTGGATTAAAACTGCAATTGGATATTTGTCAAAATTCAGAATCTCTGTACCAGTGATTATAAGGAGAAATATAAAATAGAACATATGCAGACTTTAAAATGGATAATAGCAGGGTAAAAATTTCACCTTGAATTAAATAATTTTTCTTTTCATGTTGTTTATCAATTCTACAATAGAAAGATCACATGAAAGTCTCACTAGGTTAAATACTGTCTGCTCCATTTTTGCAAGGTACATCCTGTACTTGATTTTTTTTTTTTTTTTTTTTTTTGATAAAACAGACAGAATACTGCTTTCGTGTGCATTTTAAATCCTGTCATCTTCAATTATAAAAAAAAAATATGGAAAAATGTCATAAAGACCTTTTAGAGGAGCTGGGGTGTATTTTTAACTTTGGGATTTTGAGTTTCTTCTTTGCTCTTTTGCACTTTACTCACTTTGGGCAGCTGAACTGCGCTCTTCATAAATGACAACTACTGGATACCCCAGCTTTTCCTTCTTGATTCTCCCAGGCCACAGCTATAATATTTTCTGGACAGAAGAGTCAAACTACTTTTATACAAGTTCGTGAATAGGATTATAAACTGGAGACAGTAATATCACTCCCAACAACAAGAAAAGATCAGCTGATGGCAGTGCACAAACATCAAGGATAGAATATGGTCAGAGAGTCCTCTTTGAATCCAGACATTTGTTAACCACTTTAATGACACATGAAATGTCCTTTCCTTTTCATTCCCTCCTTTCCTCTCCTCTGCCTCTTGCACTTTTCCTTGTCTTGCTATAGCTTTTTATTTTCCTCTTGGTGTTCCATTAGTTTTCAGCAGTTTCTGTTTCTTAGCCCCATCCCACCTTTCATCGTCTGAAGAAATGACCAGACAAACAGCTACTATTGACATTAACAGGTTTTTCAATGCAGCTGTGAGAGCATCTTCACCGCAGAAAACGTATATGCAGCTCAGCCATCCACATGCTCACTGTCTGTGATAGCTCAGAACAGGAGCAAGGGCCCATAGGGCCGTATTAGTACTTCAACTCTACAAATTAACCACATTGAGAATCACCTGCCTTAATCCGGGCAAGGTGGTTCAGTGCTACTGAAGTATTACTGCTCAATTTTTGCTCAATTATCTTGTTTATCCCCAGATTTTCTTTACGTAAAACCTATCAGAATTTTATGATAAGGTCTCAGTAGGTTCCATTCAATGCTAGGTGCTATGGCTAACCTTGCACTATAGCTAATTCAAAATGTGGCCTTTTTGCATCTTATACACTCTGAGCCGACATGCTTTGCATCTAAACATGATTGTTGCTTTATTTAAAGTGACAGTAAGGACTAAACTCACAATTTTCAATTGAAGTTTAAAATTTCAGGTTGGAAAATCCTTAGTTTTACTTGAGAATCAACAGTTTTCCTAAAATAAATAAATAAATGAATAAATAAATAAAATTTTAACTTGCAAAATATTAATTTTGCAAAAGATGTAGCAAAATGACATTGAAATTAAAGGGGAAAGAGAAGCCTTTAGGAAAAATAGACTACAAACTGAGTTTCCTGATTAGGCAAAAGTATCCATTCCTTTTGAAGTGCTATTAAAAATAATTTCATTCTCTTGTCTATGGTGATGACTGTCCAGGGAAGGTCAGACTTTAATTTAATGCATCCAGTTGGTTGTTAGAAAAGTTTAGTTTAGTCAATCCTTACTTGTCTGCTAGGAGAGAGGAATCATCAAGTAAGGGATCATTTTCAAAGAAACAAAGCTCAATAGTGTTAGTCTTTTGTGAGAAGAAAATAAATAAGGGTTGAATGTTATTATTATCAGAAGTCATAATCCAGTTGGAAATATAATTCTATTCCCCAAGTTGTTACTGTTCATGAATCTTCCTTTTAATAAGTAAGTGAAATTAGAAGATTTTATGGAAATTATTCCTCATTCAACATACTTCTTGTAACTCTTCTGCATTTTTTTGTACATGGACAAAGCTCTGATTTAGTGAATGCAAGTTTAAAGTTAGAGTTGTTTCCATCAGGAAAAAGAATGTCTGTCACAGTGAATTCCTGTTAGTGGAAACTGGGATCAGAAAGTAGCTTTACTGGGACAGCGGGCTTTAGAATCTAAGCCTTTGTGTGCCAGTGTTTTCATCTGTGTCGTAGATTGTCCTTGATCTCACCTTAGTCCTACACTGCTATTGCAAACGTGCTTGCCTTAAACCAATGTACATTTACTTAAGTACCTGGGTTGTTTTTAAAGAGGGAACTGATGGTCTGTGGACTATTTCATTTAAGCAACCCTTGGTTTTTTTCATTTTTCAGACCAATTATTCAGCAGTTCTTTGTTTACATGATTACTCCTCTATCTGTGATAAAGATTGATTCAGAGGCTTTGAGGGAGAGGTACTGTGGTACCAAGAGGTTTTTAGTACACAATGAGACCCAATACAGCAAAGTACTTAAGCCCATGTCAAAATGTAAGTCACGACGATTTCCATTGACTTTACTTTCACTACTATTGTACTTAAAGTTGGGGACATACTTGAGAATTTTGCTGATTCAAGACTGTTCTGTATTATAAAATAAAGTAGTTAGCACAAAGAGCATAAACGCCATTTGACCTGCAGAGAAAAAGTCGTTAGTGAGGAGTAGGAAGTAAGGCTTAGATCCACAAAGTGGAAAGAAAAGAAAAAAAGGAGGATGATAATGGAAAAAACAGCTTTAAAAAGATGTGACAGCCATGACATTCATCCATAAAAATGTAAAGAAATCCAAAAAGCAAAGGTCACTGATCCATCCTTTCTTCATCAATTGTGCTGAAGTAATGCAGCTCATGGCCTATTGAATGTAAAGATCTCCTGCTGTTCTCAAAAGCTGGGTAGAGAAATACAATGTGGTATTGACAACTTTTAGGCCCCAGTAGGGTGAATTAAGGACAAAGTGTTCTTCAATACTGAATTTTTCTACTTTCTGGGATGAAATTAAACCCCTAACAGAGTCAGCATACTATTCCCAAAGGCAGGGGCCATTCCTGCTGTGGCTGAAGCCCAAAACACATCAGTGATCTAATGAAAGCTTCATCAAGGATTCAGTTTTGATCCCATTTACACTGACCTTGTAAAACTGGAATAACTTCACTGAGAACTGTGATCAATCTGTATAGAGAAGACAGTAGTGGAAACAGCACACGCCTACAGTCTTTGTCTGCTTTCAGTGTGTAAACGCCTTGATAAAAACCAGAACAATAAAACATCATTGGTGTCTGATACCATCCTTACCACAACCCACAAAATCTCCTTCGGAAGAGAAGTTTTTCCTATTAAAGCAGCCACTTTAAAAAAATATATATATGCTCCAACTGTATTGTTAAAGAAGTTACTGCATCCAACCTGAGTACATGTCCTGAGCAGTAGGCTAGGTTATGCCTGCTGATATTTTCAACTGGAAAATTCTTCCTAAAGGGCAGAATGCAACATTATGGATCAGAGTCTACTGAAAAAAAAAAAAGAAAAAAGAAAGAAAAAAAAAAAAAAAAAAGAAGAAAGGAGAAGAGAAAGAAAAAAAGGAAGAAAATTGCCCTGCAAGCTGATAAAAGCTGTCAAAAAGCTTTTGACAAGGCACTGTCATTCTTCACAGCTTCGCACCCTGTAGACATTTAGAGGGTCATAATTTCCAGTTCAGTTTTCTTTTTTTTTCAGCCCCCTCTCTTCTGAGTGGAGCAACGTGTGAGGAGGAGGCTAAGACGGCCTGAACTAATTCATCTTGTGACCTTTTAGTGCCTTCAGAGAAAAGTGATTTAATAGCACTTAATCTGTCAAAAAACTGAAGCTTTGTAATAACTGTATATTAAGCCAGTTTTTATGGAGCATTAGCTGAAGTCCTTTCAGTTTACAAAATTGGGTGGTACCTTGTCTCTTTTCTTTTTTTTTCTCTTTTTCCATCCTGTCGTCTAAGAATCCTGGTTACTCAGCAACACCATCTTGTATTTAAAGAAGACAGGGAAATAGTCAAGACAAGGCAACTCCATGCTTTATAGGCTCCACAGGAAAATTCTCTTCCCATCCCTGTGTGATTTATGGCATAGGGCTTTTGGAGCTGATGGGGGATTGAGCAGCACATTTGGGCCTTTCTGGTAATGGAGGGATCTTCTCAGGCCTGGCCATGTGCCACAAATGTTAACGTAGTTTTAAAAAACCTAAAAGGGATTATCTGAATGCAGAGCACCAAGAACAATTTGTGACAAGTGGTTCCTACTTCTGTCACAGCTTTGCTTTGCTTTCTCCAAATTAAACTGCTTAATTTCCTTATCCGTATTCCGGGTAATAATACTTCCTTTTTTCCAATATTTTTAAATCACTAAGGTTAAAGAAATTCTGGGCAGGAACAGTTTCCTTGTCTGCTTGCACAATCTAACTCTTAAGGAACTTCACATTTCCATAACACAGTTAAGTAAGAATGAATATAAAACATAAGTAGGAAAAATGAGCTGATCAAAAGTAGAATTTTTAGTTCAACATTTTCACATTCGTTTTCATCTAAAACAACAAACAAAGGGTTGAAAAATAAGAATTTCTTTGCCAAGCTTTGTCAAAGAGAATGAATATCCACTTTACAGTATTTTCCCTGTGCCTCTAATAGACACTGAACTGTCAGAACTTATTCTGAACACTTCCTTAGAGTTATAGTCTGTTATAGCATGTGGAGGATTGGAAGAGGTATGCATCTTACAGAATAGTCTATGGTGAGAAGATGCTGTAGTTCACTCTAGTGTTCCAGTTGGAATTTAGCATGTTCCTGCCTGTCTTCCACCTCTCAGTCTGTTTTCGTTCTCCAAATATATATGGGACACTGGTAACTTTGCAAATCAATCTCATTGGTAAGGAAACTTTATTTCATCTGATTTAGACGCTTGAAGCTATGACTCCCATTTTTACAATTTCTTTCCCTCAAATATCGGTATTTGAAATTAATTGTTATTTCAAGACCCTCACACAGATGTCATTGAATTTAAAGCTTACATTATTGCTAACACATTGTTGTCTTCCATTTGACTCCTATCCTACTGTTCCTTAACAACGTTCCTCACACGAAAGAACATGTAAAGTTTTGGAGGTTTTGGTTTGCAGTTTTGTTTGGTTTGGGCTTTTTTCAGACAGAAATTGCTGTGAGTGTGGATAGATGTCTTTGCTTTTTCTGCTTATGCCCTGGCTCTCAAGTGAATTTCCTCTCACATGTAAACCTGTCTCCCCTCTACTATTTCTGTCTAATCAATGATGTGATGTTCCCTGCTTGGCACTACTCTGCCTATGGTGCTCATTGTACTGAGGTGATGTAAATTAGCAACGGAAATTAGGATCCCAAGCTGGTGGGGGGGAGGTTACACTGGTTTGGATAATAGTAAACCCACAGGCAGTTCTCTAATCAAATAAGGCAAGAGTACCAAATATCACCAAATCTTGAGTTTATATGGAGACTTCAAAACCTTTGGATGTTGGATGAAATGGGTGTTAAGAGTACATACAAAAAATGAGTTTACCTCGCTTTGCATACACGCCCTGGACACCTTACCTATTTTGCATCAGCTTTGTCCAAGAAACAAAATAGAAAAAAATAACAACAAAAGAAAACAAACAAACACACAAACCCTTTAGTCAACGGTAAGTTAGTAAGATACTTTAATGAACTTGACTTTGCTGGCAGTGACAGGTGGAGAATCATTATTAAAGCTGTAATGGAAGGCTAGTTACAACCATAACAATACAGAGCATTGTAATCTTACAAATCTTACAGCATTTCTTCGTAAGAAAACAACAAGCCACCAAATAATTACTTTTCTAGATGTGAAAACATCAGTTTTCATTAAAAAGCAAACAAAGAAACAGGGAAAAAGCCTATGTCTTTGTAACTACTGTTTAGTAAACCTTCCCTTTTGCAGCATCTCTCTCCCTCTGTGTGTATCTCAGTTTATTATCATTATTATTACTATTATCTTAATGTAGTGCTTAAATTAAGCCTTTTTAAATTTTTTATAAATACACAGAATTAAAAACTTGCACTGCCCTCAGAGAATGCAACTTAGGCGAGATGAAGCACGGATAACTTGAGGGCATGATTTAAGACAGACAGCTCCAACTCTGTATCCCAGTCAGCATTAGAGTTGCTTAATATTTCATGTACTATTCCTTGCTTATATGTGACATTTTCAGCTTCAAATAAAGATGCAAGCCTGGGATGTTTTTCCACTCTCCTCCCATCATTTTTGGAGATCCGTAAGTACCAAGTAACTGAGAACTGACATGGGGTTTTTCTCTTTTTTATTTTTTTTTTCTTTTCCTGGTGTTTTCTATCATCATTTATCAATAGTTCTAGAGGTCTATGAATGCAGCTCTGTAATTATAATTCTGGGCACAAATCTTACTTTTTTCTTGACAAACTGAGTGGAAAATTGGTGTGAAATTTCCTAGAGTGGTTGTTTTTATACTTCTTGCATCTCCAATGCAGTTTTTTCTTATATTTATTGCAAGTAGTTGTGACTAGTAAACCACCAGAATTTGGCTATTCTTAATGCTTTTTCATATATAATATATCAACTCTGTCAATATAATCAGCAGTTATGCTTGCTTATTAAACTGTCAATCAAACACAGCAATTCCATACACCAGCCTTCCCCTCTCTACTCAATAATGTCACTAGTTTCTAAAATAAAGTGTCATCTTCCTTCTACCATAGGGGAACTCCATCTTCTCCCAGTGCTCATTCCCTCATAGACCCTTTTATTGCAAGATCACCAAGTAGCTTGACCTGCCAGTTGATCCACATAGTCCATGGTTCCCCAATATTATTTTTTTGGTCGCAAATAGGTCACAATTATTTTTTGGTCAGAAGTGGCTCTTTGCTGAACATCCAAGTGAACAAATAGTTTTGTAAGATTATGGTGGGGACACCTGCATGACAGGGATTGTCTCTATATATTCACAGTGCCTGGAAGGAAGAATCATAGTTATGGTTAGTATCACTCAGTAGTAATAAAATTTCACTAATTGTAAGGGTTATTAGTAAGAAAGACATTGTGCAGCAACACTGTATTAGTGTAATCCAAGCCTTGCATTCAGTGATTTGTGTCCCAAATGGCAATGTGTTTCTATAGTTTGGGTACTGAACCAAGACATTAGCTTTCTCTAAGGTTCTGCTACTAATCTGAGGCAGGTCATTTAATCTCATTTATCTTTGTTTATCTTCTCTATTAGGATGTCAGTTTTTCTTGACACAAATGTTCTCCCATTATTCTTAGGGACTGTGCCCACAAAATGAAGCCCTGACCTCAATTAGGACGTGCAGTACTACAATAACAGTAAAATCAGAAAAGCACCTTGGGATTAATCTAGCTAAAAAGTAGAATTTCAGGGGCCAAAATCTACATCTCATCTATGCTCTTTTCTCTTCAGACACAATAGAAGGAACAGGCACTGTTGATATATATGTGGCCCATATCATATTAAGGTAGATATCCATGTTGCCTCAGATGAATTTCACCTTTAACGTGCCTACTTTTCATCATGGAAAGAGATATATAACTACCGCTGTGGCTGACTGCTGAGAAGTGGAGACTTGTCACAGAGCTCTGAAGTTACACGAGATGGTACCCATCTTGCAGAGTTCTCAGGTCTATTTTATTGTCATCATCATTCAAACACCAAGAAAAACGCTTGTCTTATTCACAATGATAAAAACCTGGTAAAACAGGATAACAGGATAGAAAGAATATTAGTCCTAGTGACAGGAAGGTTCAATGTGACAGTGAGTCTCAACATTTGGAGATACTGGAAAATACACATCTGAAAGAAAGGATGCAGAAATCAATCCCTGGCATTATTTCATGTTTTGCTGAACAACAAACAAAAATATTTTTGTTTTCTATTACTTTTAATTGAAATTGAATGATACAGTGTCCAGAACCTGAGTACAGACCGAATTATTCCTTTTTTTTTTCAATTTCTTCTCATCCAAGAAGGATCCAAAACAGAAAGAAAGCTTCATTTTAAATAAGCAGGGCTGACAATATTCTTCTCAATAACTGCCTATAGAAGAAAGTTAATAAAGTCATTGGGCCAAATATATGCATGTGTAATTTCAATTACACCACAGTCATGTTTAATATAAAGCCATCAACTTTGTATTCAGCCTGGGAACCAAGCCTGCTGGTTCATCAGTGCAAGGATGAATTAGACGGATGGTGCACTTTATAGTGTTTCTGTACAGTTAGAACTTCCTTGCCCTTTTCTTATTACAGTCAAGATTTAATTAAAATTAAATTAAAATAAAAATTAAATTAAGAGAATATTCTTCTGGTGTTAAATAATATTTGAACATCCTCTTCATGTTTACTCTGAAAACAGGGAATAAGTGCAAGATTATTTTTTGGTGAAATGAATTTACTTGACAATCATTAAATACTATTCCTGAAAGCCAAAAACATGCAAGTTTTTTTTCTTTAATTTTTGAAAATTAGTATTTATATGGAATTTATTTGCATAAGGTTACTTTGAATAAAACCTTTTGAAAACTTTATTGTTTTGCTCCCTAATATTATAAGGATTGACTTTTCTTAAAAAAAAAAAAAAAAAAAAAGCAAACAAACATTGAGAATATATTTTTTCTTTCTTTTTTTTTATTTTTTTTTATTTATTCCCAGTTTATTTAAAAAGAATTCACCATTTTCACATTTTCAGAGTTGCAAGAAGTTTGATATTCCACTCTTATATGGCACCTATAATGAAACTACGTCTCTTTTAATGACATGCAAATGCAACCCAAACACCTTTAAGGTCCCTTTCAAAAAAGTGGATTACTTACTTTGATATCTTTTTGTGGGAATCCAAATTTGAAAACATCAGGTATTCCTTAAACTCATCTCCTGAGCTATATAGAACTTTAATAGACTCTGTGGGCAAGCCTATTCAGGTCACAGGATAAAAGCTTTGAGTGTGCTGTGTCCAACAGCTTGCATGCAAAGCAGGAGATCCATCTTCTTGTCCACACAAGAAATGTACCCCACACCTGACATGTAATGTTTTCATATGTCATTTTTACATTCCAATGACCTTCCTGAACTTTTCATGCCTTGTTCATTCATTTTTAGAGTATGTCACTGAATATTTCTGTTCTTAGTATTGGTTCCCAAGGTGCTGCAGCAAAATTAATTCTCTAACTTGCTGCTTTGTGTGTATCACCTTCCAGGCTGCATCCCTTTACCTATTGTATCAAGCTTACAGTTCATTTGAGTTTCTGCTCTTTTCCTTTGTATTTTTAGAACACCCAAAGTACAAAAGTTAACCACGACTACTAATAATCACAACACTAATGAGATTAAAAATAGAAGAACATCAACAATTTTTTTTAAAAGAATTCAAATTCTGTCCATAAAACAGATGAACTCAGGCAGTCAGGTACATATCCTGTAGCTTCTCAAATGCAACCTGAAAATGCTACAATGCTGGCTTTAAATTTACATGGTGCTAACTTTTCCAAAACAAGATCAGAATTCATAACTTATTTATATTGTGATTTTTTTTCTTGATTTAACCTTTATTTTACAAGGAAGCCTTTTGAAATATTGTCTTTTTTCTTACAGAGGCCTAACAAAGGTAGACAGCAAGGTAATACTCATACACAGCAGGAAAAGAGAGGGAGGAGATGTTTTCAGGGGAAGGGAAGAAAAATTATTAAGTACATACAAAAAATAACCCTCAATAATACACTTTTCCTACATATTCTGAATGCAGTAATTTCTTCTCATAATCTCAAAAATTAGCTCACATTTTCCATCATGTTGTAGCTCTATTTTTGCATCCCAGTGTATTTAAAGTTCTACAGTATCATAAAAATAAAAAAATTAATCTTCACTACATGCATCTAAGAAAGGTAAATTTTATAGTCACTTTTTGTTTGTGAGAAAAGAGTGTGATTCATGGCTAGATCCAAGAAGAAATTCAGGGGACTCAAAGTAAGATTGCTGTCTCCATAATGAAATGATTACATTAAACACACAGTACCCCTCTATAATGCTTGTGAAGACTACAGTGAATCAGAAAGGGCATTCAGAAACTCCATTATCCACTAGCAGTTGCATGAAATTTCTGTTCCCCTAGAGTTTTAGTTTAGCATATGAATGAGGTTTGTAAGGAAATATATCCAGTCAACAGCAGAC
Source organism: Psittacula echo (assembly GCF_963264785.1). NCBI lineage: Eukaryota > Metazoa > Chordata > Aves > Psittaciformes > Psittacidae > Psittacula > Psittacula echo. The sequence continues at coordinate 6,967,153 of NC_137742.1, read as the reverse complement.
AATGATGCAGTGGGATGTTGTGGAGAAAAGATTGGTTCTTTCAGTGTGAACCAGTTGGACTTTGAACTAAGCTGCCCAAAAAGGACACTTTGAACTTCTGGGTGGCTCCAGATTGGCTATGGAAATGGACAATCTGGAAGTTCAGAATCACAGGAATGAAGAATAATTTCAGTTGGATGGGACATCCCGGGGACATCCAGTCTAGCCATATGCTCAAACAGCACCCTTTTTTTTCCCATGCATCAGGTTGCTCAAAGACTCATTCAGATCACTTTTTTATATCTTCAAAGGGGGAGAATCCTTTATGCCTTTGAGATTTTACTCCAGCATTTGACCAATCTCACAGTGAAGAATTTTTTCCTTTTACCTAATAGTAATTGGCCTTGTTACTTCTGTCCATTGTCCCTCATCGTTTTGTTGTGCAAAGGAAAAGCCTGTTTTATCCCTCATGCTTTTGTTGTGCAAAGGAAAAGCCTATTTTAAGAGCTAAAATATTACCTTGAAACTGATTTGAAGTGTTACTTTCTGAAAGTCACACAAAAAATCTATGGCAAAATTGCAGTCTCTCTTACTATTTATGCCCCCAAATTAACACCCACCATTTAATCTCTCCTCATAACTATCAGTCATTTCCAGGAAATAATTGCTCAAAGTTAAGTGGAAACATCATCTATGCTATAGTAAAGCTTAGGAGAAAAAATAAGAACATCCTACCATTACTTTGTAATTACACATAGATTTTCAGAGGCATAGTAATTAATGTCATTTAATTTGATGGTCCAAGACAACTCCAATATGCAAATTACTGCATAAGTACCACAGTAGCACCATGACCATGTTTGGACAGCACCTCAGTTTTATGTCACAGCTGAATGATAGCATATCCAAGAGCACAACTGCCCTTTGCAGTGTAATTGGGCATCTATGTGTAACCAGAACTGTATTAAGATTGCAGCATATTATAATATGCCTGGAAGGCATGCTAAGGCACATGAAAAACAAGGAGGTGGTTGGTGACAGCCAGCATGGCTTCACTAAGGGGAAATTCCTGCCTGACCAATTTGATGGCCTTCTATGATGGGGCTACGAAACTGATGGAAAGGGGCAGAGCAGTAGACGTCATCTACCTGGAATTGTGCAAAGCCTTCGACACTGTCCCACATGACATCCTTGTCTCTAAATTGGAGAGACATCAATTTGATGGATGGACCACTCGGTGGATAAAGAACTGGCTGGATGGCTGCATGCAAAGTGTTGTGGTCAATGGCTTGATGTCCGGCTGGAGACTGGTAACGAGTGGTGTCCCTCAGGGATCGGTGTTGGGACCGGTCTTGTTCAACATCTTTGTCGGTGACATGGACAATGGGATTGAGTGCACCCTCAGCAAGTTTGCTGATAACACCAAGCTGTGTGGTTCGGTTGATATGCTGGAGGGAAGGGATGCCATCCAGAGGGACCTTGACATGCTTGTGAGGTGGGCTGATGCCAACCTTATGAAGTTTAAGCATGGCAAGTGCAAGGTGCTACACCTGGGTCGGAGCAATCCCAGGCACAGCTACAGGTTGGGCAGAGAAGAGATTCAGAGCAGCCCTGAGGAGAAGGACTTGGGGGTGTTGGTTGATGAGAAAATGAACATGAGCCTTCCTCAGTGTGCACTCGCAGCCCAGAAAGCCAACTGTATCCTGGGCTGCATGAAAAGGAGTGTGACCAGCAGGTCGAAGGAAGTGATCCTGCCCCTCCACTCTGCTCTTGGGAGGCCTCACTTGCAGTATTGTGTGCAGTTCCGGTGTCCTCAACATAAAAAGGACATGGAAGTGTTGGAACAAGTCCAGAGGAGGGCCACGAGGATGATCAGGGGACTGGAGCCCCTCCCGTATGAAGAAAGGCTGAGAAAGTTGGGGCTGTTCAGCCTGGAGAAGAGAAGGCTGTGTGGAAACCTCATAGCAGCCTTCCATTATCTGAAGGGGGCCTACAAAGATGCTGGGGATGGACTCTTCATCAGGGACTGTAGTGACAGGACAAGGGGTTACGGGTTCAAACTTAAACAGGGGAAGTTTAGATTGGATATAAGGAAGAAATTCTTTACTGAGAGGGTGGTGAGGCACTGGAATGGGTTGCCCAGGGAGGTTGTGAGTGCTCCGTCCTTGGTGGTGTTCAAGGCCAGGTTGGATGAAGCCTTGGGTGGCACAGTTTAGTGTGAGGTATCCCTGCCCATGGCAGGGGGGTTGGAACTAGATGATCTTAAGGTCCTTTCCAACACTAACTTATCCATGATTCTATGATTCTATAACATTAATAGCATTGTTTCCAACTATTAACATGCCCTGGTCTTCTTTTATCCAAAATGTTAACGTCCTTGACAGTACTTAAGAGATTATAATATCTATTAGATTCACAACTTTATGTGCTTTGACTGTGGGTAATTTTTTAATTAAAATTATCATTGTTCAACTTATTTACTGTGGAAAGAAAATCTCAGTGTGAATTGCAAGGAAAAGTAGTAGCACTATCTAAAGTGTATGGATCACGTTTCCTGGTAAAGGCAACAGAAATGAACATCAGTCAGATAAATCATTATCTGCTTGACAGAACTTCCTGAGTTTGCATTTATTTTCTACAAAGTAGCATTATTTTGGTTTTGAAACACAAAGTATCTAGTTCAGATGCATATTTATTAAAATTTTGATAGACTGATCAACATTTCCAGGTTAACATCACCTCTCATTCAGCCTGTCCTCACTGAAGCCTTTTGAAGTTGGTCTGAAGTCTACAGTATTTTTGATCATCAGTTATGTTATAGTAAATGCTGCCAAGCTAGAGATTTATCCCCCTGCAATATGAGGAATAAAATAGTTCAGAAAGAGAAAATAGAAAGTTCAAAAGCAAATAAACTGACTTTTAGTGAATTTCAGTATTGACAGAATTATCTAGAAACCATTGAGAGAAGAGCAGTCAGTGAGAAACAAGTTAAATGTATCTCAGTTTGCCAGTATTTAACATTTCACTCAAGAATTGTGCCCAGCCTTAGAAGATGGGTCTAACATCCTTAGGTGTGTGGTTAGGGGATCTTTGAAGGTGTGGGACCTTGTTTCAGGCTAAGTCCATAAGAAAGTGTCTTTCTTTTGCCTAGGATATGGTTGGGATTATTTCACCCTGAGAAGGTGATTTACATCTTCCAGCAGAAGGTAGCACCTCACTTGCTTCTGTCCTCCAACTCTCACTGATGCTGTCTTGCCACTGTTGTAACACTACTAACTGTCCCTGTGTCCCTGTAAAAAAGAGAAACAGCACAATTTTGAATAACTTTCACACAGAAGTTGTCCCTTCCCTTATTGTCTTCCCTTCCTTTCCCTTCCTTTCCCTTCCCTTCCCTTCCCTTCCCTTCCCTTCCCTTCCCTTCCCTTCCCTTCCCTTCCCTTCCCTTCCCTTCCCTTCCCTTCCCTTCCCTTCCCTTCCCTTCCCTTCCCTTTCCTTTCCTTCCCTTGCTTACTTTCCCTTCCATTTCCGTCCCTTCCTTACCCTTACTTTTCCTTACCTTGTCTTCTCTTGTCTTCTCCCCTCTTTTGCTATCTGTTTTACTTTTCTCCCCTCATCCTTTTTACTTTCTCTCTTCTTTCAGTAAAGACAAAACACAGCCCATCCAGATGAACACGTTAAAAGAGTGTAAAAGCAGCTTGTGCAATCCTTTCCACTGCCGTATTGCCTACAACACTGCCAATAACATGCTCCAGTGCTCCATAAGGCTTTCACTTCCCTTTCTGACAGATGCCCAAAAGCAATACACACCCCAGCTTCATCAAACTTGCACTTTAATGGAAAACTTGAACAGCAATCTCCCACACTTTTATATCAGCACCTTTGCCTCCAACACACTCCGTAACAGAAGTTATTCTGCTTTAATGTGGTTAAGGACTCTGATACACAAACCAGTCATTGCAGGGTAATAACTTACAAAACATCAGAAGTTCTCTGGTAGCTGCATGCTCGTTCTTATCCCAAGACACCTTTCAGCAGACGTGAGTTAACTTAAACCACTCACTCTTACAGGGTGCAAATTAACAGTTATGGTGAAGCTGGTACCTAATTTGTTCCCCTCCAGTGCCAATGCCTGGTTGTATCACTCAGTCTCTTTTTTAAAGACTGTTAGAATACGCACACAAATTCTTGTGCCACTTGTTGTCTCCTATACAGACAGATAAGTGGAAATTATGATAAATCATGAGGAAACATTTCCTTTCTCAGTCTGTAAGCAGGACATTCAGCAGAAGTCTCTGGCCAGCATCATTTAGCAATACCTATTACCTACAGAGGGAGAGAGAGAAAAACCCACTTTGCCTAGAGATTAGCTGGAAAGGTGTGCACACGATGTAAAGGCTGCTGTTGTGTGAAATTCTCTCCTGTGAAGAAGGTTAGCACAAGGCTCTGTTTACAGGGGTAAATCTTACTCACACAGAGCGGAGTCAGCAGCAGCCGCCTTAACTGCCTTGGCAGATAAGCATGGCTTTTTGTTCCTGACAGGAAAGCAGCATTAGCATCCTTAAGAGTTTAATATGAGAAGGTCCTATGAAAATCATAGAGCTGGCATTAAGAAAAAATATTTAAAAGTCAAAACTCTGATGCTTGAAAACAGCACACTCAGTGTACTCCTGGGATCTGCTGGTCTTCTCATTAACTTTCAATACAGATGACTCCCCAGTATGATGCTTAATGGGGGCTTTATGGTTACCAGGATGCAGTTCTTCATCATCTGTTTTACAGCCATTTTGTCATTATTCTGCTTCCAAAATGTCTCTTGCTCCCAAGATGGCCATGAAGACAATGCAGCAGCTTCTCCCAAGTCCCTTGGGTATATGAGGATGGGGGCTAACAAGTCTAATGCTCTCTGCTGAATGCAAGGGGATACAAATGAGATCTATAGAACAAAACATCTGCTTGTTTTAGACACAATCCTTTTTTGGTTTTTTTTATTTTTTTTAAAAATAGGATTTTTCTTTAAAAAAAAAAGTATGTCTCATCTTAAGTCTTCCTCAAAGAATTTACTTAACTCAGACCTGAGGCCTGCATGGGGGAAGCAAGATGTTTCTCCAGTGTGCCTCTGCTCTTCTCCAGTGAGCACAAATCCTTGGAAGCAGTGTGTGACATTATTAACAAACTCTGGTCAAGCAAGGTCAGATGAAGAGTCAGAATGGCTCTTGGGTGACATGGTTTAGTGTGAGGTGTCCCTGCCCTTGGCAGGGAGAGGTTGGAACTAGATGATCTTAAGGTCCTTTCCAAATCTAACTATTCTATGATTCTATGATTCTACATTTATTCAGGGCATCTCCCCAGTTTTCTTCCACTAGAAGGAGCAAGCTCTGTTTCAATTGAGTTCACAGCAGCGAAAGCTATTGACGAAGGTGGGGTGCCTGTCTGTGAAAATCAAATCCAACTGGCATGATGTTTCTGTCAGGGAAAGCTCCACCAAACCAGCATAATGTGATTCTCTGATCAAACCTTCCCAAGGCAGATGGGAGAGAAATGCACATTTGCTCACAAGCATCAATGCAGACATCAGTGTGAGTGGTGCAGCCCCTCCAGATAGACAGCTATTTACCAGTTGGTAAACACACTTCACCACTGTCTTTGCCTAGGTAAGTCCTGATAATGTCTTACCTGAGAGTTCTGCATATAGCAACAATTCATTGTGTTTTAACAGGTAATAAGGAATGGCTTGCAATCCCTTTCTTCATTCTGCTCCCTGTCTCCAAAGAAACACACGAGGCTTTATAGTAGCATATGCTCAAAGCCTTTAGTCTGGGGAGTGAAATGAGAGCAGACATCCTCAAAGAAGTCTTTCTGGTCATTGGTACAGCTAGCCCTGAGAAAGGGAGGCAAGTTCTCAGGAAACTGTGTAATCAGCATTACCAGCCTGACGCACACACTGTCTCACCCCCTATTCTGGGCTACTGCACGGGAGGAAAAGTTCAGGTTTCCGTTAGTGGCAAATAGTATGCTGAAGCTTAAAACCCTCTACAAACTTTTGTATGTCATCAGATCACCTTTGAATGTCCCTGCCAACCCAAACTGTTCTATGATTCTATGATTCTGCCATTAAGATTCATTAATTTCTGTGGAGAAGTATGCATATGCTTTACAGCTGGTATCATATCTCTGTGCATATTATGCTGCAAAAAGGATTGAAGCCGAACGCTGCAAGAGTAAAATCTGGATTGTTTTCACCCAGCAGTGTGGCATCAGGTGGACTTTAACACAGGTCTGAGTGGAAGGACTTATTAACTTGAGTTCAGTCCCAGACAGCACATGGACACAAAGGATACGTCTGTCCTGGCAAATTGAATGTTCCTGGGCTCTGAGGCCAACTGGCATGGAGCAGTCTGCCTTTATGCTGGTAAAATTTACCACTTTCCAACCAGCTGGAAGGTTGCAAATTGAAATGGGCTGCATTCATGTCAGGAAACAGTCCAGTCATTTAGTAATGTTATCACATTTCAATGCCCAGGCACACTTGAATTTACTAGTTTAAACACAGTCAGTCTGTCTCACCTGGAGCAGTTGAAGTATCCTTCTCCTCTATGTCTATGCCACTGTTTTTACCAGTGCTAATGAACAAAAAGAATCTCTGAGTTAGCTGCACCCATGACATTAGAAACACCCTTTTTCCAGTCCAAATGATTGAGTATAGCTGGGTTGACTGGGAGTGAGTGTGGAAAGAGTTACCAGCCATTGACACTGATGCTGGATAATGGTTGATACATCAGCTGCAGAGCAGCAGAGATCTAATTTGGTTATTCTGTCACCACACACAGGTTAGAGAGTTACTGATTGCTGTGGCATTATTTGCAATATGGTTGTAAATTTCTCCTGCTGCAGCATAATTCTTCAGACAGTCCAGCTCAAGCTGAAATGTTATGGTGTTATGAATGTCCTGCAGACAAGTGCCTATTAAATTACCTGCAGAGTGGTTAGACTGTCTAACAGATAAACTAAACAAGTAATCATCTCTAAAAGTGGAGGAATTGAATGTATAGATGTGCTTGTGACACTCCTGCTGAGACTAAGTCCCTTTGCTGAACTGGAAGGGTGCAGATCATGATAGTGCTTAGGTGAAAATGATCCTTCTATGAAAATGGGGAGGATATAATTCATTTTCATAGCTCCAAAATCATAAGGCTTGTTTATTATTCCTCTAATCAATAAAGGACATGCACTGAAGGAGCAAAACAAAAAATGTTTAACAGAACACAACTGAATTTCAAGATAGATGTTGAATTTCTCCAGCTAAAGACAGGAGATAGGGTAGTTTTCAAGTTTTTGTTTCCATTTTAAGATTGATTTCTATGTGATCACGTTTGAACTTGCTTCAGAAGTACTTTCAGCTTACTTGGACAAGTAACCCAGCCTATGACTTAGTAACAATAGAGTAGTTTTACAAAGTTGATCTTCCAAGAAACACTGTGATAATCTTAAAGTGCATCTAGTTTCCATGCATGTATGTGTGTTCAGATATACAAAGACTAAATAAAATGTGCTTTTCATTCCTGTTCCCACTGCTGTTTGGAAAATAAACCTCAAGCAAACACATGTACAAAATCCAAGAAAATATTTTTAATTGCCTTTGGTGAAAATATTTGTTGGTTTTGTATTTATTTATTCAAAAATGTGTACTATGATACTGATATTACTACTATAATGTTTTTTGAAAATATTGAAAATTTAAAATCCTAATACTTTTTCATGCTGGATTAGCCCTTTGTCAATAATAACAGCAATAATTAAAAAGTCTGTAGTTTGGATAGCAGCCAGAACAGCTCATCTTTTTTCCCAGATTCTACACTGCTCTTTAGCCTGTCAATTTAAAACCGATCTGGTTTTCAGCATGGCTGAAATTTCCCTTATTATAAGAAATCCTGTCCCACAAGAAACACATCAGTGAGTGAGAATGAAGCAAATGAGACCTGAAGAGAAGCTTTAAGATGTGATTCTTTATGATCTGATGTTCTGCAGCGGGTGGATTTATTGGTTTCTTTCTTTCTTTGCTTGGCTGCTTTACTTCTGGGAATCAAATGACATGCACACTGTGTTTGCTCCCATGCCCTATTTCTCCACCACCAAAAATAACACCTAATCCACTGAAACTGCGTATGTCACATAAAGAACAAAAGTCAGTGAAACTTCAGGGGGTTCACCGGGAATTTGTTCTTTCCCTTATTTTCATTTAGAAGATACTCTAAAATTTCACAGGGGAATAGTGGCATGCATCCAAAAGGAGAGCTTTCTACTAACTTCACTTCTGAGAATAAAGAAAGGTAAATGCAGAGGTAAACACAGCTCATATTCCAACCTTTGCAAGATGAAAGTGAACTTCACAAACTTCGGTAATGTAGTCCACAAAGTACACAAATCGGTAATGTACTCCACAAAGCAGAGGTGGATAGCCAGAGCTAAGTTCTGAGGTACCACGACCAGCATAGCTGAAATGACTCAAAACCCTTCAAAATTAGTTACATAAACATTGTTCTGCAGGTGCAACAAAGACAAAAATTAAAAAAAAAAAAAAAATAAACAAACCCACAACAAAAAACAATAAAGAGTCCTTCAAATTCTGCACTTCAATTCTAAAAAGGATCTAAAGCCAAAAAACCAAGCCAATAAAGAATCCACAATCATACATTATGACCAATTACATTTATGGGCAGTGAGAAGCCCTGCATTCAGAAACTTCCTAGGCCAACAAGCAACAAATGGAGAAAGCAATTCCATGAAATAAGAAAATGAAAGGCCATCCTGTGACTTAACATCAGCAAGTAGATGTTAGAGCCAGTACAGTACCCAGCGATAAAATAGAGTCTTAATTAAATTGAAAATACTTTTAAAAGAAGGTGTGGAAGCTGAATGTTGAAACTGCCTTCCTCTCTTGCCACTTGAAAAGCACATTTTGGTGTTGAAAGCACATATGAAATCTTCTTTAACCCTCTGCTCTCATCTGAGGGAATGATGGGAGGGAAGAGGAATACTAAGTAGTATAATGCAAATAGAACACTTAAACATCCTGGTGTGATAATGCAGGCTGCCCATGCAAGGGGGGTTATGGTGACACTTTGTCCTGCTAGATATTCTTATTGTAAAGGTGACACTCACTGAGTAGATGGTTTACAAATGTAGCAAATGTGTTTACATGGAATCCTACACAGGATAGGGTCAGAAACCCTTTCATCACAGGAAATAGAGTCTTTAAATGCAAGCAGACTCAGGTCTGAACCACAGGCAACCACAACTGATTCATTACATGTGAGGAAATCAGGAGTAGATCAGATTAGAAAGCTGATAACCAGAAAAGTTTAACCACAGTACAAAGCCTGTGGAGATCTACCTGGCGTTTCCACTTGGACTTATCTGGGCTCCTGACCTGATGTCCACACAGGTCTTTAGCTAACATCAGAGCCCTAGCTGCTTTATGACACCTCTGTTGCCTTAATTTTGGTTGTTTTGCTTTTTCCTGATTTTACTGTGATCCGATCAAATGCCAAATAAATACAACCTCATCCTAAAACTATGCAAGATATAAACAAAAAAGAGAGAAAAAAACCCTGTGATTCTTCACACAAACTAGTGATATATGCTGTGTTTGCCTCAATTTCTTTGGATTTTGGGTTTGGTTTGTTTTTTAATCAGAACAGAAAGACTTGTGAGGAGAAAACTAACTCGTAACTTTTTGCTTCAGCTGTGTTGAGGCTCAAAACTAGACTACAACATCTTAGTGCTTTTGTAACAGCAATATTTAAGCAATGTTTTTCCTTGTAAGTAGTATTATTGTGGAATACAGATGCCGTGTAAACATATGTATTACAGATATACATGTATGCATGCATAAGCATATATATATATCATCATGGTAATAGATAACATGCTGCACTGCATCTTGATATTGAAATTGCCAGTGTAATAACAGGCTGTGTATGTGGCATGGGAAATACAGGAGGCAGATGCTTTGTTTTGTTTTAATCTTAAGCACTGCTGGAAATGTGATGTGTAAATGTAAGCTTCTCAACTGAAAAAAAAAAAAAAAAAGTCTTCTCTTAGGGGAATATTTCCTTGATGAAATCACTCAGAATCCTGTTTAATTGTTTCCTCATTCATTCGTAGACCTTTAGCCCTAGATTAAGTCAGTTGTGCTTCCAGTCGAACAGAACTTGATATACTTGTAATGTCTCAGGGAAATCTTCTCTGTAATTAGGATTGAGGCCTTGCAATAACCTGGGATGTACCTCGTCTCACTGAATTCTTTCCAGGTTTTACTTTGAGACCATTGCATGATAGAAAGGGACATTGAGAGTTCAGTGTTTTGTTGGCGTTTATGTACTGCAGACATGATCAATATAACTTGAAGTCATGTATTTTATTATAAAATATAGAAGAACTATAATACATAGGATCTGTTGCTTGAAGTGCAACAGTATCATGTAGTTGGAATGGGAAGTTCACTGTTAAGTAACAAGAAATAAAGGGTATCATAAGAGATATAATACTAGGAGGACATCCCCACTTTTAAAAGCCAGAATGTAGGACTGGGATGTCATGCCTAGTTTCGACCCTAGCTGCTGTCCCTACACAGGAGCCTGAACAGTGGCAGTTTATACCTCTCATATCTCTGCTAAGAAGAGAAAAGAAAAAGAAGTGCTGTGCACATCTAGATAAACACCAGTGGGAACAGAGAAGACTCTTCAAAAAGTCTCCCTGGCATCAGTATGTACAATCCTAAACCATGGCTGAAATTTATAGAAATTCTAAAATCAATTAACATGTTAGGTTCTGAAGAGATATTGTAAACCGTCCAAAGTAATAAAATCAGCAATGCATGGCATTACTTTCCTCTATGAAGAGCTTGAATAAATAAGACATTTATAAAAATGAGCAGAAAATATGAAATGAATATCCCAAGAACCATAAAAAAATATAAGCTAAAAGAGAAATTGAGTTTTCCTCTGAGTTTCTGAGAGAGAATGAAGTTGTGGATTTTATACATAATTTATAAGGGAAATTGGCCAGTTCACTCAGGTATACACCATATCAACTTTTAGGAAAGATTAAGCAAGCTGTCTTCTTTTAATTGAAATCAAATATAGGCACAGGAGAAAATGACTTCTGCCTGTGGAAGAATACAGTGATGTCACATGGCCAACAGCATTTACAGTGTACATGGGATTTTCTTCTACAAAGTAAACTTCTGCTTCAGTTCCTGAGCAGCCACAAAATGGAGTGAGCATCAACAACTTCCCTCATCTCTGAGCCAGTTCTCCCTTGCCACAGTCAGTACATACATTTACATTTGACTTTGTGTACAGTAAGGAAAACCTATACCCTACGTACTGTTCGCATCTCTAAGAACATAAGAATTGACATAATAGATCAAACTAGTGATCCATTTAGTTCAATATCCTATCTCCGAATTAAGTGTCGGATGCTTCAGGGAAAAGTGTAAGAAAGTCTTTAGTTGGCAATAATGGAACGACCTGTCACAGGGAAAATTTGGTAGGGACCTCCAAAACCATTGAAGGCAATTTCCTGCTGTGTCAGGCACCAAGTCCTCAAGTGTTCTTCCTAAATATATAAAGCTCAGTCCTAACTTGTTCCATAAAATACAATCTTTCACCTTTCCTGGACTGTTTCAAATGATTAGGAAAGGTAACCACCACTCCCAGGTTCTGTTACTGGCTCTGTCACTGTCCTGCCCTATTTTCTGTAGTAGGCCACTTAAACCCTCAGTGATTCATTTTCTCTGTCTGTAATTAGGCTTCCTACTGGAAGAGGTTTCTGATAACTACAGAGATCCTCAGCTAAAAGCCTGTAGAAGTCTAAGTGCTTATAAAAATAAAGACATAATTACAGTCAACTTTCCATTAACCCGTATAACATAAGGTGAGGATACCCTGGTGATAGAAACAAACTGATGATGCAGCTATCACAGCTGGTGGACAACGGAAATTTTGGCTGCCTCTCCAAGAGGATTCCCTGGTTTATCATATGCAAGCTGGCGGTGGCTTCTCCTTAGCCTACTGGGGGTGTTGTGCTTAAGAACCCTCCCAGAAAGCTCTACAAGCTGACCAAGGTGTTCTGCTTTCAGTAAGCTACATCATTTAGAGAAGGAATAGGAAATACCTCCTCTATTGTGAGAGAAGTGTGCCTGGAGCCCACACGTGTTTGAAGCATGTTCTATCTGAAAGTTCCTCCCCACATCCCTGGCTACTGGGGTAGCAGCTGGGTAGGATGAGACCTTTTCCCTGACAGACAGTTCATGCCTGACACCGCTAAGACTGGTGCTCTTGGAGCTGGGCAAGATGAAGACTAAGCAGACCAGCAATTCCCACTCCTGAGAGCAGTGACACTTCAACTGTCCCATCCTCAAAACAAAAGGACTTAGGGACACAACACTGAAGGAAGACCATAGTTGTCACCAATCAGCCATCTGAACAGAATAGCAGGGAACAAAGGGGTCAGAACAATCCTAACTACTCAGCATCAAGGGCCAACATCCCTGTTGTTCTCTTCATTTACACTCAAGGCCTCCCATGGTCAAATCAAATGATGCCTGAGATAAGCTCAGTTTCCTATCTCTGAGTCACACTATGGAATGTAAGTGGTGTTTTAGACGAGCTCAGTGTTCAGGTTCTCACACATGTAATTCTATACAAACTAAGTAAAAGCTATTCTGTAATCTTTTTAATCCCTTTACTAAAAAGGATTAGGATTTGATTATTCTTAAACAAAATGAGGTTTAAATTCTGAAGCAGTAAAATCTATGCTCAATACCAAGTAGGCCCTTCATGTGTCAAATGAAAGAGCATACAAGATTCAAGACAAATATATATTCTTGAATGCTGATAAACAAAAAGAACTTATTCCTTTTTTAGAAAGAAGATATGTCATACAGGGTCTTTTTGCATTAGTTCTCTGTAGATGTAATCTGGAAGAACATAGCTCGTAGCATAACAATATATCTACGTAAACTAAAAGATGCTAGAAGTCTTTTGTTCTACACAGGGCTTCTCAAAATCACAGTAGCGTCCTATAGCTGTTTCCTAAATGTTCTCCAGTTTGACTTGAAGTATTTCAGCAAAAAGATGGTCCATCAAAATACCTAAATAGTCTCCACTACATTGAAATATCCACTGAGGTTTCCAAATTTTGCATGAGTGTGTGTTTGAGGCTGCATATACATATATGCACATGTGTATACATGTGCATCTGTATATGTGTATGAATGTGTGTGTTTATTTATATATATGAGAAATATGTATATATATACATATGAGCAAAAACGCGCAGAGACCCAGGAGGTTTATGTTTTGGAAACAGGTACCTCTGCAGTGTTTGAAAGGTCACAAAACAGCAGCACTAGAGTCACACCTGAACATGGAAAACATTTCAGGCAGTCATGTAAATATATCAGAGGCTGTGGAGGAGCATGGGCAGAAGTGGTAAGAAAATTTTGCAGTAGAGAAATAAAGGTACAAGGAGAAAGACTGTGAAATAATTAAAGACAGCAGGCAAGAAGAAATGCTAGCACAGAAGCAGAAAGGAAGATAAGTTCTTTAGCTAAAAGGGGAAAATAAATCAGCACAGACAGAAAAGTAATTTTCAGTCAGTTAGGTAAGAGAGAAGCAGCAGAGTTTAGAGATTAGTTTAATGCTTATATGGGAACGCAGTTAGAGTAGAAACAGATTCTGAAAGAGAGAAAGCTGCTGGATGGGCAAAGATTTTGCTGGTTTAAGATAAAAATTAGATTAAGCAGAAGCCATCAGCATCTAGAAACAGCAGGTGGGTTGCAGCAGCAAACAGAGGCCATTTTTACTTTTCCCCAACGCTTCAGTTGTATCTAAAGGCAATTGTCAATAGTAGCAGGACACTTTCCATTGACTTCAGTGTGCTTTTGAGCAGGCCTTGACAGACTACAAATCTGCAGTGCCATTAGGGATACTTGATGGAAGGATTAAGTTTTTCTAGCCCCATCCTTCATCTCAGCCCTCATCTGCAATTTGATCAATATCCCTTTCTAAATTCTTTTGTTTTAAGGATTAATTTTCATTCTTGTTTCTGAGGATGGATAACCAGGATTTTTAACTATCTCAAGAACAGTTAGGAAAAAGTAAATTTGGCAATGTAACACAATCCATACAATGCTGGTTTTTATCAGTTCTGCTCTTCAATGAACAATTTTACTAGTGAGATACAGATGATTTTGTGAAAGATTAAAATAACCCTACACATTATTAGCATAAGATAAAGTAAAGGACAAAGAAAAGAATCCAAAGGACAAAATGCAATTAGATTTTTTTTTTTAAGATTTCTTTTTTATAAAAGTAATAAAAACTTTACATAGCTTTATAAATCAGGCAGCTGTAGACCTTAGAGAAAGAGCTGGCATATAATCAGTTAAGGTTTCCCTCCAGAGAACAGTAGTTAACAATAAAATAACAGTAATGTAAAAGTCAGCAAGGCATGGGATGAACATACTGGCCAGTTTTTCAGAGTTTTCATTTTTCCAAATGAGTTTAAAATGGCCCTATATGTTAATTGGGTGGTATCTTAAGACTGTGGAGGACGTATGTACCACTCCAGATTTCTACATTTCCATTGCAGGGCTTGCAACAATTCATTTTAACTATTTCCCAAACGCTTTGACTATTTACTGCTGACAATGTTATTATTATTGGAGAAGTTTTTGCTCATTTATGTTTAGACATCTGTGCACCAAAAGGCAGAGTCTCACTGATCATCCAGCACACAAAAGACAGTAGTGGAGAAGTTTACCACCTAATAAGAATCTCCACATTTTTATTTCACACTAATTTTTAACTTTCTCACAAATTCCAACAAAAGATTAATTGAGAAAAAATAGAAGAACTTGGATTGTTACAGGAAGACAATTTAAAAAACATAAGGGTGGTTCTGGGGAACTGTACAGATCCTGAGGAAATAAAATAAAAAATCAACAGACATAGGAGAAGAGAAAA
Source organism: Psittacula echo (assembly GCF_963264785.1). Lineage (NCBI taxonomy): Eukaryota > Metazoa > Chordata > Aves > Psittaciformes > Psittacidae > Psittacula > Psittacula echo. The sequence continues at coordinate 6,952,142 of NC_137742.1, read as the reverse complement.
AGGAGACTCTTCACAGAATTAATTTTCTTGGTTAATTTTTCCTCTTTCTTTTTTTGTCTGTCCTTACTGGCATTTGTAGCACACTAGCATTCCCGAAAATCACAAATGTGGTGTTTACACCTTCTTCTAAATCATTAATGAGACTGCCAAATGAGAATGCACCAAACACAAATTCCTTTTACAAACACTTTCCCCTTGGCTTGTTACATTGTTATTTGTGACCAAAGCTTATTTATATACCTAGGGCACTTTTTACTCTGACAGCATTCAAATTCAAGTCAGTTTGGATTAATTTTCTTCATCAGCTAATTTTATAATCAATTTTTTAAAGTGAAGACTTTTGGGAGTCTATTTTGGGGGTTTTTTGTTGTCTTTTTTTTTATTATTATTATTTTGTTATTTGTTCTCTTCTTCTACATGGAGTAAGGACACTCATATTACTGATAACAAATATGATATTCAAATGTATTAAATGATTTTCAGGTGCTGTCCCTGACACGATGCATTTACACAGCGGAATTAGTGAGATAATTGTAACAGTTGCCCTTCACTGAGAATGACTGTACTTACCAATTGTCTTATTAAACTAATGACTTTACAGGTATTTAGGATTCATCTGCTGTTGCCAAACATAAAAAATATTCCAAATATTAAAAACTGGAAGGGGAGAGGAATCAGAAAGAAGACAGGACATTGAATGAATAAATGTTAGACAGATGCTCTTGTATTTAAATTATATTGTGCTGCTCAAATCTGCAATAGAATATTTGGCTGCAAAACACTGCATGTGATAAAGCATGGCCTGATATTTTCATATTTGTTTTACAACATTTTGGGCTGGTCCTTGATTCTTAATAGCTTTGTATCACTTAATGTCTCATCACCTTGGGATTGTGGATAGCAAGTTCCAATGAAAGAAACATCACACTGTCTAAGCTGACTAGCAAACTAGCAGGTATTTGAAGTGGATGGTCCCACATTTCTGCTTGGACCTACTTCTTTTGGGGCACATTAGAGAACAATCTTTGGTGAAGGATGTTAAGTCTAGAATTGATTTAGTGGTGATCTCTTCTATATTTATCTCCTTGTATCTTTCTCTCTCTTACACACACACACACATTCGGATCATCTTCCAGTATTTTGCTTTTGAAGAACACAAGTCCAGCCGCAGGAAAGGAATACTTAAAGGGCTCTACTCAAAGATCAAAACTTGTTCCTAAGGTTGCCATAAAAAATATCCTTTCTTCCTGAGGAAGTAAACCACTAAATGGAGAGACTAAGTAGATTTTCCAAAAGCAATGGAAGAACAGCAGAACTCAAAACTCAGCCCAGAAATTTACTGCTCTCTATCTCGGCAGCTGTGCTACTTCCACTCCTTACATTTTAGATTTCCCCGCTGAGAGAAGTTTATGACTGTATTGTACTCCTTCACAGCACATATTCAGCACAGTGCTTTATGACTGTTTCTATCCCAGGACTTCCTGCAAAAAAAACAAGCTTCTACTGCAAGCTGAACCCCAGGGTTTTCTAATAAACCCAAAACAAATCCCCATAGATCTCCCAAGTATCTTATTGTCAGAAATACAACATATTTCTGCACAAAAAAGAGTAATACTTTGAATTACTGCCTGTCCAGATTCTTCTTATCTGTCAGCAAAAATGATAAAATAATCAATACTTTTCATTTTCAAAGAGTCTTAGCAATAAAGATATAACATTTTATTCTACTTTTTATTTATTTATATATTTTGGAGGGGGAGCAAACTGTTGGCCTCAAATGATGCCAGAATAACAGCTCTTTACTTAGATGCCAAAATTACCACAGGGCCATCTAAGTACCCAGGTGTAGATCTCTGCTGACTTCCGTGCTATGTGACCATGTAGTACTTCAGGTAGAACATGATTAGACATCACTGTGGAACACCTGACTGAAAATCTTAGTTTCACAACAAAATTCTAGTTTTAGGGCCTTAAAAATGTACAGGCTACTAAGTTCTTTAGGCAGGGTAATAACCTTAACTCTTTTGTTCTTGCATTTCTCAAATAATGGGGAAAGAACCTTTTTTAAACCTTATAGGAGCTTTGTGGCAAAAACCTTGCTCAGTATAACTGAATGTAAGTCAAGATAGCTATGCATTGAGAAGAAAACTTGGTTACCTATGCATAGACATCAAGAGCAACTTCTAACACTCCTTAACCTCTGGGGCACATGCATGGGACTTCCACCAGTGACAGAAGACCTGCAGGAGATTAATGCCTTTCTGAAGAGGCAGCAAGAGGCCGGGGGAAGGAGAAGGAAGGATGAACTTAAAATGTCATGATGTGCAAACACTTGGGTAATGGACTTGCACCTTCATTCATCTGTGGACACAAAAGCATGATTTAGTCACCAAAATGTAGAGAGTTTAATCTGAAGCTAAATACCTGCCTGGAACATTCATTAACCTCATCAAGAAACCATTTATCTTGATAAATATCAAACCATATGCTTTAGAAAGGATGACCCAAATTCTCATGTAAATCCACAGCAAAAGTAGTAATGGAATTTGGGAAGCCTGGCTCCTTCCTTTGAGTGTTTTCCTCTGCCAGTGTTTAACATGGCAAACCCCCAGATTCATGTCACTCTAAGAAGCAGCTGGGCGTTGGGCAGAAGTGTCATTAATTTATGTGTTCTGGTCACACTCCAAAAGCAGTGGTATCTGAGTTCAACCTAAAAGATGAATGAAGGTTAAAGTAATTGGTTAATGTTTTCCTTTTTAAATCAGTGTTTAGCAACTACAAATGAATAAATGTTCTCACAACAGTGCTGAGTATTTTTTTTATCCTTATCCTTATGTTTTTCAAGGTTTCTAATTGCCTGGACATCATTTAGTTTGATTTTAACAGGTGACGAAGGAAAATCTCTTTCCCACCCTACAAATTTCTTACTGAGCTGGTCAAAAGAGCTTGCCACCACAAAATGTTGATCCAATAAAACAAGAGAACAGAGAGAGAGAGAAGGAAAGAGAATTAAAATATTTTCAAGATCCATGTTGGAAACCTGGTTAATGTCCAAGGTGTCTGCAAATGAAAAGGTATAAAGTTGCTTGCTTACAATATTGCAGAAAGTTCAAGTTACTTATCCCACAATAAGTAGAACAGGGATCTGGTAATGTGCAGGAATCTGAGGTTAAGTCTCTTACATTCAAACAGCTACTCATTATTAGACTATTTTGGGTTGGAAAATGGTGTTTTATGGGGGTATTTTAGCACTTTTAAATTCTGATTAGCATACTCAAAATTAACTTGATCTCACTTTTATACTTAAATGCAACCACAGTTTGGGACTATGTCCTCACATTGTTTATTCCTGTCCTCTTAGCAATCAGCCATGATTTTTTTTTTCATTGAAATGTAATGAAAATATAAAAATTTTGCCTTTGTAAATTCCATGTGCAGTGGAATTTCTCCCCATATGTTTTAGAAATATAACCTTGCAGTAATTCCACTGATAAATAGAACAAGGCTTCATTATTATTCTTCGTGCTACCCATCAACAGTGGGAAAGCTCAGTCACCAATAAGAGTTTAAAAGTCACTTCACCTGAGCATCATGGCTGTATATGATTCATGACAGTCAAAAACGTGTGCCTTCCTGACAGTAGAGACGTTTGATGTAGACCATGAAGTTAACCCAACCCTAAGGCTGTATCCTTGGTTATGACAATACCCAGTTTACCAGCTGAATGCCTGTCATTCTTCTGCATTTCTGATTTTCTATTTTGTATATCAATTTGCCCTTATTCTCCTCTTGGGAAGACAGGACAAAGAGTCAGCGTCAATCAATCAATAAAGGAGCTCTTGTTCTATCAGAACAATTTCGAGCATACTCAGTGCCACTTGAAGTTCTGGATGTGGCCACCTTCTGATATTGTTGGTGCTTCAGTAAACTATAAACACACTGTCTAAGTGGAAAAGAGATACTTGGGCAGAGTGAGGTAGTTTCTCTGTAGGGTGGTGCACAGAGTATTTTGCTCTGTATGGTATTATAGAATTTGTTTGCAGTCAATTGACCAAAACAAAGATCATTGTCAAATCCCAATGTCTCATCAAACTGTTATACCTCATGTATTTCTGGTTCAAGCTTAGTCTAATATGAAGCATCCAGGTATCAAACACAGCTGAAAATCCAGAAGGGAGCATTTTGCTTAGACTATCTACAGGTTGAGGAGTGACAATGGATGCAGCACCAACATGTCTTTATCCTTCAGTGTTAGGTAGGAGCTGAGTGAAGTAGCTATCTAGCGTTCATCTTCATTCTGACTTCAACAAGTCCAATTCTGTATAAACAGAAAAGAAATAAAATTCAGATTTTATGATTCTGATGCTTAAAAAAAATCCAGCAAACAAAACCCAAACACTTTACTGTATTTCATCATAGCTTTTCAAAATAATGTGCTTATTGAACAGCAATAAATACAAGCTGCAATTGATCTATATTGCTGATCCTTATTGAATTAATCTCTAACTTTCTGAGAAATACTTCAGTGTTGGGTAAGTGGAGTTTATATGATTTAGATGAGGATATTGTAAGCTCTTTGGACCAGCAGAAAGTAGCTCAACCTGTAATCAGTGACCCACTGATGTTTCATCTGAAATTGGAAGATGATTTGTTAAATATTGTAAGAGTCTAGTTTTTAAAAACCATAGTCATACATGGTTGGCCAATACATGCCAGCTCTTGCAGGAAGGCAGAGTTGTTAATTTTGTTACTTCTTGCAGTTAAAAAGTGTCAGAAACCATCTTTGAGCTTCTATCAACGCCTAAGTGAAATGCTTATAATTCTAACAGTAAGAGGGGCATCTACTAAAATGACGAAATGCTGTTTATTGAAATTATCTCATTTTCTAATAATTGTTAGTGCTGCAGGGTAACCTGAAAATGTTGCTTTTCTTGTCTTCTTTTTCTTTCCCCTCACAACCCTGCCATGCTTGTTTCTTTAAAAGGTGAAGACGCCAGGTAGTTGACTGTGGAAATGTGGAAATCTGAGATACCCAGGTGTCGTAGTTTAAGCCCAGGCCGTAAATCAGAACCTCGCAGTCTACTACCCCCCTGCCCTTTCTTCCCCCTGCTCCTGGAGGGATGGGAAGGAGAATTGAAAGAATGTAACTCCCATGGGTTGAGATAAAAACAGTTTAGTAACTAAGGTATAACACAAACCACTGCTGCTACCACCAATAATAGTAATGATAAAGGAAATAACAAAGGAAGAGAATACAATACCACCTGTCGACCGACATTGATACCTAGCTCGACCCAGCAGTGAACCAGCCCTTCTGGGTAACTCTCAGTTCTACCTCCTGGGCATGAAGTGCTGTTTTATGGAATACCATTTTGGCTAGTTTGGGTCAGGTGTCCTGTCTCTGCTTCCTCCAGGTTTCCCCTCCTCCTCAGTAGGCAGAGCTTGAGACTCACAAAGTCCTTGGTCAGACTAAACATTTGAGCAGTAACTAAAAACATCGGTGTTATCAGTGCTGTTCCCAGGATGAAAGTCAAAAAGACAGCGCTGCACCAGCTACTAAAAAGGAGAAAAAATGACTGCTACTGTTGAACCCAGGACACCAGGATTAAAGCAGAAAACTTGCTTGGAAAGAATGTGTTAAGTAGTTATACAAAGATAACTCATTGCTTTACTGAGATACAAACACTTTGCAGTCAAATGCTGGGTCAGTCTGAACATGCCTTATCAAATTTACCATTGAATAATCTCATCTGGAGACCACTGAGGTTAATGTAACATCTATACCGGGTTTTGGGGGACAGTGAGTAACAGCCTAGGATTTGGTCTAAATTTTGGTCTTATGAAATATGAGATTTTTTAAGAGCTTTTAATAGGTAGAGGATTATGGGAGTCTTGCCAATTGTGTGTCTGACCTGAGAGGGGTGTTAAAATAGTAGAAAAATTACTTCACAGGAAGCTGTCAGAAAAGACATTGCTTATTTCTTAACAGATGAACAAAGCTGAAGAGAATTTGCAGTGCTGTAATCCCAACAACACACATTTATTTGTTTGCATTCATAGAAACCTGCAGGAAAAGGATGTAGACTGACCAGTAGTTGGGACTTTCATTTTCCTCACCTTCCTTGTCAGTCCACATGCTGGCTTACATAAGGAAACACTAAAGCGACAGTGAATATTTCATATTCCTAACTTTAGAGCTTACCTAAAATCCTTTCAATCTGCCTATGCAGGGAGCTACACCAATATGATAACCTGCATGCCTATTTTAATGATACATTTTATGAGCAGAAAAGCCATATGCCACCTTTTCGTCCTCCCCGCAATGAAACCTAATGAGAGAAAATTCAAGTTATTGCAGAAGATTAGAAAGAGATAAAAATTCTCAGATGCTCCGGATGAAAATTTGTAAAGTTAGCTGCAAATATCACTAGATAGCCCTGACAGTTATTTTTTAATCTCTCATTGACAGGGAAAAGCTTGCTGGAAGTTGGGACTTGTTATCTTCTTTTTATGGGCCACTACTCTCGGAATAACAGGGCTGATAAAGCTCTGGTGGTAAGTCAGTTGCGAAGGAGAAATGGACAACAGAGCCACATAGTACACAGAGAGTTAGGACGAAAGAGAAAAGTGCAAGTTACTGTTTCTGGCAAGGAACAGCTAATTCTTCATCAGTGGAAGGAGTCTTTGTGAAATTAAAAGTCATGTGAATTATTTATTTATTTATTTCCTTATGTATTTTGATGCTGATCTAATTCTGAATCACATGAGCTTTCTTACTTTAAAACCAGCTAGACAAGAAGTTAGATAAGAAGTTTTGAAATGCATTTCTAGGGAAAGGTTGAAGTTATGTTATGTTTCCTTTTTCTTTAACATATAGTATCATGTCTGCTATGAAAATTGATATCTGAATATCTCAGTCTTTGATGTCATCATTTACATAGCTCCTCTCCTGCTACCAGCTTCCCCCACCCCAACCTAGAAAGGAAAAGCAGTGCAGATAAAGAAAGAAGGACAAGGGATGTAATCTGCCTTTCAGTTGCTTCATACCTGAGCTGTCAGGTTTCTCAGATGAGAGCTTTTAAGGCTCCAGGAGTGCAGAGTGGGGATAAAAACATCCATTCATGCTACCCTCCATTGAGGGCACAAATATTGTGTCACACACTTTACTGAAAACTGAGCCCTCCAAATTATATATGTGACAAAACTTTGTGAAAATAATATGTGATCAAAAAGTCATTCAAATTTCATTCTTTCTGTTTACGTGTGTTTTAAATGAGAAATGAGAACCCTTGTACCGATGATATTTTATGTGCTATTTATTTCCCTGATTTTAGGAATGAGGCCCATATTCATCTATCTACATTTACACTAACAGCAAAATTACCACCAGCGTTCAAAAGTTAAAGTTGTTTAAAATTGAAAGAAATTCAATTTTACTTCTGCTTAGAGAGCTCTAGTTCTCCAGTTACACTTAAGGTTTCAGTTTGCTGTCTTCATTGACTTCTTTCACAGAAGTGGGGCATATGTTTATTTATTTATTTTGCTAGAAGCAAGCTAATTAACTCAGCTTATCTATGTGAAGAACAAGCAGAAGTTTTGTTGGGAAGTAAGTATGCGAGATGAGCATTACATTCCATTACTTTACCTCATAGTGAAAATCTAGTGTTTGAAATCCACTGAGATTTTACAGTCAGAGTTTTAAGGTACATTAACCACCCCACAGTCAGGATTTACAAGAAAGACTAAAACAAAAACAGCAAACAGGAAGGTGACATTATACTCACTGCACAGAAGTAAAAGGGTTGGTAGTTCATAGAATTGTCAACAGTTTTGACACAGATAATTCTGAAAACGTTCACCAGTTTGATATCCATCTGGACCTAATGAGATTCAACACAGTAGACCCCCTTGAACTTCCATCCCCAGAATGTTTTCACCTTGCCTTTTGGATGAGCTCACAAGAGAGATGTGTTGGTCCTTTCATGTCAGACCTTAATTGGAGCATATATTCCCTTCCTCACTGCATCTGTTTCACTAGGGACTTTCATCAGAAGAAGTAAAGGACTTTTTCACTCTCTCAGCCTGCTTTAATACAGAGCATTGAGCTCCTTCTACAAAGTGTTTTCATTTTTTTCACCCTGTTTTTGTTTTTTTTCTTCCACTCATTCTACTATTGAAATGTTGTCTTTGTGAGCTCCATCCTCTGTATTAGCTTCTCCCTGTGTGTGGCTCTGTCTGCTCCTATGTGAGTTTGCATTGGAGGAGAGAGTGAGGGCTCAGGCTTCCTTTTGCATTTCATTCTGGCTTTCCACAATCACGAACATATTTCCCATCAGCATTGTATAACATAATAATGGGAGATTTTCATCTTTCCCTTTAGCCTGTCCTCCACATTTATTCCTGAACCTTCATCTTTGCTCCCCACATTTTTCAGACACAGAAATCCACTTTTTTTATTACCGCAAATCTCTCCAGTTCTACTTACTTATCACTTTTGCTTTGTGAGTCCTTTTCAGTAAGTACTACTTCTTTTCGCTGTACCCTTTGTTCATTTACATTCTTTTCTCCCTTGTTAACTGCCACACAAAGATGTCTTTCAGTAGACAGAATGGTCCCCATCGGTCTGATAATTGTGTTGGCTGTACTCATATAAATGTTATTAAGAACCACATACAATTAGGAACCAGAAGATTTGACCTTGCTTGGTGTTTCTCAGTCACTGTTGTAGCTCACATTTTGGATCTCAGCTGAGCAAATCATGTAAACATCTGCTGTTTTCTGCAAGACTGCTATTTCAGTTGATTTGATTCAATTCGATTTGATCCAATTCTACTCTATGTAAAGTACTGTAATTCCCATAGTGCCACACTATTTAATGCCTTCCAATATCCTAGAGGTTAACTGACCTCTACCTCCTCAGGGTGATCCTGATGTCAACAGAAACTAAGAGCTTTCCTTTGGTCAAATCTGGTGCTGATTTATGATCTTGTTCTTTGACATCTGTGCAACCATATATGCCTGTGAATTGTAGGCAGAAACCACTGTGCGCATGTAATAGGCTAATTTTATCAACTTCTTTCTTACAAACTGTTTAAGAATTCAAATGTATAAATCCAAAATAATAATGTGATGACAATGCTGAAGATAAATCCATAATGCGCAAGACTAAAAGTTTTGCCTTACCCATATTTCTCCAGTGCTTGGTCTGCAATATATGATTCTGAACTCAGCTATGTCACTGCAAGCTATTCGGTAAAGTATATGATTGTTTTTTGAATGCAGCCTGAATTTCAGCTATGGCTTTTAAAATGTAACTCTTAAACGACTGTTTCAAAAACTGCAAAAAAAAAATTTTATAATGATTGGCTTCCGAATACAGTCTTTCATAACACCAAGATGTTGACAGACAATCTGATTTTACTAGGTTTTACTATGCCTGTTAGGAAAATCAATTTCAAATACATAAAATGAATGAATTTCAGAAAATCCATGGGAAATTTGTTTTAGATGTATAATGTAGCATATATTTGAAAAGATTCAAATAGTTACTTGTAGGAAAGAGAAGCAGAAAAGGCTCAATTCTAAAATTGCATTCAGCATTTATCACAGAAGAAAGACAGCCAAAATAGAGGCCACCACTCTTGAGACTTTAAGATAGCTAGGTAGATCTGACTATTCATTTAGATTGTAATACAGATCAAAGCACAAGTTCCAAAACTGGGTGTAAAAAAATGTTCCTGCACTCTGATAATAAAATTTAATAATTACTTTTCTAAAGTGTCTTCCTCACCTAATTAACAGGCCATTACTGTCAAACACCCAGGACTTAACAAGTTATGTAGTATATTGTGATGGACAAAGTAAAAAATGGAGTGCAAAAATTTTTCCAGCCAGTCTGATTTTGGAGCATCAGTAGTGCCTATACATTTACTATCATGTCACTTCTGCTATCTAAAGTTGCTTGACCCTAAAATCTAGATGCAGGATGATATGAGTAAAGCCTCCAAATCAAATTAACCTGGGCTTTTGGAGACATTCAGTGTTGCATGCAAAGACAGTCTGGTGGGACTGCACGTGTGTTACTGTCTAGAAAGATGTGCACATACAAAACATTCAACAGTTCTAATTTTGCAAGGACAGATAGATTAACTATAGTGCGAATGCTTAGTAGGCAGGCTTCTAGAGACTCTTCCAACCAAGAATATACATCAGAACTAGTCCTCTAGACTTACTTTAGCTAGCTGTTTTCAGTGGGAGCAGCTGGACTGAAATCTTTCTAAAAATTTACTCTTTGTGATAACAGCCAAACTTTTCTATAATCTGGTTAATACTTTAATTTGACACAAAGGTTGTGTAACCACTATGAACAATAAATAGAAAAAAACTCAAACATGGGTGACTTTTTGACATAACAAATCCTTTTTTAAGTCAAGTCCTACAAGAAACTCTACGAAAAGCAGAGGTTCAGAATGAGAATTGAGCCTGGCTTTTGAAGAGATATAAGAGCCTACCCTGCTTTGGGAACAAAGCAGAGTGAGTATTCTGAAAGAAGTCCAAGTGGAAAATTATATTGTTCTGAATAAGACTTTCTATAATTTAAAAAAAAAAAAAAAAAAGGCAAAAAAACCCCATCACCACAAAACCAAAAAACACTACAGAAAAGCCCCCAGCAAACAAAAAAAGCCCAAAGAAAATCAGATGTGTGCATGTTCCAGCTTAAACCATCTCTGGAAACACTTCCTAAAATGAATTTTTTATGTATCTCAGTTAGTTTCTCACTTGTTTTAAAACAAAATGCCTAAGTTACTTTTTTTTAATAAAAATCTCCCTTTGATTCAGAACCTTCTTCTTAAGTACTTCAGCATAAACCATTATGCACACTGTCAAATTTGGGGGTGCAAATATTTCCCCTGCACAGAGTCCTTGGTTTTTGTTTATAAAAAATAAGAGTGTAAGGGGACATAAAACGTAAGTGAATCAAGCCCTCAGCTAGCATTTAATTGATAAGAACTAAAGCTAATATTAGATAACAAATAAATGGTCTGTTGCACAGGCATTTAATTAAACACCAAATTAATGCAGTAATGACCTACTGGAACTAACAGCCAGAAATGCTTTACTGCAGGCAAGCATCTGGAATGTTTCACCTCTTTTTTTTTTTTTTCCCCTCCCTCCTGTACAAATACATTCAAAAGACACACATTCATTTTAATACTCAGTCCAGAGGACTGCTGTTTTGTCCTTTACCTTGTCTGAAACCCTGACCCTCTGGACACCAACCAGTCTTTGCCAGCACCTCTTTCCTGATAGTCACAGCAAACAAATGGTAAGTTGGTGTTCCTTTCTCTTCCCCCTTCTCCCCCCCTTCTGTATCATTATCTACTTGAAACTCAGCCCCATACACTTTGGGTGATTACACACTGCCCAGAAGATTAATTGCAGACAGTGCTTTGGATAATGGTCTCAGGTAAGAAGCCTACCATGCCATGGAGAAGGCAGAGGAATCAATACACTTCTTTATCTGTACAAGTGCATGTCTATAAAAGTGCTTTCAATCATACCCCAGAATATCTGAGAAGTGTGTGAGATTAACTCTGCTCAGACCCACTCAGAAGGTTTTCTGAATCCTCTTTCCAAGCCAGAATATGCGAGACAGTCTTTAAGGGAGCCTTAATCATACCTTGTCATCATCTGCCATGCTGTTGTATGAAGTTATCCTTGTACTAGAAAGTAAACTTATGTGGCTATTAGTATATATATGAGTTACTGACTCTGGATTCCACGCACCTGGCTCCAAACACTGAACTGAGTCAGGTCCGTAGTCTCCCTAGTTTCCTCTGCAGTCAATGGAGAGAGATATCCACCTCCCTTCAGTGGCTGGTGCGAAACTTGGGTGAGATCCATATCTCCTCGCAGTGTCTTGCTCTCCCCATGGGATACAGAAGGGTCTCACATGATCTGTCCCACCTAAATACTAATGGTTGCATAAGATGTTTCAGGGCCTACATGTCTTCCAAAAAGAGCTTACCAAATTTGTAGTTATTAAAGTAAACTTGTGCTCCAGAGATCCAACTTTTAGGCCAGTCTCATCCCAGCTTCAAGCCTTTCTAGTTTCTGTGCTAACAAAAAAGAGATCCTCATGTGGAACAGGTATGTTCGTCTGCCCCATTGAAACATCATTTCAGTTCAAACATCCATTATGTGTGAGATAAGAATGGAGCCAACTGTTATCTTACTAATTATGGTCTAAATGATAGAGGAAGTGAAAGGACAAGTCTTCAATTGTATTCCAACAGTTCACACAGGATTTAATGAAAGTTAGGTGCATAAATTATTCCAAGGACTTGGAGCTAAATTCAATGTCTCACAGAGCATGCACAGCACAGAAAATGTGAACCCTATCTATATTAACCCATTACACATTAGACAGCATCTTCTCTTCAGAAAGCTTTTTTTTCTGCCACCAGGTTTTGCCTCTTTATTTATCTATAGACTACACAGCCTGAGATAAAAACAATCTTACATTCACCATCTCTGGTGTTCTCATCTTCAGATTTCAAATTTGCCAGGCTACATTGAAAAAAATGGTCATATAACACTTCTTGCAATATTTTTCTACCAGGAGGAAAGCCAGTGTTCGAGCAAGACCTCAGATATCCATTTTACATCTCTGCATTTGACTGAGTGATATAGATTAGTCATGTTATCAATAGAATACTAGCCAAAACAGTCAGTGAAATTTAGAATGCCATTCGTTTCATCTTGAAATATTCACTTGCATTTGGAGAACTGAATAATGCCCTAGACTCTATTCTCTATATTGACTAAATCTTCACTGTCCGTGGTTTAGATTAGAAGACTAAAGTCAAATGAATTTATCAAAAACTCGGTACTAGCATAATAGTCATCCAAGTAATAGCAATAATAATAGTAATGATAATAACCACAACAACAATAATAAAGATCTCTATAGAGGAACTGCAAAGAAATTGAAGAGATTTGTAATGGTCCTGGTGATTCAGTAGGTAGCTGAATGCTGAATGCATCTTCCAGATTGTGCTTGAGCATTATGTGTCACTAGAGTCATTGTTTTTCAGATGAGGGATAAAGCTGAGACCTTTCCTTGCCATTACAGGCCTCTTAATCATTTTATAAGAAGTAAAGCTTGACCTTAGGGTCTTTGCCACATGACGAGGCCAATTACCATCTAGTTACTTAAACTCCTCTTGCAGCTTCCAATATAGACCTTCTGCACTTTTTCCTATCCTCCACAGCTAAGAACCAGCAATACCCATTGAAAAAGCAGTTCTTATGTGCTGTATAGAAAGCAGTAACTTTTTGAGACTGGGTGACAATACTTTGATGTATCGCTACATGCATACACAAGTACGTCCATGGAAATGTATGATTGCTCACACACTCTTCAGGCAAATTCTATTCCCCTTTATAGTCACTGACTCTTACTGTGATCACTTTGATGCTTGGCTTGAGAGCATTTATACTGATATAAGTAAAGGAAAAAACTCCTGAATGAGGAGCAAAATTTCTCTTTTTTTTCTCAGGCAATAGATAAAGTGCTAGCTACACCTGCTCTGAACAAAAGTACAGGTAACACCTCCCATCAGAGAGCTGAACAGCACTAATTAGTTCATTAAGCATTCCAGCATCCCTGTGGGGTAGGTATGTATTTTATTATTCCCAAGTTAGCAGGCAGGTAGAGTTGACTAGCTCAAAGACACACTTATGGTAAATGAAGGAACTCTTAACTCCTACTCCATTGTTCTACTGGGTAAACAGGCAATAGTTCATGGCAGCTTTAGTTTCATTATATTTGCTGTTTTCTGTGTGTCACGTGGCAATAAGACAATAATGTAAGAAGTCACTTCTTCAGTGGTGAACAAAGGGATTTTTAAAACAAGGTAGTTTCCTGTTATAACAAAGGAAGTATGGGTGAACATGCAGAGCTCCTATTAACAGCTCTTTTTATTCCCCAAGCTCATACACCTTTTCTGTAACGTTTGCAAATATGGTTTGAAGGAAAGTATGGTGTGACTTTGAGAACAAACATGAGCCTTTCCAATGCAGGCTGCATTGTACACATGTGTACACAGTATATGAGCTGGTACTACTAGGGATAAGGCATCTGGATTTCAAGTTCAGATGGCTCAGAACCAGATTGAGCTCGTAAAATGAACATTACCACAGTCACAAAACTAACCGAGGTAATCATGTACTATTTAGACAAGCAGCAGCATTGCCCTTTGTGAAGGGCTTTGGAATGTGCAAGTCAAGTGTATGGTTGCATAAAGACTGGGGATATTACACCCAGAGAAATCCTCTGAAGACGACAGCATCATTAACTATTTACATCATGACTCTACCATTATCACTTTTGACAAACAGTTTAATTTCTAGGAGGAAAAACAAAAATAAAAAATAAAGCAAACACCCAAAGACACACACAAAGCAGAAAAAAAGGAAGCAACTCTGTGCCAACAAAGGCAGTTCAGGAACGAAAAGCAGGCAAGATGTCAAGCACCTCAAAGAAAAGGGGTAGGAAATAAAAGGTTCTGCTGCTTTCCCTGCTTGCTTACTTTCATTTGAGATAAATCACAGTAGTTTATCAAATTTTGGATTTAATACAACATGGCAGTAATTTGAATCTATACATAAAGAAGTAAAGTGCCTTTACTTGCAGTTCCATTCTTCACAGTGGAGTGAACAATCACTTATAGCAATGCCAACAGTAAATTTTACCCATATAGTAGCAGGTATATATCAAAGCCAAAATATCCGAATAATGATTAGATGAGTGTTTGTGGAATATAAAATTAGCCCAAGGGATAATTTAGTCTTTGTGTGACTCAACTGCTACTTTCTTACACCAGATGAGGTTCATAATATAGCAATTGTTAGAAAAGGCTGAGACTATACAAAGCCAATAGGATTTTTCTGACTATTTAAACAGACTCAGGAATATGTACTGAACAACTGACAAGAGCTAATGTATGAAACACAAAATGTCTGAGTAATTTCAGCCATTTCAGTTAAGCTCAGAAGACTCCTGAGGAAAACCAGATTTCTTAAACATGACTTGTAGAGAGTTAAGGCAATTCATTGTGTTCCTTTCTGTGTCAAACTAAGGTGAGAATAATTTTTTACATAAGCAATTATTAGAGCTGCTCAAATGATCTCCTGGGCAGCTCGAATCCTGATGCAGGTCCATCATGCAAGTTCAGAGCTAGGATAAGTGGAGGAAGCTTCATGTTTTAACAAGGGAGGTTTAGATCAGGTATTAGGAAAAATTTCTTCACCGAGAGGGTTGTCAATCAGTGGAACAGGCTGCCCAGGAAAGCTGGTGGAGTCACTATAACCAGAAGTATTTAATACATATCTTCACAATGAAACTAACAATGTGCTGTGTACGTGGGGATATTGAGGTGTTAAAGTGGTAAGTTGAAAGATGCCATCTAAATTTGAGTGTGTGGTTTTATATGAGGGTAATATGACCCAGTTTTTCCTCTTAGTCTTTTTGACATGGTCATAATCATTTCTGAGGCTTTCTTATACAGCCTCCACCTCTGTTTTTCCACTGGTCAGGGACTGCTCCAAGAAAGGGGACAAATTAGGAGGTAAGTAAACTAGTGTTGGGGGCCAAGGCTGAGTTGAAATGGGGCTCTGGGTTCATGAGCAGTGGTTGAGGGAGATCCTGACTGAGGCTGGTAAGAGCCATGAAAGCCCATGAGCGTCCACAGGACCCCAACACCCAGTTGTGGACAATTCTTCCCTCCCTTTCTGCTTTTCAAATATGCAGTGAATCACAGCTTGCTCTTTTTCCTCCGTTCCCTATAACTCTCCATGTCTGTCTGTCCCAAACACCAGTCTCGGCCTCCCATATTCAAATTCAGACTTCACACCCACTCTCAGTATGCTTTTCATACCATAGAATCATAGAATCATCTGGGTTGGAAAAGACCTTCAAGACCATCAAGTCCAACCTTTACCCCAGGGGTGCCAAGTCCACTACTAAACCACGCCATTAAGGGCTCCTTTACATGGTTTTTGAACACTTCCAGGGATGGTGACTCCATCACTGCCTTGTTCAGCCTGTTCCAATGCCTGACCACCCTTTCATGAAGAAATTGTTCCTAACACCCAGTCTAAACCCCCCCTTGGCGCAGCCTGAGGCTGTTTCTTTTTGTCCTATTACTTGTTACTTAGGAGGAGAGATCAGCTCCTCCTTGCCCCATCCTCCTTTCAATAGCTGTAGAGAGTGATAAGGTCGCCCCTCATGATATCCTTCAGGCCGGCTTTATGTTCCAGTACATTAAAATGCTACATCACACCAAAGCCTGGATAAACTGCTTTCTTCCTACCCATCCAGCTCCAGATCAGCTGACTCCTCATATTAACAAAATATTTTTTCTGCCTTTTGGTCAGCTGCTTTTGTCTGCACTCGGATCAAAGCATGCTTAAACACTTTGGGTCAAGACGAAATACTGTTTTATTGCAACTGCTGAATTCTAAGACAACCTCTTTGCTAAGCACATAATTTAATTTTGGAATGACTTATAATTAGTCACAGAGAGATTTCATAATAGAAACATGCATATGTATGCACATAAATAGACATGCAAAAGCATCTACAAACAGCCACACACCATAGAATATTTCAACTTGGTCATACAAGTTGTCAAAATTATTATTAAAATCATATGGAATCTTTAAGGCAAGTGTTGCTGACAGCCTCACTTAAAATACTTTAACCAGAGATCCCCATGTATCTGGAATGAGTTCTAAATTTACTGTCTAGGATAAACAAAGTATGAAATATGCATACACTACATGACATATGGCAACCCCAGTTATATTTAGACCAGTGAATTTCCTTAATCTGGATTTAAATATTCACAGGCTAAAACTTTAAAAGATTATGTTCAGGATTTTCATGCATTCATGCATAAATTTGGATTTCTAAATTAGTATTTAAATAGCTAAAGTATGTCTGCTGTTCAGGATCCCTGAGTACACCGCTTTCTCAGTCTTTTTCGAAGAGTTTATGGATAGGGTAGTGTTTGGTTTTATTTCTGTTTCATAACAAATTCTCAAAAATTGCAGTTTTATGAAGTCTGAAGTTATTTATAAAGTCAGGACGAGTTTGGGAAAGAGCTTCAGCCCAAAAGTTATCAGAAAACACTTATACAAAGGTTAAACCATTTTTGACAAACTTCACTTTTTTATTTTTAAATGGCTTTTGAAATTCACTACTGACCCACTATACAGTTGAAGTAAAAGCTATGTTTTACCACAACAAATGCTTTTATAGACCATAAAGTTGGGAAGAATAGTTGATCTTTCATATTTTTTTTCAATAAATCAAAATGTATTCCTCTACTCAGCCACTGAAATTTTTCCTTCTCTTATGATTCTCATGCAATTGATCTGAAAATCAGAAGCAGAAATATCAAGATGTCATGATTTCATAAAAAGCAGATGAAGATTTGTTTCACTGTCACTCTTTGGATACTAATCAGGGAAACCTATAGAAAGAATATGAAAAGAAAAAGAAAAAAAAAAATCATGCTTTGCAGAACAATGAAAAGACAGACTGGAGCAGATTGTCTCCAGACCTCTTCTCAGAGTAGATGAGCATCTTGATTCAAGAAGCAAAAGAAAGACAGAATGACACAATATTTCAAAAGGTAACCACTAGTTGCTGACTTTTTTTCCCTAAATTGATGCCTTGATTTTCCTTCCTTGACATGATGCTGCAGTGACTTTTCTCCTGCTTGACTAGACAGAGAGTCCATGTCTCCTCTACTGCAACTGCTGTTCTATGGTATTTACTTTGCTGCCACTACACAATGTCTGGTTTAATCTCTGTGGGCAGCACTGAATTCTGTTAATCCATGTCTCCACATACAGAATAGTACCAATTCACCTGAATGCCTACATTCAGTGTACTGTTGTGTACAGTAACTGACCCATCAAGCTCTTCACAGAAACGCTGAGTAAAAAAAAAAAATCCATATTTTCTTAGAAAGAATCCAAGTGTTGCAGGTGGAAAACATAAGAGGAACTATTCAAAGCCTATTGGATTGACTGCCATTATACATAATCTAATACAGCGGTAGCTGTAAGAACAATTCCTGTACATTCCTTAAAAAGTAATTCCAGTGTGGCAAACATTTCAAACAAAGTAAACTTTATCTTCTTTAAATATTTGCTCTCCTTTTTGGGGGGATATTTTTCTTCCTAGCTGATGGGCAGCAGTAAGTCATAACTTTGGATAATGCAGGAATAGAGCCAAAATGCCCCAACTTGATTATAAATGAAATGCCATCTGGATTCCGTATTCAGGCTGATCGACAAAAGTCACTAGAACACTCTGTTCCTCTGCATCCCTCTATAAAGCTAGCCAATGGCAATAGAAGTGTCCTTCCAATAAGGTCTTCTTTCTTTTTTTCCTTATGAAATATTTCTAGACCTCAGTTAGATCCTAGGACAAATAATGTCACACTTCCTCTCATAATATAGCTTTCATTTGTAGAGATCACTGATTGTACCAGGTACTTTAGTTAAACTGTCTTGCCATTTTTTTACACAGCTCGATATTCTCTGACAACTTCTCACAAACTGGGTTGTTTGTGGGGTTTTTTTGAGTTTTTTTTTTACAAAACATCTTTATGTTAAAGTGTAAATTTAATTCCTTTCACTGAAAAGTCCTTATCTTTACTATTATTAGACCTTCCATGTCTCTAACTTCACCTTGCAGAGTCTCATACATCCCACTAAACCTTTCAAAGGCACCACAGAATTTTCTTGCTGGGATTCTTTTCTCCTTTCCATGCATATATTTGACATCCTCTCCTTAAGATTCCCTTTCAGTGCACGTTAGAAGACGTTCTTGAACTTGTCCACAGCTATTTCTAATTTGTCTGATCTTCATCAATCAGTTTAAAGGAGCATAAAATGTCATCTGCCTCATCCGTCACTATGTGTGTATTAATATATTTATCTGATTCACTTCCTCTTGCTCATCTAGGCTTGATGCAATTCTGAATCTTTCAGATCTCCTAATATATTTCAGTCACTCTTCGGGCTTATTGAAGTTGAATTTCTCAGGTGGACTAGTCTGAAATGATGGCATGCTTTAGCAGTTCTATAAGCAATTATCATCTTAATAGCCTGTAAGCCCTGTTTTGTATACTCTCTTTTGGTCTGCAGCCAGGCAAAGAAGTCTTTTTACCCCCAAAACTTTTTTGCCTTTTCTTTTATGGAAGTAAAAAAAAAAAAAAAAAAAGTAAACCAAACAAAAACTGGCAAAAGAAATCCTTCCTTACCAGGTAGTATGGCACAGCCACTGTGTTAGATTGATGCCATGCAACTTTGCTTTGGACACCACACCTGTATCTTTGACTGTGATCAATGGTAACCAATCTATTTCATTCCAGATAACCTGAGTGGTATGTCTGGCTTATATAGTCAGTAAATGACCTAGCTCTTTCGCTCAAAGTCTATTCCAAATTGAGCTCAACCTTGCATGAAGCTTGAGAAAATCCTTGCCAAACTTCTTTTCTCTCACTTTTTGCTACTCTTGCTTGGGTCAAAGAAGCTGGTTTAACAAGAGGTTATTTCATCTCACTTAAACTTAGGATACTGAGACATAGGAGCTAAGTCTTAGCTAAGCTGCCACTGACATTATTTTTGTAGTCAACAGAAATGAATCAAACCATCTCCACAGGGTGACTCTATCTCTGTACAGGAGTTTCAGCGGCCAACTCTGAGTAAGCAAGGATAGGATTAAACTCATTAAATATTACTTTCTCAATTATATATGCCTATATCTGAAGAAGCCATTTTTTATATTCAGCATGGGGCTAATTAGTACACTTGTTATGTAGTTCATGGAGTTCTTCATTTCATCTTCATCTGGAAAGCTCTGTTTTGTCACGTAGCCTGTACTGTATCTCTACCAGCTGTACTTACTAAATATCCGCATTTCAAGGGGTGCCAGAGCACCTTCCAATTTGCTGTTCACTTTCTTGGTTAGTCAAACTTGGATTCTTTCCCCCCAGAAGATTAATTTTCATTTTTTCCCTTCCTCATACCTTGCCCGTATACAGTCAGAAGCACAGATGTCAGCTTCAATGCAATTATCAGGACAAGTCAGAGCTCTAAAGTATAAAGACATTGATTATTATCTCCTTTTCCATTGTTCCTGAAAACTTCCACTAGAGTGGACGTTTCAGGAAAATTTGAAAAAGTTGAGAAATAAAGAAGAGTTTTATTTAAATTTGTTGGAGATATTTTTGCTGTCAATAGAACATGTACCTTCCCTTCCATATTAATAATGTCCTCTTTCTATTTATGTAACACTACACAGGTGTGCCAGCTGAAGCTGACTGGGAGTTTCCATGATACAAACACAGCCCCTTGTGTGAAGAGGTGAGTTTTATTTATAGTGACAGGATACTCTTTATGTTTTTTTCTCTTTCTGTGTAATACACACAGATTTATTTACGAGTGGAAATACAGCAGTGACTACCCTTTGCTGCCGACAGCAGATGAGCTCTGCACTTTATTTAACTGACTTTGTGTCAGCTTCAATTTCTTGACTGCTTGGAGTGCAGGTTCTATTGGCTCTTCCAAGGTATCCTTTGATTTTGCTCTGTGTTTGGTTTCCTGCTTTACCCGTGGGCCTATGGTTTGCTGCAGGACTCCTTCCCGCACCTCCTTCCTTTGTGTCTTGAAAGAAAACAAGTGCATCTTCACATGTAGTAATTTACAGTCTCCTACAATCTTCCTCCTATGACAGAGAAAGGGGAAAATGCCTCTTCCATTACAATGTGGGTCACTGTAGCTCTGCCTATGCAGTGATATCAATAGTAAATAACATTTCCTTTTTTATAGTTTTAATGGGATAGAAACCATGACTTCAGTTTTATTTACAAAAAGAGGAGAGATCTAATTTTCTGCAGTATCACTTAATTCCTGGACATTGGGCAAAATGAAATGAGGGTTATGGGGACTAGATTTACTTTGATTTATCTGTATTCTGGAATAATGGATGGATTTCCCAGTTGCAGGCAAACTTTAGATCTTAAGGCTATTCTCCTTCATACCCTATGAGTTCTGAGAACTGAAAATTGCCCTAGTTCTGTCTTGTGCTGTCTGGTCAACTTCTGGCATGTTTCCTTACTTTCTCCTAACGCAGGTTAACTGAGGGCAACTCATATAAGTTTTTTAGCTTCCAATTATCAAGGAAACTCCTTAATTAAGAAATGTTCTCTGGTTACTTCTTCCGCTTACTTTAGTGCCTATGTACGGTACCAAGTTGATGTAAAATTATTTAGGTTGAATTCAGATGCATGCTTTGATAATGGAAGTGCCAAAATGGTATGAGAAAATCACTCTTTAAGGTTTTGATCTTCACTAACCAGGAACACACAGATCTGGACATTACACCCCCTCCCAGAAATAACCAAGACCATTTCCTTACCTTCCAGGAAGAAAAACACAGGAACACAAAACCACAAATAGCTAATCTCACAAGAAGTTACATACTCTGGGGATAATTTCCAGCAAGTTGAAGTTTAAGAAGCATCTAACTTTCTAAATAACTCTTCTCTGAGTTCCTCCAGATTTGATTAAAGGGAATTAAAAAGGAAAATATTAAAGAAAAAGAAATACGTGCAGTTATATATTTTATATTTGCATGCATGTGAGTGTGTACGTGTCCATCTCTTTAGACCTTTCTGTGTGTTCAGCAGCATATTTAATCATGGAATCTAAGTAAGAAAAAAACTATATATTCACTATAAAACAAACAGTTTTAAAGATGGGAGAACTTCATTTTTAATACTTTATATGAGACATATTTAAGAACTTAGGTGTATAGGTTCCATCCTCTGCTTAAAACAATGGCTTTGGCACCTTGGCTCCTTCCACACACAGCAGAGCTGTCTGTGGCCTTACAGCTGTGCGCAGAACCTGTATCATAGTTTTAGTGTTATATAAAGCCAGTGTTTGTCTGAACTATGCATGAAAAATGAAG
This sequence comes from Psittacula echo, assembly GCF_963264785.1. Taxonomy (NCBI): domain Eukaryota; kingdom Metazoa; phylum Chordata; class Aves; order Psittaciformes; family Psittacidae; genus Psittacula; species Psittacula echo. The sequence continues at coordinate 6,930,085 of NC_137742.1, read as the reverse complement.
AAGGTTATAGATACTGGGACTGATGACTGGATGTTAAACCAAAACCAGTATTCATTCATTACAACTAAAAATAGGGAAGAAGTAATTTTCTTTTGTCTTGCATTGTTAGATCAGTGTCCTACACAAAATAAATCAGTGGTTTGAGTCTAGTCCACAGGGACTATATTTGTGTATCATAAAAATAATGTCAATCTCAATAGACATGCTAAAAACTGCCTTTCGTATTTTTTCAGTAGCCATTGACATTGTATGTCTTTTTTTTTTCAAGTAGATTAGAAGATAAGTTGCCTATACAGGACAAGATAGACTGAGTTGCACAGGCGTTTCCTCTTACAGCTTGGGGTATATCCCTGCCATACCTTGACACCCTCCTTTTGTTTCTCAATCCTCCATGAAAGAAAACCCAGGCAGTGAGATGGAAATAAGTTGCAGAATGAGTCATCCAGGTTCTTGACCTCCATAATCAGAGCACCAGGTCTGTTGGGAACATCACTGTGCTCAGCAGATATTGGGAACAAGTTGGGTTATGGAAATTTGATAGTTTTCAGAAACTCCACAAACTAAATCACTGTGATGTATGCAATCACTAAGTGATGTCTCAGCAACTTGGAAAAATTGTATTTGGAGAAAGCACTCAGATAATGAGATAGGTAATAGAAGCTGCATCTATACCACAAAAATTAAGTCCTAAGGAGGTACAGTATGAAAACACAAAAGCCATACTCTTTTCTGTTTGAAGCCAAACTCAGGCTGACTTTAAAGTTCATCATTCCTTAAATTTGGCAACTTTTCAGTCCACACATAAATGAAGTCCTTGCAATAGTATATAATATCTTTTCTTTTCTATGCTTTAATCAATTTTTAATGTACATGTCAAAGTAGGATACAATTGTCAGTTCATGTGTTAATGCAACAATACAGGGAAGCCCTACAGCATTCACATTTAATCAAAATTTAATCAACTCTAATAAAAGTGAACTGGATAAGTAAAGATAAAGTAGAATATCACATCTGTATTCCAAAGATGTTCTATATCTCCAGGAAGTCAGTATTCAATCTACCTACTTTTCTGTACTTAATTATTTAATTGTGAATTTCTTTTTGGAAGGACAAAACCAGGGAACTTTCTTACAGCAGCCTCTTCCAAAGCCCAAAGCATGAGTTTGAACAGTATAAATGAACAATCTCATAGGGTAGTGTGAGGTATCTGCATGACTGCCCACAGAGTGTTTGGAGCTCATGTGGAAACTCCTTAGTGTCTTTGAATGATCTTGATTACTTATACTCAGTAGGTTGTCTTCAAATTGTCAGAATTTTTAATGCAGGTTGAAAAGAATGGCTGGAATTCAGGTAAGTCTTTGGATCATTAGACTGTTCTGTCTATGGTCTGCTAAAGGCTACCTATTCAAACCACAGTCAGCCTTTGAAATGCATCATGGACATTCTCCACATACTAAAGTATGTGTGACTGCTGTTGCCTTCTCTACACAACCAGGCCAAATGCCTCTTTTGCTACTTTTCCATATCCTAGATACATCCTCCATTCCTGTCTCCGCAAGTGTTTCCCACTCAGACTGTGTCATTTCTAAAGACATACATTTCTGAAATATTTCCAAACTTTCACATCTAGTTCATTTATACCCAGAAAACATGATTCTCCAGAGTAAATGTAAATACTCTGTGTGACCAATTTTCTTGCAAAATCTTTTGCCACAACTTCAGTAGCTCTATTAACCTGCAAATCATGTAAACAAGAAGAGTTCATTCTCTTTTCAAAGACTACTTCCCGAAGAGCTCTTTGCACAACAGACACACTGTCTTCCTTTCAGGTATTTTCAGTCTTTGTCTGAGAACTTAGGCAAAACAGTTTTGATCTGTATAAATAAAATAACTTGTTCCAAAAGACTGAACTCACATGATTTTGCTTCCATGGTCTCTGCGGTCCTTCAAGGTGCTTCTTAGAAAGTCATGTCACATTTTTCAGACTCTTATGCAGATTTTCCATTCTTTTCTGTTCATATATTTCATATATTGGTATCAGGTTATACTATTTTCTTGTTGCCAAAACTTGAATTTTTTGTCTTGCTATTCTCTTTGACTAGATGAATTTAAACAGGCTTTTCTAAGTTTAGGTCAGAGTGCTCTAGGACTCTTGTCTCACTTTTCAGTCTTTGATTTCTACTGTAATCTGATCTCCCATCAGAGAGCCATTGAACTCTCTGAAGTTATTCCAACCACTTATGCATTTTTGCCTCAGCTCTGTTACAAGGGATCCAAAGTTTCTCTCTAAAGTCTTAAAATTCTTCTGCGAAACCAGTCTCTTTCAAAAGTTAAATTCCTTCCAAGATCAAAAATGTCTTCAAATTTCTTTAGTTCTTTCTGAGAAGTGGCTTACATTTCTTCATTCATATGTAGAATATTCAATGGAATTTCCAGTTGTGCTGGAGTTTGTGCTATATTCTTTGCCCTTTATTCACCTACTTTTGTTCTACTTCCTGGTTTCCAGGTGCAGTTATCTATTTGTAATACTATTCTACATAAAATGTAGGTTTCCTAAGTGATAATACAGAGTAATTGTCACTACCAACTCTGAATAAAACTATGTAATTCATTAAGTATAACACATGAGCTAATATATGTCATCAAATTTGGGACAATGTATCAGCCTGTTAGCCTTGGGACGGTCTTGTGAGAGACAGGAACTTGTATATTTACCTTTGTTTGCCAGCCCTGCAAACCATCACAACTAATTAGAATGCTTAACAAATGTAAAGTTCCAATTTCAGCCCTTGAAGGGCAAAATACCCTTTCACATGTAGATATTCTTATCCTTATCAGATAAGATTAAAACAAGATTGTACAAACAGAAACTTGCACTTCTGCATTCCTGCAAAAGCAAGACCATGAGACATCAATATAGTCTGAAAGACACATAAATTGTTCTTCTCTATTTTGTGTCGGTCATGTCCTGTGCTGTAATATTTTTCCAAGAAAATTTTAAGATGATTAGCTCAAGTCCAAGGGATATCAACAAGAATTATCAGAGGTTTAGAAAGCAAGACCCATGAAGAAAAATCAAAATATTTTTATATATCAGAATATAAAATCAAAATACATGGAGCTGCTTGGCTTTATAAGATGACTGAGTGGAACACGGTAACAGTCTCCAGGTGTATGTATACATACCCACAAAGCAAAGCCATTCCCCCTTCTACACTACCATATCCTTCCACCTTCTACACTGCCATACCTTTCTACCTTCTACACTGCCATACCCTTCTGCCTTCTACACTACCATATCCACACTATATAAGTCTTCTCAGGGCCCTATCTGCATTCCTATAGCTCTAAGGTATAATTTTTGTTTCAATGTCTTATTTCTGTCTTATTTCACAGTCAAAGTAACTAAAATACTGTTGCAGCCCCTTAGATTGTTTTTTTAAAGGATGAAACTGAAACTATATGCTATGTCCCCCTGAAAATAGCAATAAAGCACATGGCACTGTCTGGATACAAAGAACTGCACAGGGGAGAAAGGTCAAGCCAGTAGAGCCTAGACTGCATTGCCTAAAGACCCCATCTCAACATGTTCTTCCTCCAGGCCACTGCTTGGTTTCATCTCTGATGGAGCGGAGTACTCCAATACATATCCAGGCAAGAGCATCAATTATATAACATCATAGAATCATAGAATAGTTAGGGCTGGAAAGGGCCTTAAGATAATTTAGTTCCAACCCCCCTGCCATGAGCAGGGACACCCCACACTAAACCATGCCACCCAAGGCTTCATCCAACCTGGCCTTGAACACCACCAAGGATGGAGAATTCACAACCTCCCTGGGCAACCCATTCCAGTGCCTCACCACCCTCTCAGTAAAGAATTTCTTCCTTATATCCAATCTAAACTTCCCCTGTTTAAGTTTGAATCTGTTACCCCTTGTCCTGTCACTACAGTCCCTGATGAATAGTCCATCCTCAGCATCTTTGTAGGCCCCCTTCAGGTACTGGAAGGCTGCTATGAGGTCTCCACACAGCCTTCTCTGCTCCAGACTGAACAGCCCCAACTTTCTCAGCCTTTCTTCATATGGGAGGTGGTCCAGTCCCTTGATCATCCTCGTGGCCCTCCTCTGGACTTGTTCCAACAGTTCAATGTCCTTTTTATGTTGAGGACACCAAAACTGCACACAATACTGCAAGTGAGGCCTCCCAAGAGCAGAGTAGAGGGGCAGGATCACCTCCTTCGACGTGCTGGTCACACTCCTCTTGATGCAGCCCAGGATACGGTTGGCTTTCTGGGCTGTGAGCGCACACTAAAGCCGGCTCATGTTCATTTTCACATCAACCAACACCCCCAAGTCCTTCTGTGTATCACAGTATCACAGTAGGTTAGAGATTGAAAGGGACCTCAAAAGATCATCTAGTCCAATCCCCCTGCCAGAGCAGGAACACCTAGATAAGGTTACATAGGAATGTGTCCAGGCGGGTTTTGAATGTCTCCAGAGAAGGAGACTCCACAACCTCCGTGGGCAGCCTGTTCCAGTGTTCCATCACCCTCACTGAGAAGAAGTTTCTTCTCAAGTTTAAGTGTAACCTCTTGTGTTCCAGTTTATACCCATTACCCCTTGTCCTATCATTGTTTGCCATTGAGAAGAGCCTGGCTCCATCCTCATGACACTCCCCCTTTATATATTTATATACACTAATAAGGTCCCCCCGCAGTCTCCTCTTCTCCAAACTATAGAGACCCAGCTCCCTCAGCCTTTCCTCATAAGGGAGATGCTCCACTCCCTTCACCATCTTAGTTGCTCTGCGCTGGACTCTCTCCAGCAGGTCCCTGTCCTTCTTGAACTGAGGGGCCCAATCTGGACACAATATTCCAGATGCGGTCTCACCAGGGCAGAGTAGAGGGGAAGGAGGACCTCTCTCGACCTACTGACCACCCCCCTTCTAATACACCCCAGGATGCCATTGGCCTTCTTGGCCACAAGGGCACAGTGTTGGCTCATGGTCATCCTGCCATCCACTAGGACCCCCAGGTCCCTCTCCCCTACACTACTCTCTAACAGGTCGTTCCCCAACCTATATTGGAACCTGGGGTTGTTCCTGCCCAGATGCAGGACTCTACACTTTCCCTTGTTATATTTCATCAAGTTTCTCCCTGCCCAACTCTCCAGCCTGTCCAGGTCCCGCTGGATGGCAGCACAGCCTTCTGGCGTGTCAGCCACTCCTCCCAGCTTAGTGTCATCAGCAAACTTGCTGACAGTACACTCAATTCCCTCATCTAAACCACTGATGAATATATTAAATAATACTGGTCCCAGTACTGACCCTTGAGGCACTCCACTAGATACAGGCTTCCAATTAGACTCCGCCCCATAGACTACAACTCTCTGGCTTCTCTCCTTTAGCCAGTTTGCAGTCCACCTCACTACCTGATCATCCAGGCCACACTTCCTCAATTTAGCTATGAGGATGCTGTGGGAGACTGTGTCAAATGCTTTGCTGAAGTCAAGGTAGACTACGTCCACCGCTCTGCCATCATCCATCCACAATGTTATTTCCTCATAAAAGGCTATGAGGTTGGTCAAGCATGACTTCCCCTTGGTAAAGCGATGTTGACTGCCCCTCATAACCCTCTTATCCTTGACATGCCTTAAGATGGCATCAAGGATAAGGTGTTCCATCACTTTCCCAGGGATGGAGGTGAGGCTGACCGGTCTATAGTTACCCGGGTCCTCCTTCTTGCCCTTTTTGAAGACTGGAGTGACATTTGCTTTCCTCCAGTCCTCAGGCACCTCTCCCGTTTCCCAAGACTTGGTAAAGATGATGGAGAGTGGTCTAGAAATGACTTCTGCCAGTTCCCTCAGCACCCGCGGGTGCATTCCATCTGGACCCATGGATTTATGGATGTCCAGATTGCTCAACTGGTCCCTAATCAGGGCTGCTCTGAATCTCTTCTCTGCCCAACCTGTAGCTGTGCCTGGGATTGCTCCAACCCAGGTGTAGGACCTTGCACTAGGCATGGTTAAACTTCATCAGGTTGGCATCAGCCCACCTCACAAGCGTGTCGAGGTCCCTCTGGATCGCATCCCTTCCCTCCAGTGTATCAACCGAACCACACAGCTTGGTGTCATCAGCAAACCTGCTGAGGGCGCACTCAATCCCACTGTCCATGTCACCGACAAAGATGTTGAACAAGACCGGTCCCAACACCGATCCCTGAGGGACACCGGTTGTTACTGGTCTCCAGCAGACCATTGAGCCATTGACCACAACTCTTTGCATGCGACCATCCAGCATAAAGGGTATAAGGAGGATCTGGTCCCAAGTGGTCTACTAGAAACTGGTTTGTTTACCATTGTGGAGATAGAATTCCTTGATTTCTACGGACTGCTTAAAAATCTCCCAAAGATACCTCGAGATGTACAGATCACAATAGTTCCACAAGATCCCTACCAAGTTCATTCTCACTAATTCTTTGACTAATATGAATTATGAACAAAACTTGATACTGTGATCCCACTTCATGATAGGTAGGTGATGGTTGCTGGCCTTTAACTCTGCCTTCAATGGCTTTTATGTCTGGGTGATATATCCCCAGAAACTACAGAAATATTAGCTTGATTCCTAACAGAATGATTTTTCAACCCGGGAGAGCCCAGGACCTCTGGGATGCAGAAAGTTGCATCCCTGCCTTCCTCTCTTGCTGTGGCTTGTACATTGGCTTTACTGAAGGATGTGAGAACAGAAGCTCTTCCAGTATTTGGATGGATTTCAAAGCTGCCACGCATAAACAATGCAGAGGGAATGTGTGCCTTACAGCATCATTACTAGGGGTCCCTATGTTTTCTTTTACACTGGCTGCTCAGAAATCGTGGTGATGAATGCATTCTCATGAACACTGAGAAAAGTTCGTGCCTAGGTTTCACATAGTCTTGCTGCATGTGAATGGGTGCCTGATTTTTCTGCTCTGTGACTGATTGAAATCTTTCCTTTTTCTCAAAATAACTCAGTCACTTCACCGCAGTTTAAGCAGCCACTCCCAGTGCTTCTACTGGATGCTCCATTTGGCGGTGGCTTGGTTGTTACAGTGTGCAGCACTGCATGAAGTCTTGCTGACCACGTTCCTTTTATCCCCTTGCATCAACATTGATTTGCGGCAAACTTTTTCCCCATTGCCCTTAGAAAAGGTGAAGGCAATAGCATCCCATGCTGAATCCAACTGTTTGTACTCAGGATGTGAGAGCATTGCTTTGTAATGATCACAATAAACAGAGAATCCCCTGCTAACATTTCCAATGCACCATACGGCTTGGCATTTTCAATATATATTTAAAACAACAAACCAAGACAAGCAAGTGCCTTTCTCAGAAATTGCCAACGTATGCTCTGAGATCTCTTGTATTTTGCATTGTGTCAGTCTGTGTCAGAGGCTTCAGGAAAGGTAATATAGAAGATGAATGGAAGTCTATCATCGCAGTGCCAAGATGAAAAAGTGACAGCTCATAATGAAAAGAAAAATAGTTTCCATTTTGGGCCTCTGTAAGTAAGAAAGTGACAGAGCCATGGGAACTGTGAGACTGAAAAATGGTCCCTTTGACAGACATGCCTGTAAGTGAAAGTGCATGGGATATAATACTAGCCATAATATAGGGAATAATGATTATTTTAGGTATCACATGGTTTTGAATAAATTCTTGACTACTGTATAGAAAATGGAACCGAAAAAAAACTAGGAAAAACTGTGGTTTCATTTACAGAATAAATGACCTACGGATGTTTTGTGGCCTCTATATATGTTATGGAAGCTTGTGAAATGACTTTGGATATACACAGGGTAACCAAAATGAGAATCAAGAGCTTCCCGTAAATCTGAAATGGGATGCATTGCTCATTTTTTAGAAAGGGCAAAAAACAAATGCTGTAAAAGAAGGCTCAGGCCGATGAGGGTGAAGATTCTGGTCATAAAATCTTTCATAAAGCTTCTTTTTATTAAAACTACATATGACATTTGCTTTCAGGTGAAGATAAGAAATCTTTCCTATTTTCAGAATTGCCAACTAAGGCAATATCTATAGGGGCAAGTCATACACATGTAACTTAAGGCTTAGATGAAAAGTGGTGCAAAAGACTGTATAACTTTCTTCTTTTCAGTATAAAGAAGTGTTTAAAGTCAATTTAAGGTAACTTGAGATTGGTAAGTCCACGTATATCAGCATATGGCTTTGTGTAGGTTTAAATGCATCTGGTTTAGAACTGACTTCGGTTAAACCAGTGTGACGTCCCTTGAGAGACAAGGCCTTGGGGCAATATTCACCCCTGTGCAGAGAATGAGCAATATCGAGCGTAAAAGGGAATTACATGGTGCATGAATTCCACCCTAAAGCATATTTAAAGTAGTTTTCCCTGCATGGCTTCTTTCTTCACTAGCCTTCCTCAGGAGGAAAGGTTAATAAGGCTAATGCTTTCTCCTTCCACTTGAGTTTCTGTTCCAGGATCTCAGTGAATTCTGAAGTTCTTAAAAAAGCATTTATAGACTTTTATGAGACATTGCATTCATTCTCTTTGTGGGCTCTTTCAGAAAAGTAAAATGTTAACGAGGAAATGGGAAAAACAGTAGATAAAATTATTTCTTGGGTTTTCTTTTGTGGTTTGGATTTGTGGAGGTTTTTTTGGGGGTGTTTTTTGTTTTGTTTTTTCCAGACAAGGAAATGCAGAAATTGAGGATCCAGTTGGATCTATGCAATGACTATCTTGTCAGATAGGCTCATCAAGCACCTTTTCATGTTTATGTCAAAATCAGAACACATACAGCCCACCTTGCATCAGTCAAAATCAATGAGACAACTCTATTAATTTCAACGGGCATAAAATTAAGGTCTAAGTAGATTGCTGAAAGTCACACCAGACACAGTTCACTGTAGGAAGACTAGAAGTTAACTCTCTGCCATCAATTGTCTTTCTCACCACAATTATCTTTCTGGCTTTAAGAGTTTTTCAACATAACTAAACAGGGAAGGAGTATGCATACTACTGCCTAGCACTGAAAGAACTTTAACTACAAAAAGAAATTTCAAGCTACTCAAAGAGACTATAACTAGGACAAATGGGATGAATTAAAGGAAAGAAAAGGCTGACAGTTAGGAAAAAAATCCTTTCCTAGGCAGTGAGGACTATTAGACTGCAGAATAGTCTCCCAAGAGAAGTGGTGAAAGCCTAGATTCTTGAGTCATTTAAAACTGGACTAGACAAAGCACTCTGGAATATACTCCAGGGAGCAATCCTCCTTTGGCAAAGGGATGCACAAAATAACCTAATAGATCTCTCCCATCGCTCCTTCCTGTGATTCCCCTATTTCATAAACCTCTGTGATTGAATGAAGAGCAAGAAAACTTTAACCCTTCTTTTGGAAACAGAAAGCACATTTGATAAGATATTGTGCGAGGAAAATCCTCTTACTAAGAACAGAAAAAGCTGCATTTTCCATAGTGAGTTTTCAGTTTTTGTCTATTTAAGGTGAGGAGCTGTAAAAGATGGTCCAAGGCTGACTACTGGGTGGCTGCCATTTTCAGTACAAGTCAGTGTTTTGTATCTTAATTTCCCTAAAAGCCCCACTGCTTTAGATGTTACCCAGTGTTACAGGTTTGTTTTCTTTTTCACCCCCAAAGGATGCAACTAAATCTCTGATAACTACATGACCACCTTTTCAAAACAGAATTGACTGGTTACTCTCGGCAGATTCGGCTGTGATTACACTATCCCTGCCCAGACTCATTTTGAGAAGGAGTTACCAGCCCTACCCTTGCATGAGCCAGGTATTGAATTAACATTAGGAGGTACTAGGAGCTAGGAGACATTATGCTCCACTATTCCCTTTCTCCCTCAAGCAGGCGGCGAAGCAATGGCCGTAGCATCTGCCTTGAAAGACATTAGCCAAGGATGCAGAGCAGTAGCAGGTGATGATGTAATCTGCTCCAGCTAAAACAGTATTTTCACTGCACCTCCAGACCAAAGAGGAAGTGAGTGGCTTCACAGGGAGGGAGGAAGGGAAGCCTTCTGGAAGGCTCTGGAAAACGTTTCAGTCTTCTGTATAACTATTCATGGAGCCTGAAGAAACACCACCCTGACCCTGTGTAAGAGCTGAAGAAGCATTCAGTAACATGCAGGTGTTTTCCATGAATTCGTTCTGATGTTGCTGCTGCTCTGGGCCCCAGAGTAGAAAGCTTGGTACAAAGATCAGAACAGCAGTCTAAGCTTGGAGAAGGTCGCTGACATGAAAGTACTCTGCAGGCAGAAATGTTCCTGCCCATGGCAAGAGGGCTGGAACTAGATGGTCTTAAGGTCCTTTCCAACCCAAATAATTCTGTGATTCTGTGGAATGGCTGGGACTGTGCCACCAAGTTTGGACATAAATAAATGTATTTATTCTACCTGAATGTATTACTTCTTTTTGGTTTTAACCTTCTCTGGAGCCTCTTTTTTTTTTTTACCTGCATAAGAAATATATACCTGCATAGAGCGATACTTCCTCAGGGTACTTCCCTCAACTCCTGCAATTTCCTGTTCAATTTCCACTTAAAGCCACAGAATATCTCAAGGTGGAAGGGATCCATAAGGATCATTGAATCCAACTCCCTGGTCCTCGCAGGACTACCTGAAACTGAATTATATGGCCAGAGTGTCATCCAGACGCACCTTGAACGACACCTGTTGGAAAACATAAACTTTTCCAAAAAGCATTTGAAACTTTGAAAATATTTCAGGTAAATACACCTTAGGCCAAGAAGTTCTAAAGATTAAGTGCTTATCATATGCACAACCACCTCTTTTTGAATTGTTTTGAAGCTGTTAGTGGCCAACTTACTTCGGTTCTTCAGTCCCAGTTCTTGCACAGCAAAGCAGGCAATGATGGATACAGCAGTATGCCAGCTGTAACTGCCTCAAATTGCATCATTTTTTATTTATGAACAGAAAAGCGCTTCAGTCTGCAATTGTAAAAATGGTTCTTTTGGGGAGGGGATTCTATAGTTTATGGCACCCATAACTAAAATAAGAATAAAATCCAGTTTTATCCACATTTGCGGATGAACCTGTCACAAAAACATGTGACTGAAGAGTCATTTTAATTTTGAGATGCCAGAAGAGAGTATCTAAGTGCTAAGAAAGCACTCATAACTTCGACCTTGGCTTCTTTAGGAAGACTATTAGGGATGCAATTGAAAACAACCTAATCTGGGTTGAAAAATATACAAATTTGGAATTATTAATTTTTACTTTAGAAGAAGAAAGACTGAAGGATAGGTCTTGTTCCTATTAAACTTGATGGACCTTGGTGACCACATTTGAACTGCTTGAGCCTTTGTCCTCCTTTCCATTAATTAGGATGTGAGGGGTCCTCACCTCAGGAAACCCTCTATATTGAAAATACTTTGATTGAAATGGAAATGTTTTCTCAAGGGCAATGTCAGTTCTGAAAGCATTTTCAATGTCATGGCAGGGATAAAATTGCACTGATGTTCTCATTTAATTATTGTTTTAAAATAGTAAATGTTAGAGTCTAAGATGTGACTTTTCAGCATCACTGTTTGAGAAACATGCACTGTAGCTAGTTCTCCATTGATCCTTGCTGTTCTGACAAAACACAACAAATCTGCTGCACTCTGTTTTAAGGATTAACAAAATGCTGCCCAGAACTAGAGCTGGTAATTTACCAGGAACCTGAGCTTTGCATTAGATTTGTGCAGAGCATACAGCTGTTACAGAAGCCTAGACCTCTTTTTGTCTTCAAAGCACTTTGGAATATTGAACCATGTTGAATATTTCTTTTTTTTTTGGGGGGGGGGGAACCACAGGTCAACTTTGCTGACACTGGTGTGTTATAGCTGCTCTGTGTCTGGGCAGTTTGGTTAATGACTTCCATGTCTAAAGAAAAGCAGCTTTTTTTTCTGAAGAGAACCGAAGTATTGAAAGGACATGGTAAGAATACATTTAAAGAAAAATTAGAATAACACAGAAAGTCATTCCTCACAACCGTAGACTCAGTTGTCAAGATTCAGTTTGCCATCCTTGACACAGATACATGGTCATAGACATCACAGGTTGATATCTCCAAGACTAACAGGGTCTCTCAGATCTAGGACTTCCACCATCTGTCTCCCTAAATGTGCTGTGATTCTGTCAAAGGTTGACCATGTCCTGCAGTCTTGGCTACCTAAAGCCATTTCCCAGTGAAGAGAAGGCTTATAAAGACAGACCCTGAAATTGCTTTGTAGCTGCTGATGACTGAGGAGCAGCATGCTGGACATCTTCAGCCTGCTGGACATCTTCAGCCTGCATGTTCTGGAAGAAAATCACTGTTCCTGAACCTTGCAGTAGAAAATAGATTCCATGCCACTTGTGGCAGCTGCAGTTCGTATGGATGATTGGTTAGAACGGATGAAAACAGATTTCCCAAACCAACTGTATTCAATGCAACATATTTTTCATATGTTTAATGGAATAGAAATTTTTATTTGAAGAGGCATTTATGAGCACTGCTAGTTCTCTGCCTAGGGAGTGGAGACCTGGTAGGGGGGAGAGCTAGCAGGTGTAAGCATAAAATAAAATTAGTTTTGTCATAAAATTGGAAAGGAAATGAGATTTTCTCTTCCTGCTTCTGCCCTTAACCACTGACAAAACACAGCCATTAGGCACACAAGATCCTCCTGTGCTCAGCTACCTTATTCTTTAATCTTTTTCTGGGGTGTGGAGGAAAAAGCACTGTACTTCAGTGGCTGGCACAAGTAACTCAAGAATGTTGGCATTGCAGCCTTCGTTTTAAGCCAATACCATTAAAAAGAACAATTTTTCATTATCAGTCCTGGAAGCTTCCTCTGTACCGATCGGTATTTCAGAGAGTCAGAGAGCATTCAGCACTTCTGTGGTGAAGCCTTGCAGACCCTCAGTGTAGGACTTGAGGCACTACCTTGTCTGTCCTCATACATTGGTTCCCAGTTTAGTTTAAGGGAGGATTTATTTTGTTCCCACATACCCCATTTTCCCTTTCTTTAACTTAAGGGTTGTTCACTAGAGACAGAAAACAAAGTCTGAAAATGTCTATTTTAATATTGTAAAATTAAAGCAAGTTAGCAGAGCTCCCAACTTGGTATAGATACAGATTGCACCACAGATGTGTTCACACATCACCTGTTTATGTCTCCTTGCAGCCGTGGAGGAGTCAGAATTCAGAAAACACAAGCACTGGCTTTTTTCTGAGCATATCATGAGCTGGGGTCTGTTTATTCATGTTGCAAAGAGGTTGAACAACCAATTTCCATGAAAAATTCAGTTCAGCTTGAACTACAGTCTTGTAAGCATGCGTAGGTGATATTAGGACTTACTGCAATCGTTTTGCCCCAAAATATCAGGCAAGGGATTTTGTTAATACACACTATCTCAGAACTTCATTCTGTCCCTTATTTTTTGTGAGTTTGGAACAGTGATAGATGCTCATTCTCTTGGAGGAATCGACAAAAATATCCCTTCTTTGGCCAAATTTTGAGAAAAAAAATTTAATCCTAGCTTTTCAGTTCCCCATACAAAGGGAAAGGAGAAGAAGGAGATGACTTGTGCTTCACTCCTTTTTAAGGCTGAAGTTCAGGTTGGGATAAAACGAATGGTTTTCTTTCTAAATACAATTAATTTTACATGCTAAAAAAAATACACAATCCTATACAGAAAAATGGAGAAACAATTTCTAACCAAAGAGGAGAATAAACACGTTAAGAGTACAAGAAAATGATGCCTCCCAGCAAAAGGAGTAGGAAGGAGTAAGATGAGTAAAGTTCCCTGAAAATAAAAGAGCAGATAGAAATTCAGAGTCGTAGGAGATGGATAAACAAACAACAAGGTTACAAGTTCACAAGCCCACCCTGCAGGCACTATTAGGACTTTAATTTGCTACAATCGCCAGTGTATGTGGTATGTGTTTACTTCAAGGGGAAGGAAGTCGATTTTCTGCTTCTGACTAAATACGCTACCAACATATCATGATGCCTAGCCAAATTCACCAAAGCATGTCTTTGCTGCTCTTCACTGGATTGTGTTCAGAGACAGTTGTGGTACCTGTTGAAATACTTTAATGAATCTGATACTCATGAATGGTGCTGAAATGACAGCCTTGGAAATTGAAGTCTTCTATCAAACTACAGAACTTGCACAGTATGGATGAAAATAGTGCCAACTTCTGCCATGCTATCCTCTCAAAGTGTCTCAAATTTAACTTGGAAAAATTATTTCCAACGGTAGCAGCACTTCAGCCTCAATGCTTGGTCATTTCTTCCTACTTCAGATATAATTGCCAGCAAGTGTATGGATTATCTTGGTGATTTTACACTGCAGACAGGAGCTGGGCAAGACATTTTCAACCAAATTATTTCTTATCAGAAAAAACAGTTGCATTGAAATCAGAGTGTTCTGGAAAAGCGTGAAACCCACAACATTCTCAACAGGCAGGTGCTGAAACAAAATGCTCTTTTCTATATTTCATTTACACTTCTTTAGAATTTCATATTGCCATAATTATGTTATTATTTTCTCTGTAATACAGCTCATATCATGCACGAGATTTGGGCATTCTTGACATGAAGCATTTCATCTTATAGAATTTAAGCATTTCATTGCTTCTGAAAGGAGTGATATCTGAATTTTAATAGCAAAGCCAATTTCAAAATGAGGAATTTTATTTTGGCTGAATAATAAGAATAACAAAGCCCAAATTCTCTCAGTTCTTTTTTTTTTTTTCCCTCTCTTTTTTTCCCCCATCTTTAATCTTTTGTGGAAACGGAAGGTGACAGCCCTGTTTCTATGTCAGGTAGTACTGATCTGGGAGGCTAGAGAGTGAATTAAGTATGTTAAACTATGGCATTCAAGACAATTTGTGAAATGTTGGGGCCCCAGGCCAAGGTAGAAAGACAATAGTTTTAGGTAGTATTATAAATAATTTAACTATTATTTATCTACTTTACCCCTGTCCTCAATGTCCAAATCTCAGCTTGCTTTAACGATGGTAGGGGGAGAAAGTGTTGTGATCTCTTAGTGCAGAGAAGAGACCTCAATTTCTGCTTTCTGAATGATATTACGGCAGGAGAGGAGGAGAGGGCTGAGGACAGATCCCTCTGGTGCAGTCACAGAGGAGAAGGTGGAGAAGGAGCCTCTGCTGAAAGCAACACAGAATGAGCAATGAGAAAGTTATGAGAGTCTGAAAAGACCAGCATGACGATAGCGCAGCTCTCCCCTTGAAAAAACATGGTGTCAGTTTAAATGATAGGTTGAAAAAAAAAAAGAAAAGGAAGAAATAATCCCTTAAGGAGATGTCTGAGAGTTGATACATCGGACCTTTACACAGAAAAACAATGTTCATGGTGTGTATCAGCTGATAGCTGTTCTCTCTTCTGAACTTTATCTTCAGGTGTGAGGACAGACTTGAAAACTCACTCATGGCTTCTCCATTTGAGAGTTATCTTTCTTTTCCACTTATCTCATGCCCACAAAGCAGTACTCAGCCATTACCTTCACCACAGATAAAAGCATTATTGCATTCTCAGTAGCCTTCCCCTATACTTGATTTCTTCAAGTACTCACATCAAATGGTGTACTACATGAGATTTTATTTTTTATCCTTTGTAAAGCCTTATGGACCCATCAGTCATTATTCCACCTTACTGCTTTCTGAAATAGCCAGCTTTATGAAAAGATGCAGCTCCCAAAGTAAGCATAATTATTGCCTTATGGATTTTAAAAGACAAATAACCAGTGAGTTATCAGTTAAAAGACAAAAATGGCAAAACCAGCCATGTGTACTCATTTTAACTATGTCAAGTATACCATTTGCTCCACTCGCTTCTAGTTCTTCAGTGCTCAGATCAGTTATTGTGGGTACCATAGTCTGGGTAGAGTATGAAACTGAAAAACAGAGAAACCAAGAGGGCCAGCCGTGGAACTGTGTTGATTACTCAGTATTGCTAACTTAGGGCCTTGAAAATAATTTTTTCCCTTTGCTCCTCCCCATAAACAGAGTTTGAAAAACTTGTGCTTTTTGTGAGACACAGACATGGCTGCCAGCATGATAATGATATGGGACCCAGCACCATCTGGAACACTAAGCGCTGTGGTCAGTTCTTGACTAATCTTGTCTAGCCAACTGTGGATAGCTGAAATTCTGTCATCAGGAGCATACCCAGATTTGTTTTTCCACTCTTTCAGGTTTTAATCACCCAGGCTTGAGCAGCCTTCTTCATCAGCTTGTTAGAGACAATGGCACCTCAGAAGCAAGGTCTCAGACCCTCTATGGCTTCTGTCTCCTGGCCAAATCCTGTTTTGTGGGATTATACAAAATCAAACTACCAGGAAAGCTCACATTTGGTTTGGTCGGCTGATTTTCTGCTTTTAACGAAATATGTTACCAACCAATGGTGCATATTTTTAAATTTCAAGACTTAATGCAAAGCTAGTGTCACAGGGTCATGAATAAACTCCTGCACCTTCCTCTGTGGCTGAGGAATGAAGAATGTCTCCTATCTTCCAACGCATTTTTTCAGATGTGCTTTTTATCACTAAAATGTACAATTTTTCCTTGTATTTCCAGGAAATCCTTTTCTTATATTTTTTTTATTTTGCCAATCTGTGGAAACAGCACAATTGAAATGCAAGAGCTAGGCCTGAGTGATAAGACTTCATCAACTTAGAAGAGCAACACAGACCCTAGAAGGCATGACATAGTCACTCAATGGGGCTCTCTGCCTACAAAAAGTCTCATCCTGATAATACAGAGGATGATTTTCCTGTGAAGTCTCTGCTCAGTAGGGGCTAAATCCCCGAAAAATGTGTTCTTTTAGGGATTCACTGCTGGGACTGGGGGATGGTGAATGTGCAATTTATACAGCTTTTGTGTGCCAGATCACATCAGCACCTCTAAGGCAGGAGCAGTACTGCTCTCAGCACTAATGAGATCACGCCCATAGGCACTGAGGGACTGGCTTTGCTGTCTCCCAGACATCCAGATCACATCTGTGGTTTCAGTGATAGTCATATGCACAGCAAACAGAAGGAAAGCTGAACTCCTGGTTCAGGATACCTTTGTATCCAGAGCTGGGGCATCGAGAGCAGGTCTGGACTTCCTGGCTCAGTTCACCCAATCTAATATGCCAAAAGGTCCTGTCTCAGACTGGTTTTCTCCCAGTTAGACCCTCCTCTGCAGCTTCTGAGCTAGCACAGTGGCTCTGGGGCTCAGCTTCCTCTGCCTCAACCACTGAATTGGCCTGGCTGCCTTCACACCCTGCCCACCATGCAGTGGTCCTTCATCTGGCTACTGTATGCAGGGCCCCGACAGGTTTCTTGTGTGGGATCACCGCAGGGCATCATGCAGATAAACTGCACTTCAGGCTAAAAGAGCTTCTTCCCCTCCCAAATGAAGCTCAGGTCAACCAGTTCCCTGTTTTGGAGGGGGATTGACATCCCTCCTCCCTTGATGACTGGAAGGTGATGACAGTCTTTAGATTGAGGTCCTTCACAGCACAGCTTGCAGGATCTAGCCTGTGGAAGACTATGAACAGTGGAGTTTTTCTCTTTTGAAGCTATTCGTTGACTCTCACTCCAATGATCTATAATTGGAGTTGTGCTAGACCTAAATTAAATTCAGAACTTACTAGTAAACGGGTTGTTTTGCACAGGTATTTCATGCATGCAAATATCTGTAATTATGTATAAGTGTTTGAAATTCATACATATTTAAATATATAGCAATAGAGAACATGTTGCTCTTTTCAGAACACAGGCTATCTGGGAAATGGCTGAGTTAACATTACCTTGCTGTTCAGGAGCAACTAGATTATTTTGCTGCATTGTTACATTTCTGAACTTGCCATGGTTGTTTCCTTTTTCCCTTTGTCTGTTGCTTGTGGCTGATGAAACCCATGCAGATCTGAAAAGCTGCAGAACAGCATTGTCTGCATATTCCTTTCACTGTTTCTCGTCTGAAAACAGTACCTCCTGGCACCTGGAAAACCATCACAGATGCAGAACAGGTGATCTTTACAGAATGCTATTCAAAGTGAACAGTCTGCCAGTCCCATAGACAACAAAATACACTGCTGACTCCAGCTGGAGCGAGTGATTACTTTGATAACAAATTAAAACAGGCTCAGAAATTGGAAATGAAAGAGCTATGCAAGGATGAATAAGCTCCTAAGATGGTCCCAATTTTGTGCAAGTCTATCCAACACGTGCTATAAATTGGTGCTCTTCATTAATAGCTACTGTTTAGCTGCTAACATCCTTCAAGAGGGTGAATCAGGATCTGGCTCCTTGCACAGTTCTAACTTCCATCCTGATTGAGGATACTATTTTCTCTTCACATGTTCAGAGCGCTTCCTTGGTATCTTAAAAATTCTTTATGTGTCATTTTGCTTCTTGCATATGCAGACAATTATAATGCTCAATTTAAAAACGTTCATATATTTTCTGTCTATGGGATTTTTGCAGCACTGGATAATTCCTGGATGATTACTGTTTTTAATAACCACATAATTACTGTATTAATCAGAACTGTCCTATTGGCTTCTGTGTGACACAGAAGGGCAGAAGCAAGATAGAGATAAAGGTACACCATATTTAAAAGAGCCCTACAACAGTTTTTTGTGTTCACTTTGCAATGTGGCACTCATAGAGGTTGAAACACAGGAGCAACTTTAGCAGATATGAGCCCAGAAGACCATCAAGCCCAATTATTTCAACAATAGTCAATTTGCAAGAACTGGAAGAAGGTGTAACATTTGAACATTTTTGACAGCTAGCAAGACAGAGTTCTAATATGAGCATATCCAGGACTTGAGGCATGTTCAAAGGACCTTGCGGTGTTAACGGGCACACAAACACAGATGAGACCCATCCTTCCCCAATAGTTAATATTCTTAATAATGCTTAATTGGTTTTGAAGACAAAAAATGAAACAGAAAGTCAGAAAGCAGTTATAGATTCTGTGAGAATACAAAAAAGGAATAAAAGTAGGAGGAAGTCAGATATTTCAAAATATGATGTTTCCATGACTTGGTGCCTTAAGGATAAAACTTTCTTAGAGCTGGGTGCACTTCCTGTTGTATGTACTCCTTCTGAAAAGGAGGAGGATGGTGTGACTACACAGGATATATAAATGAGATCTAAATATATATATATACTTTAAAACTATACATAATTTTATATTGTATGTATTATATGTCATTTATATACTATTTATATACCTATAGGACTTATACGCTAAGTAAGGTTGTGCTGCAATAATAACTTTATGTCATGCCAACGTGGTTCCCAGCACATGTGAGTTAGTGTGAGGTGCAGCGCTGCTCCTGCTCACAATGACACTGCCATACCAGCACATTTGGAGCTGGGCTAGCGATATATTGTGGTTTAACCCCAGGTGACAAACAATCCCCACACAGCCACCCATTTGGATCCCCCTGGTGTGATGAAGGAGAGAATCATGAAATAATCAATCTACTCATAAGTAAAGACAGTTTAGTAGGACAGAAAATGAAAAAAAAACACCCCAAAAAATTAATGACAATAATAATGATAAAATAATTATAATATGCAAAACAAGTGATTCACAATGCAGGACCTAAAGTATTGTTGGTTATGATTAACAACATTAAAAAGTCATATTTACATGTAAGGATTTACAAGCAACCAGTGTTTAATTCTAAACCACTGCCTTTACCAGTCACTCCTAAAGACTGAATATGTCAAAGTAAAGATGAATTTCCTTTCTGCTTTTGATATCTGTTTGAGTCCTTTATATTTGTTCTTAGGATACTTGGCAGTGCTTTGTCCCAGCTGCTCAATTTTCCTTTACTGCAAGCGTACATAAGCAGGCAAGATGCTCAGTGTTCGGTATCTGAACCCCACACCCAAGAGGCATCCTTTAATGGATGTGAACCCTGAGACGAAGGTTACTTTCATTAGTGGGATTAGGAAAACATCCCTTGGTTTGGTTTGATCATCCCTAGTTGGGTCTGATTGTATGACTATGAAATGGAAAGCAGCATCTTTCTTTTTTTTTTAACTGACTTTGATGGACAGTTCCTTTTTATAATGTACAAATAATCTTTGTGACCCTGATAAGCAGGTCTGATGATACTCAGCTGAGTAATGTACCAGAACTGAAATTTCCATCTACTTGATGTTTTGCACACGGCTTTTGATGAAGTTACTGTCACCTGCTATTAACTTAATATCAAGTCTTAATAGGGTCCTTTTCTTTCCATCTTCACACTGTTGGGGTCCAAATTAATTACTAAGGGTAAAAAAAAAAAAAAAAAAAAAAAAAGAAAAATCTTCACATAAATCCTTAAGCTTCACAGAAAGGAAAAAGTTTCCTGTGCTAGTTGAGATCTAATGGCTTATTAGGAAGTCTGTCTTAAACAGACATCAGTGCTGTCCCTCCCTTTTCATGTACCTTTCATAAAGACACTTGAAAATGTGCTTAACTTTAAGTTGATGCATACTTAAATGCAAAAGGATATTTGATGTGTTTGAAGTTAAGCACATGCTTAAGCAATTTGCTCAATCACAGTCATATCCTCACAAGAGAAAACATCTTCTTAATGTTTCTTCATGATTTGGCTCCATCCACAGCCTGCCTGAATGCTCTCATCTTTGCCTTGCCTCACAAACAGGAACTGGCAGCTTTAGAGAGATTATCAGGGAGATTGACTCAGATCTGAAGGGCACATAATAATGGAATCAGATTTACCTACAGATGCTAAAATCTTCATCCGTGGAGACTCTGCATGAGCAAAAAGCACTAACAAATGAAACACTCTTTTCTTCTTAAAAGGAGTGTAGTTCTAATAGTATCTCCTTCTCTCTCTCAAATATATATATCAAATATATATATCAAATTATAGAAGATTAAAAACTGTAGATATATTGTTTTTACATGAGTTACTTAACTCTAGAGGTTCCTATTCTGTGAAGTGCTGTGTTTCTGCTAGGGTCAGGCTATTAAAATTATCATTACCAGTAATAGGAAAACGAAATAATTTTATTTTGCTTGTGGAAGAAACATACTTAAAATACAAATTTGTATTGCAAAAATGAAATTATTGTTCCCTCCTTTTCCCTCAATGCTCGAATGACCAGGGGTTTAAAGGCAGCTATGAATAGCTAAATTGTGCTCTAAGCTTTTCTTTTTTTGTGAATTTCCAGCTATGTTGTATATCTAAAGAGGAAATGAGTGACAAGCCAGCCTGCAGACTGTTTTGTAGGAATATATAGAGGGTTTCTAATATGAGGTATTTACTGCTCCTCAATTTTGAGCTTGCTTTGAAGGTATGTTTGAATTGCATACTACTTTGCTAGAGAGAGGGATATTTCACTGCAACTAGTGGAGTTAGGCTTGCTAGAAAACCGACTGAGCTTGATAATTTTCTCTTATCGTGGTGGCACTATTCATTTGGAATTTTGCAGATGGGGAAAATATGCAGAGTGGGGCTTTTTCAAATTCTTTTTCTTCACCCTTTCAATGTCCCTTATTTTATAGCAAAATAGGAAATTACACGTTTAGAGCACTCTGTTTTGTTTTTGACAAGTAATAGTCTTTCCAGCAAACTCTACCGAATCTGAGTCAAGACCAGTAAACACATCACTTCCCAAAGACAGAAGCACCCTGGCTCTTACAACAGTAGCTTCAAATCAGGTTTAAAACTTTGATGCTGTGAAAGGGGATACTGGACATTTCCCAAGAGTAAATAAAAGGTATTAAGTGTTCCTTTCTATTAGAGACATAGCTCCTCATGAAAATGTGGTTTGCTAGATGACTCCCACATTTATTTAGTTATCTTTACGTGCTGCCTATTGGGGTATATTCTTTGCTTCTGTACAGAAGCTCGATTCCTTCTAGAATCAGCTGCCAAATGCTGAAAATACCTACAGAACAGAAACAGTGCAGCTGCTTTGAATGCAACCTTGCTGCCTCAGGGCAAGGCTGTCATCTCCCATTCACGGGACCTGCTCAGGTAGGTCTGTGGTGCTGACCAGAGGGTAAAACACAGCTCTGCATCAGTAAGAGTGTATGGCAATGTCCTCTGTAACCAGTCCTGAGTGCACAGAGATTGCCAGTGTGCTGCTGCTCCCCTTTCAACTCAAGCTCAGCCAGAAATCTTCATTGGTTTGGATTTGTAAAGAGCTCCCAGGTTTTTTCAGGTGCACTCGCAGAAAATTGTCTCTTCAGTTTTCCTGGGTTGTTGCAATGTCAGCTTGAGCCCAGTCCCATCCAGCTGCATCAGTCAAGCTGAGCTCCACAACATGACATAACCTGACACAGCTGACACAGCCAGGTGTTACAAACCAATGGACACCATGGTTCACAAACTATTCAAATTACTTTCGGATACATATCCTACCTCTCTGCTCAAATCCTTCCCAGCTGTCTCTTTTCTCAGCTCCATATGAATCAGGGTGGAGGAAAGAGAAAAGCAGCGGGGGGAGATATGGGAGGAAAGAAGGAGGCAGGAGAGAAAACATCCTGCCTGGTAAAAATAATAATAAAAAATAAACTGACTTCTTGCAAACCATATTGCCTGCAAAATTAACTCTTTGAAGGAGGCTCACCACAGCCTTTGAGCTTCTTTAAAGCTTACTAGGGGAGACTGGAAAATATCTCGGCTGTAAATGCACATCTATTAGATTAAACAGTCATGGTCTGGAGTACTGGATGCTTAAATAACTGTAATAATGAAAAATTCTCTCATGTTTATAAAGTGTTATGCGATTAAAGGCTTGGAACAACTGTACAAACCTTGGAAATAACCAAGCCTAGCAGAACCAGACAGTCCGTGCTTGGGCACATGATGTGGCTGCAGTGAGTTGTGTCCGACTGAAGCCAGTGAGATGATCAGTACGAACTATTGCTTGTCAGCACTGGTGTGGGGTTGATGCTGGCTCATAGTGAGACAGGCCTGGCAATCTTCATTTGCAGCATAGAAAATGTAGGTTGCATGGATGAAGTGACTTGCTGAAGGTCATACAAGTCTGTGGCAGAGTCAGAAACTTAAGCTTGATTTTCATTATCCATCTAACCGTCAATCACCTTGGGGGAAGGGAGAGGTTCAAATGGAGAAAGAATAGCTAGATACCCAACTTCCAGCGAAGGTCAGTAAGCACTGCATGCCTCATGTCTCCCATTACAGCGGGAAATCTCCCCCTCAGAATATAAGTGCTAAAAAATGCTACCTCCCTCCTGAATATAAATCTCGATGATTCTCTTATGCTTTTAATTATAGTGGTCAGAAGCAGGAGAAATAGGTTGGAAGTCAATGGATTTACACCTCCTTAGCAAAGAACAGAATTCAACCTACAACCTTCATGTCTTTACTTTCCCGTTTTGGCAAAAGTAAATAAAAATAGAGTGGGACCAGCACCACAGGCCATTAAGCAGCATTTTTGACTGGTCTTTAGTGTAGCATGTATAAGAAAGCCCACAGTTCTCTGCGCTCCTTTTATCTGCTACAGAGGGTCTCTGTGGGATGCATTTCTCTGTTCTGATTTATTTGTAAGCAGAGAGGAAGAAAGAAAGAGGGAGACATGAAGAGAGAAAGAAAGAGGAAAGGGGAAAAATAATGAAAGAAAAGAAAGGGCAGAAAAGAAAGAACACCAAGTTTTTGAAATGTCTGTTGCTCTGATATTTGTGTGTGTATCTCCTAAAGAAACACAAAGAAGAAAAGCAAGCAAACAAAAAAACCCCAACAACAACATTGTTCCTGGAGCAGCTGAACTAGCCGAGTACAGCGAGCAGTATACAGGTGTCTTGTGCTGCTTTTATTTGTTGTATATTAGGTGCCTACTGGAATGGGAGAAAGGGCATGAGAAGCTGTCCTTGTCTTTGCAGAGCATGAATAGCATTTATCTCAGTACAGTGGGCATCGCCAAGTTGGGTTTTTGTCAACCTGTCAATTCTTTTTTTTTTTTTTCTTTTTTTTTTTTTTTTTTTAAACAGAAAGCAGAGTTCAGTAAATAAAGATAAATGATTGTGCTCCTTGTCTGCAGACCCTGGAGCTAAACTGAACAGGCCTCTTATGGTTTGGACCTGCTTCATTGACTGTTCAGACAGCCCAGTAATACGACAGATGTACCCAGCCGTTCCCTCTTCCCCGCTGTCCATTAGATTATGTTCATTTTGTCTGAGATGCCATTATAAGTCTCAAGGTCAAATAAGTCACAGAGAAGAAAGAGGAGGACTAATTTTTTTCTCTGCCGCCCTCCCTGCGTAAGGGCTCATTCGCAACTTGCAAAGCACATTGTCTGTTAAGGAACACATAAGGCTTAGCACAATTTATTGAAATAAAATGCAGGTGTAACATTCACCTGGAGGCCATTCTGGCATGACAGCAGAGGAGACTTCTCGACAATGATTTGGGCTGCTTTCCTAAATTTCTAACATATTATTTGTAAGTAAAATTCATTAAGGAGGAGCTTTCAAAAAACGAATTAAAAAAACCCCAACAAATATATAAGAAAGGAGATTTCAAGGTCTAAAGGCTGTTTATCGAGGGACACTGGGCAAGTTAGCACGTACTGAGTAGAGTAGTTGAAGTATGGAGCAGAAAAGGAGGAAGGAACAGCAGCTTTGGGTTAAGGGCAATAAAGATTCTTCAACAAAAACCTTACTAAAAATGTGGGGATGCATTTTATTCTTGGTTGCAACAGGGTGTGTGTAGTCCCATTGGATTCTTGGGTAGTGGCAAGAGATGGATGTCATGCCCAAGAACAGAGTTTCCACTCCTGAGCCTGTAAGGACAGAACTAAACAATTGGAAAGCAAGGAGCGATTTTTTTCCTCTTTATAGAAATCTTCCTGTTCTTTAAAGAAAATAAAAGAATGGCTACTAATGAACAACAGTTAGTACTGATCATGTAGTTAGCATAATTTTTGTTTTCACCGAGCTTGATTCTTGGGAACAAGAATCAACAATTCTTGAACACTTGGGAAGATGTCCATTAATTTCTGTGAGTTTGGGGCTATACTTATGCATAGAGATTGAGTAATTATAAAATTTTGGGTTAGGAAAGCGTTTGGGGTTTTTTTAAAGGAAATCACGTTTGCCATTTTTTGTCACTTTCACTATCAGCAAGTTGTTATGTTTGGGAAAAAAAAAACCAACAAACCCATTACTTAAGGCAAAATATCCAATAATCAGATAACTCACCCCCCCCAAAAAAAAAAAAAAAAACAAACCAAACCAAACCCAAAACAAAAACAAACCAGCAACAATTTAAAGTTCTGCAGAATTTTAAGAGTTTCAGAATTTCTTTGACTTCATCACTAAGTCTGTGAGGAAGAAAAACATTATTATTCAGATTTTGCTGATTGGTGTTCAAGGCATAGAGAGGTTAAGGGATGCAGCAAATCTGAAGCTGGTTGATTACAGCAGAACCTGGAATTGATCTGCTTCTCTTGTGTCTCAAATTTGAATCCTGAATGTTGGACAGTCCTGCCTCTGCAGCCTGAGGGTACGCAAGCTGCATTCAGGACAGCCATGGGTAACTTTATTTCAACAAATGAAAATAATCGACGTTTTAAAAAGGATGTTCACAGATTAATTTGTAAGGGCACATTCCAAACCCTAACGCATGGTAGTGGAAACCCAACTTGACCAGAAATCTTGTGTTCAACTCAAAACACCTGACTCTCCAAAGCTATCCATTTAGAAAGCTGGAATACGAAACATGCTACAATAAAGAAAAGCAATATAAATGAGTGCATTTAGATCAAATTTAAGTAACTTTTAACGTCTACTATAGCTTAATTTTACTTAAAAAGGGAGAAAAAAAAAAGTAAAACAATCAGACACTGAACTGGTAGTCTTCCCAGAGAGAGAATTCACGCTCGCGGCATATGAAGCTGCTCACTCCTGACTGTGCTTTCCACAGCACTGGGGTAGAACTGCGCTGGCACGCAGGGAGACTCAGCTTGCCTTGCTCCTGCTCCGAGTCTGCCCGATGTAAACCAGCTTTCGCCCAAAGGCCCGTAATGGCACTCCTCTGTAGTCTGAGCTAATAAGTCTTCCTCTGTTAGGGCTGCACCAAGCAAAGAAGCCTGAGGGAAGCACAAGAAAATGCTGAGCCACTGAGACACTCCCCGAGGCCAATCTCATGCTGCACAACTGCAAACAGTGAAAGTAGCTGCTCTGTTCTTGCATAGGTTACCACATTCATAACCCCCTGTGCTCTGGTCAAGACTTTACTCTTCCCCATTTCAGCTCCCCATGTTAAGTCTTAACATTCATTTCTTTGCAAGGCTATTTTGGTCTTTGCAGTTACATGCTACAATGATGAGCGTAGATTATTCCTTAGGGATGTGAGGAAGGACCGCTTTATAGACACTTTCCTCACCCTCTGCATGCAAGATTAAACACAAGTCAATATGAAGTATGCAGGGTTAGAAAGAATAGAGCCATAAGATTTTTAAAATATGAATCCACTCAAGTGAAACATAGACTAAAGTCTTGCAAATGCATTTTTGAGTGAGCTGCATTACTTCCCCATCGAGAGTTCTCCACATGATCCCTTGAGATATGCAGTCCTCTGAAGCCTGTAAAATTATTCTAATCAGCATTTGCTTAGCACTTCAGAAGTTCTGGCAAACACAAGCTAATTAATTCTCACAGTTCCCCCAGAGAAGGAAGATCTCATTTTGTTGATGGTAGCACAGAGGCAAGGATAGTTTAAGTAACATGCCCAGGGCTGTATTTTGGGTTAGTGTCTGGCATAAGACTAAAAGTTTGGGACTAGCTACCAAATCAGGCCACTGCATCGGATGCAGCCCAAGGTATCTGACAGAGTCAAGTAACTTTCTACTACCTTGTGCTTAGATTTAAGTACTAAATACGTCTGACAGCACTTCTGCCTGCAGATATTTGAAGGAAGATGTTTCTTCATTGACTGCAAAGCGAAGTTGTGCACAAATATGAGGATCTTAAAATGTAGAGGCATGTTAGCTTGGAGAATTGTATCTGTTATCTTTACTTTTGTGGGGAATTATGTGATACAGCATTTGTGAGGAAAAAAGTGAGAAGGGAAGGTTATGCATCAGACTTTCTTCTTAACGGCTCTACATTTTATACTCTACTTTAAGAATAAATTATGTGGGCTTCATTTTTTCCTCTCTGTATGTGACATAAACTACTGAGCCAGGCAGCAAAACTTAAGGAAAAGAAAAAATAATCACTATTCAGGTTCTGGTTGGATGGGGCTTTCAGTCACCTGATCTAGCAGAAGATGTTTCTGCTCATGGCAGGAGACTTGGATTAGACAGCCTTTAAATTGTCTTTCTAACACAAAGCATTCTGTGAGCCCATGAAATCAAGAGGATTGGAGTTGTGAGAATGTGTGATGGGTCATGTTGCATAATTTGTACGCCTATCTATCTATATAATCATATTATACCTGGGTCAGGATCATAAATTCTTAACTTCCTAAAAAACTTCAGAAATAGTCAGAAATATTAGGAAAATAAACACAAAGTAAAACTTCCATCATGATGATATCAAGTAAGGGTTATTTATGAACTGTTTGTCTATTATAAATTTGTTCTGAAAAGACTGGAATACACTGTTTAAATTTTGTCAAGGAAATGGATTTCCTGACCTCCTCCAACCCTTAGCCGTTTTTCAAATAACTTTCACAAGTTTGACTAAACAGGCACTGAGGGATACCCTTTGTGAGTTGATAGTTGAGCAAAGATTATCCCAGTAATAAGTGTTAATAATATCTGCTTCTGGTGGTTCAATGTGATAAGGACAGAAGCTACTTCCTAAAGGAATCTCTCTAAGAACTGCATAAAAGAGGCAATGAAAGAGTTAAGTAGGCACGAAAATTTCAGGGTAGGCAAAACTATATTCTTTTTGTGAAAAAGTATAAATAAAACAAAAGGAAAACAAAAGGAAAACAAAAGGAAAGGAAAGGAAAGGAAAGGAAAGGAAAGGAAAGGAAAGGAAAGGAAAGGAAAGGAAAGGAAAGGAAAGGAAAAAAGAAAAAAGAAAAAAGAAAAAAGAAAAAAGAAAAAAGAAAAAAGAAAAAAGAAAAAAGAAAAAAGAAAAAAGAAAAAAGAAAAAAGAAAAAAGAAAAAAGAAAAAAGAGAAAAGAGAAAAGAGAAAAGAGAAAAGAGAAAAGAGAAAAGAAAAAAGAAAAAAGAAAAAAAAGAAAAAAGAAAAAAGAAAAAAGAAAAAAGAAAAAAGAAAAAAGAAAAAAGAAAAAAGAAAAAAGAAAAAAGAAAAGAAAAGGAAAAGAAAAGGAAAAGAAAAGAAAAGAAAAGAAAAGAAAAGAAAAGAAAAGAAAAGAAAAGAAAAGAAAAGAAAAGAAAAGAAAAGAAAAGAAAAGAAAAGAAAAGAAAAGAAAAGAAAAGAAAAGAAAAGAAAAGAAAAGAAAAGAGAAATAAAATTGAATTGCTCCCATTTCAATTTGAGCTTGAAGTTAGAATTCTTAAAGGCATAGTGTAACAATCTAAGTTAAAAATCTAAGTATGTCTAAGTATTGTTTCAAAATTTTGCTTCACTGTAAAGCTTTCTTTTTTAACAATCTTTATCCAAAAAAAGGTAAACAATATACTTCTTAGGCAATAATTTTTCAAAGAAGCAAATAAATAAAATCAGGCCCTTCCTATTAATAAGTATGCATGAAAAACCTTTGAGAGGACAGGTTCAAAGGTATTCCTTATGTCTTTATGTCTTGAAACTTATGTCTTTAAACCTCCATTGGTAGGGTTTGTTGTGATATCACTGAAATGAAGGACTGGTTTCAATCTGCAGAAAATCTTATGTGCATTGACTCACTTGCTTAGTACTTTTATGGACTTAAAAAAGCCCTGCAATCAAGCTGGATTGGAAAGAGAAGGAATATGAAAGGAAATGGAAGTGCATAAAAGGAAAATTATTTTTCTAAGGCAGGTTATATTAAAGATTGAATCAGAAAAGAATCTAGATTTTCTACAGTTTAGTGCCATTTCCTTTGGATAGCACTTTGATGTTTTCCTCTTTATTTTTTTTTTTTCCTTTTTTTTTTTTTTTTTCCTCCTGGATACACTGGGGAAATGGCAAAGTTGCATCCTTACTCATTTCTTCTACATTATAACAGCAGTCAGATATTGCTGAAAAATACTGTCATGCGGCTGGTGCTGTATTATTGCGGTTTTGGAGCCAAGAATTGTTGTAATGCATCTTCAATATCTTCAATATATTGGAGAATATGAGAGGAACTAGAAATGCAAGCCCTTATTCATTTGTATTGCCCAATACCTACCAGCACAGTCATCCCCATCTATTTGAATATTCAGTTTGAAATTACATATGAATACAATCCCCACATCTAACAGAGATTAGGAATTTTTCTCTCTGATATTGTCTCTTTCTCAAATTTTTCTTCTCATCCCTACATGTGACCCTAGAGAATTCCTCTGCCTCACCTTTGTGATTCTTGCTGCTAATTACCACAACTGGCTTATGAAGAAGTTGTTTTCTGTAGGGATCATATTTTGCTGTAGGTGGCTGCTAGGATAAAAGTCCATCCAAAACAGGCAAATGAAGAAAACTTTTCTTCCTGCAACTGGGATGAACAGCATTCAATGGAAACAAAACTCAGCAGACTCATGTTAGGAACTGGAAATCTATCTATGACTCAAACTTTTGAGCAAAAATTAACATCAATGAATGCTCAGTGCATAATAACCACACTGTTTTCTTCATTATGCTAGTAGTTTATGAATCCAAAGAGCTGCACTTAGATTATGTAATTTGTTTTCCTAAGATGACTCGAAGAAGAAAAATGTCAAGTCATTATATACTTGTTACTCTCAAGAATGTTCATTCCAACCTCAAGATGAAGACTAATACAAGAATTTGGGAAATAGTCTGTAATTTCTGTTCACTTATTTGATGTAGTTTAACTTTATTGCTGTGGGGTTTTAATTGATAATTCAATAGAATATCTATATTCTGTCTTGTGGTTGCTACACTAATTCTATTAGTTCCTGGAGTAGCTACACGAAATTCTGATAGAATCATTATTTTCTTTTTAACAGAATATGGTATCAGACAGCAAGTGACTCGGCATACGGTAGATTGTTCCATTTATTGAAAATCAAGATACTGTATTTGCTCTATTACAATAATGAAGTTGATGATTTCCAATCTGTTTAATAAAC
Organism: Psittacula echo; assembly: GCF_963264785.1. NCBI lineage: Eukaryota > Metazoa > Chordata > Aves > Psittaciformes > Psittacidae > Psittacula > Psittacula echo. The sequence continues at coordinate 6,899,857 of NC_137742.1, read as the reverse complement.
TGTTTCTGCATTTTAATATTTATATTAAATCAACCAGCTGGTGAGATCACATAATTGTTTTTACTCAGAAATATATACCGATTATTAACAATAAACATGCTATTTGCTTTTTGCTTCAGACAGTATCACAAGAATTCTTATGCCCATCCCATGCAAAGCAGACACTTGGAGTTCAGCCTTTAATTTTTAATTTTAAAAAGTTCCAGATAGAAACATCCCTGGGGAAACAGAGGCATAACATAATCATAGACCAGATGTCAGAATGGGCTTCACTTCTCTCTAACCTCCAATACTACTATGCATTTGCCCTTAAACATTTGAGTGATTGCTCTCAATTATGCAGCCATAAGAATAAGCTTAACAAAAGATGGCAAGATGTCATCTGGTCTCTTCTTCTGTGTCACTGTTGTCCATTATAATGCTTAATGCTGGTAGTCTGTAAGCAACTTGGAACCAGCTCTTTGTGATAAAATGTGTTAAAACTTTTGGCTTTTACTTCTTCACATTGTTGGGGATCTAATCCTTTCATTGCTGACCTTCATCTTGACTCCATTTTGATTCAGCTTGATGTATTCTTGTGCGCCATGAGTTTAGGTATGGGCATGCTCCCATGGTGAAGCCTGGAACATGGGACTCCAGATGTATGCTGCCTCTAAAAACAAATGCGAAGGAGTCAAAACTTTGCTGATAGACCTCTATAATTTGGTGGATCTGTGGTGACTCCCACCATTGCAGAATGGACGAGCAGGGTGTGCAAGGAGGAGACATGACTTGTTTAAAGCAAGTTTCTAAAGAAAAGAGCTTCTAGGAGATCAAAGGTGTCAATAAGCTGTTGGGGGATTGGAGGCAGCAGGAAAATTTTATTTTATAAACCCATAGAGATAAACGGCAGAACAGGCTTTTGGCCCTAGTGCCCTTTTCAAAGGAGTCTATGGACATGCATAGGGCTGGAACCAACAGAGCACTAAAGAAACTTACTAGGGTTATAGAAATTACTCAAAAGACCTGCAGGATTTATTAAAGAGTTATTTCTTCTCCACAGGTTTTCTTTGAACCATTTCATAGAAGTATATTTCATTGCATGTTTGATTTTACAAGGTGGTTTAAAAAATTATATGAGAAAGTTTGTAATTTTCTATGAAGCCCTATAGGATTTTTCCATAAGGGAAATATCTCTGTGTATCTAATACATGCAGGATATTACACTGCACAAGAATTGTTAATGAAAAATTTAACTCTTGGTACTTCTTTAAGTGCTAATGAAGGAAATACTGGTCAGGAATATATGCAAGGTATCCAGTAAAGCACTATCCTGGAAAACACTGTGACTTGGAGAGAGAAACAAAACAAAACAGAGACGCAGCCTGTGAATATTTATGAGTTGATCTTATGACTTATCTCTTTATTGACATTTTCAAGTTAAAAAACATTTGACTAAAGGAAAATGGCTAGTTCTCAGCAGCAACAGCAGCAGCGTACTGTAGATTTCCTAGCCTAGAGGCAGCATGCAGAAAGAAGTAAGAGCAAATGATGTATACTTTGATGTAAGGTGTAACCTGGGGGGACTGCCAGCCAAAATGGGGGGGGGAAGGAGGGAAGGATATGAAAATTAAAACGAAACCGGAGAGTAGGTCGCTGCCTGTAGAATGAAGTTTAATCTCTCAGTACCATTAGCGATAAGAATGGAAGGATAATGGAGAGAGGGCACCAGCAAAACAAATGGCTCTTTGTTCTGTTGGTTTAAAATTGTTTATTTTAGACAGTTTCAAGTAATTAAAGGAAATTGCTGTCTCTAACTATAAGACAGATCGTTAAAGAAAGTTTGGAAGGGAAAAAAATATAAAGTTCATTGTTCCGATTAGATGAGAAGTGTTTTCCTGGTGGAAGCCACCCAAGAAAACCTGAAGGGAAAACAGAGGGAGCAGGCATAATCACAGTTACAGCCCAGAGAATCAGATTGAAGATCAGTCCGGGAAAAAAATACACATTGATTCATAGCTTCTCAGACAAAAGCAAATGATATGTTGTGTAAATCACATCAGACAGAAACTTACCATCATTGTTATGCAAAACTAGGAAACTACACTGTCAGGAAGTTAAGGCTGCTAATGTCAGCGCTAATCGCATGAAGACTAAGCAACAGGCTGAAGTACTTAAATAGCCCCATTGTCTCCAAGAAGGCCTCACAGGTTTAAAGTTAAGCACATGCTTAAGTATTTGTAAGATGTAAAATAAGTAATGTTAGTAAAAATAATGTTAGTAAAAAAATGTAAGTAAAATAAACGATGTTCTGTTTTCCTAACTAGGCAAATTAACAGACTCCATTTTGTGTGGTATAGTTATCATCAGGGATTTGGGGTTTGTTTGCTTACTTTCTTTTCACTGAAAGAGTGTATTATCATAAAAATGAATAAGCTTGGAAATCAGAGGATGGATACTAACAACTTCTTAAACTTGCCACTCGTTTAGCACTGATTCCTGTTACAGTACACTCAACAGCCCATTTTAGAGGCTTGGAATCAGTTTCTTCTGCATGCAGGAAGTATATAAATTGCATGTGAGTAATGCAGTGTGTCTAATCCAAGAGGAAAGAAGTCTGCTAGAGACCCTGGTAACCTGTGCTTTAGCACAGCTGGAGAACCACATTTCAATCTCTTGCTGTAGCCTGAAATGCTGCTTTACAAAGACATTGTGTTTTTTCCCACTTGCATGTGTGCTGGGGAGAGAGGAACCTGGTCTGGTTTAGCTTCGGAAGTCAATGGGAGCTACCAGATATAGTAATATGCTCACCCAGAGGTTTCTTGTGTGATTTGTTAGGTTTTTCTTTAATGCTTCAGGATGGACTAGCAGCCAGGAACATCTGTAATGACAAGAGGAGGAGTTAAGACATGGTTGTGTGGGTTTCAATATATCTTGCTGTGACTTCTTGCAAGCTGTGAAGAGTAAAGGTTTTCACTCAGTCTAGTAACTTCAGATTAGATATAAGGAAGAAGTTCTTTATTGTGAGGGTGGTGAGGCACTGGAATGGGTTGCCCAGAGAAGTGGTAAATGCTCCATCCCTGGTAGTGTTCAAGGCCAGGCTGGACAGAGCCTTGGGCAACATCGTCTAGTGTGAGGCGTCCCTGCCCAGGGGAGGGGGGTTGGAACTAGATGATCTTAAGGCCCTTTCCAACCCTAAATATTCTGTGATTTTATGATTCTATATAACACACTCTGAGGATACTTTAGAATAAAAATAAAGAACCAGCATTTTCACCTGTTACTGTTAGTACGATAAACCAAGTCTGCACTCAGCTGTAGCTTTTGCACATAACAATAAAAGCATGTTATGAAGAAAGGAACATCACTAGCTAAGAGAAATGCTTTAATTATCTTATATTCAGTGTTACAGTGGCCTTGGAGTATCAGAGAATTTGGGAAGGTTGCTGCCCTAGAGGGAGGGTATTAGTGACACACTGGGTAACAGTAACTGGATGAAAGGGCAGAAAATCTTTCTCCATCTGTCTATTTGCTGATGACCCCATTCAGATCTGATTTATTGTATACAATTAGCTTGCATTTGGTCTCTCTCCAAGCTGTGAGGCCAGGCAACAATATTCCTTGCTGCTGCACATACTGGAAAAGAGCCCTTGCTTTCAAAGACCACACAGCTCTCCCAGTGTTGTGTTATTAAGGTTGTAAAGATCAAGGTAAAGGAGATGGAAGTCTCTTTCCTATGTTGTCTGTAAAGTTTCACTGTGTAAAGTTTTAATTGCCTTTCAGAGCTGACTCTTCAAGTAGCGTTACCCTCAGCTTGCACATTTAACAAAGGAACTAACCCTTGCATTGTAATCTCAGCTGTAGAAAGGGGTGCTTAGTCTGACCTGCCAAAGAAAGTGATGGCGCTTCTCACTGCTCTGGATTTGTCCCAGTGTATGAATATCAAAATTACTCTGTGCCTATCCAACAGATTTCAAAGTCCTTTGTAAACTTACTCTCCAAGATGTCCTTGTAGTGCCCTGTGATTATCAGCAATGAAAATGAGATAGTATATGATTTATGCCATAGCAGCATTTCTTGGAACATGGGCAGCAAGATCAAGGAACTCTACTGTTATTGCTATTAACATCACTTGTGTTGCTGTAGTATATGTGGGCCACAGTCAAGCACCACAATCTTTCTGTGTAGTTGCAAACCCAGAACAGAAAATAAGTGGCTGCTGCCACAGACAACTTACTACCTAACTCTTAGGTTTATCTAAATCTTTAGACTTACCTTACTGTAAGAGGAGAGACAACAGATGGAGGCTGGAAACAGATGGAAAAGCACAAAGTAACACTGAGACAATCATGATAATTGTAATAGGCAACAAGCACAGCACACTAGGTAGCTTGCCATTGCCATTACCCTGCTTTATCGCCAGGCAAACAGAGGCATGGGAAAATGGACTGTGCAGGACTGCAAAGAGCAGGTTCACAATGCTTCATTTTACATGTCTAATCTTGTCTGCAGATATCTAATATTGTAAGAGATATGCAGGCTTTCTATAAAATCAGTAGAAAGAGACAGGCAATACCAGAAACACATTGATTTTTAACCCATCCTAGGGATAGGACAAAAGTGCATTTCAGAGGTGCCTGTCTAGTCTGCAGGTGGCACTGAGCAGTCAAGGTCGGCAAGGAGCCAGTTCTTCTGTCTAGATGTCTATATTAAAGGCTAAATTGTAGCAAAACAAATCCAGTCAAGTGGGAAAATTAAGACCAGAAGCCACTAGTATCTGGTCCTCTTCATAACACTATGAACAGGCACCTGAAAATCTACTGAAGCAATTTGGAGTACACCCTTCAAAACAGGGAGAATAAAGAAATGTCACTTCTTCGGATATTCCATGGGCAATCCAGATTGCTTGGAATTGAGATACACTCACACACACATATATATCTTTCCAATTAAGAAGGAAAAATATAGAATCTGCTGGGTTGAACAGGAGCACTGGTGAATTATCTAGTCCGTCTTTTTGCCTGGGGCAAGACTGATTTAATTATCTCTAACACTTCTCTGATGGATGAGTGTCAAACCTTCCCTTGACTATCTCCAGCGAAGGTGATCTGACTACTTCCCTTGGGTGACTTGCTTCATTGCCTTAAATGTACTAATAGTTATGAAGTTTTCCATAACAGTCAACCTAAATATTCAGTGCTTCATCCAGAACCTATCACTCCTTTTTTTTTTTTTTTTTGTTCTCACTGACTAATGAGGATAATTGGTTCCTCTCCTTTTTCAGGGACATGCCTTTATGTGTTTATGGACATTCATCATGACTCCCTTTAGTCTTTTCCTCTCCAGACAGGACGTGCCTGGTTCTCTGAAACGTCAGTGGAAGAAGCCTGAGGCAGAAAGATGAATGAGTTGTGAAAGGCAGAAATATGGGCATTTTTTAAGGTAACAAGGAAGACTGGCCATTTTGCATTGCCAGGGTTTCAAGAAATCATTTTCGCATACCTGAGGGGTGGGAAGCTAGAGCAGGATATCAAACTGGTAAAACTAAAATGAGCTATGAATGCAAAGTATCATTCATCAGCATGGGATACCACATAAAGGGACCTTCCAGAGTATAGCACAAACAGAAGTTCTGCCATCACCCACACCCGTATGTATAAAGACTAGGCTTTGTCGCTCAAGCTCATAAGCAGTGAGCTGAAGAGCAAAAGTGAATTCCCAAGTGTGTGTTCCCAACACAAATAAAGTTTACATAGCTAAGACTGGTTCCTTTGTGACCCTTCCACCTGCTAGAATTTACTCTGGTCTCTCCTCATCTATGATTCAATTTTGAAGAGCAGACAATGGGTTCTTCACATAGAGGCATTTAAAAGGTTAAAAGGGGAGAGGAACACTAATAAAGCCTTCTTTGTATTTTATTCTGTCATGCGGGCTAGCTGTCCCCCAGCCTATTCAGTCTGAAATGGCATCAATGCTCCATAGAGACCAATTCATCCTCTTGTTCCTGAAGTGCAAACAATTCATAGAATAAAACAGCACCAGAAAGCAAGAGGAAAAATCTCTGTGGGGCTGCCAAGAGTCTAGCTTCATGCAGTGAAATCACCAGACTTCAAAACAGGAAGGAAGGGTGGTTAACTCAGGCCTTGATTGATGGTTAAGGCACTGGATGTGGAATTCTCTCAGTGGTATTTAGAGGGTCTCTAGTTCTACAGCACTGAGCATGTCACAGTCTTTACTGTGTTTATTTTCTCAGCATCATTATTCTTGCTTTATGGATGGTGAATTCAGGCAAAGTGAGAGTATGACCCAAATTTTCAGTTTTCACCAAGATTTGGATAATCAGTGGTACTTGGGCTGCCAAATATTTAAGAAGCCATGCTAGCCAAAAAAGCTCTGGGAAATCTTTCACTATAACTTTTTTGTACTGCCTGCAATTCTCCTTTTGTCAAGCTTGACATCATCACCAGCTGAAAGAAAACATTCTTACACCTCAGACATCCCCACAGAAAACTCTACAGCTTAACTGAAACTAACAGCAAAGATTGGGATGGAACCGAAACACTGTGAAAGGTGAACCGTATCAGCTGATGTGTGGCCATATACCCCTTCTGGCAATGGTTTCACCAGGGGTGGATGGCCACCTCTGACAAAGCTCTAAAACTCTACTATTTACCCTGATAAAATCCCTTCCTTAGGCCAATATCTCTTCCTAAATCTGATAATCTGAGTTTCTACTGTCATAGGGCTAATTCAGACATATATCACATGATGGCTAGATATCTGTGTGAATACATTTTCAGTTGCCATAAATAGTATATCACGGGATTGACAATTAAAGCAAGGTGCTCCTAATCCCTTATTCGTATCCCAGTCTCTGTACCTACCTTGCCATGAAATCAGCGATTGATTTCTCCTCATACTTTCACTTCTACAAAATAAAACTGCTGTTTTGAAGGAGAGGTTGGGACAAGCTAACAAAATGAATCCTCTACCTTATCAAAAAGCTATAAATGGCTTCTGGGAAGTCTTGAGAGATTATCCACTGGCTGGATATCACAGCTTCATACTGAAGAAGCAGCACTTGACTGTTGACATTTGTTATTAATGCTGAAGCGCAAAATGCCTGTGGTATTTTTATTTGGTATTTGTGTATCCCTAATGTCTCGTCTGCTGCATCCTGGGCTCTATCATGCTCTTACTGACGTCAGTAAGGGTCTTGCCAACAGACAGGAGGCTCCCCATTGGCTATTTCTGCAAACACTGTATGAATCTACTCTTATTTCTCAGGGCTTATCTGATTATGATTGGGAAAATAATTTTCTTGAGTTGATACTTGCAATGACCTGTCTTTATTGCAAATGAGTCATGAACAAAATGCTGTTCCAGGTTTTGTCCTGCCTTATAAGGAAGGACATTCAGAAGTGCTAATATCTTATTTTCCAAGAACTCTTTTTTTAATATATATTGGAGTGCATGGAAATTCTTTTGACGGTGCAATATGACACAGACTCTAGTGTCTCTCTTAGCTAGATCTTCTACCGAGGTGTCTTCCTACGCTTCCCCTGAAGAGGAAGGGAGGATGTTTCATTAAAGGAAGTCACACAGAATTTTTATTAAAAACACTTTCCACTGCTGTGATATTTGCAATCTTGAACAAGAACTTCAGCTAAAACATGAGACCTGAATGAGTCAATGCTAAGAGAAAAAATAAGGACTTGAAAATAAGAGAGAAATTTTGAGACTCCAAAAACTTGTAAAATGTGTTTTTCTCTATGAAAAATTGAGCTAAATGATTTGAAAAGGTGACAAATATTTCTGCAGGCAGATGTTCCCCTGCTAGTCCCCAAGCATGAGTAGAAGGGGAAGCAACTGTCAATTTTTCGTAGAATCATAGAGCTGTAGAATCAGCCATAGACTGGTTTGTGTTGGAAGGGACTTTAAAACTCTACCAGTTCCAATTCAGGGACACCTTCCACTAGAGCAGCTTGCTCCAAGTGCTGTGCAACCTGGTCTTGAACACTGCCAGGGATGGGGCACACACAACTTCTCTGGAAAGCCTGTGCCAGTGCCTCACCAACCCTTTTTCGTAAGGCTATTTCACCTGAGGGCTTTCACCCTGTTGAGAAATATCGGTGTCTGACAAGTAGCTTACCTTCAGATGTGAGCTCAAGTTTTGACTTCTTCCAGAGATTGTCCTCCAGCATTTCAGTTAGTACCAAATGGTAGAAGCTTAGACAAAGCAGAGACCACAAAAGCCACCGAGTGTTAGATAGCAGTTTCAATGAAATCTCATACTCAATTTTGTCAGCCCTTTTGAGGTCTTCCTCACACTGGTATAAATGGTGGCCAGTTTTTATAAAATGCTCAGTGTTTTTTCATTGAAGGATTTCTTCAGTTATGAATAAGCATTCTCTTTCAGAGGGGAGGAAGTGGTGTGGGATACAGAATACAATAACAAAGTAAGGAAAGAAATTATCTAACTATGAAAACATGGGTCTCAACCACAAATTATGCAAGTTCAGTTCTCAGATAATTAATTCAGATTCTTCCTGTGGTCCTGTTTCTTTTCTTGCTCATCACTTCATACAATGAGGGTTATAGCTTCTTTGATACCTTGTGAATTTGGACTGTAATAAAGTCATGTGTAAAATGACAACGATATCTACCACATTGAGGATTTCTTCTTGTATTTATTACACATGAATTACTCTGGCATCTCCTTGCACTTCCATTAAACATGGTATTTCATTGGATCAGTGAATAAACCAGCCTTCATTTTACCCTCATAGTTTCCACAGATTTTCTCAAACGCTATTACAATCCAGCCATTTAAGGTTTGGGGATATTTTACATGAGCTCAGAACAGTGTAATTCATTCTCAGGCCAGCTCAAAGCTCTTCCATAACTGCAAAACCCTTAGTTTATGACTGTCTATTAATGGAATACATTGAGTACTTTTAAAAGTGTGTTTGGAGTGTCTCAGATTCACATCCCCACAGATGAGGAGAACATCTGAACTTTCCTTTTTCCTTCTAGAAATATGGAAATAAACCAAGTGCCAAAGATCCCAGTTCAATCTGATCTTAATTGCCAACAAACGTTAATGCAATACCTGAGCACCTTCACCTTTTAGAGAAGTTTATTTCTGATGCTAGCCCAACACTAGGACTCAGGTCTACCCTAACAGCCAGTTTGGATGTTCAGCATCTCTGTCATTCTTGCAGCTACTGGAAAGCTCTTTGATCTCTACAATAATTCTGAATTTGTCATTTTCCTACTTGCTCAGATGCTTTCCCATAATCTCTCTTCCAGATATGCCAATCAATGAGACAGCCAACACAGTTTTTTTGCTCTCCCAACCTATTTTAGTCTCTCTCTCATGCTTACTTAGACTTGTATATACAAATAAATTTAACATATCTAGGGGATTTCTTCTCTATAGATACAACAACAATTTTTTCTTTTTTTTTCACTATCCAGCTTGCCCTTGTTTTTCCCCTTTGATATGTAATAATGAGGTGGCACAGGGGAAATGTCTTTAATCAATTGCAGAAACTTATAGCACTATCAGGATTACATGTGTCTTGAAACACTTTATCACTGTCTTTTTCCAACGTTCATAATTCTGATGTATCTGCTGTACCAGTGTCATATCATTCTATTACATTAAACCATCTAACATAACAACTGAACATAGTGAAATGATGAAATGCTGGCCTGCTTCAGTGAATGTAAAAGGATAATACACTTGTTTCCATCTGGGAAAGCTGCTATTAGTTCATTCTGTGGTTTTACATGATTAGAGGGAGAGCTAGAAAGGCAGGTAGACAGACCAAACACAAGCACACCGTACTGAGGCTAATGCAGCTCAGGTTTCTCAGCTTAGGTTGCCCACTTGCAAACATAAATAGAAGCAGAAAGTTCTCTTTATGATTTGAGATCATAAAAACTTAGTTTAGGTCTGTGTTTCTTGACTGGTTTGTATATTTGTATATTCACACGTCTTATATTCGTTCTAGCAATAGTTGCTCCTTGAAGTCTTCAAGCCTAACTTTCGCTCAGACCAGATGCTTTTATTCACATTGCATCTCACTTTACTTTAGATATGTTCCCAATGAAAATGCTTTTACTGCAGTCAAAAGTCTGATTATAACTCATCTAGCCACCTTGAGTTAGTTTTGATTTAGCTGCTCATGTAGCTCTGCATGTCAGAGCTCAGGCGTACTAATGTCACAGTATTTATTTCCCTCCTTTTCCCTTCTCCAGCAAGGTTTACAGCCCACATCAAACTTTAAACTAACATAGCTACATGGCTATTGGACCTAATGGCCACTTCCAAGCTAGTCCAGAGTCACACAGCTACCAACCATGTCTTTTTGTGCAGCAGAGGCTTGTAAAAATGGCTTACGTGTAATTTAACATTCAGCAACCTCAACACCTTGTATGGGCAGATTCTAGATATGGGTTTATATACAGTCATTCATTTATATAGTTGGCAGAGGTGAAGATTTTAACAATACCATCAGGCAAGGAAGACGTCTGGTTGTTGAGTCAAAAGTCTCGTTTGGTCATGCTTATTCATACATTCATACACCTTCTTGCCATGCTCTAGCCACCTTAACCCAACAGGCTTTTCCTCTTGTCTTGTATGTTTCACAGTTATTTTCCTGTTATCCTGTATTTCCTCACTGTGACTTGGTACCTGGTACCAACAAAAGTTGGCGTTCTCCTGGGAAAAAGCACCTTGAAAGTACTAAGAGGATAAATGGACATATCCCAACAAGGGGCAAAAAGTCTTTGCAGAAGCATGATTTCCCTTCTCCCCAGGATGCGATTGGGATCTTCAAGACATTTCCTAAGTCCTTCAAATAGAGAATAAGATATATTTGGTTTAGTTAATTAAAGAATTATCATGTATGAAATTAATAATCAAAGTCAGTTATGGGTTAACAACACTAACTGAAATAGTAATTTTTGGCTTTTATCTCTGGGTTGGTAGATACAAATATTTGCAGCTATTGATGTTTGGCTGTCGATTGCTTTCTTTACCATGAACTCCACTGTAGGGTAAATAAGGTCAAGCAGACCAAGTGTCATGGACCCAAAATGTGAGTGACTAATGAAAAAACAGTATTATTGGTTCACATTGGGCAGAAGTAATTTTTGTGTTAAAACCTTGGCATCCCCATTTCTTGAAAAGCTAGCTGCACTGCGTGTCATCCAAGATTGTCTGATCTGCCCCTGAAAACATGCCAGATGCCAGTCACTCAGGGGACTAAATCTTTCCAAAAGAATATTTAATGATTTTATGTATTTAATAATATATATATAAGTATATAAACCATATAACAGGTTTGATGCATTAACAGCAGCAACTGATTTCTACCAATATTATCTCTAGGCCATCTTTCATGTATATGTACATACAATACCAATTACAGTCCATAGCACTTGAAATAAAAACAGTAAATGCATACATTATTCATCAATGAAACGACAGAGATTTTTCTAGTGATTCCTGACCTTATATTTTTCTTTCCTCCTTCTGTTTCTATTGTGTTCATTCATCATGTTACAAATCTATTCAAATTATAAACTCTTGAGGGTAAGATCTGTGCCCTGAATTTGTTTCTGAAGAACCTTGCATACTATTATATGCATAATAAAGAACAGCACTTTTCCCCAAACCTGTGTAATCCGCAATACAACCAAAACGAAGGTCATTCACTTGGCTGAAACTGTGTCATTGAAGCACAGTGACCAAGCTAAGAAGACTAAACTAACAAGCAGACTTGAAGACTCCACGTTGGGGTGAATGATACAGAGCAAAAGCTCTGTAAGCGATGTAGTATTTTAATCACTTGTGCTCAGACACTAAACAAGTCTGCAACATAATTCAACAGTAAATGTCTCAGATATATAAAAATATCAAAGAGCTTAAGCCCCACTGATTTCAGTAGCTGTAAGAATACAAAATATCTTGTGGCTGGAGATCCACAGCTGAAGGCCAAAAGCTTAGGACTCTAAATATGCTAAACTAATGGGCATTTGGTATAATAATCTGGTATACTTCAGTGGGGAAGTCCCAAGTTTATTGTGATTTAATATCTTTGTGAGTGAGAACATAACTAACATTGTTCATTTTGACCAGTGATAGATCAAACAGGAAACAAAAGATACCCATGCAAAGCTTTAGTACTTTCACACACATAACTCCCCTGTCTTCACACCTGGTACAATTCCCACAGCTCACCACCCAAGGACTGTTTAGCCTGAATTTTTCCTAAGGAAGACTGGTGGCAAAGGATGGAAAGATGAGACTTGAGAAAGCACATGGATGAGAGTGTCCCTCCCCATGGTTTTTTAAGACCCATCCCCCAGGGGTTTCTTAACCCCATGGTAAAGAATACATCTCCTCCCACTTTGAGAAATCCTTCTCAGTAGTCTGATTAGCCATATTTAAATCAGCTGTCACTCGTGAAACTGGTAAGTTTCCACCCTGCCACAAAATCTCTCCCCTTGTAGCTGTGATAAAGTGAGATGACTATGAGATATGAGTATGGGATAACTCCTCAAAGCTTTGATATGAAAGACCTTGAAGTGCAAGGTCCTACACCTGGGTTGGAGCAATCTCAAGCACAGCTACATGTTGGGCAGAGAAGAGATTCAGAGCAGCCCTGCAGAGAAGGACTTGGGGGTGTTGGTTGATGAGAAACTTAACATGAACCGGCTTCAGTGTGCTCTCACAGCTCAGAAAGCCAGCTGTATCCTGGGCTGCATCAAAAGGAGCGTGACCAGCAGCTTGAAGAAGGTGATCCTTCCCCTCTACTCTGCTCTCGTGAGACCTCACTTGGAGTACTGTGTGCAGTTCTGGTGTCCTCAACATAAAAAGGACATGGAACTGTTGGAACAAGTCCAGAGGAGGGCCACGAGGATGATCAGGGGAGTGGAGCATCTCTCGTATGAAGACAGGCTGAGGAAGTTGGGGCTGTTCAGCCTGGAGAAGAGAAGGCTGCGTGGAGACCTCAGAGCAGCCTTCCATTATCTGAAGGGGGCCTATAAGGACGTTGGAGAGGCACTCTTCATTACGGACTGTAGTGGTAGGACAAGGGGTGAGGGGTTCAAACATAAGCAGGGGAAGTTTAGATTGGATATAAGGAAGAAGTTCTTTACTGTTAGGGTGGTGAGGCACTAGAATGGGTTGCCCAGGGAGGTTGTGAGTGCTCCATCCCTGGCAGTGTTCAAGGCCATCTTGGACAGAGGTGACATGGTTTAGTGTGAGGTGTCTCTGCCCATGACAGGGGGTTGGAACAAGATGATCTTAAGGTCCTTTCCAACCCAAACCATTCTATGATTCTATGAAGCACTGCAGCAGGAGACTTCTCCTCTATGGCCTGCTCACACCTTCCTTAAGTAACTTGGACCTTGGGCAGAGGGAAAACAGTTGGGACAGAACAGCAAAGCAAGTGGCTGAAGTTTATTTTTTAACCCCCCCCCAAGTTTTTAGAAGCTACTAATCTATTTTTTTTCAGCATTTATCAGGCTTAGACAGAATTGGCAACCTGAAGTGAAATGGTATCCTATATCTTGTTAAACCATTCTTGTCAAACCATTCTTGTCATATATATCTTGTCACAGCATTCACTGATTCTCCACATGGGTTAAAGCAGCAAACAAACAAATACACAAATATTAAAAAAATAAATAAATAATGTGTGAGCTGCAAATAGATTCCATTAAGGCAATTATATTTTCTTTATGGTATAAAAATTCATTGACAGCTACTGAGATTCCTTAGGCCAACACCCTTGTCTTTTCCAACCCATGAAAAAAGGAATAGTAAAGACAAACAGACAGTTGAATGAACAGGAGACAGACAGTAAAGATATTATGTGCATCTCGATGTATGACGCAGCATAAATGCGACAATATAGACACTCGAAAGCTTCAGGGTGATTATTGAAAAAAACCTAACCTTGTCCACAACAAAACCAGAAAAGTTATTCATCAGCTTTTCAGAATGGTCACAGTGGCAATTACAAGTTCTCATTCAACAGATATCTCTCTGGGATTACTTTGTGGTCAGTGTTATTTTGCTATTAGCTGGTGTCCAATGTGATGAACTACCTATGAACTATTCTCTCAGCATCTAAGCTAAGAGAACACGGGTATGATTTCATCATGAACAGTATAGAGTGGTGGGTTTCCCCCCCTCCTTTTTTTGTGACTCCTTATCAGGATTCTCTGTCTGACCTTGTTGGACAAATTTTACAACTTCACCATGGAGGGTTACAAGACATCAGGGCTTTTAATTCCAAGCGCAGTGTTTCCTCACCCCACCAAACTTAGCTGGCAGTTCCAAGAAATAAATGACTTTTGCTGGGCTCTTAAATAATATGATTTGCATGCTTGAAATGAGATCACCAAAGTAATTGTAGAATATTGCTTGCCATTACAGTCATTAAAAACAGGCAGATGTAGGATCATTCTCATGGAAAACTTTCCTGCTGGGTTTTCATGGAGATAAGTGCACAAAATCCACTTCTGAAAAGATGTTGAATAGAATGAATTTGCCATTCACTGACTGTCTGATGATGATTTGCTTGTTAATTGGGAGTTTAGGCTTTAGAGAAACCTTAACAAATGTGATTGCTAAATTCTAGAAGTTGCCTCCCTCTTTGCAAGCCATGTTTACAGCTATAAATTCTTCTTTCATTGTGTGGCATTTCAGTAGAGATTTGTCTGTGGGGAAATACGGTGTTACTCATTTTTATAGGGGGATGTTCAAAGGTATTTTCAACTTCATTGCATGTCAAGAATGTGTTAATTTAATTCATAAAGGTGTTTAACTCTATGTTTAATTTTAAGCACATGCTTAAATTGCAGTGATTTCAGCAAGTGTTTAAATGTAAGCAGTGTTTTCCCATCCACAGTGTCCCAAAAAGCTACAAAACAAGTAGCTAATATTTATGTTGGTAGGGGAGACTCAGACAAATAGAGATGTACCTAAATAACTAAGCTCGGCCATAGAGTATTTAACCAAATGCCTGTTCAGTGTTTTACCTGGGAACCAATTATTTGCCTGGCATAATCTCTGCCATAGTCATTACTGTTACAGTGGTGTGACACTATCCTATCTGAGAGTATGTCAGAAATATTGTATGCCAGTGGTCACTGGAGCACACATGTAGTAGTAAAACCACCTAGAATATCTCCTTAAAAGATAAAACACCAATTTGGGTGGGAAAAAAGAGAAAGAAATGTTTATTGTTATGGGCAAAATTGCAATCAAAATGAATTGTGTTGGAGGTTCATCCCTGGTGCCATTCAGGTCAGGGTGCGAACCTCGGTGTTGCCACTGAGGCATCCTTGGTGCCTTCATGTCAGAGTCCCTCTTCCAGGCACACAGTGGTTGGAAACAGCAAAATCAAGGGCTTGGAGCCAGAACATAACTGTTTAAAGGTGGAAAGCCTGGTATTTACTGGAGACCACCTCTGAAAAGAGCATTTCCAAAGCAGAAGGAGGAGAAAGAGCCATGCGGTGGCTGTGAAACTGTTTTGTCCTCTCTTAAAACTGTGGCACCTCATGCCATCTGCCTTCCCACTGCATCCAGGTAGTGTGGCGAGATCCTGACCATGAGTTCAACAACAGGCTCATGAGTGCCTGCAGCTCCATCCCATGGCCTCAGAAACTCTTTCAGCTCCAGAAAAGGGATATAAGGCTTGGGAAATATGTTCGTAAGGGACTACGTGTGCCAACACATCAGAGATGAAAGAATCAGTCAGAGGGTTAACAGAGGCAAAACTGATGGATTTCTTGGAAGATTGATCTTTGCATCTATCTCCCTTTGGGAGGAGGGAAACTAATTTCTAAGCTGCAGCACCATGTCCCACGGCACAGTCTTCACTGCAGAGTCCCTCTGCACCACTGTCTGCAAGACAAGCCAAGCCCCTGGATTTTCTCCATGGATTCCAAGCACAATGCATAGTTTTGCCTCACAGTCACTGCCTGCTCCCCCCTGTTTTGGAGATGGAGAAACTGAGTCTCAGGTAGCTGAAACAGCTCACTGAAGGTCAGTAGAAAAGACAGAAGCAGAACCCAGGAGTGCTGCTTTGCCACTTCCCTCTGCTGTAACTACTAAATCCCCCAATCAATAATGAATCTGTTATGGCAGACTCATATTATATCTAATGTCAGGGGGAGAAAAAAAAGAAGAAGAAGAAGAAGGGAAGAGAAGAAGTTGCAATAAAAACACATAGGATAGAGATACACATTTCTCTTTAGAGCAATAAATCTTTCCAAAAGGAAGTTGGTTAAAATTCTTTACGTTAAAAAAATGAGGTCCACTGGGACTCCAAATTTCAGTTCGATTTTTAGCTGAGGCATTTTTTTTCTTTATCAAACACTTGGTGCTGTAATGTGATAAGGGCCCCATGCAGACCATAAAACTAATTTATCATCTGTAAGGTGTACAAAGAAAATGGTAACTGCCTGCTTGTCTGCTTGACATATGAGGTCATTTTTGCCGCTAGCTTTCTAATACTGAGCAATTTTATCAGCTATTTATATACATTAATTGTAGGCACCCATATGTTCACCGTTGTATTTAATAATGCATTGCATTGAATATGCATTCCTTAAGTTTTAGCATGCCTTGTGCATCTTTTATTTAACTGTTTGGTTTGCCTATTAAAGCCCATTATTCAGCTCTGCCATGTAGCCCTCCGTCTCTCAAACGGATTTATGTTTCTTTAAATCTTGCTCACCATGTTGGAAAGCAGTGGCGTGAGCAAGGCCACCTCTCTTGTCCCCAAGGAATCACAGCAAAACAAGCAAAATAAGGTCCATGGTCCACTTAATAATACTAAACAAAAAGGATTATTCAATGAGTCTCTTTCCTCAAGGGACAGCAATGCATTCATGCTCTATGGTGTGCTCTATGGTGTGCACACAGACATGGCTCTTTATCAATATAGGAAGGGAATTAAAGGAGGGGCCTGATTCTGATGCCAGCTCAACCAGCACCAGAGTTTCTGCTGATGGAAATGAGAGTAGGAGCTTGGCAGAGCATGTAAAACACTGTAGATGAACATCTGGAGTTTCCTCCTCTGAAAGGTGGCAGTGGGACAAGAAAGCCTTTACCCTCTGCTATGAAACCCTGCTCAAACCTACAGCTATATTACATACCTGTACATACTGACTCTGCACTGTCTTACTCCTCAGTGCTTCGCTGCTGAGAAATGCCCCTACAAGCAAGTGGAATTCCAGGGAAAAATAGCATATGTAGACAGCAGCTCTAGGAGGCCTTGTTCCTTCTCAAAGCCCCTGGTGCAGCTGCTTGCTTTTCTCTTTCAAATTCCTATACAGTCCTGGTGTCTGATCTACAGCAGCAGCAATTACAGCCCTTTGCCAACTCAGTAGAGCTGGGTGGAGCATTCAGAAGGGAAGATTTGTCCATTCTCTCTCATCAAGTCTGGGAAAATGGGAGCTGCTCACACATGTGTGAGAAAAACAACATTCTCTTGAGAAAGCCCTCAGTAAAATCAGTTGCATCTCTGTAAGAATTAAAAACCTGTCTCACAAATTCAAAGTTTTCCACCAGCTCGAGATACCCTTCTGAGTTATCCAAAAGGTGCTTTGAATATCACACCCTAAATTGGGTAACATATATCTGCCTTTTCAGGACAGGATGAGAAGTCCTCAACCATGTATTCTATGCACTGTGCTGACACCAGATAAAAAGCAGATGTTGCTAGCCTCGAGGATGTACTCCCATGCTTTCTAGAAATCTGAATTTTAATCTCTTGCTCACATTTCCAAGGAGCAAAGGAAGACTATATATTGACAAACAGGCAACACAGATTTCTTACAGCATTCAAAAACATGTCGAGAAGCATACTTGGGGCAGGGGGAAGTTTTCTTTCTTTGATTTCTACTTTGTTGCTTTCCTCAAAGACCCCTTAAAGCTGAAAATCCAAAGTTGCTCTTTAAAAACTTTACAAGTTACATCTCAATAGAAAGCAAATTTCCCAAAGGCTAAAATTCCAGGTTGTGCTTTTGAAAAGATTTCTCTAGCAATTGTGGCTGTCTTTGTAAGAGGCTTTTATTGTCTTACACCTGGTAATGGAAAGCCTAAGCGGAGTTTGTGGCCAACAGGTCTGAAACAACAGCAATGCCTTTTGACAGCTGAGTACGTTGGTGATCCTTTCCAGAGAGTACGGTAAGAGCTTGCGAGTGCCTCAGTGCTCCATGAGCCTTCAGCCTCGTATGTCACACTAAAACAAACTTCTGGCTTAGGTTTGCATTAAATGATGAAGAGAAACATTCTCCTCCAGGCATTCTGTTTAGTGTATTAAAGGGCTTTTCATCTAAATATTTTTCATTTCATTTAGTGTCCATGAAAGGTGCTGATAGATAGCCTCTGCTTCCCTGCAGAATAGTGCCCAGCAATGTCTGAAAAAGCTTCCAGCTTGTACTGGCTCATCCACATGTCTCAACATGACACATAGGTATCTCCTCTACAGATGAAAATATATTCTGGATGCTATGCAAGCACAACATTCAACCTCAGGTAATTGTACTGAGCCATTATGTGGCATATTTCATACCAAGAACTCAAAGCGTGTTAAGAATAAGCATTGTGATTCACTTACAGAAGAAAGTGAGGGATGAGAAGGGAAATACTTTGCTCAGTGCAACACAGCTGTCCAGCAACATCTGGCTCAGGCATTGCTCCGGAGCAAGTAAAGAATTTTAAGCCTTCCTGAATTTTAACCCTGCATCAATTTTACACTGGCCCCAGCAGGGATTTAACTTGATTTTTCCTTCTCTTTCTTTATTTTTATTAAATGTAACCTTCACCCACGTCTGTGAGGTGGGGCGTGTGATTCAGGACTTATTCTATATTCCCCACCACATAGCTCATAGGATCTCACTAACTTAGAGCTCTCTTCACTCCTCACCTCTCCTGGCTCACCCATGCCTAGGAAGGTGCAAGTTGAGCACGGAGCCCTCTTCACTTCTCTGCTCGCACATCCATAGTCAGCAGGGCTGGAGTTAAGGAATAAGGCAGTTCTGACTCTCCTGTATGGGTGTAAAGCCTGAATTGAAATCTTTGCTACAACCTTGCTATGTCCCAGAAAGCAGTCTACAAGATGAGCATAATAAATAACCGTTAAGAGGATTCTGCAGTGGTTTAGGTAGTGAGTAATGAGAAATAAGCATTGGGTGTTTATAAGTATGATGAATCTTTAACAATGGCTAGGTTAAAAATTGTTAGGAGAAACAAGCAAAAAAGGGGAAAAAAAAGAGCTGTTTGTCTCTCACAAGCTGGCAAAACCAATAACAGCAACCAGTCTAAACAGAAATGTTCAGGAGATGTTGCATTTCAGTGCAAGCCCCTAAAAGAAAGAAGTACCCTTAGAGTTTAGTCTTGTGGTTCAATCACAGGAGACCTAGCAATTTTCTGGTCCCAATAAGGCATCTTCTAAATGGAAAAGCAAGCATTTTTATTCATTCTATTCTTTTTATCCTCCTTCTTCTGACTCCTGTCATATATCATTTTCTAGATGACGTGCATGTATAAGCAACAGCAGCTATCTAATTGTATCGACGCTTTGACCCCTGTCCCTGAATGGTCAATTAAAGGCCCCAAAGGGACAGGGGACAAGATTAAAGCGAAGGGCAAGGCCTAAAAAGCCCTCTCTCCACTCTAAGGCAGAAGAGGAGCTTCTTTATTATTAGATCTAGTTGTTGCTCCAGCCCTATTACCTCTCCCCACCCTCAGCAGTAAGGTCTTCTGCAGAAGTATTGATCATGCCTTAAATCCTGCTTCACCTACAGAACTGAGCTGGTGAGCAAACTGTGATAAATTCCCAGTGTTTTAAATCAAACTTATAGGATCTGTCTGCACCCTTCAGTTTGATCCTGCCTCTGACTGCTGTGACACTAGGGCCAAGGATATTGCTGGGGATTTAACTCTTTGGCCATACTAGACATCTTCTGTTACGAAAGGTGAGGATTTGATTGGTGTCAATCATTTCCCAACCTGTCACACAGAATTTTCAGCCAGCATCACATTTTAAGGACTGTCTTAATGAACTGGCTCTGCTCCTATTGTCACCTGTCACTTCCAGCTCACTGCCGGCTCACTGTCACTCAGGTCCCCTTCTTTCATGGGTTTTCTTACCTTCTCTTGACCCTGTTTCAATCCCAGTTTATGCTACATCCTTCTCCACTTTCCAATCCCCTCCTCAGACATCTTGATTCTTAACTCTCCAACCCCATGTTGATAAATGAGGAAGTCACCCCCATACCTTGAACACCTCATGTCCTCCACCAAGGCATTTCCCCTAGGTAAAGACTGCTCTCTGTGAAGTTCTCCAGCATTTTGGCAGAAGTGTCCCAGTTTATGGGTCTTTTCATTTTAGATTAAAGCTAGAATGGAGAAGGAAGCACATCCAGGAAGCTTTCCATTATCTTACTTCAGCATTAGCTATCATGTTGGGTGATGAGTGACTGATTAAAAGCTGATTTCCAAAGATGAAAGATACCAAGCAAATGATCACAACAATATCTACACTAGCAAGCCCATCTCTGAAAACAACTGTATTCCATAAACAGCTGCACACCAAAAGCAACCAAAATACAGCTACAAGAGTGAGCTGAATCCACGTCAAAGGACATATGAGATTGGCATAAACTAGGGCAAATCTCCAGACCTCCTTTCAGTAGCTACAGGGATAGGTAGTAGATAGCAGCTATAGTAGATACGGTAGTAACAGCTTATGCATGTATATAGAGAAGACACAAACAATGAAGGAAAATGAAATTGAAACTAGAAATAAGAAATCCAAACCAGAGCTGCTCTTAGGCACAGTACAAATCCAATTTGAACATCGGTTTTTGTGCCACTTGCTCATTTCTGCTGAGCACTGCTGTCTTTTCCCAGCAAGTGTTTAACTTTGGACTTGACCCTTCTGTCAGGGACATTGGTGGCTATTGGTAGATGAGGCTGAGCTGTGACTGTTGTGGTATGTGGGGAGATACAGGTTGTCTTTGGAGCTGTAGGAATAAGCACCAGCAAGATTAAGCTGAGAGGTGGCATTTCTCCTCTTCTTCCTCTACTTTATACTTGCCTTTTAGGAGTATTAGAAGAGATTCCCATCTGGTGCAAATGGAACCAGTGGATTTGCATGCGTGAAGGATTTGCAAAGCCCAGCTATGACTTCCTTTCTGTGGATAGGAATCAAGGGCAATTCCACAGGGTAAAATGACAAGAAATGGCTAAGAAATCACCTCCACCACTTTCTGCCCTTCCCTGTGTCAAGGCAATGCATGAAGTATATGTCAGTATTACACCTGCTATGTCATCTGTCTAGTGGGTGCAGAAGCAGCATCACTGATCAGCCTCTGGAGCATTTGTGTCTCAGTGTTTCATTTTCAGCATTGCAGGTAAAAAATGAAATACATCAGTGTGCGTAAAGTCCCATTAATAGGATGTACTTCTCCAATTTACAGCCAGGCCTTGGAAGTGTAAATATTTTCCTACTCCACATTTAGAGTTTTCTATGATTTGCTCAACTGTATAAATTGCTGGCTTCTCCATGCAAAAAGTTGCACAAGCTACTTTTAAAGTCAGCTTTTTATGACAATGTGCTATTTAGAAGAGGGATTTGGAAGACAGGACTCCTGGAGCCCAAACTCATCCTCATTCACAGCAATTTTACAGTCACAAAACTCCATCCATTCCAGGTAAATCAGTCTCTGTTTCCAAGGTAAGAAAAAACAAGGCCTGCTAATTCCAGGTGTGTGATGGTGGATAACACATTTTGCTTGTCTATGCCTCAGTTTCTTCAGCTGTAAAAAATAGGATTAGGAGGTGAGGTTCTCCTGGGTGTGACATGATTATTTCTGTGAGCACTCCTCAGCACTCCTAGAGAAAATACTTTCCAGGACAAAAGAACTTTTTAAAGGCAGAAAGGTAATGAGTTGTTCTTGTGCCACATTTAATCTTTTCTGCTGGTATGCAGGGCTTGACTGGAGGAAAAATAAATGAAGAAAAGAAGAAAACAAAAGAGGAGTTGTTAATCACCTTTTATCTCCCTTCCTCATGCTGGTGTTTCAGTGTCAGTAGCCACTGGCTTAACTTAGGGGGTTACAAGAGACCAGACATCACCCACATCCCAGAGCAGGAGCTGCTTTTGTGCCTGGGCTTTGGGTAAGCAAACATCAGACACTGTCTGCTGCCTGTAGGGTAAAAGTCTGCTGCTTCTGAAATCAGCGGCCAAGCTCCCTTTATCTCTGACATCACCCAGAAAACACAGAAAGAAAAATAAAAGAAAGCATTTCTATATCACATGTGAGAGTCAGCATAGAGGCTGACAGAGCTTTTTTAACATCTCCAAAGCCATATAAACACACCATTTACAGATATAATGTGGCCACTGCACAGATTGTGAGATGCACAGGACTGTGTCACACGATGGAGATGCACCCACTGAGAAACAGTGCAGTAATGTGGGGTGGCTCCATGCCCTTATGGGCTGCATCAGGAAAAAGCATGAGATTTCCCAATTTTAGAGAAACAGACTGATAAGGGCACACAAGTGTGCACATAACAGTCAGCATACACAGATGTGAAAACAGGATGTTGCTCTCCCTTCCTCACAGTGGCAGCTATAGCACAGTGTGGCAAGGAGGGAGGGTAAAGAAAAGACATGTTTATTCTTCTTAATGCATCCCTATTAGGTGAGAACAGAACCAAATCCCCCATGTCATCTGGCTGAAACCACCCTGTCTGCCTCTTGGAAGTACTTGGGAGAGGATGTGCAGCTGCAAGGGAGTCAGCAACAGAAGAGCATTGCCCTCCTCTGAAAAATGAGAGGCACATGCCCAGTGCAGTGGCCTGGCCGGTAGACTGCAAGGAGACAGAGGACTCAAGTCAAAAGAGGTGGTAGATAAATAAGGTACTCCCAGTGGAATCTATTACCGGCTGATTAGAGGAGCAATTCGAGTTATCAATATCCAGATAAAGAACAGGCTGTGAGGGGTAACTCAACCATGAAGGTGGCCTGCTGCTGCCTTGCCTCCAGAGCTGGGAGGACCCAGCTCCAATGGTTGTCCCTGGAAGCACCTTTGCTCAGCTCCATCCCACACAGGGATGAAGGTTTCAGTGCATACTGTATCTTTGATGGAGAGAGACAGGGATCAGTTGACGGAGGGGAGCAGGGTATGCTAGCAAAGGAGCAGTGTGGGGCAGGACAAGGACACAGTTTCCCCGGTGTCTCACCATCAGCTGGGTGACTCTGAAGGAGTACAGTGTGAAAGACCAGAGCCTGCTGAGCTCTCACAAAAGACAAGAGCTGCACTAATTAAAAGAATCTGACTTTCAAAGGAAAAAAGCCCCACCCTGCTTGGTCCCTTTGTCTCATTAAAAAGCACTGACCTCTCTGCAGCAGTTGATTTAAGGACACACAGAACAAAATTGAATCAGGATTACTTTATTTCAGTTAGCTCTAACCAGCAGTGCAGCAGCCATCCCCCAGCACACCACTGCCTAGCAGTGCTTGCTCACTCTGCTCCTTTCCACAAGCTTTGAAAAGTCAGGATTTAGCAGAAACAGCACCAAATGCATGGAAAGCTCAGAATAGATGGAAAGGGGGGATAGACATTGAGGTCATCCATGGGGGTTTGCTCAGTCTGTGGGGCCTGCTGGCCCTTCCATAAGCACTACTGCCCTACAAGAGGCATGGGGGACACACTGATGTCCCTGACCCCTGATGGTGGGGAGCCTGCACCAATACCCAAAGGTGTGGTGGGTTCAAGAAGCCTGTGAGCCACCTCTGCAATGGCTGGCTTTGGCCACAGCTTGTGATGGACAACCCAGAGATGGCTGGAAGTGGCATTCCTGCTCTGAGCTTGGCTGGAGGGAGCACCCACCTCACCAGAGATGACTGAGACCTAGCTGTACCACCCGTATTCCTGCCTCTTGGTTTTGCTTTAGCTTTGCTCTCTCAGGGCCCTTGTGCCTGCTGGAAGCGGTTTCTCTCAGCTCCCCTTCCCCGCTCTTTGCACTGCCTACTAAACTCTCCATGCCTGGCTGCTTGCATCCCTGTCTGACTTCTGTCCCACTTCACTCTCCAGCTAAGAAAGGCAAAAGCAGCCACTTCCATCCACCTGATTCTGCCCTTTTTCCCTTCTCCAGCTCCCAGCCTCCAGCCTTATGCCCTGCACGGAGTGGAGCAGTCAGACTCCGCCTCCCCATACCAGCCCATCTCCAGCATCACAGGGAGCCTTCCTCCCCTCCTCACACCCTGTCCCTGTGGCACAAAATGAATCGTCTGCTGATAAGCCCCATAAGCCCCATCCTCCAGCACCACCTGCTAAGATGCTTGCTGCCTGTATCCCAGGCTGAGAGCCTCAACAGCAAGAGCAGCAGCATTTTGGACAGTCAAACAATATACAAAGAGCAGAGACTGTGTGCAACAAAGACTGCGGCACAGGGAAGGAAAGTTCAATACGTCTTTATTTTGGGGCTCTACGGCTCAGCATTCCCACCGGTCCTTCCTCCTCACTAAAGCCTTTTCCACACCCTTTGTGCTCTTTGTTTATGTTCACCTGCTACTCAATTAACTCCCCGTTTAGCTGTGCACCTGCAGTGGTTTTATCCTCAGACTGTTCCACTGGAGCCATTAACCCTTTAGGTTGCACTCGGCTCTGAAAAATATCCATCTGAACTGTGGGAGCATTCATCTGTGAATAGGAAATATGCTACAGTAGTTCATGGCTGGTAAATATGTGACGGGGGAAAGAGAGATTATGCTTTATTATCAATTGACTTGTGTCGCCAATGGGCTTTCTGTCATAATTGACTAATGCCACCCAGAGTGATATGTACTTCTACTGATAGCTGCATTACAAGTTAACACTCTAGCACAGTGTATGTTTTCATTCAATCCCTGTAGGAGAAACTCATATATGGCAGCTGGCAATGCCCCGGGGGGGTATATCAGCCGTCTTGGGGCCGAGTGGAAGGCACTCAACTACAAACAACAGGAGACGAGAGAAGAATTGGGAAAGTCAAGGCAGAATTATTCAGAGCAGCTTTGGCATGTCGCAGCATCCCCTGCCTGATGCACAGAACTTTTCAGAACCAGCCAAAGAGCTGGAGCCACCCTGAAGCTGCAGAGATGTTGTTGTTGGGGTTTGGTGGCTGGGTTTGGGGTTTTTTGGAGGAGGAGAAGGAGGTAAGGCCAGTAAAACTGTGACAATCTGTTAACTGAGAAAATGCTGCAGAGGGTGATGCATAGGATGGGAGATAAAGGGCTGGTGTTGGCAATGCAGCAGCAGCAGGTCTAGAGAAAGGGGGAGAAACTTCAGTGTGGCCAGGGGAGGGCTGGGAGGAGAAGAGGCTGGGGATGACACCAGCTCAGAACAAAAACTGCTGGTTGCAACCTGCTTGCCAGAGAAAGGAAAATTGACCTTCCTGATCTCCCATAGCAGAGGAAAAGAAAATATTCCATACTGATGACACTTTTGTGTACCTCCTTTTCCCTCAAGGGACCCTCATAAGTGTTGTCTTGTTGTCTTCCTCCCTAAGGCTGCAGTACTAGAGACCTCACCACCTCCATCTGCTGCAACGCCCTTCATGCAGTGGTGAGAAAAACAAGAGAGTAAGGCTGTGCCCTGTCTCTGCCACAAGACTTTTGTACATCTCTGGGCAATGCATTGACTCATGCCTCAGTTTCCCTCTATGCAAGGTGAAGATCATTCTTACCATTAAAAATCTGCAGAGTGGAAACTTCTGCAGAAATTACTATTATTTAGGACTCTGAAGGCAGGCTGTGCAGAAGGGGAAAAGTGAATTTAAAGTGCTTTACACTGGTCTGTTGGAAAGCAGGAAGTTTTCTGTATCAGTCTCAAGGCTTCTCTTCCCCATCGTTGCCTGGCCAGATATATGTATATGAGGTGTATATGATATATATATATGAGGTGAAGCATGGAGACAGCATCTTTGTGCAATCCCAACCTTTAGGACACTTGACTCCACTGTTGTGACACTAGCCTCCCTCAGGCTAATGCAGATGGCAGGGCATCATGCAGGGTTGGTCCTCCCCATCTTACCCATGTTTTTCTCTTGCTTACCCCGTCCATGCCTTCAGGGGGCACAAACCCATGCTCAAACATGCACAGGCTCAAGGATCTGAGCCTGCCACCCACCCCAGCTGCAAACCCCTCCAGGAAAACTTCTCAGCACCTTCTCTCCCTGCCCACATCCACTCACAAACACACACACACATGCTCTTATCTCTCCCATTGCACGTGCGGTGCCAATGCCAGCTTAAAATATCAAGCAGGCTAGCTCTGCAGCAGATGGAGGACTGATACAAAACCACTCCGGTCAAATCATCCCCCCCCCGACACTTCTCCCCTTTCCTCTCCCATTCCTCCCCAGTAAGTGAGCAACAAAGGGGGGGAGAGGGACGGGAGAAATGGCCCATTTTCCAGCTTGTGAGATGATTAGCACTGAAAAAGGATTTGTTGCACCAAAATATGCCTGGAGGATGTGCAAGCACCAGCTGCCATCTAGTGGAAAGCTGGTCTGATTTGTCACCAGCAGACACTGCCTCATTTACCTCCGCAGCAGGAGGCGAGGGAAGTGTATTCTCCTAAATGTGTTAGCTTAGCAGTGTTATACACTAGAAACAAATTAATATATAATTCTTCTGTGTCTTAAGGTCATTACTGCCGAGGCATAAATTAATAGAGCTATTCCAGTTAATTCATTTTGGCGTTTGCTTCTGCACGTCTGAGCACATATGTGATTGGGGCCTTCGTCTCGTTTCCGCTGGTGGAAATGATGAAGTCCTGAAAGAAGCTTTGCCATATTAATGTCATTTTTAACCTAAAAGTCAGGGAGACGTGGGCTTTGCTGATTTTTCCCGTCCACGTTCCTGTAAGGCAGGCTGCAAGCATGGAGTTACTTTCCAAACAAATCCAAGATGAAACCAAAGGACACAGTATTTTTCCGCACAGATGTGTGTGTCCTATGTATAAGCAGGGCATTAGAGCACTCTTCTGAGAACAGCAAAGAAGGCAGTAATGCACATTATCCGATCACGGATGCATTAAGCTGTCCTACAGAAATATAGATGTTTTCCTTTCAGATCAGAGAGATAACAGACATAATCAGTGGAGAATGAGAGAGCAGCTTTAGCATCCTTTCCCACTTCTTTCATTTCCCTGCTTTTCTTCTCAGGGACACATCCTGAAGGGTACCATCTACACAAGGCTCCTTCCTTGGCTGTGGCTGCATCCTCTGCTCTCAGCAAGAAAAGATGGGGCTCAGGTCCTTGTAGGGCTGCACCATCACCAAGGGACCTCTCTTCTCCCTAACCCATGGCCAGGATTATTTCAGAGGAATATTTTGTTCCAGTGTGGGATTTGTTCCAGTGTGGAGAAAGGCCTTTTTTTTCGTTAAGGGTAGAATTTCTCACCAGACTCATAGGAAGGAGAATGGGTCTGGCACTAGCTGTACCCAGCAGTATCTCCATAGCCAGAGCACTGTCGTGTGAATGGGACACACAGCATCAAGCCTCTATATTTCTCAAACAGAGAAGAAACTTAAACCCATCTTCCAAAAGACACAAGACCAGAAAACTCTTATATTTATTTGTTTTTCTTTTAATTTAAAAACAAAGTGGGAGACAAAAAACCTCGTAGAAGCTCAAACTGAGCTATTTCCCAGATTCTTGCACAAATTTTTGCACAGGGAAAAAAAAATTCTGTGTAGTAAAAACATCACTGAGCTCTGTGCTTGAAAGATGCTTTCACTAACCCAAATGTTTCCTGGGTCAAGAGAAGGGACGCAAATTCTGTAGAAAAGATGTAAGTTTGTTTTTTGTTATGGTTTATTGAATCAAAAGGACTGTCAATAATGCATTTCTGTGTTTCCTTTCCCATTCTTTGGAGAAAGGGGAGGATTGCCACACCAAAGGTGCAGGAGGTGGTTTGCAGAAACATACCTGGTGCATAACCAGCATGAACTTTACTGCTATTTGAACTACAAGTTTCATAAAGATCTGAATTTTTTGAGCAGGGACAAACCATACAAGGAGATGGAAATAAGTGTCTCAGGTGCAGCAGATACTGCTGCAAAGATCAAGGGTAGGAGATTGTCCCTTTCCTCCTCCTGTCCACCTAATAATGTTGTAAACCAGACTAGGTCCATGCACTGAGGCTGGGACCCCAAAGCAATGCCCAGACCAGCCACCACCACATCTTCCATCCCTGCTCTTCACTTCCCTGCAGAGACCACTCGCTGCCCTCCCTTCACACAGGTCCGAATCACCAAAAAGGCTTCTTTCACCTCAGCACATCCCTCTCGATGAGGACACACAGCCAGGAGCCTCAGCTGGTACAGAGCAGGGCATCACCACCCCAGTCCACGGGTTTATACTGATTTACATCTCCTAGGGATCTGCCCCAGTGCTTCTGGAGGTGTTTTGGGGTGAATCCCCAAAGTCAGCCAGTTTTTCCAAGCTAATTTCTGAAAGAAGCAATAAGGAAACTGATCTCATAATACCCTTATAAGGAGATCTGTGCTGTTTTCTGTAGCATTGCAGTCAAGTGCTGAATTTTGTACAGCGAAGCTAGAATGGGTTTACTGAATTCAAGGAAGAAAAGTGTTGTTTGCTACAATGTTTATGTATATGTGTGCTTGTGTGTGTGTATCTACATACATACAGGCGCATACATATATCTGAATGTGTGTGCATGTGTGTGCTTTATTCCCCTTTTGCTTGAGCCTGCAGGGGTACTTTTGCAGGGCTTTTTTCTACTCTCACACACTTAACAGTAGCAAATTCCTTGAGCAACCTGAGGTCAAACTACTGCTTGTCAAGGAAAAGCAGAACACAAGTTAGATTCATGGCATCGCTTTTGCATCTGGGTCCCAATCCACACAGAGGAAGGAAAACCCTCCAATATGGGGATGGCTTGGGATGGGTGAGAAACAGGGCTGCAGGGCTTTGCAAATCCTGGGAAGTCAGCTCCAGCCACACAATGAAAGCCACCGAAATCAAAGCTTAAAATTCCTTTCTTTGGCTGATATACCTTAATCTTGCGCTTTCTATGGGGCAGCTACTATTTGGGTTTAAGGCTGGAACCTGAAGGATAGAAGAAGTCAAATGAATACGTTAAAATAAAGGACTTGGAGACAAAAAGAGACACAGGAAGAGAATAAAGGACAGTGCTACATGTCACAGTGGCACGCTGTCATTTAAAGGGCCAAATGTCTTCATTTCTTCTTTTTCATGTGAGAAGAAGACAGGAACCCAATCCTGCATCACTCCTTTTTTTAATAAAAATATGTTTTATCCCAATGGAAAGATGTGTTTCTTCCTGTCAATAAGTGTCAGCAGCTAATCTGAACCTTTCAATAAAATAATGCCATTAAATAATTTAACCTGGGAAGAAACACTGATGTCTGTGAAATAATTTATGGATTTCAGATGTGTCAAACTTTAAAGCACTGAAGGGATGAAAAGTGAGAAATGGACCAATGTGAGATTCCCCAGCAGAAAGACAAAGGAGTTTGTGAGATTTACCCACTAAAAAAAAAAAGAGTCATCTTGAACATAGCTCAAGTATGAACTATATAGTACATGAAAATGTGCTATATAAACCTTTATAAAAGTAACATGTATAAAGGCACAAGATATGCTTTCTACAGCAATGTCTAGGATGGCTAAACAAAGCATTATGATAACTTAAGGCAAAGAGATGGAAGTCTGTTACTTGCCTGATGCCTGCATACAATTGCTAGTTTTGTTACTAGACATTAAATAAACATGTCAAATGGAAAGCAGAGAGACTTCACCAGAACAGTGAGTTTCAACAGCAAGTTAAAGGTGACATTGCAAGAGAAAGTGACAGATGATAAAAAACCAGCTATCAAGCATACTTTTTAAAAAGAGAAAGTGGAAAGAATCTGCTTAAATAGAGCTGGGATTGTATAGTCTGTTAGTCCTATTAAGTAAACATGCTATTTAAACCCCTTTGGAAATAAGGAAATTGAAGGAAAAACAACAGACTGAATATATGTAAGCATGTGGATCTGATACTCTAAGGCATTTCCTTTTTCTCTTCCCCGCCCCCTCCTTTGCTATTTATTTTATTTTATTTTCATTTTCATTTGGCAACTTCTGCATTCAAAGCCCAGAGCTTGGAATTTCATACCTATTTAACACCTGGTTAAGCAACACTTAACCATTGGCACCAGCTGACTGCATCCCCATTAAGCAGAATTACTCTCATCATAGACATTGGAAATGGAAAAGACCTACCCGGTCATGTAGACCATTATACCACAACCAATGCAGGATTGTTCCATTTAGTAAGAAAAGAAGAAGGATGGCCTTGTCACGGGATGATGACTCAGAAGAGCTTGGTTCTCTTACCAGCTCGATGTTAGACTTCCTGAGCGACCTCCAGAAAGCCACTTAACCTTGTTGCACCTCAATTCCCCATCTCAGCAACTGCTTCCTTTCTTCTACCTCCTGTCCATTTACCTTTATAAGTTCTTTAAGGCAACATCTATTTGTACTTTTGTGTGTTTGCAGTTGGTGCTAGAAAGGCTCCCTGATTTCAGATGGAGATGCAAAATACAGCTGATGAATCTGTAATAGCCTGTGCTCCCGTTAAGTCTTTACATATGAGTAATAATATGGGGTTTATTCCTTTCCTGAACAAAGGGAATAACAAGAAAGCAGGGAGATGGAGACAGATTGAAGATGACCTTTAATATAAATTATGAGCTAATTCTTTCTTAAAACTGATTTAACAACAGAAATTATAAGCTTTAAATCCTAACATTTCTCTACATAAGAGCCTTTTCCTCTTACAGTCTCCCCGTTTTTATGCTGAACCTGTTTTTTTGGGCCAGCACAAGGTATAATCTAAGACTAGAAAATGTGTCTGTCACAGAGGAATATAAATTGTCAGCTAAAGAAATCTCTGCAGAAGTTAGACAGTCAGAAGACTTACTACAGTCCCTGAGTTTATATTAAATAATTCATATGCTAACACTTTCCACTGGTAGCAGTCACAGGGAAATCCCAACCTGAATTTAACAAACAAAAACCTTTCCACTCATTCTTCCTCCCTCCAAATGGCCCATAGCCAGACACACTTGCCTGTGATCCTAGTGCTGGGATCCCAAGGTGCTGAGAAGGGTCTGTGACACGACCAGCATCACCTTCTGCTAATGCCATGGAGGAGCGGGTGCTGGTGATCAAGTGTGATGCCTCCGCATCACTCTGTCCCAGGGCAATGGCAAGTTAATGGAAATATCTGGCCAACGGAAATATTTGCTTCACCAAAGTCACCTACTATTTCACACAGATGTGCAAATCCACAACAGCTCTGCCCCAGCATGTGTGGAAAGTGGCTGCAGGGTCATTAGTTGGGTTGTCATTAGCTGGGATCCAGTAGCGTCTGTGTCTGAAGATTGTCTTTAAATCACTGTTGTGGGCCATGCTACAAGGTGATATCACATCAGAAAGGCTCCTGGGTCCTTTTCTTGATATGTGAGTGAGCTTAGACTTCTAAGAAAACTGGCAAAGGCACTGCTGGCTTTGTCTTTTGCAAGGAGATTTTTATATTTATTTTATACAGAGGCACCCAGTAGTTTTAGGAACTGATGCTCTTTTGGGGCTGTTTCCTACATGACAGGATTGTTCTGCATGCTGCCTGACCATTGTATGTCTAGACATGTCTGTAGGTGGAAAGAAAAAAGTTATTCTAAGAATAAACCCCACTTCTTTGGTGTTTTTCTTTTTCCGTATAGCTAATCAACTAAGTCTGATTCATCAGTTATTGTTTGGTAGAGGGCAAGAGGCTAATGGTAGAGGAAGAGGGAACTTTTTAAAATGTTAATTAAATTTAAAAGGATATTGTTGTTAACACTGCAAGGGCATAAAGGATTAGTACTCTACATCTTAGAAATGTTAAAATACAGATGAAAATTTATGGGAATATATATGTGTATATAAATAAGGATAAATCTAACAGCTGCTCATTAACTTCTGTGGCTTTATATCAAGCCCGGAAAGAGATCATGAACTAATATTGGATCTTCTAGTAAAGTATAAGATTAACCTACCAAATTCTTTGCCTGCTAACTTAACGTGTCAAGCTGAGGAGACTAGAAACATAATGGTGCCCTTCACAATGCAGTGTCCTTTACTGACATTTTTCTTTACTTTCCCCTTTCTTTTGACTAGGCTAAAGCCTTACAGCCTTTTTCTCCATCCCACATAAAATGATATCAGGCCCACTTCACACAATGATATATGCTTCTGCCTTCAGTCAAGAGAAAGTACATCACTATTTTATTGCATGCAGGTCTCAAGAGCTCATGAACTCAACAAACACCCCTATAAATTACTGGAAAGCCACACCAAAGTGTAACAACAATAAACTAGAAATGGTGTAAGTGGCCAGACCTTCAAATACCACTCTGTAGGAGATTCCCATGCTACTTCCTTACTCCTTGCAGCTATTACTACCAGCTACACAACCAGATGTGTTAGGCCACATGCAACAAACAACTCATGCCTTCCCTGTCAAGAAACAGTTTAAAAATGGTTACTTAAACAATAATATCATTTAACAAAAAAAAAAAAAAAAAAAACAAAAAAACAACCTTTCTGTAATGTAACTTTTCTCTAATTGCAGATGTTTTAGTAAATATGCTAAATGTTTTGCTTTGCAAACTAACATCCTGTACACGAGTTGGGTTATGTGGTGGTAGAGATGAGGGTCAGAGCCTATGAGGTAAAGTTTACCTTGCTAATGACTTCACGCCAAAGGTGAACGTGCAATTCATTACTGGTGTCCATCCGCTTCTGGATTTCTTTGGCAAGATTTTCAGCATAGATGTTAATTTAATGCTGATCCTGCTGTTCAAAGCATTTCTAATGTGAGCACATGTCCGATATCCAGTAGAAATTCAACTGAGTGCATTAACTCACATCTTCTACCAAGCAGTCATTATCTGGTGTTGATTTCCAGTCACTCCAGATTGGAAGCAGATTTAAACAAACTATCTCAACCGGAAAACTATTCATTGAGGAGTATGCTAGTGACCAGATTGCCAAAGCTCCACTTTTGGGGGTTTCTAATGTGCTCACTTCACCCACTAAACTGAAGGTAAGAGCATTCTCTGCTTCCTACCTGACATGGTTTTAAACAGCAAGAAAATTATCACTGGCTATCTGGAAACCATGCTTTTTAAATGGCTTCTCACACCTGCCTTCTTCTGAAAGCTCTGATACCTGTTGCTTAGAAATACTCAGTTTCTAAAGGTAATTGCTGCTGATGTTTGTATCTGCAGAGTCTCTGGGAAGGAATTTATTGCTTGTTTGGTTCGGACTTCTACGTCTTCCCATATTAGATTATTTCACAGTCTTTCCACTGAGAGGTTATTTTGGTGTTTATCCTCTTTCTCTTAATTTCAACCCATTATCTTAGCTATTTCCCCCTTGGGTAATTCCGTTCCTCCCTGGGTGTTTTCACTGTTCAGACATCTGCAACAGGCTCTCTCTTCCCCCTCAAATGTTGCTCAGCCCTGCTGTGCATATTGACGGTTGTTCTTGTAAAACTTTCCTTGTAAATCAATCCCTCCAGCTCTCTAATCATTTTTGTTGCACTTCTCTGAACTCCCTCCAGTTTGTCTTCATCTCGCTGGTAATAACTTTGCCTATGTGTCATTTGGCATTTTCTCCTTATCACATTCCAGCAGAGCATCAAACCTTTTGCCCTGTTGCTGTGTGCTGTTGTCAGGTAGACTGGACTTGAGTGATTGACGTAATCCTTTAATTTGCCAGAGGGGCAGTTTTAGATTTTTTGTAAACGAGTAAATTGGTGATTTGAGCCAAATATGATGCTGAGGAGGGGGGTTATTCACTCATATTGTCTAAACAAAACTGGAGCTGATTTTGTGGATTTAAATCCAGGGAGCTCCTGGGTATTTTTCCCTGCTGTTTCTGATGTTGAAATAAAACATCAGTGCTAATTTGATGTCTTTCCAAGCAGAATTCAAAATTCAGAGGAACAAATCCTCCTTGTTGCCAAGCCTGGGCAGCTTCATGTTTGTCAGTGGTGGCAGAAAGAGGGAGAGCCAGAGTTTCAGGTGAGAAGAAACAACTCCTGAACAATCACAACTCTCCAGTCCTGCCCTGGCTGCTCCCCCAGAGCGCAGCCCAAGAGGGAATGGTCCTTCCTGGCAGACATGTCCTTGTTCATTCTCTGCCTTAGACCAACAGGTCTAAGTTGGCTTCCACCTCCTGCTCTCATCCCAGTTTTACATTCTGCCATGTTTATGCTCTGACTGGGTTTTTTTCAATGCTGCCTTGTTTAATTCATAGAAAACAATCCCACTCCTGAGCAGATCCTGTCCCAAGGGTCAGGGAGCCAGAGAAGTTTACTGCCTACCCAGAAAACCTCCTGTTGTATCATTGAGCATGTTTTAATGTGCAGCGGAGTTGATTCAGTTCCACTGTCATTTCTAAGCAACGTGCCTGTCTGAAGATGTCCTATAGCTTGGATATCCCTTCCATGTTGAGAGCTTGCAGGCTCCCTGCTAAGGTTTTAAAAGGCTGAATTCTCCAACAGAAAGGTCCCTATGACAAAAGATTGCCTACCTTTCCCATGATTACATTTCCAAAGGTGAATGCCAATGTGTCAGCAGAAGGAAATATTTCTCTTGCTTTCTTCAATAATTTATTGGCGTTCACAGCTTTCCCCTTCATGATGACTGCTCCTGCAGCTCTAAGAATATCAGCTCCGCTGAGAGATTGAAATTTACTTGTCACTGCTCTCCCAGGCAGTTAAGAACGGTGTGGTGCAGGCAGGCTCCTGATTAACAAAATTAGAGAGAGGACAGGGAGGGAGCAAGCATGCAGCCAACACAGTTCAGAAAACTTTAAAGGCCAAGCTAAATTCAGATGTGTAATTTTGCAGCTAAACAATTTTATTAAAAAATAAGAAAATAAAGAAATAAAAATTGTGCTAAACCTGCTGTTAGATCCAAGTGCCTCCCAGCACTGAGATGTAGGAGGTACAGACTCATCATCTTCATGAAGCCCTGTGTCGGATGAATTGCTTATTTCAGAGAGAGCAGCATCTGCCTCAACCCATTCATCTCCCAGCCTTTGAATGAAGAAGTGCCCCAATAGGGCTGAGCTTGTCAGATTTAGTGAATCCCAATGAGTCGCACTCAATTTTGTGACCCAGATCCCAAATTAGCAATCATGGAGGAGAGAGTGAGCCATTTATTGAAATGCATAACTCATTACTGGAAGATACTTGGCTAGATTTTCAAAAATGGTCTTAAAAGTGGCTGATTACAGTAAATAACCAGGATTAACTCAAATTACCTTTTTCCTTTTTCAACATCAAGTCAAAACATAAACCTTGAGCTCAGAAGCCTTGTACTTATGCCAGCACTGTACCTGGGTTAACATCTCCTGCCTTTCACGATAAGAGCTTGTTGCCGTTAGTTAATTATCTCAAAGCTGGGCAGGCAGAAGCAAGAGCAGAAGAGCCCAGGTCAGCCTATGCCCATCTGCATTGACCAGCCCAAAAGCTGCAACCCAGCCACTTGCAGCACTAATGAAAGGGTCGTAGCTAGCACTCACTGCAAATGAATGTTGCTGTGGCACACCAGAAATGAAATCGATGAGCTCTAAGTTAACATCACAGCAGGTCAATTGCATTTATCAGTTTGGCTCATGTATTTTTGTCTAAACATGTTTTCCCAAGAGAAAGATGGGGTTTTAAGTTAAAAAAGCATTTGCAGATTTTTTTTGTTGCACTGAAAGAGTATGTTTTGAGTCTAATTTTAGCAGAGAATGGAGGTTGGTTGCTTGTTCTGTGTTGTAGTTTTGTTTTGTTCTGTCTTGTTTTATGAATAGTTTCTTAAAGAGGCCTGCATTCAGTTTAAACAGATGAAACCAGGAATTGATTTATACATATTTATATCACCGTAAACCAAGTTCTCCAAAAAGTCAATCACAAATAGTTTTGTAAAATCTTTATTTTGATGAAAAACAAACTAAAGCAACTTTGTTAAAACATTTTCTTTCCTCAGATGAAAGATTTCCCTGTTACCATGACCTGACCATCCTTAACACCCTATCAGTCTCCTCTATGCTTCCCACACTATTCACCACCCCCTTCCATTCCAGGCTCCACCTGTCAAAGTGTCAAAAAATTTAAATTAGCATTACATGGGAACCAGATGTCCCCTTCTATTAAACACATTGCAAGCCTGCCACAGTTGTTTTGCTGCTCTGAATTGCAGCTAGCTAGCCCATCTCCAACCCTGAAAAAAAGGATGTTTTTTCTAGAAAAACATACTTTAAAATTAATGCAAAACAAAACTTTTGGCCAATAAAAACATTTCATGACCGTAAATAGAAATATTTCAGTTTGGTTTGAAAACATTTGTACATTTTAAATGCTGCCATACAGTAACAGTGAGCGTCCTTGTGAAAAGTTACTTTGAAAGAATAAAAAATGCCTCCTGTTCTGAAAATTTGAGACTAAATTGCCTGCACATTATTGAAAAGTTGTATTTCACTTTTAACTGTTTCATCAACATGTCGAACTGATCTCAAGTTTTCTGATGAAAAATAGCATTTTGATCTAATCATCAGCTCTACAAACCACATCTAGGACAGAAATATCTTCCATACAGTGTTATGACCCAGAATACTATGGGGGTGGGAGAGATGCTATGCATAGCTCATTCTTAATGGGATGATGAACTCTGAACAGGGACAGATTGTCCTTGCCTGTGGTACAGTACTGCCTCAAAAACTTCACCGTGGTCAGTCACCTGGTGATATAGAGCACTTCAAAAGTAATGAAACCTTGATGACCAGCCAGATACCCTTTTCCACTGAATCACAAAATCATAGAATGGTTTGTGTTCGAAGGGACCTTAAAGCCCATCCAGTTCCAGCTCCCTGCCACAGGCAGGGATACCTTCCACTACAGCAGGTTGCTCCAAGCCCCATCCAACCTGGCCTTGAACACTGCCAGGGATGGGGCAGCCACAGCTTCTCTGGGCACCCTGGGCCAGCACCTCAGCACCCTCACAGGGAAGAGCTTCTGCCTAAGAGCTCATCTCAGTCTCCCCTCTGGCAGGTTCAAGCCATTCCCCCTGTCCTGTCCCTACAGGCCCTTGTCCAAAGCCCTTCTCCAGGTTTCCTGCAGCCCCTTTAGGCACTGGAGCTGCTCTAAGGTCTCCCCTTCAGTAGCCTTCTCTTCTCCAGGCTGACCCAGCCCAGCTCTCTCAGCCTGGCTCCAGAGCAGAGCTGCTCCAGCCCTCAGAGCATCTCTGTGGACTCCTCTGGACTCACTCCAGCAGCTCCGTGTCCCTCTTGTGTTGTGAGCCCCACAGCTGGACCAAGACTGTGGGAAGGCTGGGGTCTCATGAGAACAGAGTAGAGGGGAAGAATTGTCTCTCTCAGGTATTTTCTGTATCCTGGAGTGGCCAGCCATGGATGGGAGCTGTCACAACCCTTCTGCAGAGCCACAACAGTGGAGACCTGAGAAAAGGCCCAGGCTGTGCCCCCAGAAGGGCTGAACTGCTTTGGAGAACTGTGCATGCTGCAGAGGACTCAAGCTTGCTGGGAGGAGAAGCAATCCTTCTGACAGGGAACAGAATTTCAGGGACATTTCTTGCCATTTCCTGACCCAGACAGAAACCATCAGCTCTTTCTCATCACTGCTTAGTCTTGGGATATAAACCCTCCTCCTCCAAGGCTTTAGCTAGCCTCTAATTAAAGAAGTTAGAGAAGAAACTTCCCTGTAGGCCAGTTATTCCATATCTGCCTTCTGCAGGGTTTCTTGTGCCTGCCTCTGAAGCAGGTACCAGCAGTCACTCCAGGGGAAACACCAGGCAGTGGCTCATAACCCTTTTCTGGTTGAATATGAAGCTCTGGAACCTACAATCCCTACCCCTCTCCTGTAGCTGAAGCCCCATCAATTTGCATTACTACATCCACTGCACACCTACTACAGCGGTAACAAATCATTACCTGCTTTTTTTTCTTCTGTTTTGCTTTGTGGCTTCTTTCTTTCTTTTTTCTTTTTTTTTTCCCCCTTTCATAAGAAATCCAGGCACATTAAATTGGACATAGACAAGTAAACCAGTTTGTAATGATATGTCAGATTTCCCGCAGCAAGAGTAGGTAATTTGGCTCCATTCTGAATTTAGATTTTTAATTTTCCTCTGTCACAGAAAGGATTTTTCAGCAGAGACTTTGGATGCACAATAGCTGCGGGCGTTTAATCTGCAGAGGTGCTCCTGAGGATACACACTGTAGCATCTACTGTCTTTGGTTTGCATCCAGAGAGAGAAGGCGGAGGTGAAGTTGGAAGGGATCCAAATAAAGAAAGAAAAGAAAGTGGTTCTGCTAATTTCACACATTTCTATAGCTGGAGCATGTGTCTTGCAGGCAGCAGGATGCCATTAATGTCCCCATGGCCTAGGGAGGTCCCTTGGTATTTAACCTCGGCTATCCCGCTTATTCCATAAACACAGGACTTCAATTTCGAAAAGGTTTGGTTATAAATGAATTCTTCAAAGAGCTACAGGGTAAGGAAATGTTTCAATAAATATGTAACATCCACCTTCTTCATCTGTTTTATTATTTAGATACAGAGAAACATCTTATAGTGTTTGAGCCTCCTATTTCCCTTGGTTTAAAGAGAATGAATTGCTTATCTCCCACTTTTCCTACTTAGGAACCTGCAAGTGAAGAGCTACTTCCTAAAAGCAAAGCAAACGTTTCCATGAACAGACTCAAGATGAGACAGAAATTGGTTTAGCCTCACTCCTAGGCTAAATGGTTCAAGGCCACTTCAGGGGACACAAACTCACAGGACCAACTCTGTAAACCCAAGAGTCCCCTAAGCTTTACATTGATTGCATAGAGCCTTTGCACAAGACTTGTAGTGTTGACATGCCAAAATCAGAAGAGGTGTGTGGAGAGCAGCCTGACAAAGGGGATGGTATTCTCAACTCAGTTTTGCAGATGGGAGTTTGAAGTCCAGCCAAGTCTTGTGAAGATTATCCAACTCAGGATCATAAATCACAGAATGGTTTGGGTTGGGAAGGACCTTAAAGCTTACCCAGTTCCAACCCCCCACCACGGACAGGGACACCTTCCACTAGACCAGGTTGCTCCAAGCCCCTCCAATGTGTCCTTGAACACAGCCAGGGGATGAGGCAGCCACAGCTTCTCTGGGCAACATGTAACCCCTCAGCCCCCAGATAGCCTTTATGTTAGATATTATTCCTCTTGCAGCAGAGTCAGCTGAAGAGGTTAGCATTGCAATACAAACCAGGCTTGTGAGGGATTTAGCTGAGATGCTGGGATGTGAGCTAGTGTTTGTCTAGACCACCTCTGTCAAAGCTGTAAATAACAAGCAGATTAAGCAGCTTGCCCAAGGCCATGGAGGAAAGCTGTGTCAACACTCAACCAAAACCAGATCGCAGCCCAGAGCTTCATCCACAAGGCTCAACCTGTGAAGGCAAACCTGAGCTCTGCAGAGCCAGCCCAAGCATGGCTTCATTGTTCCCACTATTACAAACCACACAGAAACACCAAGGCAAAAGAAGGGAAGTTATTTATGCAGGGTCTTACAGAGAAAAGGACCCTGACTCCAGAGCTCTTGCTCCAAAATATTTGTCTGTGCCCCTTTAAGCCTTGTAATGGGCCTGTCTTCTACCTTTTGCTACTGCTTACAAAAAAAGACAGCGTGCTCACTTTTCTCTTCAAACTTATTTCTGTTCAATAGCGATGGCCCCAAAATTACTGCTAATTTCCTGCAAGAAATTTGCTCTTTGAAACATACTGTATGGCACTTTCCATTTTTGTCTCTTTTCTTCCTTCCCCCCTTTGCTCCCCTACCTTTCTATCTGGGACTGGCACTGGGTCTGTTGAGAACATGTAAGTGTAGCTGCTTTTGAATGCTGCTAGGTAAATGCTGAAAATGACAGCTTAAATGGAATCATTAAAGCAGATGTAAGTATTATCTGAATGCTTCTGAAGTCTCCTATGCATGGCAATAGCGTCTTTATTTTCTCTCCTGATGCATGCACCTTTTTAAAGGAAGCTGACAACCTATTATTTCTTACTTTCTTCCCATTTAGAAGCCTGAACTTAGAGATTATATTCGTATCTTAAAGCTATCACCTGTTTACCAGGAAATGTCTGAAAATCTGACCAAAATAGAGGCATGGTGCAACAGTGACTATGATATATAACTACTCATTTTATGTGACTGAGCAAAAGGAAATGCATGGCAAAATGTTAACCACTGGCTTAAAGGGAATAAAGCAGTGTGCTCCTTATTATGATTAGACAAAGCATATAGATTTGGAGGCTGCCATGGACTCCCCCAGTTTTAACATTTGATTCCTAGTCTAAGGTGGGATTCATAGAGTCATAGAATAGTTAGGGTTGGAAAGGACCTTAAGATCATCTAGTTCCAACCCCCCTGTCATGGGCAGGGACACCTCACACTAAACCATGCCACCCAAGGCTCTGTCCAACCCAGCCTTGAACACTGCCAGGGATGGAGCATTCACAACTTCCTTGGGCAACTCATTCCAGTGCCTCACCACCCTTAAAGAACTTCTTCCTTATATCCAGTCTGAACTTCTCCTGTTTAAGTTTTAACCTGTTACCCCTTGTCCTGTCACTACAGTCCCTAGTGAAGAGTCCCTCTTCATCATTCTTGTAGGCCCCCTTCAGATACTGGAAGGCTGCTATGTGGTCTCCATGCAACTTCTCTTCTCCAGGCTGAACAGCCCCAACTTTTTTAGCCTATCTTCATACGGGAGGTGCTCCAGCTCCCTGATCATTCTCCTGGCCCTCCTCTAGAGTTGGATTCATCTCACTTTGCTATGCACTGTGAAATAGGTCAACTAATCACAGCTATTTTAGCACTTTGTATAACCAAGCAGAGAGACTCATTTCTACAAGATGGTTTAAACAAGACCACCTCCCTCAGGGTGGGACAAGTCACTGAAAGCTTCCTCTGTCCTCTAAGAAAGGGAGAAGGAACCCACTGGAAGCTCATGATTGTCCTAGACTAGATGCCAATCCTTCAAATGGTTAAGGCTAGGTGACATGAATCACACACGCTGATATTTTGGTTGCTACAAGCCCAGGAGCTGGCACCATTGCCAGCTGAGCTAATCTAGTCTGAGCATTGAACTAACCATTGGCACTGCAACCCTGCTAAAGAATAACCGCCTGGGGTGTACTGCAGCACTCAGCTGCTCTGCACTGGAACAGCACCAAGCCACAGGCTCAGAAAGCTCAGGCAAGATGATAGATAGGTTACTTTGGCTTCAGAGATAGTGCCATCTCTTCCTCCCTCGAGTCTGAGCTCATGCCTGTACATTGGCCAGATGAGATATCCTCTGATGAGCTTTTAGCCCATCCATTTGCTCACACTTGAGAAGCCTAACAGCAAGCTGGAAGCGCAGGATACCTCCTTTTCCAAGTGATCCAGGTCACTCCAGGGAGACATATAGTCTCTTGTGTGCATCAGGATGAGGTATATGCCATTTTATGGTATTTAATCTAAACAGTGACACTGAACACCAATCTGGAAAACCTATCACAGTGCTAGTAAGGCATCAAGACTCAGCTCTCTCACACATGCAATAGTCTTTATTCAGGGTACCTGTGGTATGGATATTTGGAGTAAAGCATGTCTGGTTTTTGCAGGAATCTGGTTGATGCTATTCAGTATTACAGACTGGGACAACAAACAGAAGTAACAAACACCCAGATTCACAAACTTGAAGGAACAGCAAATAACAACATCAATACCTATGACCAAGGCTCTCAGACCACTGAATGATGGCCATTGAAAGGACCACTCAAAGCTTGAGGACAGTCATTCAGAACTTTGTAACCAGTAAGAAGAGGTCTCATGGGACAGAGCAAACTTACTGTAAGGTCCTTGAGGGGACTCGTTGGACATTGGCAGCGTTTGAAGGTGCCCCCACAGCTCTCTGTGTCACTTGTGGGTTGGCACTGAATCTTTAGCTTTGGGATCTCTAGTCCTTTTTCCCATTAGCTTCTGAGAAGCCCTGAGCAAGTTCTTTGTTGTGATCAGACACAGGTACTTTATGGTTGCTGTTCTTTCTTGGGATTTACTAGATTCACACGCCCCTCCTTAGCCTTCCAGAAAGCCCTTGCGTACCTTTGTTACTGCACAAATTGGGTAAAATATGTCTCTAGGTGTTCTGCTAATGGATGCCAAGCCATAAAACTATACTGTTAACTGAGCTAATATTTTCGGCACTCATACAGCCTGAAAACTGAGGTTACAGCAATGTTTACAAGTTTCATTTGCCTCATGCTTGGAAAGGATTTTGTTTGCTTGCAAAACGAAAAAGAGGAGTTTCAAAAGAAAGATGAAATTCTGCCAATTATGGATTTTGTGGCAAACAATGATAGGACAAGGGGTAATGGGTATGGACTGGAACACAGGAGGTTCCACTTAAACTTGAGAAGAAACTTCTTCTCAGTGGGGGTGACAGAGCACTGGAACAGGCTGCCCAGGGAGGTTGTGGAGTCTCCTTCTCTGGAGACATTCAAAACCCGCCTGGACACATTCCTGTGCAACCTAATCTAGGTGTTCCTGCTCTGGCAGGGCGATTGGACTAGATGATCTTTTGAGGTCCCTTCCAATCTCTAACATACTGTGATACTTTGATACTGTGATACATGCAGGCACATGTTTGACATCCTATATGTGCTGCATAAGCACTGGATCTGCACCTAAGGAACTGGTCAGACTGAGAGGCTACATCTATATTTACTGAAGCCAGCTGGTCCTAGGAGAAGACCTGCCTTGGTCCTGGCCCTGCACATTTATATTGTCCTTGTAGAGTCATGCATAAATATATATAGATATCTGATTCATAACCTATCTTGCGCCTCACTGGAGGCATTGGTTTAAGACCTGGGTGGCCTTGATTTTATTATTAGTGCTTCCACTGGCCTACTGCTCAGCAGTAGGTAAATGAGGTCATTGCTTTGTGACTCCATTCCCTTTTGCAAAATGTAGATAAAAACTCTTTTAATCCTGCTGATGAAAGGTGGTATGATGAATAGCATTCTTACCAGTCTTGCCTTCTTTATAGTAGGGGTCTTTGTGAATCCATTCTATTAACAGCTCTAAGGACCATAGAAATCCCTATATAAATTAAACACAAAACCTTGGCAGTGCCATGAAACTGCAATTAGGAAATGAAAAA
This sequence comes from Psittacula echo, assembly GCF_963264785.1. NCBI lineage: Eukaryota > Metazoa > Chordata > Aves > Psittaciformes > Psittacidae > Psittacula > Psittacula echo. The sequence goes on along the minus strand of NC_137742.1, from coordinate 6,856,518 downwards.
GCTATAGTTTTCAGAGTAACAATAGACTTGCCCACATTGCATATCGTGCGTAGATTTAAGTATGCATTTAATAGTATGACTGGTAATAAAAATATTATATAGATACAATATGTTTGAATTATTATTGCTATGCTGGAAGAACCTCACTGTTTCTGTAACCTGGCTCTTGTGTGTTTAAATTTGTAACTTCACTGATACACTCTCAGACTTGTTTGCATTCAATTTCTTTGAGCTTTCTACATCAGATATGTATGTGATGCTCTGTGTTAAAACTAAACCGATTCTTAATAGTCATATGGTGTTAATATTCAGCCAGTTAGGCTCAAATTAACACACACATTTATTTAAGCAAGGCCCTGATCTCGTAAAGGACTTAAACGTGTATCTTGAACTCTGGCTTAGCAAAGTTCCTAAGTACATTAGCAATATAAACCCCATAAGACATAGTTCAGATGCCTAACTCAATTTCTGAAGCAAACTTGAAGTGTCACCACAGAGAAGCTATATGAATCAATGTCATCTCAAGGGGGGGAAAGAAATAAAGAGAGAAAGAAAGCTTTCACAAACTCCAGATCACCAGATGTACATATCTATGAAATAGGTGCCTACCCTAGGGTTTCTTCTCAGAAGTCCAGTAGGCAGAGGCACACCAAGAGTGATTCAGGTCATCAGAAAGTGGATGCTTACCAGCTGATCAGAGGAACATTTCTGGTTTTCACTGCTCGAATCTCCACTGACTCCAGTGGGACCTCAGATATGAAACTCACTTCAATATTGCTACCTGCAGACAGTAGTAGACTCATTTAGGTATCCAGATTGGGAGCTGAGCCATGCCTGTCCTGGTAAAGGATTTAATGGAAATTCCCTTCGAGGAACCTAAGATATTTCCACACATGCAAATCTTAAGTATTCAGTTGGAAGCAGGTGAAGAGGCTCTGCTTATTCCTGAAACTACACATGTGCTTATGGTGCTATTAAATTTGGACTCAGTGGCTTTCATTTTAGTGTGACTAACATTTCTAGATTATAAGTATTTATATATCTTTCTCCTACCCATTTTCCAAAATATTGTCTCCCTCTTTGGCTAGATGCTGCCAAAACTTTCACTATTAACTTTCTTCTTTACATTTTTGCATGCACAAATTTAGACATACAATCAAGTTACATTGGCTTAGCAAATTGCTACCCATCTGCCAGCATGGCTGTTCACACACTAACAGCTTCCTATCCACACACATGCTCTTAGCCTTCTCCAGTCATGAGCTTATACGAGATGGCTTAAACGGCACAACACTGCCTAAAGAGGAGTTATTGGAATGCAATACATCTTTAATTCCCTCAAATACAATCAGTTTTCTAAGCCTAGATGATAGCCATGAAAGTTTTGCATGGAGTGCCTCTGTGAGTGCACAAGCAGCAGTACACAGAGACACAAACCTGAAAGGAGAAGAAAAATTAAGTGGAGGGGCAGATTTGCCCACGGTCTGCAGGGGCAGAGCTTGTCTTTGTAGTGACAATCTGCACAGCAATACACAGCTGCAGACAACTACAAGCAGGGCAGCAAGATATCTTGCGACCTGCGGGTTTTGTCTTTTCTGGCTGTGTAAGTCTTCAGGGAAGTAATAAGGCCATATACTGGCCTGTTTGTGGTCAAGAATTCGTGCCCTTAAAAAGAAGCAGTGCATAGCCCTGTTTTATGATCAATAGTATGAATGGTGTAATTCATCCAAATTCATTCCCAAAGTAATTCTGCTTCAGCCTGCAGAGAACTCTTATGGATGCATTTAGCCCATAATCTTCCTCCATCAAGGTATGGCTATGCCCTCCAGTGGGCAATAAAGTGCTTTGGGGCATCTAATTGAAAGTGTGACAGTTTTACACTGTTGGGAAGCAGCAGTTGTGGGTGGCATGTTCTCTGCTGGCATCTGAGGGTAAATACAGCAGGATATGTGGCAGTCTACAACTAGGAGCTACATTATGCATGTGCTGGGAACAGCAAGCCAGTGCCACAATGCAATTATAGCTTTAAACCGTGCCCAGTGTGTCTGTTAGGCAGCAGCAGACAGACAGCTTCAAATCATTATTTTTTTTCTGCTTACTTAGCTTCTGGTGATTAGGTTCCTGTTTTGCAATTGTGGTGACTAAACCAATTAAGGTGCAATTTAAAGAAGGAACTCATAAATACTGTACAAAGGTATTGACACATCTAAACTTTATAAAAAAAAAGGGGGGGGGGGTGGAAGAGAGGAGGCTAGGTTTCCAAACTGAGCAATCCATCTTCGAAGACTCTGCTACATGCAGTAACTTCTGCAGTATGAATAAATATGCATAATCAAAAAGGGAGCACAGCTCGCTTCTCTCTATTGCTCATTTGATATACCTCTTCATGTCATATCCACTTTCACATAAACAACACAATAATAAAACATCTGCATTGCTAAATAACACTACTGTGTTCTAATTCCTCTGGAATGACATGAATAAGAACATCCTACTCCTGTTTATTAGAATTTATTGATGACATGAGTGTGTAAAGCAGCAGAAGGCATAATTAATCCTGGTACAGCCCCAAGTTGCATGTCCAAACTTGACAAGGTTCACTCTTGACTTGCATTACTTATCCTTGTTGCCTGGTAATATCGGGGACTTTGACAAAATACAGATGTCCTGCTAAAGGGTTGGCAGGAAGGCAGTTTGCTCCTTGGTTCCAGTTTTTGCAGATGTGAGGGCTGGGTTATGGCTCAGCAAGGAATGATGGGGGGAAATTGATCACTTGGTAAAAAAGAAAATAAGCAGCCCTTGCTCGAGACAGCAAACAGCACGCTAATGAAGCTTACAGATGATGTTCAACTGGGAGGAGTAGTGAGCCCTGTCAGGGTAGAGCAATAATATCGGCAGATTTAGAGAAATTAGAAATAAGAGAAGAAAATAACAAAATTAGATCAATCTTCGGGAAGACAATTTGAAACTCAAAGACAGCTGGAAGGAAAAGCTGAAAGCAAGCTGTAATGTTGAGAAAAGTCTAGAGGGGATAATGGATGAGGAAATAAACATTGTTTGCAATGTGATGTGTCTATGAAAACAGTGGCTTATGTAGAAGTCTAGCCACCAGTTCAGTTCACCTTACCTACCCCTCTCCCAAGCCACAGAATACTTGAACGTCTTACAGCTCCAAAGTACACAGTTTGTGATTTGAAGTACCAGAAGCACCAGCGTATTTATGTATATCTTTAGGTGCGGAACCTGTGGTTTTGGATCCTCAGGACTCCTTTCCTGGTCTTCAAGGCACTGCAGGTCACCAGAGCTCAAAGGATACAGACCTCAGGCCCCTGATCAAACATGCTGCTCTCCAAGGCCCCACACTCTCTGATTTTATACACCAGACTTTCCACCATGCCCATAGGGACAGAGGTGAGAGGTGTACACCTGATGGATGGAAGGATGAACAAAGCACAACTGCATGTGTACCCCCAAGAGCGATAGCTACAATGCTCACTAAGGAGGAGAAGGACAGATTTCAATTAGAATCAAAGAATCATAGAATAGTTAGGGTTGGAAAGGACCTTAATATCATCTAGTTCCAACCCCCCCGCCATGGGCAGGGACTCCTCACACTAAACCATGTCACCCAAGGCTCTGTCCAACCTGGCCTTGAACACCGCCAGGGATGGAGCATTCACAGCTTTCCTTGGGCAACCCATTCCAGTGCCTCACCACCCTAACAGTAAAGAACTTCTTCCTTATACCCAATCTAAACTTCCCTTGTTTAAGTTTTAACCCGTTACCCCTTGTCCTAATGAACAGTCCCTCCCCGGCATCCTTATAGGCCCCCTTCAGATACTGGAAGGCTGCTATGTGGTCTCCATGCCGCCTTCTCTTCTCCAGGCTAAACAGCCCCAACTCTCTCAGCCTGTCTTCATACGGGAGGGGCTCCAGTCCCCTGATCATCCTCGAGGCCCTCCTCTGGACTTGCTCCAACAGTTCCATGTCCTTTTTATGTTGAGGACACCAGAACTGCACACAATACTGCAAGTGAGGCCTCCCAAGAGCAGAGTAGAGGGGCAGGATCACCTCTTTCGACCCTCTGGTCACGCTCCTTTTAATGCAGCCCAGGATACGGTTGGCTTTCTGGGCTGCGAGGGCACACTGAAGCCACCTCACGTTCAGTTTCTCATCAACCAACACCCCCAAGTTCTTCTCTGCAGGGCTGCTTTGACATTATTTTTTTACCTGATGGGTTTGGACCCACAATTCTGACGAAGGTAATCTGGAAGTGAAAATTTACAATTCTCTTACATTGCTTTTTGTATTGAATACACCAAACTCTGAACACTGATATATCACAAAGAACCTGACCCTCAGTCAACTCATGCAGCTTCCTTTCACCCTACCTCCACCTTATTCTCTAAAACTTTCCTTCTCCATTCCTGACTTGGAAAAACTAACCCAAGACTGCTCCTATAGCCCAACAACCACAGCAATTTCCTCCTTGAGAAACCTGGAAACTTCTTCCAAGAGGAATAAATCATAGAATTATATAATCACAGAATCATAGAACGGCTATGATTGGAAAGAACCTTAAAGCTCATCCAGTTTCAAACCCCTGCCATGGCCAGGGATACCTTTCACTAGAGCAGGTTGCTCCAAGCCCCTGTGTTCAACCTGGCCTTGAACACTGCCAGGGATGGGGCAGCCACAGCTTCTCTGGACACCCTGTGTCAGTGCCTCAGCACCCTCACAGGGAAGAATTTCTTCCTTGTATCTAACCTGAACTTCCCCTGTTTAAGTCTGAACCCATCATCCCTTGTCTTATCGCTGCAGTTACCTGATGAAGAGTCCCTCACTGTCATCCTTGTAGGCCCCCTTCAAATACTGGAAGACTACTATGAGGTCTCCACACACTTCTAAGCTATTGAGCAATCAAGGTCACTCCTTGTTGTTGTGTTTTACTGGCAAAGACTGGCCTGCATTGGTTGCCTAGGCCCAGGTCTGTGTGTGTTTAGTTCCCTTCTTTTGCTTCAGCATTTCTTTGACAGTGCTTTTCCCTTTGCTTTGTACATGAAGTTGAGACTCCAGAGTATTGTGGACTTAGTAACTTTTTCATATGCTACAAAGCTGAACATTGTGGTACTGAACCATTTTATGGTGTAAGTTGTAAAAGCTTATGTTACTGGTCCTAAGAGCTCCTGGCTTAAGCCTTTGTCATAACCTAAATAGCAACAGCTGCACAATCACAATTTATACTTTCAGTATGTATATATACAAGCTGGGGGGACAGCCACAGCTGAGACTGTAGAGACTCTTGGGCATGGCCTATCAAAGGATTTTGGAAAACTAGAGGGAATTCAGAGAAAAGAAGAGAGCTGGAAGAGTTGAATTATGAATGAAAATAAAGCAGAACTTAAAGTATATATCTTCTCTACATTGTATTTTAAGAATAAGGAAAAATCCCCTGTGTACACTCCCAGGAAATTTGTCCAAACAGCTGGGTTTTTTTCTTTTGTTTTGTTTTTTTTTTTTATATTTTTTTAATCTGTATATCTTCTTTTCCCCTCCTTCTGCAAAGTGCAGAGAACAACTTTGAGTACCTTCAGTCATAAATGCATTTATTTCAAAGGCTTGTGTGCTGATTAATATTTGCAAGCCCACAAGCCACTTTATTCATATGGGATTCATATGAGAGATTTCATAAATTTAACAAGGGTGCTTCTCAGATTCTTCCTGTCTCTTATGAAACATTATTTTAATATTTCTGTTTCCAGGAAGTCATCTGCTAAAACTGCAGTACCTATCTTCCTGCCCTCGAAAAAACATTTGCAAGAGTTTGAAGCAAAATTAGAAACGTGAGGATATATTCCTTATCAGAGAGAAAAAGAGACTGGGCAGCCCTATGTGTTTGGGAGTGTTTTGATTGTATAGAGCTTAATGATAGTGCTGATAGGCTTGAGTGTTTATGGGTAAGAATCAGGAGGAAGGCAAACAAGACAGATACCATGGTGGGAGTCTGTTATAGATCACCCAGTCAGGGTGAAGAGGCAGATGAAGTATTCCTTAATGTTCAGCTGGGGCAAGTCTCACTATCTTTAGTCATTGCTCTCAAGGGGGATTTCAATTTACCACGTCTGCTGGAAATACAAGACAATAAAGAGGAAACAGTTTGGGAGGCTCCTGTAGTTTGTGGAAGAGAACTTCCTGACTCAGAGAATGCCCAAACTAGGGAAGGCACCTGCTGGACCCGTTGTTTGTGAACAGAGAAGCCACATTTAATCATGTATCATCAGTCCTGGCTGACTGGGGAGGTTCCAGTTGACTGGGGGATAGCAAATGTGATGCCTCTTTACACGAAGGGCTGGAATGAAGATCCAGGGAACTACAGGCCTGTCAGTGTGACCTCAGTGCCAGGGAAGGTTATGGAGCAGATCATTTTGACTGCCATCACACAGCATGACACATTGTCTTACCAGACTTTAGTTAAGCCTGTGACACCATTTCCCACAGCATTCTGGAGAAACTGGCTGCTCAAGGCTTGGATGTGTATAAACCTGGATCAAGCCCAGAGAGTGGTGGTGAATGGAATTAAATCCAGTTGGCAGCTGGTCACAAGTGCTGTTCCCCAGGGCTCAGTATTGAGGCCAGTTCTGTTTAAGATCTGGATGCGGGAATTGAGTGCACCCTCAGTAACTTTGCATAAGGCAGCAAGTTGCGCAGTGGGAGCGTTGATCTGCCTGAGTACAGGAAGGCTCTGCAGAGGGATCTGGACAGGCTGGGTCAATGGGGTATGGCCAGAGGTATGAATGCTCAAGCCTGAATGACTGATGGCTAAGCACGCCACCAGCATCCGGGCCTGCATCAGCACCAGTGTGACAGCAGGGCCAGGGCAGAGATCATCCCCATGCACTTGGCACTGGTGAGGTTGCACCTCGTATCCTGTGTTCAGTGCTGGGCCCCTCACTACAAGAAAAACTGAGGTGTTGGAGCGGGGCCAGAGAAGGGCAACGGAGCTGGTGCAGGGCCTGGAGCACAAGTGTGATGGGGAACGGCTGAGGGACCTGGGGGGTTCAGTCTGGAGAAGAGAAGGCTCAGGGAGGACCTTATCACTCTCTACAACTGCCTGACAGGAGGATGGAGTGAGGTGAGGTCGGTCTCTTCTCCCAAGTAACAAGCTATAGGACAAGATGAAACAGCCTCAAGGTGTGCCAGGGGAGGTTTAGACTGGAGATCAGGAAAAATTTCTTTACTGAAAGGGTGATCAAGCATTGAAACAGGATGCCCAGGGCAGTGGTGGAGTTGCCATACCTGAAGGTATTTAAAACACATGTAAATGTGGCACTTATGGACATGGTTTAGTGGTAGCCTTGGCAGAGCTGCCTTAACAGTTGGACTCAGTGACCTTGAAGGTCTTTTCCAACCTAAACATGCTATGATTCTATATTTGATACCCTCTATGTGTTTGGAAATGTTGTTTAATGCTTCCTGGTATTTGTTTACTTCTGAAATTGTGATACTAAGGCTTGCAGACTCAAAAATTCAGAATAATAGTTTCTGTTTTGGTGAAGTATTTTAAGATTTTTTGCCTGGAGAAACCAGCAGATACTGAGCAGTGTTGCTATTTGTCAAGGAAACTTACCTTGCAAGTAATATCAAATTTGGAAAAAGGCCAAGATAATAATTGGTACACAAGGTCACTTTAGGATACATATGTTATGGTCACAGAAGCACCATGCAGGGGAGAGTGTATTTTCTTCTTGCGTGCATTCAAACTAAAACCAAAATTGCATCTGAGTACTTGCTTTCAATTCTTCTCATGACCAATGCACTGATTAAGGATCTGCCTAGAAATAGTTATCAGTTTATAAATAAGTACAAACGTCTTTATATTTTCATGTGCCACAAAATGCCAGACAGTCTTTGTTATTTCACTAGCATTTGCTTCAATACAGATAGAATTGTAGGCTAGAAAAGCCTAATGAAGAGAAAACTGGTTGGATGTATAGCAGCATTTGTCTTTGCTTGGAAAGTCTCACACAGGGGTAGCACAACAGGACAGAGTAGGAGTATTTGGATATTTAGACCCACAGTTTCAGTGCAGCCCCTGGTGCTGCCATTAACAAACTCATTTACTGGCGAATTTCACTGGTAAGAGCCTTAATTTTCCCAAATTGTGTAGTGCCCATTGTTACAACAAAACCTCTTGTGTGCTCTACCATTGCAATGTTCATAGTCCTTGGGGATCCTCCCAGTTAACTGGAAACATAGATGCAAGGTGCCTTAATACATCCTGGAGCATCTCGAATCTATCAGGAAGTGTTCTAGAGTCCACACTGTCTGGACTGTCCCTAAAGTTCATGAGAACTTTGGCATTTTGGGGCTTTCTAATCCCTCCTAAGTGCAGACAGTTTCTGAAGGCGAGGATGAAGTAGTGGAGCATAAGAGGTTCCATGTGAACATCAGGAAAAACTTCTTTATTGTGAGAGTGACAGAGCACTGGAACAGGTTGCCCAGGGGGGTTGTGGAGTCTCCTGTGTTGGAGATATTCAAGGCCCGGCTGGACAAGTTCCTGTGTGATGTACTTTCGGTTACCCTGCTCTTGCAGGGGGGTTGGACTAGATGATCTTTTGAGGTCCCTTCCAACTCTCGGGATTCTGTGATTCTGTGATTCAGTGACTTACATCTTTCTACAACTGTGACTACTACTTTATTCTTCTGTATATTTTGTTTTCAGCTCTAATTTATAATTGTGCATTAGTCCCAGCATGAGACTATCATATTCTTGTTCAGGATCTGGAACGTTTGTTCATCCTTGTCTTTTGGCAGTAAAGAGATATCATGGTGCAGAAAATCAACCAACCAACTAACTGTATCATATACTAACAGCAGGCAAACATCCAGTGGCACAGGCCTGTTCCTGTTTGAATAGTACTTGTGGACATTAGGTCCAGTTTTCCAACATGGGCTTTCAGCAGCTCATGTTTGAGCATAAAAGTCAGTCTCAGAGCTCTCCTCCTGGTCTGCCATGTGACATTGCTGGGTGGCAAGGAAAAACACTCTCTCCTACCCATAACCAGAGTTGCTTCTGCTTCTGTTTTTGGGGCTTTGTTATGTTGAACAAATAGCTGTTGGAAGTTGTGAGTTCAGTTCTCAGTCCCTGTATAGATTTCTGCAAGAAAAGTGAAGCCTGATCCAGGAAAAGGGTTGAACAAATTACTAGGCAGCTCCTGCAGAATTCAGGTTCCTGTCTCTGACACTGATGTAAAAGCTTTTTTCTTACAGCTCAAATGTCTGAAAACATGCAAGCAGCCCTATTTCAAAACTTTTAAACTTAAACAGGAGAGCCTGAGATGAGCTCTTAGGCAGAAGCTCTTCCCTGTGAGGGTGCTGAGGCGCTGGCACAGGGTGCCCAGAGAAGCTGTGGCTGCCCCATCCCTGGCAGTGTTCAAGGCCAGGTTGGACACAGGGGCTTGGAGCAACCTGCTATAGTGGAAAGTGTCCCCGCCCATGGCAGGGGTTGGAGCTGGATGCGCTTTAAGATCCCTTCCAACCCAAACTATTCTGTGATTCTCTGATTCCATGATTCTAATTTCCTCAGTGAAGTACCAAGGAAACTTGAAAGATGACACTTGAGACTGACCATCCAAGAGCAACAGCCTAAGACTTTGCATTTTCTAACCTGTACTATTTGCATTGTACCTACACAGCAGTTCAGCCTTAGCTGCAAAGACCATCTTCAAAATGCAAAAGAGATGGACATAGACGATGGGGACTACCTGGTTCATGTTGGTGCAGTGGGCAGCCTTTCAGAAGTGCTTTGCTCAGAAAACATATAATTTAAGTCTCACCCATAACTCCATGGTTGTCTAATAGTTTCTTTAGATTTTTCTCTGCTTATCAAGTCATTTGCTGTAGAACCGTTCCATTGTAAGCGCAGCTGAGATTTACCTAATTAAGATTCTTGATTCCTTTTCTGGATTTTTCTGGATCAGTTGCTGAGGTGAGTAGCTTGAGAGAGGACACCTTCAACACCTGAGCGGGGAGGAGATCAGCGTCCAGGAGCCTCAACTCACAGCGGCCAGAGCCGCCGAGGGAGCTCCAGGTCCTCGACAGGACTTGCCCAGGAGCCGGCAGCTCAGCTGAGGCGAGCAGGGACTCACAGGGGGCGGAGCCAGGAGGAGCGGCACCAGCCCTGACTGGGTAAAAACCCGCCCCAGGGAGAGCAAGTGATAAGGGCGGGCAAAGAGGGCGGGTCGAGACAGTTTGCACTGGCAGGCAAGGGGGATGGCGAGCACTCGCCTTATTGCCGGGGCCCGGTCTGGGAGCTCTGCTCTGGCTGCCCCGGCAGTGGCCAGCGTAGGCACCCAGACAGAGCCGATGAGAGGGGAGGCTGCAGTGCAGAGCTCGGAGTGCAGAGAGTGCCTGCACTGGTCTCGTGAGGGGAGGGTGCCCAGGGGGCAGGGCTGCACTCGGTGCTCCCTGGTGGAGGTCCTCCTGCAGCAGGTGGCTGAGCTGGGGAACGCTGTCAACAGACTGAAAGATGTCAGGGAAGATGAGAGGCAGCAGCACTGCGTGCTCCAGGCCCAAACTGTGCAGGGGCCTCAAGCGTCCATTGTAGCTGATGGAGGAAAGAAGGAGGCCATTAACCCAGGAAGCTGGGAAACAGCAACAAAACAAAACAAAACAAAACAAAACAAAACAAAAAAACCAACCAAAAAAAAAAAAAAAAAAAAAAACAACAAAAAAAAAAAAGGAGGCAGAGGACAATTAAAAGCAAGAGGCTTCCTCCTAAATCTGTTGTCCCCACCCAGAACCGCTTTGCTGTCCTGCAGGGGGCTGATGAGGAAACACACTCGTACCAGAAACAACTGGCTGGTGCACTGGTAAAGGAGATCTCTACTGGTGCTGCCAGGAAAAAGAGACGGGTCATAGTGGTGGGGGACTCTACTTTGAAAGGCACAGAGGCACTCATCTGTCAGCCTGATCCAGTCTCACAGGGAGGTCTGTTGCCTACCAGGGGCAGGGATCAGGGATGTTGCAGAGAGGCTGCCTGCTCTAGTAAGTCCCTCTGACTACTGCCCACTTCTAGTGATCCATGTGGGGGCTAGTGATGTTGATAGCAGTAGCCTGGAGAACATAAAGAAGGACTACAGAGCCCTGGGAGAGGTGGTTAGGGGCTCTGGAGCTCAGATTGTCTTTTCATCAATTCTTTAGGATACAGGGGAGGACCCTAAAAAGGCTAGGAGGATTGGCCAGGTTAATAAACGGTTAGAAGAGTGGTGCCATAGTCAGGGGTTTGGGTGTCTTGAGTATGGGACCCAAGTTAGTAGGCCAGGTCTACTGGGGGCTGGTGGAGCTGATCTGACAAAGAAGGGGAAGAGTGGTTTTGGTAGGAGGCTTGCCAGACTGGTCAAGGATGCTTTAAGCTAGATGTGTTGTGGGAGGGGGGCATCATTCCATCCCAACACACCCAGTCAGTTGCCAGCACCTGTGATAAATGCTCGGAGCAATGTAGAGATATTCCAGCCTCTCCAGCCAGTGAGGCGGCTTCATTTGGAGTTTGGCTCATATGCCTCTATACAAATGCCTGTAGCATGGGGAACAAGAGGAATTAGAGATGTGTGTGCATCTATGGGGGTATGATATAATAGGCATCACAGAAACATGGTGGGATGGCTCCTACGACTGGAGTGTTAGAATGGAAGGTTACAGGCTCTCTAGAAAAGACAGGCCTGGCAGTCGGGGAGTTGCTATTTATGTTAGGGATAGGCTGGAGAGTATGGAACTCTGTCTGGGAACAGGTGAGCAGTCAGCAGACAGTTTGTGGGTCAGGGTCAAAGAGAGAACAGCAATGGGGGACATTATTGTGGGGATCTGTTACAGACTGCCTGATCAAGAGGAATCTGTGAATGAAGCACTCTACAGACAGGTAGGAACAGCCTCACACTCGCAGGCCCTTGTTCTTATGGGGGACTTCAATCACCCTGATATCTGTTGGAGCGACAGTACAGCCCAGCACAAGCAGTCCAGGAGGTTCCTTGGTTGTGTGGAAAACTTCCTTCTGCAAGTAATAGAGGAGCCAACAAGGAGAGGTGCCATGCTTGACCTCAGGCTCACCAGCAGGGAAGGACTGGTTGAAAATGTGACGCTCCAGGGCAGCCTTGGTTGCAGTGACCACGAGATGGTTGAGTTCGAGATCCTCAGGACAGTGAGAAGAGCGTGCAGCAAGCTCACTGCCCTGGACTTCAAGAGAGCAGACTTTGGCCTCTTCAGGAACCTGCTTAGTAAGGTTCCATGGGATATAGCCCTAGAGGGCAGGGGGGCCTAAGACTGTTGGCTGATATTCAAGGATCACCTGCTACAAGTTCAGGAGTGTTGCATCCCAACTAGCAGGAAGTGCAGCAGGAGGGCCAGGAAACCTCCTTGGATGGATAAGGAGCTGCTGAGGAAAATTCAAAAGAAAGAAGAGGCTTATAAAAGGTGGAAGCAGGGACAGGCAGCCTGGGAAGAATACAGGGATGTTGTCCAGGAAGCTAGGGAGCAGGTTAGGAAAGCTAAGGCCCAGTGAGAATTAAACTTGGCTAGGGATGTTAAGGATGACGGGAACTGATTCTATGGGTATGTAGTGAATAAAAGACAGACTAGGGACAACGTAGGCCCCCTCTGGAAGCTATCAGGAGAACTGGCTACCCTGGATTTGGGGAAGACTGAGGTTCTTAATGACTTCTTTGCCTCAGTCTTCACTGCCAAATGCTCTGACCGCACCACCCTAGTCTTGGAAGGCGGATGCAGGGACTGTGAGAATGAAGACCCTAGCCCCACTGTAGGAGACGATCTGGTTTGAGAGCATCTTAAGAACCTGAACCTACACAAGGCCATGGGACCTGATGAAATCCATCCGCAGATCCTGAAGGAGCTGGCAAATAAAGTTGCTGAGCCACTGGCCATCATATTTGAAAAATCATGGCAGTCAGCTGAAGTTCCCGACGACCGGAAAAAGGGAAATATTTTCAAGAAGGGGAAAAGGGATGACCCAGGGAACTACAGACCAGTCAGTCTCACCTCTGTGCCTGGCAAAATCTTGGAGCAGATTCTCCTGCAAGGCATGCTAAGGCACATGAAAACCAATGAAGTGCTTAGTGACAGCCAGCATGGCTTCACTAAGGGGAAATCCTGCCTGACCAATTTGATGGCTTTCTGTGACGGGGCTACGGAACCGATGGACAGGGGTAGAGCAGTTGATGTCATCTACCTGGATTTGTGCAAAGCCTTCGACACTGTCCCACACAACATCCTTGTCTCTAAATTGGAGAGACATCAATTTGATGGGTGGACCACTAAGTGGATAAAGGACTGGCTGGATGGCTGCACACAAAGAGTTGTGGTCAATGGCTTAATGTCCAGCTGGAGACCAGTAACGAGTGGTGTCCCTCAGGGATCAGTGTTGGGATCAGTCTTGTTCAACATCTTTGTCGGTGACATGGACAGTGGGATTGAGTGCACCCTCAGCAAGTTTGCCGATGACACCAAGCTGTGTGGTTCGGTTGATATGCCGGAGGGAAGGGATGCCATCCAGAGGGATTTGACACACTTGTGAGGTGGGCTGATGCTAACCTTATGAAGTTTAACCATGCCACGTGCAAGGTCCTACACCTGGGTCAGAGCAATCCCAGGCACAGCTACAGGTTGGGCAGAGAAGAGATTCAGAGCAGCCCTGAGGAGAAGGACTTGGGGGTGTTGGTCGATGAGAAAACGAACATGAGCTGGCAGTGTGCACTTGCAGCCCAGAAAGCCAGCCGTATCCTGGGCTGCATCAAAAGGAGCGTGACTAGCAGGCTGAAGGAGGTTAACCTGGCCATGTACTCTGCTCTCATGAGACCTCACTTGGAGTATTTTGTACAGTTCTGATGTCCTCAACATAAAAAGGACATGGAACTGTTGGAACAAATCCAGAGGATGGCCACGAGAATGATCAGGGGACTGGAGCACCTCCCATATGAAGATAGGCTGAGAAAGTTGGGGCTGTTCAGCCTGGAGAAGAGAAGGCTGCGTGGAGACCTCATAACAGCCTTCCAGTATCTGAAGGGGGCCTACAAGGATGCTGGGGAGGGACTATTCATCAGGGACTGTAGTGACAGGAGACGGGGTAATGGGTTCAAACTTAACCAGGGGAAGTTTGGATTGGATATAAGGAATGAATTCTTTACTGTGATGGTGGTGAGGCACTGGAATGGGTTGCCCAGGGAGGTTGTGAATGCTCCATCCTTGGCGGTGTTCAAGGCCAGGTTGGATGAGGCCTTGGGTGACATGGTTTAGTGTGGGGTGTCCCTGCCCATGGCAGGGGGGTTGGAACTAGATGATCTTAAGGTCCTTTCCAAACCTAACTATTCTATGATTCTATGATTTGACCAGGTAAAGATGTCTTGGCACCTGTCACTACAAAAGGAATTCTACTATTTCCTTGGTCCCATATTTACCTTTCTCATTTAAAATAATGAGCTTTCATGGGAAGGGACTTTATTTTTATTTTGTGTTTGATATAGTGCCTATGAAATCTCATCTTCTCTGGAGTCTTTTGCTCTAGACTTTGGTGATACTAAAGAATGATGAGAAATAGAAAGGCAAATGTCTTTTTAAAACAAAATTTCCTGCTCCTCCCTATTCTAAAATCCATAGATCTCACTTTGCATAGCATTTTCATAAACACAGAAAACTCTCTGTAGCAATGAAATAAAATTAAGATAGAGTAGTGCCCCACAGAACACCCATCATACTTTCAAAATAGACCATTCACTTACTGTAAAGGTTATTTCAAGCCAAGAATCCGTTTATTTGAATGTATTTCCATTTTAATCAATATCCTTAGAGATGGCCTCTTTCTTAGTCACGTAAGGTGAATTGATATAATTTTAAGGACATGCATTTCTTTTCTAAATGTTCTTATATGGCAAGGACATATGTGAAATTGGATTTTCACCCCTAGTAGATATGAGTCAACAGCACCTTCTTTATGTTAGTGCCACAAGAAGATGAGTGCCAGAAGCATGACTCTCAGAAGAGGAGATGTTACTACAGCACCTGAGCACTGTGGTGACAATCCCTCATTTATAATTCCAAGAGATCTCTTAGCAGCTCTGGCAAACCTTACTTTCCTCCTAAAAGCCTGAGCCACATTCCACCAAAACCAACTGAAAGACTTCCATTAACTCCAACAGATTTTCCAATCACGGCCTTATCCAAGCTGAGTGCTTTCTTTTAATGTGTGAATAGGGTGTAATTACCTTTCATTACATCAAATGTAGCAGAAGATGGGCAAGTATTTTTTTCTGCTTGGGCTTGTGCATTTTGTAACATTTGCAAAATGCTGACTTATGCACACAGTTACTCTTGAAACACAATTACTCATGTATAAATCTGCATTTGTGTTTAAATGTCACTGGTAACAAGAACGCTTCTGGTAACAAATTTGTTTATCAAATATACATCAGAAAATGGCACATTAAATAACAAAATGTTCAATAAAAGATATGCTCAGCATTTTTACAGACAGCCTGGGCCTCGTCCAACAAACCCTGATGTAAAAAGAAAGACTATCATTAATGTCTAAGGATCCGGATTAAACCCATAATGGGGAAGTCTCAGATTTTTGCTTTCTTTACACTCTTGAGGTGCACTTTTTTACTCCAGGACCACACTCTATGCCTGTATGTACTGAGCTCGTAGACTGAAGTCAAGGGAAGGAGTCCTGTGGGTTTCAAGGGAGTCTGAAGAATCTTCCCTTCAAAAAGTGATAATACTACTGATTCTTTTTCTTATTTTCTTAAATCTGAGAGACATCTGAAATTCATTATTGTGCTTAAATTTCAGGAGGATTAATAATTTGATGACAAGGATGATGAAAGTTATGAAACAACTCTTGTGCAAAAAAGACTGAGACTCAGCCCCAGAGAAAAAAGAAAAAGTGGCATGATGACATGGCAAAGGTAAGCAGAGAAAAACTTCATTTTTCTTTCTAATACTAGAATTGAGAAGTAGCAAGTGAGGCTACCAGATGGCAGGCACAAAGTAAATAATAGCAGGGGAGGCTAAGCCAGCCTTGGAGTTGCCTATGTCTCTTCCTTGACTGCAAAGCAAACCAAAGGTCTGAGTGTGGTTGTATAAACAAAGGAGGCTCATGACATTTAAGATGCAATAAGGTATCTGGTATCTGTGTGGAACCATCCATTCATCCATCCGTCTGTACATACATACATACGTGCATGCAAGTCCTATAGAAAAGCAGGATCTCTCTGGACAGGCACTGGAGAGTGGAGGAAGACCAATTTCCAGTGATGCTGGTGTTGGGCCCAAAGCACTACACTTTGAAATTAAACATGTTATGCTGTAGTTTCTCAAGATTCTGGGTCCGGTGGAAAAAATCTCTGTGTGAATTCCCGCTTTGGACTCTTTCTTGTTTCTGGGGGGCAAATCACTGCCCTTCAGGTGCATTGGGGTATCCATGAAGCCACTCTATAATATGGGTAACAAAAAATAAGAAACAACAAGTGAGTGCAGAGAATTTGGCAGCATGCAAAATCATTGTGAAGTGATTTTTACCTCTGTTTACAGCATTGGTGAGATTGATATCAGTACACATTTGAAAAGATACTGAGAAATTGTCAAGGATGCAGTGAAGAGCCAGAAAAAAATATTAGAGAGTTTAGAGAAATGCCTTGTAAGAGACTTAAGCAGCTCATTCTGCCTAGCATACCAAAGATGTATTTTAGTATAACCTGAAAGTCAAAACTGAATGATTCAAAATGGTGAAGTCAAAAAGCAATGGCTTTGTTAGGAGGCCTAACCCTCTGTCTCGATGTGACAATGCATTTTAACACAATTACAATGATTTATTTGTAAGCTGAGACAAAGTTACATGGCCCTTTCCTACATTTGAAGAAATGTTTATAAATACATTCATATATGTGATGCTTAAAGAATAATAAATATTTAATTCTAGGTTTAGAAGAATTGCTATTATGTTATTAAGTGTTCTATTGAGTGAGAGGTTGGGGTTATTACAGAAATTCACAGGCAATTTCTGTTTCCTCCCAGAAAGATGAAAAGAAAAAAAATCTTATTTTTGTTAAGGAACATAATTAAATTATTTTTCCTAGTATCTCATAGACATAAAATGTATAGAATCTGGTTTCCAAGGCCACAGGAACTGACTGAGTTTTCTTTTCTGTCTTGTATCTCTCGTCATGAAATTCACAAGAAAAAACAATTGTAAAATTTCTTGAAAAGCTCTGTCAATATTTCTAAAAGGGATTCAAGACATTCAAGTGCTTTCCTATAAGAGTAAGGAAAACACAGATAATTGCTCTTCTCCATTACCCTCTGAGGCTTGTTTATCCACAACAGTAATGTGGCATCTCACTGCATCCCCACCATCATATATTCATTAGCCATCAACCAACTGCATCTCCACAGGTGGGAACCAGCAGAAAAAGCAATTCCTTGGTACAAATGGCTCCCTCAAAATGCGACTCCATCTCTCCTTGCTGCCCTAAATGGCAAAGGGAGCATCAAGTCACTTCACCTCCATGTATTATTTCCCATTCATATTGCAGGTTTTTACTTTCTTGTAGACAGAGAGAAATGAAGAAGTCCACTGGCACATTTAAGTGGCTGGAAGGAAGCCAAGTCAGATACACGAGCTGTATAGCCATGCTAGCACACAGTCTTTCACAAGCCATGAGCTTGTACCAGATGACAGAGTCCAGTGCCATGTGAACCGCCATCTCCCCTGCTTAGTGGATGCGTGAAATGAGTTTGTGTCTGCTTGCACCTGGATGCATAAATATATTTGCTTATTTGGAAATGCGTTGTATTTAAATGAAAGTTTCAAATAGCAGATACATGATGCAATTGCTATATAAATAGGAAGGTGGTTTATATACAAATATAGCAGTGCTATTAGAGGTGATCATTAGTTACTAATATAAGAAGTTATGTGAACATTAGCATATTGTTATTCATAGCAGAATTCATTATGCATTTGGTATGTAAGCCATAGCTTCCTTAATAAACTTAAGAGAATAAAGAGTCTCTGTTCTGTAGATTGCTATGAATGGACAATAACATTAGCGATTATTAAGGTCTGAAATTTTCTAACAATTATCCATATTTAGAAAGACTATTTGAAAATATAAAAAAAAAAAAGGACATGAGAGTATTTTGACCTATTCCAAATAGAATTTCCACTCAATAACTGATGAAATTAAATAGAAAAGAAAATGGAAAAAATAGAAAAAAGTGTTAAAACTCTAAAGATATGCTGAATGTGTCCTCCCAAAGAGCAAAAGCAATTAAGTCCCTATTACATATGCCTTAAAGGATTATATATTCATAAACTGACAACTCGGAAAGAACTATTCCATCAAGATGCCAAACCAACCAACTATGACAAAAGCTCATATTTAAATCCCCCCTTATCCAAAAAGAGATATGCCACTCCACCAGTGAAATTGTACAAGAGGAGACTACAAACCTTTCTGAATCCAGCCAACAACAAACTCTGCTCTCATCTTTTCCATGTAATGATGTCTTTCAGCTCAATAGTTTCTCATCTCACCTTTTCTCTGATTTTCCCAAAATTTTAAAGAAAGCAAGGACAAGAAGCAGGCTTGTCAAAGCCCCAAGAAAGACATACTTGCTTGTGTGATGTTGCTTTCAGGACAAGATCAAGGCCAGATTTGCCCTGAGGTTACAGCTCTGTGTGATTCATGTTATCATGCCTAAACCAGGGTTAAACTCACTGGCTTGGATGCTTCCAGGGGTACAACTGTGGCAGCACTCAATGAAATATGGATCACTAAAGCCAAGTGAGATGCTGAATTAAGCCCAGGTTAAACTGTGCACTCTTCAGGTGTGAGTAAGCTTCTTTAGAGATAACTTGGAGATACATATGTACACATGACATGTGCAGCCATAGTCATATCCCAAGCCACTGACTTCATGGATATTAGGAAACTTACCAAACACTGTTACAAAGTTTATTTGAAACTTTTTTATTTTTCTTTTTACTTTCCTGCGTGATGCAATAAATGCATTATTGTACTTCAGTTTATTTTCAGTGTTTCCAAATAGATCCCAAATGATTTAAAGTATGGCAGCTAAAAAGAAAACAAGCTTGTTTGGGTTAATGCTGACAAATAATAGAATTTAATTGTGATTTAAGATGCCTAATGTTCATTGATTTCTCCATTCAGAACAATCCTTGAATAACCTCTTTTAAATTACAGGGTTTAAGTACTTCCATTCTTTTCCCCAGGACTGCGCTTAGGTCACTTACCTTCATTAATTTCTAATGGGTTAGGTTTTTCTTTACCTACTCTCTTATAAGGCTCTTGGTCACCTATAAATTACATTGGTTACACATAATACCATGAAGTTTGCTGATCTGGGGAGCAACATGCAGTGATGGCAGATAGGAACATCTATAGGCGTTCACACAATGTCAAGCTTCCTGAAACAGATTGGCAGAGAGGATGGCCAAAGAGGCCAGAAAATCTTGTTTGTGCAGGAAAGTGAACTCAGAATGAGGTAAAACATGAAATGGAAGGTTGATGGCTATTTGTGAGTAGCTCTCTATCTTCTAAAATAATTGAATCTGTTTGGGTTTATTTCCTTTCAAAGCAAGGTTCGTTAAGCAATAAAAGATGCATGTGGGCATAGAAAGAAACCATTGCAAAGTGAAAACAATGCTAATTGCCTGTTATCTGTTGTACTTGGGGTTTTATTACTTTTTTTCCAATTAAAAATTAAATAATTTTTGAAATTTCAGTCATTCTGCATTCATTCATTCTAGCTTTCTCATGACCTATCGAAGGACCCCATCAACCTGACACAGGGACAATGATGTCTGAATTGGCTTCAGAGAAACAGGTTTGGGTCCTGCCATCTTTTGTTGCTTTAAACTCTCTTTACAAATCCTGAGGACAAGATTACTTGGCGCTCCACAGCTCTTTCCTACTGCGTTGCTAAAATGAAATGTTTCAATATTCTTGAAATGAAACATTCTGACATTATCAAAATGCAAGGAGAAGATTGAAATGATTCATTTGGATTTACTCCCATAAAAATGTCACTGAAATCAGCACATTTTCACAACATGTTTTGATTTGGGCAAGGCTGCTTTTTTTCCCCCCTATCCCTGGAAAATGATTTCATTAAAAACAAATGACCATCCGTAATTACAACTCACCAAGCCGCTGTTCCAAAAGTCAAAGCCATTAAAACTGCATTTATTCTGTGTGCACTGGGAGACAAGCTTTTCCCTTACAGGTTGCTATGAAAAACATCTTTCTCCCTTGCAGAAGAGCTGGTGTTTGGTGTCCCTGGGATTGCAAGCTAAATTCATGTCTTGCCTTTAAGTAGTGCCCACAATTTGTAAAAGAAAAAAGATTCAAGAACTTAGCAACCAAGACAGAGGCAAAAAGTGAAGGGCATATCCCAGCCCTTTGAAGAAAATCATCATTGACTTCTGAGTTTAGTTCTGGAAATGGGAAGCAGGAGTTATAAAGGCATGTCTGCATGGCACTAGAGTCTGGGTAAAGATCTGAGACAGGACCAATTGAGCCATCTTCTGAACTAGAGTCAATACAGCCATGCTGGAGCGGTCCTCTGTCCAAACTGATTAGGCTGTTGAAAAGCCTGATTGTATGACTTCTTAGTCAATGCTATTAAATTAAATGTGCCTATCCCACAGTGTTACACCGAGGCCAGCTGGCATGCAAGGGGTCACATTAGTATTGAAACCTCCAACCCTCCGTGCGGCCGCATCCTGACTGCCTCTTTTGAATGACCCCAAAAAGTGTACGGACACAGTTTGTGGGAGTGCATGCTTGCCTGAGATGAAAATGCGCTGTCAGTTTATTGGTGTAGACAGTAAAGCTCCAGCACCCAACACTGCTTAATTAGGTAATACAAATATGGCCAATTAATCTGCCTGTGTGACTGATTGAAGTGCTCATATCTCTTAATGAGTGAATGTGTCATGGGCTGTGGGACACGTGGCCTTGTCGCAGTGCCCATGACACAGAAGAGACCTGCCCAGGGCTAATCTGAGCCCTGGTCTCGTTACAGGGCTTCAGCATGAGACCTTGTTCAGAGCTGTCCTGGTTTAAGCTCAGTCAGCAGCTAAGCACTACACAGACACTTCCTCACTCCCCCTATAGCCACACAGTGGGACGGGGAGGAAAATAGGAAAAATGTTAAAACCTGGGGTTTGAGATAAGAACAGTTTAACAATTGAAATAATGTATAATATAATACTAATGCTACTACTACTAATAATAATGACAAAAGGAATAACAAAAAAGAAAAAAGATAAAAAAAACCCAAAACAACAACAACAACAAAAAACCCAAAACCAAACAAATGGTGATGCACAATACAATTGCTCACCACCTGCTGACCAATGCCCACCCCGACCAGAGCAGCAGTGGGACCCTTGGAGGTGACTCCCCCCAGTTTCTATGCTGCGCATGAAGTGCTGTGGTATAGAACACCCCTTTGGCTAGTTTGGATCAGGTGTCCTGTCTCTGCTTGCTCCTGGCTTCTTGTGCCTCTCCTCACTGGCAGAGCATGAGACTGAAAAGTCCTTGATCAGGGTAAGTGCTACTGAGTAACAACTAAAACATGGGTGTGTTAGCAGCATTGTTCTCAGACTGAAGCCAAAGCACAGCACTGCACCAGCTGCTAGGAAGAAAAATTAACTCTACCCCAGCCAAAACCAGGACAAGAGCAGGGTCAGCTCTGTTGTCCCGCTGCAGCTGCAGGGGCAGATGCTGACATACATCGCTCTCTCAGCCTGGTATGGGAGGGTTTGGTACTGCTTTTAAATAAGCTTTTCACCATAGTCACGTCTGTTATTTTGTGTTTGGCCCTTCAGAGAACATCCTTTCCCTGGCAAGCTTAGGTTGTGGCCTTGGTTGACAAACACCATCCAGATTAACCCAAATCTGGAACAAGGCCCCCAAGGAAAACAGTACCCGCTTTATCCTCCCTCCCCAGCACTGTGTGTTTCTGTCAGTACAAATCTTGTTTCTCAAAACCAAAGTAAAACTTCCTGGTTTGGAACCGTCTCTGTCTGTGAGTCAGGATGAGCAGGAGAACCACGGCTGGGGAGGAGGTTTAGGCTTCAACTGGTCTCTGTTTGGCTTATGCCTTCCTTCTCCATCCCCATATCCTTCCCAATGTGGCAGGTGCAGTCCAAGGTGAGCAGACACCAGTCACCTCCTTGATATCCAGGGACGCACACTTGTAAATCAGTAATACTGTGTCACCAAGCAAAGCTGTGAATAGGGCCCTAATTGTAGCATTTCTGTGGAAGAATAACTAAATGTGTAGCTGGGATGTCAAATAAGGAGGGGGTGATGAGCATCAGGAAGTGCCTGTAGAGAGGTAGGGAGACAAGCAGGGCTGGGTGGGTGAAAGGGAAAAAGCTGGGGAAGCACCTGATAAAAGGAACATTTTCGTGGCATTAAGGAAAATTCTGTAAGAGATTAAAACATGCAAAAGATTAGAGTAAAGGGCTCCAGACACTCAGCAATGCTCCAGCTCAATGTCTGGAGTCTTTGACAGAAGATGTGATTCATCAGCCCCCATACACACCTTTTTTTATGTTAAATATGTGTGCTCATTTCAAGAAATGTGAGATTTCCAGGCAAAGCCAGAGCACAGCACAGCCACTCAGCCCAGAACAGGCTGGTGTGGTATGCAGCCACTGTGCCAGGCAGGGAAAGAGGGAGATCTTCCCTCTCCTTCCCCTCCTCTCCACTGTTTCACTTGGGAAAGCTTTGCGTTCACTCTGCTGGGGATTGGGTGACTCATCTCTTGCACACATATGGGAAAGAATTATGAATATATATATATATATACGCTGCTGGAACAGCCAAGCTCTGAGGAGACAAAGGTTTGATGGACAGATCAGAATGCATGGGCATCCATGAGGCCTTTGAATACCTATGCAGAGGGTGCTGAGGCAGTTGTCCTCTGCTCTCCACAGTTTGGTTCTACAGAGAAATTGTTTCAAAGCTCATACCCATGGGGAAAAAAAAGTCACACAAAAACCTGCTATGAAAGATGAGTGGGATCTGATGTAGTTAACACCTGCCTGAATCTTCAGCAGTGTCATACATCAGCTTCAGTAGGAGGGAAATGGTCACGTCCATGAAAACAGATAGTTCCAAAACCTAAGGACATCAGATATGTAGCCTGTATTAAACTATTTCTGTTTAATGATGCAGTAGTCAAACACCAATACTGATGTGATCCCTGAACCACAGTCTTCAGATCCTCAGCCGACCACTCAAAGTGCCACAACCCCTTACAAAAAGGCAGCTTCTCATAATTGTAATCCGAAACACATGACCAGTTATTATTAAATGAAATAAATAAAATATGCAAACAAGCCTTCTTGTACTTAAATGGTCAAATAAATGTACTTAAATACTCAGCTGCTTTCCTACTGACTTATTCATGCTTGTATGCATAACTTAATGAAAAAACCCATCAAAAATAACTGAAGCTGCTCTGGACCTTCTATCTTCTTGAAACTCATACAGCGAAATTTAGGGATCTTTGTCTTGGAATTGATGTCTGAGTTGCCACTGAGCACTATCACCTCTGCTGGTGCGAACAGCCTGAATTACTGCTCTGGATATGAACTGGACTAGATGACCTCATAGGTCTTTTCCAGCTGTGCTTTCTGAAAGTCTATTAAAGGCTGCTGTCAATACCCCACCTCTGTGTACGCTGCCAAGAGGGAAGGAGGCATTTGAGTTTGCAGTCAAGGCACAAAACTGGGATATGTAAAATTAAATCCGTATCCTCCTCCTATCCCAGCTGATATGGATGTGGATACAGATCAGCAAGAGAAAAAGTAATATTCTTTAAAATGCTCACGTTAACTTGGTGACTTAGACCTGTTCTCCAAAGAATATGAAATGTTGAGGAGAGAGGTTCACATCATGGGACTGATCACCAGATTATTATTTGGGACACAAATTATTTCTCTCACTAAGAAAAAAAGATAAATTAGAAAAGATAATTAGTTTGAGCATCTGTATCGCAAAGTCACAATATATTCACTGTGTCCAAATTGTGCTGAGTGTGGGTGGCATTTTGAAAGCTATGGATGCAAGCCAGTCCTCACTAATTGCCTCCTCTTAGGATGGGGCACAATGTCAATACTGACGTCTTATAAAACTTAGAGGATTAAATTCCCAAAATACTTACAAGTCGGTCCAATACAAGCAGCTATGTACTTGCTGCAACAAATACGCTTCATGTTCCTGGGCCTGACTTTCTCTCTCATACGTTTATGGATAAATTTGAAGACAAGAAAGTTGTGAATGCCCCATCCCTGGCACTGTTAAAGGCCAGGTTGGATGAGGCCTTGAGCAGCCTGGTCTAGTGGAAGGTGTCACTGCCGTAGGTGTCACTGCCTGTGGCAGGTGACTGGAACTAGATGGTCTTTAGGTCCTTTCCAACACAAACCATTCTCTGATTCTATGATTCTGTGATTAGTGACCAGGGCAACCAGGATGTCCAGGTCCCAGAGTGGGCCATTCTATAGACAAAGCCAATCCCAGGCAGACACCAAAGCAGGACACTACTTTTGCTGCAGAAGCTGAAGGCCGTTCTGTTTGAATGATGGGATTGTGTAGGTCCTGAAGTTCAGCAGGCTGGGACACCCAAGTGTCTCAGAATGGGACCTGTCGATGGGTGAAAAATAGAAATTTGGGAAAAAAAGGACTCCTGCTTTTGGGTGTCAAATACAGACAGGTTTAAGCAGAGTTCAACTGCCTTTAGATCACAGCAGGGGTTTGGTGGGATGTCCACCTTCCCTAGCCAGGGGGTTGGAGGAGTGCTCTCATTTAGACATTTTGGGTACAACTCAGCTAGATTGATAGAACTGCATACCACTCACAGACACGCTGTAAACATCTGAGTTCAGGTGCAG
Source organism: Psittacula echo (assembly GCF_963264785.1). Taxonomy (NCBI): domain Eukaryota; kingdom Metazoa; phylum Chordata; class Aves; order Psittaciformes; family Psittacidae; genus Psittacula; species Psittacula echo. The sequence goes on along the minus strand of NC_137742.1, from coordinate 6,831,521 downwards.
ACACAGACATCTAAATTCTCATTCAGGATGTATCCCATCCTCAGGGACCTCAAAGGGAACCTGCTGGTGGAGAAAGGACGGAGTTCTGGATTTGGCCCTCATGATGCTTAAATTTCCCACATATTGTACTTCATATTCTATTTAGAATCAGATCATACATTACATTTGGAAATTGGGCAGGTGTTCCTTCACGCCTTATTTACACCTGATGATTTACCTTTAGAGACTTTCATCACGGCAGTGGCAAATATGCGCCTATATTTCTGAGGACAGTCACAGTCAGTGCTCAACAAGAGTTAAATATTGCCATGTATTATTTTTAGCCTCAAGAAATCTACAGGAAAGATAACAAAATATAGGACAACGGGTTGCAAAAATAAACACTTAAAAAGGACCTAAATGAAACTGAAAAACAACCCCATGCATATGATTACCATTTCAAATAGGGAAAGCCTGACCCATTGGATACCCCTGAGAATGCTCTCCCACGGAAAGGTATTCATATATATCATCATTTGTAAGATCCAGAACAACACTGGGGTCATTTTGTTTAAAATATACTGTGAACTCAGCAGGATACATCTGCTTTATATTAGTCTTGTGGAAATACTGTAAAGGGCTTTCGGGGGCTTTGGTTTTTTGCCTTTTTTTTTTTTTACATAGTGGATAATTGAGATGAAACTAAACTTCTATGAAAAAGAAAACAACTCATGGTAGAAATATCTTACTATCCTAAGATATCAAAAAGGAAACAGAAGTCTGAAAATTAAATATGTACTTTTGAGGAACTCTTTATTAAAGTGTGTAATGATATTTCAATATTCCCTTTAGCATTATATTACAGCACTGGTTTTTTGTTTCAATTCTAGCCAGATGAAAAATTGTATTTTAATATTTAATACAACTGTAGCTCGGACTTCAGATCAACTGATCACTTTTTGGGATTGAGTCAACTCTGTTCACCTTGTACTGTCATTAAGGCACGTGCAAAGCCAGCAGCTGGTTTAAACTATCAGATTTGGTAGCATCTTTGCTGCAATTTGTCATTCTCCTTGCACAGATGCAAATGAGAGAGGAAGGGAGAATCAGGCCCTCAGTGCTGACAAAGGGCTCTTATCTTCTCAATGTTTTGCTAGCTGATCATACTGTTTCCTTGTACTTTCATTTAAGGGTCATCAAGATAAAAGTGTTTATTTGAATTCTTTGTTCTCTTTCTTGCTCCCAAGCCCCGTTATGCATAATGCTCCTGCTAAGGATGTACTGTGGTCTCATAACTATGTCTCTGCATGTCTTCGTGGTCTGCTGTGCTTTTATGGTTTTGCTTAATTGTTTAAAGAAATCACGATAGGTCTTAATATAGAAAACACAGTGAGGATGAGGGAGATCTTACACACCATTCTCTCACAAATTCCCCTTCAAAATGTAATTCTGGGGGATGCCACCCTCTTATATTCACTGTCCTTGGGTCCTCAGCCCCAGCTCTGCCTTCAGACAGAGCCAAGAAGAAAGGATTCACCTGAATAGGGTCTTAACATTGGTTCTCATGCAATGGGAGATCAGGAGCTGCTACAGTCATCTGTTTGTTTACTTTCTTTCTCAACTTAAATAAAACAAGGTGGAGGGGGGGGGAATGTTCTAAAGAGATAGTTCCTGCTTATGGGAGAAATTCACAGGGAATAAAAATAAAAATCTATTTACCTTCAACAACTTGCAATGAATTATGAATACAGAGGTGTCACCAATTCGCATAGAGCACGTACATGCAGCTCATTCTCTCTTAATCCTTCTGCTTGAGCTTTTTATTATTTCTTATTATTATAAATGCAAGTGCAGAAGGCAATTTCAGCACCTGAAATATTTAGAGAGGAGGCTGATTATATTATTATGGAGAAAACTGTTTTTTATCAATTGATTTGGCAAATTCAGGCTTAGACAGTATCCAGTTCCACGATCTCCCATCTTGATTACTGTGACATCCCGCTCACCTTACTTTGATTCATATTTCCGTGATATCAACCATTCACAAACAGCAAAGCACAAAAATGATTGTCCATTAGTTTACTGGTGACATTTCAGTTTCTAATCTTGCCTTTTTTATTCCTTGTCTACTACAGCTTTTCTAAGGGCACAGTTTCAGCTTCTTAAACCTGCTTCAGTTTACAGTGAGGACAGCTTTGGTGCTGAGGAAAAGCTGGGTTTGATGGTATGAAAGGCAAAATATCATTCGTCTTCTGAGGGTAGAGATTATTTCAAGGGTTTTTCAAGTTAAGGAGGTAGGGAAAAAGGTATTACTGAGGTCCAAGGGCTTGTCTGTAGAGGAATGGTAAGGTTGTACCTTTGTGCAGTTTGAGAGGTGACTGCACAGTGCAGTGTGTAGAGACCTCTCTGATTACCCAAGACTCACTGGATTCATAACCTGAACCTTGGCTACACGTTGTTGCCTTTGAATGCAGTGAATAGCACACACCCTGTAGCACAGAGGTACAGAAAAGAGCAAAGAAAATAATAATAAAAAAAGGGCTAAGAACAAATGAGGAAAAAAATGGGAGCAGAAGAAATGCAGACGGGGAGAGGTCTGAGAGGAAGGGGGGCTGCATCTGGGCAAAGGTGAAGGCAGAGGCAGTGGGACCCATCACATGGCTGTAACTGTGGACTCGAATGAGGCCAAAAGGAGGGTTGAGGGTGTGAAAAAAGAGCATCTCGCAAAAGCCTGCGAGATGCCAATCTGTAAGCAGGGGAATTAGGTGCAAGGAGCCATGGAAAGGTATCCATTGATCTACAATGATAGTCATCCACATCAGTAAAGTGAAAGCAGAGGAGGAGAAAGTAGAGGAAGGAAGCAATATGGATCAAGAAAATTGAGACCAGAAAAATCATTTTTTGGTTTAGCTCAGGACAGGAGGTCACTAATGGCCTTGCCCAGGTAGCTTTCAGGAGAGGGGAAGAGTTGAGAGCAAGCAGAAAGCAGAGCAAACTGGAAAGCAGGAGGAGCAGAATTTAAGGCGAAATGAGGCATGCTCTGGCATTTTGGAGACCAGGGAGGGAACGGAGGGAGACTGTAGAGTTTGAGAGGCCACTGCAATGCACAGGGCATTAGAGGACTTCTCTGTCACAGAGCCACCTCAGGGCATCACTTGCTCGAAAGACCTTTCTGTTCCTTTGTTTCTTTTCTCATCCACAAGCATCCCCACCCCCCCAGGAAAAAAAAGAGAAAAAAAGACCCAAACAAACAAAAAAAGGAGAAATTATGATTATCAAAGCAGGAAAACAGTCAATGGCATCAAGCAGAGCAAAGCGCTGTCACAGCCCACTGTTCTGTCCCATAACAAGCAAATGGCCAGATGTCAAAAGGGTTAGGGCATTCCCTGCCTACACACAGAGGCTCCCAAGGGGGAAAAACATTTTATCCTCATTTATAGTATGGTAGGTGAGAGGGATGGCAGAGGGGGAGAAGGGAAGGTGGTGGAAGATAACTGAGGAGTAAATTGATTTACATTTAAATGTTATGTTTTTATTACTTTTTTTTCCTTTCACTCAGTGTGAAATCTCATCTTTTAAACTAGACAAACCAGAGTAAACTATTTTTTTTTTCTTATAGCATGAAAAAGAAAAATGATTGACACTCCAAGGTAATACTTTTTAAATTCCTCCAATTAAACAAAGCGAATTTAATTTTAAGTTTAATTAAAAGGAAATTTAATTAGAAAGAAGATTAAATTTTAATTAAATTTCTCCAAAATCCTTATCCTTGCCTTTACTGCTAATATTTCTTTCGGAACCAAATCCCTTTTTAATATTCTTAAATTCTATTCTAGTAAACTTCCCCTTTATATTAAAATTATATCTGCCTGGATGTACTCACTACCAGCAAAAAAATCATTACCCCTTTTAAAATACTTGAAGAGTACACCTGAGACACCGAATAACTCAAGAGCGACCAGTGGAACGTTTGGATATGCTCTGAGTGCGACATTGCTAAATTAACCCGCCTGATGCTGAATGCTCTGCAGGCAGGCAGGAGAGCATCTTTGTGTTGCAAGACATTCCTTCCCTGCGTGCAGCTAACTGCTGCATCCATGATGCTCGTACGGGCTGTACTGCTCAGCATCCCCAATGCTCAGCTTGTGCATCTGTTTTTCTTTTCTTCTGCACAGGGTTTTGGGGTGGTTTTTGGTTGTTTGGGGTTTTGTTTTATTTTATTTTTATGTCTTTAGATTTATGGAGAGGTTTGTGATGACCCCAAGATAGACCGGGTCAAATCTGTCTTTTGCTTACCCTGTATTCCTCCAACATTAACTCCATAACTCCACAAAACTGGTAACTAGAAGTCTCTTGCTGTAAGGTACTGTGATGCTTGTGTAAGGCTTTGTAAAGCTCTGCTTGGTGGGTCCTGCAGCTGGAGACAGTTGGAGCACGTATGCAACCACTCGATCACTGGAATGTCCTGGGGTGCATCTCCTGTGCACAAAGCAATGCCAGGTCAGTGACAAGGAGCTGACACCAACCCAGCAAACACAGCATCAGAGGCAGCCATAGCAGGACAGTGCTTGTGCTAATGAACCACACGCTTGCCCTTTCAATTCTGTTATTTTTCCAGCAAAGGAAATCATGTCTCATAGCAATAACCAGCTGAAAAGAGTTTGCAGTGCTGGGAAGTGGACAAGCAGGATGGAACTTTGTGGGACTTTTCCAGGGTTCAGGGCATCCCTGGCAGTCATCTCCTGGCACCTCATGTCCTGACACTGAAGTGAAACATGCTGTCACAGCCTCTGTCCACCACCATGACCCTGCAGCCCACCATGGTCTGGTGAGTCCAGCATGGGGTCACAGGGCAGCAAAGATGTGCTGCAGCCTGCAGTTTGAGCTGGAGCCTTGCACCAGGGACAGGAGAAGGATGCCAGCCAGCACTGGCCTTTGAGCTGCAGTCAGGGTCTCTCTTGCCATACTTGTAATAAGCTACTATATGACCCGTCACCCCACATTCAGAGCAACGCATGTTTATTTTAAAGCGTTGTCATGGTGACCACCAGTCTTGCCAATGGATACTGGCTTGTAAAGCATCATTATTTATGTAGTTACTCGTATACTTAAAGCCTCATCTGCCAAAATCATATATTGCTGGACTGACAGCCATCTATCTGCTCTTTAGAAGTATCCAGGACCAGACAGACCAGACACACCTCTCTCACGCCATTTGCAAAAATCTGGCCACAGATGATGTTTTGTATACACACCTGTCAACTAGAAAAGTCACGCACCCACCCTGAGATAAACCTTCAAATATTTGTGCCTGTGAAACTCAATTTTTGGAGTTTTTTTTTGCAGACAGCAAGCTCCACAGGGTGCCGAATGGTGCTGCAGAGTATTCACTCCACTTCTAAAGGACCAGTCACAGGAAACACTTTGCAGGATTCATAAAGCTCCATTTACTTTGCAAGGGAATCCAAATAAGACTCAACTTCCCTGCTGAAATTACAGCAGATGCCATGTATGCAAGGTCAGTCCCAACAGCCTCACCACTAACAGACCTATCATAGTACTTACGTACTCTGCATCTTGAGAAATTCTCTAACAACTACCTGCTTACTCTGACCACTCCTCCCCTATTTGCTCACATTTCTGAGGTCACTCAGGCTGTTCCCGAACTGCAATCTTGGGGTATTTTGTGGATTTTTTGTTTGTTTATTGGTTTGGGTGATTTTTAAATAATCTTTCTATGTTCCCTCACCCTAAAGTCATCTATTTTGTCTCTGTCAGCACCACACTCACCTTCTGATCTTCATGGTCTCCATGCCTCTCTCCCGCCACTGCGAAAGTCAGCAGGAGCTGACCTTTCTCCTCACCAGCTGTCAGACCTGGCTGGGATTCCTGAACAATGGAATAGTGCCTTGTGAGGCTGGCCTTTTTTCTTTTTCCCCTCATCTCTTTCAAAAATAAACATGGACTAAGTGACGAAATTCCTACACTAGGAGTCTGTGCTACAGCCAGTGATCTGAGAACACGCAGAGTAAGGATTGATTAAAATACAGCAAGCTAATGGTATTATGAATCTTATTTCTTTCACAGAAGTAGTCCTAAAAGTATTCTAGAAGAGGCCTGAGAACATGGTGATAATCTTTTATTTATAGGGATGAAGTTGTTAACACGATGAGATTTATATTCTTGCTATTGTATACCACTGTTCATTTCCAAAATCTCTCTTTTGGGTGGTAGGTAGTTTTATTACTAGCTTCCCTTATAATAGGATCAGCACAGATGAGGTCTAACAGGCAACACTAAGATTTAAATTGGAATTGAAATAAGGGATAGGAAATAACAATATCCCTTTAAAAATATAGATACATATGAGAAACTGAGGCACAGAGAACTCAGCCATGGGTGCCAACTACCTGGAAGTGCTCTTTGCAGTGCTCTAATTTGAAGAATTCCACAAATTTCAAATCTGTTGCAAGGCAAAGACTTTAATCCTGATTTCCAGAATTCTAGACTGCTACTTCAAGAAAAAAAAAACACCACCACAACTCATTATTTTATATAGAAAACAAAATTAAGAGAGAACGCAAGACATAACATTTCGATTACTGGTGGAAATGCTTCGATAAATGTGACATCATCAAGATGATGAAATATACCACCACCTAAATACCTTGACGAAAATCATTACACTATGTAGGTATGTCTTTTAACTAGTAGACAATTTGGATTCATCTTTTGTATGAGGACTCAGTCTATTCAGATGACTCCTGTGAGAGAAAAATTGCCCTGGCAGGGCAGTTATAAACCATCCACTTCTGTCAGTATTATGTGCTGTTTCAATGTGCAGAAGACATGGCATTGTCATGTCCAGTCCACTCAAAAGCACAGCAGAGAGAGATCGTGGACGCTTATGTTCTTCACTGTATTAGAAGATGATCCTTCTGAGGACAAGGTCTGGGCCACATTCTTAACCAATGGGTGTTGTGACACTGAGCTGGAAACTCTTCAGCAGGTTATGTTATGGTAAGTTATGTGTCTTGTAATGTCATTCTATTTGAGAAGGTAAGACTCTAAAATAATAATCACAACAATGCAAATGAAATGGAAAGAAAAAAAAACCCAAGAGCTTTGAATCCATTTCTGTGGATTTACACCTTTCCAGGTGATATGTCCTACCTGTAGACCTGAATTTGTCTGCAGAAGAGAGGGGATACAGGCAGTGCTGGACCACATAAAGCCAATGTTTGGTGTGATCCAGTATGCCGTCTGGCAAGAACCAAGGAGGCATCAGAAGAGGGTCCAAGAAATTTCTCACACAAGGGAACTTTATTCCTTTCCCACAGCAGGTTGAGGTCTTAAGCCTGGAAGTATAAGGATTTATCTCCTTTCTCTTTCTCATGTTGAAAGAAAATGGTTCTTTACCGCTAAGTGTATTCTGCAGACTATCGGGAGATTAAGGAGCTTTCATCATGTAGACACAAAAATAGAGAGAGTTTTATGGGGTGTGTTTCATTCCCGTTGGGTGCCCACCAGCCATGACTACTGCCCTTTGGGCCACACAATCAACCTCCTCACTCATGAAGATAAATGTCGTATCAGCCCTGCAGTAAGCCATCATCTATTCTTGAGAAACAAAGAAAGTATATAGCATGACCTTCCTTGAAATATTGGATCTATTTACACAAGTTTGCGTGGACCACATTACTTATGAGTCACCAAGGGGAAACTGAGCTCCTTGTAGATAAAGCGATCAGTGCAAACCACTGTAAATAAATCTGAAATTTCTATGAAGGTCGCACTATGTCTGATTTATACTTCAGCACCCTATGAAATAATGTTGACCAGGTAAGTGGTTTTCAATTATTTTTTTTCTTTTATATTCACATAAGAAAAAAAAAAAAGAACAAAACAAACCAACAACTTTTTTTGTAGTTTAAGGGACTACTTTATTTTAAAGTGCATCTGGTTAGAGATGACACATGCCCAGGAAGTAAATTATTACTGTCTGGCAAAGGGCTAAATGTTCCTAAACCTGATTCTGCCACTCTAACTAACCAGGATGACTTGCATGATCATAGATGGCAGAATCAAGCCCAGCAACAGCAACTGATGATCCTTAAAAAGTTTGAAGCTCTGTTTTGCTAATTAATCTGTACCTTTGTTTTCATTAATAGCCCCAGTATAGGTCAAGCCTCAGTGAAACCTTTGTATCATGAAGTAGGAGGTGACATAGGCATAGGCATTTGGTCTTGGAAGATAAGTAATGCTTCACTGACCAAGTTACAGGAGTAGAAGTCAGGAATCTTGTTTCTGTCATTAATTTGGTTTGTAGCCAATTTCACTTCACCTATCTGCTTCCATCTGATCTGTCTGTTAAAGCAAATGAGCCCCTGATACTGGAGGAGACTTCTCCATTCAATTATGAGTAATCACCATTAGAATTCTGTTTTATGTTCAGGGAAGTCTTTTGGTTGAATGCGTATCTAGTTGCTTCAGTTTGCAAAATCAGACCAGAAATCTATGAGCAGATTCTCTTAAGAAATATTGACAGGACTTCTACTTGCTGTCCAAAATGTCATTGGAAGGTAAAAATGGTATCCAGTAAGTGAACTTGATCACCTCACATGTCATTCAGAGACCAAAACCTGATGTTTTTGTGTTCTAAATGGACAAAATAAAACCAGTTTTGGAGACCCTAAGAAGCTGAGTGCAGGAAAAACAATCTTTTGAGAATTACAGCCAGAATGCTTAAGCTTGCCTGAACTGTCACTCTTTCTCACAGAAGAGAGTTTTACTTAACATCATAGCAAGTTGAGATTCAGGAAGACTGAGAGGGACTTTAGAGACACAAAACAGCCTAGGTGATGACAGCAGATGAAATTCAGACCTGGCAAAGAGAGTGATGGTCACTGGCACAAGAGCACAGTTTGAGCTACTTCATGAGTCTTCCCCCATCTCATCTGTCAAATTACCTGTAAACAAGGCCATCCCTGAGTAAGCAGCAAGTAAGTACGGCTGCAGATTACTAGTGGTCCAGAAAATTACCAAAATCATGGTGTTTTATTCCTCAATCTCTGAAAACATGGTCTAGCTGCTGCAAAAGCAAGAGTAGTATGGGTCAGCAGTTAACACTCTAAGGAGCTAGTCCCTCTCAGCAGAGCTAATTATTGAAGTCTTCTACCACATCCGCTATAAATGTCCTCCGCCATCACCTAAATCAGCAGATGCTCAGCTATTTCTCCTGTCCCTGCCCATGCACTGGGCTGGTCCTGGTTCCTATCTGTGCTGCCTGCAGCAGTGAAACTCAGATCATTTCCCACCACAACACTCAGGAAATAGATGTGGCTACCTACACATGCAAGTATGCATAATTAAATAGATAAGAGAAAAGCAGACTTGTTTTAATGTTTAAGGCAATCCTGTGCCATCACTTGAAACATTAAATTTGGTTCTGCTCACATTATGTTCATAAAGGTGAAAATAAAGTGATGGGATGGGTTAGTTAGTGTTGACTTTCCACTGCCCTGCTGTTCTGTTGCTGCTGTCATTTACTTGTGCATTCACAGTGGGTGTAAACAATTTGATCATATGCATTTTGCACCTCCTTCTCACTGTGTGGGGCAACACTGAATCATCCCAGCTGATTTGTATAGCTAAAAGTATACACCTAAGAAAGGCTGACAACAGTTAATCTTGGGCTTGGTGGCAGCCAATCCACCTGTTATAAAGCATCTTGTTCATAAAAAAGCTTAACAGCTTAATGAAAACTAATTTTTGTCAAAAGAAGATTGAGGTTCTTTCCATTTCTATTTTTCCTTCTGTTTTCAAACAAAAACCAGCCCATTCCTTTGGATGCTGCAGGAAAATGTGCCTTCTTTAAAATTGCCTGGAAAATGAGCACAGCACTCAGTCTTCAGCCCAGTTTTACAATTTCTTAATAAAACGGGGTGAGTTAGAAGCTGATCTGAGGCACAGACTCACGGGGAGTCTCGTGAGAATAATTATTTTCTTTAAACCAGTTTGAGGTTTAAAAACCAGATTGGTTAATTTAAGCCAGGCTGGGACCAGCTTTTTGTGAGCCTCAGCAGTTCTGCCACACCTCCGGACCTTTTATCAAATCCATGCCTCGGCAAATTTAAACGCTAGTTTAACTGCAGTTGTTAGTTAAATGACAGTTAATTACATTCTTGTAGCTTAGATTAATCGGTGTAGCATATGAGTACCTTACACATTGGACAGGATGTATCTGAAATGCCTCTGGAAAAGCTGAGTCAGAGCAGTAGGTTTTCTCTTCAATGTGAAGCCACCTTTCTGTTCTGACAAAGGGCAAATCTGAGCACCCATCGGCTCTCCAGTACCATCCTCAATCATGGATGTGGCTCAGCTGGGCTGCTCATTGCCTTCGACAGGGAAGGACCACAAACTGTCTCATGACACATAGGAGTGGAGGCCAAAACGTCACTCGAACAGCATCACATTAAACAGGCAAGGGTTTTTTACACCACAGGTGGGTGGTTTTACCACTATTACTAACACTGTCAGGATTGTGCCAGTTCTTCCTTCATGTACCAGACAGGAAGGAACCCCACATTGCCCTAGACCCTGTGTAAACTCCAATCCACATTCCAGAAACCTGCAACTTCAGAAAGCTTACAGTTGAATTACATCAAGTGATTGCTATTTAATTTAAAATGACTGCAACAGCTTTAGAGTAATGGCACTGGAAAACCATCTATGCAAAGTATTAATTCATATTTTAGTATATTTCATCTGGCAGTTTGTTTTGCTCCCTCCTCTTCACCTGGATTTATCACTAGTCTGGAGACCCTCAGAGACCATTTGAGGCACAGAGCAGTTTTGGCAAGGGCTAAATCCTAGCAGAAGACTCTCTGAAACTCACTGTGAAGCTCTCTGTTCTGTTGCTCCATAGACTACGCTTCACCATCTGCCTTGTGGATTGCATTTTTGTTGTGGCATTCCACAAGTTTTAAAAATACGGTTATTACGACCCATAAACCAGCTTTCACAGAGATTATTAATTAAGTCCAAAATATTGTACCGATGTACTCGGTGAAATATGGCTCAAATGTCACAGCACTGCTGCCATTATAACCCATCTGCATAATATTACATTGGAGCACTTGAAAGCCACAAGTTTTTTGCTCATCAGAGGCGGGGGGAGGTTAGCTTTGGGGTTTTTTTCTCTTGTAGCAGTCCAAGAAGTAAAACCTGGAACCTTAAAGTCAGGTGGATGAGATAAATTGAAACGGATCTTATTGCTCCCAAACACTCTCCTGGAAACAATGGCATCTTGACATTTTATCAGTCACTCATGCGGTCATTCTCAGCGGTATCAGCCAGAGCTTGAAGGATAGAGCCGTAAAGAAAGGATTGTCAGCCATAAACATTCCTCAAAACCATGAAAGCCACAAATGAAAGCTTAAGTAATGGAGGACAGAATACCCTTGATATTTCAACAATTACCTGCAACAACAGGCTTTGTTCAGAGCCCTGGCCATTTTTTCAAAAGCCTTTAGTTGTCATGGCCAGAATAGAATGGGGGGGAAAGGGGGAGATGGAAAAGGGGGGAAAAAGATAAAAAGGGAAGGATTAGAACCTCTGATGTGTGAAGATAAACTTGAGTGGTTGCATGTATGAGGAAGTTTATGGAAATTTTTCTTTTTTTAAATCAAGATTTATTGCTGGATATTAGAATTATTAGGCTTGTAGTGAGATACTTTTTTTCTCCTTTTTTCTCCAAGAGATCATTAGAAAGACATTCATGCTGCTGAGCTGTTACCTCTGTGGCCATTTCTGATGTCAAATTATGGAGGAAAAAAATGATACTTGCAAGCACATGGCAATTGAGGGAGCTTCAGTAACAGACTGAAGCTAGCAAGTGGGAAAGAAAAAGTGAATTCAACTTCATTATGCTTGGGAAAAATATCATATTTTTGTCAAGAGAAAAAAAAAGAAAAAAAAGAAAATCTAGTTTTAAATACTCTTTGTGCCATTATTTTAGCAATTTAAAGCTCATAGAAACTAAGTTAAATGTAGTGCTTGGTATCCAATTCCACCCAAACTCTGGAGGCAGCAAACATGAAAGGTTAAATGCTCTAGAAATTGCATTTGTACTGTTTCTCAACTTAAGAGATTAATAGTTACTCACAGTAATGGATAAATATTAGCAAAGGACCATTAGCAGAGAAAAGCACATCAGTGAACCAGAGCTCCTCAGCTTATCAGATCAATTTTAAACAGGTTTATCTTGGACTTTTCTAGCACCTTAATGAGGAGCAAATTGGTTTTTTACCCCTTTTTGTTTCCTGAGCCTTTGTTGACTTTTAGATGTTACCTACATAAAACCATTAATAAAAATGGGTCAGTGGCATAAGAGTGTTAATTCCCTCTCCCCTGCAGGTTCCTGAATACAGTCATTTTATAAAAGTTCCCTTTTATTACTCTGCTCGTGGTCACCTAACGTTTAAGAACAAATGAGTTACTGTTGTTTAGTGATTCCCACTAAGGGAGAGGAGACCAAGTAATGAATGGAAACAAGGCCAGAAGCAGGAGGCCAGCTTTTTTTCTTCCTTTTATATGTATGTGTAGACAACAGAGTGAACAGCTAAGTTAGAGATTGTGCGCTGCCATGAGTGAGCCTGTGGACACAGAGAAAAGAATCACACCCTGTGTGTGCAAGCAAATATTGAACTCAAGCAGTTGAATAGGAAAGCTCCATTTTACCTTTTAAACCTCCAGAAGACAAAAAAAAAAAAAAAAAAAAAAAAAAAATAGAGAGGGAGAATGATATTTGAAATACAGTCCTTGTTAATGCAAAAAAACACGCTCATTGTACTTTAGGAATGGTAGAGAAGCCACCAAAGCAAGGGCACCCTTTCTTAACTGAATGCGTAGAAATCTGAGTCCATTTGAAATGTCCCGAGATGCCCCTGGCTCTCACTGCTACCTCAGAAAACTACAGGTCCTCATCAATACTGGACCATTTGTGACACTGATGTGGATCTCTTAAACACCCAAAATTGTCCCAGATGATTCAAAGCACACAGGGAAAAGAAACCAGAATGAGCTTGGGAAACTAAACCTTTCAAGACATACAGACACCTACCTCTGGGCCAGGCATCTCATTAACTGTAGGCTTCTGTAGGCTTCAAATGACACTTGGCACCTAAATGGAGCTCACTATAAGACCCATTTCCCTGGGGTATCTGTGCCTGGAGTTCATAACATTGCTCTGCAAGCCTGGGGCTGGGTTTGGCTCCTGACCAGCTGAGTAAATCATGACAATCCAGTACCCACCTTTGCTTTCATTTGGCATTGTATTAGTTTGGTATGTTTAAAATGCTGCCTGTAAGACTAAATTGGTCTATGCCACTGTTAACAGAGCCTCGCTCGGTCTTCTTTGGACACTACCAAATGCTGAGGTAACAAAGCAGGTTTTCGGCCTTCGAATGTTGAGATGCAAGTGATCATTTTACTGTTTATGTACTATGTTTATTATAGCTGCTGGAAACAGCATATATATATCAGTTTATGCCCTGAGGTGTCTGTGACATGGAAAACAGTCATGGAATATGCTGCCACCTCCATCAGCATTTGTATGTCTGTTAAATGAGGTACATCACACAATCCCCTTCCATGCATGGACCTCACAGTCCAGGGACATCTGCTCATTCTCTTCCCTTGATCCACCAGCCCCATAAACCTAGTAGGTTCCTACAAACCTTCATACGAAGCAGAACTTTTTACCAAAAATTCCTAACAGGCTTTGAAATCAGTAGTTGGTTTTATACATGATTTGGATGCACAAGGTCTAACAGGATAATGTAGGAATCTCTTTTTATACCGATTGCTGTTGCCAAGCCAATTGCAGTTGCCAAGCCAAGTTGCAGCTGCCCCTATACTTTTTTCTTATAATTGGAATTGTCTGAGTTCTGCAAATAATGATGCTGGCAAGTTTAGAAAACTTCTTTTGGATTCATATATTCATCCCATTTTCATGACAAAACAAGTGCTTTTTGTGCAAATACATGCTTTTACAGAGGGAAGAACACAGAATCACGAGGTTAAATGTTGCAGTGTAGGTCTGGGCAAGTTGAAATACAGCATAACATTTCTACTTCTTCCAATGAAATATGCATTTCATCACCTGTGAAGACTTGTTTCTTGCTAGTCTTTGTCAGCAGGAGCCATCAACATAATAGTGTTTTGCTGACCTGTGAAAGAGCTTCTGGTAACCACTACTCAAGAGCTCCATTAAGACAGAATCATTTAAGCTGATTTCATAACAATGTGAAACTTTTGTAAAATGAGGTTAGGAGGTTGATGCATTTTATATAACCAAATGCAACCATTTTGGGCCTGAACTTGTGAGCTGCTGAATAGTCTCTACTTCCATTAACATTATAGATATGCTCAGCAGTTTATGAGAACATATCAGTGAAATCTAAAAACTTAAGATAAAGTTTTAGTTGGAGTGATAACAGTGAAAGTGCATAGAAATTTGAAAACATTTCCAAAACAGAAGAAACAAAACTTATGGCATCTTGGTGAGGTGCTGGCACAGGGTGCCCAGAGAAGCTGTGGCTGCCCCATCTCTGGCAGTGTTCAAGGCCAGGTTGGAAACAGGGGCTTGGAGCAAGCTGCTGTAGTGGAAGTTGCCTGTGGCAGGGGCTTGGAAGCATTTAAAGTCCTTTTCAACCCAGACCAATCTGTGATTCTATGTTTATTTCTTACTGATGACAGTTTTACTTAAATATTGCCTTGTCTTGCCTTGCCTTGCCTTGTCTTTCTTCCTCCTCTTTAGTCTGGAATAGCTCTTAGAGAATCTCGTAAAGTTAATCTGATTCATGACTTAACACATTTTTGACACTGTTCCTCAACAATCACCAAATACATTATGTGCTAATAATTAGTTGGACAGCTGCAGTTTTTATTGAGTACAACGTAACACAGCCAGCCCATTAAACATGAGAGCCAGTATCCAAATTAGGTGCATCAGATCAGAAGACTAGCCTGGAAAGAATCCAGTCCAGTTCCCTATTTTCTCAGGAAAGCTTATGATTTAGTCCCACATAAAAACGTACTGAACATTGTTTAAAGCCTTGTGGAGTGTAGTTGACTCCAACAGGAGGCAAGTTCCAAAGCCATATTCCTCTAATAGATACAATCCTTATCACTTTTCTAGGCTAAATATAGTACTTTTTAGTTTATCCCCATAAAAGAAAGATCTTGGTAACAAAAGTAATGCCAATGACATCTGAACCCACAGAGGTTTAGACATCTTCTAGAAGATGTTCTGAATCTTCTGTTCCTACTGACTGCAGCAGGCCTGGATGGACTCCACCGGCCAGATCAGAGCTAGCATGACTTCAAAGTTAAATTCCAGTGGTGTAAGTAGAAACATCACTGCTAAGAAGCAGGTTTGTGGGAACTTCCAATTTCCCAAACAACTTCTTCCTTCTTGAAGATCCTAGTACATGAATACACAAATCCTTCCTTTTTCTCAGGCTATTTATCATTTTTAGAGGCTATAAATTATAAACACCAAGCACCAATTTTATACACCAACAACCACAACAATGCAGTTGCAGAACAGAACACTCTGAAGGGTACATTCCTCTTTCAAAAAGGAAATGAAAGAATAATAATGGAATGCCTAGGCCTGCAGTAACATTTTCCATTCAAAGATCTCAAACTGGTTATAAAGGGCCCATTAACCTCATTAAACACCTGGGAGACAGGAATCTAGCCATTACTTTCATTGCTTTCATTGCAAGGGGGAAGGAGGAGAGTATTCTAAGTTTGTGTACCTAAGGGGAAATTTTTCAATTGTTTTCCACTCTTGCTATGACTGGTTCAACTCCAACAGTTTCCAGCAAATTCGAGAGCAATGTATTGATTGTTCCAAGCCAATATAGATTACATGATATATAACATGCTGACAGCAATACTGGATAGATCAGGCTCCTAACACCGACCATCTGACTTATTAGTATTGCCATTAAGTTAATCCATAGGTTGGAGAGGTTGTCCCACAGAAATTAGAAATGTAGGTCACCAGCTTCCCTAAAGCCAAGGATTCACTTGTGGAGTTCAGGGTCTTCCACCGGCCAGAAAGGAGTACATTTGTCTCTTGGGAGAGCTTGACACCAATTGGAAGTGTGAAGTCATCCTCAAGTCACTGCTAAAGGGGACATTCTGAGTAAAGAGGGGCAACTCACAAACCCAAGGCCAGCAGTACGAAACCTTGTAGGCACAGTCTGCACCTCTGCATCCTTCTGGCTAGCTCCTGATTGCCACATAGCTGACTTTTGGATCACAGATGAGAGATTGGTCCCCCTACTTATTGAGAAGTTACTATGACCTTGGTTACACGTGAGGCCAGATTTAGGCTTTCATCCTTGGAGTCTATTGGGAAATGCCTACAGCTGAGCCTAGCAGCCTGAGTTTTCATTATATGCAGTGGTGATTCAGTCAGCAGCATATGGAGTGCTATTGAACCCATCCTGAGGTGTGTACTGGCATTTGCCTAGCAGTAGCTCATCACCAGCAGTATCAGCTAGTTAAAAGAATACCTCTTAAGACTATTGACTGTACTGTGCTGACTACAGCAGACCTACAGCACATATGGAAACATTTACATCTAGGAGTCTGAATCTAGAGCTGGATTGAATTGCACTGCTGCTATCAGGCGTCTACTTTTGCAGATAAGGAGATACTCAAGTTAGCTGTCTTACTCTTTCCCTGTGTGCTTATAAGCTGCGTGACATTTTGTCTCCTGCTTTTCCTTTATTAACTGTATTCACTACAAACCTTCCTGGACAAACAGCCCTAGAGTGGCTCAGCTGCTCACTCAAGACCACCAGCATGAAAATAGAATCCAAACTTCTGCATCTTCTGTCCCCAAATCACTAGGGAACTACAGACCAGTCATTCTCACCTCTGTGTTTTGCAAGATCATGGAGCAGATCCTCCTGGAAACTGCAGTAAGGCACATGGAAGATAAGGAGGTGACCGATGACAGCCAACATGGCTTCACTAAGGGCAAATCGTAGTGACAGGATTACAGCGTTGCTGGACAAAAAAAGAGCAACTGACGACACCTACCTGGAAATGTGCAAGGCATTTGACACTGTCTCACACAACATCCTTCTCTCTAAACCGGAGAGGCATGGATTTGACATGTGGACCACTAGTGGGTGGAGAATTGACTGGATGGTTGCAGTTGTGATTAATGGCTTAATCTCTAAGCAGAGACCAGTGACAAGTAACGTTCCTCAGTGGCTGGAGTGGAGAGCAGCACTGTTCAATTACTTTGACAAGACTAAGTGAGAACGAGTGTGCCCTCAGCAAGTTTGCAATGGCACCAAGCTGCGTGGTGTGGTCGACATGCTGGAGGGAATGGATGGGATCCAGAGGGACTTGAGCAGGCTGAAGAGGTTGGGACCGTGTGAACCTCATGAAGTTCAACCAAGCCAAGTACAAGATGCTTCACCTGGATTGGGCCAATCCCAAGCACAAACACAGGCTGGGTGGAGCATGGATGAGGCAGCCCTGAGGAGAAGGACTTGGGAGTGCTGGTCAGTGAGAAGCTCTCCACGACCCAGCTTCAGTGCACACTTGAGCTCAGACCCCTCCCATGTGCTGGGCTGCACCCCCACAGCATAAGCAGCAGGTCATGGAGGGGATTCTCCCCCTCTGCTGCACTCTAGGGAGGCCCCCCACAGTCCTGTGTCCAACTCAGGAAGACGAGAAATCTGGAAAGGGGTTTTTGACAAGGGCAGGTAGTGACAGGACAAGTGGGAGTGACGGTTTAGAACTGGATGATCTTTAAGGTCCCTTCCATCCCAAAGCATTCTGTCATTGTATGATTCTATTATTTATTCATCTAGCTTTTCAATTTTAGTACCTATCACTAGATGAGATTCTCTTACCCTTTGTCCAAGATAATGATACAGTTTTGAAGTTCCTGATGTTCCTTCTGGCCTTTCAGAAGTCAGAATGAAATGGAAAACAAAATGAAGCAGGAGAAGAAAAATCTATTTGCTTCGCACTTACTGCAGAAATGTTCACAGATGATGTATGCGTCATCTGCTGATTCTCCCCAGGGAAGCTTACATCTTATTTTTGCACTGTGTTCTTAGACAAAAAATGAACCTGCAGCCTACACTCTCTGCTTTTCTCCCTCCCTCCTCCCCAGTGCGTGTAAAACCATGAAGTGTGTGGTCTTTGCTCTCTGTACATATTCTTAGCTGGGACATGATTTCCAGTCTGAGCTATGCTTTGCTTGATCTGGAACTCACTTTGCCAAGAGGATGCAAACAAGAACATATAAGTGCTGACAGTTCTCCAGTGCCGTTTCCACAAATCCTCCTCCAGGGACAGATAAATAATGAAACAACTCAATGGGAAATAGCGCTAAAGGCATCTCAGCCCATGGAACCACAGGATATGCACCAGACGCACATGGGTGAATGCAGAAACGCTGAGAACATTTAGTAACAAGGGTAGGACTTTGGGAATCCTCATGCTTGCCTATGCTAACTGAAGCATAAACCTGGAATAAATGGAGCAACAATGATGCAAACTGTCATAACAGATTGAGAACCAGACTCAGAACTCCTACCATCTACCTATATGATAGGAAAAATCTTCATCATCTCTGTATCAAGGCAGATTTATCAATATTTCTCTTTTGAATGCCAACTCTGCCGGTTTTATGGTGCTAAAAGGCAAAATATGCATCTTACATACTCCACACCTGACCTCCATTCTGCTATTTTAGCTGTGCCAGACCTGACCCAAATGATTCCTGTCTCTTGACTGTTTTTTACTACCTTGCTGATATTTGTAGGCAGCCTTTATGTCCAAGGCTGTCAGCGAACTGAGTTTGATCAGGCAGATTTTTACTCCTGAAACTGTGCTGCTGAACTAGAATGGTAGAGTGAGCTCTCTGCTAAGTGCATTAAGTAAAATAGCATAACAGCATGCAGCATTTTAGGCTCGTAGCCTACCGTTTTCCCTCCTGCCCAGAATTTATCAGGGAGATCTATTAACATCCTGCAAGTACAGGATTTTTCCATTCAGTTACCATTTCCTCCCCTATTCATTACTAACATGCTATTAACTATTTCAACTACTGCTGAGTGCTGAGCCAATGTTTTCAGAGAAGTATCTACAATGATTTGAAGGCTGCCTTCCTGATTGTGAAGAATTTCCTGAACGATCTTTACACCTACTATAAGAACACTGTTTTTTCCCTTATTTAGTAGGTAGCTTGGATCCCTCTAATTATAGGGGGACCATATATATCACTATAGACCCAGATATGATCTCTGGGACTTCTCATGCACATTTGAGTCTCCAAAATTGATGATTTAATGCTTGTTATTGACAGGATTGACTTCAGTTTTCTTTAAGCAAAAGGCAAATGGAGGACCCACAGTCTTGTGCTGCAGTCATTAAGCTGTGTGTCACCCTCCTCTCTCCATTCAAGAACTATCTGTTGACTCCACTCTTCTCAGCCAGGGAGATGGCTCTGATTTGAGACAATGTCACCAGTGGCCCCATTTTCTACCACTGGCTTTAGCTGTAACACATTTTTTTCAGTTATCCAATTTGTGCTGTCAGAATGGCTATGGAGCAAGCTGTAGGTTTCTTTCTAATATGATACCTGTTGTTCTTTGGGAGGTTTTCTGATTCTTATGCAAAGCTGCAGTGTCCCACTCAGATCTACCTTTAACAACAAGAGGCAGGAGAGGGTCTTAAACTTCTTAAAACCACTTAAAACCAACTTAAAAGGGAAATGCTTTTCATATAGCAGCTCTTCAGTTCTCATATGGCACTTGCTCATTGTACTTTGATCCTATTGACACCGAATGCTCTCTTGCCATACCTCAGTGTGATATAATGGAAGGAACACCATGTGGTAGTCTGCAGAAAAGTCGATTAAACTAGCAGACATAAAACTGCAAACAGCTTTAACGCGTCACTAATGGACTGGGACCGCTTGGCTTTTATGATAGCTCAGAAAACCTTACACACCTGAGGTGCTGTAAAAATGAGTAACAGTTAAAACCAGGAAGAAATGTAAAGGACAAGGTGCAAAGCTAGATGGCTTTTGGCATTAGCTGTTCAACAATATCAGACCATGGTCTGTTTACAGGTACAAACAAAATGAGCTCTCTTTCTTGTGGGAGAGCTGCCTTTATCCCAGATGTACCCTGGAAACTTGGTGATCAAAAATTTTATTGTTAACAGAGTCCCTTTCCATCTGTTAAAAAGAAGAATGGTCAACTGGGACATGTAAATTGTAGGTCCAGTGTTTGGTCAGCTAACGATGTGATTTGGCACTTTCCTCCGAGTTAGCAGAAATACTGGTCATTAAATATCTACCCATATTGTGTTTAGCTCTGGTTAGTGCTGTCTGCCCTTTGTTTTCACACCCTCAAGGCTCTTTTGCCTTGTCACCATGTTGCCACATGTGGGTTCTGCATTGGTGCTGTTCTCCCTTTTAGGGTCCAGGACTCAGAAGGACAAAAGTTCTGCAAAATGTTTTTCTCCCATCCTCATCTGGCAGGCACCTGGACTAATTTCTCCAAGACAAGCTTAACAAAGCAGTATCAGAGAAATGACAAATTTCTGTAAATAATGCTGACTACTGCAAATGATATGCCTGAAAAATCACTTGATCATTAAACAACAGGAGATGCCTTCTGTAAAATAAATAATCCATGAAAGGAGAAGGTAAATCTGCAATTTAAGATTAATATGGTCTGAACAGTTTAGGAAGATGTTGGCCAAATGTGGAAATACTCTGTCACACACCTTTGAAAGATACTGTCCCCAAAGCAAAGGTTAAGTCAAGTCTGACACCTGACTCATTCTAACCAGGGAGACAGAGAAATCTCCAATGCTGGCTCAACAAGGCAGGAGACAGCAGGGGTTTTTATGGCAAAATCTTTTGACCATCATAAATTATTATGCTTTGTAACTGGATACCACAGTGAATGGTGATAGATTAGATCCATTTGTCATTATTAATATTCCTGCACATAGCTGTATGGAAAAAAAGTTAACTTGCAGATAGTATAGCTCAGTTAAGTGGAAAACACACATTCTAGAGAAAACCCAACCCTAAATGAGTAGCTTTGACCAAAAATGAATCAGGTCTGATATTAACCAGCTGGGCACAAGAATATATATACTATTATATTTTATCTTGCTGTGGCAATTAATGTACGGAATGTTTCATGCCAGGTTAGCTTTGCCTGTAGTGTCCTCAGATTAAAGGAAAATGGAAATAGCACCTCTGTCAGAGTGGTTGCACAGTGTTCTCATCCCCTGAAGGAAACCTAAGCTCTGCTGACTAAGAAGACTTCAGGCTTTGATCATGAATTATTGGATATCGACCCATCATTCAGTCAGGGTTGCAGACTGACTGTCCTGAACTGAAAGGGTTGGAATCAGATCACATCCAGGGGGAACAGCTCTCCCAGCAAAACTTCCTTCCCATCTAAATCAAGCCTACAAATAGCAACTCGCATTTGTCAGACATTCATCAAATGTGACACGCTTCATGGAGCCAGGCCACAAAAACACAGGAACCTGTCATAATAACCTCATGCAAGACAGTAGACAATCCTGATGCTGTATGACATGCTGGGTAGCAGTTTCGTGCTTCCCAAACAGGTGAATGTAAAACTCGATCTCTTAGAAAGAGAAATTGTCACTCATAAATGGAAAAAAAAAGAAGACTATCTGATCCAATTAAAATGTACATTGATTACTGTCAGGCTGTGGAAACGCTGACATGCAGGGATTGATCCTGCCTGGGGATGCTGCATAAAGCAGCAAGATCCAAAACCGGAGGTTATCGGTCTCACCAAACCCACAAGGAGTAGCTGCTAAACCCAGGCAAAAAAGTTGTCCATAGCTAGATATCTCAGCCTATCTCTCAAAAGCACTACTGTTTGGACAGGGATAATCACTATTTTTGGTTATTTTTCACCACAGAATGCTGCGATTTGGACACTTTGGTACAGTATCAGCCACAGTCACTGAACCTCAAGTAGTAAAGAACAGTTTGCAAGACCTGGGGCTATGCAACAACCAACTCAATAAATATACAGAAGACAAGATACCATGACCAAGGGCAGTCAGTGTCCATCCAAGCCCAGCTTCCACAATACAGCAGGTAACACAAGGGGAAAGTTTTGAGATGCAGCCAAAATCAACAGTGAAAGAAAAGTAAAATAAGACAGAAGTTTTCAAACAAAAGATGCTTTTAATAAAATTGTCTCCTTTTCAAAACTAGGAAATGGCTTTGGAGAAAACTATTTTGCCTCATAATGTCTCTCTTCAAATTTTCCCTTTTTTAAGTGGACATTTCATCCCTCCACTCATTTTTTTATATTCTTTTTTTCTATCTTTCATCTGCCCCATGCCCCATTTTTCAATGACGGAAAGGAGAAATCAAATGAGGAAAATGAAATTACAGCTGAACATTTTTAATAAACTTCCATGACAGAAATCTCAAATAAACAAAAAATAATCTGATTTGGGGGGTCAGAAATTTAAATGAAAATATATTTTTTCTTCAATAGATCTATTGGAAAACTCCCATGTCCAGTAACACATTCATTTATTTTCTTGTCCTGAAAGAAAAGAAAGATGGATAGTTGTTGGCTGGGTTTTAAAGCTTGTTTTCCTATATGCCCATGTGCCAACCTGATTATGTGTTGGGAGGAAAAAACCAATAAGAATCTAAGTATAGATAAATCCATAGTACATGTACTGCTGAGGTGAAAATAGAAGAGGTGAGGGCTCCCAATGAGTGGTTCAGGTGCTGGTTATATGCGTATTTTTCAATTTCAAAGTATAAAATGATACCTACAGGTACCTGAGTGGCCTCACTGGGTACTGTTCAGACTCCATCCCCCTGGGTAAAATTATATTGATTTTCCTTATATCAGTTCATTCACCTTCAAAAAACCAAAACTGATATCTCTTGCGCATCACTTGGAAAAATCCACTCAATCCATTGACAAAATTATAGACACTAAATATTAAAATACATTGACCTATTTATCTAATGTATTGATACATTTTACATCAGTAGATGAAGTGATGCTATATGCCAGGAAAAATATTCCAATTGACTGGCCAGAAAGATCATAAAAGCTTTCCCCTGGAAGAAATCATGACTGCTCAACTTTGTCTTATGCCCTTTAGCAAAACAGATAATTGCTATAGAGGGTAATAGCTTATAGTTGGTTTTCCAGATAAAACTATAGATGCCAGTTGTTTGCTGATAGAAATTTTTGCCCTTTTGTTGGTTAAGTTCTAAATTACTGTGACAGACATTTCATTGACAGCCTGTGACAGGACTGTATGGTCAGAGATGTCTAACAGCACCCATCCAGTTCATATGCACCTAAACCATCTGTGAGCTACAACTTACAAACCTCACACAACAGCAAGTCACCTTGGAAAAAAGCCCTGCACAGAACCTCACAGAAAGCACATCCTTCTTCTTAATACAAGACATAAGAGATCTCTTATACTGTGACAAAAAATGAGCAAAACCCCCCATGGATTATTGACAATTTGCAGCTGGAATGAGGTGCCTTATGATTAATGCTCTGTGAGGAGGATGCTGTAAACAAAACATTATTTTGTATTGCAAATAAATGGGTCTGCTAAGTACTGTGTAAATCCCCCCAGGTACCAGCGGTCCATAGCTCTGACAAAAATGCATTTGCAGAGCACTTAGTGTCAAGAAATCCCATCTCTTGGTGCCAAAGGGTTAAGAGTCTCTCCAAATCAGAGGATAAACTCACTAAAATGGGCCATTACTGGAGGAAGAAGAAGCCCCAAGACTCCTTCCCCATTTCTTTGCCAGGTTAGCAGGAGGAACCAAAGAGCATAATACAGGTTTGAGTGCACATAAAACAATAGTAAGCTCCATAAGGAGTGAGGAATCCAAAGTAAATAGAATACTGAAAGTCAGCAGAGGCAAAAGTTAACTTAATATAAAATACTTGACCCTCAGGTAAGGCATTAAGATGCTGTTTTGGCAGCTAAAACTGATAGCAGACTTGCTGAAAGGGTATTGGCTTCAGAAAGAAGACAAATACAATCCTAATCCCTTTTCCCTGCCACACGCTGGAGATGAGTGAAACCCAAGGGGGAAATTCTTATTATAGCAAATAGGTGCAAGTCCAGAGGAAAAATCAAGTCAACTTGACAATTTACGAGTTTCCTTTCAACCATGAAAGGTGGATGGAAACAGAAGGTTATTTTTAATCTAAACCACAGTATTCTGTATCTGTTAATACCACTGCCAAAGAGTAAGGGACACAGGAAAAGAGCTCATAATGAACCCAAGCTTCACCTCACTGGAACAGAGCCAGGACAAAATAACTTTTGTGAGACAAGCAATATTAGATAATCTAACACAAGGAAGAGACATTTTTCCTTCTTCCCATCGAGGCAGTGAGACCTGGCACTTTATCTACAGCTTTCCGGGTGAAGATGCAAACCAAGGTAATACCTGCTTATCCCTGACTTTGCTGGGGTAAGGAACATATAGCACAATGTTCCTCAGGAAAGGAAAAAAAAAGTTATTCCTTGCTGTTTGCTTCACGTTCCTCCTGATTTATTCCCCTGCAGACAAAAGAGGATTAGGTATAATCAAAGTTTGCCATCAGCATACCTGTACTGTTCCACAAATGAAAGACCTTGAGCTTTGCACAAAATACCCATCCTGTTAGGCGGGCATCTGCTCAACCCTTATGGACCTTTAACATATGTTTTGAAATGCTCAGGCATACTGGGACCTAGAAGTATTAAATCTTGCTTTTGTAGGTGGAAAAATTGCAATCCATGCTATGTTACAGTGAATCAACCATACAGATCAAATTATATCCTATCCACTACATACAGCCAGATACTCTCTGATCCTGCATCCTGGGTTTAAGTGCTCCTACCTCCCCTCTGAAACCCAGCAAACTCCACTTCCACTGTTCATTTTGGGGGTGGAAAATACACCAATACACCCTCCCCTGTAAGTGTACTCTGCTTTTGGTTTACAGCAACAGAATCATGACAGTGAAGATGTTGCCTGGGGTCAAAATAGCTAGTTAAGGGATGAAACACAAACTGCTGAAATCATATCTTTCCTTGATGTTCCCAAAAAGTGGTTTCTTGACTTCCCCCCCTGGCTTGTAAAGCCAGGTGTCTCTTCCTGTTGAGTGTGGAAATCAAAGCAGACCACTCAGTTCAAGGAGCCGCATGAGCGGCACACATGGCTGCCATGAAAGCATGCTCTACAGTAAGAAAAGATCTGATGCTGAGGTGCAGACAAATACTGAAGGAAAAGAAACTGCATCTCAGGGTCTGGGAGGAGAAATTCTGCCTTTCCTTTGTAGATCATAGAGGAGATGAAGTGAGGTGGCATGTGAGACGAGAGAACAGGCTTGGAAATCTGCTGTGTTGCTTCTCGCAGAGGTCGCACAGGTGGAGAAACACATCCATTCCTAGGGGCAGTCTGTGAACTTAAGGCTGAAGATGTGGAGAGTTTTGCAGAGATAATTGCCTGGAGAAAAGAACATCAGTTAAAATTCTGGAATGGAAAACATCACGAAGGCTCATAAACAGACAACGTTTAAATGTCTCTGTCAGCAGATACACTGGATTATCATTTTCTGCCTCAGATAGCAAAAGGATGACCAGCCAATAAGTACAATAAAAATATCATGCCAACCACAACAAAATGCTACTGGAAATTTCCACACCAAGAGAGGAGTCCATCTAGTGGTATTTGTTATGATTTTCCTCAATATGACTTCCAGTTGACTTGTAGCTGAATATGATATAGATGTACCTTAGTACTATGATGAGTCTAGTGTTATATAGATAAAGTTAATCACATAATTGCTACCATGCGTTGCATTCTATTGCTATTAATACACAGATTTTTTTTGCAGGATTGGGACCTAAAGTTCAACCTTATGCAAACCTTCCCAAATCCCAAATTATTCTTTTAGAAATACTTCTCTTTGGCAGCACCTAATTAGAGAACGGCTTGGTCGAGAGATCTACATGACTATATATACAAGTATATAAATATACATATAAGTAAACATATAAATATCTACAGATGAATATATAAATATGTTTATGTAAAGAGATTTGAGTAAGCATTAAAATATGTCTTGGTTCTAGCAATATCAACAAAATTACAACTAGGATGCACAACAAATTTCAGTTGGTTTGGTTTTCAAGATTTGTCAGCACAGATTCATCCTCTCTAATTTTATATATTTAGTTAATGGCTGTACGTTAGGACTTGGTCACCCTTGAATTTCTCTACAACTGAGAGAGAGAAAGAGAAGAAGATATACTCTGAGAAGGTTACTGATCTTTTTGGGATTGAATCGGATCTGGGTTCAACCCTGTTTTATCCCCTGCCTAAGCAACATATGCAGGATTCCTTCTTATCACAGAGTCACAGAATGGTTTGGGTTGGAAGGGATGTTAAAGCTCATCCAGCTCCAACCCCTGCCACGGGCAGGGACACCTTCCACTACAGCAGATTGCTCCAAGCCCCTGTGTCCAACCTGGCCTTGAGCACTGCCAGGGATAGGGCAGCCACAGCTTCTAGCATGAAGGCTAAAAAAGCCAGAAGCCAAATTTGGTCCCAAGGTCCAAATTCCTTGATCAGCCAAAAAAAAAAAAAAAAACAAAACCATTTCTCCTTATCTGCTGCAGATCAGTAGAAAGGTGTTTGGAGACACTGAATTTAGCCTGATTTGCACAGTGGCTGACCTCATTTTGGTAGAGGCATCTGAGACTGATGACGTCAATTCTAGAGGTGTCAGCCTGAAACAACTAGCCTCAGATGTTAATGTTATAGCTTTCTGACACCTGAAGTTACATGAGATGCTTGTCTCCCTCCTCTTTTTATCATATGTATGTTTCCACACATCTGGGTGAACCTCAGATTTCCTTTCAAAATCATCTCTTAAAATTCAAGCACAGCCAGGATGAAACGCAACAGGTTTTTATCAATTGCTAACAACACTGTATTTACCATTCAGGACAGAAAATGATTTAAGTCCGAGCTAGACACCTAGACTCCCTCATAGATAATAGAAAGAGGTAAACACCTTCAGGGGGCAATTAATCTGCAGGTTCAGTCTTGCTTTTGGTAAAGCAAAAGTCGTTTTGGAGTGGATATGAAACGTAAGACTGTCTTGCAACAGTGATAAATATAAGGAAAGGTGTTATGAGACAAAAGTGAAGATAACAGTGCAGCTACTAAACATTTGAGCTAAGACTTTACAAGCTGGAATTCGCCTCATCGAACTTCATTCACTTAAAAGATCATCACCAAGTCCAAGTTAGTCATCTAGGTTCCTTTATCGTTGATGGAGAGAGACAGCATGATCAGAGAGGGTCCATCTACTTGATATCCACTATTGGCAGGTTGAAACGTCCATGGCACATGCCAGCATTTGCCATCAGCTTTAACCAAAACCTTCATAACTAATTACTAGATGCCTTCTTTTTAGTCAACTTGAGTGAGGTGAGACTTACTCCATATTAGATATTTCCTATGGAAGGATATTTGCTTAATTCAACTGTTGAGTTGGGAACTGGCCACAGTCCTTCAAAAACTCAAGGTATATAAAGCCTGGAAAAAGAGTATTAGCTCACCTAGCCTAACCACTTGGATATCATCAGCTATTTACCGCCACATAATTACAGCTGTATTAAGCCCAGGCACTTGGTTTTGCTTAAACAAAATCTGTATTTGGCTACATTTACTTTTCAGTCTTGAACTGAAGACATCAAAAGAAAAAAAAGAGACCCTTATCTCAGTAGTTTGCTCTGAGAGTTAATTCCCTTCTCCACTCTAAACATGAACCTTTCTCCCTATTTGAATTTGCCTGGCGCCTGGCCACTGGCTCTTGTTAAGACTTTATCTTTAGGATTCAAGATCCTTTTACAACCCAGCATATTCCCCTTAGGAGGCAACTTTCACATGGTCACAAATGAAATATATAACAGAGCAAGGAACCAAAACTTATGTTCTGAAGTCTCAGGATAATGCCCAGATCATCAGCCCATCCACACTGTTGACAGCACTTTGGAGAATAGGGATGTATAACAGTTATTAATGCAGCATGCACAAAGGATTTTACAGGTGAGACTGTGAGAAAGGACAGTGTTACCTCTGCTTCTTTCAGTCATGCACAGACCACTATGTGGCAGCTGGGGCACAACAGAAGAGACTTGGTTATACAGGACACAAATTGACCAGGAACTAAGCATTGTATGGTTCTGGCCTCTTGCGGAGCAGACTCTTTCCCACAAATCTATTTCAACCTGTTGCTAATGTAAAAGCAAATCTGTCTTGACTGTCCTCTGACTTTCATGGACCAGATGATGCTATCTGCAACACTGCATCAACCCAGCATCCCTCCTCATCCTCCAGTTTCCGCCCCTGGCACCCAGAGGTTATTGTGGCAAAGACCCGTGAAGGGGTATGCAACTTCCATAAAAAGTGGCAGGTTTCTTATATGAGAAACACCTTCCCCCTTCCTGGAACTTCACCTTGCCACTGTGAACTGAAGCTCTGCTCTCTGTCTGCTGCAGCCCCACATAAAAAGAAAATTGTTTCTCATAAATTACTTTGGAAATGCACATTGCATGTTAATTGTAAAATAAACAGTTTAAATTCATTTCATTGAGCACAACATCAGAAAGAAAATGAGCCAACTGCAGTAGATTATTTTTGTTGGATAGGTTTCAATCATCTTTACTGATGCCCTTCATTCTTCTCCTGATTACCATCACTAAAAACCCCCATAGCAAATTTCATCTGAGTATCTAAAAATAGAGATATTTATAACTTGGCTGTTTTTGTCTCACATCTCTCCTCCCCCTTTCCTGCTTGCATTTCTGATCAGACTTATTTCAGACCATGGTGAAATATGTAACACACCCATACAAGAACTATGTATGAAGGGAAATCTGGGGGCTTCACCACCTTCTTTTCTCTCTGTACCATAGTTGGCCAAAGGAGTTGCCCCAGTCCAGTCCCATTTGCTCTGCCAGGGATTGTCACCCCATGAGACCTGCTCTCTCAGCTGCTTATGTGAACACTGCATATTATCATTCAGATTCATAGAATCACAGAATAGTTTGTGTTGGAAGGTGCCTTAAAGCTCACTCAGTTCCAGCCGCCTGCCACAGGCAGGGACACCTTCCACTAGAGCAGGTTGCTCCAGGTCCTGTCCGACCTGGCCTTGAACAGTGCCAGGGATGGGGCAGCCACAGCTTCTCTGGGCACCCTGTGCCAGCGCCTCAGCACCCTCACAGGGAAGATTTTCTGTCTTAGATCTAATCTAAATCTCCCCTGATTCAGCCAGGTTAGCAAACAGTTCCTAATTTAACTGTTAAGCTAACCAAGTCCATTTCCACTAAAAAGAGAGTGAAGCAGACAATAGTCCATCTGGCAGGCCAGCAAGAGCAGAAGTGAATAGACGGGGTAGGACAGGGAGCAGCAACTTCTTCAGCTAGTCATACTGTAAGCACAGAGGTGTATGACCATGGCCTTAGTGCAAGTTGTCATTTGTAATAAAAGCAGCATAGCTCTATTGACTTCACACTGATAAGATGGATGCAAAACCAGCAAGTTTCATAAGTCACAGAGATGGGTAAATGTCACCCTTCTGAATTTCTCTTTGATCTTTTGGTTGACATCTGCAAAATTAAGCAATTCATACTGAGGCAAGGAGTCTACATGCGGAGCCTACACAATCGCTTTCTAGGTTGTGTGTCGCACCTTAAGACACAAGGTAAGTTGAAACTTAGCCCAGGCTTGTTTAAAATTCAGTTCAGATTCATAAAACTACAAACCCCAGTGAACCCTATGAACTTGGCTCAATTTTAGGGTTTGAACATTCCAGGCCCAAATACATTTAAGATACTTCTTTTCAAAAGCAGCCTGGGCAACAACTGAAAGCCTTGGGAAAAGTTCCTCTGCATAGGAAAATAGCTAATGCATCAAGTTATGGTTTCTTAATGGCATTCAATTAACACATCACCGTTGTTAGTTGATTAAAAATTAACTGTGAATACACATTAAACATTTAGTACTTACAAATGTTCCTTGATTTATTAAAATTGTCAGGAGTTAAGGAGTCTTGGGATAAGCAAGGAATATTTTCTTTGCCTATTTTGGTAACTCTGTAATGAAGCAAGCAGTTTTTAATAGAGAACTCAGACTTGCTGAAAACTTTTCTGTAAAGCACACTATAAATCATTCTTCATATATTAAACACTCACTTTCTCAGTTCATGTTTTATGTCAAAGTGAGTATCAGCTAGCAGCAGTTGCACTAGGAGAAACCCCCTTTTTCAGAAGTGAAAAGGAGGGAGTGTTGTTCAGAAGGT
Source organism: Psittacula echo (assembly GCF_963264785.1). NCBI lineage: Eukaryota > Metazoa > Chordata > Aves > Psittaciformes > Psittacidae > Psittacula > Psittacula echo. The sequence continues at coordinate 6,801,060 of NC_137742.1, read as the reverse complement.
TCCTTCAGGGCTGCAGCTGGGTTTCCACTTGTATCTCTGTTTGCTAATAGGGAATCTTCTCCACACTGGCTTTTTGGGTTGAAATATGCCAAGAAATGACACCACGGGCCTTTTGCTGCATGGTATCCAGGTGCCATGAGGACAAACAGGAGGAAAGCCATGCTCAGAAGCACAGCCACATGGTGGAAAGGGCTGGACATCCTCCACAATGACGGTTTCCAAGAGACTGGCAATCCCGGAAAAACTCTGATGTTACTTACAGGAGAGCCTTTGGCAGACCTGTTATTGCAGCCAGCCTGTATTCACTACCATTTGATACCAGCAGAGTTCTTCCTCTTACATGTGATCTTCCTAAATTTGGACCTGTCAGTACTGATGCTGTACACAGGGCTGACTCTGGCTGCACATGCTGTTACTGTAATCACATGTTCAAACAGACATTTAAGCCTCTGAAGAAATATTTGTGCTCTCAGATGTGGCTAATGTGTTTATTGAACCAGGTCTAGGCAATGACAGGCATGAGGACACTGTGGAAATAGAAACAGCCCAACCAAGAAGTAGCAATAGCAGTGCAAAGCACTCAACATTTCAGGAGTGCTGTCCTCCTACCTGAGCACCGACATTTCGGATCTGTCTGCTTTAGCCCACAATCATGCCTCTCTGATCAAGTGTGTGACGTATGGATGCAGACCACAAAAACAAGACCCCTACAACGTGAGCATTTGGTCACCCTGCTAGTGAGATGCTGACAAAAGTCTTTTAAACACAGAAGTTGGTTTCCAGCACTATAATTTTCTGCTTTTGCCCTCTCACATCGCTCTACCCTCAGTAGAAGACAAACACAAATGAGAAAAAAAGATTAAAAAAGAAAAGGGAAAAAAAAAAGCTTTTGGAGCACTTTGTATCACATCCCCCTCTGATTTGCTCCTGGGGAATGCAGCAGTGTTTTTCCCTAGTTCTGCACCTAATGAAACTCTTGTCATGATGCAGGGACTAATCTGCTTATTTATTATTTGTATTAGGATGATACCATCTGCCCTTCCCTCCCCTCTCTTCTCTTCTTCCCTGCATGATTTGGGATCTGTTGTGTTGAGCAAGATGGGTACCGTGTTAAGAAAGGGTTGTTATCCCTGTATCAAGGAAGGGAAGTGAGGTGGGGAGAATTTCATGCTTTAGATGGAGTTTCCTGAAGCGTAGTCAAAAGCATGCTATCTATTTCTGTGGTTTCCAGATCATGCTGTAAGCAGAAGCCTGCTCTGCATAAGACATCGTTATGAGACAGAGATTTAAATTGGCTCCAAAATAGCTGAGTGTCTGCACTGCAGCATCACCATCAGAAGAGATGGTACTTCTGTCTGCAGGAGCAGACCGGCCATCCCAGCTTGGTGCTGGTAAAGTGAGATCCTGCAGCCTCCTCATTCAGAGCTGGCTCAGTGTATACAGTTTCAGGGTGTATTGACCAAATATGACCACAAATACCCAGGGTAACATTCCCCAATTCACACAGGAAGCAGTAAAATGAGAAAATAATGCTTCCATTCAAAAACTCTACTTTAGCACTGTCCAGTCTCAAAGTACATCTGCCATGCTGATAAAACAGGGTTCAAGATGAATCTGAAACCAAGACATAGCTTTCAGTTTTATCTCTTCTCAAGTCTTCTGCCATATTTAGTGTGCCCTTCATCACGTCTAAAAATCCAATTTATCTAGTGATTAAGTGAATAACCATTCCTCAGAAAAAATGAAAAGCACTGCTTTATGATACCAGCAGTGTAGCTCTTAAATGCTCTGCCACAAATGCTTTTTAGTGCTTATTTTTAAAACTAAGAACTTTCTATCTAGAAGTTCTCAGAAAAGTTTTTAAAGACATCCAGATACTGAAAGATGCTAAGTTAAGAAAAGATGCTTATCTTCCACTGAAGTTAATGGGAATTAAATACATAAAATCTTTGCAAATCTTCCTTCGCATCAGCTCTCTTTAGGCATCCTTGAGAATCTGAGTCTTGTGTGCACTTAAAAATGAAGTTCCCTTGTGCATGTCTGACACTGAACTGTCAAAGTATTTTGCTAGCATCACTTACAGCCAGCAACGCTCCAGGATGAAGCCAGCACTAATAACCCCTTCTGCCTAGGTGGGGATGCTGACTTTCACATGGGTAAAAGTCCATGAGCTTATGACCGGATTCCCAGAGCCTCTCCAGATACACCTTACTCTGTTTTCTAGACTGGTTTCATCTCACCTCCTTCCCACATGAAACACATCTTTGCTGCTACCAGCATTTGCTGCTTAATTCTGAGCCTGACGCTCTTCAAAGAAAATGAAGAGAAAGGGTTTACTCACCCCAATGCTCTTCATGTAATGAGCATGGCAGAGCTTATACACCTCGCATACAGAAAGAGCAACAAAAAAATGTCACAGAAAGCAAGTCTTTGTCAGGGTGTGAGATAAAAGCTCATCTCCACACACACAGGGGAGCACAGAGCATAACAACAGGGAGGGAAGGACCCAAAAAACCTCAGGGATGAAGCGGGCTGCTCTGGGTGAGCATCACCCCACCATGGTGAGTCACAGGAGCACCTCAGGGACACAAAGGGGGTCACTGCCAAGGGACACATTAGGGAGTGCACAGGAAGAATGATTCGGGATTGAATGGGAATTACTGCAGGATGTTTAGGGAAGGGAAGACAAAAGATGGGAAAAGGAGGGATCAAAGTGGTTTGGGAAAGCCTGACATGGGAAAACTGAGAGAAAATGGGATAAAACAGCCAGCTATGTGTAAATGAGCTGTCCATTTACAATGGATCCATTCTGTGCGTGTGTGTGATGGTGCATGCAAGGTGTCTGTACCCCTGTACCCCCTTGAACTCAGGCCTCAACACTGCCTGTGCTGAGGTGCCAGCAACAGGGTGGAGATTGGGATCCTCAGGCAGCTACTGGGCAGACTAAGACTACTGGCTACTGGGTGTCTAAGCCCAGCTACCGTGGGATCCATATTTTATGCCTATGTGTATATTTTACTCTGATAAACTTTCACCTTGATCAGCCACAGGGGGGACATGGAATCACAAAATCCCAGACTGGTTTGTGTTGGAGGGGACCTTCAAGCTCATCCAGTTCCAACCTCCTGCCACAGGCAGGGACACCTTCCACTAGAGCAGCTTGCTCCAAGCCCCTGTGTCCAACCTGGCCTTGAACACTGCCAGGGATGGGGCAGCCACAGCTTCTCTGGGCACCCTGGGCCAGCACCTCAGCACCCTCACCTTAGGCTTCTGCCTAAGAGCTCATCTCAGTCTCCCCTCTGGCAGGTTCAAGCCATTCCCCTTGGCCTGTCCCTACAGGCCCTTGCCCCAAGCCCCTCTCCAGCTTTCCTGCAGCCCCTTTAGGCACTGGAGCTGCTCTAAGGTCTCCCCTTCAGGAGCCTTCTCTTCTCCAGGCTGACTCAGCCCAGCTCTCTCAGCCTGGCTCCAGAGCAGAGCTGCTCCAGCCCTCGCAGCATCTCCATGGCCTCCTCTGGACTCGCTCCAACAGCTCCCTGTTCCTCTTGTGTTCAGGGCCCTGTGATAAGGCTGTTGGTGGTGGTGGTATTTGTGTGAGTGCGCTGTGTGTCTGTGATCTGTATGAACCTGAACACATCTATATATAAATATGTATGCTGTATATGTGTGTCTGTGTGTGTGCCTACTGGGAATACATGCTCAGTCTCTCTACCAGTTGGAGCTGGGATGCGGATCTGCGGCAGCCTCGTGTATTGTCAGGCTGCTGAATTCGGTCTTTCCCTAATGATATTCTCAAGCCACTAAAAAATGCAGGAGTGTCATATGCTAGCCTGCAACAGATTCAGTGATCTCAGCATTCAGAGTCAGATGCTGGAGGTTCGGAGAGGATACTACAGGATAGTAACACTCTGATAAGCTTCACCATCCAGATTGGAGGAAGGGGATGAGAAAAGGAGGTACCTTTGAACAGCGCTAGGCAGATGGACAGGAGATCCTTTCTACTCAGTTGAATGAACCCAAGCACAATTGTAGGAAACAGTTTATGGTGAAAAAGGAAAGATAATAAGAATCCAATGTGGAGGAAATTTTCAGATAACAACCGTCTTTGCTCTCTCTCCGCAGGCTGATATTGCTTGGGGCTTTCATTTTCTTACACTCTTTACATCCAACCTGGCTGTGATCTCTCTTGATGAAGGCACTGAGACAAATAGCAGCTGGGTGACTAAATATTCCTGAATATCTCTGTAGACATACCTCTAAAGAGCCCGAGTTCTCAAAACTCAAAATGGAGTTGGAGTCTCCAGCTGCAGAACAATATCTTTTCTAGCCGTTTTCCCCAGACAGTCTCAAAGCCTGGAGGTTGAGACTACAATGAGAAGTTTAGAGCAATTGAAGTCTCTTATTTCACATTCATCTGAATGAGTACAGCCCGAAACCTGGGATATCTCACTTTTTGGTTAAATAGATAAACCTGTTTTATCTTTGAAAGGAGTCTTGATTGAAGTAAGGACTTCTGCTGATTTTGAAGACATCAAGGATGGTTCAAGTTGTATCTATCAGATCCGGAGGCTTAACCTTGCCTATTCCTGGATCTCAACGGGATTTAGTGAGAAGTTAACCAACATGCTGTTCAAATTTAGAGGTGCCCAGGGTTTCTTTTCAAGACAAAAGCATGAGCACCCAGATAGTTTACAATTGCCATGGATTAAACAGTTGAAAGGAGGTGTGGTTTGGATGACGACTGGAGACCACGTTTGGCACCAAGGTCCTTCTTCGCGAGTGCTCCTGAGGTGTATTTGTGAGCAACAGAGCAATGAGCTTTACAGGCAGTTGTTTTGCAGCTAGAAAAGGTTTCATTTCACCTAGCTTTTCCCATTTCATTGGGTAGCACTGAACCCAGAGTCACCTGGAGTTATCCGGGCTCCCTCCAGTGACTCCTTCTTCTGAAAGCTATGCATCATTAATTACCTTCTTCATAGTTCTGCCTCTCTCTTTCCCCTGTAAGAAGAAACCTGGATGTTCAGCTTAGAACAAGAATAGGGAAGGCAGAAAAGCTTAATCATGCTTGATTCTTACCAAAGTCCTGTCCTAACCGGCACTGAGTTTAAGCCACAGAAAACTTTGGGAACTGACCACTCATTTCAAAATCCTCCTGTATAATCAGAAGATGTTCACTAGCAGAATACAGCTTGTTAATTATGAAGCATTAAACACGAGAGGCCAGATTTTGACACCCTGACAACAGCTGCAATCTTGTACACAAATAGCGGTCCTGCAGTAAATGGGGCCCTTTGTGCAACAGGATCTACCCAAGGCTATGCATGGCTCAGTGTGAACCCAGATTTGACACCTAATATTTATAACAGGGTACTGGATGACTCAGGGCTTTGTAACAGAAACACAGAGTTTTCCTCTCAGCCTCCGGCTACCTGCTTTAATCTCACCACTGTCAACTGTGACAAGAAGTCAGCACCACATGACAGCTGTTCAGAGACATCCTAATGAGAGGGTGATGTTGGATGTCCTGGTGGACATCACCTGGGGAACCAGCACGTTGCCAGGGTCCTCTGTGCTGGCAGCTATCGGGTCAGAGCGTGTCTGGCGGCACAAAGGAACTGGCACCGCGTGGCTCCTGCTTGAGGAGGGATGCACGTATTGGGGCGTGCTGAGGACCGGGCTCCCCATCAGCATGCACAACCCAATAGCCCTCCTCACCACCACCCCCCCCCCCCAGTAACTCCGGCTCACCAGTGAGGCCTAAACCGTGTATTCTTCAGGGAGAGCAGCAAACCTGGAGACCATAATTAAAATATGTTAATCTACACTGGGCACTTACCCATGGATAAACACTTCCATTTGGCATCGTTTCCTGAAACCTTCTTCTGAGATTTGCGCCTGATCTCAGAGCCCCCACTCCTTCCCCTTCTGACTTTTTTTTTGTGTGTGTAGTTTAAAGCCAGGGAGAAATTTAAATAAATAAATAAATAAATAAATAAATAAGGAATCGGGGGAAGAGAAAGAAGAAAACCAAATTGGACACTTGTTTTCTCCATAAGCTTTTAATTCAAGTTCACTTTTACTGGGGGTGGGGGAATGCTGTAGCTAAGCTATGTGTTCATTACAGCCAGGGGGAAAAAATGAGGTTGGCTCCCAGTTTTGCTTATGTTGTTAAAAGAGCCTCTGAAGCTGCAGTTCTGGAACAGGTCTCCTCTTTCTTTGAAAGCATGCTGTTTGATAGACTGTCATTTGTCCCCTCCTTTCAGAAGAGCCAGCTGGCAGCTAAGTGCTAAAGCCAGTGACTTGCATGTGTTTTTCTGACATTTAACAAATGGGAACAGCTTGCAAATCTGCATTAACTCACTCTGTCTCACAAATAATCATCGGCTACGCGGTGTAGACATTCGGAACATTAGCGCAAACACAAAAGGGAGCGGGAGTCTGTGGGAAAAACAAGTTGGCAAATAAAAGATGTTTCACTAAGGGACAGATACAGCTTTTTGGTTCAGATGGAGGGTTCAGATACAGAGCCTGAAGATGGGGGGTGGCAGGTGGAGGCATGAGGATCGGGTGGCAAAGGGAACTAATTCTCTCTCTTGAACTGCAGGGGAAGCTATCAGATTTGCACCTGAAATGAGAGCTCCTTTCACCTACCATTCACTGGTGTTTAGCCATGGCGCATTTTCATTCTGCAGCCACCACCTGAGATGGTCTGAGGAAAACACAAAAAGCACACCCAGAGCCAAGCTGTTTCCCCATCAGTGCTTCCATGTGGGAGCTTATGGATGTCCCCGAGTTTTTCTTTTTGTAAATTAACATAAGAATCTGTTACCAGTATAATGGGATGGTTCAGGTAATGAAAGGAGCACGGATAAACCCAACACATGATCAGTTCTGAGGCTAAAATACAGCAAGCAAAACATTTACTTTCTAGGCTTAAGCTCAGAGATTTGGACTTTTCACTTGGAAAATAAATGGATTCTTAATTCCTGTAGCCTTTCTGAAAATTACAGCCACAGCTTTTAGGGAGTGAAATAAAAATCCAGCTGTTATTTCGTATTAAACAGTGTCATCGTTCCCCCCTCTGGGGACTGGGAAAGGCACATCCCCAGGTAACAACCTGGGCCTTTTCCCCTGCTCTTAAAACCTGCCTTCCTTTGTAGGTTCATATTCATGTAGGTCGTGAGAGGATGTGAAGCATATGTAAATTACGGGAAAGCCTCATACAAAGCATTAACAGTTTGGGATGGTAATCTTCCTTTTTAATAGCACCAGGACTCCAGCATTTGGATCAGAATATGTCTCTTGCTGAGGCCAACGACTAAGTCCTGTGCTGGGGATCATCACACACTCATGGCACTTGCAGGTGCATCTCTTCAGGCTGTGAATAGGGCGATGCAGTAACACACTTTGTCCCCCTCCTGGGACAGAAGAAAACCACAACAATGACACCATTGAGCCGATTCTGAGGCAGGACATGTGATGTCCAGACAGTACCTGATAGATTTCAGTGCCATTAAAAATCATTTTGCCAAGTGGACAGGTATGTTACTTTGCATTACCATGAGCTGAGAAGGAAACATACCTTGGCTGCCTTCATATAGCATACTAATGTTTCAGGAAACATCACTCAGTATGAATGCATTCATATTTCTGAGATAATTGAACCAAGAGGATATACACTATATGCTTTATCACTTTGCTCCTGAGTTATCCTGCCCCGCTAAAGTTGCAGTTTAAAATACTGACTCTATGCAAGGTTTTAACTTGTCTCACTGGTGTCAGAAAAGCCCAGGATCAAACCTTATGCCAGCTTTTCCACTTGGTAGGATTCAGCAGCCCTTAAAAGACCCCATGAGGGCTCAGACCTTCAAGAATGTGCCTGGTCTGCAGGCAAAGCCTTATTGTGCTAATGAAATCATAGACAGTGGGCTCTTCTTCCTTTAGGAGCAAAAGCAGTCCCAGACTTTCCTGTGTGTACCTGTGCAGTTAAGTACTTCTTGATGTGTAAGACCTGTCTCACAATGAGCAGCAGAGCCAGAGGTGCTGTCTGGTTGTATTTCCCCTCACTTGAAGATCTGCAGGCATGCTTTTTACATTGCGGGGTTGAATTCCAGAATTCTAGGCAAATAAGAGTTACTTTTTGTACTCAGCTCTGTTCCCTTTGCCCTTTCCCCCCAAAAATAATTAGCCTAGTAGTAAAAATCATCTGGTCATTCAAATCAGCTACAGGAAGTTCAAGATCCTGGATGATAAATTAAATGCACCATCTCTAATTACTCTCATCTATTTTCCTGCAAGGACTGGGCAATTTCAGTGAAGCCTTAAGTAGGGAACTCGAGACACACTTCCTCATCGCATGTAGTGTGTTTGCCTCTCTGAAATGCAAGAGCTGCCATTTTTCTTATAACACTACATCCCTCTACCTCTTTCTCTCCCTCTCTCCCTCCCTCTCTCACACAGCACTTGGCAAGTTCCTCTGTGACAAAAATGTCCATCTGTAAAAAGTAAACAGAACAATAACACCTTGTAGGCATGATGTAAGTGTTCCTCGGGTTTTATTTTCGTGTGGATATTTATATATTTATATACAGCCCTGGCAGCTTCTTAATTGCTTAGAAGTATTCTAACAAAAGCCTAACTGCTGAAGAGGGCAGAATTGTATATTCCTTCATTTTTCTTGCTCTCCTTTAGCATATTCTGTGCAGTGCAAGCAATGAGTGTACGATTTACTATTTCCCTGGAACAATCTGCAAAACCTTACCTTTGATTCCCCTCCACACCTCTGACTGTTCATACGCATAATTACACATTTTGTATCTGGCGTGGTCCCAAGGGAAGATCAGATTCATTCCTTGTATAACTACCTTAAGTTTCACCATCCTGAATGAGTCTGGCCCCTCCAAGCAAAGCTCTGCAGTGGTTACAAGATATATATGAAACAACCCAAAAGGTATTCCCTTCCAGACTGATCAGACAGACAAATGGAGCAACAGATAGACAGGAACAGACACAATTTGTTCTGAGAAGAAATGGAGAATCCTTTCATGGCTGAGCTAGGAGCGATGCAGTTCTGGAAATAAAAACTGGAATTTCAGGGACTTGGAGGCAAGTTGAGACTAATTAAATAGCAGTTTTGGAAGAAAGCAAAGTTCTAAAGCGTGCTTACATCATGTTCTAGGCCTTGGTGTTCTAGGACTCATCTGGCTGATAGACACAACTGGTGTGCGATTTCTGAAGATGCTGTAATGCATCTTTATAAAACACCACAGAACAAAATAAAGCCTGCCTTAGAAGTTTACTTGTAAACAACCTTGATTCTAGAAAACAAGTAACTCCTGGGCAGCAGCTGGTCAATCTCATAAACTACAGCATAAAACTCACATTCAAAGGTTTTGCACATAGACTCGTCACCAAAGCCAAGTCTCTTGGTGCAAAGTCACTATGCAAGAGCAAATCTCAGTGGTGAGATCAATGCTACAGCTGTTCCTGAAATGCAGAAGTTCCTGCTCACAGGAAACTGCCATGAAACTAATGAATGGACTTTGTCCTCAGTGAGGACTTAGTTCCTGTGCTCAAGGCGCTTTAGATCAGGCCCAAGCATGTTGGTTTTCTGTGGTGAGGCTGGCCAAAGGCAAGCAAAGAGTATGAAGAAACAGACAGAGACTCATCTTTACTCAAGCCTTGGTAACAAAGTCATTCCCTATTAACCCTCTGGATGATATAACACTTTATAATATTTCCAGCTATGTCTTTCCAATCTTAATGTCATCCACAGTTGTTTGTACTAAGATAAAGCAGGATTGTTTTGGGGGTTTCTTTTGTGTTGGTTTCTTTAAGGTTTTTTTTTTTTTTCTTTTTCTGTTGGATAATCAGTGATACCAAGCAAATATTTGGAAGTTTGAGAGCTTAGTAGCGCAGTATACCTCACAGACAAATTATCTGAGATACTTTGAGAAAAGACCTAGTGGCTGGTTGGTTTTGAAAGAATAAGAACCAGACTAACCTTTTCACGTACATTAAGCAACACTATTGATCTGCAGACCTCAGGGTACAGTTTATAGCAGAAGAGGTCAGGAAGAAACACTCCCAGTTGTACAGCAGGGTGTTCAACAGGAGGGATTACAGGGTGGTATTTGTTATTCATAGTTTCCTGGAAAATTTCACTGACGTCTCCAGTGCTCCTCCTTGCTGTAAACATTTGTGAGGGGAATGAACCCAAACCAACGCACCAGATTAAACCACTGAGCCTGGGATGGAATGGGAGAGGTTACCCGGCACAGAATGAGTAACATTTATGAGTCCTAATGCTATAAAGCTGGGCTGAAAGTCCTAAATCTGCAGCCAAGCTACATTTTCATGTTTCGGTGTATCCACTGCAGTGTTGGTCCTACAGACAGAAATTTCTCCCCTGGTCACTTTTGGAAATAGATTGTTCTTTCTGGAAGATAGAGAGGGAAAAAAAAGGAGCAGCTGCTACTGAGCTGTCTTTTCTCTAGATCCTGCTCCCTATCTCTCCCAACCTTTCCTCCAGAAAATGTAAAAATCACAGAAAGTCAGCAAGTAACACACAGGCATTTATGGCTGTGCAGGCATGTGTTTGCATGCATGTGAAAGAGAGAGATGGGCAGAGGACTTCTGCCCCAGAAGTGTGATTAAATCCTAAGCAGGTTGATAAAGGATCTACTGTAGTAGGATGTATTAAAAAAGAGAGTTATTGTATCTTCCAAACTGATCAAGGTGATAAAGTAACTGATCACACGGAGGAGCTGCTAGAACTGCACCCAGTTCTACTCTGTGAGTAAACAGAGTCTTGTGGTTCATTCGAGAGGCTATAAATTTAAGGTTATTATTTCAGGTCTATATCTAAAGAGTGACAGAACCTCGTATCTCCTGATTCATCCAGAAAGAATGCATCATCTTTTGGTACCAGTCTAATCAGGAACACTTTTGCCATGTCCATTTTTCTTTTTAAGTCAAAAAAGGCATAGAATAGATTTAGTATTTTTTTTCCTCTCTCTTTTTTTTTTTTTTTTACCTGCTGGATATGGGGAAAATAAAACCAACCTCGGCTTCTCCAAGCCTCTGTCATAGGCACCCTGACTACATCTCACAGCAGAGCAGCTCATTTCAACCCTGTGCTTTAAGTACCATCTAGTGGTTAGCAATATGTTTGCATTTGCGTTGCTGGAGGATCTTCAGATTCAGATGTGTCTCCTAGAGACGAACTAGTCTCACCATTTTCCGAAATTAAATAAAAAGTAACACTCTTTCGTTAATTATTGATCTTTTTTAAGGAACAAAATAAAATCCTCATGTCTTTTTGCCTACCTTGTCCCAGTTCCATTTGGGAGCACTGCAGTGTTTAGCAAGTTCAGAGAAAAAAGGGCTCATGAAAAATGTAGCTGTGCCCTTTCTTTCTTTTGCAGATAGAAAATAAATGACAATGCATGATCCTTCAGTTTTTTCTATTAGAAATAAAAAATATTCTTTCATTAAGAACTCTACCCATATGTCTCTGAATATGCATTTGAGAATTGGCCTTCAATTTGAGCCATTTATTACTTTCGAAAGTATTGCTCCATCTATCTGTCTGTCTTAAATTAATATCTCTCTTTGTGTGTTCCCCTTTGCATATTGTCTGCCATCTGTTATATGATCACTGAGAGATAATGCCTGGTTCGCTTGTTTGATTAGTTATCTTGCTTTCTGTTTCAGTGGACATTGGTTGAATGTATCCACGGTGTTACTCTCCTGATAACAGCAAAGTCACACCACAGACAGGTAGAGGTGATGTCCTTCTTTCCACCAAATCTATGTGATTCTTCCCCAGTGTAAAGCTTCAAATGCTAGTTATTTAAGTCATAGCCAGACACCTTTACAACAGGCATTTACAATAGATTAAAGGTAAATACAAATAGAGAGGAGATTTAGATTAAATATTAGGAAAAATATCTTCCGTGTGAGGGTGCTGATGTGCTGGCACAGGGTCCCCAGAGAAGCTGTGGCTGCCTCATCCCTGGCAGTGTTCAAGGCCAGGTTGGACACAGGGGCTTGGAGCAAGCTGCTCTAGTGGAAGGTGTCCCTGCCCATGGGATGATAAATTTAAATGTTGCTGAAAATACCTGGTTTCTGCCCTGACTGCAAAGGGAGCTCGTCGATGCAGGTCAGATAAGGCTGGACCACAATATAGGTCCTTGCCATCATCCTCCAGTGTTAGTCAAGCTCCCTCAGGCATGAAAGAGCCTTCAGGAGACCTGCTCTTTCTCTGAGCAGCAGCCCAGAGCAGGAGGTTACTAACAGCAGGGTAAAGGGCCTGAAATCAGATAGAGTGATTTGAGTCCTTGCATGCCTATGCTCTTCTTATGTGCAGGGGAGACCTGTCAGTGCAGCCTGTGGAGACAGGGGATGATGCTGCTCACTCAACAGCAGGTACCACCAGCAGGACAGCTCCAATAGCTGTCTAGGAGCCACTGGCAGTGCTGACAAGCTCCTTACTGTCTATAAGGACAGCTTGAACACCAACCTGGGCATAAACATCCCCAGGTGGCTAAATTCAAGGGTTTTCCTTATGGACACTATCCCACTCAGTACTTTGTCCAGCTAAAATTTGGCAAGAGAGATTCCACCACGGAAGGTTACTAATTTCACCTTGTAAGTCTAACTGGCAAGTGATGTGAGAAAAATAAAGACAATAGAACATTCATCATTCTCACACCGCCTCAGCACGGGTTATTACCCTTTCAGAGTTTGTCCCCACAAACATTCAATTTGGTGTTTGTCACAAGTGATGGAGCAGGATCCTAGAAAGATGGTCCTGCTGCTGCTGGGAAATGTTTCTGTCCCTGGTTCCTGGTCCCGGATGCTTATCTCCTCTCCCGCATACTGGCGGTTTCCAGCCAGATCTGCATGTAGACACAGTTTAACTCTGGAGGTACCAGGAACACAGGCATGGGAGGAGTTCTTATATAATAGTTTAAGCCAGTTAAGTTCCTAACAGAGAAAAGCAGAATCATTTAACTACCTCCCATTTGGCAAACTTTAGGGATTACTTCTTTTCCTGTTAGAATACTGCCATGTTGCTTATCTCATATATCATAAATTGCTGCCTAATGTTGAGCTGTGAAGTTTCATTGCAGAAATTCTTCTGGAGACATTTTGACTTGAGCACAAGATTTATTGCTGGCCAGCTAGTGGATCCGACATCTGTGATGACAGATATTCTTTTGTCAAATTAATATAATGACACTAAAAAGAACAGGGTCAACCTTAATGTCCCTGCTGTCTTTTTCTGTGAGCCACAGATGTACCCACATGCAGATTCCTGAGGAATCCCTATCAGCAGAAGCAGCAGCATCACATAAGGTTATCGAGCACTAAAAATATATATGTTTGCTTTATCAGGCAAAAGCATTTTGCTCACAGGGGTGGGGGGCAGGAGAGTGTGATGGAGTCCTGGACTGAAGCTAAACTAATACGGAGATCCTGCTCTTACTCTGCAAGATATTGCACATTCACATGCTAAAGCACATTTCTGTTACGTTACCCAGAGCGAATAGTTTATTACGTATCATTACCTCTGAACAACAGATAATCAATTTGGATGTGTCCTTATTTACCTGGACAAACACTGGAAGGCTTTGCAATTTAATGGCCTAACTGTTTGTTAGAACAAATAGACCTATTCAATTCTGAGATCACAGTCAATCTGACGGTTTATAGCTGGTTGGTTTCTGCTCTCGAGCTGTGAAACCCTGATTTGTTTTCAAGGTGTAAAATTAGCAGTAACATTTTCACATGCTAACGGATAAGTCCCTTATTGAAACATAAGACTGCACTTGCTCATTGCAGAGTGAAAATAGCCTCGCTCAAAAACCCAGCACAAAGCCTGTGCCCTGGCTGAATTTCACACAAGCCCTGACATGATGCCAGATGTGAACTGGCCCAGACAAAGGCTTCTGCACAAGAGTAAATTTCAACTATTAATTTACAGGTTGAAGCAGGAGTTTTCTGCTCATTATTAAATTACACCGTTTGTACGCAGCTCTTGAGGTGCAGCAATGGAGTACATGAACCTAACATGGGCACTGAAAACAGTAATTCTTCAATTCATCTCTGAAATTATTAGCCTTGGTAAATCAAACACTGAAAAGGGGTTTTAAATCATGTTCTCTTGGTTTAGCAATATATCCCACGTTGTAACCACACCAGTGTAAATAAGCAAAAGGTTAAAAAGTGAAAGAATGTCTCTGTCTTCAGATTTTGAAAGCCAAAGGAGTCACAACAACAGATAAGGAAAGGAAAAGCAATAAGGGGAGAAAATGCATTTTACCATATTAATGTGTTGGATATTTTTTTCTATTTATTTGGATAAGCCAAACTAAATCCTCAGAATCAGAGAGCCAAGGTAAATTCTGAAAATATCAAGCTAGACTTCAGTCAGAGAGATGAAGATGGAGAAAGGCAAAGTCTGGCAAATGAAACAGGCTGCAGAAGTAGCAGTTTCAGTGAAAAGCATCAGGCCTGTAAATCTGCTTTTTAGCCAGTGTGGAATGAGTTGCTGTTTCCAGTACAAACATCATCTTATCCAGCAATATCCCTGCATTAGTCTGCTTGAGAGACTTACTGGAGTTTGGACTTCTAAAGAAGACACTTATTAGGATGCACTGAAGTATGTATGTGGAGTGTATGTGATAAGGAGATACTCCAGAATATATAGTGATGTTCAAAGTGGATGCTTCAAAGTGGGATGCAGATACTTCCATTGCCCTCTGTCTGGAAGACAGCTGCACACAGCTATGCAATTCATCTGCACTTACCTGCATTTTTAATTGTTTTTCTTTAACTTCAATACCTTTTCCTCCTTCTGGTGATTTGTCTCCATAACGAAACATAATTATACAGGAACAACATTACTTCCCTGCCTTGACCCCATCCCTTTCGGTTTAAAAGCCCAGACTCTTTTAATCTCTTCACATAAAACAGATTCTATACTCCTCTATGCATTTTAATAGTCCTTTTCTGCACACACTCTGTTTAGATTTGTCTTCTTGTGGCCATTAGTGCCTCCAAGTCCCTGTTACTATTTTTTTGTACCCACCTTTCTTTCAGTTGCTTCATTTTAACAGTTCACAGACATCACACAGCTTCTAGAAAGCCCAAGTCTTCCCCCTTTCTCAGTAATAACTGATGATCTCCCTACCTAAGTCAGAAATGGCTGGGTTAAAATTCCTCCAAAGCTTATGAATGACATTACAGAAGTGGTTCAAAAGGGAAACTATCAGCAACCTGAAGGAAAGATCCATATCCGACACAGTGCATTTACATTTTGGTTATCTTACCCTTGTCTGTGCTGAGATGGATTACTTTTTATTTAATAAATATATCCACATAAATCATAGAGATTAAATATAACAATTTGCTGAATTGTGTGTTACGTAATCACCAATCTACAGAGAGCAGACGCCTTATTAGATAGGTCACAAGCACCTCAAGGAGGTTGCATGTTGGGAGTGAAACTGCACAAGACACACAGAACACAATTGCCCCAGTAGCTCTAACTCAGACAGGGGCATCCATGAACTTTGGACGCTTCACTGCCTTATTCAATTCCCAGTGATACTGTTAGCACCTCTACTGAAAGGCTCCACTGTTTAATAATAAAGGTAGTGCACTGTGCCACTTAGATCTCCCCATCACAGAGCTTCAAAGGACTCTGAATCAGTGGCATTTTGCTTACTCTTCTAAAGCCTTAGATTTTCTTGTTTTCAGTTCTTGACACAAGTGATCATACTTGCCAATCTTTTCTTGCATTTTCAATTGAAGGTTTTCATCAAATGGAATTTAAAAAAATCCACAGTGAATCCTTCTACTTATTATTACAATTATCACTAATATTACCATTACCATTGCCATTAACCGGAACAGATGTAAGATACTTAGCTCTTTCTACTAAAGCTTCTTGCTCCAGCGTATCTGTGAGTGCCATAGGAAAGGCATTTATTGGAGGTCCTGAATAAACTTCCAGAAACATTTTTAGACCAGGGTGCTATGAGGATTTATACAGTTATTGCCAGGGATTCATCTTTAAATTAACAGTGCCTTTATAGTACTAAAATTCTGCCTTTTCATTAGTGACATAGCTTAATTGCTTCACAATCAGGGTGAAAAAAAAATAGAAATAAGAAGAAGAAAGGGAAAAAGAAGAGTAGCAAATACCTGCCTGACTTAACCACATTAAGCAGCATGGTGCAGAATATAACTTAACAGTCCAGTGAACTGTCAGTGGCAGAAGTAATTGGAAATTGGTGGGATAGTTCTTCATGTGATGGGGATGGGAGTTTTTCGTGCCTATTTTTAATGGGCAAATAGCTCTCAGGGCAGCTTCATATTCTGTCATTAACTTGCAAAGATCCTTTATAATGTAGAAAAGTTAAGATAGCAAAAAAAAAATAAAATCCAATTACATGTTTAATGACTTGGCATTTGTGGTAATGCTATCTAGCACTAATTCACCTGTTAGAAAACAGTCTATCTTTTAGCCCCTGGGGTTAATAGAGTGCAAAAGCCTAGCCTTATCAGAAGGTGGGAGAAAAGTGAGCAATTTTTTCCTACAAATAAGAAAGAAAAGCAAGAATGACAAAATTGATTATGAGTTTTCAACTTGCTTTTTGAACTTAAACTATTTATTAAGTACCTTTTTAAAGAAAATAAACTTCTAACTGCCGGTATCTATCTGGCCCTCAGTATTTTGCAGGGAGGGATGGGGGACTTCAGTACCTTTGTACCCAACATGAGCACCCACTGGAGTGAGGCATACACACATATCATGTCATGGGGCTGCAGCAGTGATGCTGCATTGCCTGCTCTTAAGATCAAGGCCTGCTTCCTTTCTATATGGAAATGGGATCCATAATAAAAAATGTGGTTTGATCAGTCAATAGGTAGACGGATGGATTTATCCTGTTCTCAGCTGCATACTCATAACTACACTGAAATCAATAGCAGATGCTTAAATGGAAATAAGGGCAGAATTTGTTCCACAACAGCAAAGAAATCCAGTTTATGCAAATATCCATATTCATTTGCATGTCTGTCTTTATCAGTCGCTGCTGTATTTGCATCTCACCCTGGATAAAAGGTTAACAAAGGCATTTGTAATGAACCCTTCCATTTTAAAACATTTAAATAGACTGTGGTATAAATTGCATATTATAAGTGACTGCTCTGGTGTGAATTTCTGAGTCCACTGAAAGGAGGAAAGGCAGCATTTACCACATTAATGCAGCATCTTCCTTTGCTTAATACCAGATTTGTCTGTGTCAATGCTAAACCAGGATTAGCTGCAGAAATACTAAATGATGTTAGAATTCATGCAGTCCCATCTAGCCCATGTAGAACATGGAGATACTGGAAATATTAAAAACAAACCAAAACAAAATAAGCAATTGTCCTCAGTCCAGCCTCTAAAACTAGGAGTTTCACATTAAAGATAAGTGCTATCTAATGGCTGGAAAACAAGCCCAGAAATCAAGGTTTATCTCCCCTGTTCCTAACTCAGCTCATGGTTCATCTGTCAGGAGCTAATGAAGGCTGAATACTGAGCATCCAGAATACTGAAATCCAGTGATTTCATCCGGAATTTTTGGGTAACCTTCAGTTTTCTCAGCAATCATCCCATACAACTTGTTCCTGAGCCCTTTAAGGTCAGCTAGGGCTTTGCCATTAACTTCAAGGTGGAGAAATAAACACCTAACTTTGTATTCCCTGTACCTGAGCACCTCCCATCTGCAGTGTGGAAGAAACAAAACTCAGCGCATCCTGAACAATTTGGATGTGCCTGGTGCTTACAGAACAAACACTTGCAGAGTGCCCTTTAGTGGTCTAGTGGTTACAGAGAAAGTGCATAAATCTCAGCTTAAGGGTAGGATTCACCTCATTTGATATTAGCCTACAAAAGCAGTGTTTAATACAGGTAGGTCATCTAGGTCCCTTTTACTATTCTTTGAGAAAAACAGGACTGCAAACAGTGGTACATCCTGACCTCACAATGTTCTTGAAGCTGAGTGTGATTCTATAACTCTTAAATGTTACTATCTCTTTCTCTTGACTCTAAAGCAAGGTGAGGCTGGCCTAGAGAAGGCAGAATTATTATCTAAACATAACAAAATAATCTTAAAGAAACTAACAATCTTTTGTTTATGGCCTGAAGACTTCCTTGGATGCAGATGCTATGAAAACGGACTCTTCTATAAGTGGATGGATGGATGGATGGATGGATGGGCAGATGAAATAAATTCTGTCTTTACATGCATGGTCAAAACTTCAGTTTGTGGGTCGTTTGATTTTTAAAGTTGCTACTATTACAGCTTCTCATCTGGAAAAACCTAAAAGAGATGTTCAGCTACCTTGGGGAAATGCAGGGTGCAGTATGACCCACTCTTACAAAAGAGTTAAACTTGTTTTCCTAAGTTAGTTGAAAGTGATGTGTCCTCATTCCCATGGCAAGGAACATTTCCTTTAGTGCAGCTGACAAGTTTTTCAAGGTGTTTCTGCACATCCTGTAGGGAAAGCAAATTGTCATCAAAATTGAAAATTCAGAATATGGGTTTGGTTTGGGTTTTTTTTTTTCTTCCCCTGAAGGTCCTTAGGGCTCTTGAAATGCTAAGCAGAAAACAGAGCTCAATGCATATGGAGGAGATTTTCATATTTTAAAAGTCAGATAGAGTGTCAGCCAGCAGACACAGCAACTCCAAGAATCTTCAAAAAGGCAGAAGCAGGAAAAGTTTACTGCTTGCTTAGTGGACACGTTATTTTAGCCTGTGCTCTGCAGATTGAGAGGTAGATTGCCTAGGGTCAGAGGGTGACCCTGCCCTGCAGCGTGAGTGTTATTCTTCCCTTTTTTTTTTTTTGTATTTAAGTGCAAATTTACATTTGACTGCAACCTGCCTCCTTAATGATGGATCAGCCTTTTGTGCAGGTATAAGCTCTGATTGATGGGGGACGGGGATAGGAGAGGAGAATGAAGAAAACAAGTTTATAAATTTGACATAAGATCTGAATCGCAGCAGGAACTCTGCCAGTCTCCTTAGGCATAAAATTGGACTGGCTGGAGATATGTACTGCATGTGTGATGTTTCAGCAGTTATTGCTTTCATTATATCTTTACTTACTCAGTTAACAGACTACTGAACTTGCAAAATCTGGCAAGACTGGGTTTTTTTCTTTTAAAACAAATTTTATGATGGGGGGAGATGGAGGAGGAACTGGAAAAAACTGAAAATTACATACCAGATCTTCATCTGGTGTTCATTTAATTGATTTCACTGAAGTCACACTGATATTCTCTAGCTGGTGACCTGATTCAGTATTTCTGTTTTGCTTTAGCTCTCCCTCTGCCCCACTCTGAACAGGCTGTGTTGACATTTCATGTTTCCTATTATTATTATTATTCCTTCCTTTTCTTTGTTTTGGGAATTATATGGCTTATTGACTAAACAGCATTAGAAAACTGAAGTTAATGGGCCAAACTCTTCCCTAGTGCAATTTTATTGAGTTCAAGTTATATAGAGATGAATGAGTTCAGGGACTCCTCCAAAGAGGGTTATTGCAGAGGCTGATTCCATAATAAAATGGAAGTCCACAGCTTTGCTGTCATTTTAATGGAAATTGTTGTGAGAAGCCCAGTGCTTTCATCTTCAGCTGATGTGATGAGACCTGAGGGTACTGAGCATAAAAAGGTAAAATCATACCTCACTTTACTGGATTAGAATAAATACTTTAACATTTTCAAGAATGCATTTAATAATAGTCATATTCATGTCTGCCTACTACATGGAGCACTCTGGGTTGCATGGACATCTTTTCCACCATATCACTACGAATGGCAACTGAGAGATGGGTTTATTGGCTGGTACAACTGTCTCCTGGACCAAGGTGGGACTGTGAGGATCTGGCTCTTTAAAACAGCAGAAATGCAGTGACAACCTGTATCAGGGTCAGAGAAAACAGACTGTTAGGGATGGGATGAAAAAAATAAAGGGTTTCCTAACCAGAAGTGTTTTAGGGACAACCTTCTCATGGTCTTAGTGGAGCCAAAACCCTTTTTGCTTGTAAAGTGGAACTTGCTGGGACAGACTGGAACACTTGGTGTTGGTAATAGTAAAAGACAGGACTGAATTGGAAAGAGATGCCTGCAAGTGCTGGGTTTGTTTGAGCACGAGGAATGATACTGTTATTTTTGGACAGAAGGACAGGGAAACAAGGACTTCGAAAGTCTGTTCAGCAGTAGTGTCACCTAAAGAGAAAAGGCCTGGCACACACTAGACAGTATACTGTGTGTTAGGAGCTAGGTCCTATAATAACAAAGACAGTAGGAATGCAGAAGGCAGATGAATTTTTTCTCAAAGAACTCTAAATCTAACAGTAATTAGTTATGAGAAAATACAAAATCAGCTGGGAAGTGAACTTTGTCAGGCAGAACATTCCATAAACCCAAGTTATTGCTGCTCTGAGTTTTCAAACTTAGCTTTATGCATGACTTCTGTGTTATCTGGATTAGAATCCACAGGGCCACACTTGTGAGAGCTCAGCTCTCTACAGCGGTATGTGCTGCTGGTTGGTTAGACTTTGGACATTTGCCCCCTGCTCTATATGGTATAGATTTAAATGTTTTCTGAGCACACTACAGGGCCAGCTTTGTTCCAAGGATAGAATTGTGAGAGGGAAGGGAAGGGAAGGGAAGGGAAGGGAAGGGAAGGGAAGGGAAGGGAAGGGAAGGGAAGGGAAGGGAAGGGAAGGGAAGGGAAGGGAAAGTTCTTTTCTTCTTTTCTTAAACCCCATTCTTACCCATTTTTAAAGGAAATATGGTAAGTACTGTGTTAACCACCTCTCCATTGTGGTTTTGAAAACCCGCCCATCATTGTGGCATCCAAACAGCAGATACTCTTCAAAAGTCATTACCATCTGACAGATGTACTAAGGGTTACATATAGTTCTTACCTGTCTCAGTCCAGTTTCTGGTGGACAGATGTCCACATTCGGAAACAAAGCAAGTCTGACCATGCAGATACTTTCAGCCACTTTGTTCAGCGGCATTGTGCCTCAATGAGAAAAGGCCTGGTACACGCTAGACAGAAAATAGTGGGTTTTTTAGGAGCTAAGTCCTGTAAGAGCAAAGCACAGTAGAAATGCAGAAGGGCAGGTGACTTTCAGCAAATTCCCTTAACATCTTTACCAAAAACGTGGGACCTGGCTGAACATGTGAACTGCTCAGTGCTCGCTCTTATTGTGGTAGCCTCACTAGCAGATAATAGATGGTGTATGAGGCAGCAATGCCGCTCTCTGGAAGATGGCATATATTTCTCAGAAGGATTGAGAGGTTACATATTTCTCTGTGACTATTGAATCACTATCGAATATGAACTGCAAGTGATACTTTTGCTTCAGAACAAGAAAAATAGTTCCATTCCCTCCAAAGAGAATCGTGTCAGCAGCAAAGCTCTCTATTGCTCCCGCTGTTTTCTCAATGCTTCACCTCATCAGGATTCTGGGACCTGACAAACTATCAGACTGAAAAGCAAAAATGGGATGGGGGCAATTTTAATGCATGAGCAAAGCAGCGAAGAGTGTCAATCTCACAGTTGCTATAGGTTCTCAATGACAAGAATGGCTTAATATCAGCAAGTAACTAAATCTAGCTGTAGCTAGCCAGTTACTTACAGTCTTCAAGAGGAAAAAACAGATTTCTCTTTGTGTTCTTGTCTTCAGAAAGTTTGTAAATGCTGACATGTGTTGACTTAAATTGGTGCTTGAAGATCAAGCACTCAGGAAAATGTTAGGGCACTACAAGAACAAGTGTTTGGGCTGTGTTGTGGTCAGAGAGCAGGGCAGACTGTGAGGCAGTCAGGACAGCTCCATGGGGATGGGACATTAGCCCAGGAGTGAGAGTTGACTTAGTAAAGCCCATGGCTGGGCTGGGCAGGGCTGTGGTGGAGCAGGAGACTGATACCTATGGCGTTGCTGGGATGCGGAACTATCTGAAATTGGGTCCTGGGCCATAAGCAGGGAAAAAACAGTGAGAATGAAGGCCTTTTAGTCCCCCAGGTCCCTCTCTCAGTTTCACCCCAAGTCTAGAAGGGACAGATGCCCTGTTCCTGTTGGCACAATAAAGGTCAGAGTTTGCTTCACAGGGTACTTGGAGCATAAGCAATCTTGACACTCTGGTTCAAGGCCAGGT
Source organism: Psittacula echo (assembly GCF_963264785.1). Lineage (NCBI taxonomy): Eukaryota > Metazoa > Chordata > Aves > Psittaciformes > Psittacidae > Psittacula > Psittacula echo. Next base: position 6,778,829 of record NC_137742.1, on the reverse strand, counting down.
TGGAAGGGGCTTGGAGCAACCTGGTGTAGTGGAAGGTGTTCCTGCCCACGGCAGGGATTGGAACTGGATGAGCTTTAAGGTCCCTTCCAACCCAAACCATTCTATGATTTATGATCTTGTCCTTGCTACCACATATATACTGTTGCCTGTACAGTGTGTGCTACTTTACTCCTGGAATTCCTTATGGAATATACTCATTAGTCTCCTTAAAGAAGAAACCCAAGTAGACTTGCCAGAAAAGTTTGCTTATGGGTGTGCTGCAGATTGGCAACAGATGCATCTTATTTAGCACCTAGCACTTGGAATAATCCTTTCCTACTTCAGCAGGCCAGAAACAACCACCACAACATGCCTTCATGACATGCCCTAGATGTCTCACTACAAAAACTTTCCTGCAGGCTGCAAAACAACCCTTATGTATAAGGCACTTTGAGCTGGAAAACACACACAGAAATAAGAGCATCTTTTGGCCATAAGAGTGAAACTTAGATATGAGCCAAGTATTATTTGAGGCAGCAAAGAGTAAATGGGATAATGCCCTCATCCAGCTCTGCATCTGCTCTGTACTGAGGGGCCCTGCTCATTTCGATGTTTGGCACATCGCACAGACACTGCACCCACTGGGACACCCATCACCTCCAGCAGAAACTGCGTCAGTGGGGCAGGCGGTGGTTCCCAGACATCTGCAGTATGTCCATCGCTGCATTTTCAAAGTACTTTAGGATGCTTCAAGGTGAAAAGTACTCTGTCTGCCTCCAGGGCAGGATTTGAGAACTTATAAATGTAAGGTTATTCATATGGGAAAGTAGTATAAAGCACTATTTTTGATTGAAATAGTATATTTCTACAATTTTATTGTCAAAAATGTCTTCCCTAAACATTTTTCTCCTCTTTTGCCTCACTGAGACCTAATGTACTTTTTAGTCAGACACACTGGAATCTGAGAAAGTTGAGAAATATACCACTTCAAAACTCTTCTAATGCCAGCTTCAGAGGTTTTGTTATTTTTTTCCCTGTAGCTTTTCTTGTGATAAACAGAACTTGAATAATGACTTAAAAGTTAATCAATGGTGAGCGAAATCAATGGTGAGGCACTACTAATTTCAGTAATTAAAAAATAATCCAATTTTTCCTGAGACATAATAATACCGAAACAGGTACACACATATGAAAGTACTATTTGTGCACACAGAGAGATATACATTGCTTAGCTCTAAAATGGTGAGATTTGTCTCTTAAATTTTTACAATTTCATGTCTTACCTTTTCTCCGCAGCCAAGATCAGCAACACATTTGTTTATCTTTGCTACGGAAAGCAGAGATTTTATGTAAAAAACTGTATTGGAACCAAACTAACAAATAAAGAGAAGCCATCAAAAATTACGAGGCAGGCAATAAACGAACGTCAGAGCTGTAGGAATTGTAAATGTGATCAAAAAGTGACATATGAAAATACAAAAAACTGGATAAAAGATAACATTTAAAAAGAATAAATTTTGAACATCATCTGTACAAAGGAAGTTGTTAATTTAATTATGTTTAAGTTATGCTTTGCACTCATGACATATGCCAGCTTGGCAGAGCTGGAAAGCAAAAGCTTTGTTTTTTAGTAATAAATGGTTTTGGGTCATGGTTTTCTGTAATTTTGCTTGTTGTTTTGGAGAAAAAATGAAGAAAAGACCTCCTGGTCACCTGAGGAGGTGAAATACTGAGGAGTATTTCATATATACTGGAAATACGGGAACACCTGAACAGGGAAAATATAGTGTTGAGATTAAATAGGCCTTCTTTTCTTACAAAAGCATTCCTCCTCATAGACATAACAGTGGGACAGAATGAGGTATGTATTTTTGTCACTTAAATGTATATGCAAACTTTATTAATGCATGAAACACTAAGATGTCTTAAAATTGTAAGTTAATTACATTTACGTTGTGCATTGCCTGTTCCAGGTATTGGGTCACCCTGTTCTCATATTCTACAGTTGTTTTCTGTCAGGTGCTGCCGCCCGGCCCCCGCTGTCTCAGGTGTGACCACTCTCCATCTTGCCATGCCTCCCAAGGGAGCAGCCATCTTGCGTACCGTACCGCTGGAGGCAGCCATGACTGTACGAAAGAGAGGCGTGGGCGCAGCCATCTTGAGACCTCCCTTTCAGCTGACTTGCTTCGGCGGCCATTTTGGTAAAGGATAGTTGCAGCATCCCGGCTCCTTCCTCCCTTAAGCAAAATGGCGGCGGCAGCGCATGCTCAGAGGGAAGGCGGTGTTCTCCGCGCGGGTTGTTGTGGTGGGGGCGGGGAGCAGCGGCAGCCATGGGAGAAGCGGAGAAGTTTTACTATGTGTACAGCTGCGACCTGGACATCAATGTGCAGCTGAAGATGTGAGTGAGGGCGGACGGGGCTTGCAGCCACCCTTTGCTGCCCCGCGGTTGGCAGTGGACGTGTGGGAAGCGGCCCGGGCGCCGCCGGGCTGCGGGAGGCTGGGCCTGTTCCTCGCAGCTCCGCTGAGTCCCGAAGCCTGGGCGCACTGTCTCCCGTCACCGGCACCCAGAGCAACGCGGCACGGAGCGGTGCTGTGGAGACAGGAGGCGGGAGGGGTGTCAGAGGGGACATGGCTGTAAGCTGCTCTCTGGCCGCCTTACACTGGTCTTTGCCTTAGGTCCGGCAGTGCTTTAAGGCAAAGGCTGCCTGTCAGCTCAGCGCTGTCTCTGGTACCCTCACCAGCTGCGGCGGCAGCTCACCGGTCAGAGTTAGAGCGAAGGGGTGCATTGGAAACACCCTTTCCTGCTTGTTTGCCTCACCCGTCAGCGTTAGGGCAGAAGGATGCGCTGGTGAGAGTTTCCTGCTTGTTTGCATGCTCCTTTGAAAGCAGGTTGCTCTTAGTTTTTTCTTTGTAAGCAGATCTAGTGTGTTTCTTACCACGTAGGTGCAAGCACTCTTTTGAAGTTATGATCACATGCTGTGTTTCATAGAATCACAGACTGGTTTGAATTGGAAGGGACCTGAAACCTCATCCAGTTCCAACACCTTCCACTAGACTGGGTTGCTCAATGCCCTCTCCTTTCACTGGTTCATTTTTTAAGTTAGGGCTTTTTCTGCATCACAGCAGTTGAGTGTTTATATTTATGTAGGAGGGACACGGCTGGCTCTAAATGTACTGTACCCAGTGTAGTTACATTAAGGTATATTGCACTTTTGAAAGCTAACTTGGGAAAACTTACTCGGGGCTTGTTTAACTTCTGAATGGGAGATGATACGTGAATTCAGATGCATGTGTCCTCTTTACTTATTCATTCTGCCAAACGAAAGTATAGCTAGGACTTCATGAATCAGAGTGAATGTCATCTTGGAATGTTCTCTGCTGGATTCTTGCAAAAAACTTGTTCATCTACTCTGAATGTTTTTGTGGTACTAATAGATTTTTGTTTGCTGCTGGGAGATTGATGTTATCTATTGATAATAACTGATGTATAATTGATGTTATTACATGTTTTTTCCATCACCACCACATTTCTTTTTTGTTTTCACATGTGCATCCACAGTCAGATATTACATATGCATGATTGTTCTCATCATGGTATAGCTGAGGCCTGATAAATGCCATCAGTGTGCTTTAACACTAGCATTCTACATTGTTGCAGGGCTTTAATCAGGTTTGATTTGGACTGTCTGCTGTGCTTTAATTTGTTATTAAATTGAGAGATGACTGGCATCCAAAGCCATACATTCACATTTCATAATGCTTAAAAAAAAAAAAAAAAAAGAGGCTTTTCTTAATTACGAGATTTTTAGGGGGGTTATTTTGTGTGTTTATTTATTTGTTTTTCCCCCTGTAGTATTTGGAGCACATGTAATCTGATTTTTTTTTTTTTTATTAGTAGCATTACATGGCATCTTTTTGTTGCCTTACTTAAGGTCCTTCATTTGATGCTTCCTGAGCATCTAGAGGTTGTACTAGATATCGCTATGCCCATTGAAAAGACAAACAAGTTATTCTTCCCTTTCCTGCTCTTCTTCTTCATCTTCCTGCTGCCCTGCTAAATCCTATAGCAATAAATTCTGTATTTGTCCATTTCACATCCTGAGGTCCTCTCTGACATTTGGATTTTACTGTGAGCTAGTAATGAACAGCGAGGGTAGCCTCAGTACTGAGTATTCTAAACTTAAGCAAAGGAAATAGAATAGGCTTTTTACTGTGTATAAAATAAATTATTGTTTCTTTCTTTTTCCTTCCTACCCCCACCCTAGAGGAAGTCTGGAAGGGAAAAGAGAACAGAAAAGTTACAAAGCTCTCTTAGAAGATCCAATGCTGAAGTTCTCGGGACTGTATCAAGAAACTTGCTCTGACTTGTACGTAACTTGTCAGGTGTTTGCAGAAGGGAAGCCTCTTGCTCTTCCAGTTAGAACTTCCTACAAGGCTTTTAGCACTAGGTGGAAGTAAGTGACTGCCTTTCATTTCATATTCCTCTCAGTTACTGTGGCATCAAGTTATATAAATAGATATGTCTGGTTTTTATTTCTGTCAGAAAGATTAGTTTGTTGTTGTGTTCTGCAGACAGCTTAAGTTTCTTCAAGTCTCTGTATGGTTATTAAGTGTTACCGTGACAGCACAAAATAACCTTTTTCGGTTAACGGGTAAGTGATAGAACTGTAACCTGTGTGTTTGGGCATGGCTTACTTCTTAAATAACTTCTGAGGCCTGGACTGGCATATTTTCATACTGCTTACTGGACAGACTGATCTTTGGTACTTACTTAGTCATCAAGCCAGAGTACTTTTTCTTTGGGCTCTAGTCTTTTAAATATGCTCTGCCCTTAGAAATTCATATTCTAAGGAGAATCTGCGTTGTGTAAACTAATAGATTAACCTGAATTCTAAAGCTTTATGATTAATCACAGATTGTTTCTTTGCAGCTGGAATGAATGGCTGAAACTGCCGGTGAAGTACCCAGACTTGCCTCGCAATGCACAGGTGGCTCTGACCATCTGGGACGTGTATGGACCTGGTAAAGCAGTTCCTGTGGGAGGAACAACGGTCTCGCTCTTTGGGAAATATGGGTATACTGCTTTTTCTTTGGTACAGATTTGAAGCTCACATGTAGTGAGGTAGCAGCAGTTACAAGAGGGTTTTTTTTTAAGCCAGGTTAACAGTTCCTCATTTGAAAAATCAGATACATAAAAGATTTCTTCATGAGTGTAACTTCATACATGCTACAGTATTGTAAAAAATAGTCTTCTCTTGCATAACACCAAAATTTAGGGTTTTTTTTAAAGATGTGTAAGCTTGGGTTCTAAGTAGCAAATGCTGAAGTCACTTCATATTTACACTTTTGTAATATAAGGGTGCCAGTACTGATTACTTGACATAGCTGGCTTGCAATTGGGCTCTTAATGCAGCCAGGAATCTAGTTATAAATTTATTTTAAAATTTATTATTTCTTTATAAATTTATTTATAATTTTTATTTATAAGGAATAAAGTGTAAATAAATACGGAGTTTTCAAAATTAATAATCCGTTATCCTTTAGAGAGTGGGTTTAGTATATTTGTGGATGATAACAGTAGGATGGGAAGGACTACAGGTGTGCTGGAAGGTGAACAATACATCATAGGGATCTTGACTAAGTGCAGATGGGACTGAAAAGAACATAGGATGCAGTTTAAGCAAAAGTATGAGGTAGTGGTACTTTTTCCATCAAACACAGAATAGGGAGCAGCTGTCCAAATAGAAGAAAAGATTTGTGGTTTAGAGTGAGTCTTAAGTTTTGCATGATTCATCATCATCATGCTCTTGTGAAATGTGCAAACAATGCTGAATATATGAACACTTCACAAGTGTGTGCATTCAGGGGCAATGTTTCATACTCCTTCATACTCATCTGCTCATCTGGCATATGTTCAGTTCTGTATAATTGACTTTAAGCAAGTTGCTGACTGCTGAGAGTCATTGAATGTTTAGCAAATAGGTGTGAGGGAGAAGAAGTAAAGACTAGTGAGGCTGAAGAAAAGACTGTAGCAACACTTTTCTGGTGTGCAGGTAGCACTGGAAAATGGGGAAAAATAGGTTTTTTTGTCTTATCAGTGAATAAGGAGCAATAAGGGTAAACTGAAGTGCAGGAAAACTTTAGATTAGCGTTAGGAAAGCTGTTCTAGTGATATTCAAATGCAGAAAGTGACTCTAGAGAGAGGTTGTGTCTCTGTGCTTTGACAAAAAGATTAGCATTGTCTTTGGGCAGAAAATTAAACTTGATCGATTGTACTGTCACCCAAAGACTGCTAATAGTTTCTTAAACATTAGAACATAGTTCCTGGAAAAAGATAAAAAATATGAATGAAATTTACCTTTACTTCCAGTGTGTGGGGCCTGGGAATAGTAGATGGACAAGAAGCACCAAATAATTTTGGAATTTTATATTTGCTTGTGAATGGAAATCTTTGTAGTAGTGTTCCATAAAGCAACATGTAAAGTCAAGGTCAGGTGGTCTTTCTGGTTGATATTTCTCATTTTTAATGGTTGACTTTTTGAAGTTGTATTTGCCTGAAGTTGTTAGGTAGACAACTTCCTGTTGTTCTTACCTGAAGTTGTTAAAGTGAAGTGATCCACTTGGTTTTGTGAAGCATCTTTTAAGGTGAATAAGCACAAATACATAAGGAAAGGAGGGTTTTGCAGAGAAAACACGTGGTCAGCTACCCTGTAAAGTTATGTTTTCTGCACAGTTTCAATTACCAATTCAATTTCAAGCACAGATGGAGAAAAATGGCGTTTTGAGGGTTGTGGGGTTTTTTTGTGGGTTTTTTTCTTTTTTAATTTTTGAATTTTGTTTTTATTTGACAGCTCAGAAGTCTCTTTTATAGCAGTCAACCTTCAAGTGAAACTTAGGTAGCTTTTTAGTTGAATTTTTTTGCAGACTGGCAGACCTAAAGTCAGTATTATAATTTGCAAGTCAAGAGAAATACTTTCTGCTTCATTACAAATAAAACTATGAAGGTCAAGCTCTGTCCTCAGTTTGCATTTATACCACTCCACTGGCTTCTGGAATTACCCATTTTTCTTCCACTTGCCAAATAGCTTAGTTCAGACCTACTAATTTTCTTTTAAACTTCATGCCAATAAAACTGAAGGCCATAGAGGGCACAAGGTGCAAGGCACTTTAGCAGTTCATTTAAATTATGCATGGCAGTGCATGTTTCTAGGCTTGGCAAAGGAAGTTACTTCATTTTCTTGCAGCTGATCCTGCGATTCCTGACAGGTGTGTTATTTTGAATGTACTGAAGCGATTCTGCTTTTTTGCCCCTGCAGTATGTTTCGTCAGGGAATGCATGATTTGAAAGTCTGGCCCAACGTAGAAGCTGATGGCTCAGAGCCCACCAAAACTCCTGGGAGAACCAGCAGCACAGTCTCTGAAGATCAGATGAGCCGCTTGGCTAAGGTAATGGTATAGCAAGTAAACTTTAAGGTGTATGTGAAAAGCTTGCACTTTCACTAGAGTGGAAGGTACACAGGCTTCTCATTTTGTTTTCTCATGTGAAAGCTATCTTCCTTTGATTAAATACTTCACAGGATTTATAAAAGTGAGTAATCTAGATCGAACTCATTGGCTTCTGCAGTATTTTTTTTAAAGGGGGCATATAAATACCTTTTCATATGCATAGCGTTCTGTTGTAACAACTTAACATCCTAATTCTTTGTAAAGAATGAAACCGTGATCATGCCTTGAAGATGCTGGAAGCCAAAATTCCATCAGGTTCAGTAAGAGCAGTGCATAACAATAACTTTTGAGGACTAGTTTCTTTCAGCAGCCCTTATTTAGACTTAAGGCTCTCTGGTGTAGTGTTCAGATGTGTATGACATTAGAAAGATACCTCTGTATTAGAAACAATTTGAGTAAAATTGCAGAAATTAACCAAAGCGTAATTTATTTAAGTTTATGAATATATATGTGCATTAGGATTTTCTTCTCCCAACTTGGTGGCAAGAGTGTATTTTTGCCATCAGAACTACTTCTGCAGTTGATCAGTGGATGTGACTTCTTGAACTGTTTTACTCACTGATTTCTCTCATTCTTCAAGTAAGGTTACTCCAAGCTTGCCAAATCACTCTATAATAGTTGCTAACCCACTTAGTGTACTTTCTACTTGATCTTGGCCTCCTAGTTTCCATCTTTGTGCAACTCCTAGTGAAAAATAAGTCCAGTGACTTAAATATGTCTGTTTTCTCATATAAAGATTTATCACAGTAATAAACTAACTTTCATTTAAGTTCTAGTTCACCTTGATTTTATAATGGAAAGCTCATTTAAAGCTTTCTACTAGTCGTGGTGCCCCATTTCTTGATAGAAGCAGAGTAAATCCCCTCTAGCCTAAGGAAGCACTGTAGACAGACATTAAATACCAAGGCTTGTTTATAGGTCATCACATGGTTACATGATGTAGGCAGTGGGTTTCCAAGAAGGGATTTTAGAGTGTAGGCCTCTCATTTCATGTTTGTTCTGTTACGCAAACACGACCATACCGTACCAGTGTTGCTTTTCTCCTCTTCTCTTTATTCGTTTATGCTTCCTAGCTCAAGTAATACAAATAATGCAGAGCATTTCAATCATAAAATACCTTGGTCTGTTCTAGCCTCTTCTTTTGGCATATGGGAGGTGAAGGCTCAAAGCTTCTGAGGAAAAGGAGGGAATTCTTTCACATCCCAAATGAGAATTCTACCTAATGGCTCATAACATCACTGCTCACATTCGTCTCTTCTGAAAGCTATTTTTGGAGATTGTAATTTCTGAAAGATGAGGGTATTTTCAGTGGTATTTTGTTGTATTTCTGTATAAAACCATTTTGTCGTCAGATGGTAGCAAAGTGAATAGGGTTTGTGGGCAGTGTGTCTGTGAGAGCTTTCATTTGCACAGTTGTTCACTCAGCAGATGAGGTTCTTGTGATGTATCATTCTTAAGTAGCCTTTGTTTAAGCACAGTCAGCTTCAGTTTTTCTAGGACTTACTTATCAGTTACTGAATGCCTTCTGATGTTACTGGATGGATAGTATATTTAAATACAGGTAAAAGGAGTAGGTCTAATTAAAACAAGATGAGTTTAAGTGGGCTTTGTTATTCTTGGTTTTTTTCGGGTTTGGGTTTTTTTTTCCTGTTTATTGGACAGGCATCATTTAGAAGTGTCATGCAGTTGATCGATGTCTAATACCAGAGGCCAAATTAGATTTTTATGGATAATAAGTAACTTCTGACAAGAGCTTGCTGAGGGACCTTTTCTCCATCTGAAAGTTCACTTTTTATTCTCTTGGCATACTTCTGAATTTTTGTGTGTGTGGTATTTATTATTATAAGGAATTTGTATAAAATCAGTGACTGGCTGCGGGAGGAGTTTCATCCATTTACCTGAATAATTGATGCTATGGCAAGTTGCATTTCATGTTGAGGTGCCATATGGTTCTGGTCTTACAAAACGTGATGGTTGCTTGTAAAATTGCTGCTGAAAAAGCCATGGCTTTGTATACTGAAGGTCATTTTTTCTGTACTAAAGAATATTAATGGAAAGACTGGGGAATACATTAGCACGCTCAAATATTAATAACATTAAGATGTTTGTCCCATGAGTGATGTGGTAATTTATTCTACTTAAATAAAAAATACTCTTAAGTTCTTTTTGATCCATTGGCTTCTTCACACCTTCTGCTGGCTGGATGAAATTAGGTAATAACAATGGTGAGATAGTATCTAAAGGGATGCCGGTTACTTAGTAGCAGATGATGAATGCTTCTTTCCCTGAAGGGAGTGCACTAGCGTCTTTCTTATTTGAAGCTTAAATATTAATCAAAGAGAATGGTTTTTTATGTGTATACATACATCCACATATGCCTTCACATCTTCTGGGTCTCGTGTGCAGGCCTTACAAGTTGCAGTATTATGATACTTTTCCTCTCTGTAAGGGAGGTTTGCAGGTTTAGGAGGTTAATATTCTCCTCTAAAGCATACAAAATTACTTTTATCTTTGTGCTCTAGTGCAGCAAACAAGAAAATGAACAAAGAGTTGTGACCATTTTTCCCAAGGCTTTGATAAGTGCTATTCTAAATTTGTGTATCAGTGCTGGATGTGAATATGTAGTATTCTGAAAATTTTGACCTACTGGTTTAAGGAAATAGGGCTACCTTCAGTAGGAAAAAGTATTTTCATTAACTGAAAAAAGAGTAGGGAGTGATTTAGAAATGGCTAAAATGACATGTAAAGGTAAGGAATTCCTTCATTACTGAGAATAAGAAGATCTTTTCTCTGAAGTAGGTAGGACGTTTGTGAATGCGTTGCGTACAACTGGTCTGCATGCAGCTGTTTCTCTACCATGGAAATGCATTTTAGTCACATATGAGGCAAAGGCCAAGTCTTGCCTTATGCTTTTAGTTAGGTCCTTGCACATTCTGTCTGAAATACTGCTGATAGAACTTGTTGAACTGGCTGCAGAATATAACGTAAGAGAGCAAAGAAATTGGTATCGTATTATATTCCTGTTTACAATGCTGCCGATAAGTTGAAACAAGCCAAAGACTGAGTTTGTGTGCTTTGGTTACATCCAGCATCCTGAAATGTTATTAAGGATTATACTTTGTCACCTCTACCCTTCCTTTTCCTTTTGTACTGTTTAGTTTATGAAATTTATAGCAGCTCAGATTAGCTGTCCCTGACTTACTGGAGACAAAAGAAATGAGAAAAAGCTCCTGCTGTATACTGAACAGCGTTAATTAACTCTTAGAAGCTTCAGTGGTCTTCTGAAGTTTGCATCAAAATCTTATTGCTTCTGCCAAACTATACTGTGGTCTACAGCTTAAAGAAGTGCTATGTGAATCAGCTGCTTTAAGCAAACATCCTCATAATCCTCATGGGATTATGTTTTGTGTTTCATGGAATGAGGTCAGAACAAAGGATATCACATGCTCATGGCTAATTTACTATTTAGTGCTTCTTGAAATGGCCAGTTTCTAGCAAATCTTTGGTTTAAAATCACCAAACCAGGTTTTCCTCAGAGCTGACTTTGGCTTGATTTTCCTTCCCAGCAGCTTTGACTGCTTTATAAATTGTGACTGCTTTTGATTAGTACTTTACTTGAGGATTAATAGTGGAAAATTTTAAACCTCATCTCTGGTAGGAACAACTTAGTAGGAACCAAGAATCAGAAAAGATTAATTAAGTAGCATATTTGTGGAATGAGCAAGTATTGGCATTCATTGTCTTGCTTATTTTCATGAGTAATCAGCCTTAAAATTTAATTCAGATCTTGAGTGGGTACAGAGGCCATGGTGTGGGCTGTAGTTTATTCCAACTCCTTCTGACCTAAACTGGTTGCAAGGAAACTAATCAGGAATTTTGTTTCCTATGTAAAGGTACGAACCGTATCCAAAGTATTGTTAGACCATAAATCCACTGGGAAGGTGAATGAAAAACCCACAAACATCACTGTGAACTTGTCTTAAGCACTAAGGAAGGTGAACTAGCAAGATGGCCTTGATATGTTGAATACGAAGGGGCAAGTGGTCAAGGATAAATGCTTACCATCAGTTCAACTAATACAAGAACACCTGCACACAGACTGCAGAACACTGAAATTTCATTTCATTACTGGTTTTAATTGCTGTTTACAGTCTTTTAAAGGCTAGACAATTTTTTGTCTGTTGTGTCAGCTTTGCTTCTAAGGGTTGTAAAAAACTATTTGATTCTGGAGTGTTTCTGAAGGTTGGCTTGTGAGTTTATCAGGATCTGTACTTGAACATGAAGTTGATGCTCTTTGCAGAGTACATCATGATGGGGCTAGTATTTGGCCTAGATCATCCTTGGTGTGTATTAATACTTGTGCCTATACTGCTAAGACATCAGTTTACTGGGGATTTGATTGATAATAATTAGTGAAAACTCCTAACCTTTTTTCTTTATTCACAGTGATGGTTTTATCTGTAGTGCTGAGCTGCTAAAAGTGTAGTGCAGGTTTCTGACAAACAGTGCAACCTAGACAACTCCCAGCATATGGCAAATCTTAAATCTTCTCTGTCTCTTTATTTTGGTAGTAACCTCATCTGCAATTCTGAATGGAAGAAGTAGGCTGCTGTTGTGCTCTCCTGCATACAATACCTTCTATTCATGTGCTCTCCTTCGTCTCTTTGTATATTGCCTGTCCCCTTGCTGGGCAGCTGGGACATGGCAGTTAGGGTGACTGTTCAAATTTAAATGCTTATGGGTGTATAGGTTGACCACTGATGAAGCTTACTTGTAACCCTTCCCTTAATAGGAATAGTTTTGAGGGACTTTTCACTGGACGTTTTCTAGATGGGTTTCGATTTCTTTGAAACATGTAAAAACTTGATGTTTTCTTGTCCCTTTGCATCTCGTCTTGCGTACTGCAGGAATTACTCATTCTTTGAGGAACACCTGTGATTTCTTAGGAACTGAAAAGATGATTCTTGTTTGTATTTGTGTGGACTTCTGCTGAGTTTATGAAAAACTGTTGTGAGTCAATGCATCTGAAACAACAGGGAGCATGGCGCTATCTTTACTTCCTTTTTCTGTTATCTCTCTTCCTCATAACTGTTCTACTGTTAGGTAGTCCTTTAAACAAATGCAACTTCCTTGCTATTTCTACAGCAATGTGTAGATGTAGTAGTAAATCTTGGAACTACTTTTCAGATGACTAAAATGAAATGGGAAACAGGTTCTCTATGACTTGCTTTAAGTCTTCATCTGACCTTTTGTGATGTGTAACTCCCAGTCTGAAAACTTGTTTAGAGGTAAGGCTAACAAGGGCAGAATGACACAATTTGGCTGGTTTTTTTAAATATCTTTTTTTTTTATTGTTGGCTTTGTAAGTTTTACCATGTCAAATGTGGTAACACAAAAAATGAAATACATTACTTTGCTTAAAAAACAGGTTCCTGTTTTACTGTGTTCAGAATGCAAAGGTGGTGTGCTTGGAGTGCGGTTTGGTCATTGCCGTGATTGGTGTTTTAGATAGTAGAATTATTTTCGTGGCATGGCTTAGCCGTTTATAACGATCTACTGTGTGGCCCCTGTACAAGCATTTTTTCCAATTCCTTTATTTTTTCCCTTTCCTTTATTTTCCCCCTTGATTTCATGTTAGTGTCCCTGTTAAATTGTAATTTTTATGCTCTGCTTTTTTCCTTGCTCTGAGCCATTTAATTGTGTTTTTCATGCAGCTCACCAAGTCTCATCGGCAAGGTCACATGGTGAAAGTGGACTGGTTGGACAGACTGACCTTTAGAGAAATAGAAATGATCAATGAGGTAGGTACATGAACTTTTTTTGATCTTGCTGACACAGAACCTTTACTTAGGAGGCTGAACTTGAAGTGTTTTTCCTACTTTTCTTCAGCTGTCTGTGTATACGATAAAGGAAAATAGTTCTTTAAGCTTCTAAAGTTGATTTTACTTGGGCAGTAATGAGAATTGTAGAACCATAGAATGGTTTGTATTGGAGGGCACCTGCAAGGCTCATGGAGTTCAAACCCCCAGCACTAAGCAGGGACATCTTCAACTAGATCAGGTTGCTCACAGCCACAGTTTGTTTGGTTTTGGTTGTTTTTTAAATATTCATGCAAGACCTGAATGAGGTGTTAACCCTCATTAGGCAAAATCACCCCCTAAACATTTAACTAATTATACTCATCTTGCACAACAGAACAAAGAGCTTTGCGCTCTTGAGATTTTAGTTGCCTCATTTATAATTAGACCTCTGGGAATCTGATTATTTTTGAACTTAAATTTTTATAAACCCTCAGAACTGAGCCTATATATTTTTTTTCCTTCTTCCCTTTTTCTTTCCTTTTTCTCCCTTTCTGTTCAGAAAACTAAAAATTACTGATTGCTAGTGCTGTATCTGAAATGCAGAACCAGTTTGTGCTGGAAAGTCAATCCATTATTAATGCATAAAACAAACTTGATTTGCTCAATATTAAAGGAAATGCTTGTTTTCATTGTTAATCGTGTGTTCCTGGTGGTGGTTATGTATAACTTCTTTCTTGTTTTGCACCTAGATTTTAAAATTGTGAGCCCTTTTTCTAGGCAAAGGATTTCAAAAACGCATCCATGGGCAAATCTTCCTCTGAAAGTGAATGAGTTGCAAATCTAATCTTCTAACCCAAGTTTAATTTGTCTCTTTCATGGTGTTATCTAAAAAAGTTCTGGTATTTTGTCTTCTGGTTTTTGACCCTTATATATGTAATTGTGTGTAATGATTTTTTAAATCACACGCAAAACCCCAACTGTCATCTGGTTATTCTTCATTGCCTTTTTTCAGACCTTTAGTCTGCAGCCACAAGTTGCTGATGAAAACAACGTGGTTTTATCTGTTACATATGGATATTTATCATGAAGTAGAAATATAAGGAAGTAAGAATGTCAGGAAGAAGGTGATGTGATCTGAAGTAGTAGCAGTTATTCAGTTATTCATAACACAACAACTGATAATCTAATTAATCAGTTATAGCACAAAGGAAGTAGGGTAATTGCTGTGCTGAGGACACTGAAGATTGATGCACTTTAATACATGATACACACCTGTGTTGGTTCTCTTCTCAGAGGGAAAAGCGAAGTTCTAACTTTATGTACCTGATGATTGAATTCCGTTGCGTCAAGTGCGATGATAAAGAATATGGAATAGTTTACTACGAAAAGGTATGCGCCTTGCAGGCTTTATGGTTGTCTTTAAAAAGCAGCATATGCACCTAAAATGGATGTTTTTTTCTGCTGAGGTGAAATATTCCTCTGTAGCATGGTGGCAGACAGCTGTCAGTGGCAACTGTTTGTGTGCATACAAATCAAATAGTATAGATGTAACAAGATTGGAGAAGTGAATCGTTCATGTAATACAGTTCAAGATCACAGAATTTAGTAAGTGTGAATGATTAAAAACTTTTTGATTTATGGCTCCTTTGGTCACCCAGCAGCACTTTTGGAGTAGCTGTATGTAAAATTATGTCTTATATCAGGAAGAAATGTACCTGTATTGATTGGTAACTTTATAAAAGATAAAACTTTGCATAGGAGCTCTCCTCATGAACATTTGCTCTAAAATGAACAGATTTAAAAGTTTAGCCTTTCATGCTGAAAATGCTTTGAAAGTCAAGTAAAAGACTCGATTGTAATGTCTTGCATTTTCCTGTTAACAAAACAAATCTCCAAAGCAGTGCCTTCATTGGTTTTTATGAGTTCAGCTTTAATGAAATGAAGGATTAACACTGAGCTTAACAATCAGTGTGGCATTACTGGTACTTTTCGGGACCTGTGTATTGTGGAAAGATCCACTGAAATAGAAAAAGCAGTAAATCTGTAGTCTGGTTAAAAAAAAAACAACAATTGTCAGTGATTGTCTTAAAAAAATCAGCATGTATTCATTCATAAGAATTCATAAAGTGCAACTTTATGGGAAAGAGAAGGTAGAAAAAGAGACTGGAGACCTGTTGGGGTCAGACACTAACTTTAAGCAGCATCCATTTTGAGAATGTTAAAAAATCTCAGTACACGTGATGTTAATGCAACAGAAGATGGGTTACAGTTATTACTACGTATGTAACAACATTGACAGTTGATCTGTACAAAAGAACTCTGATTTAATTGAAGATTCTTGATGAAGGTACTGAAAATACAGTAATAAATGCAAAAAGCAGGATTCTGCAAAAAGCAGGATTCCACAAAAAGTTCTGAGAAGGCACAGAGCAGAATCTGCCTCAGCTGTTTGATCTGTTGCATGTTAAAGCTTGTGAATGTTTGAAAAAAGAACTGTTTAAATGCTGTTAATCTAACTTTTTGAATGAATGTGGCACTGAACAACAGTAATCTTTGAACTTATTTTAACAGAGATGCCATGATAAAAGAAACTGTTGAGGTTGTTTTTCAAATTGCTACAAGTCATAATGAAAATAAGTGGCTGTTTGAGATATTTTCCAGGCCCTTGTAAGAGCTGTGTCTTGCAGACATGATATAAAAATAATGCATGTGGACATCCACACTCCATCCACGTATGCTGTATAGTGGTAGCTGCATTTGTAATGCTACTGGAGGAAGTAGTAGTTCCATGTGGCACTTGGTGTCTCCTCTCACAATGTGAGGCAAATGTATCCAGTGTGTTTTGAGGGGGGGAGTATCATGTAAGTGTGTTTTTGTTTTGATTTGGGGTTTTTTCATTCATTGGGGTAGGGGGTATTGGTCATTGGTGTTTTGGTTTTTTTCTTTTGTTTGTTTGTTGCTTATTTTTTTTTTTTCCAGAGGAGGGGTTGGTTTGGGTCTCTTTTTTTTTTTTTCCCAGTTTGATGTGGGATATTTTGTTGGTTTTTTCCTGGATACTGGTAATTTTGATGAAAATGTGCCTTAGGAAGATGTCTAGGTTAACTGGAGCCTTTTTTTATGTGGACTGTAGTTGACAGTGAGACCTCTCCCCATCTTTCCAAGTCTCTTTGTCTTTAGGATAGTTTCATAGTGCTTCTAGACACTTACCCCAGAGCTAGCCATTGTGGAGGGACATTGCTATTACAGAGCTTGTGTAACAAATCATAATGAAACCTACAATGTGTCAGATTCCTCCATGAAACAAAATAAAGTTGTTTACTTCTGTGGAAATCAGGGAAGTATGTGCCTGGAGGATATAATAGGATATGGTCAAAATATCAAGCCACTTTACTGACCACTAGCTTTTTACACTAGAAGGTGCTGTACTTCTGACAAGCGCAGACTCATAAGCATGGCTAGTGAGGGGCTTTATGTTGTATTGGCTCTTCTATAGTTGAATGAGACAATCCTGAAAATGATTTCTCTCCCTTGCCTTCAGAAACATACCATTATAGATGAATTATTCCTGATTTACACATGCAACTTCTTTTGTCATCATTATGGTTTTACAGATGTGCAAGGTGTAGGAAAGAAGATTCAGACTTCAAGCATGCATTTTTCTTTCAAGAGATGCTTCTGAAGCATATTAAAAGTGTATGGAAGAAAATAACTGTGAATTGGCTGCTCTTGTGGAAATAAAGTCATTGAATGTGCAATAGCAGATGTTACAGCTATAACTAACTGCAGTTTGAGGGATTTGTTGTTACGAAGTAGCTTTTCAGCAAGTTCTTGACCCTTTTCTGGCAGCAGTAGGAAACGATACATAAATTAGTGCCTATCTTCTCAGTTTTGTCATGCTTCAATTACATATCTGGCATCACCAATCCAGTATATTGAGCCTAATGAAAGTAGGTTCTGTTGTCACCTGCCTGTGACCGATAGTAGAAGTGGAGATTACTTGTCACAGTTTTGTTGATAAATTTGTTTTCAAGTGTTTATGAAGAACTAGCCTGTTAAACAGTGGCTGATAGAATTTGAGATTCTTTGGCTCCACATTCAATTACAATGAAGTGAAGTGGCAATGGCTCTTTCCATGTTCTCTGTTAACTTAATTTTAATACAGCATTCAAGACGTGAAGGATAGCAGTCTGCTAGTGTCGAGAACATTGCTTCTAATGCTCCGTTTAGACAAAAAACAGTGTGATTTTCCAAGTGTAAATAACGCCCACATTTATCAATAATGTGATTTTGTGCAGGTATCAAGGGAAACTTTTGTTTGAATAAATATATCGATTGCACTGCAAGTTTATTTAGAAAGTTGGTAGTCTAATTATTAGAGTATTTTTTCATGGCTTGAAAGAAAATGTAATGTCTACAGCATTGGGTGGCCATTTACTTTTTGTGGGGAAGGAGTTGGATGCCATTTGCATTACTTGAAACGGTATTTGGCTAAAGAATAAGATAAATAGAACCTCCTTGTTAATTGATATTCTGAAACTGATTTTCAGGAAAGTGCAGAACCATTTTACTGGTTCAGAAAATTTTTCTGAATTTCTTAAATGGACCATATTGTTTATATAAGTCACACACACTGGTCTTAATGTGGTGAAATACATCTAGAGCTCTGTGACATAGTACTTTAAAGCCAGTTAATGCTATTTAGTATGGATGTTGCTGTTGTTTCCCAGTGACAAAACTGCATCTCAAATTATTTCTGTGTTAGCAAGTAATGCAGCCAAGAGGAGCAGATTTACACAATGAAGAGGTTGCTGAAGGCCCAGCGTCTATACTGTGTTTTAGGCTTGGGACTTGCTTTAGTCAAGTCACACGCAGTCACACCTACAGGTTGGGCAGAGAAGAGATTCAGAGCAGCCCTGAGGAGAAGGACTTGGGGGTGTTGCTCGATGAGAAGCTGAACATGAGCCGGCTTCAGTGTGCACTCACAGCCCAGAAAGCCAACCGTATCCTGGGGTGCATCAAAAGGAGCGTGGCCAGCAGGTTGAAGGAGGTGATCTTGCTCCTCTACTCTGCTCTTGTGAGACCTCACTTGGAGTATTGTGTGCAGTTCTGGTGTCCTCAACATAAAAAAGACATGGAACTGTTGGAACAAGTCCAGAGGAGGGCCACGAGGATGATCAGGGGACTGGAGCACCTCTCGTATGAAGACAGGCTGCGAAAGTTGGGGCTGTTCAGCCTGGAGAGGGCTGTGTGGAGACCTCAGAGCAGCCTTCCAGTATCTGAAGGGGGCCTACAAGGATGCTGGGGATGGGCTATTCATCAGGGACTGTAGTGACAGGACAAGGGGTAACAGATTCAAACTTAAACAGGGGAAGTTTAGACTGGATATAAGGAGGAAGTTCTTTATTGTTAGAGTGGTGAGGCACTGGAATGGGTTGCCCAGGGGAGTTGTGAATGCTTCATCCCTGGTGGTGTTCAAGGCCCGGTTGGACAGAGCCTTGAGTGACATGGTTTAGTGTGAGGTGTCCCTGCCCATGGCAGGGGGTTGGAACTAGATGATCTTAAGGTCCTTTCCAACCCTAACTGTTCTATGATTCTGTGATTCTAAGTCCCATTTGCTGAATGTTAGCAGTTGGACGTTATTACATATTTCTAAAACTTCCATGATGTGAACTAAAGCTCACTGCATGGTGATGATCAGGAGAGACACTTCAACAGCACACTGTTGATCAAATTCAAATGCTAATTTAGAGTTGACTCTCAAGCATTGGTATGAGTTTCTAAGTTTGTATGGTCATGGTCACAGTTATCCATGTCATGATCTCCCAGGTATGACAGAGAATTAGAGCTGCATATTAATCTAATTGGAAGGGAAGTTAAACACCTGACATCCTTCACAGGCAAACTAATGGCATTGTGCCTTCTTGAGGATTTCATTAAATAGTCCATTCTGAAAATGTAAGTCATGCAGTGACTTGTCCCATGAATGCTTGCTCCAGCCCCTGCAGTATCTCTGTGGCCTCCTCTGGACTTGCTCCAACAGCTCCACCTCCCTCTTGTGCTGTTGCCCCAGAGCTGGACCAGGACTGCAGGGGAGGGGTCTCCCCAGAGCGCAGCAGTGGGGGGAGAATCCGCTACCTTGACTGCTGCTCAGCACACAAAGGAGTTCCGGGCTTAAGCATCTCATCCCCCAACACTGCCAAGTTCTTCCTCTCAGGGCTGCTCTCAGCCCATTCTCCCTCAGCCTGTATTTGTGCTTTGGATTGCCCTGACTAGATGGAGCATCTTGCACTTGACCTGGTTGAACGTCATGAGGTTTGCACATTCTGTGCAATTACATCAAAGCTAAGTTTGTTATTTAGGCAGTGTAGTTTTAAAATGGAGAAACTGTAAGGTAATGTCCTCTTTGTCCTCTTCAGTGTTTGTATGGATACCTGTTTTAAAGACTGATAGGAAAAGCAGTCCTGCTCATGTTCTGGCAGCCACAGCCAGATTTTATGCATATTTCCCTTAAATAGGAGGGTCGTGAGTGTAGTTACCATCATCATTTGACTGTAAAATTTTTACTTCAGGAGGGCATAGCACACTGATAAATGTAATAGGAGTGGCTTCCTGAATATGCGTTTTAATAATAAGAGATCTTTTACTGTAGGCAGCAACACAAAATTTATGTAGAAAAAAAAATTCTCCTTGAAGGTTAATGGCAATTTTAACTCCTGTGTCTCATTGGTGATGAATGATTCTTTTCTTTCCCTTAATGCAAGCCACTTACTTCTTTGAAAGTTACTTCTGAAAAGTATAAAATCAAAGCCATCCCAGGAGGCATATGTGATCGGAAAAGCAGCAGGGAGGAAAAAGCAGTATAGAGGTAGAAGCAAACCTGAGTAAATTATCTCAACCTTACATTTTTGAATGGAATGTTGGTATGTCACAAAAACTTTATTCTGAAGTGGAATTTTCTCCAAAATAAGTGAGAACAGACTAAGTATAAATACAGCATAGCAGATACTGCGCTGGTGTTGTTTTTCTGTTCTGCTGGTTTTATACTGTTTTTAAATGAAATATTCTTCCGTAGATGGTGTCAATTAATGCTGAATTATGCTTCTAAGGTAAAAAAAAAAGGAACAAAACTAAACTGCTGCGTGTGGCTGGAAGACAGAAACAAAGTTGCTCTTTTGTCATGTGTCAGGCTTTGTATTTTTTCCTTCTGCCTGATTCAAACAGGAAACATACAGCTTCTCCATTTCTCTCTACAGCAGCAGGTTAGAGTCTGCTAAGGAAAACTCATGGGCTTCTGTCATAGTGCTGCAGAGCAGCAGAGCTTGACTTTCTAGAAGAGACTGTCATGCTCTATGTGGAACCTGTTTTGGAGAGACACATATTTGCATGATAATTGCATGATGATTTTTCCACTCACCTATGTGTCAGCATGGTGGCAAGTTGCCAGGCTGCTTCTCCTCAGATGAACTTTCATCTGTCTTGCCACATTATTTACCATCTGACAAAAACTAACAGAAAAATAATCAGTTTCTTATTTTCTGTTCTCCCCTCTGTAAGTGTCAAAAGTCAGCAAGGTGCAGTTGCACCGTTCTTTCACTGTTGTATATTTTACAATGCAGTAGTATGTCATGTTCAGGGTTTTTTCCTAAAACTTGAGATGTATATGCCTTTAACTGTTTGTTATTTAGGATGGTGATGAGTTGTCTCCGATTTTAACAAATTCTGAGATTGTTAAGATTCCAGATCCCCAGATGTCAATGGTAAGTATGCTCCATGTCATACAATCTGTATTGTAATATTTTGCTAGTTTCAAAAACTTCCCTGTATTGCTGTCAAGTATTTTTAAACTCCAGTGGAAAGATGTATTTGACCAGTTAAGAAATATCAGAGAGCTTGATTTTCTCTATTTAATTCTTTTTTTCTGCTGCTACTAGATTAAGATACAAGAATTGATTAAGTGCCTATGTTCATCTTCTCCTTCCCATACCTAATGTGCTTGCTTCTGAGGAAAACAGAGAAGGGGGATTGTTGGCAAAAGAAGTGAGAGGGTGGGAATATAGGGAGCTGAAGAAAAGAAACTTAGAGGATGGTATAGTAAGTCTTGGTCACTTTGTCTGTTAAAATATTTTCTCCCTATACTCTCTTGTATGTTGTCTTTCGTGTAGACAGTGCCTAAGTACAGTTCTAGAAAAGATTTCCATTATTGTGGATGCCAATTCAGTGGAACTGCTGGTATTGGCAGCTTTGGGAACCTTAATGTAAGTGGGCTTCTACTGGCAACACTGTTTGAGCACTGTGTAATCTAACACTGCAAGAGCAAGTCTGACAATGCTGAAAATTGCCTTGGCTGCTGAAGTCTTGTTGGCACTGTGGCTCCTCTTGTGGCTCCTACTGTTGCTAACATGGTATTAACAGTGGGAAAACTTTTTGAGGCATTTTTCTTGCATACAAAGCTTTATACTGCAAACATCCTAAAAAATGTCAGTGGCTAGCAGGTTTGAGTGCTGTTGAAATCACAGATGTGTTGACTGAAATGCTTAAATTTTGCAGCAGTTCTCCAAAAGACAAGATAAGGTTTGTATTGTGTGAAGTAAAAAAAAAAAAAAAAAAAAAAATCCAAACCAAACCAAAAACCTCAAAACCCTCAACAACCCTCCACGTGTTATTAAAGGAGTTCCTTCTAAAACAGCAACAAAACAAAAAATCCAGAAGACTCTGTAGTTTTAGGTGTGAATTTTAATTGCTACGCATTATTTAAGATACTGGTGAATCTCTGCTAGCTGGTTTTGTTTCAGTACTGATTTTCCTCTGGAGTTTAAGTGGTTGTAAATACTGACTTACCTTCTGCATTTAGGAGAACTTAGTAGAAAGCAAACATCACAAGCTTGCTCGAAGTTTAAGAAGTGGACCTTCTGATCATGATCTGAAGCCTAATGCAGCTACACGAGATCAGCTCAATGTAAGTCAGTCATGTGGTGGTTAAATTGGGTTTCATTAGGTAGGTTGGTATTAATTTGTGATGACAATTTAAGGAAAATACAGTCCGTTTTAGTTGATAGAAAGTTATTAATTAAGAAATGTTAAGTGCATCTTAAAAGTAATTAGACGGATCCAGCTCAGAAAGGAGCAGAAAGTACGTGCTCATTTTTTTGTGAAACAGTTTAGGGGTCATAAGAATGCTTATTGTGCACATCATGTAAGTGTTAGTGGTCTTAAAGTAACTGTATTTGCCTACACTGCCAGTTCAATCAACTACATAACTGAGGAGCATCACCATGATAGCATGCAGACAGTGTGTTTTTGGAAAGCTTTTTTTTTTTCCCCAGTTATTTTTGTGTGTTTTCAGTGTTGTGCTTTGTCACTGTGTAATCTTTTAACTTGTTAATTGTATCTGTTCATGTTTTTAAACTGACTTTCTGACTATGTACCTAATAGATCATAGTGAGTTATCCACCAACAAAGCAGCTAACGTACGAGGAACAGGATCTAGTTTGGAAATTCAGATATTACCTTACTAATCAGGAAAAGGTAAGTTGAATGATTTAAGAGGGCGTATTAATGCAAGAGAGGCTTCATCTGGCACTCACTACAGTGACCTGTCCTTGCAGAGATACAGAGCTTCAGTGTCTTAGAAGCTAATCAAGATTATTTTAACTTCTTCTACAGCGTTACCAATTTAAAACTTAGTGCATTTTCCCTCATAAATAATGTAAACTGCAGGGGTCTTTATACAAAACATCAAATGTCAGCTCAAAATACCAGTGTTGCCAATTTTGTCTTCAGCAACGAAAAAAAACTTAGAGGAGCTTCTTCATCCCTTTTGGACAAGGATTAGTGTGACAAGAATAAGTAGCAGCACACCAAAAGACCAAAGTAAATTGAATAACTCATAATCTCCCAGCAGTGGGCACTTTTGATGTAGTGGTAATTGTGGTAAGGTAGTAACCATTGGCTTTACATTTTAGTTAGAAGATAGCTCAGCTGCAGTGTTTTGGGGCATATTAAAACAATCCAATATTGTATTGTTACTTCAGTAAGGTTCTCCAGGCCTGTGCTTTTATGTAAGTATAGTCTGAATCTAGTTCTTAATGTGAAACATTAATTTCTGAAATTGACTGTTTAGCCTGACTTTTTCACTGATGGATTCTCCAATCTTTTCCTGTTTAGGCTTTGACAAAGTTCTTAAAATGTGTCAACTGGGACCTACCACAAGAAGCAAAGCAAGCACTGGAGCTGCTGGGCAAATGGAAGCCCATGGATGTGGAAGACTCTCTAGAACTTCTGTCATCTCACTTCTCCAATCCAACAGTTCGGCGCTATGCTGTTGCCAGGCTTCAACAGGCTGATGATGAGGTACTCATTGGTCTGTTGGTACATATGAAAGTCAGCTGGTCCAGGATTTTTAGTCTCACTGAGTACTTGAAATATTTGCTACTTTTTAAGGTATTTAAGTGAATGATAGTGATGGAAAATGAAAAAAAAAAATCACTGTGATGCTATTTACTGTGAGCTTTTTATGGAGCAAAGTGTTCACATTATTAAGTGGCACTCATTGATAATTGTCTTAGTGTGAACAGCCAGTGCTAGCTGGGTTTGTCAGACAAGGTGAAACAGCCGTATGTTCTCCCCAGAAACGAGTGGTAAATTTTGAATATTAACCTGCATAGAAGTGCTTTGAACTCAAATAGTCTACTAAAAGATTTCCAACAAATCCACCTGGTAAATTGAAGCAGTATATCATCATACTCTTTTAGCTGAAGGGAGTGCGTGGAAAAGCATCTGTAAAAATAAGGTGTTTCTAATTGTATACTGATTAGAATATGATGAGCTGTGATTTTTAAGTGGAGCCCACTTAATAGATGCTAATCTGTTGAATTTTAATTACCTATATAGTTTATTTTCTTTTGACAGTAGGAAAAAAATACGCTGAATATATTACTGTAACTGTTGAATCCTTGGCAATCAACAGAGTTTAAAATAGGGAGCATAAGAATATAGAATTTTTGCAAGCCTACTTCAATAGCCAAGGTCATACTGCTTTGACTTTAAAAATATACCTTTTATGAAACTTTTGATGGCAACTTACAGCAAGTTGAATAGTGGAGGGAGCAAATTTATTTCATTTATTTAAAGGTTTATTTTTGGCTGCTGGAAGCAAGTAGGGCAGCTTAACTAAAGGGAACATTATAGGTCATAATTGCATCTAAATATTTACTTAATAGCTTGTGCTACATAACACAAAATATTTTTGAGTAACACAAAAATAGTAGTGTGATAGTTCAGTATCCTTTGGGAGCCAAACACCATCCTATGCCAGTTTTTCTATTGTATATTGCTTGTTAGGAAGACCCTAATTTCCATTTCTTTATAGGTCACTAAATCCTGACTAAGTTTTTCTATAAATTTTGAAAACATATGGAGTCCTAGTCTGCTTTGACTGACCCCCTCAAATAATTCTCTTTTTTTTTATCTCCATGAGGATTTGCTGATGTACCTGCTGCAGTTAGTACAGGCACTGAAATATGAGAACTTTGATGACATAAAGAATGGACTGGAACCTAGCAAAAGGGACAGTCAAGGTTCAGTGTCGGAAAGCATGACAACATCTGGAACTAATGGTGCAGAAATAGACAGGTAAGAAACTTAGATTTCCAGTAGAACAGCAGAAACATGTTACATTGTAAGCACTCAAGATCTTTCTTCTTTTTAGGGATCATTGCGTATTCAACATCTTATTTTGTAATCTGAAGTGGTGACAAAAAATTAACCTTTCAGATTTCACAGAATGTATTTCCTGGCTACATACAGTTTACAGAGCAAACGTTCTTAATCTTGAAGTTGTGGCACTTGATCTTCCCGCATGAAGGAGACAACTTCTTGAGACAGGAAAAACACTGGCACCGCTTCCTTCTGTCCTTGAAAAAGCTAGGATGCCTTCAATGAAATTGGATGAGGCTCCACTTCCTACTTTCATTAAAGAATATGGATCTAAAAATCTCATCAGTCTAATATGGAAAGATTTTTTTTCCTGCTCCTGCAAAGGGTGTAGGGAGAGTACTGTGACCCTGAAGCAGCTTGGGAGCACGGTCTTTATTCTTGCAGGAACCCCAAAAAAAAGGCTGAAATATCTAATTAATATAGTATTAAGGTGCAAACAAACTTGATTAACCAAAGTCTCCTGTGAATATTTAATACAAATTTCCAGGATTTGTGGTTTTAAGCCTTAGCGTGCAATCATTTGTATCACTGGGGTATACTTTTTGTATTACAAGTATACTGCTTTTCATTGATCTTGCTGATAAGCTGTAGAGTGGGTGTCCTGGGATATATGGTATATCTTGAGGCTGCAATCACACTTAGACATTAGTAGAGCTGTTTGATTACTTCCTTTCAGGTAAATTTACTGTCTGATAATTTTGCCTTGCAAGCACTGGGTTTGTCTACTCTATTATCTGTAATTGCATTCCAGAGACGAGTGCTTGCAGGTGTTGTGTATTAGCAATTTCATCTGAAGAACATTTAAGAAAAGCTTATCCTGAAAATGCCGATTTGCTGAATTCCAATCTATGTCTGCTTATCTTTTATGGAAGATGAAACAAAATGCAAAGTTTGGTGTAAGGTGAAGGTCCTTCACAGCCATAAGCTTTGTAGCTATCCAGGCACAGATTTTTTTTTTTTTTTTGCTGTTTTCAGGAATTGCAGCTGTCAAAGTTGCTATTTTGCAGTTTGTTCTGAAAGAGGGTTGAGATAATACTTTCAAATATACTTCCAGTTTCCTGAATTTAGTATGCTGTGGAAGTGAAATGCATTCCAAGCAAGAACTTTGAGTCAAGCCAATTACATGTTTTGCTTTATGTAGTTCCCAGATAATGAGTCCTGTTCCACCTGTGTCCTCGCCACCTCTTACTTCTAAGACAAAGGAGCTTGCAGACAATGAAAACCTCGATGTAAGTCAAATGCTTTACCTTGTATTTTTGATACTTACTTAGTGACCTGGTACTAGATTTTGTTTGTGAATGTTTAAGTCTTTCTACTGCTGAGTACTTAAAGTGCTCATAGAACACAGATGTAAACTAAACGCTAAGAAAATGTTACAAGCCATCTATTTATGTACATGGTCACACTATCTAAAACTGGGGGACTGAGCATTGAATTCTTCACGAAATTAAAGTACTCAGTACTCTCCTTTAAAGGAGAAAATTACTGGAAAGTCTATCACATCCTGATTAGACACTAACAATTGCATGTGTTTGAGGTATTTTAAAGCAGTTTTTTTAATGGAAAACAGGTATCCAGAAGTTTTCATTTCCACAATTTGTTCTTTCTGAAGGCATATTCTTTCACATGGGTATCATCTTTCTTGAACTTCAGTGTTGATTTACATCTGCCAGGGATTATACTAAATTTATACCACAAGTCGAAGAGTAATAACAATGCAACTGGAGGGTCTCAGTACTCCATAGAAGATAAACCTCAAATTGAGCATATCAGTAATGACACACAGATTTCTTGTTAGCTGGGATATTAAACATTGAAAAACAGCTAAATGCTATATATCCTCTTACAGAGCTTTTTCTTCACATTAAAATGCAGAACACCTTGAAGGGTTTTCTGGTTCCAAAATGGGGTAGTAAATCCGTTTCAGAATTGAATCTTACAGCAAGGGATAATTGCATAGGAGGAAAGTGTAATATATTATAAAGAGAAATGTAACATTATTGTTGGAGAACATCATATACCTTTAACATGTTAGTACCTATATTACTGTAACAGCAGAACTTTTTTTACTTACAGTGTTGTTGCTGAATTTGGAAGAATATTAAAACTAATAATGATTTAGATATTAGGTTAGATTGGATTCAGATTTTAGAAGGGAATGGATCTCTCAGAACTCACTGCATTTATTTTGGGTTTTTTTCCTTAACTCTGGCACTCTCTGAAGTACTTAGATTTTTTTGTAACTTAATTTTGCTTTTCTTAAATCTTTTCCAGCAAGACCTTTGCACTTTCTTGATATCACGGGCATGCAAAAATTCCACGTTGGCAAACTACTTGTACTGGTATGTTAGAAATTAGCCATACTATATCAATGTCTAATTGAAATTAAAGCTGTGATGCACAGCAAAACATGACCTGTCTTGAAAACTTGAAAATCTCAATTTTTCTCAGGATGAAGTGGTAGATTTAAAACAATATGCATTTGAAGAGAATAGTTAGTAAAAGGAGGATGCTGTTTTTTAAAACGCACAAATAAGCTTTGCTTTTAGACGAAGGTGATCTGTAGTGCATTATGTAGTGTTACAAAAAAAAAAAGCTTAATTATAGTTTGTAAGGTGTCATTGAAATTGGGAGGAGATAAAGTTCATCATCTGCTCTGCTTTTCTGTTTGATTTGTATTTATAGTTTTTGACAGTGTTGGCTAGAATATTGAAGTTACGCACTTTATACTATACACAGTCAAGAGTGTATTTTATGAAGATTTGTAAAGCACTAATTTTTTTCTGGTAATTATTTTTTTAGATCCCATTTGTGGTTATATTATGAGCATAAACAATATGTCATTGCAGATATGTGCTTTCTTAAGGGAAATTTTAGATGTGTGTAGTTCATCTACATAGTGGACAGGTAAGATTACATAGCTAAGGATCTTGAGTCACTTCGGTGGTTTAAGAGTTGAAGCAGGTGCCTAAATTAGTCATCGGCGTGCTTCCTGAGTAAGCATTTGCACATAGGGATTCTCTTTTGAAGAAAGCTGAGATGAAGAGAGTTGTACTCTGAAAGTGTGTTTTTATGTGTATATATTAATATACAGACATATATGTATATACACAACACATACAGCTATTTACTTGCATATACACATGTATTTTAGCATAGAGAGCTTAAGTTTAGCCATGTAAAAGGCACCAAAGTCAAGCAATTCTAACTTGTATCCTTTGTAGATGTATCTGATAATTAAAAATGCCTAATACACGTGACCATATGTTAATGTGCTGTATTAACTACACATAAGTTGTGAATTGGGAATGGAGTATGGTATGTGATGTAAACCTACTGAACTATTTTTTATAAAATTCTTAGAAGAATCCTAGCCTATCCTGAAAGTGATTCCTTTTATGAATGTCTAAAGTTTTGTTATTTTATTACTTTTTTAGTAACTTACATTTAAAGATGCTTAAGTGCACAACTTTACTACAGTTTCTGAGTGTACTGCAATGGCTAAAGATAGTAGTATTTGGCTTCAGAAAAAAGTCCTATTAAGTTGAAATAGTTAGAATAATTGCAGGATCAGTTGATGTGGGTAGACGCCAAATGCTTGGTCTAATCAAATATTCATCATTAAGATATCATTAAGATAAGTGTTAGCTTTTTTCCACCTCATTGATAGAAACTGTGCACTTACATTTCAGCAGTGTCTCAAACATTCAGTCTACAGAAAGTTCAGACATCCAGAATTCTGAAGTTTCTGTCTTACGACTTAAAAATAAGCAAACAAAAAAATACACAAAAAACCCAAACAAACCCCAAACCAGACACCCCTCCAAATCAAAAATTGCAGTCAATTTATTCTTTGTTTTCTTTCCAGACATCTCAGTTTCTCAGTGACAGAATACAAATGTCACAGCCACTGTTTGAGCTGTTGTAGCCATAAATCCTCTTGGCTGCTGATCAATTGCTTGTTTCAACTTATCCAGACATGGCACGCACCTAAAATAATTAGTGGAAAAAGTACAATAACCCTTGAAAATCGAACTTCCTGCTCAGTCCCTTGTCATTGCAAAGTTTTCCTATCCTTATGCTTTAACACTGGCTACAGAAATCAGCGCTACTGCGTTTTTCTGTCTCCTCTTCAGATATATGAGGCACCTATCCAAGTTTGAAGCATTACTCTTACTCCTTGTTTCAAGACAGCTTTGAGAAACTGCTTAGGGCTTTTTAACAAATGAAGATGAAAGTGGCATGTTTCAGGGAAAACAGGAAGTAATGAATTACTTTTTGGTGCACAGCCTTTGTAAATATGGGCTTATTTATATACACATTCCTGCAATCCTCTCATTTTAGTGGAGGAATGGTGTACACAAATATATTAGCGAGGAAGTAAACTTCAGTTACAGATTTTGTTGAGATAAAACTAATGGCATTACATATTCCTTGTTTTAATTTATTTAATGTATTTTGTAATTGTAAGTAAGATTAGTCAAATCTGATCAGGTGTGAATGGCAGATCTCTAATCTTGTCCAATAATTATTCAGTTGCAAAGAAATTCTGCACAGGTGCATAAGGAAAGTGTAATTCTGGCTGTCAGCATAAAGTCCAAGTGTGTTTGAATGTGTAGAATCACTTTTAAATCCAAATGCAGTGTTTGGAAATTGACTGACTTGCTAATTTCTTCCTTTTTTTTTAATAGTGAGATTATATGTTTTTACTGGGTAGGACTAAGGGGTGGACTTAACAACAGAAACGCTTTCCATGCATAGCTACTTTTTGCTTTTCAGTGCTGCAAGGAGAAATAAGAACAAAAGGATTCCAAAAAACTGCTTATCAAATTTTCAGTAAAACTGTCCCAAATCGTTCCAGTTAAATCTTGTATCTGGATCATTATTTTAGAAATCTTTTTTTTGCAATGTAGACTTTCAGAGCTGCTTCAGGACCAATACTGTCACTTCCACCATTGCTAAAGGTAAAATAGGGAACAGATAGAATGAGATTCTTCTTGGTTTTTCAGTCACATTTTGTAGAGGGTAGTAGTAGCACAGTGCATTGCCTGTTCCTCCAGCCAACTGCTTGGTTAGAATGTTCCTATGATTTGGACTTCTGACTTGTTGTGTTTGAGTGATGCAACCTTACTGTAAGTGAAAGATCTCAGAAACCTTGATAAGCTATCCTGAGCCAAGTGGGAATTTGTGACTATGCGATTTGCGAGTTCATCTGTCGGTTGAGATACCATTCAAAGATCAACTTTATTTTTAGTTCCAGGCCTATGAAACAGGACTGCTGTATTTTACTCAAATTGCACCAGAATACAACATAACTTGGGTTGTTTTTATGCTGCAGGTATGTAATAGTGGAGTGTGAAGACCAAGACACTCAGCAGAGGGACCCAAAGACACATGAAATGTACTTAAATGTGATGAGAAGATTTAGTCAGGCTTTGCTGAAGGTAATGGCTTTGTGTAAGGAAATACACAGCAGTTTGGGATAATCATTCTTTAAAAAAGGCATAGGTGTCTACGAGCATGGCACGATTTTAAATCATAGGTGTTGAAATTTTGAAACGGCTTTCACTTCTGCTTGAATTTTGAATTTTGGGGGGTTTTTTGTAACTCAGACTACTGAAAAAAGAAACGTAACACACATTGAGAACTTTCATCTGTTTTATTACTTGCTCCTGTTAGTAAATCCTCTGCATTGTGTAATTAGCCTATTTTATTTACTATTTCTTTATTGGAAGTGCTTGTCCTTGCAGTGAAAATTAAGACAAATTGAGACCTTACTTTATATTCACAGTGTTGTTCTGTGTATCGGCAGCAGAGGATGCCAGAGCAGCAGGGAAAATAAAACCAAGAACCTTTGGTGAATTGCAAGCTATAATTTATAGTAGATATGCAGTCTTTCCTGATTTTTGTGTATCTCGCACTTCATGTGAATTCTGATTTTAGGAACGTTACTCAAATCTGACTCTTATACTGCAATAAGAATATTCCATGTGCTTAACCTTACCAGCTTATTTTGGCTATGTGAATAAGGTTTCTAACGCATGACTGTTCACCACTGAAATTGCTGATGCAAATTGAAGTGTCCTTGTAGGTCAGATAACTGATTGCTAGCTACAGTGATTCTGATTGTGCTTTACAGAAAATCCCTTTTGAATTGACAGGAAATTGATCATTATTCATTTACCTCTTAAAAGCCCAAAGGTCTAAGGATAAAGGAATAATTTCTAGATAAAATAATGACAGAACAAAGAATTAATTTTGTTTCTTTTAACTCACTTAGGGTGATAAGTCTGTCAGAGTTATGCGTTCGCTGTTGGCAGCCCAGCAGACATTTGTGGATCGGCTAGTTCATGTAATGAAAGCAGTGCAGCGTGAAAGTGGAAATCGTAAGAAAAAGGTAACTATAGGAGTGGAAAACTTATCTCTGTCTAGAATTTGACAATAGGAATATTAGCTTTTCACTAAAAATTCTTAGCACCAAGATTTGTAAGAGATGTCTATCTTATCCTGTAATAATTTCAGCTAAGTTTAAACAGATTTTGTAGAGGTTTAAGTAGGTCAAAGTTCTAAAGTGTTCTGAAAGTTTGTAGATGTGAAACAAAAGGAAGATAGGACAAAAAATTGAATTGTTGATGATACAACAGTGAACAAGTTGTAGGAGACATGGGAAGGTGGCAGAGGTTAATGTGCTGTGAGTGTTATGCCAGGACAGATAATGAAGTTTGACTAGCAGCAAGATTTCATTTGTTCCAGGAGCTAAAAAACTACTTTTGCTATTAGGAGTATGATTAGCAGAACTTTTGTCTTCTGTTTCATCTTGATGGAAAGGATTTCTGGTGCATTTTAAGTGAATTTGACAGATGGATATAGGGAAGAAGCAGGAACACCAGGGGGATTTCTATTATAGAATCATAGAATATTTAGGGTTGGAAAGGATCTTAAGATCATCAAGTTCCAGCCCCCTGCCATGGGCAGGGACACCCCACACTAAACCATGTCACCCAGGGCCTCATCCAACCTGGCCTTGAGCACCGCGAAGGATGGAGCATTCACAACCTCCCTGGGCAACCCATTCCAGTGCCTCACCACCCTAATAGTAAAGAATTTCTTCCTTATATCCAATCTAAACTTCCCCTGTTTAAGTTTGAACCCATTACCCCTTGTCCTGTCACTACAGTCCCTGATGAATAGTCCATCCCCAGCATCCCTGAAGGCCCCTTTCAGATACTGGAAGGCTGCTCTGAGGTCTCCATGCAGCCTTCTCTTCTCCAGGCTGAACAGCCCCAACTTTCTCAGCCTGTCTTAATACGAGAGGTGCTCCAGTCCCCTGATCATCGTCGTGGCCCTCCTCTGGACTTGTTCCAACAGTTCCATGTCCTTTTTATGTTGAGGACACCAGAACTGCACACAATACTCCAAGTGAGGTCTCATGAGAGCAGAGTAGAGGGGCAGGATCACCTCCTTCGACCTGCTGGTCACGCTCCTTTTGATGCAGCCCAGGATATGGTTGGCTTTCTGGGCTGCAAGCGCACACTGAAGCCGGCTCATGTTCATTTTCTCATCGACCAACACCCCCAAGTCCTTCTCTGCAGGGCTGCTCTGAATCTCCTCTCTGCCCAACATGTATCTGTGCCTGGGATTGCTCCGACCCAGGTGTAGAACCTTGCACTTGGCATGGTTAAACTTCATAAGGTTGTCATCAGCCCACCTCACAAGCGTGTCGAGGTCCCTCTGGATGGCATCCCTTCCCTCCGGTGTATCAACCGAACCACACAGCTTGGTGTCATCGGCAAACTTGCTGATGGCGCACTCAATCCCACTGTCCATGTCACCGACAAAGATGTTGAACAAGACCGGTTGTCGTGGTTTAAGCCCAGGCCGTAAATCAGAACCACAAAGTCCACTTCCCCCCCCACCTTTCTTCCCTCTGCTTCTGGAGGGACAGGGAGGAGAATCAATAGAATGCAACTCCCACGGGTTGAGATAAGAACAGTTTAATAACTAAGGTATAACACAAATCACTACTGCTACCACTAATAGTAATAATGATAAAGGAAATAACAAGGAAGAGAATACAACCGCTCACCAACTGGTACCTCACCCCCACCCCCACCCCCCCCCCCGCAGCTTTCTAGCCCTTCCGGGAACTCTCAGTTCTACATCCTGAGCATGACGTGCTGTGGTATGGAATACCTCTTTGGTTAGTTTGGGTCAGGTGTCCTGTCCCTGCTTCCTCCTGGCTTCCCCTCCTCCCTGGCAGAGCATGAGACTCACAAAGTCCTTGGTCAGTCTAAACATCAGTGTTATCAGCTTTGTTCCCAGGCTGAAAGTCAAAAACACAGTGCTGCAGCAGCTACTAAGAAGGAGAAAAACTGACTGCTACTGCTGAACCCAGGACACCGGTCCCAACACTGATCCCTGAGGGACACCACTCGTTACCGGTCTCCAGCCAGACATCGAGCCATTGACCACAACTCTTTGCATGCGGCCATCCAGCCAGTTCTTTATCCACCGAGTGGTCCGCCCATCAAATTGATGTCTCTCCAATTTAGAGACAAGGATGTCCTGTGGGACAGTGTCGAACGCTTTGCACAAATCCAGGTAGATGACATCAACTGCTCTGCTCCTGTCCATCAGTTCCGTAGCCCCATCATAGAAGGCCACCGAATTGGTCAGGCAGGATTTCCCCTTAGTGAAGCCATGCTGGCTGTCACCAACCACCTCCTTGTTTTTCATGTGCCTTAGCATACTTAACAGGAGAATCTGCTCCAAGATTTTGCCAGGCACAGAGGTGAGACTGACTGGTCTGTAATTCCCTGGCTCATCCCTTTTCCCCTTCTTGAAAATGGGGGTTATATTTCTCTTTTTCCAGTCGTCAGGAACTTCACTGGACTGCCATGATTTTTCAAATATGATGGCCAGTGTCTTAGCAACTTCATTTGCCAGCTCCTTCAGGACCCGTGGATGGATTTCATCAGGTCCCATGGACTTGTGTACGTTCAGGTTTTTAAGATTGTCTCGAACCAGATCCTCTCCTCCAGTGGGCCTAGGGTCTTCATTCTCACAGTCCCTGCGTCCGCCTTCCAAGACTTGAGTGATGTGATCAGAGCATTTGGCAGTGAAGACTGAGGCAAAGAAGTCATTAAGAACCTCAGCCTTCTCCAAATCCAGGGTAGCCAGTTCTCCTGATAGCTTCCAGAGGGGGCCTACGTTGTCCCTAGTCTGTCTTTTATTCGCTACATACCTATAGAATTCCTTCCTGTTATCTTTCACATCTATAGCCTAGTATAATTCTCACTGGGCCTTAGCTTTCCTGACCTGGTCCCTAGCTTCCTGGACTACATCCCTGTATTTTTCCCAGGCTGCCTGTCCCTGCTTTCACCTTTTAGAAACCTCTTTTTTCCTTTGAATTTTCCTCAGCAGCTCCTTATCCATCCAAGGATGTTTCCTGGCCCTCGTGCTGCACTTCCTTCTAGTTGGGATGCAACGCTCCTGAACCTGTAGCCTGTGGTCCTTGAATAACAACCAATAGTGTTGGGCTCCCCTGCCCTCTAGGGCTATATCCCATGGAACCTTACTAAGCAGGTTCCTGAAGAGGCCAAAGTCTGCTCTCTTGAAGTTTTTCTGACACACATCAATATTTTTAAACACAGATTTTTTTCAGTGTAATGAATTTTGTCACCTTCTTTCTTTAAACCTGTGGGGTGTATTTGTGCAGCAAAATGAAACACCTAAGCATTGCATCTTTTTGATGAAATTTTGTGAATACTGTATGTGTAAGTAATAAGGTCTAACCACTAAAAGAGGAGGAGGAATTTTCAATTTGTAAGAAAATTTCCTGCTTGTGCAATACATTGGTAGCATTCTGTCATACATTCTTTTATAATTGCTAGGATATTTCTGTAAAACCGAGAAACACATGGTGCTTTTTTGGTTTTTTTTTGTGGGGTTTTCTGTTGTTTTTTTTTTTTTTTTTTGGTGGTTGTTTTTTTGGTGTTGGTTTGTTTGTTGTTTTTTTTTTGTTTGGTTGATTTATTTTGTTTGGTTTTTTTTTTGTAAATCTAGCTAGCAACAATTAACTACTAGAACTGTTCCTAACAGTAGAAGACTCCCTTGCTGTCTGGTTATGCCTGTTACATTCAGTAGGGGAAAAGACTAGAGATTTAAATGAATTTGACCTTTATTGTGTGAGACACCGAGGGTAAAGCACTTGAAAATTGTTGTGTTTCTGGTAACCACAGATATAGGAATATAAAGCAAGCCCTGAAATCAGATCTGTGCAAGCTGTTAGCTGTGTGGTTTATTGGTAGTAAGGTATCACCAACAAACAGGAGTTCAGGGATTTAAAGGATCAGACGTGAATCAAATTTCTGAAAAAGAGCTCATATTTGATGCTGTTATGGAAACCAAATCATTCTGCTACTTATGCAGGCAGTTTAGAAATAGGTTTTTGTAAGACTATTATATCTGGCACTTGTAAAATTGTTTGACTGTACTCAAAGTAGCTGGAATATCTGCTTCCTTATTCAGATTACTGCACATAGAGAATTTTTATTTCACTGGATTTTAAGAGTGAAACATTGATTCTTCATAAGA
The DNA here is from genome assembly GCF_963264785.1 of Psittacula echo. Taxonomy (NCBI): domain Eukaryota; kingdom Metazoa; phylum Chordata; class Aves; order Psittaciformes; family Psittacidae; genus Psittacula; species Psittacula echo. The sequence continues at coordinate 6,743,232 of NC_137742.1, read as the reverse complement.
TTAAAGAATTGGATAAATTGAATAATAATAATGCATCCTTTCTTAAAAGAATTTTAAACTGTTCATATATACCTGGTAGGTGATTTTGTTTTGGCTTGGATTTTGTTTGTTTGTTAAAAGCCACCAAGTTTTCATTCTTTTATTCTCTTAGAATGAGAGGCTTCAGGCATTGTTAGCAGATAACGAAAAGATGAATTTAGCAGATATGGAACTTATTCCACTCCCTCTGGAACCTCAGGTGAAAATTAAAGGAATAATCCCTGAAAAAGCTACACTCTTCAAGGTAAATGAGAACTCCTGAGTATCTGAAATACAAACAGATTTTAAGACTACTAAGCTTAGAAACATCAGTTGAAAGATTTAAAGGGACTCACATAGTCAGGGCAGAATATAACTGTAATGTGCTCTTGAAGTGTTTAAACAGCTTTTTATTTTCTCTGTGAAACTCTTTTTTTCTAGTTAATGTGCAAACTTTAGAGGCACATTTATAGGACTGATACCATTTATGAAGTCTCTCAGCTTAAGGCATGCTTCCTAGTTCAGAGATTTATACAGAAACAGAAGCAGGAATAGCACTTATGATCAAAATCCTGTCCAACCTGGCCTTGAATGTGTCTTCTGTCATAATGTGGAAAATTTAAGACCAAAAACATGAGATGTAACTTGTTTTGGAATCAGAGATGGCTTCAGTTCCTCTGATTCTGAAAGGTTACAGATTTCTATTTAATCTCTCATTCCGTACTGTGGGATGAAAACTGAACAAATCCAAAGAGGAAAGAATGACTAATTTTTGGTGCTCTTGGACATCACATGGCAGCTTTTGTAGGATTATTTAAAGAATCATTTTTCCTTTTTTATGCAACTTAATTTTGAAACAGTTGTTTCATGTAAAAATCTAATGTAACTGCTCAAATATTGAGCCTTGTATCCTTGATTATTTTTTTGTTGCTTTGGTTTTGCGGGAAATGACTTGGTCAATTTGAATAGATGAAATCATTCATGTAGGTAATTGATCCCTTTGAACCCATTTTGTGCAGAGAGATTGCAAACAAATCAGCTTTCTCAAACAACAATAAAAAAAGGCATTTTTGCTTTTACTGAATAGATTAAGGAAGAAATTAATTGTTTAAGATGTCTTGCTCCTAGCATTTCGTTGATTTAGTTTACCCTATAATTGTGTCTCTTTTTGATCTGCTCAGTTTAAATTTGTTTTGTTGTGACCTTTTGCATAGTGTTCTGACTGGAATTGCATGTGTACAAATAAAACTTGAATACTTGTGTCCATTTTTGCTACACAGGGGGAATGTGTCTTACACACTCCTTGCTGAAAAAGAAGAAAAGCCTTAAAGTGTTTTTTAAAAAAACATGCCTAGATCCCACTTGTTCTGACTGGAAATGGTTTGTTCTAATTGTTGCTTCCTAGACACTGAGTAACTGATTTTAGAAGCTTTAGAGTTGCTTCTTTTCTACCGAACTGAAGAACGTGGAAAGAGTTCTGTTGCTTGCTACCATACTGTTGCTGTTCAAATTAGACTATTATAAACTTTTTGGTAACTGAATTTGATGCTTGCTTAATTCACTTCTGATCTTTAATGCAGTAAACAAAGATTTGTACTTCAGAACTCCACTGCAGCAAAACGTTAGTAGGAACATTGCTATGAGCCAGCTTAGTAGCACAAGTTTCCTTTTCCAGAGTGCCTTAATGCCTGCTCAGTTGTTCTTCAAGACAGAAGATGGAGGCAAATATCCTGTAATATTTAAGCATGGTGATGATTTACGTCAAGATCAACTTATTCTTCAAATTATTTCACTCATGGATAAGGTGAGAATTACTAATCCGTATCCTTGTGCTGCTTTGTTCTTGATTTCACTTGTCAAGAGCAAAACTGTTAAAAACTGCTACTGCAGCTTACATTGCTAATACATTCTAGAATTCTTAGATCTTGGGTGGCTTTTTATTTTCTTTATAGACGCAATGATGCTGTGTAGTTAAAAAAAAAAACCAAACAAAAAACCCCACAAATAAAACCCCCCAAATGTGTCAAGCAGTCTTTTTACTAATTTCAGTGAAGAACAGTGGAGATCAATGCTGATTACATTCTTTTAGAAGTTGTCTTTCTATTGCATTCATCATTTGCTTGTGTGTGTTGGGGCTTTTTTTTCTAGCTGTTAAGAAAAGAGAATCTGGATTTGAAGCTGACACCCTATAAAGTGCTGGCAACTAGTACGAAACACGGTATGGATACTTTTATTACGTATTTCTTAGTATGGGGAGGAATCTTATTCCTCTGTTCATAGGCTATATTGTGACACATGGTTTTCATAAGAGATGTTTTGCTTAGTACAGCATTCAGAAAAGGGGGTAAAATGTGTAAGAATATCTTGTGGCAATGTAAGTCATGGAAGTAAACGCCCTGACTGATCACAGTATTCCATAGGTAACTCAGAAATCTTCATAAAAGAAGCCTGGTCTGGATTTTGGAGTATGTGGCAATCAGTAGCCATAACTTTGCTGCTAGCTTGTTGTGTGATCTGGGACAAATAACTTTTAACATTCCTATTTGTAGGTCTTTGCACGAAATGGAGGAGAAAACCAAGACAAAACAAAATCAAAGATGGCTATACTTTTGCATACATTCTGGATACATATTTATAAAGTAATCGATTTACTTTATCATTTCAAAAACTTGGAACAACAGATGTTTTGCAAGCTAATTTAGTATTTAAAAAAAACCTTCAAACAACAAACCACCAGAAGTTGTTTTAAAAATGACTGAAGGCAGAGAATTGACATAGGACAAAACATGTATTTTTGTCAATAAGAAGCAGTTGAATGAAAGTTTGTATTAGTGCTGTTTTTTAGTAAACATGTTATAGAGTAGCCTGAAAGTTCTGTGGATTGGAAAGTTGATTTTCTTGGTTGCTTTCTGTCACAGGCTTCATGCAGTTTATTCAGTCAGTACCAGTTGCAGAAGTTCTTGCTACTGAGGAAAGTATACAGGTATGTGATGGGGAATTTTTTTAAGTCATCTTCTGATCAAACAGTATAAATTGCAGGCTTAGGTTATTGTGGTGTGAGTACTATGCCAGGATAGATAATGAAATTTGATTAGCAGCAAGATTTCATTTGTTTTAAGAACAACAAAATATACATTATACAGCCCAGATTTCCTGTGCCAATGCATGATGAAATAGCTTGGCACTGGAGGCCAAGGAAATAAAATCTAAATAAACGTGTTTAGGTGTTATGAAAATTTGGTGTTTTTTTTTTTTTTTTTGTAAATGTTCATTTTGGCTGTCACACCTGTTTTATTAAAGATGAGCACGGTATATAAATATGAAAACGTGTTTAGGTCTGAGAAATTTTTAAGCCAGTAATACAAGACTGGCAGGTTTCTTCTGAGTATTGAAGAAGGACTGTTTTGGCAGTGCCTATGTTTCACAGGAAATGAGAAGTTTCCATTTAATGATTTAGATTTTCCCTCTAATCTCAGTAAAAGTTGATTGTCTTGAGGAACATGAAGACATACAGTGATGATAAACTTTGTGAGAGTGTACATCCCACATGTAGTTACTAATCTGGACTGTTAGTCCTGGCCTAAATGTTTCCTGTGGAATAACTCGTAGTTATTAGTTAGTAACTTTTCAGTGCATTGTTCATTTTCTGAAGCTGTTACTAAATAAAACTGCATTTTCTTTTGAACTTAAGATCTGTTTCTGTTGAGTATAAGAATGTGATGATTAGGAAAATAAATAAAGCAGTATAAAATTCAATCAGTTTACTAGTTTTTGGGGGAGTGGTTGTAATTTAAGCGATCTTAATAAGGGACACTTGTGGTCTTGATTTAGCTCTGGTTTCTCCTCCACCTGTTTAAAGATCCTATTTCAAATCATGTAGAATAACTAAATTTGTTGATAACTTCCCCTCCAGAACTTCTTCAGAAAACATGCACCTAGTGATACTGGTCCTCATGGAATAAGTGCAGAGGTGATGGACACATATGTGAAGAGCTGTGGTAAGTTACAGTCTTAGAGTTGATAACTTCTTATCTGAAGTATAAAGGAGAGGTAGTAAGACATTCTAGTTTAGCTGTCTCAGGTAAGGGACTGTACATGTACTTGCTGTTAGAATCCCTGTGAAGAGAATAGTTTTGAGCCTGGCATGTCATGTACAATTCCTCTCCTCAGCCCTCTTTGTTCTCCTTAAAGGAAACAAGAAGTTGAATATTATTGCTTTCTTGGAATAATCTTACTTCTGCCCCCTCCGCATTGTGAGCTGGGGCCTTTATAATTCAGCTAGATAAAAAACGTTTATATAACAAGGAATTATCTGTATTTGGGGCAGAAAAATTTGTTTAGAAAACATCAGGGTTTTGTGGGTGACGAGAGTACATTCAAATTCCTGTTCTACTTGGATTACAAGAAGTGGTAGTGTAGCATTTGTTCAGTAAACTGATGGCAGTGTTAAAATACCACTGGCTTACTGCTTAGCTTGTAAATAATATTGATATGTATGCGTATTAATGTCAAATGCTTATTTACAGCTGCCTTCAAATATCTTAAATTCAAAAGGTGTACATTCATTTTGCTCAAAATACTTGATCTTCGTTTGAAGTATCTTAATCCCAATATTGAATGAATTCAGGATTTTAGTGTTAGGCAAATAATTGTGTAGCAAGAAATCAAAATCTAGGCAGTACTGAATAAACTTAGAGTTTTAATTTATTACTTCAAATGTGTTCATCGTGCTGATAATCTTGATCATTCTTCACCAGCACCAGCCCTGCGCCCACTCTCTATGGTGTATTTATTACTAGTGAACAAGAACTAAGATAATGTCATATGTTGTTGTTAATTGCATGGAACTTGTTGCTCTCCTTGAAAGGTACTTATATTGATGTTTACAATTTACTTGTTACAGCTGGTTATTGTGTAATTACGTACATCCTTGGAGTTGGAGATAGACATCTGGATAATCTTTTGCTAACAAAAACAGGTAATTCTTTTAGCAGTATGATGTTATAACAGCAGTTGTTTAATTTCTAGTGTTGTTACTGTTTCGCTCCATTTTTCTTGGGTATAACCCGCTGAGTATTGTAGATTAGAATTTATTTTAAATGTAATGTAATCATGTCTCATCTAAGGTGAATCAAGTGAATCAAAGTTTAGGTTTAAACTACTAGTAGCGTGAAGTGGCAGTTGAAGAACAATAAAGCAAGCAATTAATTGCTCTCCAAACACATTAGTAGGCAAGATAGGATACAATGTGTATCTGATACATAGTTTTGATGTCAGTTTAAGAGCCATTTATACATCTGTAGGTAGTGGAAACCTAACTTCACCTCAACATAGACATGTTTATAAGCACTGGGGGTTTTGTACCCTTTACAGTTGACTTACTTTACAGTCCTGTGTTCCACTATCACATTTTTTACACTGAAAGCTGGACCTGTAAGATGTTTTTTGTTAAAGACAAGAGTGAGTGGTGCTACCTTTTTTTGAAAGTAGTATGGCTGTAGAACAAGGAAAAATTGGATTTCCTTTGCCTGAAACCAAGAAACATTTCACTGTTACCTTAAAGATGGCCAAAAGCTCATCTACTTCCAACCGCCTGCCACAGACAGGGACACCTTCCACTAGACCAGCTTGCTTCAAGCTTTGTCCAGCCTTGCCTTGAACGCTGCCAGGAATGGGGCAACCACATTGTAGGTATCAGGTATTAAGAATATAGGCATTGGGAATTAGGAATCAAGTGTAATCTTGATGACTTAACTGAGATGTCCATGTGAATTCTTGTCTAGAATTTGACTTTCTTTTAAAGAGATTGATTATGTGAGCTTTCCAGGTCTGTATGTTTTTCTGATAAACTTTCATCATATGTCCCAGAAGTATGAATGCTACATGAGACCTGTCAGAGCAGGATTCACTGCAGCATTTTCTATGCCCTATGAATCTTGATGAAACCAAACCACTGTACAACGAAAAACCCATGTGTTTCATCATCAGCCTAACTGAGCTGGTTGGACAGTTCAGCTTTAATTGAGATTACATATTTTTTGAAGCTTTCTCTAAAAACAAAGAAGGAAAAAATTCTTTAGTGTCCTGCTCATTGCAAATTCACAGCTGGAGGAGAAAAAATTGTAGAAGTTACTGTTTAATCAGTTACATCCTTTAATTTGCAGCAAAACCTGTGTCTTGAAAATTCAAAATAGCAGATAGGCATTTTGATTCTCCCTAAGTTGGTTTAGCTTTTTAAATGTTATCTTTTATTGCCATCTGTATGGATTAATAACATGCTAGGTAGAGTGAATAATTCTAGTGATTCCAAATAAATAGAAGATTTCTTTAGTAGAGGAAATGAAGGACTTGAAAAGCTACTTCAATTGTTACAATCAGTGCCTTGGGGTGGAGGGAAATTAAAGTGCTTTTGTGAAGAAACTCATGCAGCTACATATAAACTAATTTTCAGTGAAGTTTTAACAAAAAGAAAAAAAACAAAACCAACAAAACCCACAATTTCGTGTAGGGGAAAAGTTTTTGGTTTTTTTGTTTATTTGGTTGGTTGGTTGGTTTGGGGTTTTGTTTTGCTTGCTTGCTTGCTTTTGAACTGCGGCTTCCTGTAGGAGTTCTAATGCCTTGAATGCCTTCATTACACAGTGACAGAGGGTTATGAGTTGTGGTTAAGGGTTTATAATAAAGTGAAATGTTTGTTGATTGAAAAATATGTAAATAAAAAATGTTATTTGGGGAAAATAGATGCATCCAAATGGAAGGGTTGTTAGTTTACAGATAAGTCTGAAGCATATGTTACTTTGCATCAGCGTACTCTGTATGATAGAGTAGAAAATTAACCTTTTTTTAAACTAAAAGGTTTTGCTGTAAGCATGAGAGAACAAATGAAGCCAAGTGGGTTTTTTCCTTATCTGCTTGGAAATGTACAAATGGGCATTCTAAAATCTATGTTGAGAGATCTCTGTCATATGTCTAAAGGTGATGGGCATGAATCTTCCCATAGCAGGCACTGCTTGCACTCTCAGTAGTAGTAGTTTAGCGTTTTGGTTGGGGAAAAACTGCGTCTTACCTATGTTAAAAAGTATCAGCACAATGGCTGTTTGGCTTAGTGGAAGAATTTAATCAGTACAGCAGAGGGCAGTGCACACTCACGGTACATCCTGAGTCTGAAGTTGTTTTTGTTTCCTGTGCTCTTGTCACGTGCTGAGAGAGGTTTTCTGAGCTATGTAGAGAAAGTGTTTTGTTCAAAATACAGCAGAGGCTTGCTACAAAGCCTCTTGCTTGTTTCTTTTTATTGACAATCCCTTAGACTTAAGTTGGAAAAAGCTGACTTCATTCTTGTCTTAAAGAATGGAAGCTTTAAGTTTCTTCAAAGACATATGACCACATGTGCATCCTGTCTGATGCTATTTAACAAATTGAAGCTTTCTGACAGGCTAAAGGATGCTGAATACCAGCTGTGCTTTCACATTATTGAACGTCAATATCAATATAGTTTTTGGCTCTACCTTTTAATATGGTGGATGTAGCCATACCTGTGTTAGACTCCTTCCAATGGAATGGATGCATCATCTTATAACATACATATGTATGTGTTTTGTAACTGATATATTTGAAAGTTAAGTAATCTATACTGAATTTCATAAAAACAAATTATTTCCCACTCAGTGTTGGAAATAAGTCTTTTGAATTATGGAATTAGTATGTCTGTTATTTGGGTGAAATAATTTCTGCTGTCTTTATGACTGTTTTATGCCCATAGTTCTAAAAACAGGGTGACTTCTTAAAGTAGTCTTAAACTAGATATCTAGATACTCAGATTTCTAAATTCTGTTCTGTTATTCTTCAAGGGCAGCTGTAGAAGTTTATTTAGAAGGAGGTATAGGGAAACTTCAGTCAAAACATCCTCATGTATCAGTAATGTTAAAAATTAAAAGAATACTTACATCAGTTTCACAAATGTGCCTTTGCTTGTAACCTGAAAGTCACATTATGTAGTCAGTATAGCATTACAGGAATATTTATTCAACTGTCTGCTTCTCCTGGAGGTGAAATGTGTTATCAATTGCTGTGTGTTTTAATTTCTTGTTTCCAAATCTGTAATGGCAGATATTACTGTGACTTATAAATAACAAGACATTGTTTTGCAGCTGAATACCCAGCTTTAAGTAACATCAGTGCCTCCTTGTAGGATTACAGACTGATTAATATATTAATGCCAGCATCTGAGTTGCCAGGTAATTTGCCCTTTCTTGCCTTGGAAGGAAGAGCTGGATGGTTGTGAAGCTGGATTGTGAGATGTAGCATGTTCAGATAACTTTCATGTAACGTGTTATGCTAGTATGTTTCAATTCTGTCATGCCTTCCCTTGAAAACAATTTCTTCTGCATTTGCTCCACTCTCGTTCTGATTGTAGAGTTGGGATCTAGCTACTAATGTAACACCCAGAAATGGGTGTCTTCATGTTTGCTAATCTTTTTGAAGTCTTATGACAGTGAGTACAGTTATCATTAAAGCTTTGTCTTTTAGCTATGACAGACAAGTCTCCTGTCCCATCGGAGATCTCTTAATAACTTCAGCTTTCTTTGTAGGTTTCACAAAGGTCTTGTCATATTTGCAGGCTATACGTAGATACTGTAGGCTATCCTAGACATTCAAATGATCTTCTGGAGTAGCACTGCATGTGTGTGTCTGACCAACTAACTCTCACACTAGTGACTGGACAGCTCAATCTTTCAATACCCTGTAGGATCTACATGTAAATTCAAGTTCCTGTTATAGATTCTCTAAATACGGGCACTTTGATTAGTGTACAAAACTGAACTGTACAATTGAAATTGCTCTGTAACAGTAGAACAAATTGCTACGTGGATAAAGTAGATTATTAATATCTGAGGGCAGGTCAAAGACTGAGGGCTCAGAACTTTGAGAAACACATTTTCCTTTAGCATTATGTGTAGATAGGTTAGAGAACTGGACTGTCTTCTCATTTAGTGTTTAGAGGTAGAACTATGATCTGTCTTTAGTATGAAGTGCAGCAATTGATGTCTGATTTAATCTTTAGTCTCAGTTAGAAAGGGTTGCCCGGTAAGACAGCAAAGGCCTGAACAGTTCCATATGCAAGATGACACCATGTGTTTTTAATTTCAGTGCTTATCAGATAAAATCATCTATGCCAAATCAGGTTTGGAGATGACAAAAATGAAAAAACTAGGATTCAAACCTTCCTCTCTTTTAGTGTTTAGACAATAAAAGTGTTTATCGGTGTACTTAATGTTGCAAGCTACTGTAGTATGGGAAATGCAGTGGCGTTTTAGAATTTTTTCTTAAACGTTACTGGTCTTGACAGAAGAATATCCTTTTTTATGAAAAAATAATGAAGCTAACACATAATGTTATCCTTTAAATTTTTCTCTGTGACTCCCAATTCCTGCGATGCTTCCCAAAAAAGAATATGAACTTTCAGCTGTTAATCTGCTAAAGCATTTTCTTTTGTAGGTATCTTGAACAGTATTCCTGATTTAACAATACATATCTGACATCTTTTTTTCTTATAATATGCCTGCATGGAGTATATTTTGAGAATGGACAACTTGAGGTGTGAGTCAGGGGGCGGAAATTACAGTACGTACCACAAGCTCGGCACTTATCCGTTATATGGATGACCATGGTGAACTTCAGTTGCTGTATACTGAGTTAAAAACAGTATCCTGAATAAATCCTTAACAAGTCATGCTACTTTCTTCCATTTTTGTGTAGTCTTGGAAAAGCTGTAATATATACATGATGAAGATGATGACAGTAAATGCTTTGATAGCAAAGAAGAAATTCTGAGAGCAGCATCAGGATTTTCTAGGAAAGCCAGGAAAAACCTCCCCATCCATCCATCTGTATGCATCAGAGGAATTTTTATCCTATTGCTTTAAATTTAAAATAGGAATTCAGTTAGGATAGTCATTAAATTGTACTTTTTCTATATGAGTCAAGTTAGAACAATAGTGAGAGTTACAGTTTACAGAAATTATATTGAATTAAGAGTTTGGGGGATTTTGTATTTTGGTTGTTTGGGGTTTTTTCTTACTAAAAGTAGGAACAGATAAGTTAGAAATAATTTATAAGGCTTTCCTACCTGTTAAAAGCTAATTGCCACCAGACTTATTTTAGTAATTGCGTCTAATTCGCTTTGCCTTATGCATTTTATTTAAGCATTTCAGAATTCTCTGCAGTTTTTCAGGAGTTTTCCTGACTCCTCTGGTGAAATAGAACAATTTCTGTGCTGCTATATGGGAATTTTCTCCTGTGCATCTAGACATTAGCAGTAAAAGTGATGGACAAATCAGCCTCTCCAGCTGCAGTCAGATGTTATTGGCTATTGCAAGCACCAGATACCAATTTCTAGTCTCCACAAGTCCATACTTCGCTTAATCAAAGATCGCTTCACTCTGCAGGCTGAAAGGAACTCAGATGGACTTTCAAATCCCCCATGCCCCGACTGCTAGTCAGGGAAACTTTCTCCATGTTTGATTTCATTTCCTTGAACTCTCCAAGAACGTTCTCTTTATTCCGCACATTAGAAGGCCAGGTAGGTGTTCAGTCGAAAAATGGACTCAGCCTCATAATATTAAATAAAAAAAAAAAAAAAGCTTATCGGTGTACGACAGTAGCAGCTTTTAGGTTTTGAACGAAATAATTCTGTGAACAGGCTACATTATTGCATATTCCTGGAAACATCTCATCCTCTTCCCATCAGTAAGTGCTTTGTGCCTTGCCTTTTCTACAGTAAAATAGCTTAAATGGGGATTGGTGAGTGATTATTAGGGCCCTAGTTTTTAAGGTGAAACACACTGTTTGAAGTCTTTCCAGCAGAGATTTTTCCTCCTTTCTGAAAAGAGTGCTAATGTAATGTTTCAGGCTTTAGGAGTGAGCCACTTTCAACTTCAGAAGCGTTTGACCAAACCTGTGTATCTTGAACTGTATGTAGCTGCCTACATATAACCCTTCTAGCCTCGAAACAGGGCAGGAATTTCATGCATACTTATCTGTAATCTTGATGTTTTCTGAATTGTTAGGTTTTCTTTTCTCAGATGCCTAAAGTCTCCTATTGTTATAAAGAACTCAAATTTCTAAATAGATGTCCAAAGGTCTTAGTGTCTAAATACTAGAAATCCAAGTAGTTTACAGAACTTAGCCCTACAAGAATGTAGGACTTTCAAAGGATGAAATATGTTTCACCTGGTGTCTTAACTAACTTTCAGTTTAAAACATGACCCAAATTAAAAAAACCATCACCCATATGATTTAACAGTCATTCAAGAACAGTAAAAACCAAAATTAGATGTCCAGTTTTGTCTTTAATTTATAAGCATGTCTAATAATTAAAAGCCCTTTAAATGAAGGTGTAATAAATCTAGAGAAGATAGATTAGAAGCTGAGGTGAAAACATGATGGTCTAAGAGATTGAAGTGTATGTGTTACGGCACTGACGCTGTATATTAAAGAAAGGAAATGTTATTGTTTTATAAGCCATGGAAGTTCAAAACCTTTAGAAAAAGTAGTGTTACCACAGTTCACTCAACAGCTGCCCAAATAAGATGCTAATTCTTGGGTAGACTGTTTTTCAGCTGTGTTTACTAGACAAGGTTATTTGTTAAGTATTATGATACCTGAGGCTGATAAATTTCAGATGAGTAATGTTTTTTGGAGCTGTGCTCTTGAGGAAAAAAGCATGCTTAAGTTGATGAAAAGATAGTAAGTTCTTATTGGTAGGTTTTACCTCTGTCTTTAGAGGTGCCTGTAGGGAGTGGAGGCTGTGTTAGGAGACAATATGCTATTCACAGTGGGAGTTAATTTGTACAGAATAAAAGTTCTTATTAAATATATTTCCTGCGCTCTTAAAATTACAATTGTTAGCTCAAAGTGATATTTTTTTGTTTGAAGTTCATATAACCTACAGTAGTTGCTTTATGTAGAGCTGGAGTGTTCAGGTTCCTATTTTTAATCTTGCTCTTTCTGGTTCCTATTTTTAATTGTGCTATTTCTGCTACTGCTAAAGATTTTCTTGCACTATACCTTGTCAAATAAGTGCCAGAAACTACCTCCAGCCTTGTTCTTGTAATAGAGCATACACTGAGTGATCGTCTAATCATTGCATTCATTAATACTGTCGAAGTGGGATGTTTAGTGTTAAACCCTGATAAAGATTTTACTTGTGATGATCACTTGAGGTACTTGCAACCTTTTAATCTTAGTATTAAAAGATTTCAAATAAGTTTGTTACCTCGATAACTTTATTATTTATTGACATAAATCGTAGAATCACAGAGTAGTTAGGCTTAAAAGGGACCTTAAAAGTTCATCTAGTCCACCCCCCTGCCACGGGCAAGAACACCTTCTGCTAGAGCAGGTTAACTTGTATTAAATATACAGCCAATTTAATTTGTCCAAAGCAGACTCACTCTTTGCTTGTTTCAACTGTATTTAAGTCCTCAAGGAGAACACAAGTCCCATGTCCGTGTGGAAAGCTCTGAAACTTGCATACTCCTCAAGTTGGCTGGTCAGTCTTTACTAGTGTAGCGGCTTCAGGCAAGCACCAAGGGGAGCCTTCTGTCTGTGTTCTGTAATACTATATACTGGTTTAATTGATCATGGAGGAGCTGCACAATTGAAAATTAGTTCAGTCTGTGTTTAGTACGTGAATTTGAAATATATTAAAGTATTTAAATGAAAGCTTTTGACATAGATTTTGAGTCAGCCTAAAAGTTTGCTGAATTTTGAAGTACATCTAGGGAAACAATAATATCAATGCTGGATGGCCTCATGCTACACTGTCTTTTGTACTTCATTCCTAAAAATGTGTAAGTACTTAATTAATTTATAGGAACATAGTCAGCTATTAGAATGTTTTGGAATGTTTTAGATGCATCTTTGTTAGCAATTTAAATTACTAATTATCGCTTCTTATTCCCTATCTCTAGAGCAAACTAAAAAAAAAAAAAAAAAAAAAGATTTAATTACTGCCACACGAATTGCTGTTTTATTCAGAATGTTGTCTCTTGACTCTTCAAGGTGACAGGCTTGAATAAATGAAGAGAAAACAGACCCCCCAAACTTTTTAATTAAACATTTTCTGTAACTTAATGGTGGGAGGGGGTGTGTATATCAAAGTGCCTGCTTCAGAAAGTTAGTGTACAGAACTGAGCTCTAAAAGTAACTCCTGTAACAGCTTGAAAATGCTATTAAGGGAGTGGGATTTTTCTAGCACAATTAGGTATGCAAAATGTAATGCTTGTAGCATTTATCAGCTAGCAGATACTTTGCCTGCTTGTTAAATGTCCTTGTGATCTCCCTTAGAAAATTGACTCTGATGGAAATTGTTGCTTGGGTTAAAAAGTGCTTATGACATATCCCAAGCACACTTCTCTAATAGAAACTTAGATGTAAAATTACTATTCAGTAAAGTGGTTGAAGCTACTGACCCTTTTTTTCAAGTGTGCTGTGCACCTAGGCTTATGAAAATATTTAAATTAATGCCGATTCTGCAGGTTAAAATTCCCCTTGGCAAACAGATCTCTGTCCATAATGCTGTTCAGTTCCATAATTCTGAAGCAAGACTCTGTGTGTGTTCTGTGCTATCTGCGACTGTCTAGATAACAATCATGCTAATCATTTTCGGCCTTCTTGTTTAAAAGATCTTCCATCTTATATCTACACTTCACTTTTCTCTATGAATTAGTCATGTAAAACTTTAATTTATTAATGTCACTGGATAGCTTTGCTAACTTGCCTAACAGTTCAAACATGCATAGTCTTTTTGTACTTCTAAGTTTAATTCTTGGTTACTGATTACTGCAGAGTTCAGGAAGATGGTTTCTCACTGTCCTAAGGAAATCACATAACAGATTTCACCCATATGTAGCATTGTTTTGTTTTTTTTATATAAATGTTTCTTGGCATATCTGCATTCTTACCATGTTTTTTGTAATGCAGCTCTGGTATGGGCCAAGTCATTGTTGAAATTATGTACTTCAAATTGGAAATTTGTTTGCAGAACACTTTTATTTTTTTTTTTTCTTTATATGGTCAATATTTTCCACTTATGAAATGAATCAAGAATGTTCCTAGAAACTGACTTTCTAAGAATTATGTGTTCTACTATTTTTGATTTCTCTTGACAAAATTTTTATTTGTATGTTTATATAATATTTAATCTTCAGTTTATTTTATTTTATTTTAGTAGGTGTTTTGAAGTTGCAGGTGTTTCAGTTGTTTGAGACCTATTGTGTCCCACGTATGGTTCAGAACTATTAAAAGGGAATACAGTGAATACTCCCCAATAAAGGTCTGAGCGATACTATAAACAGCACGGCTGCATGCAAGCTCTTGATAGGAAGAGAAGTTGCATTGTGCATTTGAAGCAAGAGGTATATGTATATAAGGTTTTGTCAAGTTAATGCTGCAAAAAACACTTTAAATGTAATCAGTTGATCTGAGAATACAGAATCAGAATGATTTGTGTTGGCAGGGACCTTAAATCTCATCCAGTTCTAACCCCCTGCTCTGGGCTGGGAAACTTTCCACTAGATGAGGTTGCTCCAAGCCGCGTCCAACTTGGCCTTAAGTACTGCCAGGGATGGGGCAGCCACAGCTTTTCTGAGCAACCTGTGCCAGTGCCCTCACCACCTTCATAAGTAAAGAATTTCTTCATAATGTCTAAGCTAAATCTCTCCTCTGTGAGTTTAAAGCCATTTCCTCTTGTCCTGTCACTACATGCCCGTGTAACAAGTGCCTCTGCAGCTTTCTTGTAGGCCATTTTTAAGGCTCCTCTAAACTAAGGTCTTCCTGGTTGTTATATGGTGAGCAGATCTGCCTGCCTTACGTAGTTACAGCAACTCTCTACAGGGGAAATAGGTAGTGATCAAGTGATGGAACTTCTGCATTTTAGCACTGCAAAAGTATAATGCAGACTTTACCACATTTAAAATACAATTTCATATTTGGAATTGTAGTGATGTTTCTTAAATGTATTTGAGAAGTGTTGATAAATTTTAACCTTAAATTAAAGAATTTCGCAACAGCTTTGAAATCTTTGGTCTTTAGTGTCTCAAGAGATCATTCTTAGGATCATGAGTCTTATTTTCCCTTTGGAAAATTTAACGTGCAACTAAAATAACATGGTTTATGCCACAGCAACCAAATTGGATACTAAAAGTAATGCAGTGTGTGTATTAATATTTTAATTTGCTAACAAATTCTAAGGAAGGCACAAAGAATTAGTATCTAACTATACATTTCATATCTGATGTCCAGTTTCAACATTGATTCAGTCTTCATGAATATTCTTAATATGTCTTAAAAAAAGAAAGGCAGAAAAAACTCATCTTGTTTATGAATACTCTTAATGAATTTGAAATCAGCTTTAGTTTTTTAAACCTATAATAGACTGGCAGCTGAAGATATAAAAAATTCAGTTACGAGCCTTACAGAAAACAGTGAATTGTATTTTTTTCGAGAGCTGCTTAGTATCTTCTAGAGATTACACTTAAAGATTTTCTTTTTTCCAAGTTTTGCATTAAGGTTTGATACGCTGTAAACTGCTTGTCTTTCATTCTTCTACAGGTAAACTGTTTCACATTGACTTTGGTTATATTTTGGGACGAGACCCCAAGCCTCTACCTCCCCCAATGAAGCTGAACAAGGAGATGGTGGAAGGTATGGGAGGCACACAGAGTGAACAGTACCAGGAGTTCCGTAAGCAGTGCTACACAGCCTTTCTCCATCTCCGCAGGTAACAATACGGGTTTTATGCTAGAACTTATTAGAGCTACTGTAAAGCAGGAGAAAAGTAAATGAATCAGGGAAAATATTCCAGTTGAAAATCGAAAACCTGTTTGGATTCTGAATGTAGGCACGAGAATTTGTACGAAACATAGGAATGAAAACATCACACGATTGGTGTAACGTGGAGCTTGAATGTAATTGTCGTTCAAGTTAAGGCCCCCAGTTTTGCTTGTTTAATAACCTGAATAGCATTTTTCATAATTCCTGTGGGATGTTGAATTTTATCTTGCTTTTTGGATAAGTTTTTGCCCGTAAGCAACTTTTTCTGTGAATATTGAGGATCAGTTGACTGTCCTTTAAGTCGTTACTCTTTTGCTGCTTTATCCTTCTCCAGTTTAGATTAGTGATGATCAAATTCTTTGGCTGGAAAATGGTGAACACATAAGCTTAGTTGAGTTCAGGTCCTGCAGGGCAAAATTTAGCTGCCAGTAGTGACAATTGTGTATGTTAGCAGTTTCTGTATATACTGAGAACTGTGACAGCTAAGACTTCTTTAGACCCTATTTATTTACAGGCCAACAGATCTCTCCTTTAAATTTGGAATCAGCTTCATTCTTTTGCAGTAACTATATTTTTTACCATCCACTTTCTGAGCCAAGTAGCTCAGCTTTGTTCTGTTTGAACAGAGCACAGACGTGCCCTCTTGGACTGCCTGTTGAGTTCATTTGGTGCATCTTGAATGGAGAATAAAGAATTTCACATTAATACCAAGATCACATAATGTAAACCTCCAAATATGTGGAAAAAACTAGTACTATGAAAAGTATATAAACTACACGTGGTATGAAAAGTAGGCAGTCAATAACAGGAAATAAAAATGCCTCATGTAGTTACTAACTTGCTAAAAGGACAAAGAGAGTAAAGAGTTGGTTTATAAACTGATTATTAATGGGTTGAAAGCAATTCAGCAACATGAAAACAGCAGCATATTATTAGCAAACAGTATCATGACTTCAGAGAACAGTCAAAAAAGCTAATGCATATTTTGTGTTCTAAATTTTGCTTAAAACTGTTTCGTAATACTATATTTCTTATTTGTGAAATACTTGAGTAGTTTTTATTGTTTAAACTGTGCTGTTTCAATGGAATGATCTGTTGTGTCAGTGAAGGATTATCCGTTGCATGAATTTATGTCATGATTTGCTATGAAGATGATTGTTAAGCGTGGAGTATAGCAGTAATTTGGATATAAAACGAAACAGTAAATCAAGATGGTTTCATTTTTAATGTCTGGGATTGAAGTTGTAATTATAGGCTGTCCGATATTTGTTCAATTTAATAGGAAAATATTTTTTAATGATTCCGGATAAATATCTTTAAGGCTTTCAACAAAGATGGCGTAGGATAATATTAATAATATGGTAACTATTACTTCAATAGTTTTATTATGGTAACAATTTAATTTAATTAGTATTTAATATGATAACAATTACTTCAATAGTTGAAGCAGTTTGAACTTAAAATGGTTAAGATTACTTGCTTATTTAAAAAAGAATAATTGGAGGTGGAATGGCTTAGTTCTAACAGTTCCGCATGTTGACACAAACCCGTTCACAGGTACTGCTTAGCCAGAAGAAGTGTGAAATCATAACCTTTGATTACTAAGACAAAATGCAAACTCTGTTTGTCATCTCTGTCAATTTGTGTTCTGTTCTTTCATCTTTATTTCCCTGGGGTATAGACATTTCTCTGCATCTTTGAAGTGCTGTATTTCAGTGTTTCAGGATTCCTGGTGGAGTGGGTTTTGCATAGTGAAAACAAATAAAAACCAATATAAAGCTTATAACTGGAAAGATAGTTTTGTTCATTGTTTTATGTTGGAAGCAGTTTGGCATACGATCTTTGGTGTGCAGTTTTTGTTAGGGGTTTTTTAGGGGTTTTTTGGGAAGTGGATGAGATGCTTTCATTTTTTCTGAACAACGATAGTCGTGTGTTTGTCAGCAGTGTTGTAATGAAGGAACAGCCTCTGCATTCTGAGTGTGTTGCAAGGCAAATTGTGGCTGGCAGCAGATCTTGCATTCTCACTTAGGCTGTAGCAGCCTTTTACACCTTCATTGTACACCTTGAACCTATTTAAAGATGTTCGAATCCTGTTATGTGTCAGTATTTACGTTCCTCCCGAAATTCCAATTTTACATATCCTCAGTAGGATCCAGGAAAGAATAATCCAGCCATAACATCTGAGAGTTTTTTGCAGGGTGAGATTCTAGGTTGTATTGATCCTTCCTAAATAAGCATTTCCTCTTTGTTGGTCATGTGCGAAGTTTGATGTTCTGTTTGAGTTAGTGGGCTTAGGTGAGGACAAAGGAGTAGGAAGTATCTAGGGACATAAGGTCTAGTTTGGGCTGACGTTTGCACTGTGGATGAGGATATCCAGCTGGCTGGACCAGAGTGTTTTTCCCCAGTCTGTTTCTCACTGGTATAGCTTACAGAGGAAACCATGTAGATCTGAATGAAGAACACTACAGGCAAGAAGCAGAAAGCTGTGATGGCTCTTGGGGAATGCTGATTCTATGGAAAGGTTGTAGCTAGGCTGTGCAGGGTCCATGTAGCCTCCTAAAAAGCAGGGATAGGTGGTGAAGAGGGAAAAAGAAAGGTGAAACTTGGTGGGATCGGGTCAGTTTTGCTTGAGCCTGGATTGCTAAGAAGTAATTTTGGAAGAATAAATGCCATAGCTTATTATAGCTAACTGGGACATATTAGTGACTGGAAAGTATATGGAGTCTTGAGAAGAAATGAGTTGAGGGGGGAAAGGGTCCCAGTTATACTGCAGAAAAGGTGATTGCATTTTAAATATAAGAATTTGAGTTACACCAGGTAAACAAGACTTCGGTTTGGGGCTGCAGGTAACTAGACTTTCCTGTCCTGTCTCTGTAGGGTAAGTTTGAGATTGTGAATTTGATAGAGTATTGAAATGTCAACAGTCTAAATATTCAGTTGGTCTAGGACATCTGTATGCAAAGGAAATGGTAAATGTGGAAAAAAATAATTAAAGGAGAGCTTAGGATCAAGCATATATTTGATGAAGATATTAAGCACTTAAAAAGTTGCTGTTTCCAGGAAAAATTACAGTAAGAATTTTAACTTGTCTATTGTGGGTTTCTTCCTTGGTGTATATATATATTCTACTGAAGAGTATTGAAGTTTGTTGGATGTCCTGATTTTTTACAAAATTTCCTTGGTTTTAGCACTCCTGTTCTAACTCTGTTTCATCAATCTCCAGTATAGCTGAGTGCTCATTTATTTTGTAAATTCATTTGTACTAAACTTTGAGGAAAACAAAGAATGCATTTATGTGAGAACGATTTAGGGTCAGGTTTAGGTGCTTAATTGAAGCTCCTTAAACCTAGAGAGACTGAGCTCCTAGTTCAGTCTGGCTGTGAATGGAGTACAGCCTTTCATAGAATCATAGAATAGTTAGGGTTGGAAAAGACCTTAAGATCATCTAGTTCCGACCCCCCTGCCATGGGCAGGGACACCTCACACTAAACCATGTCACCCAAGGCCTCATCCAACCTGGCCATGAACACCACCAAGGATGGAGCATTCACAACCTCCCTGGGCAACCCATTCCAGGGCCTCACCACCCTCTCAGTAAAGAATTTCTTCCTTATATCCAATCTAAACTTCCCCTGGTTAAGTTTGAACCCATTACCCGTTGTCCTGTCACTACAGTCCCTGATGAATAGTCCCTCCCCAGCATCCTTGTAGGCCCCCTTCAGATACTGGAAGGCTACTATGAGGTCTCCATGCAGCCTTCTCTTCTCCAGGCTGAACAGCCCCAACTTTCTCAGCCTGTCTTAATACGAGAGGTGCTCCAGTCCCCTGATCATCGTCGTGGCCCTCCTCTGGACTTGTTCCAACAGTTCCATGTCCTTTTTATGTTGAGGACACCAGAACTGCACACAATACTCCAAGTGAGGTCTCATGAGAGCAGAGTAGAGGGGCAGGATCACCTCCTTCGACCTGCTGGTCACGCTCCTTTTGATGCAGCCCAGGATACAGTTGGCTTTCTGGGCTGCGAGCGCACACTGATGCAGGCTCATGTTCATTTTCTCATCGACCAATACCCCTAAGTCCTTCTCCTCAGAGCTGCTCTGAATCTCTTCTTTGCCCAACATGTATCTGTGCCTGGGATTGCTCCGACCCAGGTGTAGAGCCTTGCACTTGGCATGGTTAAACTTCATCAGGTTGGCGTCAGCCCACCTCACAAGCGTGTCGAGGTCCCTCTGGATGGCATCCCTTCCCTCTGGCGTATCAACCGAACCACACAGCTTGGTGTCATCGGCAAACTTGCTGAGGGTGCACTCAATCCCACTGTCCATGTCACCGACAAAGATGTTGAACAAGACTGGTCCCAACACTGATCCCTGAGGGACACCACTCGTTACCGGTCTCCAGCCGGACATCGAGCCATTGACCACAACTCTTTGCGTGCGGCCATCCAGGCAGTTCTTTATCCACTTAGTGGTCCACCAATCAAATTGATGTCTCTCCAATTTAGAGACAAGGATGTCCTGTGGGACAGTGTCGAAGGCTTTGCACAAATCCAGGTAGATGACGACAACTGCTCTGCTCCTGTCCATCAGTTCCGTAGCCCCATCATAGAAGGCCACCGAATTGGTCAGGCAGGATTTCCCCTTAGTGAAGCCATGCTGGCTGTCACCAACCACCTCCTTGTTTTTCATGTGCCTTAGCATACTTAACAGGAGAATCTGCTCCAAGATTTTGCCAGGCACAGAGGTGAGACTGACTGGTCTGTAATTCCCTGGCTCATCCCTTTTCCCCTTCTTGAAAATGGGGGTTATATTTCTCTTTTTCCAGTCGTCAGGAACTTCACTGGACTGCCATGATTTTTCAAATATGATGGCCAGTGTCTTAGCAACTTCATTTGCCAGCTCCTTCAGGACCCGTGGATGGATTTCATCAGGTCCCATGGACTTGTGTACCTTCAGGTTTTTAAGATTGTCTCGAACCAGATCCTCTCCTCCAGTGGGCCTAGGGTCTTCATTCTCACAGTCTTTGCATCTGCCTTCCAAGACTTGGGTGGTGCGGTCAGAGCATTTGGCAGTGAAGACTGAGGCAAAGAAGTTATTAAGAACCTCAGCCTTCTCCAAATCCAGGGTAGCCAGTTCTCCTGATAGCTTCCAGAGGGGGCCTACGTTGTCCTTAGTCTGTCTTTTATTCGCTACGTATCTATCGAATCCCTTCCTGTTATCCTTAACATCCCTAGCCAAGTTTCATTTTAACTGCGCCTTAGCTTTCCTGACCTGGTCCCTAGCTTCCTGGACTACATCCCTGTATTTTTCCCAGGCTGCCTGTCCCTGCTTTCACCTTTTAGAAACCTCTTTTTTCCTTTGAATTTTCCTGAGCAGCTCCTTATCCATCCAAGGAGGTCTCCTGGCTCCCCTCCTGCACTTCCTTCTAGTTGGGATGCAACACTCCTGAACTTGTAGCAGGTGATCCTTGAATATCAGCCAACAGTCTTAGGCCCCCCTGCCCTCTCGGGCTGGATCCCATGGAACCTTACTAAGCAGGTTCCTGAAGAGGCCAAAGTCTGCTCTCTTGAAGTCCAGGGCAGTGAGCTTGCTGCACGCTCTTCTCACTGTCCTGAGGATCTTGAATTCGACCATCTCGTGGTCACTGCAACCAAGGCTGCCCTGGAGCATCACATTTCCAACCAGCCCTTCCCTGTTGGTGAGCACAAGGTCAGGCATGGCACCTCTCCTTGTTGGCTCCTCTATTACTTGCAGAAGGAAGTTGTCTTCCACACAATCAAGGAACCTCCTGCATTGCTTGTGCCAGGACGTACCTTCCCTCCAACAGATGTCAGGGTGGTTGAAGTCCTCCATGAGAACAAGGGCCTGTGAGCATGAGGCTGTTCCTATCTGCCTATAGAGTGCTTCATCCACAGATTCCTCTTGATCAGGCAGTCTGTAACAGATCCCCACAATAATGTCCCCCATTGCTGTTCTCTCTTTGACCCTGACCCACAAACTGTCTGCTGACTGCTCACCTGTCCCCAGACAGAGTTCCGTACTCTCCAGCCTATCCCTAACATAAATAGCAACTCCCCGACTGCCAGGCCTGTCTTTTCTAGAGAGCCTGTAACCTTCCATTCCAACACTCCAGTCGTAGGAGCCATCCCACCATGTTTCTGTGATACCTACTATATCATACTCCCGTAGTCGTGCACACATCTCTAATTCCTCTTGTTTGTTTCCCATGCCACGGGCATTTGTATAAAGGCATCTGAGCCAAGCTCCAAATGAAGCTGGCTCATTGGCTGGAGCGGCTGGAATATCTCTGCTTCGCTCCGAGCATTTATTGTAGGTGCTGGCAACTGACTGGGTGTGTTGGGATGAAACAATGCCTCCCTCCCCCAACACATCTAGTTTAAAGCATCCTTGACCAGTCTGGCAAGCCTCCTACCAAAACCTCCTCTTCCTCTTCTTTGTCAGATCAGCTCCACCAGCCCCCAGTAGACCTGGCCTACTAACTTGGGTCCCGTATTCAAAACACCCAAACCCCTGACTATGGCACTACCCTTCTAACCATTTATTAACCTGGCCAATCCTCCTAGCTTTTTTCAGGTCCTCCCCTGTATCCTAAAGAATTGATGAAAAGACAATCTGAGCTCCAGAGCCCCTAACCACCTCTCCCAGGGCTCTGTAGTCCTTCTTTATGTTCTCCAGGCTACTGCTATCAACATCACTAGCCCCCACATGGATCACTAGAAGTGGGCAGTAGTCAGAGGGACTTACTAGAGCAGGCAGCCTCTCTGCAACATCCCTGATCCCTGCCCCTGGTAGGCAACACACCTCCCTTGAGACTGGATCAGGCCGACAGATGAGTGCCTCTGTGCCTTTCAAAGTAGAGTCCCCTACTACTACGACCCACCGCTTTTTCCTGGCAGCACCAGTAGAGATCTCCTTTACCAGTGCACCAGCCAGTTGTTTCTGGTACGAGTGTGTTTCCTCATCAGCCCCCTGCAGGACAGCAAAGCGGTTCTGGGTGGGGACAACAGATTTAGGAGGAAGCCCCCTGGTTTTAATCATCCTCTTCCTCTTTTTTTTTTTTTTTTTTTTTGTTGTTACTATTTCCCATCTTCCTGGGTTGACAGCCTCCTCCACTCCTCCATGAGCTGCAGGGGACGCTTGAGGCCCCTGCACAGTTTGGGCCTGGAGCAAGCAGTCCTGCTTCCTCTCAACCTCCCTGACATCTTGCAGCCTATTAACAGCATCCCGCAGCTCAGCCACCTGCTGCAGGAGGACCCCCACCAGGGAGCACCGAGTGCAGCCCTGCCCATTTGGCACCGTTCCCTCACGAGACCAGTGCAGGCACTCTCTACACTCTGAGCGTTGCTCTGCAGCCTCCCCTCTCATCGGCTCTGTCTGGGTGCCTACGCTGGCCACCACCGGGGCAGCCAGAGCAGAGCTCCCAGACTGGACCCTGGTCATACGGCGAGTACTCACCATTCTGCTCGCCTGCCCAAGCGACCTGCCACACAAACTGCTTCGACCCGCCCTCAACTGCCTCGACCCGCCCTCTTAAAGATGACTTAAAGATGGGTGATATGACTTTCCTGATAAAGGTGTTTGCCTTTTACAGATCGGATTCCTAACTCGGGTGTTTCTACAAACTATTTACTAGTCTTAGGATGCATTTGGGTTGCCAGTTGTGGCCATCTTGGCATATTTGTGGAGAGTGTTGCCTTATGCATAAGGATGACAGCCAACTGTCTAAAGCAGGAAGCTTTTACCTCTCTAAAATCCCTCTTTTTTTTTTTGTAATGAATTTTCTAGAAATCTGTGAAACATGCAAGGATCCCAGAGGCAGCTAACAAATTTATGGAATATACCCTTTTTTATCCTTAGACCTTCATCTAGCTCATAACTGAGTTAAAGAAATATTCAGGTGAGGGGCATAGGAGAGACTTGCAGATAGTATATGAGCAGCTCTTCCCTAATTTTTGTCTCTTCCCACTCTCCCCCACAATGCCTTTTCTTAAATTCTGTTTTTTAATGAGATAATCTTATGCTTCCAATGCTTTTACTTTAAACACCAAGAGCCAAAAGGCTTCACTGTGTGGAATAGAACCAGCTTTTTAAATGTCACCTAGCAATGATGCCTAGACCTTTGAAGTCTCTGTGACAAACTTCCACTACTTAAATAACTCCAGTAAACTGTAAGCTCCTATCCTCTGTGTGGTTCAGGAGCCAAAGGGACTCTGGACTCCTGGATCAGTTTAGAGGGAGACCTACAATGGAAGCTACCCATGACCTAGAAAGAGATTTGAGAGATTTAAGCATGTTTGTAGTGAGATTTGCTTCTTTCATGCAAGTAGAAAAAAAACTGCATTGAAACCAGTGATGTCTGTTCCTGGCACCAAAGCAACTTCACGGACAGATTTCTTAGCCAGATGTGAAACAGAATGGTAGTGTAACTTTTCTTTCTTTCTTTCTTTTAATTTGTGGTAAAAGTCGTTTTTATCATTCCAGCTCTTTGCCCCTGGGAAAGTGAAGCAGAACAGCCGAAACAAATGTGAAATAGAAGGGCAGTACATGCCCTTCTGTTGGGCAAAAGATTTCTGCCCAAACAGTTTATTTTAAAGGGTTTTGTTATAAAGAGCACTAGTAGTGCTAGTTCCAGATAATAATGAAGTGTCAAAAATTTTTAATGTAATTACACTTTTCTGGAGAGATTTTTCTTTGTTGTTGAGCAGTATTTACTTTCTAAAATACAGCTATGAAGTAGTCCTTTTGTGTAGTTAAAATACTTCATGCTGCTTGCAATTGTCAGCTTATATATATTCAGCAGCTTGCTAATAAACAAATTTTGTTGCTAAGAATGCATTTTCTGTCATCTGTGAAGCTCCTAGTGCTCTTAGCAAAGCAATATATCAGATTTTGAAGTCAGTTATGTACTTTGTCTCTAAAAGGAGACTAGATCTCTTTGCGGAGGAAGGGAAGGTTCAGTTTATGTCGAACAGCTTGAAAATGATCCTTTCAAAAAGCAACTTACAGCTAATTTCCTGCAAGGGCAAAATGGTGTTCTTTAAGAGATTCACACTTGCAACACCATGTTAAAACTGAAGACTCTACTCTGACTTGTCTTTTTTAATGGTTATAAATGACGTAAGTACAGCATGCCTCCTAGTGTTATTACAGCCTCACTGAGCAACTTCAAACTTGCATCTGGTTAAATCACTTGTGTTCAACTTGTTACGGCAAAAGCCTGTTGTAGCAACTTGGAAAATAATTTCTCATGATTGTCAGGACGTCAGCTGTTGAATGCTATATGTATTTATGTAATTTCTATAATACCACTGTACCGCTGATATCCTTTTTAATAAAAAATAATCTTTTGAATCAACATTCTAGCATAGTTAGTATACTAGAGATAGAAAATCGCATTAAATCTTACAATATATGAAAGCAGTTTTCATATTTGGTATGTCTCTGAATAAATGTTTTTACAATTTTTAGAAAATTGTAACAAAACCAAGCAGTCTGTTCAGTTTTGACAGCTTGAGACAGTTTGAGGGTTAAACTTTCACTGCTAATATCAGTTTTCCAATGTTTTTAACATAAATACGTTCAACTAAAGTGTTATGAATGCATCTCTGAAGCATTACTGATTCACAAAGATGATGATGTGTTCTTGTTTATGAAATGTCTTTGTACCATTCAGAAAGTGTTTTACCTAATTTGCTCTTTTGTTTAGGTATTCCAACTTGATATTGAACTTATTTTCCCTCATGGTGGATGCCAACATTCCAGATATTGCTCTTGAACCTGACAAGACTGTAAAAAAGGTAACTGGAAAGCTTTCCTTGTCCTTCAGTAATGCAAGTCATCATGTCGTTAAATTTTTCAGTTGCTTCGGGCGACTTATTTGTAGCTGGCCTAAAAGTACTTTCTCCTGGTAAGTTTTGAGCAATTTCTAGAGTCATTGAAGTTAGAGATGGAAGAAGATATCTTTTGAGATTACTTAGCACATGTGCCCATAAATACAGATTTGTTCTTTACTGTCCATGCAGTAATGCAGAGTCTGCTCTAGCACTCTCTTCAAGGTATTTAGACATTCTGCTAACCACAGTGATCCCACCTTTTGAAACTTGTGATAAGTGAAGCTATAGATTGACTATGTCATGAAAAGTTGTTCCAGCTAGTCTAGATATGTCTTAAATGGTTTTATAAAACCAATCTCCAGATAGACATAAAACCAGTCTAATGAAGGTTTAAAACCAGTAAACTGATGTATCTTCATCACCAGGAAGTTTTTGTTGATTGTGAAAGCAAATACATGCCCATAATTCTAACTTTGTCCCTTTGCATCAGCCTGAATCATTCTTTTTCGTTGGATGTTTCAACAAAAGTTGACGTTAAAATTACTGGATAAATGTTCATCTAGATTTCATTAGGCTTATATTTTAGGCAAACATTGCCTGTTTTATAACCTGATTTTTAGTGAAGGCCTTTCTGTTTTATCTCCACGAAAGACATTGTGGCGCCTGTGTATCCAATGGAAATCAGTTCCGCGTGCTTTTTATTTGAACAGTGAATTTTGCCTAAAATAGGCTGTTCTTCAGTGTTTTCAATAAGCCATAAAAGCAGAGATTCAGAATCTTTACTATTTCATGTTCTAATGCAGTTCCCTTACAGAAAAACTAATTGCTACACCAACCAAATTTTTCCTTTTGCCTGCAAGAATTCAAGCATTTCTGTTAAGTTTCTTGGTTTCAAATTGCTGCAAAGAGTTCATGTAGCTATTCAATTTAATTTCCAGAAAGGCTGAGCTAGCCAGAAGTGCTGTGTTTTGTGGTAAAGATAACAGCCCTCCCTCCCCTTGACTGTTTTCCTGAGAAACTGACAATTTTAGCTTAGTCACATAGAAGATAGGAGATAGAAGCTTAAAGTTAGAAAACTGAAATCATAGAATCATAGAATAGTTAGGGTTGGAATGGTTCAATACCTACCAAACATTGGGAGTAACTACATTTTTGTGGCAATACCTTCTTTCGAAGGAAGAGATACTATGTTTGCAACACATGTCTGTGCATTTCAACTTTATAAAATTACACGTTTGGTTCTGGCTACCTATTGGAAAAATGGAGAGAAGTAATTTTTTTTACTTCCATGATATAGTCAGGAGGGGAAAGCCTTTTAGATTGTGAAGTCTGCAGATAGATGTGGTATAAATCCTGGGAGAACTTGAAAAATGTATCTACAGGTAATGCAGGGGCTAATTTTGGAATGTTTGTCGTGGAGTGAAATAGCCATCAGTTTGATCTCTTTATGATCTCATTGACTTCCAGAACTGCTGGTTCTTTGATGTTTGCAGCAGTAAGTTTGAGACTTGCTACGTGTTTTAAATCTTGCTCATCTCTGTCTGGAGTTCACTGTTGCTTGACATGATAGTGCTCATTCCTGCCTTGTGAGCTTTGACATTTTTTTATCAAATGGAGTCTCCTATTTTTCACTGCCGATCAGGGAATCATAAAAAGGTTTGAGTTGGAAGGGACCTTAAAACTTATCTAATTCCAAATGCCTGCCATGGGGGGTTTGCCTGCATTAATGTGCAATGTTCTTGTTTCTTGTATTGGCATTGTATTTTATGGTGGTAAACTCTGTAGAAGTGCAGTCCAATTTTATATTTCTTTCTGTAGTTAATAGTAAAAGGATGTCAGATTCTGTAAAATCTTTGTGGAAGATTGCTTTAATGTGGCAACATTTGAGTATTTCAGGCGTTTGTAAAACACTTTTACTCCATATAACTTTCCCATATAATTTTCTTGAAATAACAAATAGAGATACAGAATTGCAAGTCAACAGGCCATTTCTGCAACTGGTATGGTGCAACTCATTGATGTACAGTATTAAAAATCAAGATACGTAAAGCATGATTGTATTATATCTGGTTGCAGATCATGGAAGGAAGCAAAATCTAAAGGGAAGTTCTAAAAGCTGTGAATTAGATAAGTATTGCTGCTTCTAAATTCCCTTACAAAGTATAAATAATAGTGCCTTTTTTGCATTAAAAGTACATGAGCTTAGTTATGACAGATCACTATTAGATCAAATGCAGCAATTAGTTACTGGGAGGCTGAGCTCTGACAGCGGTGCAGCTTGGTGAACTGTGACTTCTAACCTCATGCTAGGTTCAAGTCTGTCTATTCACAAAGGCTTCAAAATGTGAAAAGAGCTAGTTTTGAACTAATAAGGCAAGTATTTTTGATAAGGAATGCAAATAACTTTCTCATTTTCAAATTTAAGAGGATAAGATTTGTTTTTCCAAAAAGTCCGAGTTTATTTACTTAGTCTTGTACCTTTACAAAACAAAACCCACACAGTAAAGTATTATCAGAAGGAGAACCAAATTGTTTAGCTTATTCATAAATATTTTCTTTGTAATTCATAGACTTTTCAGCCTTCCCCAATTATTGTTATTTTATATGTGCTGTCATGTTTTCTGACCGCTCAGCTGTTTTTTACTCTTTTTAACTGTTGGGGTTTGACCATTTTGTTCAAAAATGATGCTTTGAATGTACTCCTGGAATTTTGTGCAAAAAATAATACACCTTAATGAGATCCCTAAAGTGTAGGTGAACAGATGACCCTTCCATAAAGCAGTTGTTGACATTATGATCTGCTGAATTCATACACCTATGTTCAAAGCTTCTATGATAGTAATTATTTTCTTTAATTCTCAGGTTTTTTATTTTTTCGCCTTAAAAGAGGTTAGCAAATTGTAGAATCAGAGAAACCCTGACTGATTTGCTTTGGAGGGAACCTTAAAGTGCATCCAGTTCCAATCCCCTGCCATGGTTAGGGACACCTTTCACCAGAGCAGGTTGCTCCAAGCCCCTGTGTCCAACCTGGCCTTGAACACTGCCAGGGATGGGGCAGCCACAGCTTCTCTAGGCAACCTGTTCCAGTGCCTCACCACTCTCATAGTGAAGATTGCTTTCCTGATGTGTCTAATCTAAATCTCCCTTCTGTTAGTTTAAAGCCATTCCCCCTTGTCCTGTCACTACATGCGCTTGTGAAAAAATCTCTCTCCAGATTTCTTGTCAGCCCCTTTACATACTTGAAGGCTACTGTGAGGTCTCCACACAGCTTCTCATCTCCAGGCTTAACAACCTCAGCCCAGGACACCACTGGCTTTCTGGGCAAGTGCACTCCTGGATCTGGTTGAGCCTTTCATCAACCAGCACTCCCTGGTCCTTCCGCTGAAGGCTGTTCTCCATTCAGGACCTTACACATGGCATTATTGAACTTCATGAAGGTTCACAGTGGCCCACCTCTCAAGCCATGTCGAGGTCCCTCTGGATGGCATCAATCCCTCCACCATATCCACCAAACCACACAGCTTGGCAAACTTGCTGACGGTGCACTGGATCCCACTGTCCATGTCACCAACTAAAATGTTGGTCATTGTTGTTTGGGGTTTTTTAAATAATGTGTTAAAAAATATATTCTGGTTATTAAATACCTTCTAGCCTGTATCAGATCAGTTATGATCTTTGCTTGTACTAATTCAAAAAGGAAACTATCTTGTATCTCTTGGTCTGAGTGGCAAGTTTGTTCAGTCATTTAACAAGATAATACTGTACCTTGTTGTAGGAAAATTGAATAAATGCTTTCAGCATCTCAATTGATTTTTTTCTTCTTTTTCCTTAAAGCTTTAAACAAGAAATCCATATATATTTCAACAGACTCAAATTAGCTAAAGATCCATTTTGGACTGACCTGCAAAATTAAATTACCTTTGATGTGTGAGTCAAGTCAATAGCCATTTCAACCGTGATATCACTTTCACGGAAGACAAAGGTGGGGATTTACAAATGTTTCTGTATCGAAGAAGGTATCCTGCTTAATAGGGTAGGTGGAAGTTCATAGCCAGCACCTTCCTTATTGGTGCTGTATTAAATCTCATTCTCTGCTTTGTAGAGCCCTCCTTGTTGCTTTAGGCAGCTGGTGAGGCAATGAGGTCTCTTAAGCGACTGAAGTCAAGTCACTGAGGTAACTGGATAGTTACTTTTACCTGAATCTAATGATAAATTATAGTACTAGTTCATTATTAAACTACAAGGAAAATTATATTGTGGAAAAAAGATTTTTCTTGTTTTTCTTGTGCAAGGTCCTACACCTGGGTCGAAGCAATCCGAGGCACAGCTACAGGTTGGGCAGAGAAGAGATTCAGAGCAGCCCTGCAGAGAAGGACTTGGGGGTGTTGGTCGATGAGAAAATGAACATGAGCCTGCATCAGTGTGCGCTCGCAGCCCAGAAAGCCAACTGTATCCTGGGCTGCATTAAAAGGAGCGTGACCAGCAGGTTGAAGGAGGTGATCCTGCCCCTCTACTCTGCTCTCATGAGACCTCACTTGGAGTATTGTGCACAGTTCTGGTGTCTTCATCATAAAAAGGACATGGAACTGTTGGAACAAGTCCAGAGGAGGGCCACGAGGATGATCAGGGGACTGGAGCACCTCTCGTATGGAGACAGGCTGAGAAAGTTGGGGCTGTTCAGCCTGGAGAAGGCTGTGTGGAGACCTCAGAGCAGCCTTCCAGTATCTGAAGGGGGCCTACAAGGATGCTGAGGAGGGACTATTCATCAGGGACTGTAGTGACAGGACAAGGGGTAATGGGTTCAAACTTAACCAGGGGAAGTTTAGATTGGATATAAGGAAGAGATTCTTTACTGTGAGGGTGGTGAGGCACTGGAATGGGTTGCCCAGGGAGGTTGTGAATGCTCCATCCTTGGTGGTGTTCATGGCCAGGTTGGATGAGGCCTTGGGTGACATGGTTTAGTGTGAGGTGTCCCTGCCCATGGCAGGGGGGTCGGAACTAGATGATCTCAAGGTCCTTTCCAACCCTAACTGTTCTATGATTCTATGATTCTATAAACAAGAGTGCTTACTGATAGGAGTAGTATGCTTCAATTATTTTGGCAATTTCTCATAGAGACCTTTTGATATTGGAATTTGTGGTAGGTGCAGCCTTACTGCTGTTACTAAGTAGGCATGATCTATTTTAGAGATTGTTTCTAAATAAAGGTTTTTCTTTAATGGTCACAACTTGATTCTTCAAAGCGAAAACATTGTGATGCTAGGTAGTAGTTCAAGTTCCAGACTAATCTTTAGCTTCAAGAAGTGACATAATGTGTCATGCTCACTTTGATAGGCAGGGAGGTGCTTTATGTTACAGGAAATATCTGCCTGCTGGTGAAAGATACATTAAGATGTAAAAGCAGACTAGCGAGTAAAATCACCTTTAGAAATATTTTTGGTGTTCCCCTTCTCTAGACTTTGGAAAAATAATTTATTGAGTTTTTAGAGCCAGAATCATAGAATCATAGAATAGTTAGGGTTGGAAAGGACCTTGAGATCATCTAGGTCCAACCCCCCTGCCATGGGCAGGGACACCTCACACTAAACCGTGTCACCCAAGGCCTCATGCAACCTGGCCTTGAACACCGCCAAGGATGAAGCATTCACAACCTCCCTGGGCAACCCATTCCAGTGCCTCACCACCCTCTCAGTAAAGAATTTCTTCCTTATATCCAATCTAAACTTCCCCTGGTTAAGTTTGAACCCATTACCCGTTGTCCTGTCACTACAGTCCCTGATGAATAGTCCCTCCCCAGCATCCTTGTAGGCCCCCTTCAGATACTGGAAGGCTGCTCTGAGGTCTCCACGCAGCCTTCTCCAGGCTGAACAGCCCCAACTTTCTCAGCCTGTCTCCATATGAGAGGTGCTCCAGTCCCCTGATCATCCTCGTGGCCCTCCTCTGGACTTGTTCCAACAGTTCCATGTCCTTTTTATGATGAAGACACCAGAACTGTGCACAATACTCCAAGTGAGGTCTCATGAGAGCAGAGTAGAGGGGCAGGATCACCTCCTTCAACCTGCTGGTCACGCTTGTTTTGATGCAGCCCAGGATACGGTTGGCTTTCTGGGCTGTGAGTGCACACTGCCGGCTCATGTTCATTTTTTCATCGACCAGCACCCCCAAGTCCTTCTCTGCAGGGCTGCTCTGAATCTCTTCTCTGCCCAACCTGTAGCTGTGCCTGGGATTGCTCCGACCCAGGTGTAGGACCTTGCACTTGGCATGGTTAAACTTCATCAGGGTGGCATCAGCCCACCTCACAAGTGTGTCGAGGTCCCTCTGGATGGCATCCCTTCCCTCTGGCGTATCAACCGAACCACACAGCTTGGTGTCATCGGCAAAAATAAAGGACTAAATAAAGAATAAAGGTCTATTTATTGTAATCATATACTTACTCTAAATAAAAACCCAAATGTATACCATATGATAATGATGTCTAGAATTGAAACAGACTATATGAAGCAGATTAAAGAATACTACTGTCATTTTGTATGGCTTGATTTCTTGTGCTGTCTTCTGTCCCTTCCTGTGATATATATGTGTATTGTAACAGAAAGCTCGGTAGTTAGACTAGTTAGAAAAGATGGTTCAAAGTCAGCAATCCTTGAAGTTTCTTATCAGACAAATAAGCAAACAAACTAAGATCATGAAAGAAACTATTATGTGGCACATGTCCTCTTTGGTGAGGCACTGGATGATTTGGGTTGTGGTTGGGGTTTTGGTTTGTTTTGTTTTGTTTTTCCCTAGAATTTCAGACTGATAGGTTGTATGAGACTTTTTAGAAAAATGTTGATTGCAGAAAGCACTCTTAAGGAAGTTTATTCCTAACCTGAGGGACAAAAGGGGAGGCAGGATCTTTACAGTTGGAGACTGTTTTGCCAAAGTATCATCTTCCTTCCACTAAGAACATGACATCCCAAGGACCTGTTAGAATGTAATTATATAATGAAACTTAAAATCTAACTGAAAGAATATTGTCCAGTTGTCGTTTCTGTCCGATAGTTGTGAAATATCTTGGGAGAAATGCATACTGAGTGAAGCCAAAATTGGAACAGCAGCTTCTACATGTGCAACTTTCCCATTAAATAAAAAAAGGTTATACCTTTTTGGCATGGGGTGTGTCACAGAGGGGTATAAGCGGAGCTGGATGTTCTCTTCCTGTCATCTGTGAACGTACTTCCACATTCTTGTTCAAATAGAGCAAGCTCTGCATAAATGGATTTTACTTCTCAGAGGAAGATGACAATGTATGTATTTTCTTCCTGTTAGCATGAAAAGAACCAGAAACTCCCAATGACTTCAACAGGAGATGTAGATTTTAGAGCATACCAGAATTGGACACTACCTTCTTACTCACTTTGCTTTCAGAAATTAATCGTTGCTGAGCTTAACAATGCATTCTCACACCTAAAATTGGACTAAGATCTGACTGAGTCAGCATTGGCCTGAAAGCAGAAAGTTTAAAGTTTCATGAGAGTGTAAGGAAAAATACGTTTTCAGCCAGCTATCCACTTTCACTATGTATACCCATTATCAATACATGAATTGGCTCATACCTTTCCTGCATGAGAAGCTTGTTTAGTGACTCACTTCCTTACTCCAGTTTCTGTCACTGTTTTTCCCCATAGGGAAAATGTTTGTTTTCCCATAGGGAAAACCAAAAATAAACCAATCAACCAAACCATAAAACAATGGTTACCAACTAGTCAGTGTGCCCAATCTCAAAACCCTAGGAGCCCTCTTCAATGTCTTGGTGTTTTATTTCATAGTAAAATGTTTGTCATTTTTTTTGACCAAGAAAAAAGTAGCTGCAGAACTTAAAATTAGTTGTCTTTTTGATCCTTTCATCTCCTTTGTCCTCTCCATACTATTTATAAAGAAAACTGTCAGTCTAGTGTGCTTCACCTCATGGTGGCATGATCTCCTACTGCCACAGTCTGATTTAGGCTTTTCTGAAAGCCCACTTTGGCTCAAAAATGTCACAAAATGAAATTAAATTGAAAAGTAGGAGAAGAGTCTCCCCAGTTTGCCTCTTCCTTTCTGTGGCCTCTGAGGTAATTGCCTTTAAATTTTCCACTCTTTGCTTATGCTTTTCCACTTCTCAGTTTTCAGGAAAAGGGCTGGTCTGAAATCTCTTTATGTTGACTTGTCAGTGCATAACTGATAATACAATGAAGATTTATTCCCCACCCCCATGCCTTTTTTTCTGGCAGTGCTACTTGCTTTTTAATTTCCAGTACAGCTGCAGCACTAGTTGTTGATTGTCGGGCTTTTTTTTTTTTTTTTCCCTTTCTTTTAGATTAGCCAGTGCTGTAAATTTAAGTGTAATGACAAAAATCTGGAGTCAATTATGTATCCAGTTTTACGTAAGGAAGAGGTAGACCGTCACTTTTCATATGTAGCTAATGAATTCAGCACTGTCACCTCCTAACAAAAAAAGCTTTTGATTTTTACACAAGAAAGCCAGATGGTTTCTATCTGTCCTTCATAGCAAATTTGACCTTTAAATGAGAAAACATCAGGGACCAGTGATTCATTGGCGCACAAAAGACTCTGCAGGCATTAAAGGACAGTGTCCTAATTGACTGAGCTTTGTTTCAGGTGCCCATTGACTTAAGAAGGTGCTGTGCAAAGATGCTGCAACTGCTTCAGTCACAGGCAAGGTTATTGTAAACATAGCACAAATACCTGACTTCCAGCAAGCTGCTGTTTGTGAAAGTTATCCCATTCAGCTTTGACATTCAGTGCCTTTGGGTGGACACAGAAAAAGGCTAACATCAAACTAGTGAGGAGAGTGGAAAAATCTCTTCTTACGATTGTAACACTGAGAGCAGTCTCTGTTTCTCTGTCTATGCAAATATTGACTAGGTCTCGTACCCTTGATAAGAAAATGAGTAGTATAGTTGTTTGGAAATCAGCAAGAAGAAAGGGCAGACATGTCTTGTTCCTTTTACATTAAATATATTAAAGTAAAATTAGTTTTGTTCTACAGGTATAAAAACTGAAGCAGAGATACAATTTGAGTTGAGGTACATGAATCTGAGCTAGGCTGTGTTTAAGACTTGCTAGTTTTGCCAGTTTCTTCACCTGGGTTGTAGTAAAACTCCCAGTGTTCTTTCTGCTCCTGTGGCCTGACCAGGAATCAGTCAGTGGATAATTGAGAGTTAAATTCACAAGTTACTGAAATGGAAAGGACTTCTAATCTGGTGCTTGACATGCCTTTTTAGGCAGCTCATATCTGTCCCTCTTCACTTGACTAAAAATACAAGTATTTGTTAAAAGGTGGAGCTAGAAAACATTTCTGAGATGAATGCCAAAGGAAATTTATAGGTGAAATAAACTCAGTTTTGCTCAGTTTGAGCCTGTTTGTTTCAGTATTTATATTTGCTTCCTCCTCTGGGAAGGTTTATTCTTTGTAAAAGTGTCCCATTGACATGGAGCTTATTTTGCACAGGCAGACATTCATCTTTCTGTCCATTTGGGTAATGTGCTGCATCTGCACACCCAGCTTTTCTCTATCCAGGCTGCTGATTCTGATGCTGATTCTGTATGTTAATTCATCATTTCAAAGTAAAAAGATGGAATAAACATAGCAACAAGAACCAAGTGTGAGAACGTGCCCGTGCTCCTGTTGCTTTATATCATGCTGTCTGTTCATAAGGTTTTGACCAGTATGATGAAATTCTGAGCTAGAACAGTGTCATCTTTGTGTGGTATGGCAGCTGAAACCCTGATTTTCATGGAAGCTCAATTTAGAGATGTTAAGTAACATCTTTACTGGCTTCTATTAAAAAAAAAAAATTAAAATTAGAGAAGCCTACACAGGCCTGTCTAGAAACTGCATTTTGTTCAAATCAAAGCCTTGAAAACAAAAGCTATTGTTGGAATAGTCTTGCAAATGAAATTGTTCATGCAAATAGAACATCTGAATAGTTTATACTGCGAGTTGCTTTCACTGTTGCTTGCAGTCCGAACAAGAAAATGTTTTGCTGAAAAAGGTAAAATGTGGTAAGGGTTAAGCCAAGCGTTTAATGCCAGTTTCTGGTACATGAATGTTGGGTGCTGATTCTGTGTAACAATTATAAGGCAAAACAGTAAAAGTAATAATGAAAACCCCAATAAATTTTGTCTTTTTTTTTTTTTTTTTCATCAATTGATTTTTATCTGAGGTTTTAGCAGTATTCAGGGTGCTTACATCCAAGGCATATTATGACCCAGTGAAAAAGGACACTGAAGTTTCTCTTAAATTTAAGCAGCTGACTTTGCAATAAGCAATCCCGTGTGGGAGTGATAAAATTATGTAGCTAGGAGTCATAGAAAACACAGGCAGTGCTGCTTAATGTTGCTGGAAAAATAAATACTAAAGCAGCCACCAGTATTCAGAATGGCTGACTTGCAGTTTGTCTGAAAATGAAACAGGATTGAGAAAAGGTTCTCTTATGTACATGTGATAAGTTACCTCAAAATGCATTGCTGCCTTCTTCAGTAACTATGAAAAGCATAGCTACAAATGTTAGTAAATTAGGGAATTAGTTACTGTCCTGAAGTTTATAAAAGCTTTCTAAGAATTTCTAAAAAGTTTGTCTTAACCTTGAGACTTAACTACCTAATCCATTGTAGGCAATGTTTCAGCAGCGAGAAGATGCTTGTCAGTAAAAAGGAAAAGTTCCTTCATTTAATACAATTATGATCTGTACTGCACAGTAGGTCAAACTTGAGGACAAAAAGAAAACAAAACCATACAAATCTGCGCATTGGTGAGAGGGAGAGGGCAGTCTTGTTGTTAAGAAGCAAAAAGCATAAATGAAAATCTTGGAACTTTGCAGTGAAGTCCACTTACCTGCACCAGCATTATTGCCAGCTGGGTTTGTGTATGATCTCTCAGTCCTAGGCCTTACATGCTACCAAAAATACAAAATACTGAAAAAGAGAAGGGTAAAATTGGAATTTCATTCAACTGGATAAAGACACAGGCCTGCCAGTATCTCAGACGTTTAACTGCAATATTTAATATGATGTTTAGGGTTTTAGTTCTCCTTGAAGACATTTTAAACAAAAATTTAGTGTAAGTTGCCAGCAGTTAACACTGCCTGTTATTCTGGTACATACTACGCTCTTTCCCTCTCAGTTAACTAACACCTTCCCTTTTCTTACTGAAATGTCACATCAAATGTAAATATACGTAAAGTTTACAGGTTTGAAATTTCTTATCTTTAAAATGAGGGGTTTGGTTTGTTGGGTTTTGGGGGGATTTTTTTGGTGGGAAATGTGTTTTCCATGAAATAGTTTAGTTTCTACTGCAGTCTTATCTCATGATGTTCTACATCCCCATAACTTTCTTCACCTACCCCAGAATTCAAGATACGGCATTCTAGTTAGTGTTTGCTCTGATGATGGTGTGTCATCGCAGGATCCTGCGTTTCTTTACAACAGATGGATGAAGTGACCACTTGTCTTTGGGTTGAGGTATTTTGTTTCACTCTGGCAGGTAGAGGAGGAGAGGACATTAATTCTGATCTTGATTAGGGTCTCACATGGTGTTTGCGGTTTGGGTTTGGGAGTTTAGGGGAAGGCTTCAGCAGAAGTATAGTCAAAACTGGAATTTGTTTTTGTTATTTCAGCCCCCTGCCCCTGTATCTTAGCCCCTTAATCCTTATGTTTATTCCAGAAAGCATAACAGTGTATCTTCAAATTGTGACCTGATTATAAATAGAATGTGTAAATATAATTGTAGTCCCTATTAAGGATAAGTGCTGCAGAAGTTTATCTTTGCATTTAAGAAGGGAGAATCTTTTAATTAGTGCTTTAACCAGGGTTCTCTGCAGATACTGAGAAATTAATTGCAAGAGGCAGCAATAATGGAATGTAACTGACTGTATAATAAAATTTCTAGTCATATATCTGCACAATCCTGTTCTTTCATTCTTTATTACTAAACTACCTGCTGTGCAGGGAAATAGGAAGTGGACAATTTGAAACCTTAAAATTGAATCTCAGTATCTCTACAGACTTTCTAGTTCTTTATCAATCCTTTTCATCGTTACACATTCAAATTCTGCTGTTGAGGCGTGGTGTTTAAAATCAGTGTGTGTATGTTGTATGGGGTTTAAACTTCCCTTTAAGGAAACAAAGCAAAGCTTTAACCAGATTCATCAAGTATGTTTCTTTTCTCTTTGACAAATACTAATGAGTAAACTAAAACAATTCTCTTAATTTAAATGCCAAAGGGAGAACTGTGGCGGGACATTTTTAATGCCTTTATAGTAGCCATTTTTAAGTGTGTAGCATGAGATAATTCTGTAACTCACTGGATTTCACTCTCCAAAAAATAACCTTTTTTTTTTTTTACACCATGCAAATGTCTCATCCTACTTTAACCTCCTCTTTGGAACTCAGAGATTGCAAATAATAATTACTGCTGGTATTGTTAGAAGAGCTGTAAGTCGATGTATATGAATCTTGCTGCTCCTGTTGCAGCTTGGGAGGTCATTTGTCATCTTGCCATGTTTCTTCTGGGCTGGATTGCAGCAAGTCAGTTTTAATTGCAGTGCTGAAAAACTTTCATGCAGAGACCTAGTACTTGACAGCATTTGTTCCTGCTTTGATTGCTTACTGATTTTAAAATCTAACTGTGGTTAAATTTCTTTCCACATGTATCACTGTGCCAGTGTGTTCCTGGGGAAGGTGGGAAATGGGTTTAAGTTGTCATTAATTTCATAGAATGAAGCTGCATCTTAGTATGACTGCAAAACTTTCTGTGAAGTTCTTCTATGAACCCATTATAAAATCACTGAAGTTCTTGATTGCTAGAGTTGTGTAGAAGACCTTTGCAGTGTTTTGGCTTTTAAAACTGCAGTTAGCAATTTGGCTGAATTCTTATTACAACACTTTTTCTATGAGCGTGAAAACAGATCTGATAGAAGTCTGTGCTATAATCTGGGGAGGTGTTTAAGCTTGTGCATAATTGCAAGCCTGTGGATAGTCAGTTGGATTCTACTGTTTGCTTCTGTGGCTGTCAAGCTTCTCATATGTCTGTGGGAGATTATAAACTTCCTTCTCATCATGTTACTCATGAAGATTAAAGTTCTGTAATACTAGCCTGAAGTATATTCTAAATCTCTTGCTGGTACTTGCTTCCTTGAGAGTTTGAACTTTTATTTGCTAACTATCCTTTCATGTCTATAAAACTTCTTTTTGAGGGGAAGGTGAGGAAAAGCTCTATTCTTCAAAAATGCCAGCAACAGTTATAACTTGAGTGAAGCAGCATTATTTTTCCATACTTGACAGGCAAACTTATGTTTTTTAATGTAGTACTAAAGGGCAGTATTCTGGAGTACATTGCATTTGAAAAGAATTGAGAGTAATACTAAACTGAAATATCAAGAGTAATTTGCTGTTATAGAGGGTGATTGCATGTGTGGTGCGAAGAAAGAATACAAAACAGGAGGAGAAGGTAGTATCATCTCACAGATAGGACCTTCTTAAGAACATTGTTGAAATAATTTGGCTTACATTTTTGTCAGTGCTTAAAAAAAGTGAATATATAGAAAATATTCAGGAAAAACTTGATTCAGTCTCCTTAGTCACATCCAGGAGAAAGTTAAGATGCAGCTCAAATCATTTGATATTTGCCTATATGGGAGAGATTGCTGATGGACAGTTCTTTAATGTAAAAAGCTTTAATGAGCTCAACAGTTTGAGATGGAAATTGGACAAATTCAGATAGGAAATAAGTCACAATTGTTAAATAGGGCAATTAATAATTGAAACAATTTACCTCACATATGCAACATTGTCTCCGTTTAAAGGCTGCGTAAAAGAGATTTTCTCAGATAAATGACGAGTTACATACTTGATGTTTGATACCATTTTACCTGGCTCATTATGCAGGGGGCTGAAGCAGATGAATAAGATGGTCTTCATAAGAGCTCTCATCATTTGAAATTTATGAGAATGAAGCATATGATTAGATGGCAGCAATAATTTTGTGCAAATAATGTGAATTTGCTGGGCAATTTTCATGTTACGATGAGCACTACTTTGTAAGGTGACTAGTAGTTTTGAATTGTGGGGATAGAAATTACTAGAGAATGCTAAGATCTAGGCTTACTGAAAGAGCTTTAAACAAGATTTGAAAGGAGAAAGGGATAAAGCCAGTCTCACTAAAGATAAGCCTGGGACCAGCATGCCAGCATTTGAGGGACGATGTGCTAGTGAGGTCCTTCGGTCTGCTGTCTCAGTGGAGATAGTAGATGGAGATGACGCAGCGCAAAGACGTGAGGGTTATTTGATGTGTTAGAAGTACCTGAGAATGGTCATGCAGGAATTAGGGCTTCAATCCCTCAAAAAGGTGGCAGGATCAATAGCCCAGCTGAAGTGCATCTACACCCGTGCACACAGCATGGGCAACAAACAGGAAGAGATGGAAGCCACTGTGCATCAGGATAACTGTGACATAGCTGCTCTCCTGGAAACATGGTGCAATGGATAGCTGTAAACTCTTCAGATGAGATAGGCAAGGAAGGAAAGGCAATGAGGTAGCCCTTTGTGGTAGGGAGGGTTTTCATTGTGCAGAGCTTAATGGTGGTGACAATAGGGTTGAATGTCTACAGATGAGGATCAGGGAGAAAGCAAACAGGGCAGATACCATGGTGGAAGTCAGATATAGACCACCTAGCCAGGGTGAAGAGGTAGACAAAATATTCTTTAATGTTCAGCTGGGGCAAGTCTCACTGTCTCTAGTCTTTGTTCTCATGGGGGATTTCAACTTACCAGATGTCTGCTGAAAATACAAAACAGCAGAGTGGAAACAGTCTGGGAGGTTCCTGGAGTGTGTTGAAGAGAATTTCCTGACACAGAGAATAAGCCAGATAAGGAAGGCACCTGCTGGACCTGTTGTTAGTGAACAGAGAAGGACTTGTGGATGATGTGGTGTTTGGAGGCTGTCTTGGGCACTTCTCAAGAGAAGATGAGGGGTCAGCAGAACTGCCATCTTGGCTTTTGGAGGGCAGGCTTTGGCCTGTTTAGGAGCCTGGTTGGCAGAATGCCTTGGGAGGCAGTCCTGCAGGGCAAAGGAGTTCAGGAAGGCTGGGCATTCTTAAAGAAGGAATTCTTCAAGGCACAGGAGCAGCTGTCCCATGTGCCAAAAGATGAGCTGGTGGGGAACAGACCAGCCTGGCTGAACAGAGAGCTTTGGATGGAACTCAGGAAAAAAATGAGAGTTTATGATGTGGAATAAGGCAACTCAGGAGGACTGCAGAGCTGTCTTGAGGTTATGCAGGGACAAATCAGAAAAAGGGCAAGGCCCAACTAGAACTTAATCTGAGTACTGCTGTAAAAGTCAATAAAATAAGTTTCTCTAAATACATTAACAACTAAAGGAGGGCTAGGGAGAATCTCTGTCCTTCATTGGATGAGCGGGGAAACATAGTGATAAAGGATGAGGAAAAGGCTGAGGTCCTTAGTGCCTTCTTTAATTCAGTCTTTAATAGTAGGACCAGTTGTTCTCTGGGTACCCAGCCCCCTGAACTGGAAGACAGGGACGGGGAGCAAGATGAAGACCCCATAATCCAGGGGAAAATGGTCAGCAACCTGCTACAACACATAGACACAGGTCTCTGGGGCAGGATAGGATCTACCCAAGGGTACTGATGGAGCTGGCAGAAACACTTACCGAGCCACTTTCAGTCATGAGCAGTGAACAATCCTGTCTCACTGGTAAAGTCCCAGTTGACTGAGGGATAGCAAATGTGATGCTGGGGGGGGGGTGTTTAGCTTTGAGAAAAGGAGGCTGAGGGCAGACCCTATCACAGTCCACAACTGCCTAAAAGGAGTTGAAGTTGGGGGTTGATCCCTTCTCCAAGAGAGTAGCAAGTGATAGAACGACAGGAAATGGCCTCAGGAGCAGTCCTGAACAATTGACTTAGAATTACTTGCTTGGAACTCCTAGAAAGTCGTGCACTGCACCATGGTAAATACTCATGAGTCAAGGCCTTGCCAAGGCTGAAATGGGAAAGTATAGCTGTTGCTGTATTCTTAATTACAGTGCATTCAGCTTTCAATTCACACACAAACCGCAGGCACTAAGGAAAATGTGTTAGTGATATAATAGTTAAAATATGTTGCTGTTAGAAGAAACAACAGTGTCTCCAGCTGTTCATGGATGATGCATATGATCAAAGTTAATGAAATCCTCACCTGCCACATAAAGGTCAGTTTTGACAGGGTCGATTTGCTCACCCTGTCCTCTGATTCTGTATTCTTTATTGCCTTACAGTTTATGAAAGGCGGCAATAATATCTGAAAATAAGTCTAGAATGAGGAAATGTTACAAACTTTAAAAAATGCTTAGGATCATCCAGACTCTT
Organism: Psittacula echo; assembly: GCF_963264785.1. Lineage (NCBI taxonomy): Eukaryota > Metazoa > Chordata > Aves > Psittaciformes > Psittacidae > Psittacula > Psittacula echo. Next base: position 6,701,124 of record NC_137742.1, on the reverse strand, counting down.
CCAACTCTGTATTTAACATGGGAAGTTATATCTTTTTTTCTGAGGTGGCATTTTATTCTTGTTTAGTGAATGTTGAATTAATATTCAGCATCTCCATCCCTATTCCAGGTGCAGGACAAGTTTCGTTTGGACCTGTCTGATGAAGAAGCTGTCCATTATATGCAGAGTCTAATTGATGAAAGTGTCCATGCCCTCTTTGCAGCAGTGGTGGAGCAGATACATAAGTTCGCACAGGTGAGATACTTTCTCAGTTGGTGGTCTCTGTGAAAGATGAGTGAGATGAGAGGTTGCGAGTGGTTAGTTCAAGACTTGACTTCGTTGTTTATTATTTGTTTTAATTAGTTTTTCAGAAATGGAAGTGTGTTCTTGCTGCCAGGACTGCAGAGCAAGCTCTTAGTAGTCCTAGAAACATTTTTAATACACTTTAGCAAACATGCCGAGTGGGATGTAACTGATTGTGTTACCAGAGAATCACAAGTTGGAAAGATGGAGTTCTGAGGGAACAATCCACCACTTCCTTAGCTTTCATTCCCAAAGTAAATGATTGAAGATAAACTTCCTTTCTTTCCTACTTCTGCTAGACTTCCATAACTGTGCATTCCAGCTAGTTTTTTTGATCATTAACAGGCACAGCAGATTGCACAGAAGGGGCCAGGAACTCTTCACATAACAGCATCTGTATCTCCTCCAACATTGCACTGTACCACAGAACATGATCCCCACCGGCTATGTGAACATTTATCCCTTGTGTCAGAGGCCTCAACACAGATGGAGATCCTGAGGGATAATACAGTTTTTCAGATTTGGGGCTGTAGGAGGTGGCTGAGACCTCTCACTGGGACAGTGGGAATTGGGCTCCTTGCTTGTAGGAAGTGTGCAGTGCTGGAGCGTGACCAGCAGGTTGAGGGAGGGGATTCTCCTCCTCTTCTCAGCTCTGGTGAGGCCCCATCTGCAGTTCTGCATCCATCTCTGGGGCCCCATCATAAGAAGGACATGGACCTATTGGAGCAAGTCCAGAGGAGGCCACAAAGATGCTGCGAGGGCTGGAGCACCTCTGCTACGGAGACAGGCTAAGAGAGCTGGGCTGGCTCAGCCTGGAGAAGAGAAGGCTCCGGGGAGACCTTAGAGCAGCTTCCAGTACCTAAAGGGGTGTTGGAACTAGATGAACTTTAAGGTCCCTTCCAACCCAAAGCATTCTGTGATTCTATGGTGAAAACCAGGAAACTGCATGTACACACAAAGAAATTGTTATTTTTAACGTGGGAGCAATCAGATACTGGGAGAGGTTTCCCAGAGAGATGGTAGAGTCTCCTTCTGTGAAGGTACTTGAAATCCAATAACACAATATCTTGAGCAACTATTTGTTTGATCCTGTTTGAACAGGGAGGTTGGACTAATGGTCTCCAGAGTTCCCATCTCATGCATTATCTGATTCTTGCTAATGGTCTGGGATGGTAATAAATTACTGTCTCTGCTATTTTTGTTATTTCAATTTATTCTTGCTCTAGTATGGAGGATGAAATGTTTAACTACATGTATGTGTGCTGTGTTACTACAAGCCACAGTAAGACAATAAGATGTTTACCTCTCATGTTGAATACAACTCTGTTTACAAAAGCATTTCTTCTTTGAATTGGCTATGTTTTTTAACTAAAGCCATCTGACATACTTAGTTTGTGTTTATCGTGGATTTAAGATGTGACACTGTTTGCCTAAAGTATTAGACTCATGACAAGAAATGGAATTGAGAGGAAAAATGAAACCAGGCTGGCCGGTCTGAAAAGGCAGTCATTATGCCAGGTTTTTTTCATTGATTTTTTTCTTAAAAAAGCTGATCGAATTCTGATATAAACTGAGGAGAACTATTTTTATGGCTATCCATTTTGCTAAAGGTCTTCCAACTAATCTGTTGTTTCCTGCAAATTTAATTTTTATTTTGAAGAATTGCACAGTCATGCAGGGTAAGAAGCAAAAATGTAATTTCTATCTGCATATATATTTAATAAAGGTGATCTTTCACGTAAAGTGAAAAAAATGAGTGTAATTATATGAAAATGTTGCAAAATTTGTTGTCATTCATTATGGATTACTTTGAGCATAGGGTGGAGGACAGTAATTTAATAAGGTAAAGTGAAAAATTATTAGCATTTACGTTGGGGTTCAAAAAAAAATAATTACAAAGATTCAAGATTAAAATTTTAAATGCTTCCAATATGTGTGTAGACCTTTATTTTAATCACATACTGACAGTCACTTTTGATAAAGGCATATTTTTTTCTTCATGTGTTTTGGGTGACTGCCAGCCTCTCCCTGTTAATTGTTACTGTATTTGTGAAACTGTATTACAAAGTCAGAGTTTGCAGGTTTGATTTAGGTGACCTTTTTCCATTCAGCCTTGTTCTTGCTTGACCTTTCTTCAGCACTTACAACTGCTTTTAAAATCATAGGATATATTCTTTCAGAATACTTAAAAGTACGCAAGAATTTGAGCCCCAAGCTTGTAGCTCCTGGCACTGGTGTTGTAAGCAACAACACATACAGTATGCAGCAGACACCAATTGCATCTTCCATTCATATTTTGGGGAGTTAAAAATCAAGCCCACAGTGTGTATGGCACTTTAGGTACCAGATAAGCTGATGTGACAGCCACTGGTGCAGGCTTGATCCAGTTGTCTCATTATGAGGTTTTTACCTCCCCAGCTGGCTGATGCTGGGTTCCATCTTGGATACTTGAGGAATGTTTCTTCTGGGGCCTTCATGCACTCCTCTCATGCATTGTTGCAGAGTTTGCTGCCTCATGCTTTTAGCTTACCTTTCTACTTTTGGGGTTAGGTACCTAAAATAAAAACCATAGTTGCTTATTAAGTGCATAAGGCATCTCTTGGCTCCATGTGATGTTAGATTGGAGTTCAGATTATTGCCTTCATTCATGTTCAAATAATTACACTTGCACACTTCCCTCTGCTTGTATCTGTGAGGACGATACAAAAAGAATAGTCACAAATTAATCAGCAGTGCACGTGTCTTAAGAATCTGAGCTCTATTTATGTATTTTTAAAAAACTTACAACTAATCCATCACAATTAAATGTAATTAATGCCTGTTCTCTTTATATTGCAAGTGAGATAGGATGCTTTATAGTGATACTTAGTACTTCATTAGTCAAAATCATTATCTTTTTGTCGGAGGCAGTGAGAATATGCTGGAGTCTTCACAGTGTGTAGATTGAACAATTAATGCGTCATTGCGTTTCTTGTAAAGGGATCATCCTGCACAATGTCCAGCTGAAGAGGCCAGTGGCCTTGCTCTTAATAGTAATGTAAGCTGCCTTAAAAAACCCAGCCAAGCTATACATAAGTATTACAACACATGCTTAAACAGCAGATTCCGGCCTCATGCCATGCAATTTGTTTGAAATGCTCTTCAACCGGTTTTTTTTTGTTGTTGTTGTTTTTCAGTAGGTATTCGTCCTCTTACTGCCTCTCAAAATAGACCAACAAGGAATCTGTCTACTGAAGTAGTTAAGAGCTTTTAATAAGGCTGATTATTATATTAACTGTGTGTATCAGTATGCTATATGTTACTCTGTAGTAAGTAAAGCTCTTAGATAAAGCAATTTAGATATTTGGTATCAGCTTGGTATTGTTCTTTTGTAACACTATAGTAAACTGAGTTCAGTTCAAAACTGTGTCATGAAGCCTTTAGTATAGTTTCTGATGTATCTGTAACCCATTATACTGTCAGATATTTTACAGAGCTTTTTATGTTGTACTTGTCTCCTTAATGGTTATCAAAAAAGTGTTGTCTCAAAAGCAAATAAATATAACATTTAGAATAAGCTAATAGTGTTGTACAATAGTGCTCAAGAGGAGAAAAAATGCATAGTAATTTTAGTTGGTACTAATGAAGACTGGATAGCCATTTCTCCCTGGAGAGTCATTTTCATCTTAGCAGCATTATATATTTCTGCAGATGAAGGAAACAATCTTCAGTCGAAGTGACTAACTTCACGTTTTATTTTACTTGTGAAGTTAGAAGTCAACTCAGTTGCATTCAGGGCTCATGTTAAGCAGTGTTTAAAAAAGGAAGACTGGGGGATAAGGGGTGTCCCACCTAAAATGTAGCTGTACAGTCTGGGGCTGTGCTAATGCTTGGCTGCTCTCTGCTTAGGAGCAAACTCAATTTAAGCTATAAATGTTCCATGGTTTTATAATATCTCCAAGCTGTGGTCCCAGTGCTGCTGCATCCCAGAATGCAGCTGTGGTTCATTTCCCTCAGGACCAGGGCTTCTGTTTCCTCCTAATGGATGCCAAAATAAAAATGGGAATATCTACTAGGAGGATTGTGTAGATTGAATGAAAACATTTGTCAAGGGGGAGATAGAGCTGGTTCCCATGCTGTTATTCACCTAAAGGATTGTGAAAATTGCCTGCCTTTAGGCATTTCACCGTGTTTTTAAACATGTTCAATTTACGTGTAACTTAAGAGTACACCACTTTGAGAGCAAACCAAGTTAAATAAATGCTGTGCTATGTGTTTTTTGTTTTCTTTTAGTATTGGAGAAAATAAGCCTTTTGCCTACCTGTGGTGGAAAAAAGCAAATGCTCAAGAAAGAGACTTTCTCAAGCCCTTGTGGACTTCACCAGTTTTGGAAGGCAAAAGCTGCAGGTTTGGTAGCATGAGAATAGAGAGTTCAGGAGGTAGAGAAGCTTTCTGAGTCTCTGTTCATTGAAGGTTCAAAACCAGACATTATTAAAAGGAAAATGGTTGTTTTTACCGTCCTTGGGGCTCAGATGCTGTGGCATTTTTTCCCACTGAAAACATTGGAGCTTCAAAGGCTCAAGCCAAAGGTAACTGGAATAGGCCGTGGTAAATTGTTGCACCTGCTAATATACTTTCTTATTTAAAAATAAAATCACTGCTGTATGGAATATAAGTATGTACAAAGCTACAACAGTGAGGCTACAGTTCCTCCATGCAGAAAAACCACAAAGCTACAGCAATTCCCTTTCTTCCCTTCCCACCAACTTTGTTCCTTGTGTAAGTTCTAAATGTAATTCATATGCTCCTTTATTTCCCACCCTGGGCAATGTTACCATTTAGAAAGGACAAGCATTTCTTCCCTGCTTACAAAAAGGTTTTTAAGTGCTGATAAGTTAGCCAGCTGTAGGCAGCCAATTAAATCATCACTAACAGGCTCAGCAACCAGAATGCACAGTGAGCAGTTATTATTTCATACTTTAACTCCGAATGTTTTCTGTACAGTGATTATATATTCTTGACTCTAATAAACTCTTTGTTGTTGCAGTCTTGATGTGTTCTGGTTTGTCTTTTTAATCTTATGTGCTAAGACACGGTGTACTAAAGGATTATGTTTATGACTCTTGGCTTTTTGCAAGGATTTTCACTTCTCAGTTCGCTTGATGCAGGAATAAGGCCACTGATAAAATGACTTCTGTGCCACATGTTGAGTTCATAATGAATCTGGTTTGAATGCTCAGCAATATAATTAGCTCTTCATGAATGTGTGGATGTCTTCAAAGGGTGCTGTTATACTCCTGTATTTTTTTGTAATAATGACTTAAGTCAGGAAGAAATTCCTCCCAGTTAAAAAGATGAGGACAGATTTGAATCTGAATCTGACTAATATTAGTGAGTCAGTCTTGCTTTCTGCTTTTCTTCACTAGCAAACACCAGAAGAGCTTTGATGGAGAAAACCCCACTGGGGCTGTGATGGGCCTCTAGTTATTTATTACCCAAATTTGCTACTTAAGAACAACATTGGTTCAGCCCCTGTTTTCCCCTGTGTGTGCAACTTAGAGGAGCTATTATTACCCCAGTTACTTAGTGCTTGTGTTAGCTGGCAAAACACAATGCCACAGCGGAACCACAGTAGAACCTCTTATCTTTAGCTGACTCTTCTTTGGGAAGTGGTAATTATCATTTTCTTGTGACATTTTTTAGTCTTGTTTCATCTGGCAGAAATACATATTTCTCTACTGCTTCCATTTCCCAAGAACTCATTCTACATGCTGTATTTTGTAATATCTTCCAAACGTATTTCTGAAAGCATGGTCTTTTCAGACATTAAGAGAAAACTCTGCATAGAAATATGTGGTTTTGTTTTGAAGGGGCATCCCACATGGTCGCGCAACTTTGATTTGTATGATGTGGCCACACTTTTATCTGAGTTCTTGACTCCTGACCCCCAGCCCTTTCAACTATATTGCAGGATTTTTCTTCTGTTTCTTTTGAAGAAAACTCCCTCTTCCCCCAATTAGTCCAGCACAAATTATGAAGGATACAGGCATGAGCCAGTGTGTACCAGCTGACCAGACCATGGCTCCTCCTTAAAACACAAAAGACATCATCAACTTCATCCTACAGCACATTCCAATTTGCAGAAAGGTTTATAAAGTGTTCAATAACTGTTATAAACACATGACAAATTAATACATGGTTTTTCACTGTCTTGTGGTTTAAAATTAATAACCTGGACTATGCAACAGCCTATTGAAACTATACACTAAGTCAGTTACAAATGTTAGCGTGTGAACCCAAATGGCATCTGAATATGATAAGTAAGGCTTAGGAAGACCCTGACTTCACTGTAAATCACTGACTACTTTATAAATGGAGAACATGAAGCACAGCGATGGAAAAGCTTGCTTGGATCAGTGGAACTTAATCCAAACAGTGTGCTCCTATGTGTTTCTGCTTATTGAGTGTATCCTGTGTCTATTTTCAGTGTATTTCCCAATGTAGAACATATACTAGGTGAGCACTGACAGACTAACTGGGTTATGTCCCTGATTCAACCAATGGTGTTTCTGGGGCTGCTCTCCATATTTTGTTCCCAGCTTTTATGAATCCTTACAGCTGAAGAACAGGACAGCACTGGAACTGCTACAACATACTAGATGTAAGTAAATGTATTTGTTTAAGTCTTGTCATCTAAATACCAAATGTTGAAAATTGTTACTAAAAGTCCACACTTCAATAGATGTTTTTAATCCTTATATACAAAGTAATACTTTGTTTTGTAAAATATGATGGCTCTTAGAACTTCTTGCAGCATCATGTATTCAAAGTAAAACAAACAAAACAACTGGGGGGGAATAAGCCATTTTGTTGTAAATTAAAGGGTTGTTTTTTTTCAATATGTTAGTCTAAAGCTATGACCTACTGAAGTAAGACTGTTTAATAGTTTATCTATTGTGGCTTGATATCTCTATGTAATCCAGTACTGTGAGTATTGTGTATGTTAGTCTCTGATCTGAATCCCTTGCATAACTACTACTACTAGTTTTGTCTTGAGGAGTACAAGTCTTAAAGGTGAAATCCTATTATGTTTTACAAAGGTAGGTCCCCAGTCAGACCAGGGAATATAAGGCATGTAAACACACACAGATTCTACATGAGTGATGCTTTGAGCTCCATCATTGTCCTGGGTTCAGCAGTAGCCGTCATTTTTCCTCCTTCTTAGTAGCTGTTGCAGCACTGTGTTTTTGACTTTCAGCCTGGGAACGGAGCTGATAACACCGATGTTTAGACTGATCAAGGACTTTGTGAGTCTCATGCTCTGCCAGGGAGGAGGAGAAGCTGGGAGGAAGCGGGGACAGGACACCTGACCCAAACTAGCCAAAGAGGTATTCCATACCACAGCACGTCATGCCCAGGATGTAGAACTGAGAGTTCCGGGAAAGGCTGGATGACTGCAGGGTGGGGGTGAGGTACCGGTTGGTGAGCGGTTGTATTCTCTTCCTTGTTATTTCCTTTATCATTATTACTATTAGTGGTAGCAGTAGTGATTTCTGTTATACCTTAGTTATTAAACTGTTCTTATCTCAACCCGTGGGAGTTGCTTTCTTTTGATTCTCCTCCCCGTCCCTCCAGGAGCGGAGGGAAGAAAGGTTGGGGGGGGGGGAAGTAGACTGTGTGGTTCTGATTTATGGCCTGGGCTTAAACCACGACAGTTCTTTTTGGCGCCCAACGTGGAGCTCGAAGGGTTGAGATAACGACAGAACTGACCGAGGCACAATGCTGATTTATTGGCTCTCAAAGTTGTTTATCTTGATGTCACAGTTTCTGTATGCTGTAGCTTACTTAGAGCTGGTATTTGCTGTGTTAGTGTTTATCAAGTGTGGGCCTTGGGCTAAGGTTCTTGTTTCACTGTACTTTCTGGTAATGGCTTGTAATACGGGCGGGCTCCGGCAGCAGGGTGGGATGGATGTGGCCGTGGACTTGTACCTGGCCGTCCCGCTGCTCTTCACCGTCCTGGCCCTCGTCCTCGCGTCCGTCTTTGTGAGGCTGCGGGGAGCCGAGGGGGAGCAGCCCCGGGAGTCGGCGGCGGCCGAAGCAGCCCGGGAGAGGGGCCCCGGGGACCAAGCGGCGGCGGGAGCGGGGCCGGAGGCCGGGAAGGAGGCGGCTGCCGAGGAGGGGAAGGAGGCGACGGAGGAGCCGAGCCCCACAGCCGAGCCCAGCCCCGCGGCGGCCGAGAGCATTCCCCAGCAGCCGTCCGCCGAGCCCCGTGAGCCTGATCCCCAGGAGGATGCAGGAGACCACGCAGCATTTCCCAGCAAGGCAGAGGAGGAAGATCCGGACTCAGAAAAACAGAAGCTGGTGGTGAGAGAGCCGGCAAGCATAGCAGCATCATTTGAGAGTTCTGAAGGTTTTGAATGGCCTTTGGGTACCCTTGGGACCTGCCTGCTGATTGTGATGGGGATCACCATGTTGGCACACACACAGAGTGTGTTTTACCCACGACCATTTTGTCTGATCCCAAGAGTTAAGCAGAGTCAGGTTTGGGTCTTCTCTGGGTTAAGACAATACAGGGGGACCGAGAGGTTTTCCCCAAGGCTGGACAGCCATGAGTGTCACGGTGTGTGGGACAGTATGGGTGAGTATCTAATCCACTGGGCCCCTCCAGTGCTTTGGAAGCGTCGGAGATGGAAGGCAGCTGTATGGAGTCCCCAATGACAAGTTGCAGAGACTGCTGCAGGGGAGGGTGAATTATTTTGAGCCTGATGGGCCCATGACACTTCAGGCCATCAGGGCAGAGATGCAACATAGAGATGGACTCATGATCGAGGGGTGGACTTTGCAATGGGCCTCTCCTGCTCTGAAAGACTGTTACAAGAGATGGAGCCCACCATCATGGACTGAATGGACTCAGCAGCTTTATAGGGATTGGTCCGTGCACTAAGATAAGAGTGCACTGAGATGAAAGTGATGCTATATTGAAAATGTGGGATCTGAGCATGACGTGAATGGTATGGAATAAGGGGTGGATACTGTCCTGGGTTCAGCAGTAGCCGTCATTTTTCCTCCTTCTTAGTAGCTGTTGCAGCACTGTGTTTTTGACTTTCAGCCTGGGAACGGAGCTGATAACACTGATGTTTAGACTGATCAAGGACTTTGTGAGTCTCATGCTCTGCCAGGGAGGAGGAGAAGCCGGGAGGAAGCGGGGACAGGACACCTGACCCAAACTAACCAAAGAGGTATTCCATACCACAGCACGTCATGCCCAGGAGGTAGAACGGAGAGTTCCGGGAAAGGCTGGATGACTGCGGGGTGGGGGTGAGGTACCGGTTGGTGAGCGGTTGTATTCTCTTCCTTGTTATTTCCTTTATCATTATTACTATTAGTGGTAGCAGTAGTGATTTCTGTTATACCTTAGTTATTAAACTGTTCTTATCTCAACCCGTGGGAGTTGCATTCTTTTGATTCTCCTCCCCGTCCCTCCAGGAGCGGAGGGAAGAAAGGTGGGGGGGGGAGTGGACTTTGTGGTTCTGATTTATGGCCTGGGCTTAAACCACGACAATCATGCATATCGTCAGAGCATGATGCAGTTGTTGGTAGGAAAGCAGGCTGTACCAGTTGTGTCACAGAGTAATTTATCAGAGGTCATCCTGTTAAGTCTCTCCAAGGAAATATTACAGAAAAAACAAACAAACAAAAAAAAAACAAACACCAAAACCAACAAAACAGTCAAAAAAAATTTTTCCATGAGATTATTTTACCCAGCAGTTGTATTTTGTATAACTGCAGTTGAAAAGTGCTATGAAGCAGTTTGTGAGTGTTTTATTTGCTTTTCAACCTCCATCTTTTCATGCTGATTTTACTGTCTCCTGAAATCTCTGGTGGTCTTTCTGTCAGGATTGAGGATGAAGGAAGCAAAAGATATTGTTCCATCTTCCTATTTTTCTCCCCTACCTGTACAGTGTCATTGGTTGTTTTCAACTGTCAGTGCATCAGGAGCAGAAAGTGGTACAGACTTTCTTTTTTGGGGATGATTCAGTAACTGCCAAAGTAGGACTGGGGGGATAGGGGTGGTGGTTATGGTTAGGGCATGAGAAAGAGAGGCACGGCCTCTTTGCTTTAATATGAAAGGTATATATCCTCTTAACAAGAAATGTGCTGTTCTTACAGACAGGTTTCTTCTTGTGTGCAATCTAAAGTAAAAAGCACTTCTGAAAGGCTTTGGAAGAATAATGTCTTTGGAAAAGGGAAGGAGGAACAGAGAATGGGAATCTTAACACCTCTTCGCAGAAGAGGTAGCAGCAAAGAGAGGCAGCATTGTTAAGTGGCCTCTTGTAGTTGGCAGAGGTGTTAGTCACAAGACCCGGTATCATCACTGGATGGTAAAATACAGTGGTTATTATGAGGTATCTGAAGCGTGTACATTTAAGGAGTCTTAAGGGAGTCATTAGAAACAGATTGCAGGTGGTTAAAATAGGTTTTTGTAACCTTTTCTGCTGATGGGATCATTTCTTGTCATAGTGAAGCTACTTTAAGTGCAATATTGGTGTCGTCCTGTCCTTCCAAGCATCTGTGATTTAGATCAGACTCTGCCAGGGGGAAAGAAGTTTCACTTTGGAGTGTAAAATACCAAACCCTGGTTCCTTCTGGAGTATTGAGCAGTGAAGTGGTTCATCTGCATGGGTTCAAACATGAAACAGCAAGAACACTGCTTGGAGAGGAATTCATAGCTCATCTACACATAGGCATTAATCAGGATGGTCCTTTCCAAAGTGGGTTAAGATATACCACTGGAGGGTACCTAAAATTCAAAATAAAGCCTTTGTAAAATTTAACAGAGGTGCTTTGTGTTCCTTCCCCTGACAAAAATGTGTTTATCCTAAATATTTCCCTAACCCTTTCATCATGGGTGAGGGGTCAGAAGGTGGCAAATTTACAGAAGGGAAGATGTTCAATTCATAAACTACAGTGCACAGAAAGTGATGTGAAAGGAGGACTGAACCTCTGTGAGGACTCTGAGGAGCTGTGATATCAGTTGTTCCATGGTAGAGCCATTCAGTTTGCTCCAGCCTGTAGTGCTCACAGTGACAGATAATGGCTCTTTCCTCATCTCGCTAGTTGCTAAGGCATTAATTGGAACATGCAATGGGTGCATCGTACAGATACACATTCCACAGTGTCACACTGCTTTGTCTCTACTTGATCTATAAAATAAGAGGATGTTTTGCACAATTCTTTTTTCGGTCTTCTTTCACTGGGGATCATATTGTGAAGTTAATCATTACGAAAGGCTTTTCTCTCCTATGTCTGTTTAATATAACATCTCTCACTGATTAGAGACTGAAGAACCCACATTGTGAAAGAATAATTGATTTATCATTTTTTTTAAATAGGTTTCTAGCACAGTCATATATAAAGAGTTTTCTAGCTAAGAAGATGGGAAGTAATCAGGCAAAAAATCTCTTCTTTTAACAAACCATTCACAAACTACTTCCCTTTGAACTTTAGATAGAATAACAAGCTCTGTGCCTGCATGCAAGTACAGAGCAGTGCCTATTCAGCTTGCCTGTCTGCCACTGTGGTGCCCTGTGACAGGGGCACTGTGTTCCCAGGACAGGAACAGAGCTTTTATAGTCTTCTGGTAAATACTGGATTGTTTCTGTCCCCTCATATCTATGATGTCACCCTTACTCATGGTGTCTGTCACCTTTCTAATGCTGTATCATCGTCAACTGACGTACGAGGGAGAGATTTCTCATGAAAGCACATCTGGTCTGCATAGCTGTGTCTGTTTCCTTAATCCTTCTATTTCATCTTAAACTTGGGGTTTTGTCCCCTATTGCTGCCTCTGCTGGGAGCTGTTCTTGTGTAGATAACTGTTTCAGTCCTGATGCTGAGGTCTGATCATGCAGTGACTGATCTGGCTGATAAGTTTTGTGGCCCAGCAGAGGTGAAGGTGACATGGCTGATGCTGTAATGATTGTCTGATTCATTCACCAGCCTCAGGGGTGAGAACAGGAGCATGCATGGCCATGAAGCTCTTTCTTTAAGGGAGTGATTCAGCTGAGGTCTCTTACCACCATCTGCCAAGGCAGCACTATACTGGAAGCTATTTCTTTTCCAAGGGAAAACACAGCAACAGACCTTGGGATAATGGATGAAGTCTTCTTAAAAGTGGAGTGCATGGCAGAGAGCTGGCTACCGTAAGATCTGTATTTGGTGACACCTGAATGGGGTTAAAAATTAGTGTTGTATAGTTCAGAGGTGGTTTATGTGTTTAGTCCACGCAATTTACTAAAGCCTCTAGGTGTTATCTTCTCCGTACTGGCCCATGTTGCATTTATCTTTTCCACATTGCAAACCACATGCCAGTAACAAGGTAGTGAGTAGCGTCTACTCTTCAAATGAGATGACAGGGCTTAGCTCCCATGCTGATAGACACTGCATTGAAATGGGGGCTAAGAGGCTCTGTGTTACACTCCTGGCTGTGGTTTTCATTGTTCATTGGCCTGGAAGATTTTTCACTCTTTGAACTTCCATTTCCCTCCCAGCTCTGTAAGCTCAGTGGTGCAGGACTCATTTTTAACTTGTCTCACACAAACTGTACTGTCGCTTGGGGCTTTAATTTCAGATGGATCTCGGAAATGCCATTATAATCTGCCAAATGGCAATGCGTTTTGATTGCATTTTGCATTCAGCCTAGGTTTGTTGGCTTGTATTTGTTCCATACCTTAGAGCTGAAAGCTGCCTGAAGAACTGTACTTTGCTGGAGCTCCTGTTCCTGTCAAACACAGTTCTGGCGGTTCTCTCCTGCTGTCTTAGAAAGCTGTAGAAAAAACAGCAGGAATGAAAATGTTTCTTTGCTCTCATTAACTAATGCTAAGGTTTGGTACATACAAAAATACAGTTTAACTGAAATACAGCAAAATAAGATTATCAGTTTTCCATCTTAAGCAAGCAATAGCCACAAGATGCATTCTCAGGCCTTTTTATCAGGGTCCATGTTTTCTGCATTTGCATCATCCAGTTTAATGGATACCTGATCCTGATTTAATGTGCTGCAACAGACAAATTGTTTTATTCAATGAAGAGAGAGAGCCAGAGGATCTCTAAAAGCTGTTTTTTCTACTTTAACACCACATGGATTGTAAATGGGTGTGTTCAAGAACAACTGAGAACTATGAGTCCCAAGAATTGTTTTCTCATTTACAGTTTGAGCTATGTAATAAGCAAGAAGACCAGCTCATTTAAATCAGAGTAAATCAGGACACCCACAGTTCAGTCTTACATCTGCATTATGTATGTATACAAAAGGCTTACTTAGTGTATGTTTTTCCACTATTTCATTATTCTGCTGCCCATGTTAATATCTCTGGTCATGTACCTACTAATGATCCTCAATAGCAGCCTTAGTGTTGAGCCTTTTGTTCAGTCATAAAGATTGTTCTTCTCATTACTCAATTTTTTGCATTTTGAGTTCTACCGCATTACCACTGCAGTTTGCCATTTTCCAGCTATGGTGTTATGCAAAGACAAGCACAGGTCTGATAGCAGGGTTATCCTCCATCCTAACTTTTGTGACTGCAGAGTGTTGACATTGGACTAAAATATCTCTGAAGGTGTGCTCACTGCTCAAAAACTTGACTACAGTTTACACAATGGACTGTACTGTAATACATAAACATGAAAAAGGAATGTGGGACCATTGTAGTTGGAGCCATACAGACACAGATTGGTGCAATTAATCCTACTAGATTAAAGCTGCCAACTGTACACATGTTTAAATCCTGTAGGTTAAAAATCTACAGGATCCTGGTCAATTGCTACCATTGGATAGCTATTGAATATTCTCTTCCTTCCCGTTTGCCAGGCAAGCAGGTAAGGATCATCAACCTTAGCTTTACATTATGATATTTGGATCACAAATTAGGGTTTCAAAAGGAAGTTTGTATAAGGTAGTTTCCAGATCCAACCAGTATCCCTCCTGGACTCTAGCTGTTGCTCTAGAAAAGCATGGGTTACCCATATTCTCCATGGTTTATTTGCCAGCCTGCCATGGAGGTTGGCTACCCCAAGCCATTTCAAATAGCATTATGTGCTTAGTTGTAGCCAAATTGAGCAGACTGTTGTAGTGGAAGGTGTTCCTGCCCAGGGCAAGGTGTTGGAACTAGATGATTTTTAAGGTTCCTTGCCACCCAAAGCATTCTATGATTTTATGACATTGAAGCATGGCTTATGTCCGTAATTTAGGATGATCTCACTCGGAAATTAGTAGATTTCACTGACTGTACTGAGTAGATTTTCATGGATCATGCTGGCAATTTAAATACAGATTGAAATGCACTCATGGCAGTTCTATTTCCCAGTACAGGCAGTTCCTTTAAAGGACCAAGTAGAGGGCATCCCTAACTGAATCTCCCAGTTCAGATCATATTAAAGGAGTCTGAAGTCCTACTAGTTGTCAGAGGGGAGGTTCAAGGTACTGGGCCACCTCCTTAAGAGGAGGTCAGAGTCATTGGTATGCAGACATTGCTGCTCTCGGAGCAGTGGAATTCACTGTGAGATGTGGATTAAATGTGCATCCAAATGACATTTCGGCTTTAATTTGTAGGACTCTGTGGTCACACACTTGTTTTCTGAGGTGAGTCATAGGTACAACAGGAGTGTTCGCAGAGTGGGTTAATCCCATCACATTTTCACCCAGTTGGTTACCTTGAAAATATCATTGTTTCCATTGAACCCACTTCTGCAGGAGTTGTAGGGCTTCACATACAGTAAAGTATTGGGAGTACAGCCCTGTTGCTGAACACTGAGGTACCTCTCCCACATTCAAATGCCAGTAAACTAGAATGAGTGGTCTCCTCCCAGAACCATAAGAGATGGTGGTGTCTCAAGAAGATGGACTGCTTTTACCTAGATTTATTAGTGGATGATGTTGCAGCAGGCAGTACCACCTTTTAGAAGTACCATCTTCTCAGAAGCTGGAGCAGAGTCAAATGTATTTCACATCAACCAAGCTTAAATCATGGTGTAGATAATTACATTGCCCTAGGAAATCAACTGGCTGTTCTGTTATGCCCAGCTTTGGGCTATAAATCTTCACGTAGCATCCAATTGCTGTGGTAGATAGGCTTCAGATGTGCTTGCTCTGATCTCTGTTCTTTACCTGATTTCAGGTATTTTGTGAAGCTTAAAATGGCAAACATGTTCTGGTCCAGGTGAAGCATAAATTATTATCTCTTGTAAGGCAGAGATTTGCATGAATTACCTGAAGTTAAACATGTATTTGTACTGATACTGCAATCTTCAAATGCCTGGTGAGGATTTTATTCCCTTCCTATTTTGTGTAATTCCATAAAATTCAGCATGTTTGTCTCTAATCTAAATGGGAAGGAGGCTACTTTTATTTTCTTTTACTTGATTTTGATATCATTACAGTGAATTTCTGCTGGCACAATAAAAGACAGACTTCATCCGAGTGCACCATAGATATCATGCCAGCTCTTTGCCATTTCATATCTATGTTTATCCAGTCTCTTATAAATCCTGTATATCTGGCAGCAGGGATCCAATTGGGTCTTGTTTCATCTGTTGTATCCATCTGTGTTGTTTTCTTTTGACCTTTTACAATTGTAAGCTCTTTTGAGCAAGGACCATGTCATTATGTTTGCATTATGATTCTCACCATAGGTCTAGATTCTCTGAGCGTTCTATAATACTAATAAGTATGGAAGAAACCAGCAGCCCAAGCCCAAATGAAATGCCACATAGAATCACAGAATGGTTTGGGTTGAAGGGACTTTAAAGCTTATTCAGTTCCAGCCCCCTGCCATGGGCAGGGACATCTTCCACTAGACCAGGTTTCTCCAAGCTCCATCCAGCCTGGCCTTGAACACTGCCAGGGATGGAGCATTCATGATTTCTCTGGGCACCCTCTGCCAGCGCCTCACCACTCTCACAGTAAAAAACTTCCTTATATCTAACCTGAAGTTCCCCTGTAAATAGCATAGCTGGGTATTGATAGTTAACTGTAAAATGAGAATGGGCACTACATAGCTGCATAGAAGACAGGAGAAGTCCTCTGAAGAAAATGTATACCTTCTGCTAGAAATAATTCAACTTACACACTTTCACTTTGATCAATCTGAAAATATCAGAAAAAGATGAGGGGTTCTTTTTCTAAATCAAAGTGAAAAGAACTGTTAAAACAAACTGTATAAATACCCAAGGACATCTTCAACTAGATCATGTTGGTCGAAGTCCTGCCCACCTTGACCTTGAACGTTGCCAGGGATAGGGGATCTACCACCTCTCCGGGCAACCTATGTCAGTGTTTCACCTTCCCTGTCATAAAGAATCCTAATATCCAGCCTGAATTTACCCTCTTTCAGTTTAGAACCATCACCTCTTGTGCTGTCACAACAGGTCCTGTTAAAAAGTTTGTTCACATCTTTTTCATAAGCTCCCTTCATAGGTACTAAAAGACCACAGTAGGGTCTCCCCAGAGCCTTCTCTCCTCATGGCTGAACAACCCCAACTCTCTTAACCTTAAGTTGTGCTTTTGGTCCCCAGTGTATTTTGAGTGCTTCTCATCCTTTTAAAATGAACACTTCATGTCCTACTTCATTCATAGCATGGCACACCTCTTTCGGCTTTCATTTCTGATCACATCCCGTGGGGTTTCATATCCATTAATCTGCATGTCAGAAGTTAAACAAGACTATCTTGGGAATGTGAAAAGAAAGAAAAGTGCAAAGATTTGCAACAAAGCAGTCCTTCCCTCCAAGCATCTGGTCATAGGAGCCAATTCAGCTTTGAAAAGCAAGTTACATAGCAGTAGGTAGAGTGGGTAGCAAAGACATGGCTGTTCGGCTTTCACAAGCCAGAAGTCTTCAGCCCTTGAGCTTATTACTTTATATATGTCTGAAATAGACTTATCATGTGAGTGTAAAAGACGTTCCCATATGCTACACTGTAACCACCTCAGAAAGAAAATCACTTGTGGGATCAGTACATTGCTTCAATATTCCATCTTTAGCCATTTTTATCCCTCTTTTCCTCTCCTCTTCTTTCACTTTTTCTGTTTTGCCACAGGAAAATAATTGAAATGAGCAAAAATTCTAATGCTAAATAAATTCCTTTTTCAGTTTTTTTTTAAGAAAGCAAAGCAAAAACTGAAGGAAGAATAGGAGGAAGCATTTGAAAGTGATTATAATAATAATAATAATAATAATAATAATAATAATAATGCCATGAGGAGAAACTGGCATTATACAACCCCATCTGTTAAAAAGCTTATTCAGGAAAGAGATCTCAGAGTTCTAATAAATCGTTTCAGGAAAACATCTTTTTGTGCTCAGTAGCAGTCAAAGAGCATTACGATTTGTTAGAAAAGGAATAGAGAATGTGCAGAAAACATCCTCATGGCACTGCATGTGTGCATGTGCATCTATACTCTGAATGCAAGCAAAGCTACAGTTGTCCCATCCCTAAATGGATACATTGGATCTAGAATATAGGAAGACAAGATTTAAAAGCAAATCAGTCAGTTGCAGGGAAACATAGAACATGTGCTGAAAGAATGTTTCATCTTAATTCTTGGGCAAAATAGTGAAGAACTTGATTTGCCCAAGCCAGAACACTGACAATCTCTGTAATGGATTAAAATTGAGGAGACTGAGCCCTGGGGGTATTGATTTTTGTTTTGATTATGACAAAGAAAGCAAATCAGAAAGCAGCTACAGTCTTGTCTTGCAGTGCAGAGAAGGAGTAGTCTGGATAAGGGAGTTTTCTTATTTCTGTTTTGGCTGAAGACCTGTATATTCAAACAGAGAAGAAAGGACAAGTGGAAGTGAGGATTTTGTGAAAAGAATCTGTACGAGGTTGAAAATGTTGAGCAATTAGACAGCATGGTTAATTGAAGTCTGAGCAAGAAAGCTCTCTCTTGAAGATGAGAGCAGCTGAAGCTGCCATTGAACTGATATCAGTGGGACACTGATTAAATACATTTTGTTTTTAAAGTGCTGCTGTATCCCGTAGAACGGTGATTAGGAACCCAGTTCAATTATATGTTGGTATTGGTTTAAACTGCTTTTTTCCTGATGTTGCGTGCACTGCAAGCCTTTGGAATGAGATGGTGAAAAGGAGGAACTTCAAGTTGCTAACCCGGAAAGGCTGTTTTGTTTGAGTAGGAAGAGCCCCATGGAATATCGCATCTGTTTCTTCATCTAAGTTCATTTAGGATAGGCCAGCACTTATTTCTTTTAGCTACTTTAATTTTTCCCCCCGATATTTGCCTTGGGGCCTTGGATGAATAGTGAACATACCAAGCCTGATGTATGCTGTGCCTTCAAGCTGTCCTGAGCTTCATCTGGAGAGCTGAACACAGCTGTAGATATTCTGAGACCCTTTGTCTAGTTTGATTGCTTT
Source organism: Psittacula echo (assembly GCF_963264785.1). Lineage (NCBI taxonomy): Eukaryota > Metazoa > Chordata > Aves > Psittaciformes > Psittacidae > Psittacula > Psittacula echo. The sequence continues at coordinate 6,682,434 of NC_137742.1, read as the reverse complement.
CATAATATTCTCCTGTTATGTGTGATGACAATTAAAGAACATTTAAAGCATCATACAGAAAGGAAACATGACGCAGTGCTGGAAGCAGGATAAAAACTGGTTTTATTTAAATATTGAGATCTCAGGGAGAGAAAGAGGAGGAACCTGAGTACTTAAAATAGATCTTAAGAAGAATTTGAGTGTCTGTGGTGCTAAAACCACCCACTGAGTCAGGCAGGACTTTGACAAACATCTTGATTGCTCTCTTTGACCTTAAAGTTCATGCTTCAGGATGAGCACAATATCATGCCTGGTTTAAACAACACCAAAATGTAAGTCAGAGGCAGGCAGCCGCAGGCAGCCCGCTCAGTTTACAACAGGATTGATCTGATGGGTTTGTTCCAAGGAAGTACAAAGAAGTTTCCTTCAGGAAGCTCGAACATCGCGCAGAGTCACAGCTGCCACATCACACCCATTGTCTGCTACTGATGGGACTTTTCCAGACGACGGGCCAAATTCTGTGCCCTTTCTGGGCTTCAGGCTGCAAACCAAGGGTTGATGTCCTTTCCCTTGTTCCCATAGGCTGTTCTGTGATTTCCCTCAGAGAACTCTGTACTGCATGACTGAGTGAAAGCTCACCGTTGTTCCATGGATGAGAGCAAGGAGATGGCCAGAACCCCTCTGTGTGATGTGATCGACCGAGCTGTTGGACTCCTCCGTAACTAGAGCTCACAAAATCAACTAGTACTGATGACTGATTGATATTAATTACCTTTAGGATATAATCCCTTCTGTCTCTGACTAGTCAAATACTCTCCTGAAAAGTCTAATGACAGAAAGAGGAAAAATCCCCTCTTGGAAAGTGCTTCCATATCCATTATTCTTAGCCCATTGACTGCTAATTATTCACTGTGTGAGCTCACATTATCTTACGTTGCAGAAAAGACACTACGAGAGACGTTATAGATAGCATTTATGAAGACAAAGAGCTTCAAAAAAGCACTTTTAGTCCATAGCAGTCAGGTCAAGCCTACACTCCAGTGAGTCAGTCACCTCTCATACACTTTGGACAGACTTTTCTAAACCTCAGCATGTAGTGATTTTGTTCTCTTTAATAATTCTTCCATGGAAAGTTTTGCTATGAAAGTAAAACCTGGCCATGCTGACAAATGGAACTGAAGGTGTTGGGGTTTTCTCCATTTCCCAAAAGAAGTCAAAACTATAGATGTATTCGTACATGTATGTTTAATTCAGGTTTGTTTTCAAAGCAACTTTTTCAACTGGTGGAGCTCTTCTGTTCAGCAGTTTAACTATAATGTATGTGAGTAATATTTGCTACAGGAAACAAACCCAGAGTGATGCAGTGGTACATGGGAGGCTGTTCTGAGAAGAGGAATTTTTCCCTGAAGGCAGTAGAGCTCATTGTGGGATTCTACTATAACCAATGTGGGGTGGTCTCAGTATGTAACAGACCCCTATCAAAAGGAAATTACTCTCTGCTGATCACACAGACATAAAAAATGATGCACCACTTCCAGGGGAAATAATTTACTGTCTCATCCCAGGAGCCAAAGAAAAATGGTTCATTTAATATTGTTTCTTATTAAAGGATGAGGAGAGGACACCTGTGCTGTGGCTCAAAATACCTATCTCAGATCTTACTCATACTGACTTTCCATGTGAGATGTTCTGTAGCAGCAAAACCGGTTTGGGATAACCTTTTCTTTCCATTGACCTGCAGCTTGTTCTTGCTTCTCTGTGTTACTCTAATGAGTTTTTATATATGAATTTGAGGGAATAAACAAGTCACAATAGAAGAAAATGTCAACAAAAAGAACTAATCAACAGCAGTTAACCTGAAGTCTTATTTTAGCATCATAGTCATCATCATCTTTTCTCCAAAGAATAAGAAAAAATATGCATAAGACGCTTCACATGACCAAGTTTGGCTACAGCTAAAAGGGGTCACTATTTGGAAATGAGGTTACCATCTGCATAATGACAATTCTTGGTGCATCATCATATATCTTGGTCCTGAGATATATAATTCGTGGTGATTTCTATGGTGTCTTATCATAGACTGGGTAGATGAATAGACTAGGGCAAACATGTTTAATGTAACACAGTGATCACCCATCACTCCTTTGGTTTCTTTAAGTGTTACATTTGCTTTCTTCTAAAGTGCCAATCCAAAAGGGTTATCAGTTGGACATCCCAAACAACGCGCTGGAACAGTTTGTTCCTTGACCAATGGAAGTATTGAAGAACCAACTGGTCTTTTATGGAGGAGTTGCTCAGCTGAATTTTCTTGGGCTCGCTAAAGTGATGGTGTTTATTGGTTTGGGTTTCTTGCTTTTTCTAAAGCTTGACAGTTCGTAAACATTTCTAGTTCAGCTTCTCTGTTTAACGATTCTTGCTCTCACACTACAGCTGTTCTAATCAGCAGAGAAATTAATAAGGTGTCCCTTCTTGATTAAAGATTCATTTCCATGAGACATGCATTCATGAAGTGTTCCTGAGACCTCCCTGGTCCACCAGATATAGTTGAAACTTCTGACTAGTGAAGCTATTGGTCAGTGTCCTGGGATCAGCAGTTACAAGAAAAGACAAATGGATGACAAATAATAACATAAAGCTTCCAGCTTCAGCAAACGATCACTAAAATTGTTGTTCTTAGCCTTGATGTCTATCAAATAGAATTATACTAGTTAATTAGGTCACTAAAAATCCCAAAATAGGGCTTATTAGGTGATTGAGTTTTATAAACATTTAATTTATGACCCCAACATGATGACTTTGTCATTTTGAATCCAAAGGGAAAGCTTTCATCTTTCCTACGAAGCATTAGTCCTCACTTCTCCTCACCTGCACTGGGCAGACTATTTTGTTACAGCTTTTACTATGGTTAATGTTAAATTTAAAGTAATTAACACTGTCTGCAGTTTCACCTTCTGCAGATGCCCTTTCTACTGTCCTTCAATGTCCTTTTGAAGAGCACAGGGCACATTTGGCTAGCAGTTGCACTGATGCAAATGTGAAATACCTGTGATAAAGTCTGGACTCATCTCCTGAACATTCTTGTCTGCAGTTTACTGCAAGCAACTTGAGCAGTCTAGTGCAATGAAAGTTTTACAGTCCTGCTACTCAGCTTGAGGAGCCCTTCACTTTATAGCCAGCTCAAACAGGATAGAAAGCCACTTTGCTGGGATTATACAGAGTTCAATCAAGGTTCAAGAGCTATAACAGCTCTATCCAGCTTCGCAGTTCCAGGCCCAAGCATTCCAATAAATTGCTATTTCCAAAGCCTTGATGGTTTGTGATTTCACATCTCTTGCAGAGGACCCATTTTTTCTGAGCTTCAACATCTGGAGAGAAGCCGAGTGTCTGCAGTTGAGACAAGGAGGCAGAAAATGATCCCTCTGGCTAAGGCAGGGATACAGTTAAGGGCACAATAATCTCCTTCTCTCCAAGAAGTGATGGAAAACTCCATACTGGAGCAGACATTCCCTGAACTGTACTGATGTCACATTAATGCCGCACCCAGGTGTACAGTGGAAGCTAATTGAGGCAATCGAGCAGGAGATGGTTGCATCGCAAAAGATGTCAGTCCAGCACGCAGAACCCAGGTGTTCTGTGGGAGCTAATTACATCAGGGGGTGAAGGCGAGACGAGGCTTTGACAGGGGAGGCAGGAGGCTGGGGAGGGGGGAAGGCAAAAGAAAGGGATAATCAAATAAAGGAGTTTGGTACTATAGGAGGGGGGATATTGCTGAATAAAGCACACAGCATGTGTCTCAGTGCAGGCTGTGGGGCAGCCAGTAAGGTTTGATGAAAACCATGTGGTGATGAGCAGGGAAGGCTGTTCCTTCCTGAGGCTCTCCAATGCTGTCAGTGCTCCTATAGAAGGTGCTTGGCTTGCAAGCAGCTTCCTTCAGGGCTGAGCCATGCACAGGGGATGGAGAGGAAGGACCATGGAGGCCCAAGGATGTGTGCTGTACAGTACTACCACCCCCAGATGTAATCTGTCTTGATGTAATGTTTTAAAACCAGCCGTTAGCTAAGTACCACGCAACCGCGGGTTGAGATAATAACAATTTAATAACTAAGTACGGTACAATACCAATACCAGTAATAATAATGATAAGGGAAATAGCAAGGGGAAAAAAATTAAAACTAAAAGTGGAAAGGAAGAGAAAACAATAAACACAATAATTGCTCACCACCTGCTGATCAATGCCCACCCCGACCCAAGCAGTAATTTGGCCTTCTGAGTAACTCCCCCCAGTTTCTATACTGGGCATGATGTGCTGTGGTCTGGAATATCCCTTTGGCTAGTTTGGGTCAGTCCTGTCTCTGCTTCCTCACAGCTTCTTGTGTTCCTCCTCACTGGCAGAGCATGAGACTGAAAAGTCCTTGATCAGGGTAAGTGCTGCTGAGCAACAACTAAAACAGCGGTGTGTTACCAGCATTGTTCCCAGACTAAAGCCAAAACACAGCACTGCACTAGCTACTATGGAGAAAATTAACACTATCCCAGCTGAAGCCAGGACACTTGAGAAGAGCAGCAGCAGCAAAGTCCTGCTTTTCTGACAGAGGCAGGTATCTGAAGCATTCCTTACACCCCCCATTTTGAGGTTACTTTCCTCCCTGTACCAGCCAGTCTGAAGGCTGCTCAGAGGTGCTGCTGGAGTACAGACCTGTTGTCCATGGAGGACGCAGACAGCTGGGCACACCAAGGCCTGGGCTTTTCCCACCTCCAGTACCAGCTTAAAAGCAGTGATCTGCCACTCTCTTTCTTCCTTGATTATAAAGTGGGGAAACAAAACCCCTAATGTAGATAAGGTATTTCAATTTTAGACTTGCCAACTTAAGGCGAGGTACATCCTGACCCAGGGGCAGTATGTTTCCAATCAGATAAGTTGAGCAATATGCAAGCTTTGCTGCACCAGGCTACCATTGCTGTAGGACACTTTAACATCTGCCTGGAGAATTTATTTGCAGTCCATGGGGCTACCCATTATAATTTTCAGCTGTTTTCAGGATAAGTGTTCGCTTTGTGTGTATTAAAGCTGTTTTACTGCTTGTTCTTACTGATGTAACGTAACAATGATGTGAAAATGGTGTCAGTTCTGGGTTGCCCATGGAATTTGTCTTGTTTTGCCACCATCTGTCTGTATTACTGGCTTTCAAAACCGTAGGCTGTGAGATAAAGACTGACAGTTTATCCAGCCACCTCTCTGGCGTTCAGCTTTCTGCAGGCAAACTGAAACACATTCAACACAACACGTGTTGAATCCTAGTCACACTTTAGAGTCTGAGAGTAAGCCCAAAAGTCATCAAGTCATAATTATTTTGTGGTGTCCTAGAAAAACCTGATGAACTGATTTAGATCTCTGTGTGATGGCTCTTGGAAGGCTCCCTATCTTCTTCAAAGAGGGTTCCAAAAAGTACATCCAAAAGGATTGGAGTGGTTTATATCTGTGAACAATGGTTTGTTGAAAAAAAGAGGGTATGATGGCACCTGCTGTTTGAATTAGAACTTTAAATGATCTCTGACACCTACATATCAAGAAATACATTTGGCATCTCATTCACTCTATGCATGTTAAGGTGCTGTAATGATTGCAGACCTGCGAAGTGCTCTCGGCTCCATATTTTTACCTGGGAAAGGTGAGGTTTGTGCTGGTTTATACATTGGTGGTCTTAAGAGGGCAGGATTTCTAACCTTCCTCTACTTTGTTGTCTGTGGAGTCACAGAATTGTTTCTGCTGCTTCCACTGTGTAAGAGATTGATCATTTATCTAATTCACAGTAATTTTCATGACAGTGTCCTGAGTCTTTAGGTGACTCTTTGGGCTTATATTTCTCCTGCATAATTTCCTCCTACCCTCATTTAGATTCTGTAACTTCAAAATTAGATTAGAGACTTTGGTTCTAAAAGATCATTTATGTACATTAACTCAGAGATAAAAAAAAACATCAGACAACACTGTCATTGGACAAGGTCCAAACTGCCTTGCAATCACACTGAATTGAATTGTCCTAAAGTTTGTTCTCCCATGCAGACTGGGCACAGCAAACCATCTGACTGAATGGCTCTGCTGGGAGTAGTTACATGCCACATCTTTTCTGGAGCACATGGAGCTCCCTGCCACCCCTTCAGCTGTGTTGATACAGCTGTTAGCGGGGCTGCAGTTTAAACCAAGGGGCTGAAATTATCTGGGTCAAAAACCCCAGCACAGCCTTGTTCTCTGATTTATTTTATTGTTTTTGTACATTTTTGCCTTGCCCAGCATCACCGTAGAACTTGTGTACTGGTACAAAGTGGAAGGGAAAGGATGGGTGCAGAGAAGGGGAAGGGAAAATGAAAAAGAGGGAAAGGGTAAAGAAAAAGGAAAGGGAAAGGGAGAAGGGAAAGGGAAACGAAAGTAAAAAGGGAAGGGAAAGAGGAAGAGAAGGGAAAGGAAGGGAAGGGAAGGGAAGGGAAGGGAAGGGAAGGGAAGGGAAGGGAAGGCAATGCAAGGCAAGGCAAGGCAAGGGAAAAGGGAAAAGGGAAAAGAAAAGGGAAACTGCAACGGGAAAATCTTTCGAGAAAGAAACTAAAAAAATGTTTGTAATTTCATCCTTGCCTGCTGTGCTCTTTGCTTTCTTGATAGATAAGGGTTTGAGATGGGCACATCAGTAATAGACACTTCCATTTGAAAGGAAAAAAAGATGGACTGTGACCCCATATTAGGAGGGGAGGACCATCACAAGAATGCTGTATAGTGCATGCATTTTCCTGGCACATATGATGGATTCCTTTTTAATACCTCCAGTACTTTGTAAGTTGAACTAGTGCCTGCTATTTATTTTACTTTAATCTATGTCATTTCTCTGGTTTTTTTAATGTTCCTTTCCACTGTTCCTCAAATTATGTATTTCTAGCCAGGCTCCTAAAAAAATAGGGGGTTTTCTCAAGAAAGGATGACTGGGTTTGTGGTGATGGGTAAGTTCAGTAAATAATCCATGCAGTTTGTAACTGTCAGAGTACAAAATACAAGGTACTTAAAAGAATAAAACAAATGTTTGCATTTACATTCCATACTGGAAACTTACATTTTAAACTAAAACTGAACCCTTTATCTGAACTGTCAGTGTTATAGATGGTACCTTTATATATATAAAGATTTGCATAGTTTTTATCAAAGTGATACACTTAGCTGATTTAACATTCCAGCCTTTTATTTAGGAAGGAGGAAAAGATAATATTTTAAAAGAATATGAAAAATGGATTGCCTTTTTTCTGGCCAGTTCATCAATCTGTCTGGCATTAGTTCACTTCAGACACAGGAGCCCTTTTTGATGGTTGTTCAGGATATACTTTCTGTGGGAGGGATTCTGAGTCTGGTTTTGAAACTCCATCTGTAAAGTGGAGTTTCCCACTTTATAGGTGGAGTTTCTATCTGGAGTTTCCCACTGGTACTCACACACTTTTGTTACCAGAAGTCCTGTACATGGCTTTGAGTTAAGGTCAATTCAAGATTTACCAGTTGGAGCAATGTGGTTGGGATTGGTTTGGTTTGGCTTTTTTCAAGTTTAGGATTGCATCTTCAGATCTTGAGATCAGCTATAGCCTACCTGTCACTGTGTGTTTTGTGGCCATGCTTCAGAGATGGTGCAAACCTAGTGTGGTTCTCCCAGAATGTGAATTCATTATATCTCAACCCAGTCTGTCAGAGCTGCCTTTTCTAGTTGCAGCCTTGGGTAAGTTGTGTGTCTACCCAGTTCAGGAAGCAAGCCAACAAAACTCTGATCCATTGCTTTTATAGTATTGGATTCCTAATGTCTGAATGCACTGAACTGATTTACTCAGTGAGCTCAGGAACACGAGGGCTGGTACAAATGGGACACAGGGTGTCTGCTTGTGGCAATCCCAATTTAGCTTATCCTGCCATGGAGCAGCACCTTTAAACTATCTTGCTGTTGACACAGGAGATGTTAGCACTGAAAGTGCCCATTTCAGTCCCTGCTGTCTTGCATGTGGTGGTTTGTGTAACAATCTTAACCAACAAAATGATATTAAGGGGTATTCAGTCCAGTGCACTAAAGCATAATAGAGCTGGATAGCAGGAAGTTTAGGTCAAATAAATTCAAATGGAAAAGAATTAATTCTGTCAAGGTGTTTAAGCACTTTGTAAGCTTACTAAAGAAAGTGATAAATTCACAGTGGAACGTTTACGACGGGACTGGATGCCTTATTTAACGATAAGCTGCAGTTCAACCACCAGCAAGTTATTGGGCTTGATAGTGTTCAGTTACAAAGAAAGAAAGAATAATTCCCTCTGCCATGGTGGGTGAAATCCTATGGCCTGTGTTAAACAGAAGGGCATGCTTGCAGAGGGCTGTGATCAATTCTCTTTTTGAGATCTATGCATCTCTGCTGGTAGGTGGTTTAAGGTTGCCATTTTCTATGCGTTCCACTGAATATGTGAAGGGAAGTCCGAGACCTTATGTGAAACTGATTGTATTAATCTCTCAAAAATTATCTGGCTTTTGAAGTCATATGCCTCAGTATAAACAGTAATAAACTGCAGTGACATCTAAGCACTACCAGGTTGCTATATCTATAGAATTTATGTTACAATATCAAGGGGTTAAATTCGATTTCTGAGAAGGAAGTGGCATTTGGACACAGGCTCTTTCAAACCTAAGCTTTTGTCCCCCATCACCCAAATGAGCTCTACAGCCTTAGCATTCCCATTTGGGAGCACCCGATGACTGAAAAAAGGTGAGTCCAACTCCTTTAAGAATGGAGCAGAGAAGAGCCCATAGTGGGTAATATGTGTCTGAAAGCAGTGCGCATGTATGCTCATGGAAAATCCAACTCTGGAATCCTCTCTAGAGAGCAGGCACTGATTTTTTATTACTTTTTTCTTTTTTTTTTTTTCCCCCAAAATGTGGCAGTTTTTACCCATTTGGCTCATGCTCTGCATTACATTACTCAGTTAGAAAGGGGAGTTCAAATTCCACCTAGCTGCTTAATGACATTTATCCAAAACACCAGGCTCTCCACAAGCATCTAGTTAACATCCATCGTTTCTGGTGATGGTCCAGCTCTTTCTTATGGGAAAGAAACAAACCTGTCAATCAATCAATCAAACAAACAAACCCCACAAACCACCCATGATCTCAATTATACAATTAACCTCTCTGCTATCTTCAGTCTCCATTGAAGTCTATGCTTTTCCTAAAGCCTCCCCAGAAGTTCAATATGATGTTAGAATCAGGGTTCAGAAATCTGTCTGCTAAGCTACAACTGTCCCCAGGTTTCACTGGTCCACTGAAAGAACTACTGATTTAATGAATATATTCCTTTTTCTCTCTCAAGACCATAGTGATAACTTCCTGTGTGCATTAGTAATACTGGAGAGTCTTCTAGATTGTGTATTGACCATAGAAAGGGGGACAATGAAAATGGGCTCCCATGCTCCCTTTGTATGTAAGTCCTGACAGCTGGATTCAGCTTGTTCATGTAAGAACCTTTGATTCATTTTTTAAAGATGAAAACATCTCCCTCAGTTGCAAAGAAGAGTTCACACTCTCCATGTGAGAGGAAGCCAAAGGCTGCAAATTGCAACACAAGGATTTTGTTTTCCTTTTGAATATTGTGATGCTTAAACTAGATCTCACAGTTCCTGTGGTGTGGAAGGGCAGACCCATATTGTTATCCTGCTTCTCTTAAATGCCTATACTTCCTGATATTTACTGCTGCTCTGGATAAAAGTGAGTTTTGCTACTTGTCACAATTATGTGAATCTAATGCAATGACAATTACAGTGTGTGATGGCAGCTCTGGGCACAGGGCTGCAGTTCTAATGTGGGAAAATTTCCACACTGTTGTCTCTTCCTAAGCAGTAAGCGTCTCATCTATTTTTCTTGTTTCCTCTCTTTGATATTCTTACTGAAATTAATCATTTGACAGCAGCAAAAGCTTGCTACTGGCCTCCTGTGACTTAGCTATTTATCACAGATTTTATTTAATACAATAGTACAAAATCTTCTTGCATTCAAATCTGTTTTGATGTTTGTTTAGGAAGTTCCTGAGTTGTCTCCCTCCCTGCACCCACTCAAGCCACACAGAGCTTAAGAATTACTGGTTGTCTTTTCTCAGCCAGAGTGGCCATCTGCAGGGCTGTGGCCACCTGCACGGCTGTGGCCACCGGCATTAAATAAAGATTGTCCTGCTCCTTAAGCCCAGATTGCTGCTTTCTTGTCTCCTGATAAAGGAGAATCTCTGACAGCTTTGCACCAAGCCTGTAAGACTCACCAAGGCCATAGCAATTCTGTCATGCAATGCATATTTTGGTCTGGGAATAGTTCTGTCTTCTGTGTGTTTGTTAGGCTGAGATCTCTCTGAATCAAAAACCCTGACACAGACCTAAAACAAGTCTGGGCTGTAAATCTCCACTGAAAGGGCTGGTTTTCAGGGAAGTGTGCAGGGAACTGCAGTGTGTGTTAACAGCCTTAAAAGTTAGGAATTCAGTCAAAGCTGGTCATTCACTGGAGAAACAGTCATGTAGCCTTGAAACAGATGTAAGACAGTAGCATAAGGAGCCCATATATCTGGCTTGGACTGAATACATACCACTGCTAGGTGAGATGAACTAGAACCTGCCCAAGGTCATACAAAAAATGCATGTCTTTGAGAAACTTGAAGGTTCTTGCCAGTGCCTGACCAGGAAGGTCATTATCTCGTTCCCCATCCCACTGACATCACTGGGATCTTAAACTGCTCTGATAACTGAACTACCAAACAGTAAATGAAGACTGACCGGCGATTTGTCTCAAAGTCGTGCTACAGCTCCAAAACAAATCACTGCAGCCACCATCAAATAAAACTTGGCAGTCTTGTTTTCTTTTCTGACAGGAATATAGAAAAAAGGCCCATGTTGCTACTATGGACAGACCCAGGACAAAACACCAAACGAATGCTCTATAATGGGGGATTGTTAATGCTCCCATTTCAAGACCATAATTTATCTGCTCAGCCCAGTGACACCATGATGCAAAAAAGTTCATGTTTCTTCTCTGTAACAATTAGATTCTTAATCCTGTTGCTTAACAACTGAAATAGTATCTGAGCATTAATCCTGTAGTGTTCTGACACAGATTATTTTTCTTATTTTTATATTTTTATATTTACTATTTTGTTATTATTGTAAAGATAAATTGCATTTACCTTCTCTTCTGAAATAGGAAATACCTATTAGAACACATGAATTGGATCATTAGTTGAATCAGTGACTGGGAAAAATAACATTTTTATAATACTTGTAAGTGGTTTTACCAGAGCATTTACATAATTTTTCTTAAAATAGGGTAAATCTCCTCAGTCAGACAATGGAATGGGGATCTGGCACTGTTTAATTCTTTGTCAAAGTTTTGGCACTGGTTAGACAGAGAACACTACCTGGCCATAGGACCAGAGTTCTGAAGTGATGAAAGGTGAAAAGAATGGCACGTTTTTTTTAAGGGAATAGAGATAATATTTGAAGGATTAAGCTTCTCAGCTTTGATTCAAATTGTCTGTGTCTGTTTAGTTAGATAGCTAAAGTTAGACTGTAGTCATCCTCTTGTAGTCAGTGGAGATTGGTGCCTCCAGGGGAAGAATGGGGTCACTAACGCTGCTTTGGAGCTCCCTGTCTTTTTTCATTTAACATTTAGGAAGTTGACCTAGAGAGGAAATAAAAAATCCCCAAATTTTGTGACATAAATAGAGCCTATGCTGATAGAAATCTAAAAGTGTTTGTATTTTGAAATCAAAAGCCGTTAGAATTAATCATTAATTTCTGCTCCTGAAATTTTATCTGAGGAAAAAATAAAATCCAGAAGAAATAGGAATTGCTAAAAAACACTGAGAGAACAGCCATGAAAAGAAAGCTGAGCTGGAATTAATGTATTGGTCTCATTGGTGTATATTTATTTACTAAATTTTCAAGGTATCACACCTGGTTTATTGGCTTGAATATTGGCACCATAACTTTAAATCAAAGATCTTTCTTTTTTTTTTTTTTTTTTTTTTTTTTCTGGAACATTCTCTCTGGTGCAGCCAGTGTGGCAGACAGAAATGGATAAATTGATTCTTCCATGTTTTCTTCCATGACACAAAATCTTAAAAATTAACAGGTATTGACTCAAGCCCTGGACCATATTGAATATTCAAAGTATCCGAGTTCAGGTACTGTTGGCTTCAAACGCAGAGCAAACAAAAAAAAATTCTAGTATTTTACATATGAGACGTGGTTCTTGTGTTCTTTCATACTGCCAGTGGCTGAAACTGGATTCCTTATTCTTTCTTCATGCAAGGAAAAGCCATGCTCACAGGTATTTGAAATGCCATTATGAGATCAGTATTTTTGATACCTCAATAATTACCTAAAATAAACAGAAAACTTTCAGCAATTTAGTGAGTGGATTTTTCTGTGTTAGACAAGGACTGTTATCCCAAAGCAACAGTTACATATGCCTAAATCATCAGTTCTGGTTCGAGTCCTTAAAGAGATTCTGTTACGCAGCAAAACCAGAAGGTAGTAATTAAGAACAACCACAGCAAAGCATTAATAGTGGTGAGAGTTGAGGAGGGACTGTAAAAATCACAATACAGGAGCTGTATATTTTAGTCTAAGCTAAGACTCTATTATTGTCTGATTCCTTCTGGGAAAGACTTCCAAGAGACTAGCAGGGCCACATGTGTGGATATTTACTTCTTTTACCTGCTGGGTCAACATCATGTTGGTGTAACACTAGTGGGGTCTTCCTGGAAGGAAACCACCTCTGCTAAATTCAACCAAAGACAAGGACTATCATCTAGTAATTTAATATGCTATCAACCTCATAATTTCATTTCACTATGTATTGTAATTAATGCAGTGACTTGATCATTCTGAGTCTATTGATTTAGTGATCTAATTTTAACTGTGACCTCAATTTGGCCATCTCGTTTTTCAGTCTTTAATTGTCCTAGTAAAAATGTAGTATATAGCTCACTAATAGGTGCCCTTGACTGAACATTGGCTTGCTCATCCTTTTAAACAAATCCATTAAAAGTATGCAAAACTGTTTTATTCTGTCTGCCTGCAGTGTGGATCACATATTCTGAAGATACAGTTAACCTCAAGTGAGAAATGTGCAAGCCACCGAGTTGCTGCATTGAAAAGCAAAACCAAGGTCTTTTCACCTTATTATGTAAGAATTATAAAGCCTTCAGTTTCTTGCTGGAAAAAGAATTCCAGAGCAGAGATGAAAAGATAGGATGAAATGAACAGAAATGCTGAGGTAAGTTTCTGGATTTCTTTTCCTTCTCTTTTCCATTTGGATATCACTCAGGGAATACAGTACCACCAAAGGCCCATCTGGTGGCACTGTTAGCTGAAGTCTTGTATTTCACAGGCTGAAGGACAAATCTTATGCAAGAAAAAGAAAAAGAAATGGACAATTCTCGCTAATGGAGCTATTTATGTTGCAGTGGTCAAGCAACATGGTCAAGCCTCATTTTATGTCCCTGTACCATCACATTCTCTTCAGTCCCATTCTCAGGATTCCTGCAGGTGGAATATCTCTTTTTTTAATTGTTTTCTTGCTTGCTTGAGGTTTTTTTTTTTCCTTTTTCTTTTTCTTTTTTTTTTTTTTTTCAGTTACAGCAAATACCAGAGAACAGAAAAATGTCCTTTGTTAAATAAATGCCCAAATGTGCCATCAAGATATGTGCGTGTCTACTTTTTTTTGTGTAGTATTAGAAATTTGGTAACCTTGAGCCTGATAAACTTCTTAATCCCAAGCAGAAATTTGTAAATTTGAAATGCATGTGTGCTAAACACATAGATGGAAATCTTTTATATGTAAGTTCTTACTTTATACCTTAAGAAGCATTCAATATGCTCCTATTTGGAACTTCTTCTAAAGACGCCTTTGCTCTTTCACATTTTAAGCATTACTGAAGAGTTGATATATCCTCTTTTCTTGGACTAAATACTTCAAAGTTTTTGAGATCATTGAGTTTTTAATAGCATGACTTGAGGTCACTGATGGAGAGATTCAGGTGTCTAAATGTAGATGTTCAGGGACATTTTTAGATGTCATAAGGTGTCCAAGACATGTCTGCTGTGCTGCAAATAAGATACAGGAAATCTGGGACACCCATGTCCCATTAGAAAGTGGGAAAACAGATGGGATTACCTCTCCTTAAGTGTTACAAGACCTCTGTAGACTTAAGATGCTTCAGTCCTCTGGGACATGAATGCAAAGGCTGCTCACATCAGTGTCTACATAAGGCATTGGGATAGGAGATCCTTCCACCTTTCCTTCATTGGTCTCTCCTCTTGTCAGCTGTTTGGTGCTGCCTTTGGCATTCTTAGGACCTTTGCAGGAGCTTGCATACCTCACTAAAATGGCAGAAAGTGCCTCAGAGGAGGGAAGATTAGGCAGTTTTATGCTATTTTATTTAATTAAGTTGATACAGCACAGGTCCAGAATCAACTCAGGGAAGGGTGGGACCTCATGGCTGTGAAAGATGGACAAGGAAGGAGGATGGAGACCTCCTCTTCTGGCAGCAGAAGTCCACCGCAGCATTTTCCTGTGTTTGAATCAGCACTTTTTGCATCTCCCCATGAAGGGCTTTGGCCCACTCTCCATCAGGCCAGCTGACTGTTTTCAGGCCCCAAGCTGCCAGCTTTCCCCCAGATTTGATGTGGGAGGATATTTTAGCATGGCTTATGCCCCCTGCCGAGCTGCTCACCTAACTTTGTAGCACTGCATGAGTCATGCTGCTTTAGGATATGGGATTTAGCTGCTACTATGAGAGAAATATCCCACTTCTAAAAATGCAAGTAGGTACCTTGAGGCATTTCTGAATGCGACAGCAAAGTGAGCACCTAACTGCAGATGAACACTTGGGAAAGTCTTGCTACAGTCTCTGACATCTTGCTCAGAAAGAGATGTTATAGCTCAGCCCAGGACTACCTACTCACTTGCCCCTCTTAGGTAACTGAGATACTTGCCCCCTAAAATTATTCCTAATTGAGTCAGTAGAGAAAGATTTCATTTGTGGCTGCTGTGAAAGTGTCATTTAGTTTAGGTCCTCTTCTTAATCAAGCCATTAACTTTTAAAAAAGCAGTAAGGAAGAGTACAGTGTAACAGCAATAACAATAATTAGGGTTGGAAATGGGTCTTCGTTGCTGTCTGGCAATTTTTAGTGGAAATCTGAGTTTTGACATGTACCGTTATTGTCATGCTACGCTGATATTCAGACTGATGGTTGCTCAATGAATCTCTCTTTTTTCTAGTTTAATGTGAAACAAATCTACACAAGATGAGAATGTCTACGTGTTCAAAATGCAGCCTTTCAGCCTGATACTATAAGGAAGTTCGTAATTGAAAATTAATTCATACTGGAAAGTGTAGTCAATAGACAATTACTGAGATATAGCTTGTGTTTATTGCTTGAGGAATTTTACACAAGATTTATAACAACTAAAAGCAATTACTTTTACATGTAAAGAACAGTCTAAAAAGATGAAACTTAATTACTGCAGAAGCCTTCAAACATTCTTTATCTCATGTAAATAATCACCAACCAGACAGTAATTTAAAAAAAAAATTAGGTGTGAAAGTCAGTGTGTTAACCACGTCTAAAAAGATTACAGAAAAATCCCCACATTGTCCACAGCTCCTGTTCTGTTAGTTTCACAGAAGTGTGGCATTACTCTTTTACTCTAGATGGAAGATGTGGAAATCAGATTTGACGTTTCTGAAATCGAATTTCTAATTTTTAAGAAGTATTCAGGTGCACCACTGCCTCTTCCCTCCTCTGTGCTCACCCTTTGGACCTCACTGATAATCTCAGAAACATGGGAGCTGCATTCTTTGTGTGGAGACTTCTGAAAGAGTCCCCATTGTCACAAGTGAGAGGGATCAATACTGGACCCAGTGCTGATATATTCATAAATGATCTGGATGATGGGATCGAAGGTACCCTGACCAAGTGTGCTGACAATACCAAACTGGGCGGGGAAGTGGACACTTTGGAAGGGAGAGTCACTCTGCAGGATGGATGACCTGGATAGGCTGAACTGGGCTAACGAGAACCTTATGAAGTTCAACAAGGACAAATGTAACGTCTTGCACCTGGGAAAATCCAATCCAGAGTGCAGCACAGGCTGGGATCTGCCCAGCTGGAAAGGCGGTCTGTGGAGAGGGACCTGGGAATCTAGGGGACACAAGCTCAATAGGAGTGAACTGTGTGCAGCTGCGGCAAAGAAAGCCAACAGGATGCTGGGGAACATCAACAAGGGCATCACCAGCAGAGATAAAGATGTCACTGTCCCACACTGTTTAGTGCTTGTCAGGCCACACATGGTATACTGTGCTCAGTTTGGGTCCCTACTGTACAAAAAAGATGTGGACAAGCTGGAGATGGTCTAGAGAAGGGCCACAAAGGTGATCTAAGGACTGGGCAGCATGTGAAGAAAGGCTGAGAGAGATAGGGTTGTTTAGCCTTGAGAAAAGAAGGCTCAGGGGACACCCTGTCACCATGTTCCAGTATTCAAAAGGTGGCTACAAAGAACATGGAGACTCCCTTGTTACAAGGAGTCACATGGAAAAGACAAGAGGCAATGGGCACAAGTTATTGTTGGGGAGATTCCGGTTGGACACTGGTGGAAAATTTTTCACAGTGAGAACAATCAGCCACTGGAATAATTTTCCCAGGGAAGTGGCAGATTCCCCAACATTGGATACCTTCCAGATTCAGCTGGATAAGGTACTGGGCTGTCTCATCTAAGCTTCACTTTTGCCATGGAAGGTTGGACAATGATCCTTGAGGTCCCTTGCAACGTGGGATTCTGTGATTCTGTGATTCATTCCCATTTGTGGGAATGGAAAAAAAATGAGTGTTGATTCAAGCCAGAATCTATGGCCTGCTCAGAGTTCTGCCAAGTAAGAAATTCCTAATGGCATCAAAATGGTATTCTCATACCAAAGACCACTATTTAGCTGCTTTCATCTGACTACCAGGAGTGTTCATGTTCATGGATAATAATTCCTTGGGATAAGTGATAGTGGGGACAAGATGCCTGTGATACAGTGGGGATTATGTGGTGCCTTGGGATCCAAGATACTGAACGCATGGCATTATGAAATGGCTCACATACTGAACAGATCTTAGCTTGGTAACCAACGGGCTCTGGGCATTAGTACTATGTGTTTCTTTTTCTCTCTCTGATAGCCGATATTTTAGCCTCTCAAGGACTGAAATGCATAACTGTAACTGAGACAGTTATATATGAGATCAGGGTAATATATAAAAAACACATTCCTGTAGAATACAAAAAATCATATGGGATAAAATAATGGCTCCTTTTTTTCCGCTTTAAAATCTGTGAAATTCAGCCTGTGTACTTTGTTGTTTTGATGAGTGACAATTTCTATAATATTCTGCTTTTTGTTCCCAAATCAGAATGGAATATCCAAAATTGTGAAAACTGTAAGAATTTCTTACCATGTAGAACTTTCATATATGCATTGTTTTCTTTTTCTCTTTTTTTTCTTTTTTTTCCCTTTTGTTTAAAGAAGACCAATATGTGAATAAGTATTTGATGCCTCATGCTTAAGATAATGAAGATCTCCAGTCTGAAACCAGTGAATATGTTACAGTGATTTGTAGGGAAGTTTTGACTCTGTGCACAGGTGCTGAGGAGAGAAATGATGAGAATTGCAGTATGTTTTCACCCTGGAGTGAAAGGAAGCTGCAAATTGCTTATAGAGAGAGCAGTAAGTGTGTGTGAGTGGAAATTTTCCTCTGATCTTCCCTCTTCAAATTACTTCTGAGATTAAAAGGGTAATTAGAAAAAGAAAAAAAAAAATCCACAAGATTTATTGGTCAGTGAGTGTAGAGTTAGTGCTGGTTTTTTGGAGCTGCAGCAATCTTTTGGTTTATTTTAGATGCTGGGAAGGCATCTTTAGCAACAGCACTGAAACAGAAAGTACTGCTGAAGTGACCCAGGAGAGGGAAAATGTACTCAGGGAGAGTGCAAGCTCCTGTGATTGCCTTCACAGCAGCATGTCACTGATCTCAGTGGGTGAGTGGATGAGTTTTCCTCTGTGGGACCCAGATGGCATCCCCAGGGCTTCCCTGAAGAACAAGGGAGATGTTCTCCCTGTCACTTCCATTCTTGGGCTTCCTGAGTAAGGGTAGTAGTAGCAGTATTTTATCATCAGAAAGGCAGATGGACAAACATGTGCTTGTTGTGGTTCCTTCCTGAGCTCAAATCTGAAAGCACAAAGTAGTGATGTGCAATTACAGGAATAGGTTAACAGAGGAAGATTTTTTCATTTATCTGATAGGCTGTAATCGGGGATAACCGCAGCTAAGGGACAGCAGCAGGGCCAGACCCCTTGTGAAAGCATAAAGCTGTCCTGTCATGATCAATGTGCTCTTTTTTCACATGCACAAGGGGAATCAGGGCTTGATGGCAGAGCAGATTTGTTCCTTTGTGAACAGCTTTGGCATGAAAAGCAAAACTTATGTGTGGGCTATTATACACAGAGCTCCTGGGTGACTTCTCAGCACTTGATTACATTTTAATTATTTTTGTAACGTGAGAGTGAGCCTACTCTCCTGAGAAGAAGGAACTGTTTCTATTAATCTAACAGCTTATAGCAGAGGATCAGCAATTAGCTGTGTGCTTTTTATTATGCTATAATTATTAATAATGACGGGCCTCCAGGAGCCCCATTTTCCATAGGAAATCCCATTCCACTGAGCAGTCAAGTGGTTTGTTTTGGTCTAAGTTTGACGGATGGATCAGACGTGGTGTGAGCTGCGTTGCACTGAGCAAAGCCTGGGCTTGTATCTTCAGCTGGTGTGTCCCATGTTGACATGGTAGCATCAACAGCACCATCTGTGGGCACCACACAAACAGGTTCAAAGAAAGCACCTTGCAAAACAATCCACAAACTGATAGAGGTGCTACCTTCATTTCTCTTGTCGTTATTAGCAGCACAAATGGACTCTCCAGCAGTAAAGCTACCTTTACAGCTGAAGAGAGATGGAGAACATGGGAATGGGTGGGTGGTGTGTGTGTATCATAAATACTGGTCCTGTTATTCTCTAGTCACCTGCAAATGGCCAGTCCTGGAGTCAAGAATGTGATATGTACTCCTGCATATATCACAACACTGCGTTTCAAACTACTATGACTTGCTCAAAGCTTACTCAACCTTATGTTTTCCAGGTCTACAGCTATAGAATCATAGATCATAGAATAGTTTGGTCTGGAAGGGACCTTCAAAGGTCATGAGCAGGGACATGAAGTAGATCTGGTTGCCCAGAACCATATCCAGTCTGGCCTTGCAACCTGAATCTCCCCTCTTTTAGGTTAAAATCATTGCCCCTCATATCTCATAACAAACTCGGGGAGAAATATTTTAAAAATATTTCCTTTTCACACAGAAAAAACTCATTGTGACCACTGTTTTACAGGCTATGACTCTCCTTCCCAGAATGACTGAGTCTGAAAAGTAATTTTCCCTGCCATGACTGTGGCTTGGTGTTGAAATCTAATTTATGAGAAAGAGAAGCATATATGACCTGATAACACAAACATGCAGAAAAGGCTGTGAGCTAAACCCTTAGTTCTAACGTAGCTAAATTTTCCAGGTCTTGATACTGCTGCTTGGTTACTTATCTGAGAGTGTTTCTGGTGGTTGTTTCTGGATATAGTAACTTCTGATCAAATCAGAGAATTTAAGAACTATAATTTTATTAAAGAATCCTGCTTCTATTTGATAGTTTCTGCTAGGAAAAGAGTTTTACAAGATTAGTGTCCCTCTGAGCAATTAACTATTAGGGTCCCCTAATGTCTGAAGTCATACACAAAACAAATAGAGTAGTAGATGTTGCTTCTCTGGGATCATAACAATTATTTATTGTTTTTAATAACTCTGAGTTAGCTCGGATCTGTCAGGATATCCTTTTGTACTAGTGTCAACGGGAGTAATTCTAACAGTCAGTGGAGCTGATAAGGTGAAATCAGAATTATGACCAATGTACTTTTTATTTTCTCATATGATGAAAGAAAAAGAAAGCCCAAAAAAACTCTGGGGAACTTAAACCCCTGTGGTTTTCTAGCTTTTTTGTAAAACCAAGTTATTTTAAATTTTCAAGTTCATAAAGCTCTCACTTTTCCACTATAAAGCAGCTTTATGGTGAACTTGCAGTTGTCAAAGTACCACAGGAGGACAGCCATTCATGTTGTCTTTTTTCATAGTTTTGCTTTGGTATTTATCACTTGTAACATAGATCAGGGTGCAGCTGTGGTCAGGAGGGTGGGAAGGATCTAGCATGGCTGTTTCCCTCTTACACAAGGTAGGCTTGTTGTCCCTGAGAGGATGAACTATAATGTGTCACATCATTAGTTTGTCATACATTGCTGCATTTGATCAGGAGGGATGTGTTCTGGAATGGGAGGCGCAGTCACAGGGACAAACTGGTCTAGTGGAAGCAAACCGGTCTAGTGGAAAGTGTCCCTGTCTGTGGCAGGGGATTGGAACTGGATGAGCTTTAAGGTCCCTTCAACCCAAACCATTCTGTGATTCTGTGATTCTATAGTCTGAATGATGGAGGGGTCATGAATAAATATTTTGGAAACTAATGAACTCCATGTTTTCAAGCAGGCAGGGGCCTCGAGCTCTGTGGGCTTTTTGCTCTGGGCAGTTGTACCACTGTCTATATCCAGCTTTATTTTATCAAGACACTCAATCGCTTCACTTGTTTGGGCAGGAAAAGTCATTGGAGTAGTTTTAGCTTGATTGTATTTGCCTGTTGGAGCCACTTGATGGCAGTCATTAGCGTTACAAAACTGCGTGTACACCCATAAGTGTTTGCATGTGTTTATAATATACATAGTGGAAATCGTTTCTTAGGATCAACAACTATAAATTCTCTGCTTCATTTTGCTTACTGTGGAAACTGTCTTTTATACACAATGATTTTCCATGTTTTTTCCTAGATTTCTGTAGACTTTACAAAGCATTTGCCAGCTTCTCAAAGCTCTTCACCAAAACCCAATTCCTCATCAGCTGTCACGCACTCTGGATAAAGCCAGGTTGTTCTTGAAGAAGTAAAGTTTGAGAACATATTTTCATAGCATCATGATAAATTATATTCATGATACACCCTTTGAAATTTGTAAGTTTCACTTTTATGTCACTTGGATAACACTTGAATGTAATGTACATCCTCCCATTAAAAATGTATTATCACGGAAACTGCATGTGCAGAAACAGACAACCATTATGCACAGGCTTCTAAGGATAATCAATAAGGGACAGAAAAAACAGGTTATCCGGGAGAGGGGATTTCTCACTGAATAATCATTCCGGTTCTGGGCTCTTAGTCCTGAATCTCAAGAGAAAGCAACTTCACAGTCCATTCCTTCCAAAAAAAACCACCCAAAATCCTTCATTAAATGAGTCTGTAAATTGGAATTCAGAACTGCACTGGACACTAGGAATCCTGGACTCAGGAGAGGTGCTGGCTTAAGGTGTGTTTCAGTTTCTTCCTCCATACCCTTACCACCTCCCTGGCTCTGCTCTCCCCATAGCCAATGATCACCTCACCACTTTTTTCCCTGCAAGACATACTTTAGCTTTACAAATACCAGCAACATTTTTTCTGGAATGATTTAACTAATTACCGTATCAAGTTCAGCTGAGAATAATTGTTCTCAACCTGAATTTAACACTGACAGTTGCTGCTTCTTTTTCAGACCAAAAGAAAAGCTTGCATGTCGAAAATCTTGACTATTTCTCCATCTATAGCAGGTATTACTTTTCCCTAAGCTTCTCTAGCCCTTAGAAACACACAAGAGCTCTGGGAGTGTTCATCTGAACTCCTTACTTCATGCCCTGAGGATTATAGCAAGCATTTTAAATGCAATTATTTGATACCACGATTTCAAATGAATAAATTACCTTTCCCTATTCGAGTCCAAGCCATATCTTGATGAAGGGAACAAAGACCTTTGTTCCAAGGTGGCTATAAGTCCATCAGGAGCACTGGACCAGGGGGCTGTGAGGTTAAACCGTTAAATAGTGCCTGGGGGCAGCAGGCAGTAGATGTGACTTGCTCCCATCTGAGGGCTAGACTGGCATTTTGTATTTGCACAGAGAGTGAGTTCAGTGCCCACACTGCAAATGCTGCTGCTTCACCATAGATTTCCCGTGTATTATTTTCAGAAGGAAATTTTTAAGGTTTTTAATTAAAAAAAATGATGGTAAACAGAGGTCTGCAGAGGATCAGGTGAAGGAACCCAAGAAGCCCCCATAATCAGTAAAAATGGAAGAAACTGATTTGGTTACTCCTGCGACCATCAGAAGAGGAGGATTAGCCCGTTTTCCCTCCTGTGAACCCCACCGAAGTGAAACAACCCAATAAATTCTCCCCAAAAACCTTTCAAGCCAAAAGGTACAGAACCTGGGGTTGTCCTGTATTGCCTACACAGGTATAGGACCTATTGTAGAGTGTGAGGAGAACAATGATTAAAACTCATGGTGACCTGTTTTAATGGGATTATAGGCATGATTCATTAATGAGATGTTTAAAGGAAGGACCAGAGGTGGAGAAACAGGGGTTCAAAGGAGACTGGGAACACCAAAGTACAGGAAAATAAAAGTAAAAGGTGTTAAAGGGGGCCATTCAAGTGCAGACAGGTGACTGACCAGTGCCCTTGCCCTGTGCTTGTCATTCGTCCTTATCAAATGCTATTTCTAATTGTGTTTTCTATAGGCACACTGTCAGTGGATGTCTGTGTGACACTAGCCAACTTCAGGCTGGACTAGCCAGCAGCAGGACAAAAGGTTTGAGTACAGACTCTGGTGCTGGAACACAAGTCTCAGGGGCCCAAGGGTCCAGTTGTCAGCAGTTGGTTGGGGCTGGGGTTCACAGCAGCCCAGCTGTCTAGGGGTGGGGTGGCAGAAAGTCCCTTGTGCCCCATAGCCCATGCAGTCAGCAGCCCCTCAGTGGGTTAGTTTCTCAGTACTAGTTCCCTCTTTGCTTTTATAAGGAAGAAAAATTACAGATGAGACACTTTTCTGGGAAAGACATGTCTTTTAGGCTGAATGGCTTTATTAAGTATGGATGACCTCACTAAAAACATGCCACAATGTCCCACCCATCCTGGAGAAGAATTTGCTTTGCATTTAGAGTTTACTGAAAGGTTTATGTGAGAATGTATGCTGTGATTTCCGTCATGTTTAATGGTGTTTAAAATATAACTGTTCAATAGCAAGATGCTGCTCAGTGAATTTTATGCTGAGGGTTTCTATTAAGTCCCTATAAACAAAAGTATCTGCAATCGCTGTAGCTGTCTTTCATGTCATTACCTTAAACACAAGTGAGATTTAAAGTGCTGTGGAACTGAAGAATTGAAAAACTCCACATGGGTTCCTTTAGTTTCGTGGGCAAGGTCTGGTCAAAGCTTCAAGAAAGCTCTGACTTGGAAAATTCAGCTCAAGGTGATGTAAAGTTGGACAAGACCATCCACGATAGTTACACAGAGGAGTTTTTGACACTGGTTTGCCATGACTAGCAGACACATAGATTTGGAGAAGCCTTATTTCCATGGGAACTAAGTTCTTCCAGTGCTTGGAATTTTTTTTCTGGCCCTATCAGGGGTGAGTGATGTGGTGTCTGAGCTGTGTCATGAGTCACCAGCGGAGTTCCTTCACTAGCACAGCCTACAGTGGTTGTTGATTGCATCCTTTCTGTAAATCTCAGGGTACCAGGTAGCATCCTGGTCACATAAATAGCATTGGGAGTAGAGATTTGAACTTCTTAATATGACCTGACCTGACAGTGAGCATCAAGATATAACAGAAAAACTGGATTTCCCCAAATAAGTATTCCAGAGTTTGGATAAAATAATTACATAGTGACTTTTTTTTTTTTTTTTTTCTGAAATTCAGGAATGTCTCTGGGGTTCCTAGATTAATTGGTTTTCTTGGTTCTTTATTAATATCTCTAACAAACAATAACTCATGACTCTATAGCAAGGGTGAAGGTTTACACAATACCTTAATTACAGTCCCTTTTGGAGCTGTTTGGGAAATTAATTATTTCAGAACATTCTGACCTTTATTAACAAAGTGAGCTAGACCTGAAGCCAGCTTTTGCCAAAACAAGCAATTTCAATGCTTTTTGAAATTCTGATTGTGCATTCAGAGTTCTCGAGAAAGAGCTGCCCAAATGAACACCTGGGTACCAATTTGCAGATACACAGCTATAATTAATTTTAAATAGGAACACAAGCCATGATGTTGACGTCTCCATTTAGGCACAAACCCAAATATTGAAGAAAGATTGAACACAAACCAGCTATCATAAACATCCGCAATTGGCACCTCTGAAAATCCTTCACTTCTCTCAACACTGCCATGCTTTTCTTTCCCCTTGCCTACTTGTTTTTCAGAGAAAAATTAAATTGCATTTATTAGGGCACCATCACATATGTATTTTGTGAAAGCCTTTGTGAAAGCCTACAGATGTAAACTATAGGAGCATTTGGAGGGGCACAAAATTTAAAGCAAATGTGCAATAGAAGGATAATCAACTGACCGACCTCCTTCATGTACCTCACTTGCATGTATGCACAGAATGGACTTGCACGAACATAACGCACAGCTGGGTTTTATCATAAAATCGCGGAAACCTTACTCCAGATACTAGATAAAATGGCAGGAGAGGTGGGTATGTCAGGAGCCTGTAATGCTAAGGAGTTTGCCAGCTTAATTTCTGAGCTGGCAATAGGGAGTAAGTCATATCCTCAGGTGGGAAGAAAGCATAAAGGAAAAAAGGGAAGGAAGGAGTTTTTACCAGTTTCATCAAAGGAAGATTTTTTGCTGTAATTCTGATGCTTGGTTCAGAAGAAATCATCTTCTTCAGAAGAGGCATCAACCAGTCAGCACAATAATCTGGACACCGTAAGTACCCATAAATCTGTATCTCTCTGTAATACAGCACTGCCATTGCTAGGGACAGGCTATGGGCTGAGTTTGAACAGTCCCAGGAGGGAGGCTTGTCCAGCCTGCCTTCTTTGAGCTTTTCTTGGCCTGCCTGCAGCTTTGTTTTACTTGATTTAGGTGTTCTAACTGGTGCTCATGTCTAATGTTTTACTTTTATATGTCTTTGTGGGGTGTCACCAAGTTTTTTTAGAGGTGGAGGCACAGGCTGTGGCATTGGATGGGCTGGCACTGGAGAACCCCTGTTTATAAACAACTTGCTAATGGTTAAACTAGTCAAGATCTGCAGATGGATAAGATTGTTTTAAAGGCAACAAAGACAACTGAGAAAGCATGTTTAACACATGGAAAAGGTATAATATATATATCATATATATTGTAAATTCAGATGTAATGTGGAGCTGTAAAACAGTGAAGATAGTTGTAAAAGTTTGCTTGTAAACATAAAACGACCCCAAGTGGAGCCTAGTGTGAGGAAGAAAAAAAATGTATATGAACATTACATTTCTCCCAGAAAGGATTCCAGACCCTGATGAGTCACCATAACATCCCCGCCACCACCAACAGAGAGAAATCACCAGCCTTGGGATCAGAAGCAGCAGGAGAAAGGTGAATCTAACAGCAAGAAAATGGAAAAAAGCCCAAAGAAAGAAGTGTATGCATAATGATTTTTACTTTATTAGTAGTATTTTCATTATTACTATTACTATCAAGACTCTGATTTAAAATACTTTTTTTGTATAGAATATTATTTCTCTTTCTGTAGCAGTTAGATCTGGACTAATAGTGATTCTCAGGTTAGACCCTTAAGATTTCAGTTACACTTAAAAACTCTTTATATATAAAGGTGAGTTTCTTGTCTGCACAGAAGCAAGATAAGGAAGTATCACGCCCTGAGCAGCCCTTCCTCTCCTCCCTACCTCTGCCAAATTTCTACTGTCATAGCGAATACTGGAAAAAAAGGTATTTGGTGTTTTGGGGTGGTTGACAATGTTTGGAGGTGCACCTTCATGGCTACATCTTGTTGAGAAAATCCAAGCATCATCTTGTTACTACTGAATGCCGCCTGGGTTGGGTTTGTGTTTCATGTCTGTTTTGTCTAGTTTCTTTTTGTCCTGTACTTTGTCTTGCCATCTTTGACTGTCTACTATTTTTTCCAACAGACAATTCAATGACAGGGATTGAGAATCATTGGACACAAACACACATCATCTGTTTTTAGCTAAACTGCAGACATATAATTTACATCTTAGATTTTGGGACTTTTCAGTTCCCAAAGTACAGATTTTGTTCCTTGATCTCATTACAAGTCTTCACAGCTATGCATCATCTTTTTTTGCCTTTTAGTACACTCGGAGCAGATAAAATTGAAAGTGACTTGTAGCCATGTTGTTTGTGTTAAGTAAAAAATTCAGTAGTTTGTAAAAATTTTTGCTTTCCCTTTTATTATATTTAGTTTAAGATAATTTGTGATAAAGTTCATTCTATTTATCCCAAATGGTAAAAATGGGGTCATATCTGTTGAAAAAAACCCAAACACCACGGACGTAACCTGATGGCTAGTCTGATTAGGTCATTCAAGATTTATCTAAAATCTCTGTGCCTTCAGAACATGCAGTGATTTCACCATTACTCACAGTCTGGATTAATGTCATCCATTTATTTTCTTCTGGGAATTTAGCAGTGTCCTTTGTAATAAGGCTGTTTTCATTTCAGTGTTGTTGCTATATACATATTTGCCTTTGATAACACAGTCTTGCTTCCTGCATGGTCTGCATTCATTTGAAGGAGATTTTCTGATTTATTTAGAGGCTTTCACTGTACATACCCTGGGTGGTTATGTCCAAAACCACAGAGCTCTGAGCTTCCTGAGCTTCTCTCAAACCAAAACAGATTGTTTTCCAAGTTCAGAGGTTGGGGTGGAGATCCCACTTGTACAGCCTAATTTGCAGTTATCTTTTTGTCAGGAACTAGTTGATATCCTACTGTGAGTAGGGGTAAGGAGAGGCAATTCTCTCTGTCAAGGTATGGAAAGCTTTTGGGAGCCACACAAAATGTGGCATTTCCCTCTTGGGATAAAAATAAATAAATAAATAAATAAAGAGAAAAATCAATATATAGAAATTAATGTGCCTTTGTGAGGATTCAAAACAGATGGGGAAAAGGTCAAGGATTTTTTGTTGCTAAGTGCGTTTCTATGACAACTGTAATGTGTATGTTATGAGTGAGCAATCATTTGTTCCAGCTGCTAGATCATTAAAGGGGCAGTATTTCCCACAGCACTGAGGATATTATTCATGCCTTATTTACTTTTTCTTTACCCCTTTTTAAACAAAGGTTCAACAGGTAAGACTCAGTGAGTACATGAAACTTGCAGTCAATCTCAGCGTGCCACACCATAGCTCTGGATAAGCCTGGATTGCATAGTGCCTGCCTTAGAGTATGCTGTGGGAATTTAGTAAGGAAATTACGGAGATTAATTTAGATCCAATCATGCAATTAAATCTGTACATTCATGATGAGGCATTCTATGATTCTATTATGCTGGGCTGTGCTGGATTTGTTTCTGTGGAATTTGTGGCATGACTTGAGAAGCACATGTGGCTTATCTCATAGTATGTACAAATTGTATAAGTAGTAATGTATAAAAATACACAAATAATACCATATACCAAGACTTATAAAATGTTTGGAAATTGTTTTAGAAAGCCCTGATTAACTAGACTGATGATAGAAAACTACTTCTTCATACATTGAAATAAAATGGTTTCATCATGGCCCTGTTGTCCATTGCTTCAACAGCATGGCAATCTGGTCCAAGAAGCACAGATTTTATTGTTCGCAGAAGACAAATTTATGAAACCTTTCCATTCACTTAATTTTATTTTTCCCCTAATGTTTTCATTAGCATGAAAAAGAAAACAGCAAAACAGCACTTGAACAGGATTGATCCAAGGTCAGTATTCATCTCCAGTGACATTGAAAAACATGTTG
The DNA here is from genome assembly GCF_963264785.1 of Psittacula echo. NCBI lineage: Eukaryota > Metazoa > Chordata > Aves > Psittaciformes > Psittacidae > Psittacula > Psittacula echo. Next base: position 6,654,405 of record NC_137742.1, on the reverse strand, counting down.
GGTAATATTGCTGTTCTGTGAATTGTTTATCTGGAAAAGGTTCAGTCTCTCTAAGGCTATCAGTTACTTCTGGTGGCACGTGTATATCTCTGTCATCTTTGCACTGGAGTGCAGTACTCCAGCTGATAGCTACAAATTGCCTCTCTAACCTTTGATACAACATCGTGTTGACTTCTGGCTCCATTCTTCAGCAGGGTTTTTTTTTTCTTTTTTTTTTCATATATCAGTGCAATGGAAAACTTCAACTTCTTGATCAAAAGACAAGAGGAAAACAAGGAGTCCTAAAGAAATTTCTGTATCCACTGGGACTGACTGTTTCTCTAAACTGAAATCTTCTTTTTGATCTTGTATAGAAATTGATATATCTTCCAGTTTTTATAAGATTTTCTTCAGAAAACTCACTACGCAAAACTATTGCTCCTATGAAATGCAAGGATGATAACATCAGGGAAAAGCTTTATGCAAGAAGCACTGAGAATCTCTGAACTTGCATGTCGATAGACATGATGGTTCAGTTGTCTTCAAAAAACTCATAGCAGGAGAGAGAGAAAATGTTTTATTGCCATGACTTGCTTTGGCCAGGCAGCAGGATTAGTCTGATTTAGTTGGGAAGTAGAGGTTGCAGTAAAACCAGGCCTTCAATATCAATATTGGCATATTCTCAACATAAAAAGAACATTGAGTTGTTGAAACAAGTCCAGAGGAGGCCACGAGGATGATCAGGGGATGGAGTGCCTCCCGTATGAAGACAGGCCGAGAAAGCTGAGGCTGTTCAGCCTGGAGAACTGAAGGCTGCGTGGAGACCTCATAGCAGCCTTCCAGCATCCGAAGGGGGCTTACAAGGACTCTTCCTCAGGGACTGTAGCAATAGGACAAGGGGTGATGGGTTTAAACTTAAACAGGGGAAGTTTAGGTTAGAAAAAAGGAAGAAGTTCTTTACTGTAAGGGTGGTGAAGTGCTGGCACAAGCTGCCCAAGGAAGTGGAAAATGCTCCATCCCTGGTGGTGTTCAAGGCCAGGCTGGACAGCACCTTGGGTGACATGGTTTAGTGTGAGGCATTCGTGCCCATGACAGGGGGGCTGGAACTAGATGATCTTAAGGTCCTTTCCAACACTAACTATTCTATGATTCTAATATCAGAAAACCACATCATAACATAGGCTTGGCTAACAACTCTTTTGTCTTCTCACAAAGAGTCTTTACTGCACAGATTTTTTTTCCTTGCACTTTCTTTGTTGCAGCTGGTGGAAGAAGAACAAAGCGAAGAGGCTGCTCTGTGCTTTGGATCCTGTCCATCTTGCCTTGCTTCGCCATATGGAGTGATAATGGACTCTGCTATTCAGCGTTTGCTTTGTTTGGGCAATATAGAGAGGATGGTATTTATTAAATTCAGTCGAGAGTGGCAGGAACAAGGCTAAGCATCCTGGAAACTGAGCATCCCTTAGTGATTTAGCATCTATGTGGCTGACTGCCTTTCTGGAAGACTGGGCTCAGCTGCCCTCTGCATCACAGCTCTTTATCCCTCAGTTTAAGGTTTTCACAACCAACCATAATGCAAATTTGTCCATGCCACTTCATGTAACTTTGCTTGGTGAAAGAAGAGTTTATTCTCCACTTTTGCAGTGAAAGCCTGGTGCAATAGCTAATTACATTAGTGGTTTCAGACTGCTGTCTGTGCTTATTGATGCAAAGACCTGGACTCACATCTGCTCCAAACCACTTGCAGACCGGGCAGTTTAATAGCACAACGTTGGACTGAAATATCACAAGGGTCATTCCGTACTGGGTCACTTGCATTTGGAAAATGGGAAATAGGGGTCTGGGAAAAGCAATCGGATGGGGGACACATCTGCTGACAACGCAGCAAAGGGGCAACTGGAACAAGTTGTACAAAGGCACAAAGATGAGGTGAAAGCTGATGCACTGCTATCTCAGTGCATCTCAGATTAGCTACCTGAGATGAATGGCAGAGAAAAGATGTCTGGAGGAAATGAGACAAAAACATCAGCTTTGGGAAAAAAACCCAAAAACCAGACTTGGGAGAGTCCCTCAGATGATGCTGATTTCCAGGTGAAGTCATGCTCTTGAGTCCTGTCATCTGCTGTCAGCAAAAAATGCATTGTTTTCATGTGGATATATGCAAAATGATAAGGTGAGAGTTTATTACTTCTGCCAGTTATTTCTCTACTTGAAGTTTCTCATATGGTCTAGTCCAGTGAAAGCAAGCAGTCATGCCCCATTTTGGAGTTACTGAATCTGATGGTTGGCTTCCTTTAAAAATCTTGGCAGCACTTCCTTCTGTTTCTCTTACAAATACCAATCACACAAAACCTTGATTAGAGTATGTAAATATTTTACACTCACTGTAAATTCCTCACAAGTAGTGACCTCTTTCATAATTTTGTACATTAGGGTGGAGAAGAGCTAGGCAAAAAAAATCATATTTATATTGTTCCCAGTGTGGCCTGGAACACATTTCAGCTCGCTGGATGTGAATTGCTTGAGCCACACGCTCAAGAAAACTCCTCTACCTGCAGTCCTGTAGAACAGTTCCCAAGATACTAATCTTTAAGCTGTACAGACGTATACGACACGACAATGGGGATAATTTTTCTGAAACCTTATCCTTGATGGTAAAAAGTTAAGGCTTAGAAAAAGTTTTATTTCCATTCTCTCACTGAATATCCTATTACAACCAGCTTGGAAAATGCAGCTGTTTGTCAACCAAGAACAGCTGATACACACACTGTCTAGCACCATCACATTTCTGTGGCTGAGCAGCTCCTGTCGTAAGCCTGACCTGACCAAACACGAGCTGTGAAACTATCTCCTGACCTGCTGTTTACATTTCCACAGACTTTTACAGGCCTGGTTTTACAAAGGGATAGAAAAGAGTCTCTCTAGTCTTGTGTTGTTCTTATCGTTGCCTTGCTTCCCCCAGCCAGTCAGGGCTTTGATCTCTCTTCCCTCCATGCACCAGTGGGTCTCAGAGTCTTTTGTGTGAATACATGAATATGCTGCATCACATTGCAGATGAAATGTTACTTGCAGATTAACACATTTGTGAGCCCTTTAAGGAGAAATTTTTCTTAGTGAAACTTATTTTCATCTAAAAGGTTATTAGTTATAGAGTCATAGAATCATAGAATAGTTAGGATTGGAAAAGACCTTAAGATCATCTAGTTCCGATCCCCCTGCCATGGGCAGGGACACCCCACACTAAACCATCTCGTCCAAGGCCTCATCCAACCTGGCCTTGAAAACCGCCAGGGATGGAGCATTCACAACTTCCCTGGGCAACCCATTCCAGTGCCTCACCACCCTCACAGTAAAGAACTTCTTTATATCCAATCTAAACTTCCCCTGGTTAAGTTTGAACCCGTTACCCCTTGTCTTATCACTACAGTCCATAGTGAAGAGTCCCTCTCTATCATCCTTGTAGGCTCATTTCAAATACTGGAAGGCTGCTCTGAGGTCTCCACGCAGCCTTCTCTTCTCCAGGCTGAACAGCCCCAACTTTCTCAGCCTGTCTTCATACAGGAGGTGCTCCAGTCCCCTGATCATCCTTGTGGCCCTCCTCTGGACTTGTTCCAACAGTTCCATGTCCTTTTTATGTTGAGTACACCAGAACTGCACACAATACTCCAAGTGAGGTCTCATGAGAGCAGAGTAGAGGGGCAGGATCACCTCCTTCGACCTGCTGGTCACACTCCTCTTGATGCAGCCCAGGATACGGTTGGCTTTCTGGGCTGCGAGCGCACACTGATGCAGGCTCATGTTCATTTTCTCATCGACCAACACCCCCAAGTCCTTCTCCACAGGGCTGCTATGAAGAGAACAGAAAAATGGAACGCTAGTTAGACCAATAATCATCATGTCTGAGGATGGAGCTAAGTAATGCTTGCACAAATGTGAATATTAACAAGCATTTGCAAGGAAACATCAGTAATTTTGCAAGGCATGTGCTGTAAAATGAAAATTCAGTTATGAAAAAAAGAAACATGACCAAAAAACCCTCAAACAAAACCTCAAGAAATATTAACCAACCCATAGAAATATTCTAAAGAATTTATTAATTTATTTTGTCTTTCTTTTTCCCACTGCAAAACCTCAGGGGCTCGGATAGACAGAAAGATAAGTGAAGAATCAAAGCCAAAAGAGCTGAGCCTACCAGTCCATGAAGGAGACACTCTTGCCTCTCCCCTGCAAGTGCCCTGGATGGCTCCATTAGTTTCCAAAACAGTTATAAAAATTAATTAGGACAGAGGAGTTACAAGAGCAAGCTGTAGTATCAGCTAATTAATCCTCAAATGAGAGAGAACTGGATCACAGTTAGGGCTTTTGAGAGTGGCAGTGCCATAAGGTAGTGGCTGAGCTCCTGTGGATGCCAGCAAGAACACAGCTCTTTACCAGGTTAACACCAAGGGGATCTACCACTCCATTAGATTTGAAGCTGTATCTGCAACACTGAAAGACAGTTCTGTCACTGTATTTGGTCCAAGTTTATTGGACACACCCAGCGTTAGTCATCTCTTTCAGAAGGCTCCAGAGCACCTTGCCCAAGGACTGCACCAACAGGCTGGAAATAGCAAGCTGTCAGCTAGACTAGAAGGTAACTTAAGGCACCATCCGCTAAATGTCATAAACACCAAGCATGTTATTTGCCCTTGATCAGGTTCTTGTTCTTTTTTTTTTTTTTTTTTTTAAAAAAAGGAGAAATATCAGAGCTGGAAAGATTTACAATATTTATTTTGTTAATAGCTTAAAATTTTTATTCATACTCAGCTCCAGGGTGCACCTGATTTACTGCATGTCATAGTTGTGAAATACTTTTCTTAAATTCAATAACTGCAAAATAGCTCTCTGATGATAGGGTGTTTTCATTGCAATCAGTAATAAAATTCTCCTTAATTTAGGCGAATTGATAAGCAAATGCTCTGTGTGTTTCCAACACTTTCCTTGAAGAATTTTTTAATTTCAGTACCAAACTTCTGCTTTTTTAATATTAATATTGCTGTAGGAAGCCCAAGTAAAGTTTCTGTGTTCCAGGACTTCTAGCAGAGAATTTAAGTAGTCAAAAGCTCAAAACAGCAGGTAGCAAAGAACCCATCCATGAAGGGTGATATCTCACTCTTCAACACTAAAACCGGAAGTTGTTTACTTTTGATGAGCCAGTTATTTTTCCATTGTTCCAAATATGTCTTTTTTTCCAAAGCATTATGAAGGTTAATTGTGTATTTCTGAGCTAGAATGTACTAGAGAAGTACAGGCTGTCATTGATACTTAGCTTGAAACTTTCCATTATTGAGACAGACTAATTACTTACAACAGTACTGTAATCATAGCCCTTACCTACCTCTAGTGATGTCAGTATGAATTTCAGCTCTCTAGGAGAGTTTTCACTCTGTGTATGATTTCTTTTGTCTCACAATTATTGGTTTGTTTTACATTAAGTTCAATGCATCTGCAAGTCACTAAGGAAAAGCCCCAGTGCAGTGATGGAACCCACAGGTATTTTCTTCACAAGAGTCTAACTCTCTGAGTCGAAAATAAAATAAGCATGTTGGGTCTCTGGTTTATTTTGCAGACTGAAACTCCAAGGGATATATATATACTGAGAAAGAGTTTGTGCTGGTAGTACTGCTAATCTCAGTAACGGGCTTTCAAGGGCCTTTGTGAGTATTTGCACAGAAAGAGTGAATGCATTTGCTACAAATTCAATGACAAAAAAGAAGAGGGTTTTGACACACAGGGTCTTAGTGCTGCATATACTGAAGGAGTTAAGAGTTAAGGTGCGCTGGGGTAAGAAAGTGTCTGTGAAGATCTGAGAAAGTAAATAATGAATAATAAAACACTGGGATTGAATTGGAGTACAGGTCAGCTGACCTGGAAGAAAGATAGTATAGGCAAACACTAAACCTCTTAAGGAAGGAATCTAAAAAAGCACAGCCACAACCTTTGTTGATATGTGTTAAGTCAGGTTTTCTTTTAGAGTAATGAAAGAATGGCAAAAATACCCATTCATGTTATGACAATATTGAAAATCCCAGGTACAAATAGATAAAATTAATGTGAGGAATATGAAGGTTGATCTTAACAAGTCCCAGCAATAAAACAGATTTTGTCAAGGAAATGTGACAGGTTTGATAATTGTTATTTTTCTGCATTCTGTATTAGTATGCTGGAATGGATTTGAAAATTGCTAAGGTTACGTGTCTATGTTAAGAGTCAGGATGCAAATCGATATGAACAGGAGTAATGATATTCAATGCCTAAAACGTCAATATAATATGATCTTTTCACTGACAAAGTAAAACACATTTTGGAGGCACAAGTGATATTAAGCCACACAGCTCACCATCTGACTGTCAGCAGAGCAGGCTCTCCATTAACTGCTGTTTAAATATCTTCAACGTGTTTAAAGAAGTAGCTGATGAATCATCCAGCATCCTTTAACTTTCTGTGTAGAACAGAAGCTAATGATTTCTCAAGAGTCAGTGTCTGAAGTCTTACAATGGGATGCACGCTATGCAATTTTTTGCAGGCTTGAAAAATTCAGGGGAAATTACTATCACCAGAGATTTATTGTTGCATCACTGGAAGGTGGTTGCCTAGTGGGCAGGAGGAAGTGGTCTTCTACCATTATCAAGGAGTTTTGTCAAAAGGGAGGTGAAGTGAAGCTAAGAGAGGGGTAACTTCACTGGAAAACCTCCTTGGAGTAGAAGCAGTAGTTGGGTATCTTCTAATGTGAAGGAAACTCTAGGAGACTGTGGGAAAGAAGGCTAAGGGCTTTTAACAGGTCAAATAGCAAACAGTTCATTGGGAGTTTTGAACAAAATATATGCTGTTGACTTGACAGGCACTTTGATCCCTTGAAAAGTTTCTACCATACCTCATTGCATCTTTGTATATATAACTACATGTATATATTGTATATATATATATATGTAATATATTATATATATAACTTTGTATATATAACTACATGTGTCTCCCACATGCTACACTCAGTTTTTGAGCATTAGTAACTTTGTCATCTATGGAAGCATTCTCAGCCTGCAACTGCAGCTAAAAGCAGCTCTAAAATAAATCAAGTATCCTAAATGAGCAGAGATTTCACTACATGAAAGAGAACAAAAGTTACCTGTGAGGATCTCCCTCTCTCATAAGTCACTGCATGCTTGCCATCTCTCTTCTCACCCTCTCATAATGCTCCAGGGTGAACTCTTACCCTTTCTGAAGAAAATTGGATGTTTCACTTTGATTCCACTCTACCAGAATTTAACCTTTCTGCTCTGTATTGCCTTTTGTCAGGTTGCTTTCATTCCTTGCAGTCCTATCACAGCAAAACCAGTACATTAAACTCAGTCAACTTAATTAAAAAAAGATAGTTCGGGGATGCTAGTTCCACATTATTGTTTTGATGCAAGGAAGTCCCAGCTGAGATTTATGCTCCTTAGCAGAGCATAAAGCTAAGGAGTAAATTAGATGGCTGTGGTTTTGGGGCGTGAGCATTCAGAAAGACTCTTGTTTATGAGAGGTGCTTTGCAGGTGGGTCTTCAAGGCAGGACCTGTTAAGATGAAGGAACAGGACTTGGCATAGTCTAAATCCCATTTGGTGCAAACTGGCTTTTCATTATATTCAGTGAAAATATATGTTTTAAATAAACTTGGGATTTTTCTCTATTTATATTACCTTTGAACAATATTGAAATCTAAGAATTTAATTGGACTTCTGTTATTTTCTGCATGAACTTGTACCATTTCACTTATAGCTAGAAAAAAAAGAGGATCATGAGACTATGAATCAGAATAATATTTCTATTTCTACTGTCCAAATCAATGTCTTTAAACTGGTGGTTTAGCAACCTTTATACAAGGTGAGCCATTATATTGATATCTCTAAGGATACTTGCGAGAGTAAAGCCCTCTTATAGCAGACTGAATCTCTGAAATGTGATCTATGTAAATAACTTACTGCCTGCACTCACGGTTTTATCTTGGATATCAGTGCTGGGCTATTTTTAAATGCCCCAAGTTCATGCGTAATGCAACGACATGAGAATTCTGTTTTTCTTTGAAAAGCAAGTACAAAAATCAGAATCAGACAGTCATAAAACAAAAGCCTGACCCTTACCTAGGACCTCAAGGAAACACAGCTCCAGATGCAGGTTTAACTCAGACCAAGTCATTGGTGAATTAGGAAGGCTGTTGCATGCCTTTAAATCCCACTGGACCACAAATGAAAAGGATTAAGCTTGGGGTTATGCTTTAGGCTTTTTCAGCTCCTGTAACTGGTCACATTGTTCTTTTTGTTAGGATCTTGCAGTCTCTTTTTGTTCCTTTTTTTTCCTGATATTGTAGTTTGGAATATTGTAACACTTTTAGAGTTTATTCAGCTGAAAAAAAGCGAGCACAACTTTGCTATATTTTTTCAATGCAGGGTATCATCACTGTGTGTTAGGAAGCGTGGAGGCAAATTGATGTCCCCAGCTATTTCATTTCAGCTGTGTGCTTAAGCTACTAAGAGCAAAAATGCTACTCCTGTTATTGCTTGCTTTAGGAGGAAACACAGTCAGCTTCCATTAGCCTATTAAAGTATCTGATAGCTAATTCTGATGTCTGCAAAACTCTTCAAAGAACAACTAGCAGTTCACTGATGCGCTAATACAAGCAAACAGATAACACCTTCTGTGATTTTAGATACAACTGGAAGGCATGATTAACCAATTGTGTCCTCTTCAACTGTCTGGTGCCCCAACCCTGACTTGGAGAAATAGCTCAGGACATGATTATGCACTGAAAGGAATTCAGTAACTGAGGCATTACTAACAAAATGAGATGCTAGGTAAGTGTGAAAATAGCTTGCCATCTTACTGCTGTTCCCTAATTTTAAGAATTGCTATTTAGAAGCGTTTTCCTATAATAAGCCCACAATTTGAACACGCATTTCACTTCTCCTTCCATCTCTCAATTCTGTTATTTATTTGTTCTATTACAACAATGGAAAGGCAAGGGGATCTTTTTACAGACACACACAAAAATACAAAGCAGTTTGAAATATGGATGTACTTTATTCTATTGCATGTGGTAGAAACAGACCTTTGAATAAACTGGCACACAGAGATATTTGCCCTTTCGAATGAAATGACACCATCAACTTCATGTGGTCAGCTGGCAAAAAGCATATCAGAAAAGAGACAATGAGCAGAAAGATGTGCTAAAAGAGAAAGTTACTGATGTGGAAATAAGAAGGGAGTTCCAGCTGTTTGGACACATCAGTTGGATAAAAGATGACTGGCTGTTAAAGACTGCTCTTTGACCTGAGAAGACACAGCAGTCACCATGGAGGAATCAGCTAAGTCAAAAAACACAAAAAACCCCAAGGATTTAAAGATATTGTATGTCAAAGCACAAGGAGCAATTCACTATGGACCTAGTAGAATTTGTGAGCCTGACTCATCTATAGGATGGGGGAGGAAGGTTTATAACAATGCTTGGTGCTTTTCTCACCTGATGTTGCAGAAACACGTAGTCAAGCTGAGACAGTCTCACAAAGATTACTGGGTTGAAATTAAAAAGTCAAACCCTCAGAATCTCTACTTTATATGGAGGAGAAATTGAAAAATGGTGGTGACACCTAGATTCCTGTGGTTTTGGGCAGGCATGATCCTGAATTCAGATGGTCTGAGCTACCTAAAATTTACTCATGTTCTGCCTTGGATGAGCAAGTAGAAGGAGCCCCAGAGAAAAGCGAATATGGACTCAGGCTCTTGCTCTGCTTCTGCAAACAATATAGGTAGAGTTAGCTTGAGCCAGCTAGCTCTGAGGTTTTGATCCCATCTCAAGGTGTTTGAGCTGTGTGCTCCCGAAAGAGCATATATACAGACAATGAAACTAAATCACTGTTCTTTGTATTTCAGAAGACACCCTGTTGTCTGGGAAACAAAAGGCAGTATTAACTGGGAAACTTTCTTACTTGGTTAGCTTTAATGAGCCAACTAGCATTTGTGTTAGCCCAGGGTTAAAAAAGCCAATGTACATGTAGATGTACATTGAGCTTGTACATCCACATGGAGCTCCTGTTATGGTCGGTGGAGATTTAGAGCTGTTGTTCACACACAGGTATCCAGAGCTCTCTGAGATGTCTTCAGGTGTTGTCTTTCTGTCTTTGAAGAGCTGTTGAAAAATGATGGTGTTGAAAAATGAGTTTCTATGTGGCAGTTGCCACCCTCCATAAATGCTTCATGCCATCAGAGACCTGCATGCAGGCAACTAAAGCCTGACCTCAGTAACTAGTTTGCTGAATAGATCAAGCTCCACTGACTGTACTAAGCAGATCTCTATCGACCTGTGAGCATCTGCACTTATGTGTCTTAATCTTGAAATGAAACTCATGCAGATTAGAATCAGTCTTTGAAAACAATAGATAGCTTGTGAATTCATTAGCATTTTAGTGTTAAAAACAAGGATGTTGAAAAACGGAATGTGCTTTTTATTGTTTCATAAACCAAGCTGTATTTAATTACTCACTTGGATTTCAACTTCTAAGAATCATTGCTAGAGATATCGTGACAATAATTATCCTCCACAGGGAACTGCTTTTGTCTTCTTAATAAATTTATGGCATAAGGTTACATCCATATTATTTCAAAAGCAGCCTTAAGGCCTAATTTGCCAGCTGTCCTCAATGTCTACTGTCACTTGGGCACTAGTGGTTAGCTTTCAGATGACCACCTGGTGCAAGTGGAAGGAAAACTTTAATTTGCCTGCTGAGCTGGACTGTTCTCTAGTGTACAGTTATCTGCAACATAAACGGAGCCTTAGAAACTAACATTTAGGTTATCAAAAACAGTTCGTTTCCTAAATGCCCACAGTTGAGGATCTATTTCCATACCAGCTGACTGGTTGATGGAGAGAAAGGATATAATTCTCCATCTCAGGGCCTTTTTAGTTTTTTATCTCTTAACTCAGAGCAGAACCATAAGTGAACTGGAAGATAAATAAAACAGCTCCTACTATGAACATTATCCTTTTGTAGGCTATTCACCGTCTCTGTTAGCCACAAATGAGTGGTTTGTGTCTGTAAGAGATGACACAAAGCATAAAGTATTCTCTGTTGAACAATAATTCTGATCAAAATGTTAAAAGCTTATTCACTGCTGTGTGTCAAACCTTGAAAATAATTGGCATTTACGGGAAAGGAGGCCATGAGACAGTGGTTGCCCGGGTGATTTCAGTGTCAAGTATGACCACCTCCATGAAGCTTTAAATACCTTTTCCATAAAGACAGGTGACTATTTGCCTTGTTAGTCCACTGCTCCAAAAAGCTTCGTCTTTGTTCTTGTCTACTCGTTGCCAAGGCACTCCCAAAGCAGGAGACATTTCTGCTTTGCAGTGCTGCATGGCTGGCATGTTAACAGCTGTGTCCCCAGGTAAGTATCACAGACATCACAAAGAGAGGAGGAACACACAGTGCATCCCAAAGTCCTAAATGCTAGGGAGAAGAAAGAACAGTAAGATTATCTATCTCTATCCCAGTACTCATGTAGGATTGCTTTCAGTGATATTGTCTCCAATTTAATTGCAAAGGCATGAACTTGAGGTCTCCACCTGTTCCCAGGAAGCAACTGTTGCACAGCTGTTAGGACACTGAGTGAAGATATGACTTCAGTTTGGAATTATGGGAAACAAGAAAGAAAGATAAAAATCCCCCTGTGTTTTACTTTTTCGAGGTACTGAACTATCTCAGGAATATTTATAAGTGGATTAAATAAAGCAGAAGTTACAGCAGTCTTTCATACACCCTTCCTGTTACTTGGCAGATTTGTTTGTTTAAACATTGCCCACTCCTCTTAAACAATTAATTTATGGATAATTCTGGTTTTTTCAGCCTCTCTGAGCTTGGTGCAGATGCATATAAAAAGACGACAGATATTGAGATGATGGTAAGAATTTGGGTTGGCCAGGAACACTGAAAGATCAACTTCAGGCTTCTGCTAGACCACCAGGAGAGAAGAAAGGATGAGTACAGTGCCCTGAGCTCATGACAGGGACTTTAGGAAAGAAAGCCCTCAAGATGACAAACATGAAGATTGGTTTTTAAATTATATGTTGGGCAAAAATAGGAATCCTTAGGAGAACTATTTAAGCGTACGTTATTGCAGCACTATATGACATAAGCAAAACCCAAACCTTATCTTCACAAAGAAAATTATTGACAAAGTGATCAACCCCAATGAAGTAATTGACAAGTTTACCAAATGGAAGAAAAACAACCTGTTGATCCTGATTCCAGTTCCATCCACAAGGAAGAAAAAGTCAAGTTGCAGACTGCTGTATTAGCTGGTGAAGAGCTTGATTTACCTTCATATTCTCTTTGGAATAATTATTCCTATTGGAATTCTGTCTGACTGTGCAAGGTGAGACGGTTCAATTATTTAATCATGCCATCACTCTCAATTTGAAAGGCCAGCGCTAGAGCAAATGTGCTTTCTGTTTAATTTATACGAATACTTAACCTAGTTGGTCTGTTCCCTGTTTGCAACTCTTCAGTAATGTATCAGAATGTAATGGATATTTCCTACATTTTTATATCTGTCAAATTTTATGAGTCTCACATTCAGTGCATGGCTGTGAATATGAAAGCTTTGTTCATCTGTATATGCACTACCACAGATGCGAGAAAACTAGGGGAGGGTGTGATGGAAAAACAGAGATCACTTTAGGTCTGTATTCTTTCATACTTTAAGTTTGCCCTCTTTCACACTGAGAGGCAAAGCTTTGCAATTTCAGTATATATATGCAAGTAAGTTATAAATGTTCATACCTGATGATTACTTCTGTAATCATTTGTTTCATTGTCTTTGGACTCTTTTTGCAAGTATGTTAATTTTCTGTCAGTATTACAGCGACTGTAAGTCTTTCAAATATGTGGGTTTTAGCCTTTGTTATACATTTTCAGTTTCTTCTATAGTCTTTCAAAGAATCGTTATTTAAAATTTGTCTCTTCTTGTAGATGGCAAAATGTAAAGAGCAGAAATCAGGACAAATGGTGGTCAGTTTTTTTGCTAAAGAATATCCTTTACTTAAAGCCTATTTTTCCAAATGTCACCCAGTCAAACTGAAGAACCAAGGTAAAATCAGGATGACTTTGAAGAAATATCATATGTGAGATTAAAGAAGAAATTGTAGGGCTACTATATATAGCCATGAAGATCCACTTATATGTATGCAGTAATATGAACTAAAGGGTAATTGTGGAGTTGTGCTTAATTATCCTTGGAACACACACAGATTTGATGCTGGCTGGGAAACTTTTCTTTTTAATAAATTCTGATGGAAACTTATGATATAGAGTATGTTTTACAAAATAAAATTCAGCTATACATTTTTAAAAATTTTAAAACCAAGAGGTTCTTGTTTTTAAAAGAAAAAAAAAAAAAAATTCTAGTTCCATGAAACCTCACCTATATTTTCTAAAAATCCCCATAATAAAGTCCATCTTCTGAAATGACTTTGATCAACCATCTTCAAAACATTATTCATTTGGCTGGAGTAGTAAAGCTTCCTGAACCACTGCACCCATAAACCATGGTTAAAAAATTAGCAGAATACTTTCAATTGTACTGAAAACAAAGTGTGTCTTTACATTAGGAGAATGGTGTTTCAGGAAGGAGTCGGGTGCAGGGATGAAGCTCTGACAATATTTTGGCATCTTCCTTAAATATTTGGGAGTGAAATGTTTTGTGCATATTTCTGAAGGAATTGTTCAAATCTATGCTTCTTTCTCTATGTTATAATTTTGTAACAAAAGTTGAAATTAAACATTTCAAAGCATTTTTAAAAGTCTTTTGAAGAGATCTTTCTATTTGTCATAATTTTAAGAAAACAGACTGAAATCCTGAAATCAGTGTGATGCGGTGATGCTTCTGCATGGTATCACTTCCGAGATGCTTCGTGACCGTGGTTGATCTCCAAATTCCAAAGTCCTCAACCAACCATGCTCCAAATGGCAGCAATCTTTCTCCCCACGCTCTTCTTTATGTAAATGGAAATGACTGGAGTTGTACGTTTTCAGTTCTGTAATATTAGTTTACCTACAACTATACCTTTTCTGACTTCATGCCTCTTTCATTCTTTATCTGCTCTCTCTGCTTCTTTGACCAAAATAGACAGAACAACAAAGGAAGTAGATTGGGGATTATTAGCTAAAGGAAGCCTACTGAAGTGGTGCTCAAAAGGTCTGTATTCTTACATTGTTTATTTCTGGGAAAAAAAAATATAGTTTAAAAAACCCATCAGACAGTGTGTGATTAAAGAAGAATGATCAACTATTATCACTCTAATTTTAATGATTACTGTGTTTATGTGGGGAAAAGCATGCACTTTGATTTCTAACTTCTATGAAAATAATATTCAGGCAGTATGTTTTCTCATCCAGTGAGAACAACCTACCTGACTGCCATGATGGACCACCAGTCTCTTGCAGTCCAGGGGAGAACCACTTAGTTGATAGGGCGAGAAAGATTCAGCTAAGGCACCTTTAAGTAAAACCAGTGTGTCAACTTGTGTTTGGACCATGACCTTGGATGAATACCACATTATGGAAAAGCCTCTGTGAGTGCCGCAGAATCACACTTTTGCACTGTGAGTTCAAAAGAAGTTTGAAATAACATTTACTGAGGGACAGGGAGCAGAGACTGCAGCTGTTTGCCCAATAAAACAAATTCAATATCTGAATGAAATTGGAACATATAATCAATATTAGTCTAGAGAGAAAAGCAACAATAATCTTATAGGTCATTGGGAAAGGCCTAGCTTTGTTAAGCTTCTGGTCATGCTGCAAAGCCATCTGTTTTTCCTCCATTCTGCTCTGTTAAAGATTTTGAGGAGGATATAGATTGAGCTTTCTATCCTGAAGAACTGACCTGTTATTGTTTGTCTCTGTACTGATAGTATTATCTCATAGTAATGAAATTACTATATCACAATAAGTGTAGGACTACAAAGCGACAAGAAATACAGAGCATTGGTTTTACAAACATAAATGAGCATGTAGAAAAGATCCACATAATAAAGAATGCAGGCTAGTGAAATAACAACGTCAAGACCAAATGCTCAAGGAAGATTTACCATGGATTTTAAGTATATGGCAACATTCAGAGAAAAGAGGGATACCTTTCTCCAGCAAACGACTGGTAATTCTTAACTGAGATGGGAACTTAAATGCCCCAAGAACACATCGAAGGGACAGTTGGAGTGTAGGACTTTCTGTGGCTAAAAAGCAAAGTTAAGAGATATAGGTAAACTTCATGTTCCCGACATGTTTCCTTCCTACATCTGTATGTTCAGTGTGATTTTATCTCCTCCATTTTCTGTGAAATTTGGCACAACATATGGTGCTTTTGAAAGTTTCTTTCTTATTTCTGGTCCTTCCATTTACCTTAAAGTGAGTTGAATTCTTCTGAGGTATTTTGAGACCTAAGAACCAGTTAAATAGTACATTTCATCCTTAAATTCAGAGTCAGATGTGGATTGGAGTTTCTTGTTGGAAGCCCTTCAGCTGTTGGGAGAACACAACAGCTTTAGAAGGGCACAAATCACACAGTGGAGAAGAACCAGACCATGGAATTTTAGGAAGAACAAGAAGCAAAGCTGCTCATGAGGTGCTTGACTGGAGAGGGGGGACAGGAGGAACGGGGAAACAGAGAGCTGAGGCCATGAAAGACCACTAAGAGTGTGGGAAGAGAAAAAGAAATATCAGGCTGGAATAAAGAAGATGAGGTAAAGGAGAGGTTATACACAGGTTAATAACGTCTAAAAACAAAATGAGCATAAAATGATCATATGCTAATTTAAAGAGATACATTCCACTTCTTTATTAGTCCTGATAGGAACAAAGATGCCAAAGATGTGCCAAATACTTACTCTGTTCAAGAAGGAGAAGAAAATGAAGATAAACTGCTGTTTTAATTGAATCTCTTTTCAGTTTCAAGCATGACTGCCATTAAATTAGCTAAGAAAGTAGAGATTTTTTTTAGATACAGGAGTCAAACTTATTATCTACTGCTCTTGGAACAAAAGGACAAAATATCACACATGTAACCTTATATCTGCAAAGCTTACATTACAAGCTTTTATATGGGTTTTGAGGCATTTCTCATGGTCTGTGACTGACAAGTATATTGCCTATCTATTTATGTCCTTCTGTCACTGACTTTATGTTTAACCACTGTGGCTTTTCAAAAATGGCAAAGTCTAAATGGCAAGGTGCAAAGTTTTGAGTTTTTCTCCTACTGCATTTTGCATGCTAATAGTGGAACAGGCATGATGCATTCCAGTGTTGAAGAAAGGCTGAATGTGACATGAAAAGCACAAAAAATTATAAAATAATCAGATTAAAGTATTTTTTATTCTGAGTGACAGCTGCAAATAACAGGTAAAAGTGCAGAAAAGAGTCATTAGCAATATATCTTTTCCAGTGTCATGTGAATTCAGTAAGTACAGACACACAATAGTTATATACTTTTTTTTTTTATATATATATATATATATATATTAAATCAAGGTCATTTCTTTGCATGTGAAGATAGATAATACCTGATTATGAAATTTCCTCTAAACCACAAGGTTTGTAAATGGGTTCAGATAATCTTTCCATTCTCTCAGCACAAAATTCAGATGCAGTAGACATTGTAAGGAACATTGAAGCCACCAGTAACCACAAATATCCCCTCTATGTTTTCTGCCCTGCTTGCATTCCAAGCAGTTAAAACCTCCCTGAAAGTACTCCATCCTTCCAAATGAAAGTTTCTAAACTGAGTCTTGAAGAGATCCAAATGTTTCATTTAATATAATTCCTCATCTGATGCTGAGTTATCCACAGCAGGTACAGTAACTGCCTTCCAGTCACTAAATGCTAATGTAATGTGCAGTGGTGTCATTTGGAAATCTAACTTGGAGCCAGCTTTCAATAACCCATTTCTGCTTTCTGATAGGAAGGGTTTTTTTTTCGAAATGGACCTATTTGTGTAAATGGCAGGCAGGCCTGTGTGAAGTCCGACTACTTTCTGAGGGAAAGCATGCTAGTGCTCTTTATGGAGTGAGCTATTGGGTAGATACACATTTGACACCGAGTGCACTGAGTTATCAGCTTCCTCCAAGGGCAATCATATATCTTGTGTATCCAGAGCCAAATTAAATTTGACATCTCATTTAAAGCCTGAGACATCCTGATGCTAAAGCAGAGCACAAGTGGTAAGAACAGAAGGGAGTTCAGTTTCACTGGATGGATGCTCATGCTTCTGCCCTACTTGCCTGGGTTGTAGATGCGGTCTAATTGCCCACCATCACCCTATATTTTAGCCAAATGGAAATCTCAGGTTTAATTCTTTTCCTATGTTAGTTGTTGCCTGCCGATGTTAAAGGGGACTGATCTGAGCTAGCTTCAGATGGCACCATAACCAGAATTATTGTGAAGATTGTAGCAGGTTGTGAAGATTTCATTGGTTATATCCACAATTTCCACAACCAAGGCTGCTGGTTTGCAGATAGAAATGCAATCCCTGCACTTTCCAGTCTCAGCCTGTTCAAAATCTTCATATCTTATTATGGGTGTTAATTGCAGCCAATCTTCTCATCCTTTCAACCTCGAATTAAAAAACAGACTCTTTTGCTGAGGTGGTGGATGGGTAAAAATCAGTGGGATGGATACGGCAGAAGTAGCAGTAACCACTTTTATCCTTCATCATAACATGGAAATATTCAGTGACCAGTTTGTGACATTTATTGAAATAGACTCAAAGCTTCTCAAAGCTTACACAGTTTCACCCTGGAGTCACGAAGTGTAATCTATATCTATGGAACTAGGCTGAAATTCAGTGTTCATGCCACTTTTATTAAGTTACTTTCCAGTGAAAACTGGATAAGCAGTGATGACCCAGTCCTGACAGAAACATCCACAGCAGGAAGAGGATCAGGATGTAATTTCCTAGGTATTTCATAGCAAAATTACTTCTATATTTTTATACCTCCTCGGCCATGCCATCCTGGGTCTGTTGTGATTATCACTGTATGCATCATGATTATTATGAAGGACTATTTTTTCTGATTAAGAATATTGTTCATGGCAGCAAATGCTATTGCTGAGGGTGAGGAGACCCTTTATACATGCTTGCATTGTTCCCTTTATTATATTTTTATTTCACATGTGACAGGCTGGCATATCTCATACATCTTAATTATATGATTATCTTCGAAGATGGAGACATCTTTCTTGGTTCCAGGGTGGGAGAAGTTTCTGGGGGAGGAGGATCTTGTATACAAATATAAACAGAAATAGGGGAAGTCATACCTTATATCAAATTGTTTTCACATTTCCTTCCTTATTGATTTTTCAAAATATAATTATTGTGGGTGTAGTGTGAGCATCTCTCATTAGGAACCCATTGATTGTTAGCCACTATTATTGCTTCAATGTTGGAACTGCGAGGGAATAGATAAAGGGAAAAAATAGGCTCAATATTTTATTGCTTTAATGTTTGTTAATTGCGCACTTTAGGCACTTTCTTTACCATTTTTTTTTTCCTAATAAACCCCCTGGAAAATTAACTATCTTTTTTTTTTTTTTTCCCCTTTTCCACACAATGACCTCCTCATTTTTATAAGGTTAAAGATGGAATGTATATTCCTTCATAAAAAGCAACTTTGAATATATTGAAAAGAAGAAAGCCCATTCAACTCTTTTATTGCAAAATGGCTGATCTTTCAACTGCATCTGCATTAACCTGTGCTAGAAAGAGCAAAAGCACTATCTTCCATTTAACAGCATCACTCTCACTCGCACTGTGTAGTCTGTTGGAGCTCACCTGTTAGTTCTGAAGTCATCCCTTCACGTGGTTTCCTAGAAAGATCAGGGAAACCTGTGAAATGGTGCTGAAACTACAAGTTCTGACTTTCTGGTGTGAACATAATTTCTCTGAAGCCTCTTTTTCAGTCTAGGGAGTTTGGTATTCACTTACTTCACAAAGCCTTTCTCCCTATTCTGAAGGACTCTCCTGAATTTAGAGGGTTCCTTGGCTGTTCCTTTCCAACTACAAATGACTTGTAGTGGTTAACATACTAGTATTAAAACAGACCCCAGAAGTAAAAAAATCATCCCCATATTTCACATAGGAAGCCAAGAGAAGCTGCTGGGCAAGGACACTTAGACGTTACGAGCTCCATGGCAGGGTTCATAACAGAGTTCATTGTTTCCTATTGAGGCCACGGGAAATATTAGATACCTACAACTGGGCTTCCTAGAATCCAGTGCAACGGTTGAAGTCATAAAGGTCACATCAGCCATCCCAGAAATGTATTTGTGATCTCCCACTGCTGGGTTTGGCAGACAAAGCCTGGAGACCTGGATGAGACCAAGACAGGCTTTCCTAAAAATTCGCAACTCCCCAGTTCCATCCCTGACTGGGAGCTGCTCATGGGATTTTTACACAAGCCATCTCCACATAAATCTGCTTCTTGCTCACTGACACCTGAAATCTTGGGTCTGTTGTTGCAAACCTGTGCAGAAACAACAGAGACTCCCATACACACATCACGTTTTTGCTCTTTCTGGGCTTGCCAAAAGCCTGGCATCCCCTAGATAAAAGGCGATATGAGTTTGAAGCCCTTCCACAAAAAAGGCACAGCAACTCATTTCTCTTCCATCTGAGCATACAGAGCAAAAAGGCCTGGCTCAGCCCAGGAGGTGTTGCTCCCACAGTCCACAGTAATGATGGGAAATCACTGTGGCTACTCAGCTCAGTGTTTGCTGCATGCTGGAGATGTGTTCTGAGTCCATCTGCAGGACAAAGCTTTTCAGTGGTTTAAGCATGAAAAGGTGAAGAAATTCTATTTTGAGCCTCCTGCTGAACTTTTTCCTATCTTGATTGGTCACAACAGGGAGAACCAAAATGACCTCCGTGCTTGTATACTCAGGCAATTAAATTCAGTGTAAAGTTGAACCGCAGACACTTACATGCTTTCATGGATCAGGTGCTGGTATGTATTTTTCCAAGGTCACAAAGACAATTTGCAACAGATTAAGAGATTTCATCTGGAATTGCTCTCTCAGCCTTTGCCTTTTGCACAACAAAAGATGCAACTGCCTCTCTGCAGCTGCCCATTTCACTTGCTGCTTGAAGGATGGCCTGGCTTTCAGGGGCATGTCTACATTGTCCTCTGCAGACAGACACATGCTGTGCTCTGAACCAGAGCTTTCTTTCCCTAGGAGTTGTGCGGGCATGTAAATGCAAAGCTGCTGCCATGCTAATGAGTCCAGCTGAGTGACATTGTGTCCTAATGGAGTTTAGGCACATGCATTTCTTCCAGGGACAACAGTGATGTAGTGATCAACATCCATCTTAAAATAACATTATTTTAGTTTGGTGTCAGGGAGAAGAAGTATTAGAGAGACAAATAGGGTTTTAAAATAACAAACAGCAGGATTATATATTTAGTCTTAGGTTTCCAATTTGATATGTCACTCTGAGTCAAGTTAAACAGGCTTTGATACCAGGAATGGGACTTTATAAGGTTCTAACAAAGCACCAATTTTATTATAGAGTAGAGCTTATGTCAGTGCTATTGTTCCCACTATTTTTGCTAGCACACTTGAGCTAACATTGGAATCTTTAGGTTAATACCATTAGCATGAACCTGAACTCGTTTTCAAACCAGACTGAGGAATATTGACTAAATATTTGGAGTGCAGTAGTCATAATCATGATTCTCTATGCTACTGTAGCTACAATTTTAGTGCTTAATTGGAGAACAAAGTGTTTTAAAACAGGCACGGGGTACCTGCAGACCCTGCACTCACTACCACATGGATCCAAGTGATTTGATGGTCTGAAGGTGAATGGATTAGAGCTGCTGAGGCTCCTTACTTGGAGTACTACCCCTTAAGAGGCTAATAGAAAAAGCAGTTTTCAATTTTCACTAGGTAATTCATCTGACTGTTGCCTAAACTGCTCCCTAGAGAGAAACAGTTTTGAGAGAAAAACTATTTGTGAAATACACAGCAACACACTGTCAGCTACTTAAAAAAAAGACTCAATTAACATGACGCTTGTCACAGTAATGAGCACCAATTCATATTAAGAGTTTGACACTCCCAAATTAACATATTTGATTGGTCGTTTCTCGTTATTGTTATTTCCTCAAACTAAACTCAGCAAACAAAGTCCGCTGATAATGATGGGGCATCTGTTTATGAATGTCGTCACGTTACTTCTTGGATGAATGTGGGTGACACGTGCAAAGAAAAGCTCAGCTCGCTTTAGCAGGATTAAGCCATTAAACAGTCTGTGAACATAAAGGTCTCTGTACCTGCTCTCTCATCTGCACTCCTGCTTAACTGGCAGCAAATATGTGTCGTAAATGCCACATCATATGCCTATGCACTCCTGCCCTGGGTTGGCATAATAAACGCCATAAATTGTATTATGGTATGTATCAGTTGTTCAGTATTCAAGGTCTGCTCCTCCCTAGCCTAAAATTATGATTTATCCCTGCCTTTGATTTTCCCCATTGATTGTTAGATGTTTCTGTAAGGTTACTGTGGAAACAGGAGGAGAATCCAAAGATAGCAGTTTGTCTGTAGCATGTCTGCGCATCCATATGTCACTTCTATATGGCCTAGAGGTGTTGACGTGTAAGAACAAACACTGCAACGGGGAGGGTTTGCAAGTTAGGATATTGCAGCAATCACTGTTCTGTTGGCATTAAATATGAGGGCTCACAGTTGGCAAGCATATAGAAGTCTTAAGTGCTGTTCTTCCTGAAGGGTGCTCCATGACTCCTTATTCCGGACTATGAAAGAATATTTATTTCTGCAAATTACTGCAAAATAAGGCAGTGTTTTCTTGATTATTTTCCCCCCACACTCCAGGAGTGGGTCAAAGAGCTTGTTTCCTCTTTTGCTTTTGTATCCTCCATCTGTAAATTCCAAAAAGCTCTGTAGCCACATCCCCAGTGGGACCTCAATGGGAAAGACAGTCCCACACATGACCTTAGCTGGATCTAGCCTTCAGCGTCAGTTCTTCATTTCTCATCTGTCAAGGGAAGTAAGGATAGTACCATAGACATAGGTCTGTCAAGATGGTCAATTCTCATAATGGGATTAGTACCACGTATTTGTGTTTGTTAAAATATTAGATGCTGAGTACTGGCTACTAAATGAGACTCTGAATGAGGAGCATTGTAGACACCCAATAGTTTTGAATGATTTGCTTCAGAGGGACTTTTTACAAGGGCATGTAGTGACAGGACAAGGGGGAATGGCTTTAAACTAACAGAGGGGAGATTGAGATTAGACATTAAGAAGAAATGTGAGGGTCGTGAGGCACTGGCACAGGGTGCCCAGAGAAGCTGTGGCTGCCCCACGCCTGGCCCTGTGCTTTTGAGCAGATTTTTAGTACCGTGTGTTCCTTTCAACTGCTGATATTCCATGTATGACTTTTCTGGGAAAGCAACTGCAAATCCTGAAAGTAGGAGCTGGAATTGAGAGCACAATGTTCCTGTAAGTCTTAAAACACAGACGTCATTTCCCCGCTGATGGTGTATAATGAAGAGATTTAACTGCTAATGTCTTCAGAGAGATCATTTTTCTGTACAGAGCAAAGCATACACAAACCCTTCAACTTCTCATGGTTAGAAGGAGACTAGGGGTCCCTTCAGCTCTCTGTGGCTCATTTCTTGTTGGTCTGCTCTGCCACGAGCTGGAGCTTTCTCCAAAGCAGATTTGCAGCATTGCCTTCCCCTCTCTGCTTCATCACTGGTCCCTCACTGGTTCTGCCCTGCAGATTTGTGCAGTATATTTAATTTCCCTGTGCATTACAGAAATAAGTCTCTTTTGCATCATCTGGAAATGGCAGGCATGCCCACTTTTTTGCTCAGTTACCTCATTACTTTAATATCTTTGCAGGTCCAGCAGTGGTATCACTGCTCATGTGCAGGTAGCTCATACCCCAGGAGAAGAGCTGCAGCACTCAGAGATGGTTTATGTAGCAGATAAGGGCTTAGAGAGGTCAGCAGAAACTGACATTTCTTCGTGCAAAGCACTGTAAAAAAGATCTTGTCCAAAGGAAACGGAATATAGAAAACAGCAGGTTGGGAATTTGCTAGAAAGCTCCCTTTTGCAGGCAGCCTAAATAACTTGCTGAGGCTCACAAACAATTGGTGACATACCAATTGGTTCACACACTAATTTCACCTTTTAACTATCAGTTAGGAGTTGAAATTAGTCTCATCTCAAAATATGTATTCTAGTTTCATACATGGGGAAACTGACTCATGGGTTCTGTAATAGCCCAACCATCATCCTGAAGTGAAATCTGTAACAGCAATGAAGCAAAAGATCTCCTGGTGCTTGGTTCCTCTTCCATAATCATCTTGCCTTGTGCAGGTTTCTAAATGGGAACAACTGAAACCACACCTCATTTGCTGTAACAACACTTCCTGAGAGCTGTGTGTTGTAAAAGAAACAATAGATTTCAGGAGCTCTGGGTAGAAGCCAGCAATGAGTGGTGTTCCTCAGGGGCTGGTGTTGTCCATGGTGAAATGGACAGTGGGATCGAGCACCCTCAGCAAGTTTGTAATGACATCAAGCTGTGTGGTGCATTTGACATGCTGGAGGGAAGGAATGGAATTCAGAGGGACCTGAACAGGCTGGAGAAATGGGACCATGTAAAATTCCTGAAGTTCAATCAGCCCAAGTGCAAGGTGCTGCACCTGTGTTAGGACAATCTCAAGCACAAATACAAGCTGGGTAGAGAATGGATTTAGAGCAGCCCTGAGGAGAAGGACTTTGGGGTGTTGGGTGATGAAAAGCTTGAGCACAGAACCCCCCGTGTGCTGGGTTGCACCTCCAGAGTGTGAGCAGCAGGTCAAAGGAGGGGATTCTCACAAAACAGTAAATGGGTATAAAGAACTAAGTGTATTGAAACCCCCTTCAGGTTTGTGGTAAAGCCCATTAAAAATTGCATAGTAGTCAAGGTAATTATCATTTCCATTTTCAGCTTTGGGCACCATGGTAATATAGATGATTTATAATGAAATTCTAATGAAAAGTATAAAATAGCTTTCTTTAGAGGCAGGACTCATAGATGAAAATTTGGATGAACCAAACCATTATAGCCAGACTGTTGGTGAGTTAAAAAAAAAATAAAATAATAAACAAGGACTTCATGATCAAAAAGAAAGTTTAAAATATTTTCAGCTTGATACAAACCATTTTGTATTTCAATAAACCAGGACCCATGCATTTTATGGGGATTTGTCAAATATTTATTGCCTGTAGAAACCACAACCTTTATGTGTGTATACGTTAATAGCTGCATTAGTTTCCTGAAAGAAGTACCCTATGTCTCCAAAGTCTCCCAGTCAATGCTTTTTCTGCAGCAGTATCTGGTCTGTGCTGAACACCTCAAGTCCAAGATGTGAATTTACCCATGTGCAATACGGCAATAGGCTAACACAGTAAACAGTCGTGTCCTTAGTAAAGCGAGTTGCATTCCCAATGTTCCTGTCTGTGGCTTGCTCAGCAAGTAGGGAAGCTCTGCTCATCCTGACTGCCACCATCACCACTGAGGGAGACTGAGCACTTAGGGCTAAAATTACTACTCAGAGGAGTCATCATTCTTGTTTCCTGGTGGCATTAGGATCTGGAAACCCACCTTCCACTGAGGCTCTAGGGGTATATTATGTCTTCACTGCCGCACCACCAGGACCTGATGTACTGTTGGTGTGTGTACATGTTTGCATGTGCACTCAAAATTCCTTCTTGAGGGCTCTCCAAGCCTGACTGGCCTAAGATGGTAGTGTGCTGAGAAGGTTGTATTAGATCAAGTGTTGTATTGGAAACAAGCAAACAATAAAAAACGCAACATCAATGCAGGCAGGCTTTCAGGTCTTCAAAACTCCCATTCAGCCTGAAATAGCAGCGGACATTGAAGGTATGTACAGGCTAAAAGCAACTGCTATGTGTTTCACTTCATTACATTAATCAGTCAGTGTGAGAAAAAGGCATCTGGGCCATTCACAGGAGAGAAAGGTCCTACTAAACAAAGAGGTGGTAGGGATGCAAGCCTACACAGGGTGGCTAGGGACAGGCAATACATCACTTGCAGAACATACAGGGAGAGCCAACTGAATTTAGAAACTGCAAAAGCTTCTCTCTATTGATTGTTCAAAAAAAGTTGTTATAACCCTGGGAGGAGGTGCTTTGGATCATTTTTGTTTTTCAAAATACTTTTGTTTTTCTTTTTTTCTAGCAAAGTCCTGCTAAAAAAACAAGACTTGCTTGTATATGAGTTATTGGTCCAAAGGGTGTGTGATTCACATCTGGGGAACAACTGTAATGTAAATGCACGGCAGAGCCATGCTAACACAGCATCAGTGAAAGGTAATTTTCTGTCTTACTAAAATTGCTATAATTGATGCTGTGAATTACCCAGTTATATAAAATCAGACAGAGTGAACACAGAACAATGCACTGTAAAGCACTAATAGCAGCTGTGGGCCAGGGTACAGTGTCTGTACACAGGAAATGCACAGAACAGAAGGATGGCTTCTGTCTCAATGAGTTTGTGATACATTCATGAATGCTTTGGTCCAACTGTAAATAAAAATAAGGACATGTTTTACCCATATCAGAATGGCTATGCATATAAAATACAGGTATACTTACATACTTACTGATGATTTTAAGCTGGCAGTGTGTGCTTGCAGCACAGAAAGCCAACCGTAACCTGGGCTGCATTGAAAGGAGCGTGACCAGCAGGTCGAAGGAGGTGATCCTGCCCCTCTACTCTGCTCTCGGGAGACCTCACTTGGAGTATTGTGCACAGTTCTGGTGTCCTCAACATAAAGAGGACATGGAACTGTTGGAACAAGTCCAGAGGAGGGCCACAAGCATGGTCAAGGGGCTGGAGCACCTCCTGTATGAAGACAGGCTGAGAAAGCTGGGACTGTTCAGCCTGGAGAAGAAAAGGCTGCGTAGAGACCTCATAGCAGCTTTCCAGTATCTGAGGGGACCTATAAGGATGCTGGGGAGGGACTCTTCATTACGGACTGTAGTGACAAGACAAGGGGTAACTGGTTAAAACTTAAACAGGAGAAGTTTAGACTGGATATAAGGAAGAAGTTCTTTACTGTGAGGGTGGTGAGGCACTTGAATGGGTTGCCCAGGGAAGTTGTGAATGCTCCATCCCTGGCAGTGTTCAAGGCCAGGTTGGACAGAGCCTTGGGTGACATGGTTTAGTTTGAGGTATCCCTGCCCATGGCAGGGGGTTGGAATTAGATGATCTTAAGGTCCTTTCCAACCCTAACTATTCTATGATTCTATGATCACAGGTATGGGAAGGTGACTTTGGGAGGCAGAGAGATAAGAGGCAGTTGAGAAGCAAGCACTGTGGTTTAGGATTACAGCATCAATTCGAGAATCATGACATGTGTTATCTTACATTGCCTGTGCCTTTTTCTTCCTGTTTGTAAAATGGAAATAAAGATACTAACCTCTTCTGGCAAATATTTTGCTTTGAAGATGGTAGTAGCTATCAGTAGTTACAAATTTAGTTGAAAGAAGTGTGAATATATGGGGCAAGAGTTTAAATAATATGGTTTGGCATTCCTTGAATAGACAGGATTGGTTGGATTTTTTTCCATTTGGGACCGGAATATTTTGTTGACTGAAAGAATGTGTAAGGCTGAACTTTGGAGTCATGAACTTGTTCTAGGTTCTGCCTTAGACCAGCAGCAAAACAGTTTTATAGTGAGACAATTTTTCCTTCCTGTCACCATCAGAATTTTTTTTCCAGAGCAGCTCCCAAGAAAATTCAAAGTTTGTGTTTCATAAATTTCAATATTTTTATCTATTTTTAGTTCCTCTCATACATACAGGCAGGCCACCATTAAAACTGTATTAACTTAAGAATTTACTCTTTATATCATTTCTTTCCAAATTACTTTATATGGGGTACCAAATTGAGTAGCATGAATTTATTACAGGTTTTTCATGCCAGTGTGAATTCTTGCTCTCCCTCAAGTATTTTGCCATGTTTATGGGTTTTTTCTCCCTTTCCTTTACTTCGCTGCTCAAAGTTTGTTGTGTTTCAGCCCATAAGATTTTCCTGTGGAGTTTAAGTGATATTTCTCTAAAAAGGCTGACCTTACAGATGCTTATTACATCTAAGTAAGTTCACTTGTGCGCAATTGTACTGAAAATAGCCTTGAATTAGAACCTGAACTCATGGTCCTGAAAGTGCCTTCCAATTGTCTTCAGTGGGAACATTTCCAGTGTAAAGTGCATTTGTGAGCTATAACTTTATTTGGTATTTTTAAAAAGCATTTTCTTTAGTCTCTTAAGTTTTACAGGCTTTCAGTGAAAAAAAAAAAATAAATGCTTAGAAGTGTTCATAGCATTTCTTGTGGAGCTCAGCCTGACACTGCTTGCACCATGTAATGAGGTTTGAATTTTGGATCAAGGATAATGGGGCGTTTAAAGACAGGCCTTATCATCACCAGTCCCCTCTGGCTGTCTCTTGATAAACAAAACCTTCCCATCATCAAATTTTAAAACATTCTTACAAATAGCAGTCAGCCTCAATAGACTGATGAGATCTCATTTATACCAGACACTTTACATATACTCTGTAATACTTAAGTTTCTGCATCGAGTAGGTCTATTCAGCGGTTTTCTAGTAAAACATTATCACCAGAGAATTAATATTCTTGGAAATATAAATTGTTAATGCTACTCTGATTTGAATAATTTCATTATTTATCTGTTTGAATAATTGAAATACCATATTACTGGCAGAAGTGAAAGAACAAAATGCATAATTTTTAGTTTAGAAAAGACCTTTCATTCTTTTGATTTTAGGAGGTTTTAGATTATCAAAATCAAAGCAAAATAAGCCATTTCAAAGTTTAAAAATGGAAAAAAATTCTGTTCAGATTATCCAAATTAAGTTTGGGAATGTCAGTCAATGGTTTTAAGATTTGTACTTTCTTCTTATGAGGCAAGGTACAAAATTACTGTGAAACTGCAGTCAGATTTCTTCATGACAATTCCAGTGCATTTCTCAACAAGCATTTTGGCTTATCCTGGCTTTTAAGTGTATTTTAAGTAAAATGCAAAGAGGGAACAATTGTCTCACTTAACTGCCTTGTTAAGAAGTTACAGCAACTAGTCAAAACTAGTGATGGGTATGACATTTATTAACAGTACATGAAGACATCTGCCTTCACAGGGCAATTCATTACACCCATTTCAGAACTATTCTAGGAAGGATTATATTAACCCCAGGAGTTTCTGCTATTTATATATGCTCTTAATTATAGGGGAAACCGAAATGTCTCTCTAAGTCGAATTCACTTCACCTGTGAATGGTTAAACCCAAATGAGATGTATCCCAGCCTTAATGCAGCAATATAAAGGGATAACAAAGGCTTTTCTGAGTCATTCTTTGATTTTGCTTTGCCATAGATTTTTGCTTTTGCTTTCATTTTAGGCCTTGTCTGAGGACTGAACATAGATAACTGTGCCAACTGAAATCCAGTGGATCTGAAGCTTGTAAAATATTTCTCAACAGATAGTGCTGAGTTTTGATCTTGCAGCAACTTTTAGCCCATGTATTCCCAAGGACTTCACCAGATAGTAATTTGTGCTGAAGGAAATCAGCCTGTCTTGCTGTCTGGAGAGGAATAACGTCAGCTTCACAGAAAACAGTTCAAGAATATAATTGAAACTGGTAATGTGTAAAAACTGTCTGTAACGGGGAGCCAAAAGTGAATGTAAATGAATCTTGGATGGATTTTATATTTACTTTTAAATTCTGAGCTCAGTTTAAAGAAGGACAACTTCTTGAAAAGCAAATATTCCTTTTGCCTTCTGTGGCAGACATTTCAAAAGTCTTCTTTGTGTTACATGCCTATTTCCAACCTGTAATGAAAGCAAATACTTTCTATTTCTATCACTGCAGACAGTACCTGCTAACCAGCCATGTGGTCCAGGTACTTTCATGTTCTCCCTGTGGAAAGGAAGAAAAAAACCCCACCCTTTCCAATTCAATCTTTGTAGAACCTTGAAATGTTAAACCTGGTAAAGTTATCGTATTCTTTTATTAAGGAGGTCACTAGCTTCCTGAGGCTCTTTCATTCATCCTCAGAGTTCAATTCTGGCATTTACTAAATCAAGTGCTGGTTACAAATTAGGAAAGAAAGAAGCAAAATGAGATACAGCCTAGAGTCTCTGCTTGAAGGCTGAGAGTTTAAATACCATTTCGGGTACAAAGCCATGCTGAACTCCATATGTTACTGCCTTTTCACAGTATCTAGGTATCTACCCTTCCTGTTTGTGCAGGACACTGCTAATAAACCAGCATATGGCCATTTCAGCTGGAGTCTGCTTTAGTAATTAACATCTCCCCCACCTGCTAATATTTCACATAAGTACATGGACCTCCTCAAACCAGCGGGAAGCAGAAAAGCTCAGAAGGGGTGTAAGAAGGAAAAGCAGACTTGTGACTAGATCAATGGCTTGAAAGCAGCTGAGGAAAGTGATCTCCAGTGGCTAGAGCTGCAGTCCCTCTGTCCAAAGGAGTGAGGTTGGTCCTCTGGCAGGCTGGTACTAATGAGATCACTGCCATGTTTTGCAAATCTAGCACCTTTTGCGTAAAACTGACCAACTCCATGATTTCTGTAAGCTGTAGGGACTCGCACAAAATATTGCCAGTTTTACTGTAGCATCCAAGTTTGGAAGGACCTAAAGGATCATCTGGTCCAACTTTTTTAGGCAAAACATGACCTAGACTAGATGCCCCAGCACCTTGTCCAGCCAAATCTTAAAAGTACTGAAAGCTGATGAGGCCACCACTTCTCTGGGGAGATTATTCCAACGGTTGATCTCAGCCATGAAAAATTTTTCTCTTGTGTCCAACTGGAATCACACCTCACTGTGCCTGTCACCCCTCATCTTTTCCATATGGCTTCTTGCAAAAAGGGAGTCTCCATTTTCTTTGTAAGCACCCTTTAAACACTGGAACATGGTGATAAGGTCTTTCCTGAGCCTTCTCTTCTCGAGGCTGAGTAAGCTCAGCTCTCTCAGCCTTTCCAGTCCTTTCCAGTTTTGCACAAGGATGTCTTATGAGTGGAACTACTTGCTTCATTCCAGAATGAGTAGACCAAAAATTACATTATGTTAGAACCCTCGGGAGTCCAACAGACAGCAGTGGAAGCTGAGCTGCTGTTTAGGCAGGAAAGTGTGCATTAATGCTCTCTTTGCTGAACTGTCACATGAAGAGGTATATATGCTCTATTAACCTCATGGGAGGCCATAATAATTAAAGCCTATTCTACCAAAGACCACAGGCTGCATGATACCCAGCAATGCTCATGGAGCTTTGAATTGCACCTGAAGTCTTGGGACCTGATCCCGCAACCCAACCTGTTAGGAAATTTTTAAGAATGTGTAAGA
The DNA here is from genome assembly GCF_963264785.1 of Psittacula echo. Taxonomy (NCBI): domain Eukaryota; kingdom Metazoa; phylum Chordata; class Aves; order Psittaciformes; family Psittacidae; genus Psittacula; species Psittacula echo. The sequence goes on along the minus strand of NC_137742.1, from coordinate 6,623,888 downwards.
TTCCCCCAAACTACCTAGGCTATTTTTATTTCAGGAGTGACACCACTTGCCTTTAGTGTATAAACATCCATCTAGAGATATTTACACACTGAACATCCTCTTACACTAAACATGTAAGAGGATTTGCCTGTGATGCGTGAAATAGGAGTCCTTCTAAGCAGTAACATGATTCAATTAATATTTTAGGGAGCTGCCCCAACCACTAAAGTGCCACAGGGCTGAAGGGGAGCACCCCACACTTCCCTGTGGAAACTGGGCTCCTACAGAGAACCAAGAAACAGCCTTCCACACAGCCTAGGGAATTGCTTAATGTCCTTAGAGTTTATCATAGTTCTTTCTTATTATTTCTCTCCGTGGCTCTTTAAACTTTGCCTTCTTTTCCCCTGTGAGGCACAAATTCAAAATGAGATGTGGAAGTGCACATCCCCAAGCTGGCCTGGCCCTGTGGCCAAATGCAGTGAGGAGCACTGGTACCAGTGCATGACAGCCCTTGGAAGACTAAGGTCACCTCAGAAGCCTTTTTTCTTGGAAAATTCCTGGTTTTCAGCTGCTGATACAAACTCCCTTTCTTGAGTTACATAGCACTGCACTGGTTGGTCAGATAGAGAAAATCCATGGGGTTTAGGCAGAGAATAAAGATCATAGGATCATAGCATGGATTGGGTTTGAAACGACATTAATATCATCTAATTCCAACCCCCCTGCCATGGGAAGGAACACCTCACCCTCAAACATGTCACTCCCTGCTCCTGTCTAAATAACAAACTAGCAAATACTCTGCTGTCAGCTCAGTAGTACCTCCAAATCCACTTTTTAATAAATAGAAATGGTATTGGAGTTCAGTTCCTGGTTTCTGTTACTGCAGGATTTTTTTGCATTGAAATCCCTGGGCTAATGGCAAGGCGCTAAAGAACCAAAATAAAAGAATCTCCTAAAAAATGTTTAACTTGTGGTTTTTTTGGCAAATGAGTGCATTCCTGCCTCAAGAGAGTCATGTACTGAGTAAGATATTTTCTCTAACTCTTCTGGGAAAAACAGATAACTACCTGCTTTACAGCCCTCTGTGTTCTTACGGATTGCCATTTGTGAGAGATAAAGGAGAATGCCATATTGACTGCAATTAATCTTTCTTTTTTTATTTTTCAGGGTTTTTTTATTACAATCAGGAAAATAAAGTCAAAGCAACTAAAGCTTCTTTTAGACGGAGTCTGTAATTTACTTATGAACATTGTCCTTATCACAGGAAAAGGACGGAGCTGTGTTAAAATTAATTATTACCCTGAAAAATGTCTGTAAAAGCTTTACTGATCCTTGTCACCATAATTTCTGAATGCCAGAATTTGCTTTATTCTTTCATCATCTCTGAGGGAGGGTGATGCATCCCTTGTTATTTGATGTTACAAAGAGAAGTGCCAGCAGTTGGGTTACAGATATTTCAGACCCATTTACTAACTTCTTTCCTTTTGTGTTGATCTCTGTCCACTGGAAAATTCATCCCAAGAGAACCTCTAGACTCAGTGTGTCCTTTTACATTCATAATGTTTGGATGCAGCCTTTCAGCTGAATACAGCAGCAATGCAGTGCTATGCAACACTAAGCTCAAACACAGCTTGAAGTGTTGGCTGGTAAGAGCTTTGTCCTCCAGTTTCTGGGCACATGCAGAGACACCTCAGTATAGAGGATGTCCTGAATAGGGGCTTCTTGCTTTATCTTACCTTCAGAAGGAAGAAACTTTTTGTTTAAATGAAAGGAGGGAAGAGCTGAACTCAGTTGCATACCCAATCCTTGCTGTAAGAAAAGCTCTTGTTTAAGCACTGTTTCCATTGTAAGCCAGTGAGGTATCCAATTAGAGAAAATGATCACTAGTTTTCTTCCTTTACTTCATTTTCTACTCAAATCTCAAGTTTAAAATAATTCGCCCAGAACCACCTGATAGTTATTAGACAGTCTTTAAGCTAGTTTACAAATAAATATTTCTATAGAAATATGGTTGCAACAATTTGAGAAGAGGGAACTATATTATTTATCATATTTTTATATACATATATTCTAAATTATTTTTTACAGGCAAGAAAATCTTTGGAAACTGTTGAAAAACACTTCCAGTCAACCCAAAGTTAGAAAATATGAAAGAAACCATGCGCATATGTCTGCATGTGTGTATTTCTCTATGTACAACCACATCTCAAAACATTCTGCAGAGCAGGTACATCTAAGAGTATCACAAGCAGCAACAGATATTGCAGAAACAGCTGATGTGGGTAGGTTCAGTTATAACTGGTTCATTTTGAGCTATTCAGTCAGTTTTGCTAACAGTATCAGAGACAATGAAAGCAGTGAAAATAGATAGTGACTTTCATAACAAAAGGCACACCTGGCATCAATCTTGCCAAGATGTTCTATGAAACAGTGTCTAAGTGGCACGTACCAGTAGGTTGTCCCCAGACAGTCTGTTAAAAATTTACAAGTTGAAAGCCTTTTTGTTAAAAGCAAAGGAGGTTACTGATGTCTGGCATCCACTTTCCTAGGAGCTAAAGACACTAGCCTCACATTCCCATGCATCTAGTTCTGCTGTCTATAGCCCCTGGGCAGTAACTCAGAACAAGGGTTTGATGTCTACATTTAAAGAAGAAAATTAATTTCACTGTGCTCTTTAAGCAGATAAAAGGTCTGCACAATCCACAGGATACTTTTCATCGGCAACTCGATGGGCTTAAAGGTGCAATGCCTTCTATCTCCGTGCTACTGCATATGCACCAGCTCATGGGACTCCTGTCAGTAGCAAAAACCAGTTAAAGAAACACCGTATTGTTCAAGATGGGGCAGCCACATCCAAACTTACTTACCAGGAAGTGGTAATCCTTGTCCATTGTGCCTCCTGAAAACATTTCTGATACTGTTAGTTTATTAATCGAGGTCACAACTGTGGCAACTGTCTTTAAAAAAATATAAATAAATGAACTGTATAGATAATGAAGTTCTGCTGTCTAGAACAGTTGCTTGGCCTTGTTTGACTTGCTAATAAAGATGTCACTGGAAATGTCCTGAGCGCATGAAAGTAAACACAAGTGAACATGCATATTTTGTCTTTCAAAGCATCTGCTTCACTTTCATTCATTTACCAATCTTTAATATTGTTTTAGCTCACTTTAAAATTGGAAGTCAACTGTGCACATCAGTGGGAGCGGGCTTGAACTCAAGGCAGTAGAAGGGTTATCCATACAGCAGTGTGGCTCTCCTAGATGCACACACACAGGTACCCAGCAAAAAAACTTCACCCATCACCTCCCACTTCTGTGGAGCTTGGAGCAAACTGACAGGGCAGCAGGGACCATGGACTTTTTGTGATTCCTCCTGCCGCTGGCTGGTTTTCAGAGCAAGTGTCATTCCTTTTCCGCTCCTGCGTTCCCACCTATGTCTCCTTGTAATCTCTACTGCTGAATTGATGGCTTTCAAACTTTCACATTTGATCACAACTATAAATAAATATATAAAAAAAATAATTCCTCCCCAACACGAAGGCCAAATGAAACGTTGATGACTGGGGCTCTGGCCACAAGTACCAGAGGCAACGTCATTTTGCTGTGTCCCAGGTTCACGGAGTGCCTACTGAAGCCCTGCTAAATGCCACTGCATTAATTAATTTATTAAATCAATAACTTAATCTATTAATTTATTAAATAATGTATTAATAGGATTAATTAATAATTGCTAATTAACAAATATTAATTATCATGATAATAATATACACTATTATTAAATATTGTATATGAGCGGGGGAGAAATCCTTCCTTCAACTGGTACCTCTAAACTGTTTGTGACTATCAGACCTGCATTTTGCTGTGCAGAAAATTCATAGAAAGCCAGGGAAAAAATGTAAATATATCTAAGGATAAGGAGCTCCACTTCCTTCTCCCCAGAAAAAAACTTTTCACAACTTCTTAAAGGATGCTGTCACATGTCTCATTTTTCTGCCTTTTCTATTACTTGGCTGGCACTGTTGTTTGCCCTCTGTGAAATCAGACGGGATGTCTCACGGCCAGAACTTCATCACGGCCACAAAAATGTCATGAACTTTTGGGGAGCAACTACCCACTAATGAAAGATCCCATACTGCATCAGTGTAAAGCAAAACAGATGTGAAGAGAATGAGGAACAGGCAAATTCGAATGATTAATGAGAGGCATTTTGATGGCAGCAGGAATTTTCCGCTGGCATGAAGCACTTTGGGACGAGCACAGTTTTTCCCATGCCTTCCAAAGAAACCCATGAGCATTCAAATACGCGTGTTTTATGGAAAGAAAACTCCAATATGTATTCAGTTAAATATTATGACCTGTAGGTATTAGCCTAGGTTTTATTTTGTTTGCTTGAAAGAAGTTCTGCAAATAGCACCTTCTGATGTAGGACAGGACATGAGAAAAGTACACAGCTCCAATGTCAAACAGGGCATTCGGTCTTGTTTTTGATGGCTGAATTCCACAAAAAAGTTAACTCTAAGTAAGCAGTCTAACTTTTTATCAGTTTATATTATACAGTCATCAACTTCATTTTCCAAGCTCTAATAATTTACACTAATTACAGCGGTAGCTCCACTATTACTCTAGCTATATAAGCAAAGAAAACATTTACATATGTCACATTAGCCACTGTGTGCAGAAATGCTATATTTCCATAAATAATTGTAGTATCTGAATGTCAAAAAGATTAGATATGTGAGACCTGAAATGAAAAGTAAGCCACACAAAACTGAATTTCTATGAAGAAGTTCCACGAAATCTGGACTTAGACCTGAGCTGCAAATTCAGTAACTTTGTCATCTTCACAATCTGAAATTATTTCACAAGTAGGAGCCTAGATAACAAGCGGGGAGGTAGAAATTTGTCCTTATTAAAATAAACTTCTTAGAAACATTGAGACAATGACAAACCTCTCCCAAAGCGCTTACAAATAACTTTTCTACTATATGGATGGCACTATCTGCCCAGATGAACAAGCCTCAAGTGGGAATGCAGTTTTAAGGTTCTATGTATATGCTTCTTATGATTATTATTATTTTTCCTTTTCAAGGCATCACAAATATAGGAAATAATAAAAGCACAACCATATGTGTTTAACAATTATTTTCTTTAAAATTATTAACATTTTGGTTCCTATTTTATAATACCATTTGCATCACATCCCTCTAACAAGACACTGTTAGAACTAATGTCTCTCCAAGACTTGCCTCCCCTCCCCTTCCCCCCCATTCCCTTGCCTTCCTTCTTCCTCCTCTCTCCCCTTCTTCCCTCCCCTTCCATCCCCTCCTCTCCTCTCCCCTCTTTTCTCTCCTCCTCTTCTCTTTTCCTTCCTTCTCCTTTTCCCATCCTCTTTTCTTTTTTCTTCTTCTTTTTTTTTTTTAAAAAATTTTCTTATTCTTTTCTCCTTTCAAGAAGCACATAAGGTTCATGTATAATTCAAACAATACATCCAGGCAAAATATTTGATGATTACAATAAAAAAATCTCATTTTGCTGTACTTTGTAAAGGTAGTTTCATTATCACATGTCACTTGGTTGCAAGAGTTTATGGAACTGTAACTCCCCAAAGGACATTTTAAACATACTCTTTTTATGGCAACTAAACTCCAAGATAAACAAAAGCATTAAAATAAGATATTGGAATTGTTTCCTTTTGTCATTGATTGATATGAATTGGAATCATAAAAAGGCTTGTTTCACCCTTAAATCCCTGCAGCATCCCCTTCCTTTTTGAGTATGTTTCTAGTAGACAGACAAATATGTTTCCTAGTGTGAGTTCTGAATGTGCAAGAGCCCAGAAGTGGTACCCACAATCAGAAATGGGGACGGTGTCAGACCTGAAGCACGGTCATACAGCACCATGGATGGTAAGTCTTTAAACACAGGTTTTGCTTTTCTTTATGACCTGATTTTAACCTCTGTCTAAAGGCAGACTGATTTATTTTCACTAAAAGGAAATACTTATGCTTCCAAGAGTAAAGAAAATATGTGTTGCAGCAATCCAGTTGGTGTTATGTATTGACCTCTTTGTCTCACTCCCACAAATGCAGAATATTCCAGAGGTTGCCTTGAAAAATATTAGTCCTAGTTTCATCTGAGCTAGCTAGGAGTTGTAGAAGATTCTCTGTTGGCTTATGTGGTCAGCTTGAGAGACAGTATAAGCCAAGCCTTTAGAATAACTGATACGCAAAAATGCACAAGCCAGTAAACAAAAACGTTTCCTTTTTACATAGGAAATTTAAGACACAAAATTCCTTCCTCAACCACAAACAGCCTTAACTTTTGCTGCATAAAACACAGAAACAAACAAAACAGTGAAAATGAGCATTGCTGGACAATTGCTGTGGTGAGCAGGTCGAGACAGGACACCTTCAACACCCGAGCAGGGGAAGCTCAGCGTCCAGGAGCCTCAACTCAGAGCGGCCAGAGCCACCGAGGGAGCCCCAAGTCCTCGACAGGACTTGCCCAGGAGCCGGCAGCTCAGCTGAGGCGAGCAGGGACTCACAGGGGGCGGAGCCAGGAGGAGCGGCACCAGCCCTGACTGGGTAAAAACCTGCCCCTGGGAGTGCGAGCGACCAGGGTGGGCAACCAGGGCGGGTCGAGGCAGTTTGCACGGGCAGGCGAGTGGGATGGTGAGCACTCGCCTTATTGCCGGGGCCTGGTCTGGAAGCTCTGCTCTGGCTGCCCCGGCGGTGGCCAGCGTAGGCACCCAGACAGAGCCGATGAGAGAGGAGGCTGCAGTGCAGAGCTCGGAGTGTAGAGAGTGCCTGCACTGGTCTCGTGAGGGGAGGGTGCCCAGGGGGCAGAGCTGCACTCGGTGCTCCCTGGTGGAGGTCCTCCTGCAGCAGGTGGCTGAGCTGTGGGATGCTGTTAATAGGCTGAAAGATGTCAGGGAAGATGAGAGGAAGCAGCACTGCGTGCTCCAGGCCCAAACTCTGCAGGGGCCTCAACCATCCATTGTAGCTCATGGAGGAAAGGAGGAGGCCATTAACCCAGGAAGCTGGAAAACAGCAACAAAAAAGAAACAACAAAAAAAGGAGGCAGAGAACAATTAAAAGCAAGGGGCTTCCTCCTAAATCTGTTGTCCCCACCCAGAACCGCTTTGCTGTCCTGCAGGGGGCTGATGAGGAAACACACTCGTACCAGAAACAACTGGCTGGTGCACTGGTAAAGGAGATCTCTACTGGTGCTGCCAGGAAAAAGCGGTGGGTCGTAGTAGTAGGGGACTCTACTTTGAAAGGCACAGAGACACTCATCTGTCAGCCTGATCCAGTCTCAAGGGAGGTGTGTTGCCTACCAGGGGCAGGGATCAGGGATGTTGCAGAGAGGCTGCCTGCTCTAGTAAGTCCCACTGACTATTGCTGACTTCTAGTGATCCATGTGGGTGCTAGTGATGTTGATAGCAGTAGCCTGGAGAACATAAAGAAGGACTACAGAGCCCTGGGAGAGGTGGTTAGGGGCTCTGGAGCTCAGATTGTCTTTTCATCTATTCTCCAGGATACAGGGGAGGACCTTAAAAAGGCTAGGAGGATTGGCCAGGTTAATAAATAGTTAGAAGGGTAGTGCCATAGTCAGGGGGTTGGGTATCTAGAACATGGGACTCAATTTAGGAGGCCAGATCTACTGGGGGCTGGTGGAGCTGGTCTGACAAAGAAGGGGAAGAGTGGTTTTGGTAGGAGGCTTGCCAGACTGGTCAAGGATGCTTTAAACTAGATGTGTTGTGGGAAGGGGGGCATCATTCCATCCCAACACACCCAGTCAGTTGCCAGCACCTATAATAACTGCTGGGAGCAATGTGGAGATATTCCAGCCGCTTCAGCCAATGAGCCAGCTTCACGTAGAGCTGGGCTCAGATGCCTCTATACGAACGCCCGTAGCATGGGGAACAAACAAGAGGAATTAGAGATGTGTGCATGTCTACGGGGGTATGATATAGTAGGTATCACAGAAACATGGTGGGATGGCTCCTACGACTGGAGTGTTGGAATGGAAGGTTACAGGCTCTTTAGAAAAGACAGGTCCGGGAGACGGGGAGGGGGAATTGCTATTTATGTTAGGGATAGGCTGGAGAGTATGGAACTCTGTCTGGGGACAGGTGAGCAGTCAACAGACAGTTTGTGGGTCAGGGTTAAATGGAGAACAGCAATGGGAGACATTATTGTGGGGATCTGTTGTAGACTGCCTGATCAAGAAGAATCTGTGGATGAAGCACTCCACAGACAGGTAGGAACAGCCTCATGCTCACAGGCCCTTGTTCTCATGGAGGACTTCAACCACCCTGTTATCTGTTGGAGGGACGGTACGGCTTGGCACAAGCAATTGAGGAGGCTCATCGCTTTTGTGGAAAACAACTTCCTTCTGCAAGTAATAGAGGAGCCGACAAGGAGAGGTGCCATGATTGACCTTGTGCTCACCAACAGGGAAGGGCTCGTTGGAAATTTGGCGCTCCAGGGCAGCCTTGATTGTAGTGATCATGAGATGAGAGAGTTAGAGATCTTCATGACAGTGAGAAGAACGTGCAGCAAGCTCACTGCGCTGGACTTCAAGAGAGCAGACTTTGGCCGCTTCAGGAACCTGCTTAGTAAGGTTCCATGGGAAGTAACCCTAGAGGGCAGAGGGGCCCAAGACTGTTGGTTGATATTCAAGGGTCACCTGCTACAAGCTCAGGAGACCTCCTTGGATGGATAAGGAGCTGCTGAGGAAACTACGAGATAAAAAGAGGCCTATAAAAGGTGAAAAGGTGGAAGCAGGGATAGGCAGGCTGGGAAGAATGCAGGGATGTTGTCCAGGAAGCTAGGGACCAGGTTAGGAAAGCTAAGGCCCAGTTAGAATTAAACTTGGCTAGGGATGTGAAAGATAACAGGAAGGGATTCTATAGGTGCGTAGTGAACAAAAGACAGACTAGGGACAAGATAGGCCCCTTCCAGAAGCTATCAGGAGAACTGGCTTCCCTGGATTTGGAGAAGGCTGAGGTTCTGAATGACTTCTTTGCCTCAGTCTTCACTGGCAAATGCTCTGACCGCACCACCCAAGTCTTGGAAGGCAGATGCAAGGACTGTGAGAATGAAGGCCTTAGGCCCACTGGATCTGGTTCGAGACCATCTTAAGAACCTGAATGTGCAGAAGTGCATGAGACCTGATGAAATCCATCCGCGGGTCCTGAAGGAGCTGGCAAATGAAGTTGCTAAGCCACTGGCCATCATATTTGAAAAATCATGGCAGTCAGGTGAAGTTCCCGACGACTGGAAAAAGGGAAATGTAACCCCCATTTTCAAGAAGGGGATGACCCAGGGAATTACAGACCAGCCAGTCTCACTTCTGTGCCTGACAAAATCCTGGAGCAGATTCTCCTGGAAGGCATGCTAAGGCACATGAAAAACAAGGAGGTGGTTGGTGACAGCCAGCATGGCTTCACTAAGGGGAAATACTGCCTGACCAATTTGTTGGCCTTCTACAGTGGGGCTACGGACAAGGGCAGAGCAGTTGATGTCATCTACCTGGACTTGTGAAAAGCCTTCGACACTGTCCCGCATGACATCCTTGTCTCTAAACTGGAGAGACATCAATTTGATGGATGGACCACTTGGTGGATAAAGAACTGGCTGGCTGGCCACACAGAAAGATTTGTGGTCAATGGCTCAATGTCCAGCTGGCAATAGTAGCAAGTGGTATCCCTCAGGGATTGGTGTTGGGACCGGTCTTATTCAATATCTTTGTCGGTGACATGGACAGTGGGACTGAGTGCGCCCTCAGCAAGTTTGCCGATGGCACCAAGCTGTGTGGTTTGGTTGATACGCCGCAGGGAAGAAATGCCATCCAGAGGGACCTCGACACACTTGTGAGGTGGGCTGATGCTAACCTTATGAAGTTTAACCATGCCAAGTGCGAGATCCTACACCTGGGTCGGAGCAATCCCAGGCACAGCTACAGGTTGGGCAGAGAAGAGATTCAGACAGAGCAGCCCTGAGGAGAAGGACTTGGGGGTGTTGTTTGATGAGAAAATGAACATGAGCCGGCAGTGTGCGCTCACAAGCCCAGAAAGCTAACCATATCCTGGGCTGCACCAAAAGGAGCGTGACCAGCAGGTCAAAGGAGGTGTAATGGGTTTAAACTTAAACAGGGGAAGTTTAGATTGGATGTGAGGAGGAAGTTCTTTACTGTAAAGGTGGTAAGGCATTTGAACAGGTTGCCCAGGGAAGTTGTGAATGCTCCATCCCTGGTGGTGTTCAAGGCCATGTTGGACAGAGCCTTGAGTGGCATGGTTTAGTGTGAGGTGTTCCTGCCCATGGCAGGGGGGTTGGAACTAGATGATCTTGAAGTCCTTTCCAACCCTAACTGTTCTATGATTCTATGAGAAGGCAGAATTTTGGTGAAGGTGGGTACTGGAATTCACTGGATCAAAGTGAGAAAAAAATAAGAGAAGTTGGGTTTTGTAGATCACTTTGGAAAGCATTATTACAGCTAGTTCTTAGCTCTTTTTCTTGCAATACATGGGGCTTTAATGAGGATAGGCCAAGGCTCTACCATTTCAGAGGAGCACAAGGGCAGTCATAATGTTCACAATGTCACAAAACTTACAGACCAGGTTGAAGCAGAAAGAAAAACTGGAGTTCAATAAACAGGCAGGAGTAGTCCACAGAGATCAAAGAGCATTGGTAAAACAGCAACAGGGTAAACATGTATTCATCTTGATGTTTCTAATCAACTGAAAAGAAGTCCATAAGTTTATATAGGGTATCAGTGAGACAGAAGGGGCAGGGACATCCCTGAAAGGCTAGCTGGCTGTAAGGTAGGAGAAGCACACAGTAGGAACCCCCATGGTTATAGAATAAAGGATGATGCATGGACTTCCTCTTCCAAACCTCCCTGCAGCAGCAGACATAGCTCTCTATGGCTGACTCTTAGCCATAGAACCATCAAGGGAAGCTCCTTTACTTTTGCAATAAACTCAGACAGATAGTGTTTTAGGTTTGGCGACGTTTGTGTTTTTATTTTTTGTGTTGGGTAAGTTTTATTTCCCCCCTCGTTATTCTTCACACAACGAAATATGTTCAGTACTTAAACACAAATAGGCTAGTGCATGGGCAAGTAAAAGTTTGAGGGGAATGAAAACAGATATGTAATCTTTCCCATCTGAAGTCATACAATGGAAAAGGGAAGAAAAACATTCAAGGAGACAAACAAGTACAAGTATCAGATGAGGGAAGACAGAGCTTTCAGGGAAAAAGTCATTCTGGCCACTGCTGTGCTGGGACTGTTTACTTGTCACATGGTGCTTAATCATAATAAATTAAGTTTTATTTTGCATTTTGCAACATGCTAAGGTGGCTCAGCAGGTGATGGGAGGAGTCCTCGGTTGCCAAACAGTTTTTAACTGAGAATAACAACAATTTCCCCCCTGCAGGCTGGCATAAATAATTAATTCAAAACGTGCCTCTTTTGAGCCGATTATTCCAGCTGCTTCTTGTTCTTAAAGCTCTTTGGGAGGTTTAACACCAGAAAGTCAGCCCTCCTGAAGCTACAATTATCATCCTCAAGCAGCAGTCCTGGGAGATGGCGAGTTTAATCAAAGTGGCCTCATGTTGTCAGAGCTGGAGAGCTGCATAGGTTCCTGCCAAGTTCAGTAAAGCTCCAGCCAAGGTGACCCGCATCCCATTTGAAGGTCTGCAGTGGAATGGCCTTAATTTGTCCACCATTGGTCTGAAATACCACCAAATTTGGGTGGCATTGAGAAATAGAGATAGATAGATAGATAGATAGATTAGATAGATAGAGAAATAGAAATAGATAAATAGATAGATAGATGATAGATAGATAGATAGATAGATAGATAGATAGATAGATAGCAAGCAGGAGAGGGAAAAATAAAATCCAGACTTTTCTAATGCTAAAGGTAGATAAGTATGGTGAGAGGTGGCCTCAGGAAATAGAGGAACATTCAGCAATGTGGAGGTTTATAGGAACAGGTTAGATAAGCAGCTGTCAGGAGTGGTTTAGGAATAGTTTGCCTGGTTTTGAGTAGAGGGATGGACCAGTCAGTCCCTTGAGGTCACTTGCAGCCCTGGATCCAATGCAATGGTTGATGGAAACCGTGATATGCTTGCAAGCAACTAGCTTCCAGGTTCAAATATACATTTGGCACCTCCCTCTGTTCTCTGGAGCTAATGGCTGTTTTGCCATTGTCTGCACCAGAAGCAGGGTCAGATCCTTAATTAAAGCTATGATTGGCTGCAAATAGATTTTCCTGGGACTAATGATGGGTCTCACATTTTTTAGTAGCAACTTCCCTGTGGGTATCTTCCCATTAGAAAGAAGAACGAGACCCAGTGACTGTAGAAAAGGCACTGATGGGCCATTAAGTTATAGAAATAATTACATCTGCATATTTACAGTTGTCTGGGTTTGTGCCTGATTTTGGAGGCAGAGGAAGGGGTGTGTGAGAGGGGGGTTCCCTTTTGTCACTATGAAGTACTGCAAATTATCCCTAGGTCCCATCTGTCAGACCTCACACTTAAGAGGACAGAGCACTCAAGCAAATATTTCAATCCTTTTTTGTCAGCAGAGCGACAGATTGTCAGCGTTAAATGCAGTCTCATGCTTGCACCTTAGAGCTGAGATTAGCTGTGCTGTTGCAGGGCCTGAAGTAGCTGCTGTGGAAAACTACAGATGTTTATTTTCCATCTTAAAAAGAGAGTCTCCTGGGATTTGCTCTTAAGCCTGCTGGAGATTAGCTGCGCCTTGAAAGTCATCTTCCTAAAACCTTGTTGTTGCAGGATAAAGCTTCTCTCTATATCAAAATGCCTTAGCCAGACTCAGTCCTAGCAGAACTTTGTGTTTTGTCAGGGAAGTTACTTCTGAGGTAAATATGGCTAATTTCTGTTCTCCATCACTCAGAGTATTGCATTCATCTCACGTTCTTGGGTTGACCCTTATTGCTGTGGTATCTTTGTGCTCATGGGCTATATTTTTATTCATGCAGCCTCCTACATAGAGGAAGATTGATCCTGTCTGCAAACTGGGAGATAACTCGTGCTGTAACAGAGTTGGCACATGCAATGCAGCTTGGTCACCCCAGAACAAATCTCAGTGATCTTAATTGCTGCGGGTGAGTGAAACACCCCATCTTGAACTGTAAAGGTTTGTCACTTCTCCAGCCCTGTGTAAGTCACAGAATCATAGAATCATAGAAAGTTAAGAGTTCACAGAGGTTTGTTTCTGTTACTGTGGCTAAGTGCAGTTTGGACTGGAAATGCGGGGTGGTAATTAGTCTGGAGAGCAAAATGTTGAATCCCTATGTCTTACGGTATAATGTCTCAGTATGGTGTGCCTGTGGAGATTCTCTGCTAGCTACTGTATGAAAAAACTATGCTGAAACTTTAACCTTCATGGTGCATGAAGAACCATGAAGAACCCACTTCATGGGTTTCTTTTCTTTTGTCAGATGTCTACTTTCGTGAATATATCTATGGTTTTAGTCTTTTTAGTGAAACTTCAGAGAGTTTGGGCCTCTCAATATGAATGAGCTCCCCAAGGAAACACAGTCACTTCTTTCTTTAGGAAAGAAGAGTAATAACCAGCATGGATAGGAAGTGTGTGATTTTTAACCTGCAAAAAACGCTGTCAGGGAAGAAGTGGTATCCTCTACCCTCCTCCAAATGACAAATCCCAGAGGTTAAACTTTGCTAGTGCTCAGCTGGAATCCATTAATTTCCTCTGTATAGCTATGCATTTTCCACTGCATTTTCTTATACAGTATTTTCTTTTCATACTGTCTGTGTTCATAAAGTGTCCTATGTAAATGAACAGCAAAAATTAAACAAAAAATTAAAAAAACAAGAAAAGAAGAAGATCATGTGAATTCAATTTATGGTTTATCTGGAGATACACAAGACTTTGCCAGTACCCTCTTTAATCCAGTTTCAAAGACACAAATGTGTCTGTAGTAATTCATAGGATATAATGTGAGGTTTTATAGAGGTACTTTGTACTACAAGCTGTATATTACTTGTGAGGGGAAAAATATTTCTGCCTTAAAATTGTTCAGCATAAAAATTATACTCAGTTTTCCCTGGCCACACTCAATGATCATTCTCACATTCAATGGTGTTATTAATTTTAATAAGACATACTTATATTAGGCTTTGCCCACCCTGTTTATTAGTTGCATTCGCATGAGATTCCTATAACAGTGTGGCTGGCTCTTTCTGTGGCTAAGGAATCCAGATCTGTGTAAACACCAGCCAAACTCAAAAAGGGAATGTATAAACCCTGGAATGTTCAAGTCCAGGTTGGACGGGGCTTGGAGCAACCTGCTCTAGTGGAAGGTGTCCCTGCCTGTGGCAGGGGTTGGAACTGGATGAGTTTTAAGGTCCCTTCCAACCCAAACCACTCTGGGATTCTGGGATTCTGTGAAATGGTAAAATTGAGGAAAAGATGATTGAGACTGCAGGATCTGGGTGTCTGCAAGCTCATTGGAGAGGGCACATTCTCCATTGAGTGTCTTGCCCAGATTTAGGCTGATGCCTGGAGTTTTGTCCTGCTGAGGATGTGAACTTGTCAATGAGACTTCCCTGACTTAAGAAAACATGCTGGTTGCTTTAAATGCAACCAGGCGCTGCAAAACGATTCACAGGCCATTAAAGTTTATTACCATATAAAATTTGATTTCCATAGTTGAGTGTCCTCCACTAATCAGACCAGGGGTACACTGAGGTGTCTGCTTCAATAGGATGTGCAGGGGTTCAACCCACGGAAATTGAAGACTCTTGGGTCATGTTGGTGGCTGACCCTTCTGGGTGATGGATGCACTATCTGCTCCATCTCAGCTAAAAATGCCACCTGGCAGATGCCCTATTGCACTCTCTTATCTCTTCCCTACATTTTTACATTAGGTTTTCAAATTCTTAGAAAGATGTTAATTAGTTTAATCCTTCTTAATCGCAATAGGTCATGTCATGGACACCTAAAGTTGTAAGGTTACCTAGAAATTTCAAAAGGTGACCTGCAGGATAAAGGGCAAACAAGTTGAAAAGCCTTTAGAAATGTCAGTATTCTTAAGTACATAAAAGTACTTATTTGAAATTCTATCAAGTTTTGCAATGATACTGTGTGCATGAAGATAAGATGATTTGTGAAATATGTTTAGGAAACAGGAAAAGCAGTCAATGAAATGAGGCCACATGATCTGATTTTAATAAAATGTGGGCTTTCTTGGAGGAGAGAATCACCCATGCTCTGGAAGTAAGTAGAAAATAGTAAAGAGAATTTCATGTGATCTGTAATAAAAAATAAAAATAAGAAGTATAGCATTTTCTTGACCTAGGACTTAGGACTGATAGGAATATTCTACAGGAAAGCAGCATGCAGCTGAGCACAGAAGGGGTAGAAATGTAGTTGTGATGCTAAACTGCTAGTGCAAAGAGTAAGGCTGTGAGTTGGGAGATTTATAACAAGGGTTTCTGCCCCAGACTGGTGACTCAGCTGGAGACAACCAGGGAGAACAAAGGGGAAGATTATTAGGCAGCAATGTGGAGAGATCATGAAAAATGCCAGTGTGATCTGTCATTGTAAGTAGAGATAGGGAAATATTAAAGATGTTGTACAAGGCACTGAGACATCTAAATGGGAGTTAGGTGTATAGTTTGGCCATCTGTAAGGGAGAAAGACGAAATAAATCTGCAACAACTGAAGGGTGAGAAACACAGAATATACCTGTGCAGTGCAAGCAGATGAATAATAAGAGTTTCTGCTGATAACACAGGGATATCAGTTGGGAAAACCCCTCAGTCTTGGCTGTCTTAGACTAGCACAGAGTGATTGTGGGCCACAGATACAATAACATAATCAAAAAGTTGAATAGTATTTTAGGATGTGTGACACAAAGTATTTTATCAGAGATGGAGATGTGCAATGTTGTTGCTCAAGGTAAAGGTTAAAACGTGCTTAAAACAGAAATGGGAAAAAACAAACCAATGCCAACACCTAAAAACCCCACTTACCTATTCACGTATGAGATGATTGCTATTAAGTTCATACAAGGTGACTGAATGTCAAGAAAGGAAAAGATCTAATCAAACTGGAGGAAATTGTTGGCCCAAAAATAAAAGGATATGAGAGAAGAGTAAATATCTAAGCCTAACATCTGAGGAAAATCTCTGGCTACCAAAGCAGGGATGTTACAGGAAGTTTCTTGGTAGGTGGAAGAAGAGGAGGGAAATCTTGCTTGATGTAAAATGGAGTTTGGAAAATTTGTGGCTGTAAATTTAAGCTGAAGAAACTTACAGTGTTACAGAGCTTATGGTGAGAGGTCAGGGATGTTCTGCAGAGCTATGGATCTTTTCCCTGAGGGAGGGACTCTGCAATCCCAAATAGTTCTTGCATCACTGATTCACGCAGACAGATGCTATGCAACTTCTTTCCATATATTGAATGTTATGGTATGATTTCCAATTAGTGCATATATCCTGCTGTGCCATATTTTCAGTTCATGCCAGAATGATCTGCTAACAGTAATGTCAAGATTTGGCTGTGTTACTAGATTTTGAAATTTTATTAACGTATGGCATCATTTGTGTTAGGTTTTTCTGTTTCTATCTTTTCTTGTTGTTGCTCTGGAAGAGCAGTTGGGAGTCATATTGTTAAACTAGTTCAATCCCTTCAAATTTAACTTTGCATTTCAGGTGGAGCAACAAAAGAAGAAAGAGAGAAAGAATGAATTGTAACTGTCACCCAAACTGTGATATAGATCTCTTTTATTATGAAATAGTGTTAGAAGTCTAAGGAAATAAATCATTTACCTTATACCATCATGAAGATCATCAGCATATTACCTAATTAGCACTAGTATTTTTGTAAAGGTCTGAAATTGGAATTTTAATATGCAGTAATTGCACAACCACAGACTTTATAGCTTTCTCTCTGAAGCATCACCTTATTGCATTAGCAGGCTAGTTTTAGAAAAATGATCCAAAGTCATGTCTCCTCTGCCTGCATTTAAAAGATCTCACATTTCTTACTCTAAAAAAATAGAAAACAATGTATATTTAGAATAATGTTCAGTATTACTTGAAAGATAGGAGGTTATATTAGTGGAGGAGACAAATAAATGTCCCTAATCTGCCACTGTGTGATTGTAGGGTAAGTAGAAAGCCTTTTGTGATTATTATCATTATCTGGAAAATTCTGGTTCATGTCCCTACTTTGCTGCAGACTTTCTCAGAAAAGCCACTTTATTTCTCAGTACCATAATTTCCCCTATGTTTAAAGGAAATAATATCATTCCTTGGCTTGCCAGGATGTTAAGAGGACAAACGTTTTAAAGATTGAAAGGCACTCTTTAACTGTGGTGTATGAGCAAGCATATACACAAAAAATAAAATCCAGTCTCACACACTCAGGTCTGTGACTGTGTAAAATGAAAGAAAGCTCTCATCAGTCAAGAATACATGTAGTCTGGGGGGAAATGAAGTGACAGAAGATGATGTGATGGTAGAATTAGGGTGATAGATATCCATAACCAGGCATACTACCTCCATCTCTGGCATGGAAAAAAACCTCAAATGTCTTAAACCCAGTCAGCTGTCTATATAATAATGGTATCATTATATAGTCTGCACCCATTGAAAAATGCAAGGCACTGTAGAAGCATAAAGCTGTTGAAGTAAATAGTAACACAATTTCATGAGATATTAAAAAGTGAAATCTTAGACCTGGCCTCATTTGTGTGGGTTGTTTTTTTTTTTGTTTGTTTTTTTTTTTTTTTTTTTTTTTTTATTTGTTTTTGCTTTTTTTGGTTGAATTGGTTATTCAGGTCATTATGAAATTCTCTTCAATTTATCCAGGGTATATCCATTGACAATAGGACCCTTGAGTGATGAAACAGCCCTGGGTTTGAGATTAATATTATATTTCCTATAAAGCAAAAATTTTTCCTGTAATATAAGTTGCACCAGGAGAGGTTTAGATTAGATATTTGGAAAAATTTCTTCACTAGAAGGGTTGTCAGGCATTGGAACAGGCTGCCTAGGGAACGGTGGAGTAACCATCCCTAGAGATATCTAAAAGATATGTAGATGTGGCACTGAGAGACATGGTTTAGTGGTGGATTTGGCAGTGCTGGGGAATGGCTGGACTCAATGATCTTACAGGTCTTTTCCAACATAAAAGTTCTTTTGAATATAGTCACCTTCAAAGTGTCCTAGAGACAGGTTTCTGCTAGTTTCTGAGCCCTGGCCTCTGCTTTAGAGTCTTAATGTTGAAGCACAAATACAACTTGGAAACAAACAGAAAAGTAATTGACTTTGGTTTAATTTTTTCATTATTCTGTTTTTTTCTAATTTCATTATGCATGTATATGCACCTGAGCTTGTGTGCATGATTGAATGCATGGAGAACTATGTTCCCTAACTGATATAAGCTAAGTATCCCATAAATAATGATAACAAAAAACCCATGCTTCCTCCCAAAAAAACCAAAAACCCGCAACAAACAAACAAACAAAATCTGACTTCTCTGAAGGAGCTTCATATGACCTCATTTTGCACATTCCGTGTTTCTTTTGCTTTTGAAAATGAAAAAAACCCAGTGATCACTTGCCCCAGTACATGTACAGTAGGTCCAACACATCCAGACTGCTTCATGCATTTTTTGGTGGGAGTTTGGGGCTGAAGATCTGGAAGGCCCATGCATAACTGGTTCCAGGTTACTGGCTCAACAGTTTGCTCTCCTTCCTTGTCATTTATTTTTAAACTAATTTTCATTGCATGGTTAGTCTTTAAGAATTTTGTCTATTTATTTCCAGATAAAAAAAAAGCATTCTCACACCAAAAAAGGAGGGAGATCCTCTGGTTCACCTCTAAAACAAGAACCAACACTATTCAGGTATCACAGCACTTCCTTAATTTTGGATACCTTGTGTTTAAGCAATCCCAGGAAAGGTATTAGAAAGACTATTTAAGAGTGATTGGTTCACAGTGCAGTAGAGGCCATGTGCAGTAGCTATCGGATAATTCTTCCCCCTTAGGTCATCTATGGGTTCTAACAAACAGAAGATGTACGGCTGGTAGATTATAGAAACCCTATGTTGGTGGTGTGTTTCTTTTCTCTTCCTCTAGTTTGAAGTGGCTTCTTTAATAAGTTTTTACTTTGATAACAATCCTGTAGACTGGCAGGTCATATCTTGGGAGTGCATTTGTCACTGTCATCTCAAGGAGAAAAAAAGTACTCTGACATTCAGTCTGAATTAAAGAGCAATAAATGTTTAAGTAGGCGAGAATTAATAAATAATCTTTTATTTCTTTTCATGTAGTAATTATTCACCCTGGGGCTAACCTAAACACTAGCTTCTCTCATTCCTCTCCCAGGTTTCTAAGCAATGTACGCAAACATAGACCTTGGTGTTGTGCTGATCAGGACAAAACATTTCATGTTGGATGACGAGTAGAACCTGTAGATCTGGCCTTGCTGACCTTACTGGAACCAGAGAAGGTGGAGAGTGAGTGAGGAGCAGAAATGACCACATACACACACATGCAGCCCTTTCCACAGCAGAAATAGTTAAAACTCAGTGTCTGACCAGGCAGATGAGAGGAAATCACTTGCCAAAAAGTCTTCCAGTATTTAAATAACAGATATCCCACACTGGTGGCTTTGTGCCCAGCTAGTGGTGCTCTTTACAGTCTGATGGCCAGAGTATCACAGCTTGTGCATAAAATTGTCTCAGCTTCATCTTTTCTAGTGACCAGGCCTTAGTTTTATTTCTGACCTTCCTACCTTCTCCCCCATAGAGGTTATAATTGGTGGAAGAAGAGAAGACTAAATTATTAACAAAAAAAGATCAGGCGAGGCAGCTGAATTGCCAAACACAAAAAAGCTCCAAACCCCATAGTTATGCTGTTATTTTTTATTTATTCTGTGTTCTTTTATTAGAAAATGCCTGGAGAAACTAAGTTTGTTTTGGTTTAATAGAGGAGGTGGTGTCTTAAGGAGCAGGGTTTAACGTTAACAATTCCAGGTAATAAATATATATATATATATTTATTACCTGCATATATATATATGCAAGAAGAGAGAATTCATATTAGCCTAGGATGGATGGTCCTATGTTGAAATTACGCTCACTGCATTTAATAATGCCAACATAGTGTTGTTATTTTCACAGATTACTTTCTGTGGATATTTAGTTTTGTCTTGTTTTCTTAAGTAGAGGGAATAACTAACCTATTGAAGACCCCCCTTTTTGACCATTGGTACAACAGAAGAGAACCACCCTATCCACCTGCTTTAGTAGCACTGTGAGGCATTTCTTCATCTACTCGGAGCTGCAAGGGGAGGAAAAGGACCAGTAAAATATGTAGCTGAATCTAATGTAAAAATCAGATAAATTGACTCCCTGTATTTAGTTTTCTGATCTATTACTTTTCAATGACAACAGAGGGACTATATACAACCAGCTTAAAGCAAATTTCTAATTTTAAAGTAGCTAAAATCAGGCAAGGTCAGTTTAATGAGTGTCTGTTCTCGTGGGGTTTCTCATATCATATGTGCCTATCTGAAACATAAGCATCAATACTTGTGAAGACAAACAGAAAAGAAAGTCCACTATAGCGTGCAGAGCAGACAGAGAGAAAACAACCTTAAGCTAGAGGTAATTTTCCAGTGGATGCCAACAGCAGAATAACTTGTTGCTATAAGAAAAGAATGTTTCATTCTGCCTGCCTTCAGTTGTCAAAGCTATTTTGGAGGTATTCTTGGACAAATAGGGATTCGCATGCTCTCTCCCCCCAAAAGCTGGGCCGTCTGTTTTGGGGGTGTTCTTTACAGGAAATGCAGAAAAATCCTATATGATTCTGCCCTGATAAACCTCAGGAGAACTTCAATGGTTTTCAAGCCCTTTATTTTCATTTCTCTTTTCCCCTCTTTACTGAGAAGGGAACATAACTAATAGCTTCTGTTTTGTTTCCTACTTTACATAGCTGGTGCCAACAGCTGTGGATTGCTTCTTATCAAGTGTTCTTCCATTACCTTGCACAGGAACTGCAGCTGTTAGAGTAACACTGGTAATCATTCTGCTGGAAGGACATGGTATTTTTAGGGGATTCCTTATCTGCCTGCCAACTGTGCCAGTGGGCTGCTTCTGTGCATTACACATAAAAACATAGCTGGAAACATTTCTGAGGATATTTTCCTCCACATCCAAGTTCTGCATGAGCAGAAACTCCTTCAGAAAGCAGAAGTTTCTATATCTTGTCTCTGCTTTTCTCTTGGTATTCTCTTTAGTAGCTTGGCCTTGCCCTCTGACACTATGAAGAGTTGGCTTATAATGCAATCTAGATCATTGCATCCTGCAGGAATAAAACATTGGGATCTCTTTAAAGACTTTTAACTCTCTTTTATTTCCATACCTCCTTAGTTACAGAAAATAGATTAATATGGTAACACTTTGCAGTAAGTGGACATTAATTAATACTAAATTACACCAGAATTCCTCTGGAATCACATATTAACAGTCACACTAAGTCCAAAAAACCTTGCCATGATTAATGTTTTTGTAAGGAATACCAAAGAAATTAATAACCATTTGTCAGTTATAATTAAGTGTTACTAATTAATTTAATGCTGTTTTCTGTCCTGGCTTTGCCATGAAAATGAGGTGCTGGAAGTTTAAAGCCTGGTATATTACAGAAGTTAAGCTCCCACTGTCTGACCTAGTCAGGTCTTTTCAGTGCAGCTTGGCCTGCTACTACTCTTTGGTATCTCATATGAGAAATAGAGCAAGTGTCTCTTGTTTTGGGATGCAGAACTTGAGCAAGAGTTATTTTAATTCATGTGCCATAATTCACTCGTCAGTATTGGAAATTCAAATTCTCAGACTGTTCATTAACTTGACAAACACCATAATGAGTGCAGAAAATGGCAACACATAAATCCATTCTGTTGACGAAGAACATAATGAGAATGGGAAGTGACACAAACTAAATAGTGATCTCTTTACAATCTGGAAACTGTATATACTCGCTTCTGATGTCACAGTGGCTCTTCCCCCTTGCCATATATATATGTTGGGAAATCTCCCAGGAAACCTGTGCTTTTGAAAATTACCTATATACAAATGACCCAAGGGTCAAGTTCCTGTTGTCTCACATAGGTCAGAGAACCAAGTTCATATTGTTCATAACGCAGCTGGATGCTGAGGTCACTGGCATATGCCTTGCTGAATGAATTATTGTACTAAAGGTACTACATTTCATATAAAACAGAATAACAAGACTCAATTGTTTTCAAGAACTAGATTTTGCATTGTTTATTTTTCACTTGTCTGAAGGACTTTATTAGTAAGTAGAGGAGTTTGTATTATCCTGTTATTCCTTTAAGCAATGGCAATTTGAAAACTTAACATTCCACATGTGCATCTTTCAGGTAAGATGGTCCTTTATGAAGTGCGCTCTATCCTGCACTTCCCACCAAGATGCAATATTACAAACATTGGTAATTACTACTGTTCTTTAATGGCCCAACTAAAGTCTTAGTATTTGCAAAGTGCTTGGAGAATTTTACACAAAAATATGAATGCCAGCTATTATTATTAGCAAAATCAATTATATTACTTCTGCCACACGATGTTATTGCAGTACTCAGTAGTGCAACAATTTCATTCAAAACCTAGATTGCTTTTCTCGGCATCAACAGCACAGACCATTTCATATAATAAAAAACTCCTTCTTGCTGATGTAAAATGAAATCTAAGCATTTATTTGAGCCTTTCTTTCTTCTTCGTTTTTATTTCTGAGGACAATTCTCACAGGGAATAACAGCTTGCTTAACTGCGTAATACTTTATACCGTAAGTTCTTTAATTTTCTGACACTGAAACCTGAAAAAAAATCAGGTGTGTGAAAAAGTCTTTTTCTAAGTATTCAATATCAGAAGAAATTATCAAAGCTCAGAGAAGCTGGGAAATAAATGCACTAAGCACAAGCAAGGAAATATTAAAGATGAATCCCTAATTTCCTACCAGTGCTGTGTAAAACAGCCTTCCACCTCCTCTGCATTCAGTCCCAAGTCCTATATGACCTTCGGCACTAAGGATGAAAGTCATATATTTAACTACAGTATCTTTTATTTACTATACAAGCTGACATGCAAAACACTTAATCTACATCGTAAAAAGGAAAGTGGCTGAGTTTGCGGTGACCTTGACCATACCTACTCGAAAAGTTGATCATTTCAAACAAGTGCAGCCCTTCAGCTGTGCTAAATTGGACTCAAGTTCACAGCATGTGTTATTTTTCAAAATCTAACTTTTCATTTTTTTGGAGGGGAATCAGAGAATACAAATCTAGAAGATGTTTTGCATGTATTTATTTCTGAGTGCATAGATTTTCTCTTGTTAAATGCCAATGAGGAGGAAATAGCCGTGGGAGGTTTCCAAGGGAGTTATCCACACAGTCCCTGCTGACCTTCTGCAGGTATTGGGTACCGAGCTCACTTTTGTCAATAACAAAGCACAAAAAACTGAAGCTAGAAGCATCAACATCTTCACTAAATCAAACATTTTGGTAAAGTTGTTGATTAAAATCAGTGCTAAAACTCCTTTTATTCCTTTCCCTCTTGAATTTAGGGTGGAAGCAAGGTATCAGCCACTTCCTTGGGTGAAGCAGTGAATTTCTGCACAAGTCTGCTCCTTCTGGTAGAGTCATAAATCCATGGCTGTTTTTTGCATACACATCATGCTGTCCTTCAATTGCCTTATATAGCTGTGGGCTTGTTGTTTGGTTGTTTTGGGTTGTTTTTTTTTCTTTTTGGATTAGTTTGGTTTGGTTTTAACATAGGCCAAACAAAAACCTTGTGCTACATTGCTTGAATTGTTTTTACTAGAACAAGCCCAATCTCTTGGCCAAAGAAGCCAGATGTCAGAATCTTGCATTTTTGGCAAGTGTTGCCTTTCTTGTTCTAATGTCTCTATACCTGCTCACTGTCTCTTTTTTCCTTTGTTTTCAGTTTTGGGGTTTTTTGGTGACATTGGCATGCTTTTCAGTGTAGTGATGGAAAGTGTCCTAACACAGGCTGTTGCCTAGTTTGGCAACTAGAAAGATGTTGTATTGACCAAAACCAGGAGAATAACCCATTGTGCTGGTTTTGGCTGGGACAGAGGTTTTCTTCACAGTAGTTGGCATGGGGCTATGTTCTGAATCTGTGCTGGAAACAGTGCTGGTAGCACAGGGATGTTTTCGTTATTGGTGAGCAGTGCTTACACAGAGTCAAGGCCTTTTCTGCTCTCACACCACACCAGTGAGCAGGCTGTGGGCACAGAAGGAGCTGGGAGGGAACACAGACAGGACAGCTGACCTCAACTGACCCAAGGGATATTCTATGCCATATACATACTCGGCATATAAAGCTGGGGAAAGAAGAAGGAAGGGTGGGGGGAACATTTGGAGTGATGGCATTTGTCTTCCCAAGTAACTATTACATATGACAGAGTCCTGCTGTCCTGGAAATGGCTGAAAACCTGTGTGAGATGGGAAGTGATGGATGAATTCCTTGTTTTGTTTTATTTACTGAACTGTCTTTATCGCAACCCAAGAGTTTTCTCACTTTTACTCTTCTGATTCTCTCCCATCCCAGATGTGAGTAAGTGAGTGGATGGGTGATGCTTAGTGGCTGGCTTGGGTTAAACGCATCAGACAAGTAGACCCCAAATGGACATGTATGGTTCATGGCACTGCCAAACTTAGTGATGCTTAACAGCCAGGCAGTGGCACAGCAGTGTTTACAGGCTTCTGATTTGCTCTGTTATGCCATTCAGTCCAGGTTATTTCATCAAAAGATTGTTTAGCATTAATGTTTAACAATTATCTAGGTGTGAGAGAGCAACAGAATAGCTTTCCTATACTACCAAACTAGCGGACAATGAACACGGGAAAGAGGGACATCAAGATACTTAAGGCAATGATTAGAGACTACTCAATCCAATGTGATAAACTGAAATAGCTTTGTAAGGTTAATACTAATTCCAGACACTATAGCCCATTTTATAGGATGTGCTATATAACTTTTGCTCCTTCCACCTAATCTATGATGTTTACCACAGATTTGTTGCAAAACACAGTAACAATTGGATTCTAAAGGTCAGAAAAGGAAGAAGGGGAAAAAAAAAAAGGCAAAAATCAGTGATGGAAAAAGAAGTGCCAGGGGAGGGTTTTTCACTCATTCTGTTTCTGGTACTGTTATTTTGCCAATTAAGCTGCTATAAAGATAATAAAAACAAAGCATCTGTGGAAAATGAAGGTTTGCCTTCATGAAGAGAGATATTGTGAATTCTAAAAGCCTTTAAAATTATATTTCCTAGCAAATAAATTCATCAAGTTGTACAAAGCCACATAAAGCCCACTGCACACCTCATTAATCTCTGAGATGTTTTAGAGGGTTTTTTAGGTGAAATAAATCCTTGCTGCAGAAAGAGTTACGTGTGAAATTTGTAAGCTATGCTGTGGTGATCTGTGCTCTGGTTTGAGCCATAGCCAGCTGGGGTGTGATGGCTGCATCTAGCTTACTCTGGACTTTGGGGCACAGATGGCAGCATGGCAGCTGAGGGCTGTCTGGAACAGTGACCCAGAAGTGTTGCTGGTATGCAAATATGACTGTAAGTCAATCATCTTACTCCATAAGTAGTGGGAAGCCAAGGGCTCTTGAACTCTCCTGCTCAGCAGTGCACTGCAGATCAGGATCTGCCCTTGAGTAAGGACAATTCTCAAGGTTACTCCATGAAGTTGAGAGATTCCTTGCCACAACAGAGCCTCAGAAAGTGGTTAACAGCATGACAAACTTTGAAATCTTAACTAAGTGATATAAAGGATTGATTGTGCACATATATAATTCTTTAGACATCAACTTTTGACCAAGATGAGACTAAATCTGGACGCAGCTACATCTGAACTCCTGTCTTAAGAAGGAGTTTAGAAATCAAGGGGGTTCTCTCTGAACTTCAGGACTCAATGGGAGGGTCTCCCTGACAGTTCTGTCTGGCCCTGCCCTCTATGCAGTAAACAATCAAGTGTACCTTGCCATTGAATCTTCGTAAACCACTGTCGCATTTACAATTAAAATTTGTTGGATTGTTGTTTTATATCAATAAGCATATTGCTGCTTCTCTCTTGCAAGTGAAGAGCATCTCTGCATCCACAACACATGCTGAGGGAACAGAATTTGCCTTAAGGCTGGAATTCTATCTCCTTATGACAAAATAATTAGACACATAGAGAAAAACAACAAAGAAAGGCATAAAGAAGAGTGATTAAGAAAGACTGAGTTTGCTTATTTAAAAGGAAGAAGAATAAAAAGAAGCGAGGTGTAAAAATGCAAGCTTGAGAGAACTCTGAAAAGAAGGCATAACTGCCTTTTTTTTATATGTTTATGTAGTCATTTTGTAACATATTGTGGTCAAATGTTTTGCACTCCTGAAGTCAAGAAGTTATCACAAACTATTTTATTTTCACTGCTATATCTGAGGGATACAGGAGGTGCATGTCTGAGAGCTTGTTCTTTTTTCCATTTAAAACTGTTAGTCTAATAAAACATACTATGTTTATTGAAAAAGCTTATATTCTATTTAAAAAAAGGAGCCAAGAGCAGTCTGTGCTTTGCATGAGGACAGAAGCTTAGAAAACAAGAAGTTAATGGAAGTCATAAGATGGATTTCAGTGTGTTGTGGGGTGTGTGTGTGTGTGTGTGTGTGTGTTAAAGAGTCAGAGGGGGAAGGTTTGTTGTTGCCACAAACACAGACCAAGGGGTAATCAGGACCAAATACACTTTGTGAAAAAGCAGTATTGCAGTGGTGGGAACTGACTTGGTGAAACCCTGTTCTTCACATGCTTATCTTTAACCATGGAGATGGCAAGCAAGTAAAAGATTACATTCTTAAGATGCATTTTTAAATGCACTATCTTCTCCACTGGAATGTGATCTTTCAGGAGGGGAACAAGGGGAGAAACTGAAGCTCTGAAGGACCAGTGATAGTCACTGCTGGGAGAGTTCCTGCTGAAACCAAGAAGCCTTCCTGAGGCAATCTGGGTTAGGGAGATACAAGAAGCTCTCCTGAGGCAGTCTGGGTTAGGGAGACCTGCCCCCTCCACACATGTACCCACACTTCCCCATCCCACACACATACTTATTTCAGTGAATTCACTATAGTCTGTGTAAAACTCAATAGCAAAAACGTTCTGTCCAGTTCTTGTCCACAAGACCTTTGGGAGTGAAATTCAGCACAGCATGGAAG
Organism: Psittacula echo; assembly: GCF_963264785.1. Classification (NCBI taxonomy): domain Eukaryota; kingdom Metazoa; phylum Chordata; class Aves; order Psittaciformes; family Psittacidae; genus Psittacula; species Psittacula echo. The sequence goes on along the minus strand of NC_137742.1, from coordinate 6,596,595 downwards.
ACATTTGTAAGTCTTCTGTGAAATGAAACCCCACTGCAGACCTCAGTGCACAGGTTAAGTACTCCCTACATTTCTAACGTTATCCACACAGATAACGTGAACTCAGAGAGAACACCCTGAATGCGCACACTATTTATCTTTCCCAGAAAGAAATTAGCAGGCATAAAAGCCTCCCCAAATGTGGGATGTAAACATCACTAGAGATATCAGCCGGAACAAGAAATGGACTATCTTCAATCTCTTAATTGGAATTTAAATTTAATTAAGGTGGGGAGAAAAATACTCATCACCTTTTCAGTGAAATGCAGGAGCCCTTGGTGCAGTTATCTGAAAAGAAAGCAGACTTTCTAAAACTTTAGTTAAGCAAACAAGTCTCGGTGTGAAAAATGGCCCATAATCTTAATTCTCAAGTTTATAGTTAGATGACAAAAGGGAAAATAAAATGTGTCTAGCTAGTGCTCTGGGCTTCTTTTATGCTTCTAATTCCTAAATTATGATTGAAATTCAGCATCTTAGTGCTAAGCCTGATTTTACAAAATTAATATTTAACACTATGGTGTATATGTGGTAGGATCTGCTCAGACTGGAGACAGGCAAGTAGGTAACCCCTAGTGCCTGCTGAGCCCCCGGGTCTCACTTCTGGGTAAACCAGCATAAGGAGAAGGAAGGACTGCTCTGTCTGCAAAAGCTGCTATATTATGCTATCCTGCTTTTTTTCTCAGCTGTCCCTTATGAATGGGAAGGGACCAAATTTCAAGGTGGATAAACTTTTTTGACAACTGTCTTCTTACCGCAATGTCTCCCAAGGCATCTGCAATCCCTCCCCATTCGTCTCATGGACTCCATTTGGATATGTGAGCTGTGCTTGGTTATATGATTTCCAAACACCCTTGCTCTGGTCTCACATCTGAAACTGCATCTACCATAAAATCTAACCAGGGTGTCTAACTGCAGGTCTTGGTTCGTACCAAAGCACAATTATAAGACTAATACATAAAATTAATGCAGGCCGTCGTGAGGACGGTGTGTAACTTCCCACATAGCATACAGAAAGCAATTTCACCTGGTTATTACTCTGTGAACATCTGGTTAAGCTGTTGGATATCTATTTATATAAGTATTTTGTCTTGATTTAAGACTTCAAGCAAAATTGAACCCACGATGCTCTAAGATAAAATGTCCCAGTGTTTTATAAATTTCAGTGTTAAAAAAATGAAGCAATTTGTAGTTTGAATTTGTCTTCTACCATGAACCCTTGAAACTCATTATGTTTTCCGTTTCCTAGATTAAAGAGCTGGCTATCAGTTTTTTCTTCTCTTTCATAGGTTCTTTCAGGCTGATCAAATCAAAGCTTAACCTTTTCTTGGGTAAGACTGAGAAGGGGAATTTCCTTGGTCTCACCACAAAGTATTCCCTCACCACAAGGTATTTCCTCCCCCCTCAACTTCAGGTCAAGCTTGCAGTTCTTTATGGATTTCTCCCTTTGTTAAAGTGCTTTGTACGTGCCATGTAGAGGGCTGGACACAGTATCCCAGTTATGGCACTGGTGATATTTGATAAAGTTACATGGGGATGGCATTGCCTTTGTGTCCTTATACTGATAAGAACATTAGTTCCCCTTGATTTGTGTCCTCGGGTGACCTGTAGTCTCTCAGCAACAGAGTCATGCTTAAATCTGATGTTACAGAGTTTTATATGTCCTCAAACTCATTGCTATTCTTTTCCGAGAAACCATCCTTAGGTCTATAAGTGTGACCTAAATGCTTTGCTTCTGCATGCTTGGCTGGAATTTAACTGTAATATTTGTTCACGTTAATACAGTAGCTCATTAAAGATGAATAAAAATCATTATTTGGATGCAAAACATTGTGGTTAAAAACCTGAATCTGGCTTCAGGAAATCTAGGTTCTGTTGTAGCCTTTTACTGTAAATGGCCTATATAAATCTTAGCAATCAGGGGGGACTTAATTTTCTCCTACTCTATCTCAATTATATAAAGTGGAGTAACATTTTTTCTACACCATTTTCATTGTCTAGGCAACCAGTAAGCTAAAAAAAAAAAAACAAACCAAAAAAACACAAGCCTGAATAACAGGAACAAAGTAAAAGACTAGAAAGGAAGCATGAAAGAAGAAAGCAAGAAGTTTATTAGAAGCACAGGTTTGGAAAAAGACCTTCCTGGGCCACGTAATTCAGATTCTTTTATTATATGTATTATGATCTAGATTTTCAGTTATCAAACTCCATTTTACAATTCATTAGGCTTCCCCACATTTAAAATCAAACTTCTGACAATGTCAAATCTCGACCAAAGTGTCCTGCTTGCCCTTTTGCAGCCAGTGCTCTTTAGCCTCAAATACTCTTTTGAGTCCATTGTGCTTACACCATCTGATTCCAAATGCAAAGAGATAAAATGTTATGTTGCCAGTTTTTTGTGCTTGAAACACAGTCCTTCCATCAAAGACTATCAAATGTATATCATTCATACATACATATGTAATACGTATAATTCATATATATATGTGAAAACATATATATACATATATGTATATATATGCATGTGTGCGTGTTTTCATGCACATATACTAATCCAAACTCAAATCACTGTGTGGCAGAGCTCAAAGCTGTGGAGCTGGATCATGTGGTCATCAGGGCTGAGCTATGGATGCAGGGCCATGGAGATGGGCTTGCAACATCAGCTGACACCTCTATTTTTACAATATTTATCCCAGCCAGATACAGTGCATAGTCACTAGGATTCAAATTAGTTCAATTCATCTTCTCTAGAAATAAATCCAGATTAATTTGTTCTCCTTCTCCCACCAGTGCTTTCCCCCCTGCCTCAAAACTGTCTCTTTGTTTAATTATTATTTCCCTTCCTGTCCCCTTCTAGATATTCAACAAAACAATTAAACTGTATTCATACATTATTCTAAATCCAGTGCCAGGACACTGTCTCAGGGGCAGTACTGAAGTGTGGTGAGTATTAAGAGAAAGTGCAAAAGCTTTAAAAAACTGTCCTCAGTGTATTTGTATATGTGTGTGTGTGACACGTAACATTTGCACAAAAAAAAGAAAATCAGCTCTTTCAGACTTCTCTTTGAAGGATTTCGGAGTCCAAACAAGATTTATGACTGAGCTTTATTTCCCACTCTGAATAAATGTTATCCATTGATTTATGCTCTTTTTAAAATAAATGGAGAGAGCAAGACAACACTGCAGAAGTAGAAGGGTGCTGAGTTCTGCTACCCCAGTACTACTACTCCGCTCACAAGTGAAGAGGACAGAAAGAGGCAGCATTTCCACAGCACTAGCAATGCCAACAGCAAAACAATAAAGAAAGTGATTTAATCGCAGGTCTCTCTGCTGTCTTTTCCTGCTCTCCTTCTAGGGGATTTCAACTATTTGTGGTTTTGACTGCAAACACATAATTCCTCTAGGCCCTGAAGTAAAAAGCGAGCAGGCAAATCTGCTGCATGCACTCCTAGATCAATACCTTAAAGTTTGTTTAGGTGTTTGGCTCTGTGCTGTTAACCTATTCAAACCCTGTGTGCTTGGCTGATTACACTCGTTGCCCTCCAAGGAGCTGCATGTCTAAGCAGCCGTCTACGGTACATGAGGAATGAAAGCTCCAAGGAGGGATTATTATTTTAGTGAAACAGTGATTTTTCAAGGGCATCAGTGAAAGAAATTGAGTAGATATCACTGTCATAGGAGGCAGGAAAAAAATCGCTGTCCAGGTTGTTGTTGTCTAGGTGGCTTTGCCATTGAGAAGTGCAGAGGGTTGGAGAGGGGGCATCAACAGGCCAAATCCCATCACTCTCATTGTGACTGCTCCAGAGCTGACCTTTCATCACAGGTCTGGCTCTTGCCCTTCAGAAAACCCTGGGTCTGCCTTGTTGTTAGTGCAAATAGTAGCTGAGTCAAAGAGAACATCTTGAAGTATCAAACTACTCCTATTTGTCGTCCCTGTGGAGATTTCCTCTGTGCACCCTTCATTGTCTTGACTAGTCATACCATGCTTGGCCTGGGTTTACACTGTGATAGTTATAAATGCAAATAATAATCAAGATCGGAACCCTCACATGCTTAAAATATCAAGGCAGAGAAAAAAATAATTAGCATTAATGTATGCAGTTTGTAAATATGACATTGATGAATTACAACATAGCTATTGATTAATTATATATCAATTACAGTGGTCTAAGCACTATAACAACAAATCAATTTAGACCTATCAGTGAATTGATACTTAGCATAAGAAATTAAATCAAAGACTCTGAATGGTACAAAAGTGCAGGCTAAAGTTTAACTCCCAGTTGACGCACAAGTAACATGCTTGATTAATACTAACGGAAAGCTAACTAGATATGCGTGCAGAATGCTGATGTGAGAACAAATTTCAGCTGATTGAAGACTCTCGCACTATTTATTCTGTTTTGGGCCCTTTTATAGGTACCTCATTAATGAGAAAGTATGACCCCAGCCTAGTGTAATAGAGCTGACACTGAGGTAAGCATGCCATTTATTCAGCCACAACACTGTAGGAGCTAATTTGGTAAGGTTTGTTTCTACTATAACACTATAGCATACCTAGTTTTCATCAAACACAAAAAGAGATGGGAATTAATTTTATAAATCCTGTAACTTCAATGGAATGTTTAGCAGAATATATTTTGCAAGACCTGGTTGCAATTCAGGAGGGTATAAAACAGACTCTGGTGACCTAGGCAGAGACATCACTGGAGAGCAGCTAATTTGGAAACAGCTGTTGAGTGCTTTTGATAGAAAATTTAATGATCGAGCACTTCGTGTCTTTTCCACACATATTTGTCAAAGTTCTTTTAATTCCTGATGCACATGCAAAAATAAAAACAAACACAAAATTTGTAAGTTAGGTGGAGCCTTGGAAATTTTTCCAATGTATTTTAAAATTTCCATTTTCTAAAGGAATATAAAGACTTCCAAGAACTCCCAGATGGTTATTCAGTTAGGGGATTTTTCATTATAAAAAAGATTACAGTAGTTTTGTTGAACGAAATGTCACTAGTTTGGGTGAGATCCTCTTCCATGACATTGAGTCACACAAGACATAAGTAAACTTCTGGCAAAACAGCTCTCTTTTGAAGAAGCGTTTGCCCATTCAAGGCAGACAAAACATTCAAAGACTTAGAAGAAAATGCTGTCTTCTTAATTTTAGGAGTCTTAGGATGTCTCTATGGATGCTTTAAAATGTATCTTTGTCTACTCACCAGCAAGGAGGGGTCCGACACCCATTTTGCCTGCAAAGAATTCAGGGAACAGAGGCATCTGCCCTCTGGGTGCTGGTTGCATCTGATATGGAAGTGGGCACATACATGAGGGTGGCTGCACAGAGCCCTGAAGCTCTTTCTGCTCTGCTATCATTATTTAAGGCTGTGAACTTCAAAGTACCTGTGCTCCTGATTTGGATTGTTTGCGTTTGGTTTGCATTATACAAATGGTAGTGAGATACCAGGAAGCAGAAACTCCATTTTCCGCTTTTCTTGCAGGCAGCTGTGTCCGTTTATGCCTGCAAGAAAAAATTTGTGCAATATAAAAAACAACATCCACTCCCCATCCTCCCATTCCTGGAAGTAACAAAAGCCTTGTGGAACATATTGCTACACTGTTGTCAATATAATGATAGTGTTTGTAAAATAAACTCCTACCAAGCACTGCAATGATTAGAATGCCTTCTTTTCCCCCCTCCCAACCTTATGTTCCTTTAAACATAATGACATCAATTTTCATTAATTCTATATTCCAGTGTTCATCTTCTATGGCAGCTCTACCGAATAAGCAAAGCAAAACAATATTTAACAATAAGAAGATGTAAAATGTTTACGTGGGAAGGGAATAAAACCAGCAATGGCAACGAAACTCTTAATCAAACTCAATTATACAAACCAGGCACCATTTCCAGCTGTTTCCTGACTTTAGTTGTGGCATTGTGTGAGGAGGAATGTTGTTTCATTTACAGCACTACAGAAAATCTTGTTGGTTAAATATCATGGAGGAAAATCATGGAGTAGATGAGTTCTTGTCAAAGCATTTGATTTTAGTGACTGATACTATTTTTCAACCTCCTGTGTTCAAGAAATGTTCTCTAAGAAGAAAAAGCAAAAAGGATATGAAAAATGTATTTTTAAAAGTGTGTGTTCCTAAGACTGTGGTTTGTGTTGGAGCAAAAATCCTGGGGTTCACTGAAGATCAAAGGAAAATTGAAAGTTTCACCCTGTATAAAATAGGCAAGGCTGTAGCAAAAAACCCAAGTCTTCCTGATCTCGGAAACTGTAAGTGACTTACACTGTGTGGGCATCATTTTGGGCAGTGGGATGACTATAGCATCCTGCCTGCATCCTACTCTAGGCATGCATGATTTTTTTTCTTATTGAAAAACTTTGATTGTTCTCACTTTTAAGGAGAGAATTTCATTATTTCCTTCCTACCATGGATAGATTCTTCGTTATTTTGTAGCAGGAGATAGTTAAAATGAAGAATATGGTTACAAAAAGTGCCTACTGGAGTACACATAACTAGGAGGAAGATACTAAAATGGGGGACAGTTAGCTGCAATGTCACTTATAAAACTTTCATATGAGAATCTTGTCTGAATATAGAGGACAGTCCAATAAAACTGCTCAACCAGCTTCTGGTTTAGAAACATACACCTCTAATCATACTCCTTTTTTTTGGAGGAGTCTTAAAACTGTCTCACTCGAGAATCCTTTTAAATGCACATCTAAATGTCCAGGCTAAGTGCCAACAGGAAATCAATCTATACGGACTCTCTGAAATCTTCCATGTTTGATAAGCCTAATAAGAACATTCGTCCATTTTATGTTACCTTCAGGAGCTTTTACATTGAAAGTCTCACCTCTTTTCTACTGCTTTGCATGCAGTGGCCATTAATTCTTAGTTGAACATACTCACTCAAAGCAAAATTAGGTTCTTGCTGGAACTGTGTGAGAGAGAACTCATTTTTGGCATTCCCTCTGGAAAATGCCTGAAAAAGAGGAGCTATGAAAACATATACATTTATATGAGGGGAATGAAACTAAACATTGTGGGAATATGTAGGTGGTGATAGTTTGGTATATTTTCAGTTTCCTTTGAAAACCCTGCAAAATCTTTTTCTCCTTTGTCGCTGTTCCTCAGAAAATGGTGCTAAGTTTCCCAGCTATTCGTGCACCCTGTAGGTAAAGATACAAGAAACTGTTTCAGAGAAAGCTTCTTTCCCATTACTGCAGCCTTATTTTGTAAGTCTCTACCACTCTGTCTAGATGTTTCATACTTCTCTCTCTAACATGAAGAAATATGGATCTGTCTTCTGCGCTGTAGTTATTCATGCCCTGTCACCCTTGTTCCATTTCTCCTTCTTTACTTCTTCCTTTTGTTCAGGGCTTTTTGCTTTTGACTTTACCAGTGCTCACTGGTCCAGCCTGAGTGGGCTCTGGAGAATCCTGCAGCAGCTTCCCTGCGGCTCAGGAATGGACAGAGCTGAGTTTTGCCATGAAGTGGATTCCCTATCTCTGAGCTGATTCCTCCACACCATGCTTCCACTGCTCCTTGAGGTGGGACTTCCAGTTCAGCAAAGGAGAAATTCACAGTTGACAAACAACATGTACAAGGGCTATAAGGATAGGAATAGGGGGAATGGCTTTAACCTGCCAGAGAGGAGATTGAGATGAGCTCTTAGGCAGAAGTTCTCCCCTTTGAGGGTGCTGAGGCGCTGGCACAGGGTGCCCAGAGAAGCTGTAGCTGCCCCATCCCTGGAAGTGTTCAAGGCCAGGTTGGACGGGGCTTGGAGCAACCTGCTCTAGTGGAAGGTGTCCCTGCCCATGGCAGGGGATTGGAACTGGATGAGCTTTAAGGTCCCTTCTAATACAAACCAGTCTGGGATCCTATGAGTCTACCATAGTGAAATTCAAATTAAGTGTTGCAAGTACACAGGTAAATATGTGATGTCCATTGCTCTGCAATGGCACTAGCTAACAGTCAACACATCTTAATTCTTGCTCAGGAGGGAAGTATCTTCCAGGTGGTTTCTTTTATTCATTTAGAGAGTTAAGCTCCATCTCAGAGCTGCAGACAGGTGACTGATTGATGCTCCTGAAAAATCTGCTGATTGGAAAGACTGTATTTCACATTGGATGTTTCAAAGTTACTTTGGTAATTGGTTCCAAAGGAGAGGAGAAAAATAAAGCTTTGTGCCAACCTAGGTGTAACTGATTTACCTCCTCATTTCTGATTCAGAATTGACAAGACATAGATCACCCATCGACAACTTCATGCTGCTAAGAATGAATGTTTCAGGCACCCTTAAAGTGCCAGAAAATAGCAGATTAATATGTTTTAAGAGTTCTGGTTGCCAAAATGAATAGGACTTGGGTCAGCAAAATATGTTTGTTGTTACCTTTCCTTAAACCTTTTTGGTGACTTGACTGAAACAAATGAATGCCTTCAGTTCCAGTTGTCACTAGACCGGAGCTTACAATGTAAGAGCAATGGCCCAAATCTAACCTTGCTTTTGTCCCTCTGAGGATATGTCTATGCTTCACGCAGCTCATTGCCTCCAGACAGACCTCAGCTAGTTTTTGAAGTAGCTAGTGCTAGCAGCTGGCAGTGCAGCTCAGGCTGATCTTCAAAGTACTGTACTCTGGAATTGCACCTAGTACAAACCACTGGGTCTTTATGGACTTTTTCACTGAGGTTTCTGAGTTTTAGAGCAAAGTGTGCGGTGCTGCAGTTGGACTCCTAGCAACCCCTGATTCAGCACACTTCCCTGAGGTGAAAATTATCTTTGTTCTTGTATCTGTTCAAATCTGGTGGAGTGTGAGGGCTGATTTCTACACCCTGCCCTCCATATTAAACTCTGTGGCTCTGTGATTGTTATCAGCAACTCTGACACAGTGCTGTTAGATGGTAACTTTTTTACTACAGTAGCTAAGCTTTCCACATATTTACTATGGACACTGTGGATGTTTAAACTTTGCATGGATTTAAAAGTGATTGGGGATATTCTTTAATGGAAAGCAAATCTGTCCAGGACTGTTAAATTAAAGATAGTACCTCCAGCTCAGGGAGCAGCAGAGCAGCAGTGCACAAAAGGCTGGGAGACCATTCCGGGGAAAAAAGGCTTCTATTTGATTTTACGTTTCCTATCTATTCTTGGATGCTGTCAGAGACCAGGTGGCATGCTGGAAGGGCATGTGGCTTGAGCCAATTCAGTCCTTCTTACATACTTAGATTTACAGTGATAATCAATTTATCCTTTAATCACTGTTTGAAAGGAGTCCAGCATCTTCCCTATCCTCACCACAATTTCTTTCCCAAGGACAGTTACCTGAAAGTTAAACCACATTTGTTGTCCCTAAAGCAAATAAGAGAACAAGGCATAGAATGCTTCATGGCAACTCTGCTGTATGGACTCCTGTCACCACTGCTGCCTCATCTGCCTTAGGGGGTTACTCATGACTCATCTTACTCTTTTCCACCTCTGCTTTTCCTTCTTCACATTTATGGAAATCTCTTCCCTGTTAGCTTTGCTGACAAAGCTGTTCTGCTAAACTCAGGAGGTGAAATCAACAACCCTTCAAAAACATTTTTTTCCTCCAAAAGAAGCAAAACGATTGCTTATTTTAAAATCTAGTAAGAAATTAATGCACTAAGGTTGGGCTCAAGCAGAAGTTCTGCCTCAAATCCTGACACCACTCTCATCCATAACCACGGTTCTTCTATGAAACTTTTCATTTTTGATGAAACATTACTGGGAAGTGAAAAGGTGGAAATCTGTCATGTTTCATAAACTGTGGGCTCACATCTTGCAGCACCCCAAAGACCCTACCAGCTTTCCTAATATTTTCTCTAGAACAGTCAGCGTCTATGGGGTAAATTCTGCTGTTACTTATATCCAAACGGTTATTAAAGTAAGTGAAAGGAAAAGAGATTTAAGGAAGGCAGAATTATTTCAATTTACACCATGGAAAATTGAATTTAATTAAATGTTGTAAAGAATTAAAAAAGATTACTCAGGCATAACCAAGAGGTGAATCTGACCAGATGGCCATATCATATGTGTACTCCTATTATTTTTTGAAGACTTCACATGCCTCTTTAGGCCCTTACTATTGTGGTTCTTGTGCATCCTTAAAATTCATTTCTGAAAGCCTGATTGCCATAAGAATAGCTCATCAGATTTTAATTAATCCCCAAGACAAGGCTGCAATGGGCATCTCGGGGAAACTTCTCTACTGAACTGACACACTGGTTAAAAAGTAGAGCAATAAAATTTAATTCTTTGAAGGACTGTTTGGATTCTGAAGAACTACAAAAACATTTAAATATTTAGTGTGGTTGATATGGGAATTCTTAAATATAGTTTTTATTTGAATTTTGTTTCTGCTATTATTTTATTCTAGCTTCTTTCATATATGAAGAGAGCTTGTATGTTTAAAGTGGAAGTGTACTAAGTCTAAAACCCTGTGTGATGGGTTCTTCAAATTATGTTGAATTCATCATTAAATTGCAGTATTTGCAGTGTTGGAAATGTAATTCTGTATTAGGCTGATCACAACTGGCACTCATACTCACACTCTTTGTTTTGTGCTCTAAAATGAGCTGTACACATTAACCAATGCAGATTCAACTTACTTTTGCCTTGTGTGCCTGCAGCTCTGAAGGGGTACAGTAGTCATACTATAAACACCTGAGTATGAGCTAGTTACTATATGCTCCATCTACAGTACAGAAAACTAAATGAGTATTTCCAGAAAGTGATTCATCCCACTTTAAGGTGGATGTCTAGGGCAGGCTAAATGATTCATCTTCCAGATGTTCCTTTATTTCCCCATTGACTGCTTGAGGAGCCTAGTTCGAACCTAGACTGAGATACATAACTTGCAACTATTTGCTTTTGAGCAGAAGGCAGGATCGGTTGGATTAGAGGAAGCTGTGCAGCTCAGACTACGCTATCAGTCTACTATGGTACAAAATAGGAAGGAGCTGCCCGTGTTATACTCTCCTACAAGCACTGCTTGTGTAAGAATATAGCATGTCCTGGTTTTGTTTTGGGGCTTTTTTCTGGGAGGTTTGGGTTGTCACTGGGGGCCTGCTCTTGGGAATTTTGCTGGTATTGAATTGGAGGAAAAGCCATGAACAATTTTCAATGTCCTCATTCCATTCTTGAATCTATTTGAATTTTCAGTAAAGGCATGCTTGCGCTGATGTGTTCTTTGCCCCTGGGAGTGGAGGGCATCACAGCTACCAAAGACAGTAGTGCTAAAATAATTCATTCTAGTTGATGAGAAAACAACACATTTTGGAAAGTTATAGAGCCAGACCTGTGGTTGTGTATTGCATTCTTCCAAACAGGTTTTCCAGAAGCCAGAACAATAACAATGAAAGCAAATTATCTCCATATGTTCTATGAACCTCTCCCTCCTGAGTCAGGATTGCATCTCTCAGGATTATAGAGAGAAGAACAGTAACTGCCCTCTGCTGTATTCACAAATGTCAGGGTCATACAAAGAGGTCAGTAAATGTGGTATATAAGTGGCTCAATGTGATTAATCGAATCAGATTGGTTGGGTTTGATGCTGTTCTTCTCTAATACTTTTTTTCTTATTAAAATTACCAATTTCCACATTTAAAATGTTTATTTGGAGATTCTACATTTCCAGTCACAATTCTCAGCTATATGTGAGATGATTCCTATCTCAAGTGTTTTACTTCACAGATGTTGCTCTTGTGTATTTTGTGAACCCTAAAGTGATATAACTATTGCTTTCGGTGCATTTGTGCGTGTATCTTTCAGAGGAAGAAATATGTTTTTTTTCTTGGAGAAATCAAAGAAAATGTGGCTAACAAGGGCACCAAGAGGTCATGTATTCCATCTCCTTTCATAAAGACAGGGTCAATTATGTCACTTGTGGCAAATGTTAGTCCAGCCTTTCTTAAAAAATCTTCAGTGATAAAAACATTTCCTGATGTTGGATTTTAATCTTTGCTTTATTCGTCCTTGGCCTAAAAATGGTAGACACAGAAAAGACTTTAAGTCTTTCCTCTGGATACCTTTTACCATTGAAGACCATTTCCACATTTTATCTTGATTTTTCTTTTCTCTGGTTTGAATGTTCTTAATTTCTTTCCACCTTTCTCCTAGGTCAGATTTTCTACACCTGACCAAACCAGTTCCATTCTTTACTGAAGATCCTTTATAAATCGTCCCCATCCGTCCAAATATTTTTGCCTTCTATGCACAAGCTCAAGGTTTTTGACTCAAATTCAGCTCTGTCTCTTGTTCAGCTGTAATCTGGCGTTATCCAGACCCCATTCTGCAACATCTCAGCCAGGCCAGAAATCCTCTTTGGCATTGTGCAGTTCTGAATTTCTAAGAGTTTACCTTTGTCCTTCCTGAACAGCACTGTACTTTTTCTCCACTTGTCTCCAGTTGTTCTGAATTCTTGTTCGCTTCCCCACTGTGTTTGCAGACTCTCACTTCAGTGCTCTCGGTGGGTGTAGTAAATATGCCTTCTATTCTTCATCCAAACCATTTATGAAATCATGAACAGTATCAGCATCAGAAAAAATCCTGAACAGCCAACTGTACTTGGGGGGGGGGGGGGGTAGCTCTCTAACTTTGAATTTTTGACAGTAGCTCTGTAATCCCACTCTAGAGGTTCACCTAGATAATGTTTCTCAAACTTTTTTGCAAGTTCTTCATGTGTGACAGTGACAAAGCTTCTCTAAAGTCAAAGCATATGCATTTCCAGCTTCTCCCTTATGCACAAAGCCTGTTACCTTGTCATAGTAGGAATTAGATTAGTTTGACAGGATTTGTTTTTGATGAATATAAATTGGCTGTTGCTCTTCTCTTATTATCCTCTAGGTACTTACAAACTTCTGAGTTATCTATTCCAGTATTTTTGTGGGAACGTGACTTTAGCTAAATCTGTGCATCTGTTACAATACGCTGAATCTCTTAAAGACAAGCACTGTATTTTCTCCTTTAAAGAAAGCATTCCAAATTGCCAGAAAAAAAAAAAAATCTGGAATCTTCCTTTTTTGGATCTCAACCAACTGGTTTTGCAAAAAACCCTTACAAAATCCCAAAAATCTGTTTTACATGTGTCAAGAATTTATGCATGATCTAACTCTGCATTCACTTACTGAGTGAAATGATAGATACTTAAGAAGGTTTGTGGTTCAGGCACTATTATACCTACAGAACTGTAATTCTGTTGCAATAGCCCTGTCTACCACAGCTCTTCAAAGCAACACAGTGGCATCAGGACTAGAACTGCAATTCTGCTTCTTCAAACACTTACAACACAGGAAAGAATTTTCTGCTGTTAGCAACATTATTGAAATGACAGAAGTGATCTGTTCCAACTCAGGAATGAGAAGTTAATGATACATAAAAAATTGCATCCTTCTACTTCTGCCCCTCACCTTCTGCAGCATTTACAATGATTTGAGAGCCATTGGGTAGAAATACACAGCCCAAAGATGTTCAGACTGCCCACATTTCAAAGTCCTGTTCCTGTATCTCTTTCAAAAGTTTGTTCTCAAGAAGTCTGTACCTATAAAGAAATAAACAAATAAACAAGTAAAGAGGAGTAAAAATGCAGGAACATTTTAAAAAAAAAACCAAACTGCAATTCCTCTGATTTAAGTACAGGCAAAAAAATCAGAGCTCTGACAATACATAGACTTTCATAAAATGTGACCAAAATGCCTCTTTGTTGCATATTGACTGCAAAAGGAAGCATGCTATAAATAACTGTCTCTTCTGCAGCTCCATCAGTTAATTTAAATCTTCCTGAGCTCCATATTATCTATTTCTTTTGTATTTGTTCATTCGGTCATGAGGGTCTCTTCCCCTTTTGATTCACTTCCCATCATGTTCTCTCCCTGTCCCTGCCCAGTCTGAAGATGAATGTGGAAAAATGGTCTTTCTGTAGTCTGTTAAATTACAGATAGCGAGCTGTGTAGGTGTTAGTGTTTCTTGGAAGCAGGGTCCCACTTTATTTATAGTTCTGCTGTTTAGCCTTCTGTGTCTTCACGCTGTAGTACTCTGCCAGAATGTCTACTGAATATGGAAGTTCATAGGCAGCTTTACTAGCAACTGAAATCATAGTTTATGACTAAAATAAGGGACATGCTTGCAGCAATCACACTGAGATTTGGCATGGGTAATAAGTTTATGAGAATCTGAGGCTATTTAATACCCTGTTTTGACACTCTATTTTGATATGTAGCTATCCTTTCCTTAGTATTTGATAAGAGAACCTGTGTGAGATGGCCCTGCTTATTGGGAATAATACATGGTGCTTCTGACCTTCATAACCTTAAGGTTAACAAATTTTCCTGTTGGAAAGACTCATCTACTTTAAGGGACTAAATGATCTTAAAAGAGTAATTCCCCAAAGCTTCTCTAATGGTCTTTCTGAGTCTGGAAAAATGGAAGAAAACCCCCCACTCCAAATCCCAAAACTCCACTCTAAAAACCGCTAGTCAATAGGATTTAGATTTTGCTTAAAATATCCACAATTAGGCGCTTGTTTATGTGTCTACTTCTGTGCTGGCTGGTGAAGCTGTCTTTACAGTCTGCGGAGAGCTTGCAGAGCAGTTGGTCCTGCTGAATTGTACTCTGCCATAAATTGCCATCATAAACTGACTACTCATCTAAATTGTGCCTTAGACGCCATTGGGGTTGTATTATCTCTTTCCACTGACTAAAAAAATAGCTTAGAAATCTACCCCACAATCAGTAACCTATGTCTGAGGGCCTAAATTTAATTCAGCTAAGATTCAGATCACAGCCTGGACAACTATACTTGAGAACTTGGACAGACTGAACAAGCAGTTACTCAGTTCTCAACTTAGACTATATTGGCATAGACAACAAAGGTCTACCTCCCACACCTGGGGTTTCATGACTCTGGGATAATTCAGCTAGTTTCTAAGACTTAAACAGCTGCCTCTTCATGTGAACTTTTCCAGCCTGAACTTGCAGAAGTGTGTTGAAGTCATTGTTGAGGCATTAAGTACGTAGACACAGGAGGAGTGTTTGAAGGCACAGCCATTGCCCTCTCCCTCAAGTCCATCATTTCGTCTCATACATGATTACACTGGGTGCTCCTAAATATTCTCCTGTGAAGCTGTCTGCTTTCCCTGAAGGATGCAAAAGACCTACTTGTACATGACAGCTACTTAAAAAAAAAAAAACCAAACCCAGGTTGGTTTAATGTATATTCTACTAATGAAACAAGATCAGCAAAGTGTTGTTATGTGAAATTAGCAAGAAGCTGAAACAGAAATGCCAAGCAGATATCTGACAGAAGGTGGGAGTCCTCTCCTTTGGGAAAAGTATTGTAGGTGTCCTGCAAGAACTCTTTACGAACTAGTCAGGAAGGTCAGGACATTTTGATGTTGTTTGTAATAAACAGTACCTGCTTCTTCATTGTCCCATTCCAGGAAGCATAGCAATAACTCATAAAAGAGGGTTTCTTTATATTAAAGGTACTATGAATAGATGGAGACAAAGGGTTGTGGAAGTGAAGCACAGTTGTTCTGAACTGACAGGTGGAAATTGACTCACAAATAAAACATTGCAAGGCTCAGTAAACTGGGGAACAAAGAGTGAATTATGGGTTTATGGTAGAATCACAAGATAAGCGGTAAAGACAGTGTTGTATAAGGCTCATCTGAAATCCAATGTAGAAGATTGATTTTTTTTTAATAATATATATGTTATGGTTGCTGGTGTTATTTCTGCCCACTGCTATGACAGTGTTTTCTTCTTTAAGCCATTTCAGATACAATATGATTGATACATCCATGGTCCTGGAAAACAATTGTTTTTAGATGAAGTTGTGTTTCAAATAAAAAAAATTCAGAACTGGTATTCTCATATCTTCTCTTAAATGAAGATCATAGAATCAGTAAGATGGTCATTAAGATAAGTAATTGTAGAAAAGCAAATGAACTTAAATCTACAAGACTTCCTTCTGCATCAGCTGTGTTTTGAATTTTCGAAAGACAGTTTTTCAGACTTACCCAAAGCTAGCAAACTGTGTCAGCAGTTCTTTGGTTCTTTTTCAGAAAGTCCACAAAACATGAATTTTAATAAATTTTGCTAGGATTTGGGATTTATTATGCTAGCATCTGTATAGCTTTAGATATGGTAGTATTTAGTACCTGTAGTGAAGTTATGCTTAATAATGATATGAATTTTCTCATCATTTTATTTTTAATTTTACAGCTGGAAGAAGATTTGCCAATAGTAAAATCACAAGATGATCCTTTCATCCTTCAGTACCTTATGTTTAAGTCTTCTACAAAACATAACTCTTAAAGTTATGCTTTGAACTCCTGGAGAGAGAGAGCTTCTATATTACTGTGTTGTTACTATTAAAAATCAAATGCTGATTTTCACTTATTGCTGTTGCAGTACTATTTTCATTCCCAGTGTAGGATGAGAACTGCACTTGTAGGCAGTGTCTACTCTTAGTCTATGTGGGAGGGACACCAGATGGATATGACAAATAAATGGAGGAAGTGCAAGGTACGAGTAGCATGATTATGATTTGTGTAGTAAGTGGCAGTCACAGCACACCCACTGTCTAGCTATTGTCGGGCGTTTTGTAGTCATTATGGCACAGCAGGTAAAGATTAATAGGAAAAGTTTACATACTGTGAGGCAGAGCATTAGCCTGTGTAAATCACCAGAGCTCAGCTGAAGTCAATGGAGTTGTAAGATTTTGGGCCAGCTAAAGATGTGTCCTTAAATTCCTTCTTTTCAAAAGAAAAATAAATAACTTGAGTGTCCTGCACCATATGCTTCAGACTGCTGTCTCTATGCAGCTAGTTCTTTGAGTGTACATATATCTATAGTTATTCCATGGGGTTATTTTGTTAGAGAAGTGAGTGCAATGCACTTTATGTGCCTGGGGGAACAGTCTGTATCTGTAGCTGTCAGCAGTTCCTGTTATTACACCCAATGTCAATATAAGCTCTTGGAATTCCCCTTTCATACAATATATTTTTGTTCTCCTTCATCAGCAAAGCTGAGTATGACACCCTCTAACAAGGCTGGTAGAATGGTTACATGACTCAATTATTAACTCCAATGCAACTGGCATACTGCAGCAAATAGAATTTCTTCTGACAGGCTGCTTGTCATATTATGGCCTTATTTGATTAACTCACCCCTTTGGAGGTGTTCATGATCTCATTATATCTTTAATGATAAAATTCCCTTCTGCTATGTGCTATTTTATATTATGTTAAAAAGGATTCATTCATTTTTCGTTTGTCACTTGCATAATTGGATAAATATTTAACAGGGGCAAGCTGATTTAATTTCTGCTAAGACTGTACTCACTACCAAAATATATTCTTGAACACCTTAAAAGTTGGTTAGTTGGCCATCAGTGGAGGAATTGATAAATCCAGTGAGACTCTCTATCTTGAACATCACATGAAGTCCTTCTTTTTAACTCTACAAAGCCCCAAAAATTAATAACAACAAAGGGTTTTACTCAAATAGAAAATAATGGTTTTATAAGATTACACTGCAAAGACTTAAAACTGGAAGATGGGAGCCATGACTGAGGTGAAATGTTACTGAATTAATCAAATGTGAGAGGTACTGGTTAAATTGTGAGATAAACAAGGTCAACGTTCTGAGTCTTTGCTGCTGAATCACAAAGGCCAGGAAGAGATTTTTAAGGTCTCTTTGAAAAACATTTAATTTATGTCAGCAAATACAAACTCAAGTCCATAGGCTTCATTCTCCCATGGTGATATTTGGATGTCCAAATATTTTGTTTTATTTTATTAATGGAATGTAGGACTTTGTATACTGTCAAAACTGGCTTCAATATTTGCATTCAAAGTAATTTACTGACTCAGATTATTGACGTCAAACACAAGTATGAACAGGCATCTAATGCTTGAAAACATGGGCAAAATTGTGGCTTTATGGGGTTCATGGGGATTTAAAAAGTTGTCTTTTTTCCTGTGTCTCTCTATCTATAAAATAATATGATGTTAATGCCTGTAGATAGAATTTTTCTTTCATTCACTATTTGGATGATAAAAATCACTGGAGAAAGGCAACGGTTATTAAACAATTTTGTTTGAAAAGATTATATTATGCAAAATGTCCACTAAAAGAAAAATCATTGACACTTTGTATTTTTAACAAAATAGGGGTAAGAATGCATTTATGAAAATTGAAACCTCTAATGTGATTATTTCTACTTTTATCTGATTGCCTTTGTTCCAGGAGGGTGACATGAAACTCTGGTCATAAGATTTTAACAACCTAAAAAAATAAAAACCTAAAAAACCCTAGGCTCCTGGATAACAAGATAATCAGGGTCTCAATAAGTCTTCTGGTTCATTCCTTTGCCCCAGAAAAATATCAGCTAAGACAGTGCTTCTCAGGTAGATCTCTATATAGTCTTTTCTTAACATCTTCCCAGGCTGGAAATTCACAGATTCCTCAGGCAAACTGCACCAATGTTTTCTTGTCCTTGCCATGAGATTCTGTCTTATGTCTTCATTATATATATGCTCAAATCATTTCAGGTGTCACAGAATCATAGAATAGTTAGGGTTGGAAAAGACCTTAAGATCATCTAATTCCAACCTCCCTGCCATGGTCAGGGATGCCTCACACTCACATAACTTTTACTCTTTTCAAATACAGTCTATTTTTTAAAGTCAGGAATTGGAAATAGGTGGATAAGTTGGCTGGGGGAGAGAAGAAATGCAAGAAAACTTGAATGAGAGAGCTTTTAATGGATTAAAGGAAGTGTAAAATTTCCCAAGTCTCATGTGATCAAACTCTTCATGGCTTACAATTATTTAAAGGCAATAAGCAAACATCTTCACATTGTGCAGTTTCTTCAAATGAGTCTCTGAGTCACATGTTTTTCTCCATTAGGTATGAATAGACTCAGCTGAGACTAAAGATGAAGTTGGATGACCAAAATATATGCCTGGATGTGCATGGGCCCACCATACCTTTTTGATCTTCAGGAAAACTATTTATTCACCTGAAGGCAGTTTTCAGTCTGCTTTCTGCTGGCCTCAGAGGTTTTGATTAGCAGATTGTGGAGCTGGAGTTTAATCTTTAAAATCTTTCCAGGAAAGGTTGCAGAGAAAAGTTACATTTGGACATTTAACATAGTAATCTATGTAAATTAAATTTATCCTGGAGTCTGCACACCAGTCTGAAAACTTAGAAAGTTCATCAATTGGAAAAAATCAAAATTAAAAAAATAAATCAAAACCGTATCCAAATTCATTATTCTTCTTTTCCAGTCATTCCACTGGATAGATTAAACCCTTGCCATATGATTCAGATGAGCAATCACAGAACAGCATTCTGGGTAATAAGCACTGAATAATTTTACTGGGAACCTTCCAAAGGCTGAAAATTATGGAATAAAAAATGAATGAAGAATAAATGAATAAACAAATCTGTTTGCAGAAATTAGGGTAGATTGCTAAATAATATGCTGCCTCACAACTGAGGCTAAATTGATCCTGAGATTTGTTCCGTAACAGAATGATTTGGCCTTTATAGAACCTGATTGAATGTGTGTTGAATTCAACTGAAAGATTCTCAGCTACTTCAGTGGACTTTGAATTAGACCCATGGGACATTACTTATTGTCATATCTTCCTATGTTTTTGGAAAGAAAGCTGCAATTATTTTCACTGCACAAGTGAGGAAATTAGAAAAGTTTCTCACAAGTGAGAAAAATAGTACAGACAGAGAATGGCCATAGTTATAGAAAAGGTCACTGGTACACCTCATTGATACAAGATACAGCTGGGAAATGAGAAGACAACAGTCATGACCATAAGGTTTTATTGCTATATACACAGAATAATAATAATACATAATAGTCTGGGATTGATTAATTTGCTATTGGTTGCAAATAGCAGGGATTTGAAGACAGAGAGTGACCTTTGGATTGCCTGCAATCCCTCATTAAAGTTAGTATTTTTTTTTCAAAAGCATTTCTTTCTTCCCACAAATTAATTTTTGGCCTGAAGTAGGAGAAAAAGTCATCTGCCTCCTGAAGTCCTGGGTAATCCTTTCCCAGACCCTTGTTTGAAACCAGTAGGTGACAGTTGTACTATTTCACCCAAATTCATCTGCCCTTTTAACCTGCAGGGGCCAAATAGGAAGCTAAATAACTTTCTCTCTTAACAGATCAAACCAAAGAAAAACAGCGATGAGAAATGGACTGTGGTGCTGAGCTCACTCACTCATTGGAGGAAGGGGAGATTTATTGACTGGAGGAGTCAATAAAATCTCAGCGCACTCTGAGTTTTCATTCTGAGTCTTGAAGTAACTCTCTGAACTTTAGCAAGAACTTGCAACAAACAAGTTAGATCCCAAAGTGTTTGCTGGTTTAAACTATAGCTGAGCCAAAGCAGATATGAAGGGGCTAAAGGGCACGAGAAAAATCTGCCTCGTAGATTAGAGGTTTATTTTTTAGAGGTGTAGAGGTTATACAGCCCCAGGGAGATGGAACATCTGGGACTGGGGGCAAAGGTGAAGGGGAAGGTGTGGAGATCTACCACAATCCTTAATTTTCCACTATTTGAGACAAAAGAAAGCATAGTCAGCCCAGGTCTGGCCCTAAATCTAGATGCATGTTTTATATATATCTAGATGCATAAATCTAGATACATACCTTTGTCTTTAACCATTTTGATGTTAAGGTCAAAATGGTCATAAAGATGCAGGTCCTGAAATTACCATAAACAAGATCGAGTCAATGCCTCATGAGTTTCCTTCTCCTAATGGACACTGTCATTAATTCACTCAAAATAGCAAAGCTAGAAGCAAATGTTTAAATTAAGTGTAACAAACGGAAAATAACAAACACAGTAACTACACTTAAAAAGGGAAAGCAAATTATTGACTAGACTTCAATTTAATCAATTTGATCTCAATAGCACACACCACTTCAGGAGTCTCCAAGGAATGAACATTCAAGTGAATGGGAATGGAGGAGATAGGGCATAGGTATCTTTCACAAATGAAACTAATGGATTTTGTTTAAAAAAATATAAATAAGTTTGTCTGTCCAGTAGAGCTAATGTTCATAAAATATTTAGTTGTTGCCACAGAAGATATTTGCTGTTAAGGAGTATAAAATGGGGATTCCTTCACGAGCTTTAAAGGGGTAAAAAATATATTAAAAGAGGTGATATGAGTCTAGAAATAGCATACTGACAGAGGGTGAACTTATGCATTAGTATTTTTTTAAACAGTAATCTTAGCATGAAGTACAGGAGACTGCTTATGAAATTTGCTGATGGCATGAAGGAGGACGGCATCATCAGTGCAAAGGAAAAATTGGATGCCACAGAGGAAGTAATGGATAATGTATTAAACAAGGTAAAGATGGTTAAATTTCTTACTACAGTGTGGAATACAGTGTGGAAGCTCATGAGCTGAGGGAGTAATAGCAAGCATTTCATGTATAAACTGGTAGGTCATCACTTAGCCACATCTTAAGGGAAGAAAGATCAGGATACTCTCGTCAATCATAGGAGGAGAGTGTTCAACAGGATGCAGCTATGGGAAAAGAAGCTGTGATTGCTCAATGAGGTATTTTCCATAGCTGTAAGGATTCATGAATTTCTCCACACAAGATTGTGATGAGGACTCACCTGAAACTGTACAGGTAGTTTTGACATGCAGGTTTAGAAAAGAAGTAATAAAACTTGAACAAGTTTAGTGATGATTCTTTAGAAAAAGAATATTGAATAATTCATAAATAAGGAGGCTGACGCATGTCTACACTGTATTCTCAGGCGGCTTTGAGGACATGCTATGCCTAGCTCCAAATCAGCCATAAGCTCTATGCCTACAGATAATGAGGCAGCAACTCCAATATTATACATGCTGCAGCAAGCCACAGTGTTTTCACAGAGATTTTGTGCCTCACTAAAATGATTCAATGATTTGGAGCATCAGCAGAGACTTAGCATCTCCCTAAATTGAGAGAAAATGGGTGCTTGGGCTGTGAAATCCTGTGAGAAGAGGTTGCATTGTTTATCTGAGGAAAAGAGGAGAAAAATTACTCAAACTATCTAGGATATTGTGGATAAGAAGGGAAAAGTACGCTATTTAAGGCAAGGAACAACTCTGGAACCAAGTCAAGCATGTCCAATGAATGTATAAAAGGGCTGTTTGGATGTTAGTGCTTGAATGTCAACAGTCTTTTCTGGTCCTTTGCTCATTTAAAGCTTGATTTTTCCCATTACTAAAAATACCTATTGCAAGACATGAGAAGTTTTCTTCGTAGTAACTAACCTTAGTAGAAGATATGTTTTGGCAAATGTTATGTTTCTTTCACTTCTGTCACTTATTTAGGTTTGGCTGCTTCTGGCTGCTTTGGTAGCCCTACTTGCCTTTACTGTGCTTTCTTCATTGACCTGGTTGTCAGCTCTGCTGTCATTTCTGCTAGTGTTTCTGTCATCACCCATATGCTTTTGGTGGTTGTGCTAGGATAGGATAGTGGGAGACGAATGGAAACCAGGGGACATCTAGAGTGTAGAGGATTGAAGTAGGAGGCTTCCCAGTGGTACATTAAACTGATTTAGCTGCTTAATCACAGATATCAAGCAGCTCCTTTTCCAGAAGGGCACAGCTGTTCTACAAGCTCTTTGTCATATCAGTGTGTCTTATATGGATGTCTTATGCACCCAAGACCATCTCAAATAGTGTCAGAGGCCTATGAAGGTAACTGAGTCAATCAAATCTTCAATGTCTCTGCTAGCAATTAGAGCATCATTATACCTCTGCTAATGTTCAATCTGGATTTAATGTTTATAGTTGTTCTGGAGGGAAAATCATCATCCTACATGCAGAATGGTACAGAGATATTGTTGAAAAATTAGGCTTTATTTAAAGAGAGACACAAACTTGAGAAAGGGGGGCACAGAGGAGCGGGAACTGATCCCCATCATTGGACTTACCAGAAGAATCTGAATAATAGAACAGGTCAAAGGCTTTACACTTGTAAGCCTAAGGTTAAATATGTTTGTCTGAAAATCAAACCTCCTATTAAGTTCCTAGTGCTAAGAAGCCAAATTTTTCACAACTGACCTGTGAAGGGCTGGAATAAGTGTCGAACCATGGAATCATCTTAGCGTGGTGTTACTGCTACTTGCCATCTAGAATAAAACCATAGAATCATAGAATAGTTAGGGTTGGAAAAGACCTTAAGATCATCTAGGTCCAATCCCCCTGCCATGGACAGGGACACCCCACACTAAACCATGCCACCCAAGGCCTCATCCAAACTTGCCTTGAACACCGCCAAGGATGGAGCACTCACAACCTCCCTGGGCAACCCATTCCAGTGCCTCACCACCCTCACAGTAAAGAATCTCTTCCTTATATCCAATCTAAACTTCCCCTGGTTAAGTTTTAAATCATTACCCCTTGTCCTGTCACTACAGTCCCTGATCCATGTCCAGTATCCTTACAGGCCTCCTTCAGATACTGGAAGGCTGCTATGAGATGTCCATGCAGCCTTCTCTTCCCCATGCTGAACAGCCCCAACTCTCTCAGCCTGTCTTCATACGAGAGGTGCTCCAGTCCCCTGATCATCCTCACGGCCCTCCTCTGAACTTGTTCCAACAGTTCCATGTCCTTTTTATGTTGAGGACACCAGAACTGTACGCAATACTCCAAGTGAGGTCTCATGAGAGTAGAGTAGAGGGGCAGGATCACCTCCTTTGACCTGCTGGTCACGCTCGTTTTGATGCAGCCCAGGATATGGTTGGCTTTCTGGGCTGTGAGCGCACACTGAAGCTGGTTCATGTTCATTTTCTCATCAACCAACACCCCCAAGTCCTTCTCTGCAGGGCTGCTCTGAATCTCTTCCCTGCCCAACCTCTAGCTGTGCCTGGGATTGCTCCAACCCACCTGTAGGACCTTGCACTTGGCATGGTTAAACTTCATCAGGTTGGCATCGGCCCACCTAACAAGCATGTCAAGGTCCCTCTGGACGGCGTCCCTTCTCTCCGGCGTATCAACCGAACCACACAGCTTGGTGTCATCGGCAAACTTGCTGAGGGTGCAGTCAATCCCACTGTCCATGTCACCGACAACACCCATCAAATTGATGTCTCTCCAATTTAGAGACAAGGATGTCGTGTGGGACAGTGTCGAAGGCTTTGCACAAGTCCAGGTAGATGATGTCAACTGCTCTGCCCCTGTGCATCAGTTACGTAGCCTCATTGTAGGCCACCAAATTGGTCAGGCAGGATTTCCCCTTAGTGAAGCCATGCTGGCTGTCACCAACCACCTCCTTGTTTTTCATGTGCCTTAGCATGCCTTCCAGGAGAATCTGCTCCAAGATTTTGCCAGGCACAGAGGTGAGACTGACTGGTCTGTAATTCCCCGGGTCATCCCTTTTCCCCTTCTTGAAAATGGGGGTTATATTTCCCTTTTTCCAGTCATTGGGAACTTCAGCTGCCTCCCATGATTTTTCAAATATGATGGCCAGTGTCTTAGCAACTTCATTTGCCAGCTCCTTCAGGACCCGCGGATGGATGTTGTCAGGTCCCATGGACTTGTGTACCTTTAGGTTCTTAAGATGGTCTCGAACCAGATCCTCTCCTACAGTGAGCCCAAGGTCTTCATTCTTACAGTCCCTGCGTCTGCCTTCCAAGACTTGGGTGGTGTGGTCAGAGCATTTGCCAGTGAAGACTGAGGCAAAGAAGTCATTAAGAACCTCAGCCTTCTCCAAATCCAGGGAAGCCAGTTCTCCTGATAGCTTCCGGAGAGGGCCTACGTTGTCCCTAGTCTGTCTTGTATTTGCAATGTAGCTATAGAATCCCTTCCTGTTATCTTTCACATCCCTAGCCAAGTTAATTCTAGCTGGGCCTTAGCTTTCCTCACCTGGTCCCTAGCTTCCCGGACAACATCCCCGTATTCTTCCCAGGCCGCCTGTCCCTGCTTCCACCTTTTATAAGCCTCTTTCTTCCTTTGATTTTTCCTGAGCAGCTCCTTATCCATTCAAGGAGGTCTCCTGGCCGTCCTGCTGCACTTCCTTCTAGTTGGGATGCTACACTCCTGAGCTTGTAGCAGATGATCCTTGAATATCAGCCAACAGTCTTGGGCCCCCCTGCCCTCTAGGGCTATATCCCATGGAACCTTACTAAGCAGGTTCCTGAAGAGGCCAAAGTCTGCTCTCTTGAAGTCCAGGGCAGTGAGCTCACTGCACACTCTTCTCACTGTCCTGAGGATCTCAAACTCGACCTTCTCATGATCACTGCATCCAAGGCTGTCCTGGAGTGTCATATTTCCAATGAGCCCTTCCCTGTTGGTGAGCACGAGGTCAATCATGGCACCTCTCCTTGTCAGCTCCTCTATTACTTGCAGAAGGAAGTTGTCTTCTGCACAATCGAGGAAACTCCTGGATTGCTTGTGCTGGGCCGTACCGTCCCTGCAACAGATGTCAGCATGTTTGAAGTCCCCCATGA
Organism: Psittacula echo; assembly: GCF_963264785.1. Lineage (NCBI taxonomy): Eukaryota > Metazoa > Chordata > Aves > Psittaciformes > Psittacidae > Psittacula > Psittacula echo. The sequence continues at coordinate 6,571,035 of NC_137742.1, read as the reverse complement.
AAACAAGGGCCAGTGAGCATGAGGCTTTTCCTATCTGTCTGTAGAGTGCTTCATCCACACCGTCTGACAGCTATGAAAGTATTCCTTCTTAGATGTTTAAATTCACACTACTATCAGTCCTTTTCTCTCAAGTTTTCAGGAAATACGTAAGTGTTATTCAAGGTATTTTACATCCTCTTTAAGAATTGATTATTTAGATTTTAGAGTAAGAAAATTATAAAAGGCCCATGTTCCTTCTATATTGGTGGAGCTTTTTCAGTCAGTGCAATTGTATCAGCCTAGACCTGTCTTCCATTCCTATCTTCCCAAGACTGCACAATGTAATTATAAGAAAGACAAATAGAAAAAAATATCAAATGATGAAAAGAAGAGCAGATGAGAATAAGACATTATTCAGTGGTGCAGCTGCTTAGACTTGTTATCTTCACACCTTAGAGATTCTATTAGTTTTCCAACAGACTGCCTGGCTGCTTTTTTTGTAGTCTACTAATGCACTAAATATCTATAGACATAAAATGTACAAAAAAAGTCGTCTAAGCCAGAAGGAATAGAACTGTAAATGTGTAAAACTCTGCGCCTGTGTATATATGTCACATCAGTTAAAAAAGGAAAATATAGTTCCTTGATTGCCTATACAAGCTCCATTTACTAAACAGCAAAAGTACCAGACATACATTTTTCAGGGAGCGTTACATTGGCCAAAGGTCACAAAAACAATTTCAGAGGAAGCCTGCCCACATTAGTTTCTTGAGATCTTGATTACAAATTTATAACAGACATACCGTAGACATTGAGAGATGGTCTCAGAGATTACTGTCCTTCCTGCCCTCTGCACACTCCACTGGGAACATTAGAAACCCTGTCCATCAACCAAAATAAACAGCTCTTCTCATGAACAGGCCTAAAGAATGCCCTATAAATCATACCTGTCAAAAATGCTAGTAGCATTGCAGAAGACAGAAATCAATCCAAAACTCATTAGTTCACCTGACAAGTGCTTAATCTTATATTGTTTAATGCCAACCTGAACAACTCAGACAGAATAGAACCATGCAAAGCAGTGGCTGGATTTTCTATTACAGAAACTTTTGCAGTGATTATAACCTAATCTTTTTCTCAAATCGTCTTCTTTTTCATTCTCCTTTACTCTATACCACCTGCCAAAACATATTGACTCCAACAGCGTTTTCTTACTTCTGAATGGTTGCCTCATGAATACATCATGGTTGCCTCATTTGATATCTTGCAAGACTGTACATCTACATCTTGCAAATGTCTTCTGCTAATCAGAAAAAACAAGTAGGGATTGGATCATATATGGTATTGTTTGAAGAAGTTCCCAGGCAGAATGGAAATACTCCTAATTTTTTTATATTTGTACTAACTTTTAATCTGCCAGCATGAAATAAAGATGAAATAATTCCTAGGTCATGTACGATAACAAGAAAACACAAGTACAGAAAGCAAATGTTTTAAGTCAAAGTGTTCTTCATCTGCAGATTTGGGGAACAAGACATACTATAGTCCCACGTGGAACTCATGTTTTGTGAATTCCTTAAAATATAAGAGGAATATATAGTTTGATTTCAGTGTCATTATTCATGTGATTTAAACATGGCTAGGAACTGTTCTTTTGCACTGAGACCTACTGGTATGAAATGGCGTGCATCCATGCAATTGGACTCCCTGATTCTCCAAGAAAGAATGCATGCTTTTCCTAGTTCTTTAAGGAATCTTTTATGAGAGTCCTAAATGGCAGTGACCAAAACTGTTCCCAGGATTTTTCCAATAGTTTTAACAAAACGGATGTTTGACTTCTAGTAAAGAGCTGAAATTACAGCTCATACTTAGTCTTACTCTTTCTGTTTAGTTTACCAGCACGTGTGGAGCTGTAGTATTCTCATGGTTTAAGCCCAGGCTGTAAATTAGAACCACGCAGTCTGCTTCCCCCACCCACCCTTTCTTCCCCCACCACCCTTTCTTCCCCCTGCTTCTGGAGGGATGGGGAGGAGAATTGAAAGAATGCAACTCCCACAGGTTGAGATAAGAACAGTTTAATAACTAAGGTATAACACAAATCACTACTGCTACCACCAATAATAATAATGATAAAGGAGATAACAAGGGAACACCTCACCGACTGATACCAATACCTCGCCCCCCACCCAGCAGAGTTCCAGCCCTTCTGGGCGACTCTCAGTTCTACATCCTGGGCATGACGTGCTGTGGTATGGAATACCTCTTTGGCTAGTTTGGGTCAGGTGTCCTGTCCCTGCTTCCTCCCGGCTTCCCCTCCTCCCTGACAGAGCACGAGACTCACAAAGTCCTTGGTCAGGCTAAACATCTGAGCAGTAACTAAAACCATCGGTGTTATCAGCTCTGTTCCCAGGCCGAAAGTCAAAAACACAGCACTGCACCAGCTACTAAGGAGAAAAAATGACTGCTACTGCTGAACCCAGGACAAGTATCTAAGATAACAAAAACTAAAATACTTAATAGAATATTAAATTTTAGGAAGAAAGACATTATTCTGAAATGGACTTCAGAGTGACACTAGGAACATCCACATGACATATAAGCTGTGGTTTCATTTCTCAGTTTGCACAAAATATAAACTGAAACTTCAGAGACCGTTACCACCTCTGGAGAACATATTATGTTGTTACAGTCTCAAGTGGTGAGTGTTTGTCATGCTGCTTAGCACTCTGATGTCAGCTGGCCCTTCAGCTCCACAGACATCACAGAAGAATCAGAAATTCAAATCTGAAACAAATAATATAGAGAGTCAGTCATAGGCAAAGCTAACATCACAGCAGTAAGTTCCCATACAAATCCAGTGAAGGGCCAGCTTCAGGCTCCAGGATAAAGGAGCATGTTCCAATAAGGTCAAAAGCCACAAAGCATGTCTTTCTTAGTGCAAATACTCTGGACTTTTAATGCCAAAGCATATACTTCTGGAGGAAGAAGCAGCCCTGTTTTACTTTGTGCTTGTAAGTGTTGTGCATAAAACTATAATTGCTATAAACCAGAGTTACAGCAGGGGTGCAATCAGCTTCAGTTCAGAGTCAGTTCAATTACTGACGAAAGAGGACCCCTTGTCAATGTTTTCTGTCTTTGCACAAGGTACCTTCCCTGCATTTCATGGATTTTGCTGAAATCAGGCATTAGATCCAAATTCATAACTGTAACTGCTAATCATAGCATCATACAATCATAGAACAGTTTGGGTTGGAAGGCATCTTCAACGGTCACCTAGTCCAACCTCCCTACAATGAGCAGGGACATCTTCAACTGAACTAGATCAGGTTGCCCAGAGCCACACCCAGCCTGGCCTTGAACGTCCCCAGGCATGGTACATCTAAGTAGTTTCTTTTCTTCTTTTAGTCTAACTGGTCCAACATGTATGCAAACAAACTGGCTATTATGAGAGATGAGTATCTAAGAACCTTTTTTCTAGGATGGCAGGAATATAGGTAAGAAGTTTTCTGGAAGACAATGTGGTTTGAGAACTGGAGCGTGGAAATACTGGGTTTGGAACTGGGTTAAAAAAAGAAAGAAAGGGGTCTGGGTAGGTTTAGGAGTCATTGTGTGGAAAACAGCTGAAAGGAGGAGAAGATATAAGGGGGGAGATCGGTGCTAGGGCAGGACCAGAACAGAACTAGAATGCATATTCAATTTTGACTTTGCAGAGATTGTATCAAACAGCTAAAGACATCCATCAGAATCTGATGGCAGATGCTCAGGAATAATTTACAGCCTGTGCTGGTTTAGGAACAACAAGTTCTGTAAATATATCCACTGTCTGGTTTTTAAAGAGAAAAAGGAAAAACAATACAATGGAATTATAAAATGTTACAGCAGTAGGAGTTACAGAAATTGAAATAGTGGGTGGTTATGTGACAGGCCCAGGAGAGCATGAAAACCTGCTTGATGATGTAGTTTCTGGATCTGTGAGTGATTTTTAACTCACTACAATTCCCCTTCTCACGTGGCTTTTTATAAGGGGGGGGGGGGGGGGAATGGCACTTCCAATTTAATAGCATCTATAATAGACCTTCTAGATTTTACAAGCCTTTTTCTCTCACTCTTTTGCTCTAATCTCTATTCCTAAGCCATCTTCTCCCACGTATTTTTCATCTTTTCATATAGCAGCTGCTTTCCCCAGGGGATCTGACCACTGGTGCCCCTAATTTCTGAGTTATTATTTCCTTAGGCTCCTGGCTAACACCAGCTTACAGCTCCCATCCACCAGTATGGCAATCAGTCTCCCTCAGCTGCCCTTGTGTTTTCTGATCAGGGTTATCTCCCTTTCCTTCCACTTAGTCCTGGAGTCTCACCCATACCAGCCTCTTCCTGATGATGGTTCATCCCTCTTCTCTACCTATCATCTCTCAGAAAATGAATGCAATAATAAACTGCTACAAATACCTGTTTCTTCAAGCTTTTAGTTCACTGGTGTGTTTTGGTTTTTAATGCCTTGCTGTTCCAGGCAAGTGTTTGTATGGGTTCCCTCCCTTTGTTTATACTCTAAGTTCCCTTGCAGCCTGCTCTGTCTTGCCTCCCCACAACCATCACCTACCTTACCTCTACTCCTTGTAGTGGGGAGAATTTGAGAGTATTATGAACTCCCAGTTACCTGGAAGGAAGCAGGAAAGGCAAATACATATAAATTCACAATTACATTGGAGTCAGCATCCTCTGAGGCATTCCAGATGACACAATGCTTTTTTTTTTTTTGCTTCATTTGTATTGACTTAAATAACAAATTTTCACTGCATCTTTGGGGAGAACATACCACTTAAGGATGGATTAAAAGTTCATAGAGGGGCACTGATAATAGAACCAGGAGGTTTCAGAGTCTTAACTTGTGCTTCATTATTTTTTCAATATATAATTTTAATAACAACAACTACAGCAAAAGCTTAAAGTAATAATAGAACCTGCATCCTTGGAGATATTCAGAACTCAACCGGACAAGGTCCTGTGCAACCTGATTTAATTAAGCCTGCATTTAGCATCAGGCTGTATTAGATAACACCCAGAGGTCCCTTCTGACCTTAATCATTCTATGAATCCATGATTAGTGGCTGTTAATAGCAACGGCCCTGAAAATGAAGATTTGAAAGATGCACAGGGAATGAGATGATTATTTACTATACCTTTTTGTGGGTCTCGAACTTAAATTATTTACTGATATGTAGGCATGATCATTTAAATCAGGTAAAAAATCAGGGGATAATAGCTTTAAATCAGGGGATAATTGCTTTTCACAGGGGGGAGAAGAAACTATAATTTTACTTTAAGCACATGCTTGAATGTCATGGAAATCAATGGGATTTGAAAACGTGCTTAATATTAGGCATGTGTTACATATTTTCTGGAGTTGTAGACTATGGTGGGGAAGCAACATTAATAACAGAAAGAGGCAGTTCCGAGAGATTAGAAACAGATTACATCTCTCAGTACTTCACCTTGGAAAGTCTTTTACAATTCCTCAGAAAACAAGACCATTATAATGAAAAGTCTTCCCTTGGTGACCCTTGAAATCTTATTAGTAAATGGGATCTTTCATTCCCCAGGGGCTGGATTGACTAACAGTAATGGAGTGGTTCCTGCAAGGTTCACAGGGAGGGAGTCTAACTCTTATGTTCCTACTTGTGTTGTGAGCAAAAGCACAAAAATATGTGCCTCTGGGTTTATGTCCCATGTTTTACTTTGCATTCCTCCATAACCAACCAGATTCCAATGATGTTTCTGTAACACTGGAAAAACCTCAAGCCCCCTACTTTTTAATTGAAAGAGAAAACTCACATCTACTATGATTAAGTAATAATTATTCTGTTTTTCTAGGGAGGATTTAGTAAGATAAACACTTCACAGTTATATAAATTTCCAGGGCTTCAGGCCGAGATATTTATTGACTTAGAAGGTGCTTATCTCTTAGTTCATTCTCATATAGAAAATATAATGATAGTAATTACGTTAAAAAACATATCGCTTTTTAAATTATTTAAAAGTGCTGCTCCAGAATTTAACAGAATGATTATTGCTAAACAGCTTTTATGACCTGTGGGGAAAAAATTAGCCACAGGGAACAAGAGGAACCCGGCCTTCTCTTTACCATCTCTTACTCATTTATTTAATTATTTTTATTATGGTAACTTCATTTCAAATATACCTGGAATTCAGGGAAAGAGGATGAATTCGGAGGACAGGAAAAGATTCAAAGCCCTTGATGATTACTTTAAAAGCCTCAAAAAAGAAAGCTGGCAGAGAATGGTCAGATTGACTACTTAGATAAAATACAGACATAACTAATTTTTATAGCTCAGAACCTCAGTATCTCAGAGAAATTCAGTCATCTGATTTTTTGTTCCCATTCCAATATAGAACAAAATGTCACAGAATGAAAATTCCCATAATATTTTTATGCATAATTAAAATATTTCCTATTTTGATTTTGGTTTAGCCATTCTATTTTGTCATGAATAGTGTAAAGTGAATTTTGTAACAAAAATCATGATCTTTGAGCTTGCCTTCCTAAATGTAATTCTCAAATGTCCTACAAAACATGAAACAAAGTGTTGTGGTTTTATTTTCATATATCAGTGGAAAATAAAAAGGAATTCATATAGATATATATAGATAGGGAATCAATCAGAGGATCAAGCTGATCCTCAAGGGGTCTAGAAGCCCTGTAAACTACCCCTTCCCCAGGACACTCTTCACGTCTCCCCCTATGTTTTATGAATCCTTATGTTTTATGAATTCCACCTGTGCTTTTATTAAACATGTTCTGCAAGGAATTTAATCAGATTATCTCAGATTGATGTAAATACTCGGCCTGAAGTAAATTGTTTCAATTTGCAGAACATTATAAATAAATAAATAAAAATGCTGATCCTAAGTGGTGTTTGCTATTCTGATTTGATTTCATCTCTGACCTGAAAAAAAATCAATTACTTCCACACCCAAGTTTTATCCCCCCTTCTCCTCTAAGTTCATACTTAAGTTAATGGACTGTTGAGTCAGAAGGGACCACTGTGTTAATGTAATCTGACTGTCTGTGTAGCACAGACCATAGGCATTCCTTGCACTAATTCCTGCCTGTACTAAAATGCTTCTTTGTTAAAAAGGAAAAACCAACCCAAACTCCCAAAAAAACCCTAATGAACCAAAAACACAACAAAAAAATAATTTCAATTCACCCTTATCTGTTGTTGTAAGAAGCTCATTACTACTCTGAGTAATTAATTCCAGCCCAGACTACATCTATATGCAAGTAAGTGTGGGAATTTTAAAATATATACATATTACCAATGAGAACAAATTGGTTTGTGTTTGGTGGGTTGGGTTTTTTTCGTTTGTGGGTTTTTTTTTTTGTTTTCTCTCCAGTGAACACTGATGCATTTAGGCTTTTCTCGAGGAGCATTAGCCTACTTTGACAACTAAACTCACAGTGGAAAAAACAGTAGCTCTCCCCTGAATTCTCTCCTGAGTCTGACAATTTTAAACCTTTAGCTGTTATTTTTTTCTATTCTGTTTAGGTAGCAAATTACAAAAAAACCAACACAGGTCTGTAAAAAGCAGTTTCAGAGATAACTAAAAGCCAGATGCATTGCAGCTGCCAGTTTTTACATTGTTTACTGCAAATTTAGCCAGCATAGAGGTCTGTAGTAACTACATACTTCCTGGATAGAGAGTATATCTGCATGGCATTAGCCTACTCTACATAAATGTGTCATCCCATCTGGAGACAACTCTGGCATCTCTGCATGGGGTGCAGTTGTACCAGGAAGGTAGCTCTATGCTGAGCTTTTCAGGGCAAGAACCGTCTTTTCATTATATGCATGTATGTGTAACTGCCTTTCCCCAGGGTATCTAGGTATTGCTGTGCTAGAAATAAATTATAATAATGAATAAGTGACCTGGACATGTACAGTCGAGGAATATCTGATGTATGCAAATTGTGTTCAGTGCAAAGGGCTAACACTAAATCCAGACGATAGAGTTAACTTGTAGTTAACTATCTTGTGCATTTTAAATTTTATGTGAGCTTGTTATGCACAACGTTTTGCCTCATTAGAAAAAAAAAAAAAGAAAAAGAAAAAGAAATGTGAAATTATAGCGTTCACCTATTTACTATTAGCAAGGGCACAGGAAAAGTCCTGAACGCTCTCAGCAAGCTGTGACGGAGGAATACCCTGACAGTAAACCCCATTGACAGAAACTGAGTAAATGATTCTGTTCCAAATAGTCAGCCATATATTTGCAAACCTATTTGCTCATGACTTGTGAGCATGCAGAGCTCGCAGACATTGACCTATAACGATGCAACAGCTGAGTGTATGTAAGGGCTGGAATAAACAGCCAGCAGAGCCTCAGATGGACTTCAGTGGTTTTGTGCTATTGTAGGGCCGCAGTTTTAGTAGGGGATGGAGGGGACTATGTATATTAGCTGGCCAAAGTTGTGTAAGTGTGATTCTCCTCGTTCTGTTTAATCTTGACACTGGGTTGAAACATACACCCCTTCAAAGCAGAGTTGACAGCTACACCACTGTTGATCGGGTGTTTGAAGGAGATAATTGGGATGAAGGAAGTAAACTGGGATGGCGCGTGCCTTTCACCTGATTTTACAAACCACAAGACAGTAGTTTCTGTTACATGTATGAATTTTGAAAGGTCTGTGATATATTTATAATATCCATGAGTTGCTACTCATGGCCAGTGTGTTGGCCTTCTCTCTACTTGTTTCTTATAACAAACAAACAAAACAAAATCATATTAAAGAAAAATCTCCCATTTTTCAGCAGAGCTGACAAGACCAAAAGAAGAAGCAATATGATCTGTGGGAATCACACCTTCAGCTGATAAGCATCTGCTAGAGGTCACCTCGGCAGCCTTCTCCTCACAAATAATTAGTTGGGGTATTTGAAGTTTTCACTCTTTTTTACTGATCTAAATGTATGGCAAGCCATTAAGATCTATTTCTCCTTGTTCAGCAACCACCCAGGTCAGATCTTCAGCCACCAGTCAACACTGAGGCTGCTTCTGTCCAAAGATCATCTGAGAGTATATTTTCTTCATGCCTTTTAGGTAAGGAGCATTTTAATAATGATATTAATAGAAGAGGTAAATCATTCTGGCTTTGTACTTTGCTTTTCACGTTAGAGTTCTACTGTGATGTAATTATAGTAGTAAAACCTTGTGTACACTAATAAGCTCCATACCTAGGTTTACAAAAAGTACTCCAGAAGAAATAAAAAGGAAACAGAATTGCTGTCCAGCATTGTGAAAGCCTGGACATTGACCTTGTCTCAAATACTTCTTACATTCCATAGGAAGCAAGTGTGAGAATCACAGCAGGAAACTGAGATTGTCTCAGACACCACTTGCATTTGACCATGGGAGGCCTTGCAAGAATTATTGGAAACAAAGCAAAAAAGGATGTTGGCTCTCAATACTGCATAGACAGGATTGTTCTGACCCCCTTGTTTGAAGCTGATAAGCCTTCAGGTGGCTGTGAAAAATGCTTAACTCAAGTTGACTCAAAGGGTGGAGTCAAATAGTAGACATCATGATATGAGGGACAAGGGACAACGATCACCCGAAGGACCCTCATGGAACCCCAGCTTTGGAACTGCGCATGTGTTCACTAAAACACAACCCTCATTATCATAGTAACATCTCTCTATGCTTTTTATGCAAATTATGGATAACATAATTTCAAAGAACATGAACATAGAAGAGCAGGACTCAGGTTAGAGGGAGAGCTCCCACTACCAGCAATACCTTGGGTAAAAAGAACCAATGAGACATCGTTGGATCAACGAGTGGTGATACTTCTCTTTCTCTTACTTTCTCTTTCTCTCTCTTCTTCTTTCCTCTCTTTTTCATTGAATATTGACTAGATCTAAGTAAAAATGTGTGGCATGGGACTTGCTGATTCAGTTAAAGTAATCCGATTGAGTTGTTATATCTAACCACATGCATTATATTCTGTGTTAATCCTAAAACTGGTGGGTTGGTTTCGTTTCACCTTAATTCAGTACAAGCTTATCACAAACTTGGTCGCTGGTCCCAAGAGGAGGGAGGTCTTTCTAAATGACTCCTTTCAGGTCATGACAAACATGTTTTGGTGGGCAAAATTCTGCAGCCTCAAGAAGAACAGAATGGAGTTCCCTCTGTGATGGCAATGACTCCTCCATAATGAAGCACTTAGCTTGTAGCTATAGTAACTAGAGAAATATCCTAGCAGTGCTTCAGCTGATAAAAGAAAAAAAAATTAAGAAAACTATAATTATTTATATTTAAGTTCTTCCTTCAAGATTAATTTTAATAGTAAACACATGAAGAGAGGTAGTTCAAGGGAATCAAATCTTGTAGCTATATTTCCATAAAGGCACTTAAACATGCACTGATGCAGAGGGGCCATGTTGAACACTTTTAACTTCTTTTGAAGCTGTTGGTTAGAAATGCAATCCAGCTCTGTGGCAGAAGGGTGGTGTTACAGTGTAGGAGATACTATTTATACTACTTTCTGGATAATTGCCAGTCCTCTGACTTAAAATTCACAATTTTGGCTTCAAATATCAGAGACATTTAAAAATCTACGCCTCACTAATTAACTAGGCAGGGGAAGATTCCTAATTCGTCAGCATTCAGATTTTCGAGCTAGAAAAATAAATCTGTTCTTCTAATAAATTTTAAGCTAAATTTTGGTGAATTAAACAGCTTCAAAATATTGGGGTATCTGTTTTCAGTCTGTCATGCTTGCCTTATATTGCACATGTGTGTTTGTTGGTATGCATATATATGTATTTTACAGGAACTGCAAAGGGTTAAAACCAACTTGAAATCCTGACTGGTGCTAGAAATCACTTTAATAATAAATACTGATGAAACATTCATCTTATAGTGATGATTAAAGCTCCTCAGTGGCTGAAATAGGAATTGGATCTTTTTAAAACAATTCAACGCTGGCTGAATTCTGAAACACATTATTTTTCACTGCAGGAATTGTCTGTTCCTTTTGAGCTACAGAAACTTGTTCTCTAGCCTGCAAATGTGATATCTGTGCTCTTTTATAGCAGAAGCTGCTCTACAGCAGTTCCCACGGGAATAACTAAAGGGAAAGAGATATGCTCTGTTCCCCTGTCACTCTGAGAGTGGATCTTACCATCTCCTGATGAGACCCAGCGTGATTCAAGGTGACCTCATTTTCCATTAGAAGAAAAGTGCAAGGAATTCCTGTGGTGAGAGAATGAAAAATAGTAACTCACATCCAGAGTATTAAGGGGGTACCAAGCGGGAATGTAGGGTGCTATGGGGAAAGTGGTAATTCCTGTGTTTCCTTAGCAAAGCACCCTCTTTTCTCTCTATCAGCTATGACTTGATGTTAGAGCTCATCAAGAACTTAACTTTTGTACTGTCTAAGCCTAAAAATTCCTTGTATTTTTTAATAAAGTATTCTGGGCGTTTGAAGTCTTTCTGTAGGCATTATGGTGACAAAAAACCAACAAAACCCTAACAAAACCCAAAACCTTAACTGAAATAAGAAAGAAAGCAAATAGACAGTTCTAATGGACACCCAAATTAATCAACTCCAGTGCCTCATGGGCAGAGTTTATGAGTCAGCAAGGACAGCAGAGTGTTGGCAGAAGAGGGAGAGACATGATGAGGGAGAGAGAGACCCTGATATGCACATTATCTCAGCTAGCCTACCATGAAGTTTCCTTGACTCAGGAACCAGACACCAGGGATTCACTTAAATCCCAGGTAGCTCTTGAAAACTCAGTGAGGCTGTGTATGTTGGCAGCCTCAGTCACTTGTGCTTGGCCTGACATGGGGATGAAGTTCTCTTGGCCAATGCCTTCCAGCAACAGGACCTGTCTGCTCCTTTTCTACCTGTGGTACTGTGAGGTTATGTTTGTGCTGCAAATTAATTGAAACATGGGAGATCATATATGGAATTCCCTTCTAAATAGGGAGCTTTTATGTTGCCTGTGATGTTTTGCATTTTGAAAACGTCTTTTCTAAGACATTCCAGTCCATAATGGTACGACAAAGACAAGTCTGGTCTGTGTGACAGGGTCATGTCCAGCTCTGCCTGCAAAGGCTGTTGATGCTATAGCTGGGGAAAAGAAATGTATTTCTGTGTGTCAGCTCTTCACAAAGCCACTGTAGGCAGTGCAGAGAAACCCAGAGCAAGAGATTGGCTGGGACACTCACTGGCAGGGAAGGAGATAGGAATATGAGGGACATGATATGGGATTCAGCTAAGCGGTTCAGGTCCTGAATCATGGCTGTGGCACTGGAAAATAAAGGTGCTTATAGATACCTCTGTAAACTTTAGAATATAATATTCTAAACCCAGGAATCAGTCCTTATTACCACCTAGTTCCTTGCTGTAAGTGTATTGAAGACGAGACAATACAGGAATGAACAGTGGGTGCTTAGCTAACAGCGAAACAATTGTGATCAGTTCGATAAGTACTGCTGAAATTACTCCTCCTTTCTCAACCATTTCAAAGATAAAGACCTCATGACAAGGAGGCAGCTAGGAAAACTAGATTTATTTTTCTGGCTAGAAATATTTTATTTATTTATTTATATAAATAAATAAATAAAATAAATTAATTTAAAATAAATTAAAATTAAATTAAAATTAAATTAAATTAAATTAAATTAAATAAATTAAATAAATAAAATAAATAAATAAAATAAATTTATATAAATAAATGTAATTTATTCCTGAAACGTATAGAGATCATGCTGATATTATAGCACAGGTTGAGGAGGGGAAGAAACTCTGCTAGGATGCCTGCACACTTCTTACATCCTGCTGTGGTTCACCCACAGGGGCTGAAATTGGGGTACAAGGTGTAGAGAAGCAGTTTTGACAATGACTTTGCTTGAGCCAGATTCCACTTGCCATGGTAAAATTAAGGGTTTTTTTCAAATATTTTTATTAATTTCACTTTCCTCTCTGATGATGTCTTTTCTGGTGACCATAGGACAATAACCCTAATGCCTTCTTCATTAGCATCCTGCACAACCTCCCTGCCCTCATCTTCACTCTTCTTTCTTCTAAGACCTTCCTGGTCAGATCCATAAACCCTGCATCAAGCAATCAGTCAGAGAAAAGATGTGGGAAGAGGAGTGGATTTTGTTTCAAGAGCTGTTGCTGTTAATAGTATGTGGATAAAACACTTGTTCATGATCAATAATCTCTGCTTACACTGAATAATGCAGTTTTCTGTAGAGCCCTCTGCACTAATTCTGGCAGATAGCTCTTCCTACCTGGAGCAATGAGGTATGGTCCTTCCTAGTAAAAACAGTACAGGGCTGAGCTGCTAATACAGGTACCCAGGGAAGCTGTGGCTGCCCCAGCCCTGGAAGTGTTCAAGGCCAGGCTGGATGGGGCTTGGAGCAACCTGGTCTCATGGAAGGTGTCCCTGCCTGTGGCACGGCAGTGGACCTGGATGAGCTTTACAGTCTCTTCCAACCCAAACCATGCTATAATTCTATGATTCTATGATGATGCTCATAGTGTCTGGTCTTATTTGGGGACAGCTAAAGTACCTTTCTGCTACATCCTTAGGATAGTTGAGTGGGGAAGAAGGATTTTTTTTTTGTTTTATCTTTAGAAAAAAACTGTAAAGCACCTTCAAAGAGATTTTACCAAGTGCCATCTTTAACGATTCTTCTGTCCTTAATTCGAGTCCAAGCATCCTTGCTGTGCCCTGGGGGCCACAGGGCTCCTGCGGAGGAGATAACGGGAGAAAACCCATGTTTAAGGTTGCTCCCTTCTGCACGTGCACAAAATCTGACTTTTCATTTGCTAAAAAAGATCTTTCTGCAAGGAGAAGCTTGAACCTCACATTTAAGAGAGGCTGCAGGGAACAGCAGTAAAATGTGGCATTTGGCAGTCAGAATAGAGAGATGACTATGATGCCTATCAATACGAGCGGGAACCGCTGTCTGTGGCAGGCCCTCCCTCCGCTGTGTTTTGGGGAGCGAAGTTTGCTGTTTGTCTTGCAGCAAGCATCAGCTTGGAAATTTCCACTCCTGGTGCGAGGGACCAGCAGGTGGCACTGCCCGGTAGCCCACGGCCAGAGCCTCTTCGCTCTCTCGCTGAGGATGGAGGAAGCCGCACACGAACCAGACTTCATTATCAGCATCGTTCTCTGCCCCATCTTCACCCCCCGGGAGGAAGAATGCAGCAGCAGCGGTCGGTACGGGTGGAAATGAAACGCAAGGATGCCCGAAAATTGGGTTATTCTTCCCTCTTTGAGATGCTAGGTGTGCGGTGGTAGGAAGATTTCTTTACCCCCCACCTCCAAACTGCTGTCTGGTCTGGTGCTGATAAAGGTTAATACTGAGAAAACTACCTTGCCTTCCTTTTTTTTTTTTTTAGTTTTCTCTGGTTTGGGTTGACTTTTTTAGTGGTTGTGGTGGAGGTTTATTTTTGTTCGTTTGGTTTGGTTTTGTTTGCCGTTTTGGGGTGTGTTTTAGGTTTTCTTGGGGTTTGGGGGAATGTTTTCAATGATTTTTTTTTTTTTGGTTGGTTGGTTGGTTGGTTTGGGTTTGTGCATGGCTTTTTTTGTTTGTTTATGGGGGGGGGTGGTGGTGTTGGGGGTGGTGTTTCCTCTCCACTTGAATATGCCTCTCCTCCTTTCCTCAGGACAGTTGAGCATAAAAACTTTGCTTCCACCCTATGAATTGAGAGAATGTTTCCTCACTCAGAGCTGGAGCATTCTCTGTGTTTCTGTCTGCTTTGAGGATGAGAGGCTTTAGTTTTACCCTCTGTTTTGGGCACTGAGAGCCACAGGTGTCTTTACGAGACAGGCTGTAGCCCTAGCACCGTTACTGGCCTGTAGCATGACTTCATACTGTTCATTTTTCTATCTGTCCTTGAAAAAAGTTTCTCTGCTTCATCTGCTCAAAGGAGAGGCAGTTTCTTACATGCTGCACAGCATGGCACCATAGAGATCTGATCTTATCTTACCTGGAGATATCACCATTTTAGTAGTGATTACTCTCCAGGTTAATCATCAGCTTTCTTTTCTATATAAAGCTCATATTTACTTTGTGGCATGGGGAAATGAGAATGCAAATAGACTGCTTTTCACTTGGAAACCATATAAAATGCCTAAATTTCTTTTTTCCCTTTTTTTTTTTTTTTTTTTTTTTTTTACATTACCGTGTACACAATGAAATTCATCATCTTGCTAAATGGGCTTTAAAAAAGAGCCCTTCCAGCATGTCTCTCAGTGAAACAGGCTCTGCTATCATGTAATGAGATTTGATTTGCAGAGCTGTTTGGAGCTGCTGTTCACTGGCACAGCACGCTGTGGGAGGGAGCAGCCCATGTCTGTAGCAGTGCTTTGTGCACAGAAGAGAGGTTTGTTTTATCTCCATCCCCACTCACAGCCAGCAGCTTCAAACAAACGGCCTGTTTGAGGTCCGTGCGGCATCCCCATATTACCTTGGTACTGCTACATGGTGGGATTTTGCTGAGCTTCAAAGTCATCAAGGCTGTTTTGCCCCCATAGATGTCGTGTGATAGGCTACCGTGATCTGAGGCTTGAGAAGGTTCTGGTGCAATAGTGGGACTCCATCCGCTTACTAATAATGAAAGCCCTTGATTGTCATTCATAGTAAACTTATTGCATACGGAAAAAAGGAGGGATTAGCGTTAGATCACCGAAGTTAGTCATTCGGTGTTTATGAGCATCAGAAAAAATATAACAGTGTAGATTTGGATTAGATCTTAGCCAGAAGCTCTTTCCTGTGATGGTGCTGATGTGCTGGCACAGGGTGCCCAGAGAAGCTGTGGCTGCCCCATCGCTGACAGTGTTCGAAGCCAGGTTGGACACAGGGGCTTGGAGCAACCTGCTCTAGTGGAAGGTGTCCCTGCCTGTGGCAAGGGTTGGAACTGAATGAGCTTGAAGGTCCCTTCCAAGCCAAACCAGTCTGGGATTCTGTGATTCTATGATTCAATGAATAGCAAGTGTCTATAGTGCTGTGGAAGTTCACTGCCCATAGCACTAGCCTTGTCCTGTACTGAGCTGTGTTTATGGGACTGGTTCATGGATGTGTTATCCTAGTTTTTTACATTTGTTAACTCAATAAAGAAGTCAGGCTTGGGCTGAATGGGAAAAGTTAAACTGGTGGCACCTCTCAGTGAGTGGCAAGTCAATGCAATGAACCAGCAGCTCCATGGCTTGGTGGAAGAACTTGAAGGTAGCAGAAAAAACCCTGTTTGCATATGGAAAGAAACTCTCAGCCTGCATTTATACAGACTCATCTTCACGTGATATTTCAAGGCATTTTTACAGGTCTTGCTCTGATTAACATGTGTAAACACACATATTTTCAAGGTTAGCTTGGCATTAGTGCCTTTACTGCTAAGGGTATGGGGTAGTCTAAAGCACTCGTTCAGCTCAACCCGCCCAGTGTCCTGACGTGTTACACAGTTCACTCACATAATCTGAGCTATGGAGCATGTTATTGCTAGTAGAGCAATATTTGCACTTTCCCTGGGGAACCTGAAATCCTCAGGCTGCCACGTGGTAACGTGTGTGGCCTGACACGTCAATCAAGGTCTTTTCAATAACTTCAGTAGTGCTGTGGAGAGGTTTTCATCTTTTGGGCACCTTACACACTGTCCCTAGTCTACCAGTTTACTTCATCCATGTTTTCCTGTGACGCTATTAGGATTCAAAGATTTTATTAGTGTTAAAACAGGCAATCTCCTCCACTCCTTTAGATCCCAGCTGGTTTAAATGAGTCACAGTGAAGACATGAAGGCAATTTTGTGGGAATTCTGCCTTGTATCTCTGTTGATAACCTCACTGGGATCTTATGGGAATCTTGTGTTCTGGTATTTAATACATACAGCCTCACAGTTTCTGTCTGGTGTCATTTCATAGTTCTGGAAACTGAACCATAATAAAATTAAAGCCTTTTTTTTTTTTTTTTTACTTCAAAGGAAAGGCATGAGTTAATAATACTAGTAAGAACAGAACAGATAATAAAACCCTCATCTCTTTGTTTCCTGCTGTATCCAATTAGCAATTTCCTCTTACAGTAGGGGTGGCTGTAATTACGGAAATCGGTGCCTTTTCACAAACAAGCTATTTCCATTCAGTATTGAAAATACTGCCTAGCAGAAGGTCAGTATCTATATAGCTTCCCAGTGCTGTCTGAATCTGGGCAGGAAAGTAGTAATTTAGATATACATATGCATACATTTACCAGAAGTTTCTTTTAATGGAACATTAAGCTAATGCTACGTTAAGCTGCAATACACTTCTTATGGAAGAAAAAGCAGCATCTATATAAATATCAGATAGATGTATTATGATCTGCACAATTGCAATAAATAGCATATGGCTATGCAGTAATGGGACACTAAAAAATATTTGTCACGTCTTCCAAGAGTAATGCCACTCCTATTTGTTGTCAGGGTGGGTGGATGGCTAAGTTTGATACGCATCCTTTGGTACAGTGCCTTTGCAAATGTGTGGTCACATCACAAATCGTGCAGGAGTTTGTATGAAAAGACATGGTCCTGGTCGAATCACATACGTTTCCCAAGCTAATATTGCTCTGGGTCTAGAGCAAGCACATGCGGGGACTGTGGTATGCCTTTTTGTGTCTGCTCAATAGGAGAGTGAGTGGATTGCTCAATAATATCCCTAAAATTCTTTGGGTCTCTTTTTTTGCTATGTCTTGGCAAACCAAATTTTCATAAAAGGTCCTCTAGAGGAGGAGTTTCCATGTGTAAAACTGTCTCTCTCAGATCTGGCAGCTCTTCCTTCTCTGTCTGCACCTCTCTGAACCCACAGACACATCTGTCCATGAGAGGTATGATTTATACTTCAAATTCAGACTGCTAAAGAAAAAGAGAGGCTCAAATTGTACCCACATAAAGTTTTTATATTAGAAGGAGTCTGAAAATTCACAACTTCTTTCTTATGTTTCTATTTTTACTCCTGAAGTATGATAACTTCTGTTTCTCTTTTTCTCACTCTGCATTAACTCTTTTCCCATTATTCAACTCAGTTTTCTATCCTCACCTTCAGTATGTCTCCTTACCATTTCTTTTCCATCTCATGACCTACTTGACTTCCTTGTTCACTTCAGTATCCTCATATATGTTATCAGCAGGATTTATGGACTTCTGACTGTTTTGGTGACCTGTATCATTTTAGTGCTCCAATTTTTCTCTACTGGATATCCAGGTGCTCCTCTACCCCACTGGCAAACATGTCTTTCTACTCTGTGCTCTTCCAGAGAGAAAGTCTGATAGTAATGTCCTCAGTCTAGCAAGACTGTGGCTCTTTAGATGGATGAAACAATCCCAGGTCCTCATTTCAGTCCATGAGACAAATTGGTAGCCCTTACACTAGGCAAAGTCAGTCTGAAGCTTTGCTAAATCTGCCTATTTATAATGCAGATTACTGAATTATATTGAATACAAGTACTTAATACAAGAATATGTTTCTACAGAGAGACAGGAATATGCATCAGATATACTTTTAATCTCTATTATTTGTATTCTGGTAGCAACATCTACTTGAGAAAAAAATAATAAAGATTGGGACAGATTATGTCTGTAGCTGCCCATTTCTAAATGCCTCCTTACAACTTCCTCACTTCTCAGCTCACATCAGTCCCACATTAGTAGAAAGATCTGACAACTAGCCTCCCTGGTTCACATTCCAGCTGTGGTGTTTATCTGTTCTTTATGGCTCTGGTAATGTGATGTATCAAAATAGAGCATGGAGACAAAAATATCTCATGGACCATATAATCATAAAATCCTCTAGGTTGCAAAAGACCTTTCAGGTCATCAAGTCCAACCATTACCCTAGGCCTGCTAAGTCCACCACTAAATGATGTCACTAAGGGCCTCATCTACACCCTTTGTGAACACTTCCAGGGACGGTGACTCCACCACTGCCCTGGGCACCCTGTTCCAATGCCTGACCACCCTCTGGGAAAGGAATTGTTCCTAACATCCAGTCTAAACCTCCCCTGGTGCAGCTTGAGGCCATTTCCTCTTGTTCTATCAGTTGCTGTTTGGGAGAAGAGATCAGCTACCTCCTCACTCCATCTTCCTTTCAGGTAGTTACAGAGATCAATAAGGTCCTCCCTGAGCCTTCTCTTCTTCAGACTAAACCCCCCAAGGTCCCTCAGCTGTTCCTCATAAGATTTGTGTTCCAGACCCTTCACCAGCTTTATTGCACTTCAGAAGATCAGCTCTTATTACCCTTCTATCCACTTATCTTTTGTGTGATCCTGGGTGACTTGCTTTTCCCGTCCACAGCAGTGTCACTATCCATAACACTGATGAGACATTTTCCCTTCATAAAAAAGTCACTTGAGACTTAAACATGAATGTAGATGTACTAAATTTGTTTTGGACAGTGGGGGGAGTGCATAAAGCCCCTGCACGGAGAAGTATTATCGTCTTGGTGGAAATTGTGTGCACGGGGATGGTAGAGTTAAAGCCTGATGCTTCGTTTTAGCATGATGGCCAGCACTCCAACCTCATTGTGTGTGCAGAGCAGCCATACTAACCCAGAGTGCTTCACCAATTAGTTACTGCTCACATTTCCCTTGTTTCATAAATCACAGTCATACAAGGTCTAGTCACAGAATACCACAAGAATGCAGTTAAGATGTTTTTATTTTAAAGGCAAGAAAGCAGAGGAAAAAAAATAAAAAGAAAAAAGAAGGAAAAAGTGTGCTTATAGCATGCCCCTTTTCTATTTTTCTGACGTACACCAAAAAAGGAAGCAAGTTTTTCTCAATACACAGAAGTTGAATAATTACCTCTGTTCCTTAAGGCAGTGTTATCATATTCAATGTATTTTTTCATTAAGCGTATCAGACAGAGATCAATGAATGTAGAAGAGTTCTCTTCCCCGTAGCAGTGAATGCTAATGTTGCTGAATTGCTGTGATACCACACACGTCTCAGAAAGAAACAAATGCTGTGCACTCCATTGGAAACTAAATACTCTTTGTTACAACCAGAAGAAAGCTCCATTTTGAGCCTTGATGAACTGAAAATTATGCAGCTACAAATCCTCCATTAGTGTAGGAAAGGATCTTCTTTTCTTTTCTGAGCCCCAAACTAATGCCATGCAGGCAGGAGATAACAGGAATGCACATTGGAAAACTCCTCTCTTGAATGTTATTTAAAATGCACAAATTCACACACACCTCAACTCACTACAATTATAATTGTAAAAGTTGAAAAAATTAAGATTTGTATATCTGGGACTCAGCAGACTCAATGGAAGCAAGCATGATTTTGTGACTGTCATTTACCACTAAGTAAGTGTCACAATCACAAATGCTGGTTGTACCTACCAACTGACTGTGATGTAAACATGGACTCGTTCTACTAAAGCCTCTTTTGGACACTTTTTTAATGCCTGGATGTCTGTAAGCCAACAAGGAACAAAATACTGTAGTTCACAGCCAAAAGCAAAAAGATATCTTTTGTTTGATATCCATGCCTTCTTTTCCATTTCACCAATAACATCTCAGCTTAATAATAACTTTCAGCATGGAAATCTTTTACAGAAAGAAAAGAAATCAAAGTTATTTCATCAGGACTCAGCAGTAGAATTTATTCTGGAAATAAAGGCTGTACTACAGAGATGGGTACATTTGCATTATTCACGTCAGTCAGTATAGGAAAAATGGGTATTTCTGCAGTATAGCTCATCTGAGCTTTGTGCCTACATTTTTTTTTGTGTGAAACCCAGCTAACAAGGTTTAACAATGAGTCTCTCTGAAAGACTACAAACTTGTGTGTGCATGTGTGTCTTCTAATTGATCAGTTGAAAAGTGACCTTCTGTTTCTGGAATATTAACTCAAGATTCATAAACTTAAAAATAGATGTTTGTTTTAATTCATCTCTATCATTAAACATGGTGAATTATACATGTGCTATAAATCATCTCTAGAACAGAAACATGAAAAAAATTGTGCGTCCAGTAGCATTGCTCACAGGGTTTAGGTTAATAACTTGATTAAGGACTCATGGATCCACTGACATCAGTAGAACCATTATAGTTTCTATAAATAGAGGATGTCCTGGGGTTTATTAAATAAATATCATATCAAAAGAGGGTAAGAAGAAACTTTATTGTCTACACAGAATATTCCCAAGAGACTCCCACTGAAATATTTCAGAATAATTCAGGGATGGAAAGAAAGATCACAGTGAAGTAGTTTCCCCTTGAAATGTAACCTGCCTCCCTGCAGCATCTTGGCACTTGTAACCATTCCTGAAGCATGAAGCAGTCTTGGAATTATTCAGCCATCATGTTTAAATAACTGGGTTATGTATTTTACTGTTATCTTTTATAGTTATATTGAGAACAAATGCTGCAATTTCCTGATTTGTCAAATTTAACTTTGCTTTTGCTTCATCTGAACGGTCCCTTGTGAAAATACCAAGTAGTTTATTTGTACTTCATTTGTAAAGCAGAGAGATTTGGATAAATAAACACAAGTTAAAAGTAAACTGATGTGGAAGCTAACACACATATTTTGCCCTACATAAATTACATTTAACCTCTATCTGCATGACTTCAGTGGCCTGCAGACACTCTGTTAGCACTTTGCAGCTACATTTTATTCCCTGAATAAACGTATATGCTTGTGCATATTTATCCTACCTGGACTATATCTAAGTGTCCAGGTTTTCTCTGTCTCGACAAGCTGTGCCTATTCTGCCTTTGTCTTTTCTACAATTGTCATTTTCTTACATAAACAAAACACTGTGTTCTGTACTAACTAAAAGGCTCAAGCTGATCCCTACTGTAACTATGTTTTATTGGCTTTCATAGGACAGATCTGGTCATCTTGATTCTGTTGTGTAAGTGCACTTGATATCCTATATAGGAAGTAACATTACTCATGCTAATTGAAGGCAGTTTGGCTTGATGTAGCCAGTAATATGAAAGCAAAGGAAATCAAACAACGCTCGAAAGTCCCTCCCAAAACATGCTGAATGCTGAAAAGAAGACAATTTTAGCACTATTTAAGGCATTTTAATAAAGATTTTGGTTTTTGAAACAATGGCTAATATGTATGTGAATTAAACATCTGGTGAAAATATTAAAAAGAAACTCATTTAAAAGGAAATTAATCCCTTACAGAAAGTATGTTAGTCATAAGGACAAAATGTAGTCTGTAACTCATGCTGAGAAAGGGATACATGAACACATTAATTTTAAGAGTCTCAATCTCATTTTTATTTATATTTAAGCTTTTAACCCTCAAATAATTAGTCATTACTAGTATTTAATGACTGGTTTGCTAATTGGATATCCCTAGATAGAACTAAAGGCACTTAAACTCTATCAAACTGATCATTAACTACAGTAATGATGAAATTCTCTGGGATTATTACTATTATAAACTATAATTAACAGTTTATAACAGCTATGTTTTATTTTGTATTTTGTTTCCTCTAAAGAAAACATCCTGGATTACTGCTGTGAAGCTGTGTTAAAATTCTCACTATTAAAAAATATTGTGGTGAAAACACCCATTTCCTCTAGTTACAAGGGGAAGCATTAAAATGTTTCCCTAAAATAACTATTATAGTACATGTTTGGTTGTCAGGTGTTGGATGAAGAAGACACCAGTGATGCACTCTAGCATCTGGGAAACAAAGAAACTCCACAACTCAGACATGGGAAGTGAATGAAAGTCTGATTCAGGTTCTGTTAATTCATAGTAATTGTTAGTAAACCTAACAGCTTTCATTTTTGTCCCATTTCCTATCACACAACACTCCTTTTGCAGTTTGCTAGGGAGCACTGAACCTTCCTCTTTCAGTGTCAAACCATCAGACCTCAGAAATGGAGGTGACTTGACTCTCTTGCCAGTGGTTGCAGTGTGAATGATTAGCTCAATTAGCTCACCTAATCAGCTAGCTATTTTAGTTTTGAATCAAGATGGGTGCCTTTTCTCTTAAGAAATTCTCAAAAGTATGCCTTATCAGAAACATATAGGTTAATATTGTGTTCTGGGTAAAAAACTGAAGTAGAGACCTGACTTCCACCAGCTGAGTACCAGTCTGTTTTTAATTTTATACATTGACTTGATTTCCATTGATGGTAACGGCAGTTTTGATCTAACTCATACAAAGACAACTCTTTCTAGATAGGTGTCTACTCCTTTTAGATACATGTACCTGAGAAATTAATTTCTCTGTGGGTGAGTGATCTGCAGACCTTCTGTGAAGGACTAGCTGATTAATAATATCCCATCCATTCTTACTCACTTACATGGGTTATAGTCACAACTCACCACCATGTGTACTATGTGTTAGTCTATCTTCTTCTTCTATCTATTCTATTCTATGATTCTATCTTCCTGATGTTACTTCAATCAGTCTATTCATATTGTTCTAACATACCTCATGTTGTTGCAATTATTATTCCTTAAATTCATGTAAAATTCTTTGATCCAAGCACCTGGGCATTAAAGGTCTATCACTTCCTTAACATACTTCCTTTCACACTTTCACCAGCAAAATATAATTACTGATAGAATGTCAGTCTTTTTGTGCCTCTCTTCTCTTTCATGTCCCAGATACTGTCTTCTCAGACTTTGCAGTCATAATCTGGGCCTGAAAGGAAAATATGATTATTTTAATTTTTATTTCTACTTATGTCCTCCTTTTATTTCTGCATTCAAGAGGAATTGTATCTGCTTTTCACTTCTGAGGTAATCTACATTAATCAGCACAGACCCAATTCATTTATGTTACCTCAGGATGTGAATTAAGTCATCTAGTTTTGCTTCATGATTCACATTTCCCATTCCTCTTCTACCCCTCACATTTTCCTCTGTGCTTCTGCTACCTAGTAAAGATTAACTCTAGGAGCTATGTGGATTTTTCTGAAGGTCCCATGTCACTTCAGTTGTCCATTTTGTCTACAGTTGTCTTGTTTACCCAGGACTTATCTCTGTGCCAACTTAAAAGTCTAACCTTAACCTAAGTCAGACTATAACTCACTTGCTTTGTCCCCAACAGTCATGCCTAAGTGCAGTGGACTCTGGACTATGACAAATGTGCTCAGGCGGTACAGGAAAAACTGAGCCAGGAATTGTCTTGTTACAGAAATATAAAACCACCAGTTTTACTCATTAGCAGAAATTCTGAATAGAAAGAAGTGAAAATAGGGGAAACAGAGTAGGGGTTGTTCTTCTGTTGTTTTCCTTTCATGGTAAAAATTTTGCTTGGCTTCTTAGGTAGTTTTCTATGATGAAACACCTTAAAGGGAGATAGTCTGAGAAGTATAGTACTGGTAGTGGTGATTTTTTCTGTTGGGCAGGGTAGATAGGTACCAGGGCTGGGAACAGTAGCAGGGATGGGAATATAACTCAAGGAAGAAGCTTAAGGTGTATGGTTCTCCAGGATGATTTCAAGGATGTAGTCTAGGAGCTCACATTATCAGTGAAGACTGGATTTCGATAGAAAAACTGAATAGACGCATCAATCACTCTGAAGTAAGAAGATGACAAGTAGAGAGTTTGTGGGTCAGCGTTAAAGGGAGAACAGTGATGGGAGACATTACTGTAGGGATCTGTTACAGACTGCCTGATCAAGAGGAATCTGTGGATGAAGCGCTCTACAGACAGATAGGAACAGCCTCACGCTTCAGGCCCTTGTCCTCATGGAGGACTTCAACCACCCTGTTATCTGCTGGAGCGATGGTACAGCCCGGCACAAGCAATCCAGGAGATTCCTCGATTTTGTGGACAATAACTTCCTTCTGCAAGTAATAGAGGAGCCGACAAGGAGAGGTGCCATGCTTGACCTCGTGCTCACCAACAGGGAAGTGCTTGTTGGAAACGTGACTCTCCAGGACAGCCTTGGATGCAGTGATCATGAAATGGTCAAACTCGAGATCCTCAGGACAATGAGAAGAGCGTGCAGCAAGCTCACTGCCCTGGACATCAAGAGAGCAGACTTTGGCCTCTTCAGGAACCTGCTTAGTAAGGTTCCATGGGATATAGCCCTAGAGGGCAGGGGGGCCCAAGACTGTTGGTTGATATTCAAGGATCACCTGCTACAAGCTCAGGAGTGTTGCATCCCAACTAGAAGGAAGTGCAGCAGGAGAGCCAGGGGAACTCCATGGATGGATAAGCAGCTGCTCAGGAAACTACGAGGGACAAAAAGAGGCTTATAAAAGGTGGAAGCAGGGACAGGCGGCCTGGGAAGAATACGGGGATGTTGTCCGGGAAGCTAGGGACCAGGTTAGGAAAGCTAAGGCCCAGCTAGTATTAAACTTGGCTAGGGATGTGAAAGATAACAGAAAGGGATTCTATAGCTACATTGCAAATACAAGACAGACTAGGGACAACGTAGGCCCTCTCCGGAAGCTATCAGGAGAACTGGCTTCCCTGGATTTGGAGAAGGCTGAGGTTCTTAATGACTTCTTTGCCTCAGTCTTCACTGGCAAATGCTCTGACCGCACCACCCAAGTCTTGGAAGGTGGATGCAGGGACTGTAAGAATGAAGACCTTGGGCCCACTGTAGGAGAGGATCTGGTTCGAGACCATCTTAAGAACCTAAAGGTACACAAGTCCATGGGACCTGACAACATCCATCCGCGGGTCCTGAAGGAGCTGGCAAATGAAGTTGCTAAGACACTGGCCATCATATTTGAAAAATCATGGGAGGCAGCTGAAGTTCCCAATGACTGGAAAAAGGGAAATATAACCCCCATTTTCAAGGAGGGGAAAAGGGATGACCCGGGGAATTACAGACCAGTCAGTCTCACCTCTGTGCCTGGCAAAATCTTGGAGCAGATTCTCCTGGAAGGCATGCTAAGGCACATGAAAAACAAGGAGGTGGTTGGTGACAGCCAGCATGGCTTCACTAAGGGGAAATCCTGCCTGACCAATTTGGTGGCCTACAATGAGGCTACGTAACTGATGCACAGGGGCAGAGCAGTTGACATCATCTACCTGGACTTGTGCAAAGCCTTCGACACTGTCCCACACGACATCCTTGTCTCTAAATTGGAGAGACATCAATTTGATGGGTGGACCACTAAGTGGATAAAGAACTGGCTGGATGGCCGCATGCAAAGAGTTGTGGTCAATGGCCCCATGTCCGGCTGGAGACCGGTAACGAGTGGTGTCCCTCAGGGATCGGTGTCGGGACTGGTCTTCTTCAACATTTTTGTCAGTGACATGGACAGTGGGATTGAGTGCACCCTCAGCAAGTTTGCCGATGACACCAAGCTGTGTGGTTTGGTTGATACGCCGGAGGGAAGGGATGCCATCCAGAGGGACCTCGACACACTTGTGAGGTGGGCAGATGCCAACCTGATGAAGTTTAACCATGCCAAGTGCAAGGTCCTACAAGTGGGTTGGAGCAATCCCAGGCACAGCTAGAGGTTGGGCAGAGAAGAGATTCAGAGCAGCCCTGCGAGAAGGAATTGGGGGTGTTGGTTGATGAGAAAACGAACTTTAGTCGGCAGTGTGAGCTTGCAGCCCAGAAAGCCAACTGCACCCTGGACAGCATGAAAAGGAGCGTGAACAGCAGGTCGAAGGAGGTGATCCTGCCCCTCTACTCTACTCTCATGAGACCTCACTTGGAGTATTGTGTGTAGTTCTGGTGTACTCCACATAAAAAGGACATGGAACTGTTGGAACAAGTCCAGAGGAGGGCCACGATGGTGATCAGGGGACTGGAGCACCTCTCGTATGAAGACAGGCTGGGAAAGTCGGGGCTGTTCAGCCTGGTGCAGAGAAGGCTGCATGGAGACCTCATAGCAGCCTTCCAGTATCTGAAGGGGGCCTACAAGAATTCTGGGGATGGATGACTCATCAGGAACTGTAGTGACAGGACAAGGGGTAACAGGTTAAAACTTAAACAGGGGAAGTTTAGATTGGATATAAGGAAGAAATTCTTTACTGAGAGGGTGGTGAGGCACTGGAATGGGTTGCCCAGGGAGGTTGTGAATGCTCCATCCTTGGCGGTGTTCAAGGCCAGGTCGGACGAGGCCTTGGGTGGCATTGTTTAGTGTGAGGTGTCCCTGTCCATGGCAGGGGTGTTGGAACTAGATGATCTCAAGGTCCTTTCTGATCCTAACTAGTCTATGATTCTACGATTCTATGATCCATAAGAGATCTGCAGATGTGTGGGTTCCTCTGATATGAAAGAGGTTGCTGGAGTTCTTCTCACATTTAATTCTCATTAGATCAGAGAAGAATAACACAATCCAGTCTAGTAGGTCCATTTTCCTAACTGAAGGATATATATTACAGAAAAGAAAGTTTAAAAATTAAAACCAACCAAAGAAATTGCCCAGGTTTTAAGGTACATAAAAGCTATAAAAAGCAGAGAAGGTATGTTTGTAACCAGAGCCTTGATTTTGCAAAAAAAAAAAAAAAAGATGTAAAAATAACAAAAAATGAAGAACTGTTGCAACCAGAAAAACACAGTTCAAGGAGACAGTGTAATAGTAATCATGCTCTAAAGAATAGTGTAGTGTTCAGGTTGCTGTACCATTCATGTTTAAAGAATGGCTCAGCAACCGTACAACAGCCCACAGGGAGAATTAACCGGTCCATTAACAGGGTTCATTAATTTAGGAAAATATTCAGGGCTAAAGTAATGAAGAGCAGAAACACAACTTCGGGTTTTAGCCTGGAGTCTATCTCTGACCTCAGATTGTCAGTCCATCTTCCACCACTCAGCAGGTGATGGTACAGATGCCAGTAGCAGTTCCAGAAGCAGCAGGGGGGAGCCCATGAAGTATTTCAGAGAAGTTAACCCTGTCAGAAAGTCACGATTGTCCAACTGCAGTTTTAACCTGATACATCACACTCGGAACTGTAAACTGATGATGCTCTGACACCTTGATGCATTTCATAAAGAGATCAACTTGTTCAGGATAAGCTGCTGCAGTTGATTCAGACAGGGTGACATACAGTGCACCATTGCTGTCCCGTATGTTAAGAAATCCCAGACCAGCCACAGAACAACAGTGGGGATGGAAATAGCTCAAGCCAGCTCTAAAGTCCTCTCCCTTCAGTCAGGCTGCTGTGCTGTGGCTCATAAGGACAGCACAAAATCTATGGGGAAAAGCTGATTTTCAGCAGATAAGAATCTAACTGTCCAAACACAGAATGTAAATGGTGTTGCGCTTAGTTTACTGTGAGACTATGTCTATATAAGTAGCCCACCTGTCACAATGCAACCACTGATTTCTGTGGGTATGTTTCTGACTCCATAGAAGCTAACAGCAAAAGCTACATGTATACTTTTAAATGCAGTTTGCATATGTGAAATGAGACTAGTTAAGTGATACAAATTGGCTAGCTCTGAGGTTTTAATAAGTGAACTTGATGCTTGACAATAAACTTGCATTCATGTAATTAAGACAGATGTTACAACTGCAATAGGCTCTCTGGTACATCATTTTTTGTTGGTTTATGATTATATCAGTTTGGAAAGTCTACAGTTGGTATTTTGTTAAATCCTAATATACAGCTGTGGCCAGGTCTAGGATTGTTCTTTTTGCATTTTACCTTTATTTTAAAACATGTCCTAGATCCTGCTGTGCACTGTGAAGTTCAGGAAGAGAAAGAAATTCTAAAATTAGGAAGGAAATTTATAAGTTAAAAGTCCTACTTTTAACACTGCAGTTTATGGAACAATAACTGACTATCAGAGCATCTTTCACCATTAAATGAGCAGTTCAGTTTGAGTCTCAGTTAAACTAAACATCATTATCGGCATCAAGACCGGCTAACAGCTTTGCCTGGAAGGCCCCACTTCTCTACTAGTTTATACTGACATGAAAGAAATCTGACCCCCCTGGTATGTAAGGGTCATACACTCTGATGACTTTTTCATTATTAGTAAACTTTTATCCTATCTAAACCCACATCACATTCAACATTGAGAATTAAATAGGTTTCTAGGAAATAGACTTGCTTTTGCTCAAGGAAACTGTCTTTTGAGAGCTAATAAGCTTCTGGTAAAGGTTACACTTTCTGTGTTCAGGTTGTGTGTGCTTGCAAATTAAGGAGGTTGGACCTTTTTCAGTAGAAATTGGTAACAAATGAATTTGGTTTGTTGTGCAACAGCAATGATTGATGCCTAAGGTCTCTGTTCCAAGGACTGATCATTTAGGGTGTCAGAACAACATTAAGGTTACACAGGAGCTAAAAAACACTCTGAAATGCACAAACCAACCCCTCCAGCTTACTTCCCCTACCTGTTTGCATTTCTATCCTCAAACTGTTGCAGAATGAAGAAGTACAGGAAAACAGCTGACTATGGATCTCATTGCAGCTTTGACACTACATCCAGCGCAAAGGGATGAAACATCTGGAGTGTGAAGTAAGACTGCATGTGGGAGGGCATACCAGTCTCCTACAGCATCGTAAACCCTGGATTTGATAGAGGTGTTTTTTCCACGAGGAACCTGCAGAGCTCTGTGGAGCACCTCTTTGCCGAGCAGGATTTCTCATTGTGAAAGAAAATAACTGAAAATCTTATTAAGCTATTAAAGGTGATTGTGCTGTTGTAGTCACAGATGTTCTCTGGGTAGAGGTGACTTAGGTATCAGGCTGTCCCATGTGGTATATGTTATGTTGTCTCATTAAAGGCCAATCAAACACCTGGTGAGGATCAGAAGAGCATTTTCAGGGGAAGGAGCCATGTAACTTTGCTAGTGAAAAAGGAACACCCTGAGCCCCTCACCCCCCAAGGCTATCAAAGGGCAGCGAATAGACAATTGTCCCTGGTGTGAAACATAACTAGAGGAGTCAATGGGAAAGGTTTCTCCCTGAACGTGTTGCAAAAACCCCAAACAAATTCATTGGAGACAGCTAGGTCAACAGCTATAAAATATAGAAGAATGCAAACAAATGGCAGCTCATGAAATTGCTGGATGAGTCTCTGTTTATCCTTTCATTCATCCCCTTAACCACCTACTCTTCCCAAAGTAACTCGCAGGTGAGCTACCAGTACATTAATAGTGTAGACACTAAAACTGCTTAGTGTGGGGTGTGTTTTCTAATGCTTGGAGAATATCTGATGGCCTTCTCAGTGCAAATTAGCATATAGGACAGAAACAAATGTGAGAATGTGCTGCTATGTGGGTACTGGGGATGTAAAATGGTTCCAGAATAAGACAACTTTATTCAATGTTCTTTATGTGTGCTTGGTTTCCAAGTTGCTATTCTAATCACCAAAGAGACCCAGGACTTAATTAAATGGCTTTAATATGGGCAAGTAATGCAATTTGAAAAGGCTTAGCATGTCAGAGGTATCTAATTCAGGCAAATAGCCCCATGTAAGTCCTACCTTTTCAGGAAGGCAGCAATGATACATCAAAAATGATACTAGTAACCTCTGTTTTGGTAAATGCTTTGAGTCCCCAGTCCATGGAAATTTGAATTGAAAACAGCTGAGTATCTACAGAAAATCCTTCATGGCAGAACAGCTGAACCCCAAACTAATTTCTGTGCCTGCTTTGACAGTGGAAGGAATTTCACTGGTTAAGCATTTCCATTGTAAACACTTTAGTGTATGTATTACTGTGGCCTAATTATTATACAGCGTGCCTCCAGCCGATTGTCCAGAATAGTGCTGCTCCCTCATAGATGACAAGGCCCATCTGGTAGAGTCATGTGGATATGTGGGATACTCTAAGTTATCTGAAGTGACACTAAGGTCCTATGTGTGGGCAACAATGTGGGCTTTAACTCTAAACCTCTGTGTAATCTCGGGACAAACATTTAGAGGAAGAACTCTTACTCTGGGATTGAATCCCATCCAAGTTTATTTAATGCACAACATGTTGGACCAGCAAGAAGCAAAATAAAGCCTTATGTGTATGTATAGTATCGACTGTAAAGTATTGTACATTGGTATAAATAATAGCTGATTGATGCAATCTCCGAGTTCAGCTCAGTTTACAGTAGGTTTTCTTAAAATTCACACAACTTTTATGGCTATGTCAGCTGCTTTGATCTTCAAGTTTTCAGCTATAGAGAGGGTTCTGTTCTAATTCATAGGATTATAGAATAGTT
Source organism: Psittacula echo (assembly GCF_963264785.1). NCBI lineage: Eukaryota > Metazoa > Chordata > Aves > Psittaciformes > Psittacidae > Psittacula > Psittacula echo. Next base: position 6,539,925 of record NC_137742.1, on the reverse strand, counting down.
AGGGTTGGAAAGGACCTTAAGATCATCAAGTTCCAATCCCCCTGCCATGGGCAGGGACACCTCACACTAAACCATGTCACCCAAGGCTCTGTCCAACCTGGCCTTGAACACTGCCAAGGATGGAGCACTCACAACCTCCCTGGGAAACCCATTCCAGGGCCTCACCATCCTAACAGTAAAGAATTTCTTCCTTATATCCAATCTAAACTTCCCCTGTTTAAGTTTTAACCTGTTACCCCTTGTCCTGTCACTACAGTCCTGAATGAAGAGTCCCCCCTCAGCATCCTTATAAGCCCCCTTCAGATACTGGAAGGCTGCTATGAGGTCTCCATGCAGCCTTCTCTGCACCAGGCTGAACAGCCCCAACTTTCCCAGCCTGTCTTCATACGAGAGGTGCTCCAGTCCCCTGATCACCCTCGTGGCCCTCCTCTGGACTTGTTCCAACAGTTCCATGTCCTTTTTATGTGGAGGCCACCAGAACTACACACAATACTCCAAGTGAGGTCTCATGAGAGCAGAGTAGAGGGGCAGGATCACCTCCTTTGACCTGCTGGTCACGTTCCTTTGAATGCAGCCCAGGATACGGTTGGCTTTCTGGGCTGCAAGCGCACACTGAAGCCAGCTCAATGTTAATTTTTTCATCAACCAACACCCCCACGTCCTTCTCGCAGGGCTGCTCTGAATCTCTTCTCTGCCCAACCTCTAGCTGTGCCTGGGATTGCTCCAACCCACCTGTAGGACCTTGCACTTGGCATGGTTAAGCTTCATCAGGTTGACATCAGCCCACCTCACAAGTGTGTCAAGGTCCCTCTGGATGGCATCCCTTCCCTCCGGCGTATCAACCAAACCACACAGCTTGGTGTCATCGGCAAACTTGCTGAGGGTGCACTCAATTCCACAGTCCATGTCACTGAACAAGACCAGTCCCAACACCAATCCCTGAGGGATACCACTTGCTACTATTGCCAGCTGGACATTGAGCCATTGACCACAACTCTTTGCGTGCGGCCATCCAGCCAGTTCTTAATCCATCAAGTGGTCCACTATCAAATTGATGTCTTTCCAATTCAGAGACAAGGCTGTCATGCGCTTTGCACAAGTCCAGGCAGATGACATCAGTTGCTCTACCACTGTCCATCAGTTCCATAGCCCCACTGTAGAAGGCCACCAAATTGGTCAGGCAGGATTTCCCCTTAGTGAAGCCATGCTGGCTGTCACCAACCACCTCCTTGTTTTTCATGTGCCTTAGCATGCCTTCCAGGAGAATCTGCTCCAAGATTTTTCCAGGCACAGAGGTGAGACTGACTGGTCTGTAATTCCCCGGGTCATCCATTTTCCCCTTCTTGAAAATGGGGGTTATATTTCCCTTTTTCCAGTCATCGGGAACTTCAGCTGCCTGCCATGATTTTTCAAATATGATGGCCAGTGTCTTAGCAACTTCATTTGCCAGCTCCTTCAGGACCCGCGGATGGATGTTGTCAGGTCCCATGGACTTGTGCACATTGAGGTTCTTAAGATGGTCTCAGACCAGATCCTCTCCTACAGTGAGTCCAAGGTCTTCATTCTCACAGTCCCTGCGTCTGCCTTCCAAGACTTGGGTGGTGTGGTCAGAGCATTTGCCAGTGAAGACTGAGGCAAAGAAGTCATTAAGAACCTCAGCCTTCTCCAAATCCAGGGAAGCCAGTTCTCCTGATATCTTCTGGAGGGGGCCTACGTTGTCCCTAGTCTGTCTTGTATTTGCAATGTAGCTATAGAATCCCTTCCTGTTATCTTTCACATCCCTAGCCAAGTTTAATTCTAGCTGGGCCTTAGCTTTCCTAACCTGTTCTCTAGCTTAGCGGACAAAATCCCTGTATTCTTCCCAGACTTCCTTTCCTTGCTTCCACCTTTTCTAAGCCTCTTTTTTACTTCGAAGTTTCCTCAGCAGGTTCCTGAAAAGACCAAAGTCTGTTCTTTTGAAGTCCAGGGCAGTGAGCTTGCTGCATGCTATTCTCACTGTCCTGAGGATCTAAATTTGGCCATCTCATGATCGCTACAACCAAGGCTGCCCTGGAGCGTCACGTTTCCAACAAGCCCTTCCCTACTGATGAGTGCGTGGTCAAGCATGGCACCTCTCCTTGTCGGCTCCTCTATTACTTACAGAAGGAAGTTATCGTCCACACAATCAAGGAACCTCCTGGATTGCTTGTGCCGGGCCGTACCATCCCTCCAACAGATATCAGGTTGGTTGAAGTCCTCCATGAGGACAAGGGCCTGCGAGCGTGAGGCTGTTCCTATCTGTCTATAGAGTGCTTCATCCACAGATTCCTCTTGATCAGGCGATCTGTAATAGATCTCCACAGTATCATCTCCCATCGCTGTTCTCCCTTTAACGCTGACCCACAAACTCTCTGTTGACTGCTCACCTGTCCCCAGACAGAGTTCCATACTCTCCAGCCTATCCCTAACATAAATAGCAACTCCCCCTCCCTGCCTGCCGGGCCTGTTTTTCTATAGAGCCTGTAACCTTCCATTCCAACACTCCAGTCGTAGGAGCCATCCCACCATGTTTCTGTGATACCTATTATATCATACCCCCATAGACGTGCACACATCTCTAATTCCTCTTGTTTGTTCCCCATGCTACAGGCATTTGTATAGAGGCATATGAGCTGAGCTCCAAGTCAAGCCCCCTCATTGGTTGGGGCGGCTGGAATATCTCTACATTGCTTTGAGCACTTATTATAGGTGCTGGCAACTGACTGGGTGTGTTGGGATGGAATGATGCCCCCCTTCCCCAACACAGTTTAAGGCTTTCTTGACCAGTCTGGCAAGACTCCTACCAAAACCGCTCTTCCCCTTCATTGTCAGACCAGCTCCACCAGCCCCCAGTAGATCTGGCCTCCCAGATTGAGTCCCATGTTCTAGATACCCAAACCCCTGACTATGGCACCATCCTTCTAACCATTTATTAACCTGGCTAATCCTCCTAGCCTTTTTAAGATCCTCCCCTGTATCCTGGAGAATTGATGAAAAGACAATCTGAGCTCCAGAGCCCCTAACAACCTCTCCCATAGCTCTGTAGTCCTTCTTTATGTTCTCCAGGCTACTGCTATCAATATCACTAGCCCCCACACAGATCAGTAGAAGTGGGCAGTAGTCAGAGGGACTTACTAGAGCAGGCAGCCTCTCTGCAACATCCCTGATCTGTGCCTCTGCAACACACCTCCATTGAGATTGGGACAAGCCGATAGACGGGTGCCTCTGTGCCTTTCAAAGTAGAGTCCCCTACTATTACAACCTTCCGCTTTTTCCTGGCAGCACCAGTAGAGATCTTCTTTACCAGTGCATCAGCCGGTTGTTCCTGGTTCAACGTGCGTGTTTCCTCGTTAGGCCCCTGCAGAACTGCAAAGAGGTTCTGAGTGGGGACCACAGATTTAGAAGGAAGCCCCTTGCTTATAATTGTCCTCTGCCTCCTTTTTCGTTTTTTTTTTTTTTTTTTTTTTTTTTTTTTTTTTTTTTTTTTTTTGTTGCTGTTTCCCAGCTTCCTGGGTTAACAGCCTCCTCCTTTCCTTCACGAGCTACAACGAACGCTTGAGGCCCTTGCACAGTTTGGGCCTGGAGCACGCAGTCCTGCTTCGTCTCAGCTTCCCTGACATCTTGCAACCTATTGACAGCGTTCCGCAGCTCAGCCACCTGCTGCAGGAGGACCTGCACCAGGGAGCACCGAGTGCAGCCCTGCCCATTGGGCACCGTTCCCTCAGGAGACCAGCGCAGGCACTCTCTGCACTCCGAGCTCTGCATTCATTGGCTCTGCCTGCAGAGGCAGCACAGGCAGCCAGAGCAGAGCTGCCGGACCAGAGCTCCCAGACCGGACCATGATCATAAACCGGGTCCTCCCCATCCTGCTCGCCTGCCCGTGCAAGCTGCCTCAAGCCGCCCTTGTCCCTTCCGCTCCCAGGGGCAGGTTTTTACCCAGTCAGGGCTGGTGCCGCCCCTCCTGGCTCCGCCCCCTGTGAGTCCCTGCTCGCCTCAGCTGAGCTGCCGGCTCCTGGGCAAGTCCTGTCGAGGACCTGGGGCTCCCTCGGTGGCTCTGGCCGCTCTGAGTTGAGGCTCCTGGATGATGACCTTCCCCCTACTCAGGTGTTGAAGGCGTCCTCTCACGAGCTACTCACGTCAGCAATAATTAATAAAATTCAAAGGATTAGTAGGAAGAAAATGGAGGACTGGAAAGTGGACTAAGTAATATGGTACCACATACCTCAAGGATTAAGTACTAACTTGGGAAAATTGATGCAGTAGTGTCAATTTAGCTGCCTCAATAAATCAAAGCCATAAATACTTAAAATTGTGAGTTTCAGTATGTGGTCAGATCATATTTGGTTTTTGCTGCTTTGAAAGTTTGAGACCACAGGAGTCTGCAATTCAGAGCAAAATTCAGACCTGTGAGCTGTTGTGTGCCAAATCTCAGAAAGCCGTTTTGTTATATTTGTAAAAACATTGAAGCCTAGCGTTATTTTTGTTATCTAGATATGTTTCGCTCACTTGCAAAGTTTCAATGAATCCATTTCTTTAAAGCTTTTCTGTGAAGATTGAAAAAGTGTAATTAATAAATTTTACTGTTTTTTCATTTTGAGGTACATTATTTCATGCTTCAATGCTACATCATATGGGATGGTTTGATCTTGTATCCCTATTATTTAGAAAACAAGCAATTTCACACTGAAAGCCTTTAGTAAATGAGTTTTACAGGAGACAAGAAAGAGGACTGGGTGAAATCTATTAAATCTCTCTGATGATGGGAACATTTCCCTGAATTCTTTATGATCATTAGCTATTAGAGCCATGTTCAAAGCACCTTTTTGATCCATCACTTAAGTATAAATTACATTCTCTTTGGCTTTGTCCATTTACAAAGCTTAAAAATCAAAGAAATTCACATATTTTCCATATGTGAATATGTGGCTGAAGTCACTTACATTTGGCCTTTGGCCTTATAAATCTTCATGAGGAACATATTTCAGTACAATATCTAGGGTATCTTAGGCCATTATATAACTTTTAAAACCATATAAAAATCAACTGATACATTTGATGTTATAATCCTATTTAAGAAGTATGATGAAAATTTACAGTATTTAATCCTATGCATCTAATTTATATGTTTATGTTAGATGTGTAGTAACCACAAGAGTCACAGATATAAGAAGGGTAGCAGAACTCTAATATAAGGTCTCTGAACTGCACTATGGTTTGGATTTTTTTTTTTTTTAATTGAATACATATAAAGCCTATGGAAATCAGCCTCTAAACAAATGTATCTAAGTCTTCAATGTTAAGCAGAGATAGTAGCTGTGTTTTTTCGTCCATCCAACCTGAATTCCAATTATAAATCACTTCTACAGAGAGCTGTTAACTGTTTGGGTATACATCTCTGTTTCACTGAAATATGATTACTTACAAAGGAAACAGTACATATAAAAGCATCCCTTTCTGTTCTGTTCTTTTCACCAGAATTCTACAGATAAGTTTGGAATTTTGTTTGGTTTTGTTTTGTAACCTTAGACATTTTACCTAGTGGTGTGAATGAGACAGTAAAGAAAAAAATGAAACAAATTACAGCAAAAATTTGATGCAACTCAAAACTCTCCTCCAACTACTCAGAAATCTCTCAGGAAAGGCTTCTCTTCCTGTCAGTTTTGGGGGGTAGGGTGTGTCATTTTGATTTCTCATCTGTAAATAAACTTGAAATAGTGTCAAAACACTACAGCAAAACTTAACTAGCTGGACATAAGGAGTTTTTACTTGGTTGCCATAGACAAACTTCAAGCACTTTATCAGTGAGTATGGAAAAATGAAACTTCAACATCAGCCAAGACTGTTTAACATACATTATGCATTTATTATTATAGAAGCAACCAAGTGAGCAAGCAAGGGATGTAGAGAGAAATCAATACTGTTCAACACTGAATAACCGCAAATCATTTTATAAAAAATTGGCATGCCAATGAATGCAGCTATAAGCTGCTCAGGTCTTTTGTTTAACTGGAAACTGTCTGACTTCTGAAGGAAAAGCCAGTTTAAGAAGTACTTTGTAGGTGGAATAGTAGAAACTTAGAAACTTCCAACATTCATACCTGAAATGCAAAGATGGCTAAAGGAAGGGCGCTATCTATGCATGTACATTGGTAAGGAATTTCTAAAAGCCCTATGGAGACTGCCAGCAAGGCTGGAAGACTGTTCTCTGGTGTAGAGCAGGCAGTCTGCACCCCTAGGAAGTGGGACACATTTTTACCTCCACTTTATGGATACCTAACACATTTGAACAGGTTGCCCAGAGAAGCTGTGGCTGCCCCATCCCTGGCAGTGTTCAAGACCAGGTTGGATGGGGCTTGGAGCAAGCTGCTCTAGTGGAAGGTGTTCCTGACCATGGCAGGGAGTTGGAACTGAATGAGCTTTAAAGTCTCTTTTAACTCAAACCATTCTGTAATTCTACTTTCCTCATTCAAATCTGCAGATCTCCAACTGGAGAACTCCAGTAAACATTTTTGTCTTTCCAGTCACTGATTGGAGAAGTTCAGCCTCTGCTTTAAGAGATTATTTCACTAAGAGCCCCCAAAATAATCACAGCTTAGGTGTCCGAATTAATTAAATGCTCTGAGCAGACAAATATATAAATATATGTACACATATGTGAGTATTTAGGGATGGTGAATGAGAAAATTTGAATCTGTTCCTTTCAGACAGGAGGTGTGATTTTTTCTACTATGAAAGTTTTCTAGTGACTGCAGACAATCATTTCAGTGGCACAATATGGCTGTGGCTTCCTTGGAAGAGCTTTCCTTCAAGGCAGTCAGCCAGAAGGGCCGGTGCAGGCACTTTACTGATACAAAGCTTGTCTTTACCAATTAATCCAGGCTGCTGAAGGTGTTCTCAACAAACACACTGTGATGGGCATCTCTGAGACGTTGTAGTACAGAAACCAGTTATGAGCTAGTGATACAAAATGTTGTCTCTTTAATGGCTGTGTACACAGCTTTTAGACTGGAGCTTGTTCATATCTAAATGGTTCAGGGGCTAAATAAAATAATTGGATACAGTTAGGACTGTCTGAGTTGATCTGCCTATTGATCTACCTATTGATATACCTGTTAAGATAACTAATGGCAATAAACTGGACTAAGATTTCGAACCTCTGTAAGTTTAATTACTGCACAGTTAGCAACAGCCTAGTTTTGTCACAAGTCTTCTGTACGAGGCATTTGACACAAAATTTGACACAAAATTGGATATTCAACTTGTCATTTTAATGTTTGTGCCTTTTGAAAATGCAACATTTGCATTTGGAGAAAGAACAAGTATAAAATCTTTTGTTGTTGTTGCTATTGTTTTGTTTGATTAGGGGGGTCCTTGAAGAATAATGGAAATTTGGAAAATTAAAAAATGTGATTGGAAAAGAAAACCTGCAGTTGGGGTTGTAGGTCTATGCAAGAAATGTAATCAGTGCAACACTCCAACTACAGCATTCAAAAAACCACACAAAGAATCCTCCTCTGTTATAAATCTAAGGATCATTTGTGTTTCTTTTCTTTTGATGTGCGCATTCCCTGCACTTTTTCAAAATTCTCTATTGAGGAACAGGAAGTCCAAACAGCTGATCCATCCTGGATCAGTACAGTGACTCCTTCGTATTAAAATCATGACCCAGGTTTCAGTGATGGCATGACTCACTTCAAGTATCACAAAGCTCAATCATTTAGGAAAGCCCAAAGTCTTTTTTTTTTCACTTAAATTACCTTCTTCGATATCCTTTAATTTACTAGAGTACTCTGAAATCCAGTTATGACAGACATCACAGGGATACAATATTACCTACCCTCTGTGAGGGATACACTGCGGTCGTCTGTTAAATAAGACTAATTCAGGCAGTGCATTGCTGAGGATTATAAATTCCATAGTGGAAAATATAAATTTAACTTGGGAAAAAAAATCCCAAAACCCTAGAGAGTCTATACTGAACCAATATGAATCAATACAAATTGAAAGTTTTGCTAGATAATCCTAACGAGGATACCTGCCTTTGAGAGCTGTCAGTCTGACATGAACAGATACAGATGTGTGGGAAAGTGAAGCAAACCCCAGCTCAAATTCCCAAATAGATTTCACTGTTGCCAAGAGGATGTAATGCGTGGTAGAGCAAAATTTCACAAACCACTTGATTTCAGTTACAGGGCTGGAAAAATAATAATAATTCTCACTTAGTGCCAGTGGCATGGAAGTCTGCTCAAGTAAAATTAACTTTGTAATTAACATTACAAATCAACATTCTACAAATTCCACTTTGTATAAACTGCTGGAAAAGAAGAGATGGCTAATTATAATTGATGGGGTAGAGCACGTTTACAGCTTGTTTTCTTAAGTAGCTAATGCAGGAACCTGGCTGTAAGAGAGCTGTGGCTTTTCTGGTAATTGCTATAATCAGATCTGGAAAAGTAGGTGAGCACTGAGTGAGAGAACTCCTACTCTAACAGCAGGAGATTCCATCTGACCTTAATATTCATGCCATGTGATGATTATTGCACACATCTTTGCCTTAAAAAAGTAAAAGTACAATCAAATGGCTTAAAATTGAATTGTGTGGAGGATTTATGCTATGTTATCCCTGCACAATGGGCTGTGCAGGCAGCCTTGCTCATCCCTGATTCATTACTGAGCCTGGTGTTTACTGAATGTCCTGGTTTGGAGCTGTCAATATCAACTCTCTCCCAGAAATAGGTCATAGAGCTTGGAAACAACAAAATTATCTGAATGGGTTGTTTAGGGACATGCTGGTGTTTGGGCAGAAGCAGAGTACTAAGCTGTCTGCAGCCCTCACCTACTGCTGGCCTGGCATGTAGACATCTGCTTCTGCAACCTGAACTTGTTCCCAGCCATTCCTAAAAGGTGGATGAATGGAATAGAGCTTAAACAAACACAGAAGTTATAGAAATTTGTTTCTTGTCCTCAAAGAGCTTATGACATGCTTGAGTATTTTATCTATTCCCATGCCCTACTAGCACATTAGCCACATTTTACTCTGTTAATAAAGTTATGAGTAAAGCATTAGAAGTGATCATGAATAATTAAAAAAAAAAAAAAAAATCATGGCTTTTAATGTACTGATATTTTATGAAGTCCAGAAATGCCTCTCATAACTTATGGCAGCAGCTAATTAGTTCAACATTACAAGGTAGTTTAGGACTTGTATGCATGAAAGGAGTCCAGAGGGGTTATTCCTTATATGTTACACTTTCCTGAAATCCTTGAAGACAGTGGACTGTTCCTGGCTTTTCAGTCCATTACACAGCTTAAACTGAACTGAAACAAAGGCTGGAACTTGCCTTTCCTAACTTCAGTCATATTCACTGAAGTTGAACATTTCCATTCCTGTCAATAAAGACCACTTGAAGTATGTTCATCTCTTTCTAAAGAAGACCCATGTATTGAAATGAATTGCATTCTCATGTCCATTGATATGACAAAGATTCTTTTTTTTCAGGGTGGGATGCCAACATTTTTAGTTTTGAACTTCAGTTTTGTCCTGATATTTTAGACAGGCAGAAATTTGAGAAATCAGTCATGATGGAAGATATTTATTTTTCCACTCTGACTAGATCTATCTTTATTAAATAAACAACAATGAATACAACATTTAAAATGGAGTCAGTATCCATTAAAAGGCATGTGTTGGCTGAAATGACTGAAGAAAATGTTGAAACTTTCCTATTTGATATAGAATCATTGATGGTTTTGAATAATTTCCAAAAGATTTGCTTTGGCTGCTACAGTTCTGTTAGTTTTTCTAGCCTTCCCTTTTTGATTTTTTTTCTTCTTCTTCTTTTTTTTTTTTTTTTTTAATTTGTATCTTTTGTTCTGTTTTCTCGTTGACTCATACAACACTGGACAAAATGTTAGCAAATGAACCTAAGGGAGCAATCCCACACTGGGAATTTTGCCAGATGATCTATCTAGTGTTCTCCATCTGTTCCATCCCTCGTAATGTACTTTTCACTGACTGGTTTCGTTGACTGTCCATATAAACTGAAGGAGTGGCATAGATGTGGGTGTATTTGTGAAAATGTTCCTGTGCTTCACCATAGACCATTTGTCTTTTCCAGAGCTCTTTTTCTATTAAATTCTGTGACAAAATGATATGTTAATGGAAGCCATTTCAATTTGGAAATAGCAATGAGAAAGAAAAGATAGCATCTGGGGTGCATTTCCAGACCCTTCTAAACCACATCAAAGCTGAAGCAAAGCTGGCACCCATCATTATGAAGGCACGAGCTGTGAGGATGTCTTTCTCTTGCTAGCACTGAACTTGCATGGTGGCTTCACCACCTTCTCCTTGCAGCCATAGGTGTTGTTGGGAGTATCCCCTTCAGGATGCCATTAACCCAATCAAATTAAAAATAACCAAACTATTAAGAATTCACTTCAAGGAAATACCCCAGAGTATTGTTATCTCTAGACCCCTTCTATCATACGGCTAATTTAAAGACCTCTGTGCTGGAAGAGCTTCAAACCCCTCTCTGTTAGTGTCAAAAATTCCTGCGGACTTAGTGTGCAGTACTGTTAAAATTAGAAAAATGTTTTGTCTATCTAAATTTTCATTGCCTTTTAGAAACTTAAACCTATTTTTAAGTAAAGTTACAGCAAAAAGAAAAGATGTTAAAGATTCCCGCAGAACTCTAAAACCTTGTAAGTGAGAAACATTACCTCCATGTACACACATCTATAGTGTTCTTCACTCTCCATGATCCTCTCTAAGCCAAGAAAGGCAGCTGCTGGAGGGGCTTTGGGAATTATTTTTTCCCTCTGTATTTTCCTCTTGCCTCTCTGTATTACCAGATTATTACTCTCTGGGGCGCTGCTTTGAATAGAGACAGAGGAGGATATGAGCTAGTTATCAAATTAGCATTAGATATCTTTGTATCACACAGGAGGAAGATGGTTTTGGCTATCACTTGTATTGACCGTGTCATTTTCATTTCTCAGCACAAAGAAAGAAGTGATCACATATCTGAGCAGCAGTCTCCCATCCAATATGCCCGTGCACTATGTTGAAGTTCAGCTGCACTGGAAGATACCCTGCTTCATTTTGACTTTCATATAGCACATCTCGTCTCTGATAAAACACATCTGTATGTACCTACACTGAGGGCAAGCACACCTTTGTGCACTCTGTGTGGTGGTAGTGCTTCAGCAGAAGTAAGAAAAAAAGCAAACACTTTGCCCACAGCTGAGCATATAGCTAGGTTTTGATACTGCTGGCTTTTAATTCTGGTCCATTACATGCCCTCTAAATCTCAAACTTAACTTTGTCCAGTAGGAATGTTCAGAACATATTTATCATGATCTCAGCTTGATGTAATCCCTGATTTATGTGTTTATGTTCAGACTTCTCTCAGTTCTGCCTCTGTTAGCTTCAATCTATAATAGTGCAGCCCTGCTCTAGGTTCCCCAATAAGTTAACACAGTTAGCATTTTCTATTTGAAAGTGAAATCCATTCTCCTCGTTTTTTGTTTAATCTGAGAGACATCTGATAGCTGCCTTCTGTAAGCATTCTTCTCACTTATTTGGAGTGCAGTAATCTTCTGATCTGATTGTGCTAGTCAGCAGTTAGGGAATTCCTTTTCACTTTCCGTCTAACATTGAATGTCCTTTTAATTTTTTTTTTTTGTTTTTATTCCATATGGAGTAGTATCTTGGCTTTGCTTCACACTGTAGAGCTTTCTAGTTTATAAACAGGAGTAACTTGCTATGGTTGTTAATTCCTACTGTCTCCCCTGAGAAAAAAAGTGTGTACAATGGCATGCTCAGCCTTTTCAGGGTTTCCCTGGATTGGATTAAATACATGGGCTACTTCTTTTTAATCCTAGATTAAAGGAACAAAAGCTTTGAGATCTTTGAGTCCTCTGATCATCTTTGCCTATACCATATAACACCATTGCAATTATCAGTGGCTTTGACATCTTCTTCCTTGGGATGGTGATGTGCAGAAACCAGAGGCATTCAGTCAGTATGTATCCTGTATTTGAGAAAAATCAGGTGGCATATTCCTATTCTGGGATGCTAAAGGTGCAAACCTCACTGCTGCAAGCCCAGCAAAAGTATTGGCAATCCATGGGAAGAGCGGGTGTCCTGGTTTTGGCTGTGATAGTTACGTTTCTTCTTAGGGTTGAACCACAACAGTAGAGAATAAGAATCATGTTTTTTAATAGAGGTAGCACTTCTGAAGAACTGCTGCCTCAACATTGAGTGTGTGTATGTATGTATATATATATATATACACACACACACTTTTTTCTCCCTATTGCTGTAAATTGTTAACTCAAGACAGGAGGTTTTACTCCGCTCTAGTTCTGCCACAACGATTGGTCTTGACGCAGGAATCAACGTGGGGTGGTCCCCTGACCTGGGCTGTTCAACAGGTCAAGCTCAAGAATCACAAAGGCCCCAAAATCTATGAATAACTGCAGTTCTTCAAGAGTTAGTGCCCCCGTTTTATAGCAATCTGGTGAGGGGCCTCAAATGGGTGACGAGGTAATTTCCGTGCAGTTTAAGTACATCCTATTAGGAGTCACAGGGTAATGGGGAATTTGACCCAGGGTAATGTTGTGAAGCTCTGTAAGATTTGCAAACTGGCCTGGACTGGCCCATTTGAGTCTGGTATCTTGTGTATAGAACCAGCAAATGCTGATACTTCAGAGAGGATAAAAAGAGTCAAAGCCAACCCTTAATGCATTTAGCAGTAATTCATGTGGAGAGGGTGGATGGGGGTAAAAGTCACTTCTCTGACCACTGCAGGTGATCGACTTGAGAGGTGTGATTACCTCTCCTGTGTTCGTATGCAGTCTACAAACATTTATTAATGGTCATAAAATATCCTGCCTGGTTTTCAGATCCAACCAGCAATGTATGACTTGACCACCATAAAGCTTGTCTCAAAACCACCACAAAAGGTTTGAATTACTCCTGGTGGCAATAAAAGCATTCTTTTGGCTAATGCTTTGCTTTATTGTTCACTTTTATTTTTCTCAGTCCCCCTTCCTACCAGCAAGACATAAACAATGGGGTCCTGGTTGTCGTCCCCAACCCCCTCACACCTATAGTAATAAGATACAGGAACCAGCAAAATGAGCTAAACAGGAGCAGAATAGTCATGGAGGTGGCTGGTTAGCGATAAGCACAGATTGCCTGGTGTTAAAGTGTTGCTTAGAGATCCCTTCTCTTTGCAACCCGGAGGGCTGCAGTCGAGTAAAAATGTTAATCCTGGGGGGCAAAAGATAGAATTCACATATATATATTATATATATCTATTTCATGGATGAGTTCAGGACCACTAATGTACTTTTTATTCTGCGATGATTTGTTTAGCTAGCTTTCCAAGTGAATTAAGCTGTATTAACTTAGAGCCATTTCCAGACAAGAGCATCTGCACAGGAGCTGATTGCAGTTTAACATGTCCACCTTAAATGTTCTTCCGTAGTTAATTCAGAAGAACTTTTGTCTTTTGGCAAAACCCCTTAGGGAATTAAGCAGCCTGATGTTAAATGGCAGCTGTGTACCAAACATCCCATGACCATAGGTTGAATTCGTCCTATGCATCTATTGTCAGGAGTCTGAGTTTTATGTTCCAGCTAGTTCAGGATTGGGCCTGAGCTGGGGAAAATGAAAGGGCTTTTGGGTCCTCTCCCCTGGCTTAGGCTCTTTACCTATATTATTGGGTCAGCATGAAATAGGGACCTCCATAAGCGGATGATGGGGCAGGGAGGACCATCACCTCTTTATTTTATTTAGCCTTGGGTGGCATGGTTTAATGGGACGTGTCCCTGCCCATGGCAGGGGGGTTAGAACTGGATGATCTTGAGGTCCTTTCCAGCCCTGGCTATTCTATGATTCTATGATTGCGCACTAGTAGTGTCTCCAGAACACTACAGATCTGTCAGTCCAGTGCTGTCGCCAAACTAATGAGCCTCGATCTCTCAAAATACATAATGCTTTACACAATCACAGTGCGTAATCTTAGGTGAGGTATTTTATTTTCATGTGTATAAGGATTCATGGTTTACTTAGGTATCTCTGCATCATTTTCTGCTGTGCAGCGTGGACTTGGTCCGGGATATATATCAATCTTGCACAGTGCTCTAAGTACCCTTGTAATAGGCAGGCTCTTGCCTGAACTACAGCTGAAACTCTGTACTACAGCAGTTTGCACTGAAGAACCACAAGTTGAGTAATGAATTTTAACCCCCTGTTTTCAGTGGTTGCAATAATATGCTTAGCCCTGCCTCATACCCTCATCCTTTCTAGACATGTAAGACAAGCTTGTATAAGAGGTGGGGAAGAAGAAATAAACAACAGGAAAATTAAAAAAAGAAGAAAAATAAAAGAGTCTACTTCTTGACAACCCTGCACAGCCTGGAAATCAGGTGTTGAAAACAAAACATTGCCATCAGGAAATGAGATCATGAAAACTTGCACTGGGAAGCCGGAAAGCAAATGCACATTATTGCAAAGCCGTGCTGTACCCTCCATCCATCTGTTGATGGTTATCACTTAGGTAGATATGTGATGATCTGAAAACCAAAAAGGGAATTAGAGAAGTGGGATAAACTTAATCAGTCAGCTAGATGAATAGCCTAGAGTTCGCAGTAATTTGCAACTGTTTGTCATGTAAAATGACTGTGGGTGGAAGGAAACACAGTCCTGAAGCCAACTGTAAACCTCCTGTTAACTCCATAGTGATATGCTCTATGTTCCTGTGTCATCAAGACATCCCACTCTTTCTCACTCTTTCCCTTAGTGCAGCAAATCGTGAGAGCATGCCTGTATGGCTTGGAGAATATCTCACTCTTCACGCCAGTTCAGTGATGAACCTGTCTGTTGTGGCTGCTGACTGATGAATGTCAGTGGAAGGTGTGCATCTGTCTGTCTGCAAGAAAGGGGTTTGGAACAACCAGCTTGTTACACATAGCCCAGAGTGGCTGCCAGACTGCAGACTTGTCTCCCGCCCATCCTAGTGTAGATCTGGATGCTGGTGGGGTTCAAAAAACCATGTGCTAGAAGTGCATCTTTCATTCAGATTTAGGTGCTCGTTAGGCTGATGACCACATCCTATGACAGGGAAGAATTCTATGTTTGCAAAGAAATCACTTTATTTTCCAGTATAAAGGAATATATGTATGTATACATTTATATATATGTATGTATATATATATATATTTGTATATATAAAAGCATATAGGTATATACATATGTATGCTTACACGACATACACCTCCAAGATTAACCAGGGGAAAAATCTGGATGTAATTCATATCTATTTCTCCTGTTTCAGCTTCTTCAAAGTTTATAGTGTTGTCAAAGAGTTGGGAAAAAACATAAAAATAATGGAAATATTTTCTGTAGATAACAGAAAATGCTCCCATTTCTGGACTGTGATTAATGAAGCACAAACATCAGAAAAGGTTTGCTTCAGATGGATATCTGAAGATGAAGCTTGTCCAAATATCTGATTTGGAAGAGAGAGTTTTGCTTTTCTTTACTGCTTTGGCATCATTTTGCAATATATGTGAACTAATATCCTCCAGCTAATGCGGGAATAGACTGGGAATCGCTTTTAGCCCCTAGTTATAAATCCATTTACAAGGAATTTCCAAAAATGACGTAGAAACTGTAGAAGATTTATAAATCACTATGTTGAAAATTTTCCCCAAAATAATTCTGCATAGACTTTAAAAGCTTTTCAGGAGTTCCTTCATATGTGAAAAATATTTTAAAATTCACATTTATAAAGCTATTTTTATTTTACATGTAGATAGTGCATGAAAGGCAAACACCAGTAGAACAAGTTCACGTGAAGTTATTTTATTATCTGCAATTAATTAATCTAATAAGAGAGAACTTTTGTGCCAAAAAAGCCACAATCCAAACAGAGAAGGCAGAAAAAAGTAATTATAGGAAGAAATTATTATAAATCACTGTCAGAAATTTGAATTTCCACACAGTGCAAAATTCCAGAAGCCAGGATAAAGGCTATAATATTAATTTTCATAGTGGAAAGAGAAATTCTGAAAAAACTTGACATAGAAATGCTGAAGCTTTTTGGTGTGACATTTTCAGTTGAAATGACATTTCCAATGTTACTGAAGAAAACAGTTCTGTTTCTTCATGTTGAATCAAATAGAAAAACTTGATATTAAGCACTGTTTTCTTTGACTGGCAAAGAGAATTTGAATTTCAGTGAGGTTAAAATCACAGAATCCCAGACTGGTTTGTGTTGGAAGGGACCTTCAAGCTCATCCAGTTCCAACCCTTGCCACAGGCAGGGACACCTTCCACTAGAGCAGCTTGCTCCAAGCCCTGTTCGACCTGGCCTTGAACACTGCCAGGGATGGGGCAGCCACAGCTTCTCTGGGCACCCTGTGCCAGCGCCTCAGCACCCTCACAGGGAAGAGCTTCTGCCTAAGAGCTCATCTCAGTCTCCCCTCTGGCAGGTTCAAGCCATTCCCCTTGTCCTGTCCCTACAGGCCCTTGTCCCAAGCCCCTCTCCAGGTTTCCTGCAGCCCCTTTAGGCACTGGAGCTGCTCTAAGGTGTCCTCTTCAGGAGCCTTCTCTTCTCCAGGCTGAACCAGCCCAGCTCTCTCAGCCTGGCTCCAGAGCAGAGCTGCTCCAGCCCTCGCAGCCTCTCCGTGGCCTCCTCTGGACTTGCTCCAGCAGCTCCATGTCCCTCTTGTGCTGTTGCCCCAGAGCTGGATCAGGACTGCAGGGGGCGGGTCTCCCCAGAGCACAGCAGAGGGGCAGCATCCCCTCACTTGACCTGCTGCTCACGCTTTGGAGATGCAGCCCAGCGCACAGTTGACAGTGCTAATGCTTCTGCTGTTATATCATGTAGCAGCGAAGCATATTTTAAGGCTTAGAAGTAATGGGTTCAAACTTAAACAGGGGAAGTTTGGGTTAGAAATAGGGAGAAGTCTTTACTGTGAGGGAGGTGAGGCACTGGAATGGGTTGCTGAAGGAAGTTGTGAATGCTCCATCCCTGGCTGTGTTCAAGGCCAAATTTGACGGAATCTTGGGTGGCGTGGTTAGTGCAAGGTGTCCCTGCCCATGGCAGTGGGGTTGAAACTAGATGATCTTTAGGTCCTTTCCAACCCTAACTATTCTATGATTCTATGATTCTATCTATTTGTAAAAGGCTTCTGCCAGCTTAGCAGGGATGAGACAAGAAGTCATGGGCCATGTAGTAAGAGAGATTCTAAAAGATGGAACTGAACAACTTCCTGAAATCCTCTCCAGGATCTTTCTAGCTTCCTGTTACTTCTAGTTTATTCCCATTTCAAAAGCCATTAATAAAATACTTCCAATTTTCTGTTAAAGATAAAGAAGGAAATAGAAAAAGAACAGCTTAAAAATTTAAAAAGTAAAACATTAGAAAGTCTTTTATTTAACAATATCTCTCTTCCATTTTGAAACGTCAAAACCTTTAAAAAGAACAACTGTCATTTAGCAGACTTTTAGGTAGCAGGAAAAAGAAGTCATGAAAGCCATTTTAGTGGAAAAGAGAATATAGGTGACTGAGATGGGCTAAAATTCAGTTTTGCCTGATATTATTGTTAAATCGTGTTGACTTAAAGGTAATAAAAACTCTGGGGAAAAAAAAAACCAAAAAACAAACAAAACAACCCACAAAAGAACCAACCAATCAACAAAGCAAAAACTAAAGAAAACAGTAAGGACAAAATAAAAGAAATAACAAAAAGAAATTAAATACAGCTTTGATGCTGAAACATCGGGTGTGTGGGACTGGTATATAGATTCATGCCTTTACACTCAGCCAGCTTCTAAATTCTGTCTTGTTGCTTATGGACTTCTAAAACAAGTCCTGAAGCACAGGCATTTCAGTCTCACGACCTCAGCTAAAGAAATATGTGCCCCCCACACAGGCTTTCCCAAAGGCACAAAGACCTCGCACATCTGTATCAAAGCTGGATTTACGGGTCATGATTTAAGCTACATTTGTGCTGGGGCTCATAGAATTATGGCAGAAGATGCAATCCTGGATGCAGTTCTGAAGACAAAAGAATAAAAGAGAGCATAAATCATAGAAGAGAAGGTGCTCAGAATAGTGAGGGTGGCAATAGGGCTTCCTTTCTCCTGAAGATAAATTAGCCAAAGTTGTGTTGGCAGTGTCACTAGATCTTCTTTGACTTGGTCTGATCCTGATGTTTCAGAACAGTGAAACTACAATTGTGATTTCTCCAGTCTGAGAAAACTGGTATTGTCACACATTTGACATCTTGGATAAAGCAGTCTAAGAGCTTAAACTTTTCTATCAAGCGGAGGAAATTGAAGGTCTCCAGAGACATAACTTAGAAGCCTTCTCTGGAAGAATTTACACAAATATTTATATGGATATCTCAGGTACTTACTTTAGAATAACTGCTTTATTAATTAGACACATTCTTATCAACTTATAAATTTGGACAATTTGGAGCATAGTTTCAGAATATGGGAAAAATAAGTTAGATGTCTGACATCCTTGCTACCTCCCCTCCCAGGTTCATTGTTCATGTCACTTGCATAGGTCTTCTGACAGATTAGGGATAATGAAGCTGCAGAGAGTCACAAGAGATGAGACCTACTGGAGGAAAGACTCTTTGGGTATTGCCCATGGCTCCTCTGGCGTATCGCAGAAACATAGGCTAAGCGAAAACAGAATGGTTTAATTTAGTGATGCAAGAAAGAAATCTCACACTAATTCCTTGCCCATGGCAGGGGGATTGGCATTAGATGATCTTAAGGTCCTTTCCAACCCTGCTTATTCTATGATTCTGTGATTCTAATAGGCACTGAAAAACTAGTTGGAATATGTTAACCTATTATTGCTAAGCCACTGGCCATCATATTTGAAAAATCATGGCAGTCAGGTGCAGTTCCTGATGACTGGAAGAAGGGAAATATAACCCTCATTTTCAAGAAGGGGAAAAGGGATGACCCGGGGAATTACAGACCAGCCAGTCTCACCTCTGTGCCTGGCAAAATCTTGGAGCAGATTCTCCTGGAAGGCATGCTAAGGCACATGAAAAACAAGGAGGTGGTTGGTGACAGCCAGCATGGCTTCACTAAGGGGAAATCATCCCTGACCAATTTGGTGGCCTTCTATGATGAGGCTACGGAACTGATGGACAGGGGCAGAGCAGTTGATGTCATCTACCTGGATTTGTGCAAAGCCTTCGACACTGTTCCACACGACATCCTTGTCTCTAAATTGGAGAGACATCAATTTGATGGGTGGACCACTCGGTGGATAAAGAACTGGCTGGATGGCTGCACGCAAAGAGTTGTGGTCAATGGCTCAATGTCCAGCTGGAGACCAGTAACAAGTGGTGCCCCTCAGGGATCGGTGTCGGGACCGGTCTTGTTCGACATCTTTGTCGGTGACATGGACAGTGGGATTGAGTGCGCCCTCAGCAAGTTTGCCGTGACACCAAGCTGTGTGGTTTGGTTGATACGCTGGAGGGAAGGGATGCCATCCAGAGGGACCTCGACATACTTGTGAGGTGGGCAAATGCCAACCTGATGAAGTTTAACCATGCCAAGTGCAAGGTCCTACAGGTGGGTTGGGGCAATCCCAGGCACAGCTAGAGGTTGGGCAGAGAAGAGATTCAGAGCAGCCCAACAGAGAAGGATGTGAGGGTGTTGGTCAATGAAAAAATGAACATGAGCTGGCTTCAGTGTGCGCTCTCAGCCCAGAAAGCCAACCGCATATTGGGCTGCATCAAAAGGAGCGTGACCAGCAGGTCAAAGGAGGTGATCCTCCCCCTCTACTCTGCTCTCGTGAGACCTCACTTGGAGTATTGTGTGTAGTTCTGGTGTACTCCACATAAAAAGGACATGGAACTGTTAGAACAAGTCTGGAGGAGGGCCACGAGGGTGATCAGGCGACTGGAGCACCTCCCGTATGAAGACAGGCTGAGAAAGTTGGGGCTGTTCATCCTGGAGAAGAGAAGGCTGTGTGGAGACCTCATAGCAGCCTTCCAGTATCTGAAGGGGGCCTACAAGGATGCTGCATCAGGGACTGCAGTAAGAGGACAAGGGGTAACGGATTCAAACTTAACCAGGGGAAGTTTAGATTGGATATAAGGAAGAAATTCTTTACTGTGAGGGTGGTGAGGCACTGGAATGGGTTGCCCAGGGAGGCTGTGAATGCTCCATCCTTGGCGGTGTTCAAGGCCAGGTTGGACAGAGCCTTGGGTGACATGGTTTAGTGTGAGGTGTCCCTGCCCATGGCAGGGGGATTGGAACTAAATGATCTTAAGGTCCTTTCTGACCCTAACTATTCTCTGATTCTATGATTCTATGTTACCTTAATGTCCTGATCAGGCAGGAATTAGAACCACAGCTGTGAAGTCTAAATGCATTATCCAAAGATTTAAAACATCATTTTTCTCCAGACTAAATGTGGGAATACATTCCCCGTTTGAACCTGATCTTTCACCTCTAGAGTACAAAAGAAGAAATAATGTGTCAGTGTTATAAAAACTAGGGGTTGTGCTCAGCATTATCTTCTTATTCCTAGATAAATCTTTGGAAGTCACTTTCACTCTCAAAATCCAGTGTTGCAAAAACAGGTTTAGTCAGAAAATTTTCAGTGTGCAAGTCACACAAATGCTAAGGCAGGTGTCCTGGGTTCAGCAGTAGCAGTCAGTTTTTCTCCTTCTTAGTAGCTGTTGCAGCGCTGTGGTTTTGACTTTTGGCCTAGGAACAAAGCTGATAACACCGATGTTTAGACTGACCAAGGACTTTGTGAGTCTCATGCTCTGCCAGGGAGGAGGAGGGGCTGGGAGGAAGCAGGGACAGGACACCTGACCCAAACTAGCTAAAGAGGTATTCCATACCACAGCACGTCATGCCGGGGGAGGTAACTGGGAGCTACCCGGAAGGGCATGTTCTCTTTTCTGTCGGGCTCTCTTTTCCGGCGGGTGGTATCGTATTCTCTTCCCTTGTTATTTCTCTTATCATTATTATTATTGGTGATAGCAGTAGTGATTTGTGTTATACTTAGTTACTGGACTGTTTTTATCTCAACCCGTGGGAGTTACATTCTTTCGATTCTCCTCCCCATCCCTCTGGGGAGTGTGGGGGGGGAAGTAGACTGCGTGGTTCTAATTTACAGCCGGGGCTTAAACCACGACAGCAGGAAAAAAAAAAGAATATGTGTATTTATTTTTCTCAGACATAAGGTGGTAGAGCACTATGCCACTGGGGGCCTCCTTTCACCAGGGTATCTAGAAAATAAGTTCACAAATGAATAGAAATTAAAAAAGCAAAGAAAATTTAATGCATCTGTACATAACAAATATTTGAACAATGAAGTGAATGAAATGCCAGATGGAGGATTTACGACACTATAAAAGTTTGCCTGTGGGAACCAGTAATCTTTTATCATCTAGAAAAAGTGCGGTCTGGGTTTCTATCTACTAATATAAGACCACGTTGACCTCTCAGCTTATTTGTATGTGTTTTTTCTAGAACATCTAGTTATTTCTGTATGAGCAGGAAGCAAATTCAGACTCATAAAATTGTTAACAGTGATCATTAAACCCTAATGCAAAGTTAAAGTGGTGTAAAGTAGAATCATAGAATCAGGGAATCATTCAGGTTGGAAAAGACCATTAAAATTATTTACTTGAACTATTTTTGGTAATATAATTAAATGCAAGTAAATGTAAGGAAATTAATTAATCTGCTGTATTTTCTGGCGCACTGCACAGTGTGCTATACAATGCAAATCTGCTACATAACTTCTTGTTGCATCTATGGCTTCTATGCTCATTACTGTTAAGGACAGATTTTTGTTGGTGATGTCCTCTCTTGTAGAAGTACCTGGAGCAGGAGCAGATATTATGGGCAAGGTTCACTCTTACTTTCCACTGCCAGACTCAGGGAAAAAGCAGGGAGAATAAACCCCATATAGTAAACTACGTACTAGGGGACTTGCATGAACTGGGTTCAGCTCTGCTTCATTCTTCTTTAGAAGAAAGCAGTAAACATTTTCTGAGAAATTAAGTAATTGAGTAACAGAAACAAAAAAAATACAACAAAAATAAAACCAACCAAAATTAAGGATAAAAATAAAAACACAGACAAGAAAAGAGACATACAAGAAAGTCAAAATGTCAAAAACAATCCCAACAGAAAATTCTGTTGCTTCTATTAAAAATATTTTTGAATACAGGTGCAAAGGATTGCAAAGTTCTGTCCCATGATCGTATATATTGTTGTACACACTATTCTTCTGAAAAAGAAATCTACTGCCCTTAACATTGGGGAAGGAATAAAAAGGCTTCATAGCTCCATTTACTTCCTTTTCCTACACATTCCTGTTGGCATTGAATCCAGTCCTAGATCTCTCCCTTAAAAAACAGTCCATGTCTCTGAAGAGCAATTCAGGTGCCTAGGCATGGGTGTCTCCTGACTTCTAAGGCACTATTTGAAGCAGCCTACTTCTGCTTCAAAAGTCAGAAGACCTGCTTGGTTCTTGACATGACAGAAGAACCAGTCATGGTTCCTGACCTGCATGGTCTTGTATGTCTAGAATATATATCAGACACGTGTCACTCCTGAGATCTCTTCCACTGAATTTATCAAGAGATAAAAGAGGTTTCTTAGCCCAAAGAAAAAAAAGTGTGGCATAGATGCATTTCAGTTTTCAAAGCAATTCTCTACCCCTGACAGCCGCCTTTTGTGGGTGTTTATGCTTCTTCTTCCCTAGGTTCCCCATATTATTGTTTAACCTAAAGAAATTATTGATTATATACTCTTCCACAGCTAAGTAAACATTGTAAGTCTTTATAGTAGAAACAACTTTGTGTTTTTCCTGTTTTGTTTTTTTGCTTTTCAAGTGTTTTCTGAAGGACAATATTCAGCTTAGAGTCTGATTTTATGAGAAAATGTGCTTTTTAATGCAAAGGCTAAATATGGTCTACCAGCTTCTGTATGACTGCAGAAGTTCTGATGGCATGCACAGTAAATAGTAGCTTCGTATAATTTCTGATTCTGTCATGAGGCAGAAAATTACAGGGTTTTAGTTATTTGGTAATGTGTTGGCTGTTTCCAAAATTCCAGCTGGAATGAGTAAAACAAGTGCATAAAAAGTGTCATAGAGTCATTTCAGATAACAAAGCCAAACAGAAACATTTCTGTGTGAAAATGAGGCAGTTGTACCAGAGAATATGAGCAAAATAGGGAAAGCTAAGTGCAGAGTGTCAGCCTCAATCACTTGCTAGAGTTAGTAAGGTGACAATTATTTGCAATAGGAAGCAAAACTGCGTAACAAACAAAGTTTGTCACATTTCAGTGAAAACCAAAGCAAAAGCCAATTTCTGAAAACATTGTGCAAGTCCATAAAGCTGTATTTATGTACTTTAGGAAAGTACACATGTGCCTGGATGTGTTATGGGTTTAAAGTAAAGCACAGTCAGTGGATTTTCTGTATTTCATGGGTAGATGTTTCTCTTACCATGGAAATCTGAGTATATTGTTATTTTATTCTATGCCTCTCGCATCTGAGTTTGTGTATAAAATACTTCAAGACAGCATACCAGACTGATCAGTGTTTGCATATTGAGTAGACCAGCTATAGCTGAAGGTTTAAGGGCTCATGATCTACAGGAGTAAGATGGGGCTGTTTAGCCTGGAGAAGAGAAGGCTGCGTGGAGACCTCATAGCAGCCTTCCAGTATCTGAAGGGGACCTACAAGGATGCTGAGGAGGGACCCTTCATTCAGGACTGTAGTGACAGGACAAGGGGTAATGGGTTAAAACTTAAACAGGGGAAGTTTAGATTGGATATAAGGAGGAAGTTCTTTACTGTGAGGGTGGTGAGGCACTGGAATGGGTTTCCCAGGGAGGTTGTGAGTGCTCCATCCTTGGCGGTGTTCAAGGCCAGGTTGGACAGAGCCTTGGGTGACATGGTTTAGTGTGAGGTGTCCCTGCCCATGGCAGGGGGATTGGAACTTGATGATCTTAAGGTCCTTTCCAACCCTAACTATTCTATGATTCTATGAGTCCTTGCTGGATAGACCCATCTGTCCTAGCCTATGCAACGTTATATTTTAAAGCTCTGAGTTAAATCTAGCTGGCAGGTTTTGTAAATCACAAAGGGAACATTTCAAAAACTGTATCAGTAAGACTTGATTAAAAGAGCAATCTTTCTTGATTCTGGGGTGAGTTTCAAGTTTCTATCCTTTCCTTTTTTTTAATTTTCTTTTTTTTTTTAATTTATTTTTACTAATAATGATGTTCCCCTCTGGTGAATTATTTCAAGATTAATGAAGGGAGGTTATTCTGCCACAATTTAGCATTATTGACTGTGTCATCGTATGAGGCATTGCTGGTTGACCACTATGTCTTATTTGCAGTTTATAAAGATGCTGAAGAGGATGTGAAACTCAATAATGCACCAGCAGCAAATGCAGATTTCCTGTATTTGCTGGAGGAGGGAGGGAACCCACTATCAACAAACAAACAAAAGATCAGTCTGTGCTTTAATAGGTTTGTTTGGCAGCCTCCATCATTTTTCTTTTCCAAATCTGCCAAGCTGACAGAAACTTCCACAGTGATGTGGCTCTCCTCCAGGTCCCCAATGCCCCAGCACTGCCAGCGGCTGCTGTTGAGTCAGTGACAGGCACTGACTTCTCTATGAAAGCCAAAGGGCCGATTTACAGCTCCAAACCTCCCTTTTCCAGGTCACAGATTCTTTCAGGAATGTAAACCTTCTACTGAGATGCTGTAGTTGATATTCCTGACAAGATCACTGCTGCTGTGAATAAAAGACCACACTTCTTCTTTTCCTTTTTTTTTTAAGCAGTCATTTCACAAGAACAGACTTTCAAAATATTCCAGTATTCTCATTGACTTTGCAGATAGAAGGAGTTCTTATCCGTTTCATCTCCTTTTGCTAGAAGATTCAGTTCCCATAATCATTAAACGTCTATGCTTATTCATATCATAGTGTCACCTCTTTTTGAGAGAATGCGTAATAAGGGAATCAATAGAAACTGTTGCTGTATTGCTTTCTGAATTTTCGCTCTTCATCCCTATATTCCATTACAGTTTTTTCCATAATTATGTGAATTTTATATATATAATCAAGCCCTGTGAAAGAAGAAGACAAATATTTTACAGAGACTAGTACTGGGAAATATTCTGAATTTCTGAATGAGCAACAATATATGCATTAGCATCCATAGGGAAGAAATTCACATCCAAGTTTCAACAAAGAGGTTATAAATTGAGAGGAAAGCTAATGTACCATTCTCATGTAAAATATTCTGCCCACATTGGGTCATTTATATAATTTATAGCATGATGTTTAATATTTCTGCTTAGTTTCTTTCTAGAGGGATCCTCTGACTTATCCTAAACTTAGTAAACTTTAGGATCAAGCACAAAGGGACTGCAGTTCATAGCTTCCAGATTTGCATTTGCTTTCCTGCTGCTAGTCCCACACGAACATCATCTCATTCTGCCCATACATAAGCACACTTAATGCTTTTTCAATCAGTAATTTACTGAATTGCCTTATAAATTGCTGTATCAATAGCCAATATTACAGTTACGCTGCTGGTGTCAGCTGAACAATGTGTGGGGAAAGAGGATTTGTGTTTAGACTGGTTTTCCATCATGCAGTCGTATACCATTGTTACAGAAGGTTTATCTAAAGCCCCTGAATCTGAAATGTATCTCAGCAGAATCTCAGTCCTATGCTGTTTATTATTAGCTTAAGGGAATAAACAAACAATTGAAGAACTCCTTTGGATATCTACTGCATTGATTGTTTCTGCACCCTGTAGATATTGTTGGGTTAACACTGTGTATGAAAGCATGGGCACCAGCAGTAACGTAAATACATAAGCAGCTGTTCAAGAATTCACCTTGCTTTTCAGATGAATATAGTTTGGTGTTTTTTTTCTCTGAAGAAGCTGTAAGTGCCAGAAGACTACGAGAAAAGTCTTCTCAGTTTATACTCTGCACTATTTCAGTCAAAATTCAGGAATCCTTAGATACCATTAAAAATTCCATCTCAGGTGTTCAAAATTTTATTTACTGGGGAATTTGTTGTCTCTCTCATCTTCTGACAGAAACATCATCAGACTATTCACTGTTCCTATCATCCTAAGTGTTGTTCAGATGTAAATGAAAATTAATTATGAGGGGAGGGGAAAATCAGTATTTTTCACACTAAGTGTTGCAAACCACAGTTCTAAATTTCAGTTGATGGTATAGGTCACATTTGACTATAATATGGTTTCTTTGTTATGTGTGTTATACAAAGCAGTAATTTCCCAGTTGATAAAAATAGGGGGTAAAGCTCCCCTGAAGTCACTAGTCACTGAATGATCCAAGCCAAACTGGATCCAAATGATCCAATCCAAAACACTGGAAGGAAAATGACAGAATTAATAAGATGGGATAGGTGTGAAGGTGGAAGGAGAAGCACTCAGTTAAAATGGTTTGAATTAGATGAGGACTTTGGCCAAGCTTTCATAAGGCAGGAGATGTATTAGAATATTGATCATGTCGAAGTATTTTCTTTCAACAGCTAGAGTGTTTACCACGTACTGATGGGAAATAAAAAAGGCAGTACAGTAATCACTATATAGCCTTTTATAAGTTTCAAACTTCAGCAATATTTTTGATTCTGCTCTGAGTTTTGGAAGGGAAAAAAAAAATCCTTCTTTTGAGTAACATTTCAGTGAATGTCTTGTGCTTAAGGGAAGGAGTATTTTTCAAATTATAACTTTGGAAAACATCATTAAATAGTATTAAAAAAAAAAAAAACAAAACCAAAAAACAACCTCTTCTATACTGTTAACCTTTTTTCCTACAGAAATTCTCAAATTCAAGTTAAGAGTAACTCTGGGAGAAATAGTGTTGGGGTTTTATCTAGTTCAGTTCTTTTTTAGGATAGATATTTACCTGGATTCCTCTCCACGTAGCTGTAAGTTTTGTGTAGAGGAGGATGAAAGAATTATTTTATTTCAGTCGCATTGTGGTCCTGTACTAAGCAGTTTAAAAGAGAAAATAACACTGGCAAAAATAAAGCAAGAAATAGTGAAACAGCTGCAGCTTTTACTTCCTTTCCCTGTCCAAATGAAAGGCAAGAGTAAATGAGAGACATTATTATAATTATTATAATTATTTTCATCATGATTGTTGTTGGTTTTGTTGTTGTTGTTGTTTCCAAAGGGCAAAAACCTGCAAGTAGGAAAGCTGATGGAAAAAAATAAAATAAAATAGGCAGGTAGTATTTATTATGAATTAAGTAAAAACATAGCCACAGCTTTTTCCAACCTTGAGTATCTATAATGAGGTAATTACCAGGTATATCTAGCACTGAGACACAGAGGCATTACCAAGTGGATCCATAAATGTGCACGCCTTGGGCACATTCAAACCCTCACCTCTGTGGAAGGAAAACTTAGGCATGCAGGCTGGAAGAAAACTAAATCAGTGTGTGCCGTGAATCCTTCCAGCTGGACTGAGGGGTCTGGTCTGTAGGGAATGTTATAACACACATATGCTGGGCATAGTGGACACAACTGGAGCTTGATCCAGTTTTTTTGACTCTCTTTGCCCCAGGTGTTGGTACAGATTCATGGGGATTCATGGGGAAAAAAGACAAGAAATAAATGTCATAAAAATTTCTTTGGCAAAGCTGGCAATCTCATGATAGCTCAATGGGCAGAGGCATGCTAAACAAACTCAGATCAAAATGTCTCATATATTTTGAGCAAAGAGGACAATTGTGGACATGCACTTTTGAACTAGGAGCAGGGTAGATTATCCATACACTCACATTTGCATGTGAGAATTGGGTCAACATCTTTTCTAGCTTGTGATCCTTTTATGATGAAGGCTCAAAGGTATGTTCCTCACAAAGAAAATACACAAGGAAAATGGCTGTTTCATTGGACTCTGTAGTATGGGATTTTTAAGGGACAAGATTGTGAAGAAAAGAGATGTTCTAGGCAATTCTCACATTAAGATATTTTGTATATTTTTATACAGAACCCTGGGCTCTGTTTCTACAGTAGAAATGATGGCTTTGATTCAGGAGCCACTTCATGAAATTCTTTAGCCAGTTTTATGCCTCAGGTCAAGCTAGGTAACAATTATGGTCTCAAAACTACGAATTTATAGTCTCAATTATGATATTATAGCCTCATTATGTTCTCAAAATTATCCAAGCTTCTTAAGAGTCAGCACAAAGGTTAGGAAGGCTTGAAAAGTAAATGATAGTCACAAAGCCAGGAACTATACCATTAAGATATATCTTGGTCTCCTCCCTTTGCAAGGTAAGAAACACTGGGACACTGCAAAGTACTCTTGAAAGGCTGCTCCAGGTATCCTTACTTATTGAGTGAACTGAGAAATCTTTCAGTGATGGAAAGGGGTGAGCAACTGGCCTGTGAAGGATTTGCATCTGTAAGAGCTGCTATTGAAATGAAGTAATATTTTGCTAGGAAAACAGTAAGTATTATTGCAAATGTTTTCTTGTATACTAATATATATGTACATGAGATCATTTCACTTTAGTTCACTTAGTCTCCCTGAGCTTCTTTACCTGTTATCTCTGTAGGTCAGACAAGTTGATTCCAATCTTTTCTTTTCTCCTGTGTCAGTTTCAAGAAAATAGATGTCACAGAGACAATACGGAGAGAATGGTGGCAGTAGAGCATTGATCTGTTCTGCTTTACGAACAAACCATGACAATGATGGAATGCAAACCACTCCTGCTAAAACAAAAAGCAGCTGGTCCGTAATACTTGCTCTGAAACATAAAGGCTTCTTTCTTCAAAGCCGATTGTAATAATTTCCCTCAGAAAGCAGTTTTAAACAATCTATTGCTCAAAATCTCTCAAAGTTCAAATGACAATAATTTTGTGAGAAGAAGCAGACAGACACTAATCCAAACTCTATCATAGTTTCTTTTCATTACCAAGGTGTTAGGACTATTCAAGAACCACAGCCGATTGTACTAAATAATATATTAATATAGGTTTCTATTTTCAAAAATTGGTAGCAATTTTAAGCTGGATTGTATTGGAGGGATCTGACTGTCAAACGAAGAATGTTCAGCAATATTAAAACAAATCCCATCAAAGGTGTTGCAAAGCTAGAAGAACTGAATTATGAGGTTATTCCGAAGTCACTAATGGTTTTGTAAAACATTATCCTTGCCCCAATCCCACAGCATCTTGAAGCACACCACCCTTTCACACTTTGACTTAGTAAGCTGCTCTCTTGAGCAAGGATCCTGTCTCTGGTTCTATTTGCAAGGACCCCATAAAACGATCAATGCCATCCAAACAAGTAAAGAAATAAAAAAAAAAGCCCAACATGTTATCTCTTTATCAAGAAAAGAGATTGAGTCTCAAGATAGTTTAGCAAGTGTTATACTAAGTTTTAAATCCTTTCCCTGTCTGATGTGACAGTCAATAAAATATCAAAAAATATTGCAGCTTCTGCCGTTCAGCTGGCATTGCTTTTGGCCTGCTAAGACTTGAGGTGGTTTTATTCACTACCCTGTCAGTCAGTCCTTGAATGCTGATAGATTTCTAACTTCTCCCTTGAAATGTGTCATGATGGATAGAAGATGACTGCAGGCATTCAGAGGCGAAGTATGGAGGTGGAATCCTCCTCTTCATCAGTGATCTAAAGAAAGAAAAATGTGTTTGCACAGAAATAGGCCTCTGCTGTCCTATCCCTTGGTAGCTTCCTTTGGCAGAAACTCCATGTCATTACCTGGTAAGGCTGCTAGTTGTTTCCAAAGAACAAATGAATTTTGCTTCTCACTATACAAAAAAGATGTGTACAGGCAGGAGAGGGTCCAGAGAAGGGCCACAAAGAAGATCCAGGGACTGGGAAGCTGCTGTGTGAGGAAAGGCTGAGAAAACAGGGATATTTAACATTGAGGAAAGAAGGCTCAAGGGAGACATTATCACTATGTTCCAGTATTTAAAGAGTGGGTACTAGCAATGTAGTTTGACTTTATTTAATATGAGTCTAAGGACTTCTCTCTCGATTTATGTTAACTACATTCACACAAGTGAGGAGCTTTCTGAATCTTTTGTTCTCTGCAGGAAAAGATTTAATTCATCTAGCTCTTGCCATACGCTTATAAATAATTCAGTTTGGTCATCTAAGGAGGCCTTATCTTTGTCCCGTTGGATTACTTGCATGAATAGGACCTCTTTATTTTAGACGTTCTTCAGGATCAATCCCTCAAAGTTCCAAAATGCTGTATTTTTTTTTCCTAAATTCTAAATGATCCTATACATTATCCTATTTTTTTCTCATGCCAGTTACCTGCTCTCTTGTCTTTGTTATCTGCTGACTTCACAGGACTTGTAGGAGAAATCTCCTGCATGAATTTTTAAAGAACCGACTTTAAACTCACCTATCTGTATTAGAAGGGCTTGTCTGGTACAGTTATAACAGCAGGACTGATATAGCAGGAGTACATGCTAAATATAGTTGAGCACTTTGCTTCAACATTTATTTTGTTGATGTTGCTGAATATACACATAATATACACAGAGGTGTAAAGATATATGTCATAGTTCCATCAAATCAATCAGAGAGCTTAATGACACAGAAAATACAGAAAGTCATACTGCAGCTTGTGGTTCATGTAATCAGGTCACCTAGGCCCTCAAAATTAAAGATCAAGCTTTTAAAACCACCATAAATGAGTCAGAAACCTTCAATTAGATGCACTAACTTCTTCAATAACATTTGAATGGAAAGTAAGTCTCATTTAATAGTGAAATAGAGGAAAGACTGTGACTGGTGTAATATAGTATAATGGTGAAATGTAGGAAAGATAATGACTAGTGTAGTCATTAAGTGAGCGCATTGAATAGCTTAGAGAGATGGCAATGGCAATAGAAATAGTATCTTACCTTCCTGCAGGGCTTTCCATCATATGATCTCAAAGTATCTTACAAAATAATAGCTGTGCTCCCTTCTGGGAGGGATGTTGCTATTATAGCAGTACCTGATTATCTCATTCAGCATTTAGAGCTCTCATGACCTGAGACACTGAACAACCTATTCACTGAATATTCCTACCACACCCTCTGGCTACCATCCCTGCTTTGTTCCACTCAGGGTACGTACACCTTTCTTCTTTTTGTCCCAGGCTTTTCTTGACCAACATGGAAGCTATAAACCTACTTTTTAAAAAAGAAAGCTGAAATCTTCCTTTCAGTACATGCCTGTCAAAGCAGAAGCTGAAACAACAAAAATTAGCTATCATAGAATTTGAGATAGAAAGCAAGGAGAATCACTGAGGAAAAATAAAGTGGTTTTGATTTGAGTATGCAACTCTGAGCACCCAAACAAGATGAATTATGCTGTTTGGGGGGGGTTTCTGGATTTTTTTGATTTTTAGCCTGTACTGTAAAATCTGGCTTCTGGATCAAATTTTAAGTCTATATGGGGAAATGACACAGCTGCCTGGGTAAAAAAATATGTAATTTACAACTCTAAAGAATTCCCAGACTCAGGGTCTTGCATGAAATACAGCCTCAGAGTAAGTTTCTCATTGCAAGGTTGCATTGAAATTGTATACTGCAACACTTCAGCTTGCTAAGTCATACAGACAATACCTAGCCCAAAACAATAATTCGGACCATGTTACCCTAGGGGTACTTGCAACTGGTTGGCATCCCCTGTCAGACTGCAGATTTCCCCTAGCACTAAGAAGCATTCTGCCATGTACATCAGAAGCAAAATAGTTCAAGCTGCAAACTACGTAAGACCAGTGACAATTCTTAAGCATAATTCTGTAATTTAGACACATTGAAAGCAAGAAAATACAGCCACTTTGAAGCAAAATTACAGCACCAGGTCTCCAGATCTACTGTTGGGACACTTATCTACATTTTGGCCCAGAGTGACAGATACTGACATGATTGAAAAAAAAATCCTAAATGCTTACAGTAGATACTTGTGTAAGTATCATCTTCCAGGAGGAAAATATAGTTTATATTTAGAATATTATTTTTTATAACTGAAGGCTGTGCAGCTTGACTATATCAGTAAACATTTCCCCTGAGTTTATCTTCACATTTTTACAGTCTTGGTATTGCTATATCCATGTATGCATTCTTTATCTGTACAAACACTTACACATGTTAACACACAGCTTTGAAGTTATAAATGTAGCAGTGTTTCTTGTTTGCCTATAATCTGTACAACTTACTAATACCGAATCAATCCGTGTACAGTGCACTTGGCAGATGAGATCCAATTTTTATCCCAAATCAATGATGAATTAAATAACAAGATGGTAAACAAAGGTTGCCTCTAATACGTCAGGGGGGCAATGTCTGTAACAGAGCTACAGCTTTGACTAACTCACTGGTATTGCAGTTCTCCATGTGGACAAATCTGTTTCTTAGAGGTCCAGCTCACAGTCTGATTTAGGTGTGAACAGCTAAGGAGCAGAAGGAGATTTTATTGATTTTAGGTAAGAACAATCATAGAATTCCAGAATGGTTTGGCTTGGAAGGGACCTCAAACTCATCCAGTTCCAACCCATGCCACGGGCAGGGACACCTTCCACTAGATCAGGTTGCTCCAAGCCTCATCCAACCTGGCCTTGAACACTGCCATGGACGGGGCAGCCACAGGTTTTCTGGGCAATCTGTGCCAGTGCCTCGCCACCCTCACACGGAAAAACTTCTTCCTAATGTCTCAACTAAATCTACCCTCTTTCAGTTTAAAGCCATTTCCTCTTGTCCCATCACTGCATGTTGGAAAGCAGTCTGGGCACCTTGATAGTGAAAACTACCTACATTTTGAACACATATATAAAACTCCAGAGTCCTTTAATATTATGTTTCTGTACAACAGAACTAACGTGAAGTAATCCTGGTTGTTACCTTTTTTGTCTATTTGCTTCCCAAAGACAGGTATTGTCTTTCACATGTTCCACACAATTTCCAATCAAACAGTAAATTTTCCAGACAGAATTTTTTTTTTTTTTTAATTGGCTACATAACAAGGAAGCCAAGAGTCATTATTAACACCAGTTCTCCTTGCAAGGTGAAGGTTGGTACAAATGTTCTGAGATCCAAAACAGAAATAAGATGCTGAAGAAATCAATACCTAGTATTTAATGCAAACCCTTAATTAGCCATGAAAAAATCAATAGGGATAGGATGGGAAGGGAAGACTGTCTTCTCAAGGGTTTTTCCTCCTATGGAAACCACTGCAAACATCAGAATAAAGCTCCCCATCTTTTCTATCTCTTTTGACGTTATTTTTGAAGTGGTGGGTTTTTTTGTTTGTTTATTTTTTACTGTGTGTCCTTGGGGAATTAAACTGATCTATATCCCAGTTTCAGCTTTGTTCATATGCTTGAGAAAAGACACTTGCTTTCCACACCTCCTTTCTTAGAACAGTTAGGTCACTTCATTCTCTCTTCTTGGGAAGAGTGTGAGAAAGATATAAATAATATTGAATAAAATAATAAGGCTGTGTAAAGTCAAACTGATACCTACAGTGTATTTCAAGATCTTTAAAAAGCCAAGTCTTTTTTCATTTTTAAGACAGAAATGCCTTGTTGCAATCAAATGGTGACAAGGAGAGTTTGATAGAGGAGCAGCACCTTGCTGAGTAAGTGTAAGGGCCAAATTCCCTGCCAGCACCTGAAGCAACTACAGAATCTGTTGAAATTAAGGAAAGTTGCCCACAGTCATCTTAACTACTTCTGAAGTGTAAATGAAGCAGCTTCTTTTCACCTCCTGCATCTGGCACAGAAGAGGCCTGTCTTTTTTTGACCCTGCTGGAGACTAGTAAGTGTGGGATATAGATCATCAAGATACAGACTGGTTTTTTAATATCCTTTTCCTGAAAACCTTTAAAAATTGTGAAATTAAGTAAATTGAATGGATGTTTCAAATTCCGAGAAAGTTTTCTTGGTTTTTAGGCTAGGGTAGGGGATTCCCTTAATGGAAATGTAGGTTTTCTTTTTGCTTTCAAACATTACTCCCTAAGTGATTTTCATAAACAATTTTTTTGTGTGTTTCCTCCATTTTCCTAATTACAACATAAAACTAAATTATTAGAATGAGATAGAATGAGTGATATGAAGCCTTTGTGGTATTTCTGTTGATTTAGATTTAGGGGTGAGGGCTGCCACCATCCATATACTGCTCTCCTCCCTATCCTGAGCTCCCACCCAAGTATTTGCCATGACCTGAAGAACATAATTTTCCTTTGAGTGGAAAGCAGATCACAAATTGTGCCTCTGAAAGGTGTAAGGATGACATAAAATGTCCAGTCCTGGATGAGGTGATGAAGAAGCACATAAAGACTGACACTTTTTCCCCAGCTGGGTTTATAGAAAGTTCTGCGATGCTCTTTTCTCCTCTTTCACATGCGGACAAAATGTACTGATTATTCCTAGCTCAGTGGCAGTGCCCTTGGCCCAGCAAAAGCATTTTACCAAAGGTAGCTGAAAATGAGTCTCCCAGGTTCCTTGCTCAGTAATGTCAGTGCAGGTTCTAAATTCAGCAAACTCCATTCTTCCATTCCTATATAAACTGGCTGCTTTTGTGGCATCATCTCATGCCATGTTCTTTGAGGCACTTGATGAGAAGAACTCCTGGGTCTGGGGTAATAATTGAGGCTTTTCAGTATTCCTACTCTATCACTCTCTTTCATTTACTGCACACTTTCTCAGAGGTAAAGGTAACCAGTCTTCCGCCATAAGTGCCTGTATGGTTTGGAAATCACGATCTACTTCAACTCATAGGACAAACATACTAGCTTTCA
Organism: Psittacula echo; assembly: GCF_963264785.1. Lineage (NCBI taxonomy): Eukaryota > Metazoa > Chordata > Aves > Psittaciformes > Psittacidae > Psittacula > Psittacula echo. The sequence continues at coordinate 6,505,047 of NC_137742.1, read as the reverse complement.
ATGACTTATAGTATCTTTGTCACAAAATATGCTAGCATCATCATGGGAAAAATGTTTTGTAAGGAGATGGGAGACTGGCAACTCTTGGTGAACCAAGCTGTAAGAAATGTATGGTGTATGGTGTTACCAGCATAGTATTGGTGAAAACATTCAAAGAAATAACATATTTTCCCCATGTGCTCATGCTAACAATACTGTGAATAAACAGACGAATACGGAAAGAGCTATATGAATTGTAACATCATAAAAATCTTAAAGCTATGCGCAACGTAACCTAGGTTGTCACTTCACTTCAGAGAACTAAAGGGCAGACATCTAAAGTTTTTCTGTTACCTTAAAGTCCCACTACTGGGGATATTATTGAAATACAGATACCTCCAGCGGGTAACCATTCTCACTTATCTTAAGCTCCTGGTTTAGATAAATCATTATTTGAAGGTGCCTATACCCGTTAACTGAACCAAGGGTAACCAGGCTGGAGTCTGTTTCCTAACTTGAAGATTTAGGTAAGCTGGTTAAGATTGATCTCATCCTAACAGATCACTTCAGTTGGTCATGTTTAGGCATCTGTTGACTTTTTCAACTTGTTTTTTGTTTCACATATGAATATGTGCAGAAGAGGGCTAGCAAACATGACACAAAGTCTTTTGTAAGGTAATGTGAGGTGTCCCTGCCCATGGCAGGGAGTTGGAACTGGATGATCTTAAGGTCCTTTCCAACTCAAACCATTCTATGATTCTATGATCTGCAAAGAACCTGCTGTCCACTGGAGCATCATCCAGAAGCCAGGCAGGATAACAGTCATCATCCCAAATGGCACTAAACATCCTTGTGTGGTAACAGATCTGACCTTCAAGCAACTTTGTGTTTGACAGTTTTTGCATTGTAGTCATGATGTTTTCCAACACCAAGCCGTGTAGTTTGCTGGCAGGTAAAAGGACAAGCTTTTGCAGTTGTTTTTAGCACTTATGAATTTCCAAGCTTGCAAGATTGGAGGAAGTTAAGGCCAGATTTCAAAGAATTGCTTTTATACTCAGATGAAGACTCTCTGCCCTGAGCAATTTGATGGGAAGAGGGAAGCAGATAAGCTGGACAAGTCTTCAGAGGTTAATGCTTTGCTCAGTTGAATTTATATAAGGAGCTCTGGTAGCTGTGTTAGGTGGACTAGAAGTCCTCTTAAGGCCAGAAACACATAAAGCTAGTGATGTAGCATCTAAATTAAGCAAATAGTTTCATCTTTCAGTTCTTCAGGGCAAAAAAGATTCAGTTTAGTGTCAATTTCAGTATCAACCTCTCAAAGAAAAACAGAGATGGCTTCATAGGTTGTATTCCTGGCTCAGCTACAGGTTCAGTTTCTGATTTAGCTTCTCTGTTCTTGAAATTGCCTGTGTAGATAGCATGTAGATAAAAATATATGCATAGATAGCATGTAGATAAAAATACTTAACTGTTCTCCAGGTCTGTTTCAAAGCTTAATTACTAGATATTTGTTGAGAGCTTTGAGGCATTTGTGAACGTAAAATGAAAATGCACTCTCTCCTACCCTGCTGCTTATTAAGGGTTATTATTTTCTTATGGCTGTTTAGCTTGTTTGGTTTTCAAAGTGTTGAATAATCTCCCAATAATGGCATTATAAATGAAAGACAAACTAGAGACATTCTTCTTCAATGACATTTACAAAGAAACTGTAACTCATGCTGTTTGAGAAAAAAAAATCTTGTCTTTCTTCATCAAAGATAAAAGCCACATTTTGCCTCAAGGCCTGGTCTTTCTATAATAGCAAGACATTTCACATCTGCTTTTGTCCCTCAAAAAGAGATTTTACATACACTCTGTCTTTCACTCCTTCTATTCCCATCTCCCTGCTGCCTCTCCAAATCCATGGTCTTAGGAAATAAATCCACTTATCAGTTATAAGTAAGTTTGGACAGAGGTCCCCTTTTGAGTCTGTCGTATGATCCGCCTATCTGTCTCACCAAAGGACAAGAAAAGGGTGGCAAGAAAATTCAGAGTTCCCATTTTAGGACTTAGAAACCAGCTAGCTCATAGTGGGTAAATGATGGGCTTGGGACTAAGTAACTGCAATTATGTTAGTATGTTACTGTAGAAAATACAAGCTTTGCTTTCTTGTCATCAGCAGGTATCTAGAATGAGAGACAACCAAAGGCTAAAAGGTATAAGGATAATCTATGAAATGGATAGGTTTACAGTGTAAAAGCGTTCTACTCTTTTGGCTACTTGATTATCTACAGGGTAAACTTATGGAATATTTCAGAGATTCCTCCCAAGAAAGCTCAAATCTTGGTGTGATTCCTGGTTAGCTGAGTTCAGGGACCCTTCATTATTAATAATCCTATTGAATTAAATATGCAGCTGACTTCCCTTACCTGGGAGGAAGAAATCATTGGGCTGTGGGGTGGGTTGAGACATGTACAGGAGAGGGGTTGGTATCTCTTAAGAGTGATATTTAGAGCATTAAAAAGGAAAAAAAAATCCATTGTTGCATCAGCCTATTGTGTGCAGGTGGCAAGCCCTTGTCATAAAGGAGGCATCAAGATCTGCAGCTTCATGAACGTGAGGGCAGCTTTGTTATATGAGGGAGTTTACCTTGACATGCCCTGGATTTTTGCTACCCTGACTGTTGTCTAGAGTAATAAATTGAGCACGCCAAAGAATGTTCCCAGGTGATTCACTTGTCTGTACACTAAACTTCTAGGACAGTTCCTAATACATTTTTTTGACCTGCACCAAGTCACTCTCCCAGACTGTATCTGGGCATTGCAGAAGCACCTGCAGAAGACCAGAGCCACTTCCAATAGACAGTGTAATCACCTATCTGATGCTGGGATTGCTCAGTAATACAGACACAGGTCCTGCTATGTCAATAGACCTCAAAACCAGGGAGTGGTCTGGGGTACATGCAATTTTTAACATAGATACAGTTTCAGTCTGGTTTGCAACTTGCCCTTGTCTAGTCCATGCTCCTGAGAATCATTTACATGCAAGTGAGGAAGTGTGAAGCAGAAGGGGACTAAAATATACCTCTACCTTCCCTTTATAAAGAATTGGGATGCTACCCTTAACCAGAATAGGCTAATGTGCCAATGTGGTTAGGGAAGGTTGCACCAGATGAAGTGTCAGTATTTCAAGAGGTTCTAAACAGTATGGGTGGCAAATGGATCAGACTCCAAAAGGAGAAGTCTCCAAATGTGAGCACTGCTTCTAAGTGGTGGTTAGCAAATGCTGGTGTGTTGGGTGGCTGACAACAAGAAACTGGACCTGAGAGAGATGGTGAGATTTCCGGAGAGACACTGCTGAAACACTATCGGTTCCACTTAAGCAAGACTGCCTGCACCTGAACAAATATATAGAGTAGTTGAGCTTAGACATGGTCAGAATATATGTGTTCTCCATACCCTCCTGCCTTCCTTCTTTTGAACTGGACCTACAGCTCAGAAGTGACATAAGCTGTTAGATTCTTTCATCTTAGTTTCTGCAGGCTAGTGATCACCTGGTCTTCAACTTGGCTGTCTGCAGTTATCACACTGTGTCCTGAGTTCAGCAGCAGCAGTCATTTTTCTCCTTCTTAGTAGCTGGTGCAGCGCTGTGGTTTTGACTTTCAGCCTGGGAATAATACTGATAAAGCCAACGTTTTCAGTTGCTGGTCAGAATGTTTACCCTGACCAAAGACTTTGTGAGTCTCATGCTCTGCCAGGGAGGAGAGGAAGCTGGAAGGAAGCAGGGACAGGACACCTGACCCAAACTAGCCAAAGAGGTATTCCATACCACAGCACGTCATGCCTGTGGCTGTAACTGGGAGTTACCCGGAAGGGCACGTCCTCATCTCTGTTGGGCTCATTTCCGGTGGGCGGTATTGTATTCTCTTCCCTTGCTATTTCTCTAATCATTATTATTATTGGTGGTAGCAGTAGTGATTTGTGTTATACCTTACTTACTGGACTGTTTTTATCTCAACCCATGGGAGTTACATTCTTTCGATTCTCCTCCTCATCCCTCTGGCGCGGGAGGGGAGTAGAAACTGCACGGCTGACTTGCTGACTGGATTAAACCACGACAGTTCTTTTTGGTGTCCAATGTGGGTCTTGAAGGGTTGAGATAACGACAGATCTGACTGGAGTGTGTCTAATTGTATCTGTGATAAACATTCAGTGTTTTGGATTTCGAGTCACTAGTCACAATGCTGATTTATTGGCTCTCAAAGTTGTTGTTTTTGATCTCGCAGTTTCAATATGCCGTAACTTACTTAGAGCCAGTATTTGCTGTGTTAGTGTTTATCAAGTGTGGGCCTTGGGCTAAGGTTCTTGTTTCACTGTACTTTATGGGAATGGCTTGTAATACGGGCGGGCTCTGGCAGCAGGGCGGGATGGACGTGTCCATGGACTTGTACCCGGCTGTTACGCTGCTCTTCACCATCCTGGCCCTCGTCCTCTCCTCTGTCCTCGTGAGGCTGCGGGGAGCAGAGGGGTAGTGGCCCCGGGAGCCGGCGGTGGCCGAAGAGGCCCGGGAGAGCGGGCCTGGGGACCAAGCAGCGGCGGGAGCGGGGCCAGAGGCTGGGAGGGAGCAGCTGCTGGTGGAGGTCTGGGCAGTCGAGAAGGGGAAGGAGGTGGCTGTCAAGCCGCGGGAGGAGCCGAGCCCCACGGCCAAGCTGAGCCCCACGGCAGAGCCCAGCCCCGCGGCGGCTGAGAGCATTCCCCGGCAGCTGCCTGCCAACCCCTGTGAGCCCGATCCCCAGGAGGATGCAGGAGACCATGCAGAATTTCCCAGCAAGGCAGAGGAGGAAGATCTGGACTCAGAAGAAGAGAAGCTCGTGGTGAGACAGCCGGCAAGCACAGCAGCTACAGCCCCAGTGACAAGTACAGCAGCAGCATTTGAGAGTTCTGAAGGTTTTGAATGGCCTTTGGGTACCCTTGGGACCTGCCTGCTGATTGTGATGGGGATCACCATGTTGGCACACACACAGAGTGAGTTCTACCCACGACCATTTTGTCTGATCTTGAAAGTTAAGCAGAGTCGGGTTTGGGTCTTGTCTGGGGTTAGAAAACAACATAGGAAGACCAAGAGGTTTTCCCCAAGGCTGGACAGTCATGAGTGTCATGGTGTGTGGGACAGTATGGTCGAGTATCTGGTCCACTGGGCCCCTCCAGTGCTTTGGAAGCGTCGGAGATGGAAGGCAGGTGTATGGAGTCCCTAACGACAAGTTGCAGAAACTGCTGAAGGGAAGGCTGAATTATTTTGAGCCTGATGGGCCCATGACACTTCAGGCCATCAGGGCAGAGATGCAACACAGAGATGGACTCATGATCGAGGGATGGACTTAGGAATTAGACACTGTTGCCCAGGTTATTCACGAGTGTGAACACTGCACACAGCCTCTCCTGCTCTGAAAGACCTTTACAAGAGATGGAGCCCAACATCATGGACCGAATGGACTCAGCAGCTTTATAGGGATTGGTCCATGCACTAAGATAAGAGTGCACTGAGATGAGAGTGATGGTATATTGAAAATGTGAGATCTGAGCATGATGTGAATGGTATGGAATAAGGGGTGGATACTGTCCTGGGTTCTGCAGCAGCAGTCACTTTTTCTCCTTCTTAGTAGCTGTTGCAGCTCTGTGGTTTTGACTTTTGGCCTGGGAATAATACTGATAAAGCCGATGTTTTCAGTTGCTGGTCAGATGTGTAGTCTGACTAAGGACTTTGTGAGTCTCGTGCTCTGCCAGGGAGGAGGAGAAGCTGGGAAGAAGCAGGGACAGGACACCTGACCCAAACTAGCCAAAGAGGTATTCCATACCACAACATGTCATGCCAGGGGATGTAATTGGGAGTTACCCGGAAGGGCACGTCCTCATCTCTGTCGGGCTCATTTCCGGTGGGCAGTATTGTATTCTCTGCCCTTGCTATTTCTCTAATCATTATTATTGGTGGTAGCAGTAGTGATTTGTGTTATTCCTTGCTTACTGGACTGTTTTTATCTCAACCCATGGGAGTAACATTCTTTTGATTGTCCTCCCCATCCCTCTGGCGCGGTGGGGGGAGGGGAGTAGAAACTGCGCGGCTGACTTGCCAACTGGCTTAAACCACGACACACTGCTTCTGTCTAAAGCAGTGGAGTGACACAGGATAGCTTCATTTCTAAAATCTGAAAACTTCAAGTACTTGGGTGAAGCCAGGATGCCTCCTATATCACACATCAGTAATAAAACATAACTGCATTCTTTTATTATCTCTCCAGAGAGTAAGTTGTAGGTAGCAGGCATGATAGCTCATAAGTAGATCTAGATTAAAAAACAACCCACAAAACCAGAGTAATTCCTTTTCTTCAAGGGCAGGAGACAAACTGTATGCACTTAATTCCTCACTTTTGGAGGGTAATAAACCCAAAATTGGCAGCTACAAAAACCAGGCTTTCTTTATTTAGCAATTTTAGAGTTCTTGGGCCATAACAAAGTGGCAGTTTTGAGTCTTCTGTATGTTCTTTAGTAACAATAAAACATTCCTCTAGCCTCAATAAGGCTGACACTGGGAATTCCTAAGCTCTCTAGTCAGGCCAGAATAAAAGCAATTTTTCTTCTTGTAACACCTTTGAAGTAATAAAATACACTTTTATCAATGCCCTGTGTGACAACAGAGGACATATGTCCCAAGCTGCCTTTTATGCAGATGATGTGCACTGTTTGCTGTACAGAAATCCATCTGACCTGGAGCTGGTACCAGAATGGATATAGACAGTAGTCATGATCACTTGCCGGACCACTGGCTTTCCTGATATTGCTCATATGATGCAAAATAACGATTTGTTTTAATGAGTAATAAAATGTTATTTAATTACTGTAGATCTTAAAGGCCTTCAATAATTAAAATGTGTCATAGACAAAGTATTTTATATTTATTTCTAAAAAAAATATTTTACCTCTGATTTGTACCCAGGTTTTCTGGACTGGTCAACACAGATGCAATCCCACTCAGTCTTTAATGTTCTTATTTTTTTAAGCAAAGAACACCTTGGAAATCAAATTAATATGTCACAAAATTGAATAAAACTAAAAAGAGATCCAAGGTAACACATTACTTATAACAATTTCTTCACAAGGTTGGCTACAGAGGACACTGGCATAGTTTAAATAGAGGACCATGGAGCAACTAAAGGCTCTTAGCAAGACGTACTGTGTTAGAGCCTTATTACAGCAGTTTTGACTTGTATATAGGATACATAAAACCCTGTTTCAGGATTGCATATTTGGTAGTTAAACCTACGGTACCTTTCTGTATGAATTATTGTTAACAACACAACAACAATATTGCATAATACTTCAACCAAAAGTAGAGACTTCTAATACTGTGACCTGCACGTTTGCATTTTAATTGCATAGAAAATGAGTAAATCAAACTTGATATGTAATTGAATATATTGTCTATTAGTAACAACATAGGTTAAAACTATGTTTTAATTTCATGCTATTAAACCAGAGTAAATCTGTCTTTATTTAAATTCTAATTTATCTAATGATTTCCTGAAATAAATGACCTGTGAATGTTTTTTAATTGTTTTTGTTCTTTTTCTTTAATTTTTTATTTTAAATTTTAATAAAGTATTTGAATTTAGTGACATGGGTTGGTGGTGGACTTGGCAGTCCTGGTGTAAAGGTTGGACTTGATGATCTTAAAGGTCTTTCCAACCTAATTGATTGTATGACTTTATAGATTTTATTCTATAATTTAAACATCTGAAGTTTTATTTACTTTAATTGCATATTGCATGTTTTCCAGCTGATCTGAAACAAAACAACAGTGTTGAACTATACAGGACGAAGAATAAACAATGGACAAGCAGCAAAAGAAAAAATGCATACAACTGTGCACTACGCAAAATATCTTTCCAGTAAGCCTCTTCTCACAGAATCTTCTTAGAAATTCCCTTATCTTTTCACTCACATATCTATATTTAATTTTGGTAGATATACATGTTTTCCTTATGTGAAGTAACATTTTTAAGGTTTGTCATTAATCTTATGAGGAAGACGCTCCTATGAAGTAAATTTGGATATGTCAACATCCCAATCTTTTAGAAGTAGGGCACAGCAGCTTTTCTACCTTCTAAGGATCAGGTTTTTTTGCAGAGCCAAGGGCAATCAATACCAGCTTCTGTGCTGAGTTAAAAATCATGCAGCAAAATTCATGTCTGGAATGAGTGCATCAGTAGCTGTGATGTTACTGGTAATGTGCGATGACATATCTCTTCAAACTCTCAGAACATGAACAAACCATTAGATTTTATTTCATTTAGGACCAAATAATGCATATGAAATATTCATTTCATCCTGCTTCTGACAACAGTATTTGGAAAGCAAAATATGTATGGCAAAACACATATGTCTATAGCAAATCAATTTAGAATTCTTCTGTGATAAATGTTCACACATAAAGTAAAAAAGAAATTAAAGAAACCATTTCCCTTTCTGTGATTCTTTGTCTGCATCAACTGGCAGCATCATGATGATGCAGAGCTGCTCCAGCCTTCATAGCATTTCTGTGACCTTCTCTGGACTCCCTCCAACAGCTCTATGTCCCTCTTGTGCTGTTGTCCCAGAGCTCCATCAGGACGGCGGGGGGGGAGTCTCTCCAGAGCACAGCAGAAGGGGGGAATCCCCTACCCTCCCTTGACCTGCTGCTCACGATCTGGAGGTGCAGCCCAGCACACGGTGGTTCTGGGCTCAAGCACACACTGAAGAAGGGTCAAGGGGAGCTTCTCATTGACCAGCACCCATGGGTCCTACTCCATCCACTCTCCACTCAGCCTGTGTTTGTGCTTGGGATTGCCCCGATCTAGGTGCAGCATCTTGTACTTGGCTTGGTTGAATTTCATGAGGTTTGCACTTCCCCACCTCTTGAGACCATCCAGGTCCCTCTGCATCCAATCTCTTCCCTGCAGTGTGTGGACCACACCACACAGCACAGCGTCATTGCAAACTTGCTGAGTTTACACGTACATAAAAACTTCTGTGTCTGTTCCTTATGTGTGCACATGCATGCACACAAACACAGACTTTACAGAATAAGCCCAGGAAGTAAAACAGACTTTCACAAACACACACACAAAAACTTATGGAAAATTCATAGAACCACAGATTAGTTAGGGCTGGAAAGGACCTTAAGATCATCAAGTTCCAATCCCCTTGCCATGGACAGGGACACCCCACACTAAATCATGTCACCCAAGGCTCTGTCCAACCTGGCCTTGAACACCGCCAAGGACGGAGCATTCGCAGCTTCCCTGGGAAACCCATTCCAGTGTCTCACCACCCTCTCAGTAAAGAAATTCTTCCTTATATCCAATCTAAACTTCCCCTGTGTAAGTTTTAACCCATTACCCCTTGTCCTATCACTACAGTCCCTAATGAATAGTCCCCCCCCAGCATCCTCATAAGCCCCCTTCAGATACTGGAAGGCTGCTATGAGGTCTCCATGCAGCCTTCTCTTCTCCAGGATGAACAGCCCCAACTCTTTCAGCCTGTCTTCATACAGGAGGCACTCCAGTCCCTGATCATCCCCGTGGCCCTCCTCTGGACTTGTTCCAACAGTTCCATGTCCTTTTTATGTTGAGGCCACCAGAACTGCACACAATACTCCAAGTGAGGTCTCCCAAGAGCAGAGTAGAGGGGCAGGATCACCTCCTTCGACCTGCTGGTCACGCTCCTTTTGGTGCAGCCCAGGATATGGTTGGCTTTCTGGGCTGCGAGCGCACACTGAAGCCAGCTCATGTTCATTTTCTCAATGACCAACACCCCCACGTCCTTCTCGCAGGGCTGCTCTGAATCTCTTCCCTGCCCAACCTCTAGCTGTGCCTGGGATTGCTCCGACCCAGGTGTAGGACCTCGCACTTGGCATGGTTAAACTTCATAAGGTTGTCATCAGTCCACCTCACAAGCGTGTCGAGGTCCCTCTGGATGGCATCCCTTCCCTCCAGCGTATCAACCAAACCACACAGCTTGGTGTCATCGGCAAACTTGCTGAGGGTGCACTCAATCCCACTGTCCATGTCACTGACAAAGATGTTGAACAAGACCGGTCCCAACACCAGTCCCTGAGGGACACCACTCGTTACCGGTCTCCAGCCGGACATGGGGCCATTGACCACAACTCTTTGCGTGCAGCCATCCAGCCAGTTTTTTATCCACTTAGTGGTCCACCCATCAAATTGATGTCTCTCCAATTTAGAGACAAGGATGTCATGTGGGACAGTGTCGAAGGCTTTGCACAATTCCAAGTAAATGATGTCAACTGCTCTATCACTCTGTCAGTTCTGTAGCCTCATCATAGAAGGCCACCAAATTGGTCAGGGATGATTTCCCCTTAGTGAAGCCATGCTGGCTGTCACCAACCACCTCCTTGTTTTTCATGTGCCTTAGCATGCCTTCCAGGAGAATCTGCTCCAAGATTTTGCCAGGCACAGAGGTGAGACTGACTGGTCTTTAATTCCCTGGCTCATCCCTTTTCCCCTTCTTGAAAATGGGGGTTATATTTCTCTTTTTCCAGTCGTTGGGAACTTCAGCTGCCTGCCATGATTTTTCAAATATGATGGCCAGTGGCTTAGCAACTTCATTTGCCAGCTCCTTCAGGACCCGCAGATGGATTTCGTCAGGTCCCATGGACTTGTGCATGTTCAGGTTTTTAAGATGGTCTCGAACCAGATCCACTGGGCCCAAGGTCTTCATTCTCACAGTCCCTGCGTCTGCCTTCCAAGACTTGGGTGGTGTGGTCAGAGCATTTGCTAGTGAAGACTGAGGCAAAGAAGTCATTAAGAACCTCAGCCTTCTCCAAATCCAGGGTAGCCAGGTCTCCTGATAGCTTCTGGAGAGGGCCTACGTTGTCCCTAGTCTGTCTTTTATTTGCAATGTAGCTATAGAATCCCTTTCTGTTATCTTTCACATCCCTAGCCAAGTTTAATTCTAACTGAGCCTTAGCTTTCCTCACCTGGTCCCTAGCTTTCCGGGCAACATCCCTGCATTCTTCCCAGGCTGCCTATCCTTGCTTCCACCTTCTATACACCTCTTTTTTCCCTTCATATTTCCTGAGCAGCTCCTTTTGCATCCAAGTAGGTCTCCTGGCCCTCCTGCTGCACTGTCTTCTAGTTGAGATGCAACACTCCTGTGCTTGCAGTAGGTGATCCTTGAATTTCAACCAACAGTCTTGGGCCCCTCTGCCCTCTGTGGCTATTTCCCATGGAACCTTACTAAGCAGGTTCCTGAAGAGGCCAAAGTCTGCTCTCTTGAAGTCCAGGGCAGTGAGCTCACTGCACGCTCTTCTCATTGTCCTGGGGATCTCAAACTCGACCATCTCATGATCACTGCAACCAAGTCTGCCCTGGAGCACACATTTCCAACCAGCCCCTCACTGTTGGTGAGCACAAAGTCAAGCATGGCACCTCTCCTTGTCGGCTCCTCTATTACTTACAGAAGGAAGTTGTCTTCCACACAATCGAGGAAACTCCTGGATTGCTTGTGCCGGGCCGTACCATCCCTCCAACAGATATCAGGGTGGCTGAAGTCCTCCATGAGAACAAGGGCCTGTGAGTGTGAAGCTGTTCCTATCTGTCTATAGAGTGCTTCATCCACAGAATCCTCTTGATCAGGCAGTCTGTAACAGATCCCCACAGTAATGTCCCCCATCACTGTTCTCCCTTTAATGCTGACCCACAAACTCTCTGTTGACTGCTCACCTGTCCCCAGACAGAGTTCCATACTCTCCAGCCTATCCCTAACATAAATAGCAGCCCTGCCCATTGTGCACCCTCCCCTCAGGAGACCAGTGCAGGCACTCTCTACACTCCGAGCTCTGTGCTGCCACCTCCCCCGTTATTAGCTCTGTCTGGGTGCCTACGCCGGCCACCGCCGAGGCAGCCAGAGCAGAGCTCCCAGACCGGGCACCGGTCATAAGGCAAGGGCTCACCTGTCCGCACGAACAGCCCCACCGCGTTCCCTGAGGCGGGTTTTCAGCCAGTCAGGGCTGGTGCCGCCCCTCCTGGCTCCGCCCCCTGTGAGTCCCTGCTCGCCTCAGCTGAGCTGCCGGCTCCTGGGCAAGTCCTGTCGAGGACTTGAGGCTCTCTCGGTGGCTCTGGCCGCTCTGAGTTGAGGCTCCTGGACGCTGAGCTTCCCCTGCTCATGTGTTGAAGGTGTCCTCTCTCGAGCTACCCACCTCATTTACTCAATTAATAAAAGTATCACGGCCTTTACTTTTAATGGGTAAATAGCCAGATTAGACAACTTCAGTAAACAGTGTAGTTATTCTGTGTGCACAGTAGGAAATACATCATGTTCTACAAAGATCGTCATTAATTAAATGTTTTTGTTAAATCACCCTAAATGAGTGTATAGTTTAATAGAAAAGGTTCACAGAGAGAAATGTATTAATTATTCATGTGGGAAAATTTTGACGCTCTCTGTGGCAATGAGGCTCAGAACAACCAATAAATAGTAGGGGTGTGTAGTTTAAATATGATAACGAAGTAATGGAATAATTCATTTGGAAAAACTTGAATTCATTACTTTAAATGCTTATTTAGAACTTTTAAACATTTTTACAATCAGATTCTGTAACTCTTGCAAGAATTCTGTTTATAAAGCAACATTGAACAAAATAAACAAAAGCATTGAATGAAAATTTTCATAATGCAACATTTACTAGGTGATGCTTCCAGCCCCATGCTACCTCATTGTTTGAACTGCATAACTGAAATAGACCCTTCTCTCTTTGAAATCTCTTAAATCCAAGAATATTGCTAAAAAGCAGAGATCAGCAGCCACTCAGAGTCTAATTGCAAATGTTACATAAAGGACCCTTCCCCAACCATGTCACACTCTGGTGATCTAATGTAATAGATTCATATCCAGTAATGAAGTTTTTTCCCATGACTGTGAACTATGAAGTTATTCGACGGACTTTAAGAAAATAGAACATCAGCCTTACAAATTAGCTCGGCTGATCTGTCCCAAGGTTTATCCTGTATAGGTAATGTTGCCTGTGAATATCAGAACTTGATTTTTGCTGCCAACTTTTAAAGTCAAATTCTCCATTTAAGAAATAAAATAAAAAAAATCTCAAACCACCCCAAAAATGCCTCCAACTAGAAGCAAAATTAAAAGGTCTGTATGCTTCTCCGCTTAATCACACTAAGCAATAGTTTAGTTTGTAAATACTTTGTTAAGGTTTTCTAGGCTTGAATCTGAATTTACAGACTGTCCTCTGTGTGCAGCTTACTGCTTGGGGGAAACTCCACTTTCACATTTTTATGTGAATTCATGTGCACACCTACATACAATGCAGCTGGCTTAACCTCGCTATGACCAGTCACCACAATGTTAGACCCTTGGTCCTTGCAGCAGTATCATGTGGTTGCAGTTGAGATGGGATTTTTCTCAAAAGAGTTTGACATTGCCCTCTGAAAGGGTAATTCGGATTTTTGACTCTCAGAGCTCATGTTGCCTTATTTTGGGAAGAGTAATTCAAGCCATGATCATCCTGTCAGTGCTGATATGAAAAAGCACTGCTGGGTTGGGGTTAAAAGCAGGGCCTGTATCTGCCTAGATACACATTTCAGTGATTCACTTCAAGTGCCGTACAATTTGCATCCGAAATATACATACCATTATGCAGAACAAACTGATTCTTTCTAGCTAAACTTCTGCTTCATCTCTGATTCCTTTCTCCACAGTAAATTGCTGATAAGTCTTTTTCCCTGTCTTTAAAATGAGATCAAATACAGAAGAGAGAAAGAGAAAGAAAGTTCAAGATAAGAGAAAAATGCTAAATCCAATTCTATGGCAATTAAGTCACATGAGGTACACACACTTTAGGTATCACCTATTTCCATTTTGCAATTGAGAAACTGTAGCCTGGAAGAATGTTTAAAAAAGTCATGATAATACAATAGCAAGACTGGGAAGAGCAATAAAGGTATTCTCACCTGCAGAAGCCATTTATTCCTGTACCATGTCAAAACAGATCTGATCTAGGTGCACTTTGCGCAGAATATGTACTGGTACAAATAACTATATGGTACCAAGTAATAGGGCCCCAAAGCAGCATGAATTCACATGAGATTACTACACTGATAGATGGAAATGCCAGTGAAGCCATAATTACAGCTATGGGAAGGAATATATTATAATTAGCAAAATTATGTGTGGCCTTCACAGCTCTGCCTCTGTTTCTGGAACTAGACATGTTTTTTAAGCAACCACATAGCTCATTATCTACACAAGCGTGAGGAATTTGCATCCTTGATGCGTATCAACTAGATTTCCTAATTTATGTCCACAAGGCCTTCAGAATTCCTCCTTAATTTATTCAGCAAATTTCACATCTTTTAGACAAGACATATTGAGTCTCAGGGACCGGGATTTGATTGATCCCAATGTAGAGGTAATATGTTATCTTGTTGCAGCAATATCTGACAGGCATTTATTATGGATTTTAAAAGGATAAGGAGTCTCACACAACAGCTGCAAAAGTCCATGAAATCCCTAAAGGTCATATCCAGAGAAGAGCTATGAAACAGAAAAAACATTCTACTGTTAAAAAAATAATGATCTCTTGCAGAACAGAAAAGACCACATATAGTCTGATCCAAAGCTCACTAAATGGGATGGGAGTCAGATAATTATGAACCTGTATTAACAACATAAGGAGGGTAGCAGAGGGATAGAATTATTACGCTTAATTGGTTAGAGAATATCAGAAAGTGCTGCATTATAGTGTATGTGGGATGATTTTAAGTAAATATTAAGAAAAATATATTCAGATGAGAATCAAGTGGGCAAGGAAGAAAGCATATCTGGTGAATTGGAAGACACCGATTAGTTACTCATGTGACATGCTGGGGGCTATTAACTTGAGTCACCTGTTAGATTTCTGTTTCAGATTTTGCTTATTGAAAGTGTTAATGTACTTATCGATTAGTTATGACATTTCTTTTACTTGTTCTCCTAAGATGTTGTGTAGTTTTAATCTCTTCTGTAATAATGAATAAAAAGTAAGTAAAGACGAAAGCTTGGTGTATTGATGTATTGAAACGTGTAAGTAAATTCTGAATCACTTGTACAGGAACTGAGAAAATTTGAGTTACTGAAATTTAGCCTGAATACTTTTTTTTTCTGCATTTATATATTCTGAAGAGATAGCTACATTTCAGTTAGAAGTGAAACCGTGACTAGATGAGCACATTTCTTGTGTCACTTGCTCACCGTAGGTCTTGAGATAATAAGCTTTATCTGTGAGTTAACTAGTATTCTGAGCCACTCAGAAATTCGCAGTTTAGAAGTTTCTATAAACTATATTTAAGGATTTCAAAGCCACCTTAAAGATGCAGATGCAACAAACGCATTTATTTCTGGAAAACAAAGGTTTCAGATCTTCTCAGCTGCATTAAGATCTTAGTGTATATTCAAAACATGTTTTTAAATAAAACAGCACTTCATAGGTTGAAATGTGCATTAGTTAAATCACAGCCTTGTTTCTTCTCTACATAACTCATACTGATGTGTCTTCCCTCTTCTTATGCCTGAAATAAGGTGCCAGTAGCTTTTAAATGCAGATACTAAATCTGAGCTGGCTGACTTTGTACTGGAACAGATGAGGAATACTTACACACCCATGCTGCCAACGTGGTGTGTGAGTGGTAATCACCTGAGCTGTAACAACACCTCTAACTTAAAGGTGGACAGAATTTAATATCATATTCCATCATAGCCCTATCTCAAGTAATACTCCGACCTTATTTTTTTACCAATTAGGGACATAAATTGACTGGAAAGTCAATAGAATTATCGCTTCAGTGCCTAGATTTCTGAGCACATTAGCTATCTGAAGCATTTGCTTCTGAATATATATATATATATATATATATATATATATATATATATATATATTTTAATTGGTTTACTGGGTGTGCCAGAGAATATATTAAAGAACTTCAAAATCTGTTCTCCAAACCTTGCTGCACTAAGCAAAGAACTTTTTGAATACAAGAAGAACTTAAGTGACATACAGTCAGAGTTGCCAACCTGGTTCTTTGATGCAATATACAAATAATCTAAAGAAATTGTAAAGGGATATCTATAGGCTAACCAAAAGTAGCCATAATGACTAGATTCTAAATGTTTAGATCACCTTTTTGTAGATTTTCTCCCTTCTCTAGAAGTACATCCCTTGAAAATCAGTATCACTACACAATGACTCAAATGTTGTTCAGCCAAAAACCCATGAGCACAGCATCAGATGCAATTGTATGAACCTACACTACACTTATCAGTAGATGTGTAAAAAGCTCAAAAGGCAAACACAAACAGGTGCTGGGCCAAAGGCTTTATCCAGTAGCTATTACAGAAAGTCACACTGACTAGTTATTGAATTTTATTATTATAAAAGTGTATATTCACAGCAGTATGCTTTGAATGGTCAGAAACATGTGGAGGAAAATACTTCTGTTGGGTTACTTAGCTGGCCACCATGCTGCTAAATCATTTAATATGCTCAGGTTTATTCTTGAAGTAAGTGAGATTAAGTCCTGCAGGGCATGAAACAAACACAGCAGCAGCATTTCAGTTTTAATGGTGTCTGACACCCAGCCCAGCTTGTCACCCATTCTTCACAGCTGGAGCACAGCTGGTCCAGAAGGAGAAGCAGGGCAGGCTATTCTTAGGCTGGTGTAACAGCAACTATCCCATTCACATGTCAAGATGCAGTCCGACTGCTGTCAGATGTGATCTCATTCAAGACAATGCTGGGCAGGTCTGAAAGATGAGAGCAGAGAGACCAAGCTAAACCTGTGCATAGTTGTTCTCTAATGTTTCGGGGAAAGACAAAGCCAGCTCAGTAATACTCTCACTGTACACATCACCAGCTCCCTAGGAGCTGCAAGTTTACTTTAAGCTATGACTTGAACTGATTCATATAAGCTGCTTGAATCCAATTAGCACAATGTAATTACAGTAGTGGTACCAGTACTCTACCTCCAGCAATGTGTGCTGACAGCTTGCTAAAGGGTTACAGGAAGGAAGGAAACCTGGGTTTAAATTTGGGTCAACATCTTTCCATCTATCACCTTGGGCTGTGCTTCTGCTGGGTGCAGTGCTGAGGTAAGCATTCGACTGCTTTGATGTCTGTGCTGTCCAGGCAGAAGCTGTTAAACTAGAAAATAACAAAAAGAAATCATAATTTATTGGGATCTTTGCACAGGGTAAATCTCATGTGGAGAATCAATCCCTCAGGCAGGCTGTTTAGCTGCTCTGTGGTTAGTGAAGTGTTTCCATAGCAAAAGTCCTTGCAACAATATCTTCAGCTGCATGGGGTGAGACTCTTCAGTCAACTGCTCCTCTCAGTTCTTATATCCAGTTGGTCCATGGTCCTGTGTACATGCATGTACATACATCCAGTACATGCATGATCCATCATTATATAAAATCTTGTGCTACATACCACACACAAAACGCTGCCGTATGTGGCCATTCCTGCATCTGTAGTTTCTGCTGATGGCTTAGAAATGTCTCATGTGAGTACATTTTGGCCAATTCTGCGTCATGAAAAGGTTGCATAGGACTGTTCATTCCTATTTGGATGATAGCGAGCCAATGCTCCAACCTCTTATTGTCTCTCATTTTATTTAGGAACTGTTGCACTGTGCTAACTTGTGCATGAACAACTACAGCTACCCAATGACACCGAGTCTCAGACATCCAAACAAAATGCAGTGACTTCATCCTTCCATCAAGACGAACTAATCTTTGCTCCATCTGTCCTTTTTCTTCCAATGTTGACCTCATGTTAACTCTTCTGCTGTGGACCTCATTCCTTTTGCTGCCCAAATCTTGTTCGGCCTACCTGTGAGCCTCTAAGTAGATACTATAGATTCTATTCGTAAAATTAGAATTCTGTTCCAGAGAGCTTCGTATACACTGTTTCAGCAATCTGTGCTAAGGAAGTTAAAGAAATGCAGTCACTATAGCCTATGCAGACAATTAACCCTGGTACCCCTAGAAACATATGGTTAGTATTCCCCTGCAGGAACCAAGAATAACTTAATTAGAAGTTCAGCCTAGGATGTGTCTGCCTAATAGTAACAATGTTAACTCTTCTCTATGGTATTTCATACAAAGCCTGTCCCAGAATAGTTTACAGCGTTAAAATGTTTCTGTATATCCCAGAGGAAAAAGATAAATTAATAGGTTTAAGTAATGATGAAAAGACATATCGAAATGAGGTTTAAAAATAGATGAGCAAGCTGATGTGGAAAGGAATATGTGAAGAATATTTTCACATGGCAAAGACTGGAGAAAAAAGAGCTTATGAAAATAATTTTTTTATTTGCTACTATTAAAGCCCAAACTTAGAAAACTGGGCATGAAATTTCTGCAAGTATTTGTTCTAATTTCTAATCAATTGATTTGGTTATATCTGTTTCCTTCAGTATGAATTTTCCTTAAGTTTTAATGCCCTCCACATCTGTTTGTTTAGAAATGGTCTTGAAATATGTTTGCAATGTTATAAAATGTTAAAGATTTGTCTTGAAAGACACATATTCATCCCACTTAACATACCAGAACATTACAAGCTGAGTCCTGTTCATGCTACATTTGATACAGTGGATCAGTACAATAAATCTGGGGGCTGATTAAGGTCTTAATCAGGATACATATCCCTTAAAGGTGATAAAAATCTTTTACAATATAAGGAGAATGGAATTTTACTATATAAGTACTTGAAGTTAAGTAGGTGAATCTCTGTAAGAGTGGTCATTGTCTGCAACAAATAAACCCTTCTGCCTGATTGATATGACTAATTTAAAGAATATATCATAGCTTAGACATTACATATTATTAAAAAAAAAAAAACCCTAACACTGATAACCAAAGCACAGCTTTAAACTGCTGTGCAAATTATTTTAGAAAATGCAAGCAGACAATAAAAACAAACCTTTGATCTGTGGTTAGCCAAGGAATCTGGTTCTCTTTGGAGATATTGGATGTTATGTGTCAGTACTTTGTGCTGAGTAGCGTGTCAGTTATAATCAATGACATCATGCCTATTAATATACCTTAAAATGTATAGTACATGTATGGAGTACAAATTAGATCATATATGCAATTAATACATGGGAAATGTCTCACTATTTACAGATATTCTGACAATGGGAAAGGAGATTAAACATATTGAACATATTGAGAGGGGAGAAGGATTATGAGATATGATACAAACCCTGAGCAATTATCCTATCCCAGATTCTGCACAATACATAAGAAGGTGAGGACCTGTGAAGATAAGCCTAACGCACTAACCTCAGTGTTAGTTTACCTTCTGTAAACTACTGAAAGTGATGCTCTTTGTCAGACTCACTGAGAAATGAGGGTGCCCTCGTTCTACAGAGAGGAACCTTTACTATCAGCTAGGCTGTAAATCAGCAAATTATTTAGTGAAAATCCAATGGACAGTCAGCTACCTAATCAGCAATTTGGCATGCTACTTCAATTTTTGATCTTCTAATTAAATGTTGTCTGTTTCACTCCATCAACACTTGCAAAAGTATTTAGGACATGCTCATGTGTACCTGCACAAAGAGGAAAACAGAGTATCTTGATCTATGGTGCAGATCTGCAATTATCTAATTTTTTAGGGAGACTATTAGCAGCTAGTACCATTGAAAAATTATGACCCAAGCACGCTGTAGCTGTGATTTTGACTTACAAATCTGTGTTTTAACCTACAAGGCACTTTTTGCTTGGGTTATTTAGGTGGTGGTCTGGCGCAGGTCTAGGCTCTTCTCTGTACAATGTTGAAAAAGTTAAACCTGAAGCTGAGGTGTTTTGCTCAGCATTTGATTTCAAGAATTAAATGATGCCAAGAGCACTATTAAGAGACCTGAATTTCATCAACTGCAATTTAACAAAGGGTTTAAATGTTACTATAGTTCTGTATGGCTTGATTTTGATGTTTATGGTGCAAATGTCCTAATACTTATATCCTTAGGGTTAATGATGCAATTATTTGGTTTGAGACCAATGCAAGATAGCTAAATGCATGAGAATGCCTGGGACCAAGTGACTTTTCTGAAGACAGGTTTCTGCTCTCTTGCCACTTAGGAATTTTTCCCATTCCAAGAGATCATTTGGCCAGTGCTGCTCTGTACTTGTTTAACACACCTTCAAGGAAAGCTCCAAATGCCTCTAGGAAAAGGACATTACTCATTCATTGTGAAATTGTGTTCAGGTCATTATTATCTATAACAGGTATTTAGAAACAGACCACTAATGCCTACCTTAAAAATCTAACCTGAAATCCTGTGTTAGACAGTAGCCAGGAACAGACATTCAGAGAAAGATGGTAAGAAGGAGTCAAACCTTGTGTTCTGTCAGCTTCCAGAAATCTGCTCTGCAGAGAGTTCCTGACCCTGGTGTGTTGCCTCTTGATTTTTTTGTTTAATATAACTTTTCTTTTGTAATTTGCTTAATTGCCGTAAAAGCTATGCTGTCTCCCAGGTGAAAATAATAAAAAATTAAGTTTCAGCTTGTTTCACCATGCTAAGCAATAGTTCCAATTTCAAAAACATTCTAATCACAATTTCAAAACAACTGCAATGAGGGAGGAGTATTTTGAAGGAAAATTCTTTGAGGAATGGCAAAAGATGCAGATGATGTGCTGCTGTCAGATGTGTTGTCTCCCCCTTTGCCTTTAGAGGCTTTGACATAATTCATCACTTTGCCAGTTACTTACTTAACAGATATTGCCTCTCTTTGCAAAGAAAGAGAGAATATTTTACATGATGGAAAATATAAACCAACATCTGTTTCCAGAGCATAGAAAGTGAGAACAACGAAGACATGAAATGAATTCCTAGAGCAAATTATATTTTATTTTATTTGTTTTGATAAAAGAAATTTTTTCAGTAGAAAATATTTTTTTTAGTATGAAGATATATAAAAATAAAATATTTTCAGGTGACTTTACTTATCATAGTGCAAACATTTTTGTGAAGATACTTTTAGAGATTGGCTGCCTTTTTTTGTGACCTCAAAACAGGCTCGCTCTGAAATAGTTACCAGAATGGATCAGCTGCTCTGTTATTTCTGCCTTAGTGTAATTTAGTTTGAGGTTTGTTTTTCTTTTTTAGATTTGGTATTTACCTATTGCATTAGTTATCATATTTTATTTATAATAGGAGTTAAGTAAAATAGATGGGATCAGACTCTTGTTCAAGCATACTGGGAGAGGTCAGATGAGAAAAAAAAAATTGCATAAAAGGAGAAAACCAGGCAAGTATTGCAGCTAGAAAGTAGGAGAAAAAAAAAAAAAAATAGAATCATATTGTCTCCACTATATACATAATATATATAGATAATATACATAAGAACAGCCTTTCTTACTCTTTTTCTTTGTTGTTTTCTTTGTTGTCTTTTTTGGAATTTTTAACAGTGGGAATCTGATCAAGTTTAAAAACAGTTTAGGTGTCTCACATAGCTGTCTGAAAGTATCTTAGCTACCATCACAGCCAGAGAAGACCTTTGTGGTATAATTCCTTCTGGCACTAGACCTACAGCCAAAAATACGTCCCCACTTTAAGGTGGCTTGTGCCTCATTGCCTAGGTTCTACTGCGTGCATTAACTTGGTTTCCATTGACTCCAGTGGGAGTTTAGAACTTAATTGAATCCAGGCACTAATTAAAATGTCTTAATCTGCAGCTGAATCCCACTATTGGGTTTCAGTTCACTTGTCTAAATAGCAAGTCTTTTGAGATAGCTCAGCTCACCTTTGCTTCCTGACCAGCTGAGGAACCAGAGAGACATAGGCTCTATATCAAGTCTGCTGTGGGTATCTCAAAAAACCTTGTGTGTCTGAGAAACCATTAGAAGTTTAACCAGCTGTTCTGAGCCCTAAATGTCCTTGTAATGGACAGCATACTGGAGAAGGCAGCTCATACCTTGCTCTGTGGTAGTATGTCACAGGATGTTGAAGCGGTGGGAAATGCAGGGGCTGTAGTGACAGCCCAGGTTTATACCAGAAGACATATCCATGGTATCCTTTCCTGAGCTCACCATACTTCCCCCCATCCCTTTATCATTAAAACAACACAACAGGAAAAAATAAAAAGGTGGAAAAGTCTGGCAGCAGGTGATAAAGAAGGCCCATGCAGCGTGCTTGGAAGTGTGTACACGTAGATCTTCCAAAGATTGGAACATGAAAAGGTCATATAATTTACATGGTGACTGCGTTTGCATTGTCTCTAGGGTGTCAGTCTGGGCTGTAAATAAGCTAAACAATGCAACTTTCCAGGGTTTGCAAAACCCTCTCCTTCATATCTATTTTAATGGTTTCTATTCCATTGCTTTTCTCCCCATCCCTTCCCAGGGATTGTTCTACCTAATAAATTTTATGTAGTCATAGCAATGCTTGCAATTTAAAAATTTAGCAGATTTGAGCCACAGCTGCACTATCCTGGCAAGCCAGACCAGCTTTGGGTAACAAGATTTATTTTCCTTGTGTGCTGCCAAGTCAACCTGAAGACAATGTTAATAGAAAAGGTCACAGACTGATAAGCTGACATGTCTCTAATTCTTCAGGACAAATCCGTAGATGGTGAAATGAAATGCTACTCTGCAGCTCCTCAGGGGCAGAGGCATTAAAGTTAAATGTTACAGATGTGAAGGAATGGCAGCAAGCATGTTTGCTTTGCAAAAGAGTTTGTGACTGCGGTGGTAGAAATGCAGCAGACACCAGCAGAATTTATTTTCTGGGCTAAAGGATATTTTAAGGACATGCCACAACCACTTCCCCATAGAGCAGATCTATCTGCCCAGGTGCAGTTGGTGGTGTGGTAAGCAGGCACAGTTCACAGGTAGAACAGGTCACTTTAAAAGAAAGATCTAATTTCTCTGTTTATGCTAATGAATGCTTTGCAATGTGTGGAGGAAAGGGAGTGAAAGAAAATGGAAAGTTATTCTGCTGCTGTCAGGATAATGGTTTAAGGCTTCAGACTTTTCATCTGGTGGAAAATTATTTTATCTATTTTTCCAAAATTCACCAACTTGAATGAAAGGTCTCCTTTTGCTCTCAGGGGTGACATTTACACTTATAAATTGAATTGGAAGAGGGAATTGCCCAGGAACAGAACATATCTCTATTGCTAAATGGTTGGAAGAGCCCTTGGTGTAGCCCACATTCTCCAAAACAATTTGTGAATATAGTTTGCAATTTAGGACACAACAGTGTCCGTTCCTAACAAGCATTTTAGAATTGTTTGGAGAATAAAAGAGGCTATAGGATGGAAGTGGAAAGCCCTATCTCAGCTGGTCTCAAAAAAAGAACAGTAATGGGCTTGTTTAACTTACAAGTAGAAAAAGCTGCATACGGACCATCCCTCTTTCTTCAACTTGCTCATCTGTAATGAAGCATTTGCAGCTAAGTTTGCAGAGACATCTAAAGAAAAAAATGATTTTAGGTTTTACTCCAGGCTGATGGAACATGAAGGAAAAGATAGGCTTTTCTTCTTATCCGATGAAGTTGCAGTGGAGATGAACAGAAATCTACTACATTGACCCCTTTGGTGTTGTCCTCTGCTTCAGGTGATATCTTGGTGGGTTGAGTGCAGTATATCATTAAAGAATGTAAAATTCAACACGAGCAAGAACAGCCCTGTCTCTTTGTCCATCAAATGAACAAGTTAAAGAGATGTGATGTATTGTTACCAGAATGGCATGGCTAATTCACGCGAATACAAAGGCTCCTAATAATACTTTCACTATTGCAATTCAGGGGAGACTAACAAAATAAATTTGCTTTTATTTTTTCCCTTTTTTCCCCTGCTCTCAGTCTGAAAGACTAACACACTATAAACAGAGGATAATTAAATGGTTCTGCATTAATTATTTCCATTGTTTTCATGCTAAGCCTTTCCAGCAAAGATCAAGGTCCCACTGTGCTCCACACTGTATGAGCACATAGTAAGGGACAGACACAGCTATGGAGAATTTGTAGTAGTAGAATGCCCATGTGAAAAGAGAAATACATGCTAATATCTCATTTCCAGCATGATCTTTCAGGGGAATAATCTATCATGTTATATTTGTGGATATTTGGGGAATTTGCGCTCATCTTTATAAATACCAGCAGATTGTTCAAATATTTGAGGACATAACATAGCACCTCTGAACCATTATGAATTAAGCTCAGCACTTTCATTCATGAGAATAGTCATTGCTGTCAGCTTGGGTTTTGGTTCTCCTTGGTCACTGTGGTGGCTGTTTACAATTCCCTTGTGCATGGGACTTTCTAGGGGTGGGCAAGAGGTGTGTCACTTGGCTTTGAAATAGGGATGTTTCAGGCAAAATTGTTTTTTTTCATCCCAAGCCTGCTACAACAGATTAACTAAGATGAAGAGCTCAATTTATGAGAAGCAAATCATACCACATTCATCTCAGCTGGATGGCACAGCCTGTGCTGCTGTTACATTTATGCAAAAGATTCAGAATTTAACAAGTACTAGATAAAAGCAAACAAACACCCAAAACACAGGGAGAAAAACCACCTAAAATGAATGATTCACCTGAAATGAGTGAAAGAGCTATCTAGCTTTACATCACTTGTTTTTCATATTTATTTGTTACTATCTCCTGGGTGTCTGTTTTCTGTTTTACATGAATCTTTATATGTGCTATCTAGCCAAAGGTTTCTTTAAAATCTGAGAAATACTCATGCTGTGGAGAACAGTCTTCCAGCATTTACACTTGAAAACATCAAAGCCCCGAAGAACAAAATGAAAAAAAATAACCCAAACCAAAACCGAAAATCTAGTAGTCATTTCAGAAGAAATTTTAGAAATATCCATCCACATTATAAAGTATTTAGATTAAATTCTGTTTGGATGTAGACACACAGAGCAAACAAATGGGACTACTATGAATTTACAGGACTGTATCAGACCAAAGTCTCACCCTGAGCTTTCAGTTGCAAAGGCAAATTAAAAAAAGAATGATATAATATTTGTAATATTATAATATTATTATAATATTTATATTATTATAATATTTATAATGTGGCATAGATAGTTCCTTCTATAGTTACTCATTTTTTACACCTGATGTGTGGTAGCTGTTAAACAGAATAGACAAACTTCTAAATAATAATAATACCCAAAGCCATTGTTTTCATGTGATTCTTTGATTTTCAAATGAGAGAGCTTCAAATCATAGAATACTTATCAGTTACCCGTTATGTTATCACAGGACATTTGCCAGGATCTCTAATGGATACACATCAGTACGGCATCCTGGTGTCCTGCATTTAATATTATACGTTTGACTTGAAGAGCTATCTATATGCATACACTGAAAACTTGTCTGCTAACATTTATTTCTCAGTCTATATCTATTGATACAGACTCGTATCTTGATCTTTTCTGTATCTGTAACTGAAAGAAAAAAGAAAAACCTGTTGCGGGCTGCTACCTCCCTCATTTAAAACAATAATAATTACATGATGCAGTCATCAGATGAAGCTATGACATAGTACCTGCTGCTTTAGTAATGTTAATAATTTCTTGTACTCATTTATTGATTACACTTGCCAGGTTTTATCAACAGTACATTAACTTTTATGTTATATCCAGGAAAAAAAAAAAGAAGCATTTCAGTGAGTAAGAAAAGGTTCAATTTTGGCATATGTCAGTGCATGTGTGCAGAGCAGGGTTTGGTCTTTTCTAAAATCTTCCTATAACTGCAAATCTACTTTAGTTTCCAACTGTCAAGAATAAAAAAACATTACTACAGTGTAACCACAACAGCACAGGCCGCAAAACATTTCTCTATGGCAAAACCCCTGTAAATTGCTGACTGATTGACCTATATTCATTCAGCTGCTTCCTTTACAGCTCAGTTATATGCCATCTTTCTAATTTACAGTTATCAGTGCTTGATTCTACACAAGAAGTGTAGACCACCACTGTGAGGAAGAGCTAAAGATATCTTGAACAGAATGTAAGCACTATTAACAGTTCGCATTTACTGCTTAGGTTCATATGCAAGTCAAATGGTGTACACAAGCACAAAACCCAACCATAGGTGATATAGAATTAAAAGAGATGACAATTCACTTCCAAAGTGTGCTTGTAGATTGGACTTTTCAATAGACTTCCAGGCCTCCTCTACCTTTTTCAGCCACATTTTGTAAACTGATTACCATAATAGTTTTTAAGTGCCACAGTTCCTTATTGAACACAAATTGGTTGCTGACTTATATTGACCAAAATCACAAAGAAATCCTCTGGAACTCACCATTTTGCTCTCTGCTCTTTAAAATATTTATTAATAAAAATATATGCATATTTAAAATTGTTATTTGAGTTTGCAGCCACTAAAAAGGGAAATAAGTGGATGAATAACAGAAAATAGAAAGGACACAGTGTTCCTACAGATAATCCAGGAAAAAACTATGGGATAAAATATGTAGCTACACACTTAGAAAAAGAAGCTGTAAGCTACATTTACTGGTAAGGAGAATTTCCCTATTGACTCTAAGCAGTCCTCAGAAATATGCTGTATCACAATCTGATAAAGTGCTTCAAAGTGTCATTTAGGGCTATGTCATTAGATTACAAAGTGTTCTGAAACAAATTTATGGATATTCCATTCTGCCTCTGTTTGGTGCTGGTGCTTGCTTGGCAGTGGAATACAATGTCCCATTAAAACAATTATTCACCAGAGTCTGAGATATTCTTCTCATAATGGCCTACTTTGTATCTGCAAGACTGAAAGAAGGGCTAATGTCCATGAAAGAATCTGACCCCTTTGCTTTTGAAAAAAACCCTGAGACTGTAATGATCTCAGATGAAGAGTGCATGCTGCATCAGCATGAAACAAGAGCCTGTTGTGGTTTAAACCCAGCCACGCAGCTCATTCACTCACTCCCCCCTTTCCTTCCCCCACTCCCAGAGGGATGGGGAGGAGAATCAAAAGATTGTAACTCCCACAGGTTGAGATAAGAACAGTTTAGTAACTAAAGTATATCACAAACCACTACTGCTACCACCAATAATAATAATGACAAGGGAAATAACAAGCAAAGAGAATACAACACCTCATGACCTGTCAACCAATACCTCGCCCCCCACCCCACAGTGCACCAGCCCTTCCGGGTAACTCCCAGTTACATCCCCGGGCATGACGTGCTGTGGTATAGAATACCTCTTTGGCTAGTTTGGGTCAGGTGTCCTGTCTCTGCTTCCTCCCAGCTTCCTCTCCTCCCTGACAGAGCATGAGACTCAGAAAGTCCTTGGTCAGATTAAACATTTGAGCAGTAACAAAAAAATCAGTGTTATCAGCTCTGTTCCCAGGCCGAAAGTCAAAACCACAGCACTGCACCAGCTACTAAGAAGGAGAAAAAATGACTGCTACTGCTGAACCCAGGACACTGTAATGATCGCAGATGAAGAGTGAATGCTGCATCAGCATGAAACACGAGCCTAACACAGACTTGTACACACTGCCTTTGTTTGTATCTGTTACAGACTTAAAAAGCTTGGTGAGCCGTGTGTCTGACAGCATCCCTGGCCCAAAACTTTTCCCATTTCCATTATGATAGCACTCAAGCTGTTTAAGGCTTGAACACCTCCAATACTATGCTGATATACCCCCTATATCTGCAGTACTCCTTCCTGGGTTACTCCAGGGACCCTGTCCCTTTGCCAGTGAATGAAGCTGAATTAAATAACTCAGAATGATACCAGTGTTTTTATGAAAAGGCTATTCTCTAAGGTGCATCCTAGAGTGATTGCTGAATGGAAAAAGTAATTTCTGCTTAGAGGGACCAGTGAAGACCACACATATCTAAATGAATGGGGAAAACTCAGGGGATTTTATTGATTTGTGGGTTGTTTGGGGTTTTTCTTCTCTTTTCTTAGCATGTTCACTTTCAACGAAAGTAATCAATGCACACAGAAGGTGCACAAAAATGGACTTGTGCAGGCATGAAATGGGATAGGACTACCTATTGTTGAGTTTATCCCCACTCATTTTTAGCTTCCTGAAAAATTGCAGGGAAAGGAGAGATCAAGTTGAAGTTCAGGTGGAGCTCTACAAATATGAGCCTGACAGTCAGTAAAATAAATATCAAGAATATCTTGAAATAGTGTGATCATTGATTGTTGTCAGAAGAAATAAAATGTTTCTTACTTTCTGCTGCTTTAACCATTGCTGACTTGATGATGATACTGACCCCACACACTGTTGATTGTAAGAAGATTTAAGCTTCCAAATGGTGCTGCTGGAGTCTCTAGATTGACCACTGAGTTAAGGAAACAGCTTTCCAAATGCTTGAGTCTTCCTACAGCAGTCTTGATAGGGGGTACCATAAAAAGTGATAAACCAATTTCATCTGAACATTAATTTTAATTTCTGCTTGTTCAACAGAAATGCACAACAATGCTGTGTTCTTCGTTTACATCTCAAAATACGCATTTGCTAATTATTAGGTGCATAAGTGCTGCCAACTGAAAATATATAAAGAATTCTGCTGGTTTTCTTATATATAAGGATAAACTGTTGTCTAGTGAGGTCACAGTGAGTCTCACAAGGAAATTGCAGAAATAACAGGCATGAAGCTATACAAAGCCTAAAGCACCAATTTTTTTTTAATCCCATTCCTATAGTGTGGTTGTGAAATCTGACAGTGACCTTCAGTGGCCTGAGGCTGTCACCCAGACAAGAGAGGGATACCTGCACTTGATTTGGGCCAGCCTTATTTCCTCAAAAATGATGGTATGTCTAAAAGCTGAGAACAAACTATGTCTCCTTTGTTCTGCAGGATCATGCTGGCAACCACTTTTCACAGCCCCTCGGCTTCTGTAAGCTATATTTATGTCAACTGAGATCTACAGGCACTGAATAAAGATATATATTTATCTCTATATAAATATATATATATGCATGCAGAGAAAGAACAAGAGCGCCTATCTGTGCCTCATCCAACCTGAAGAGCCCTCAAAGAGCTGAGGGCCTCCTTCTATTGCATGGAGGGACTAATTTAACGCTAATGAGACCCGAGAATATCAGGAAGTGTCTTGGCACAGCAATCACTGCTGGAAACCATCTCTTTGCTCTGTCAAGCTTTTCTCATTGACAAACTGCCAAGTTTTGGCTTGTGAGATGCAACATGAGATTACTGATTGAATGGCTTCAGTGGCTGATATTAAATCATATGTATCTTGAGTCTGGAAAATGGGTGTCTGAGCAACTCTTTTCAAGCTCATGTTGGCACACAGGGGAGACATTCAGGATGTGGTTGGATGTGAGCAGATTTACACAGGAACATCCTTAACACCAGGCAGTAGTGTCCACTAATGGTTTGCAGGCAACATTTTATTATAAATGGCAAATCGTTATTGCCTCCTTTGGTATTCGATGTAATAACATTTATCATGTTGAGTTATTTTGGTATTCATGGGGATGTCGTATGTAATTCCATAGGAATTACTGTTAGAATGAATGCCCACTAAATTACAGTGGAATTAATATGAAATTAGATATTACGGTAACATTATTATCAAAAGAGGTCATCATGATTGATGTGCTGTTCATATAAGGATATCAAAAGGAATTACAGTCAGACCTGATTAATCCAAATCAGTCTGCAGACTCCATTTTTATGCAGATTACGACACATTTTCAAACTGATAAAGCAGCCAGAAGTACTAGTATGGAGATGCAGACCACTGCCAATTTTTCAAAAAAGCTTCACTTTTATATGCTGTGAAATGGGATATTTAAGAAACCAAATTACTCCTAACATTAAATCACTTAGTGAAAAATAATTATTTTATCTTTGATTTGGATGATGGAGATTATTTTCTGACATAGTTTCGTGGTAGAGGAGGAGACATTGCTATTCTGTTGTCTCTTCTGGAATAAACACAATTTGCCTAGTTTCCTATCAGCTGTGATCCAGGAAGTCTCTTCTATGTGTTACTAATTCCTCCGCAATGAAATTATGAAAGATGTAAGATCTTTTTTGTTCTGCAAAGAGACAAGGGACAAGGACAAGAACCATCAGTCCTCTGGCAGACAACTGGGGTTGGCAGGTTGGACAAAGTCCTCCAAAGACATTCACACTTTCAACTCCTATTTCACTTCCTGGGGAGCATGACACCTAACCATTTTACACCTAACTGCTTGTTTGGCCTCACCTCTTTGCTTCTCACATGTCACAGCTGTCAACCTGATTTTCGTTTACCAGGTGCCAACAGTACACCACCCTTCAACTGTGTCCAGCGGTGGATGAAAGAAAGTCTTGATGGATGAATGAAGCTTGTGCTGTACTCTAATGGAAACAACGCACTTCTTGTCAACTACACTTGTCCCGCAGTTGTTAACATAAGGTGCTTATCAGGGAACAGTGGATTAGAACCACAGAAGCTGATATGAACAAAAGAATTATTGCTCTGGAGGTTGATTTGAGCATTTTCCTTGATAAAAACAATGGATTAATTCCCCTGAATAGGAGCCCTTTAAATATTTCTTGTGAAACATTGAGCAGATTTACACAGGAACATCCTTAACACTAGGCAGTAATGTCCACTAATGGTGGATCAGATCAGCTGCATGTCACTTATTTGGGATGGGACATTTTTGTTTTAGAAATCACCTAAAAACTTTAGGTGTTTTCTTCATCTAAACTTTCTTTTTGTGGAAAGATATTAAATACAATTGCTAGAGAAAATCCTAATATTTCAATGTCTGAAATTATAAGTTACATCTCTATCAGAAAACAAATATAAACAGTTGTTTCATGAAGAATCTATGTATAAATAAAAGCTGTAAGAGGGGAAAAAATAATAAAAAAGGCATTTAACCACAGCTTTTCATGCAGACAAATGACTCCTTTGAACAAGGATTTGTGGCACAGAGATGAAAAAAAGTGCATATACAGCAAAATATACAGATGGTAGAAGACATTTTTAAGCTCCAATTACACCAGGTGTTTTATATTTTGATTAGCTTTATCTGGCCAGCCACTGAATTAGGGGTTAATTACTGAGAGTAAATCGGCACTTTTAGACAAAGTGCTCTATCATGGCTTTTTCAGCTGATCAGCACTGTAGCAGAGTGAAAAATTAAGTAGCTCAGGTTGGAAAAGACCCAATATTCCATGTGTTTCTTAGGGATTCAGCTGCCGTTTGAAACTGCAGCACTTAAACTAACATAAATGAGGAAAATCAGTTCCTGTTCCATGTGGTTAAAGCCCATTTCGAGGACAAACAGCAGCACAAAGGGTTAGAAATCTCTAATGGGGAGAAGCAAGTCTCAGTATCTCATAA
Organism: Psittacula echo; assembly: GCF_963264785.1. Taxonomy (NCBI): domain Eukaryota; kingdom Metazoa; phylum Chordata; class Aves; order Psittaciformes; family Psittacidae; genus Psittacula; species Psittacula echo. The sequence goes on along the minus strand of NC_137742.1, from coordinate 6,473,677 downwards.
TCTGAATGATCACAGATAGGCATGTGCTATTCCATCCCTCTCCTGTAGTATTTGGTGCAGTCAAGATAGAACTTATTTTTGGGACTTGCTTTATTGTTAAGATGAGGATTCTTGTGTTTGGGTTTTTTGAGGGGGAAGATTCTTTGGTTTTGGTTTCATTTTCTGTTTTGGTTTGGTTGGGTTTTTTTGTTGCTTGCTTGTTTGTTTGCTTGTTTAATTTCAGGGTTATTTTCTTCAAGCAGGGCTTCTATCTCCATTGTTACTTTCTGATTTCTGGGTTATTCTGAAGTCATACATAATCCTGAGTTTTCTTATGAAGAGAAAAATCTGCACTGGTAGATTTGAAATAAAACTCCCAGGATGTGACCTTGAAGGAAACAGCAGCACAACGCTTTACGCTTGTTAATGTTGCTAAGACTCATGTCCTGTCTCTTTATAGAAAGCTGAATTATACTCCTCACTAATGCATAGGGCCAACTGCTGGAGGATGTGTGGATTTAAGCTGGTATATACACTGCCTGACTCCTCTTGTAAGGAGAGCAGCACATCCAGTTTGCTGACCACATGCAGTGATCCCTCAGCTCATCTTTCCTTTTTTATTTTGATTGGGAAGGAACAAAATTGTAAACATTTAAACCCAATGCTTTAAATATCCTGAAAAATAAAGCAATACATTCTTTTGTCAAAAAGGATGAAATATGATATTTTTTTCCTCAGTAATGCCAATTTTCCTCATTTCTTTTGCCATGCTTTGCAATAGATTAATGTAAATATCCACATGCCTGAAGATGGCAGATGCTATGCAGGACATATGGGTGACTTGTACTTGCAAATCAGCAGCTTGAGGTCAGCTACACTTCTCTAAACCAACGATCTCCAAGGATGCATGTGTCCCAGTGATGCACAAAACAATTCATTGAGAAGTATGAAGAAAATATCTATTGTACTGTTAATAAGTAAATGAAAATACATACTTTGAAAGTAGTGATTATTTCATCTTTACTTCATCCTTGTTTCTTTTTCTGTATGTTTTGTAATGTACAGAACATGTAACTCAGTTATGCATGTATATAACTTTTGAATAAATATACATATGTAGGCAATGTGAGTTCAAAGTCATTTACCAGTACAGATACACAATCGAAAAATGTTGAGAGACAGTCCATGCTTCTATACCATCTTGAGTGGCACTGGTTACCTACTTAGGCAGTTTAATCATTCCACTGACTATAATGGGAAATTAAGCACCTAGCTCACGCATAGCCATCTGCGTTTACATGTTTGAACTCTGAGAATTATTCTCATGCCCTATTTTTTTGGTGGTTAACCATCAGATCCTGACAAATTCTTCAATGTACTGTCTGTCATACCACCACAGTCACCTATACTTTGTGACATGTTAGTAGTAGATATAATGTTTCTTTCTTTCACAGAAAAATCTTCCAGGGGGTTTTATGATTTTGTGATATCTGCAGGGTCCTATTGAAAGACATCTTGATACCTTTATAATCTGACTTTTATTTACATTAAGATTTATGCCTTTTGTGGTAATACAAAAATCTTTAATATATCACTATGAGATGTCTGCAAAGACCTGTAATGTAAATGAGAATCATAGAATCATAGAATAGTTAGGGTTGGAAAGGACCTTGAGATCATCTAGTTCCAACACCCTTGCCATGGGCAGGGACACCCCACACTAAACCATGCCACCCAAGGCCTCATCCAACCTGGCCTTGAACACTGCCAAGGATGGAGCATTCACAACCTCCCTGGGCAACCCATTCTAGTGCCTCACCACCCTAACAGTAAAGAATTTCTTCCTTAGATCCAATCTAAACTTCCCCTGTTTAAGTTTCAACCCGTTACCTCTTGTCTTATCACTACAGTCCATAGCGAAGAGACCCTCCCCAGCATCCTTGTAGGCCCCCCTTCAGATACTGGAAGGCTGCTATGAGGTCTCCACGCAGCCTTCTCTTCTCCAGGCTGAACAGCCCCAACTTTCTCAGCCTGTCTCCGTATGGCAGGTGCTCCACTCCCCTGATCACCCTCGTGGCCCTCCTCTGGACTTGTTCCAACAGTTCCATGTCCTTTTTATGTTGAGGACACCAGAACTGTACACAATACTCCAAGTGAGGTCTCACAATAGCAGAGTAGAGGGGGAGGATCACCTCCTTTGACCTGCTGGTCACGTTCCTTTTGATGCAGCCCAGGATACGGTTGGCTTTCTGGGCTGCGAGTGCACACTGCTGGCTCATGCTCATTTTTTCATTGACCAACACCCCCAAGTCCTTCTGTGTAGGGCTGCTCTGAATCTCTTCTCTGCCCAACCTCTAGCTGTGCCTGGGATTGCTCCGACCCAGATGTAGGACCTTGCACTTGGCATGGTTAAACTTCATAAGGTTGACATCAGCCCACCTCACAAGCATGTCGAGGTCCCTCTGGATGGCATCCCTTCCCTCCAGCGTATCAACCAAACCACACAGCTTGGTGTCATCGGCAAACTTGCTGAGGGTGCACTCAATCCCACTGTCCATGTCACCGACAAAGATGTTGGACAAGACCGGTCCCAACACCGATCCCTGAGGGACACCACTCGTAACCGATCTCCAGCTGGACATCAAGCCATTGACCACAACTCTTTGCGTGCGGCCATCCAGGCAGGTCTTTATCTGCCGAGTGGTCCACCCAAGGAATATGGTCCTTGAATTATGTATAGAATTATGCAAACACAAAATGTAATCAAGGTGTTAAATTTCTATTGTAATTTTTTTTGTTAGTTTAAAAATGTTACAGTTCATTATATGTCTGTAATACTTTTCACATTGGCTCGCTCTTTGCTTTAAGCAGAAATGTTTTCTCAGATAGTTTCACATATGGTTTAAGGTATATTGTATTAATCATTAACAAAAAGTTTAAATAAAGAAGAATTATATTAATTTTGTAAGTGTCATGAAAAGTGTTCTAAAAGGCATAAAATTATCTATTAAATACAGAAACATTTAATTTGCTACTAAATTCTAAAGAGTAGAAGTGGGCCGGCTTTTGTTTATTACGAAATTCTGTTGTATTTCTACAGAAACCTGTTAGTTTTGTCCCCATTAACTTTCATAGGAATTTAAAAGAATGATTTCTAGATCATGTTCAAATATATAAAGGCTTAGATAAGAGAAAAATAAGGAATAATTAGGGTGAAAATTATATTCCTCTATTCAGTAATTTTGTTAGTTTGACTTTGAGTTCTCATTTCAAATCCAGCAAATAAAATCCAGCTGTATATTCCTTCCTATAGAAATAAAACCAGACATGAACAGAATTAATGCTATCACTCTCCAAGATTATAGAAGGCCAAGGATGCCTTATTTTTGAGCCATTTATGTTTCCACTCTTTGATCACCTCTTTGGATCATAGCAGAGGTTGGGAGCTATTTGCAGACATTTAGTTTGTAGTAATAGCAAAAAGGAAAGCATTATTCTGTGCTCTCTGACTTATGCAAATTCCCATCTCACAGCAGACGGGATGCGTGCCCCAAAGTTTGTCAATAAAATGAAAGGAGAGAGATAAAAATTCTTATAGGTCATGCTTTTGTATTTATCAGCAAAGCAGAGATTCATTCTTATTCACAACAAATTCTCTGTATAGAAGAGAAAAAAAAATCTTCTGAAATTCTTTATCAGTTTAAAAGGATCCATAATGCATGTAGCAAAGATAAACTGGATTATCATTTCCAAGGTTTGTATTTACTGGCCAGGTCCCTGACGATTGAAAGAAAATGTTGGGGTTTTTTGCAGGTAAAGAATTTTATGCATATATATGTGTGTGTATATATGTATGTATGTATATGTGTCTGTATGAGTACACATATGTATAAAACCTATGAGCAAATTAAAACAAGTTTTATATATATTTATGAAAGCAAATTAATCTTTTAAAATTAGTTGATAACCGCTATGGTCTCAGATCTTGAACCCTGTGTCCAGCACAGTAACAGAAGTCACTGATGTCCCAAAAGCAGCACTTAGGTTTTGCTCTTACAATGTTATAAACTGACAAAGGGTTCTTAGAGAAAAAAATGTTAGCAGGGATGTTCCTACAGATAAATAATGAGACATGTTTCTCCTTCCTTCCAGGGATGTGAGAGGGTGTGATAACCACATGAGCTTGTCCATGGAGGAAACATCCTTGATGTGCACATCAAAAAACTAGGAAAAATAAAATGGTTTTGGTTTGTTTTTTTTTTTTTCTTTCCCTTGTTTTTTTCCTTTTCTTCTTGGAATGTCAGGATGATCCTAGTGTTCTGGGGCTCTTTGGGCGAGGTATAACATTGGATCACTTTTGCACATGATCTGACAGAAATCGTCAGCAGGGTATAACTAGCTCCATGTCAACACAGGCTGTATCTTTTCTTTATTTTTGGTCTATAATGAACTTTATTAGCCATTTCTATGCCATGACAGGTATATGAACTGTGAAGGCAGAAAGAAGATTTTCAATGTATTGCAATGTGTTCTCTGCTTTCCTTAGCATAGGTAGGCTGTACTTTTGCGATTTAGTTGCCAAATCTGGCACCTGATGTGCTTAACCCTGAAGATGACCAAGGTGGGTTTTTTTTTTTTTTCAGTTTCTTTTTGTTTGGTTTTTATTTTGTTGCTGTTGGGTTTCAGGTTTTTGTTGTTATTGCCTTGGTGGGGGGTGAGTGGTTTTTGTTGGGGTTTTTTTGTTTTTGTTTTTGTTTTTTTTTTTTTTGTTTTGGCTTGGTTTTGATTTGGGGGATTTGGGTTTTGTTTGTTTGTTTGTTTGTTTTTTCGGTTTTAAACCAACATATATTCCAGTTAAGCTCTCAGTCTTTTTGTCTGTAATAAAAGAGACAACTTGCCTACTTCACCTTTCTCTAAAAAGCAGAACAAACAAAAACCCCAACTTTTGCAGCTGTTTCTGGAAATGTTTAATCTAAAATGTCACTTCTATGAGAACTTCATTTTATTACATCTCCACAGAATGATACTTTTTAAAAAAAGATTGTGATATTGCTTTTCATTTATAAGATAGTTGAAAGTCTCACAAGTACTTGGATATTTACGTTTTGAGCCAAGTGAAATAAATTGAAATGAAAAAAGCTTCAGATTTTTTCATTAAATATATTATTTGTGGGGCTTTTTTACTGTGCTTAATCCACCTTTAATTACCAGACTGTTGCTGTGTGGAACAAGAAGAGAAGAGTTGCAAGGCCTCTGTGGGTTACTTAGAGTAACTTTGAAATAAGACTCTTACAATAAAGAGACACTCTTGCACATCAAAAGCTTAGAGCAAAACCAATGATTTTCTATACCATTTCAGCAGATAATAGGCTTGACTCAAAAAGCCTGCATGAAATTGGCTTTACTCCTACTTATGTGAAACCAGTTATTTGAATAAAAAGACCAGTTTTACCAGTTCAGTATCCCTCTAGCATGCTGGCATAGAGAAAGTCAGCTTTCACTAACTGCAACAAAGCTGTATTTAGAAATCAAACAAAACTTCCATGAACGTGCTAATTCTGCCCCTAACATTGGTCTGTTCAATTTATTTCAGAAATGTTATAGGAAAGAAACCAGCTCTCTGTTCCACTGGTCTCCAAAGCAGGATGCCTGCACCCCACGTGGTGGGAAAGGCGAAACATTGGGTACTCCAACAGTATCTGTCCATAAATAAATAAGTATATGTCTGCTGGGGATAAAAGATCAGAAATCTTTCACTTACGGAGTCGGTGATTAAAAATTTTTGAGAGCATGGCTCTATTCTGTTAAATGTATAAAGTAAATCCTAGAGGATACACACTTCCACACCTGATGAAGCATGAAGTTCCTACCTTGGTATGGAATGTAACTTTGTTTTACATCCATGTGTACATGTGAACATGAGTGTGCTTACGTGTACATTAGTGGCAGAGACTGTTTATGGAACAGTTTATGGAAACTAATGTGTGTATTAGCCTGTGAAAAGAGCAGGTGCTTTGCACACCTGCATGGTGGTACATAAAATCATGAAATCACAGACTAACTTGGGTTGGAAGGGACCTTAAAGCTCATCCAGTTCCAACCCCTGGCCATGAGCAAGGACACCTTCCACTAGAGCAGGTTGCTCCAAGCCCTGTCCAACCTGGCCTTGAACATTGCCAGGGATGGGGCAGCCACAGCTTCTCTGGGCACCCTGTGCCAGCGCCTCAGCACCCTCACAGGGAAGAATTTCTGCCCAGTGTCTAACCTAAATCTACCCTCATTCAGCTTAAAGCTGTTCCCCTTTGTCTTGTCACGCCCTTGTAACAAGTCCCTCTCCAGATTTCTTGTCAGCCTCCTTTAGGTATTGGAAGGCTGCTATAAGGTGTCCTCTGAGCCTTAGATATATGCAAAGAGCTCACAATTTTTGTAACAACTGTGGTGAGGAAAATGCAGCTCTATTTTGGTTTTTGAAGCCTAGTATCAGCTAATGAGGTAAAAAAAAAAAAAGGCAAATACTCTGCAACAAGCATTTAGGCTCTTCATCCATCATAGTGTTTCAAATTGGAACCTGGCTTTGAAATATGTGCTTAAAATTTGAACAGAACATGTCGTTTAGCCCATAATGAACTGTTCTCATCAAAGTATTTATTCCACTGGTGAAATGTCTTTTCTTCTCCAGTTCTTCATGTTATCTCTGAGGCTAAATCATCAAATACTTTAGGTGTGTAAAGTTCATACTAGCTTCCTACCATATTAGCAAAGGCGTGGAAATATCATAAAGGATTCTTAAATGTCATGGGCTTTGACCAGGACAATTTTATCAAGCACAGGAAACGCAAGTCCCAAAAAAATCCACCTGTCTCCATCACAACCTGCAGCAGAAGAGATAGACAAGGTCATAGGCAAAGGTAAAACCTCTTCTAACAGAGCTGAAAATTACCAAGGAGAAAAGATGGGGTTACAGAAAGAACTGCATGACTTTGTATAAATTTCTGCTCAGGAGTCAAAGGGCAGGTGCTTTCAAACCCAGATATAAAAATTTGAATATTGATTCAGCTTAAATAAGAACAATGGCTGATTAATTTCAATCCTCATATTTTTTGGCTTTGCTATTACTGAAACAGGAAAGAAATACTGATAAGAGAGGTCTTCTGTGTTCTATTTATGTCGCTACTAAAAGACTTTGCAGGAACTTTTCTGGAGGTCTCCAGCTGACTTTGCAGATCTTAGTGTCGGGAGATCACTTCCGAAGGACCATGTGTATTTTTGGTCCAATACCCAGTGAGGTCGAGATGCTAAACATATTGAGTGTTTGCCCATTATGAGCTAAAGTTGCCCTGAAAGCAGATTTTAAATTGGTGTAGAGAACAGAAGGCGAGATGAAAAACCAGAAACAATCTGGTTTAAAATTAAATTAATGCAGAGAATCTGAAGAGCTTCCAGGATTTCTGTTGCCTTGAACAGCTCTACTGAATCCACCATTCCTGAGAGGAAAAGAAATGAAGAGAATTGACAGAAAAAACAAGGCTTTTTTTCCCATTTCTGTAACTTCTTCATAAGTATTAAAGTACATGCAAACCTTTCTTGAATTTATTGCACTGTGATTGAAAGTAGCCAGAAAATTCACTTCCTTTTATGGAAAATATTGATTTTAATAAAGAAAGAAAAGAAATCTATTCACTGAAAAATAAATATTTTGGTTTTATAATATGGCCATGGTACCATGAGTATTCGGGTATCTCATGTGTTTCTTCTTTTTCACCACTAAGATTTGATATAAACTTTTTAACTCGTCAAAGGACGATATTGAATTAGATAGATGTCTTCAGAGTACTGTACCATTTGACCAGAGGACATACCAAATGTAGCATATCAGAATCATCAAGGTCTTGAACTTTAACTGCATGAAGACATAGCATATAATTTCTGAATCACATATTTCTCAGGGGTGGTGAAGTATACTCCATCTTTACATAATGCAAATTCATCTGAATTTCTCCAGATCTTTTCCAGTTCCACATTTCTATAATTTTATTTTTTCTGGAGTTTTTCAGCAAAACCCAAACATACTAACCTTAATAGTCCTATGTTTTCTTTCTTTTTTTTTTTTTTTTTTTTTTTTTTGAGGGTGGGAGAAAAGGGAAAAAAAAAGGAGTAGGTATTTTATACTATTTTATACTATACCTCAACTAAAAACAATCACGCAAAACTTTATTCTTCAATGATTAATGTTTCCATTCAAAAATTAAATAATTTGTCTAGGAATAATCCCAGTCCCAGTACCAGAAGACCTTTGTGGAACCTAGAGTTCAGTTGATAAAAAGCAAACTCAAAGAGGAAAAAAATCTATCAGTTGTAGCAGATGGTAGCAAAAAGGTCAGACAGCAATTTTCTGACACCATAGTCTAGTTCTGGAGAATTCACGATCAGCCTTTCTGAAAGAAAGTCTTGGAAATTGCCTCAGCTCTGGTTCTGTTTTGTATGGTTTCCTGCCATTGGTATGTTAAATAACACACCAATGAAGATTTAACAATTGTGAAAGTGCACATATTTATACTTCTAACTGCACATGTGCATACATATTTCATAGATTTGTTTTTATATGTATATTTTATAGATAAAATTTCACGTGTGTGTCTGTGTGTATATATACATATAAATTTATGTTTACATAAAGTCTTACATGATTTACTTTGAGAAACCAGAGATGTTCCAGAGCTCAGAAGTTTTTCTTTGTAAAGAATAGTTGTCTCATCTTCTTTCTGAATATGTAAAATCTTTTTTGCTTTATGGATAATGGCTCTAATCCTTGTCTTCCACATTACTGTTATTCACCCTATTTCCCCAGACACATTTAGTTAAATGGCTATCAACGACAGACGATTAATGTACAGAGACAAGGGGATGAGTCAAAACATAAATCAGACAATAATGCTGTCTTCAGCAGAGAAGAGAGTATCGACCAGCATGACAGCTTCTGCAAACTAATTATCAAAGCAACATTCCAATGTAATTGTGAAACAAGTAATATCTTTTTCCCCCTTTGCGACTTTAGCAAATGGCCATATATTAAAAGAACATGGAAAGGACAAAAATAATAATAGCAATAATCTTGAGCAGGAAAGCAACCCAAACAATAACTCTATTTCATTGTCAATGAATTTCCTTGTTTATAGATTCCATCTGCCATAAGTAAGTGGTGCAAGAAGCTGCAATTGCTTTCACAGCCTTTTAATTCCCCTATGTCTTGCTTCTGTCCACATTCTCCACATTTTTACTTTTAATTAATTTTTTTTAATTTTTTAATCTAGCTTCAGAGCAAGTGGTTTATGGATCACCTACTACAAGCTCAGGAGTGTTGCATCCCAACTAGAAAAAAGTGCAGCAGGAGAGCCAGGAGACCTCCTTGGATGGATAAGGAGCTGCTGAGGAAACTTGGAAAGGAAACAAGAGGCTTATAAAAGGTGGAAGCAAGGACAGGCAGCCTGGGAAGAATACAGGGATGTTGTCCGGGAAGCTAGGGACCAGGTTAGGAAAGCTAAGGCCCAGTTAGAATTAAACATGGCTAGGGATGTTAAGGATAGCAGGAAGGGATTCTCTAGGTACGTAGCGAATAAAAGACAGACTAGGGACAACATAGACCGCTCTGGAAGCTATCGGGAGAACTGGCTACCCAGGATTTGGAGAAGGCTGAGGTTCTTAATGACTTCTTTGCCTCAGTCTTCACTGGCAAAGGCTCTGATCACACCACCCAAGTCTTGGAAGGCAGACGCAAGGACTGTGAGAATGAAGACCTTAGGCCCACTGTAGGAGAGGATCTGGTTCGAGACCATTTTAAGAACCTGAACATGCACAAGTCCATGGGACCTGATGAAATCCATCCGCGGGTCCTGAAGGAGCTGGCAAATGAAGTTGCTAAGCCACTGTCCATCATATTTGAAAAATCATGGCAGCCGGGTGAAGTTCCCGATGACTGGAAAAAGGGAAATATAACCCCCATTTTCAAGGGGAAAATGGATTACCAGTAACGAGTGGTGTCCCTCAGGGATTGGTGTTGGAACCGGTCTTGTTCAACATCTTTGTCGGTGGCATGAACAGTGGGATTGAGTGAGCCCTCAGCAAGTTTGCCGATGACACCAAGCTGTGTGGTTCGGTTGATACGCCGGAGAGAAGGGACGCCGTCCAGAGGGACCTTGACATGCTTGTTAGGTGGGCTGATGCCAACCTGATGAAGTTTAACCATGCCAAGTGCAAGGTCCTACAGGTGGGTTGGAGCAATCCCAGGCACAGCTAGAGGTTGGGCAGGGAAGAGATTCAGAGCAGCCCTGCAGAGAAGGACTTGGGGGTGTTGGTCAATGAGAAAATGAACATGAGCCAGCTTCAGTGTGCTCTCGCAGCCCAGAAAGCCAACCGTATCCTGGGCTGCATCAAGAGGAGCGTGACCAGCAGGTTGAAGGAGGTGATCTTGCCCCTCTACTCAGCTTTCAGGAGACCTCACTTGGAGTATTGTGTACAGTTCTGGTGTCCTCAACATAAAAAGGATATGGAAATGTTGGAACAAGTCCAGAGGAGGGCCACGAGGATGATCAGGGGAGTGGAGCATCTCCCGTATGAAGAAAGTTGGGGCTGTTCAGCCTGGAGAAGAGAAGGCTGCGTGGAGACCTCATATCAGCCTTCCAGTATCTGAAGGGGGCTTACAAGGATGCTGGGGAGGGACTCTTCGCTATGGACTATAGTGATAAGACAAGAAGTAACGGGTTGAAACTTAAACAGGGGAAGTTTAGATTGGATATAAGGAAGAAGTTCTTTACTGTGAGGGTGATGAGGCACTGGAATGGGTTGCCCAAGGAAGCTGTGAATGCTCCATCCTTGGCAGTGTTCAAGGCCAGGTTGGACAGAGTCTTGAGTGGCATGGTTTAGTGTGAGGTGTCCCTGCCCGTGGCAGGGGGTTGGAACTGGATGGTCTTAAGGTCCTTTCGAACTCTAACTAATCTGTGATTCTATGATTCTGTGCTATCACAAAACATTTCTGTTTGTCCATCTTTCCTTCAGGCAGGAAATTTTTATGTTCTTCCTAATTGCAATAAAATATCCCAAAGTAGGAAGAGGGGGAATTAAGTACATATATCTGTATGTTTGAAGAGAAGCAATGGCTGGACAAGAAAGAGCATGCTTGTGCTCTCCCATACAGAAAAGACAGGAAGTTCAAACTCTGATGGCAGAAAATTTTGAGAGTACATATAATAAGATCTGGCTTCCTTTTTTGTCTCCTTACTTGTTTTTCCCAACAGTAATAACAACTCCGTCTGTTCAGAGATAAGTGGATCAGTGCCTGCCTGTCCTTATTAGCTTGCTATATAGATGAGAACTAAATGCCATATAATATGTGACTGCATATGTGGAACTCCAGTGCAGATGAAGCTGTTCCAGGACAGGGTTTTAGTTCAACAATTGATCTGGAGAATCCTGGATCATGGTCCCAAGTCTTAATACATAGGAGACCTTGCCGCATCTGAAATACAGCATCAAAGCTGAAAGGAGAGCAGTTAACATGCCTGTACTCAGTGTACATCTAAACATTCACTTTTGACATCCATGTTGTATACTAGAGGCCTCATAAAAGCACTGATTATGTTTAGTTCTTGTTTGAATGCATAAGCAAAACTACTATTTCTCAGGGACTTTAAAGTTGGATCAAAGCAGGAACTTAAAGCATTAAAATCCCAAATTATGTAAATAAGAAATTTCAGTGTGTGTTTCTTAAATACTGATGGGCACAGGAGTGAATTTGAAATAGAGGTTTGAGTTCAGGGAAGAATTACATGTACTCTGCTGATATCAACAGGACCATGAACTACATCTACAAACACTTCAGTTAGCAATAGAAAGTGTATGCACAGTTTGACTGAGTACTGGGTTTCAGTTTAAACATGGGATTTTCTTGGGATCTATAATATTGAACGGGATTACCTAAAAAGAACACCAAAGCTACATCATATTTAATGGCATTGGGCCCCTGAGGATCTTGAAATTCACAACTACCTAAACTTGTAATCATTATTCATGTGAGTAGCTATTACTCTGAATAGGACCAAATGGGATTACTTGTCCTCAGAGCAAATATTTCCACCTTCTAAGCAATATGCATGATAACTGGAATTTGTTCTGGTAAATACAGCTACTCCAGCAAGAATTCGGGTGGCTTAAGTTAGACAACTTCAATACTCATGTAAGAGTATATCAGTAGTTTCGTTGTCATGCTATTCCTGAATCTGCCTTTAAACAGACGTCTTCTTTTTTACAAAACAAAATTTGCAAGTAGTAGTTAGCATACCGATGAAAAAGACTAGATCTGTTCTCAAAATATGGGACACTTTATATCTTAAGTCATAGTTCTATTGTTCAGAAACTGACAAGTGACACAGTCCAAAGCTGTAAGGAATAATGGCATGTGTAGGTTGTGGCTGAAGACATGTAGACTCAGAATGCAAATGCTCCTGTATTTTAATTGCTTTTTTTTTTAATGAATAATGCTATTTTTATGACATGGACAAAGAAGTTTCCTTTCAAGCAAGATGAAAATCTCTGGTAAAAATATAATGATCAGCTCACCAGTTAGTATAAATTGATGTAGCTTGGCAAATATCAACTTAGCCAGTTTATACCAGCTGAAAATATCTTCCTAATATTAAATACATTCAATTATTGTGCAGAACAAAGAAAATAACATCATCTCCTTTTAAACATATTCATTACAGTTTTCTAATTACATACCAGATTTAACAACAGGACAGTCACAGCTGAATATAACATCCCAATTACAAACTATAATGCTGTATTAACATGGTTTTATATTCAGAGATTATGTTATTTCAAAACTTAAAAATCCCCCACCCAAACTTATTAACTTCTCCCAATTCAGCGACTTAGCTCAATAAAGACAGCTTTGTATCCACCTGCATTAAATCAGTGGATTAACACTCCCATAGCCTCTTCCCAATAAGTTTCTTTCACAACTGAGCCATTCATAGGCTTGGAAAACATAAATCAATGTACTTTAAGAATAAGCAAAACTAAGCCATCATTCCCCTTTATCCCCACCATGATTCCTTTTGTTATTGCCTCTTTTTAAGTTTCCTAGAATTTTCCTGCTCTATAATTTACCAGAAGTTGCACTTCTGCCCTAAAAGGCATCAGGCCCTCCATAAAATAACATGCTGTTCCTTACTGATCCACTGAACAGATGCAGCAGAGACAGCAAAAATTAAAACGCTTATATCACCTTTGTGCTGCTCTAATCTTTTCTGCAAAAACACCAGTGCTTAGGAGGAGATTCTTCCCCAGATGCAGAACTTGGTACTTCCTCTTGTTGATCTGTCATGGTTTAAGCCCCAGCTGTAAATTAGAACCACGCAGTCTACTTCCCCCCCAACTCCCCAGAGGGATGGGGAGGAGAATCGAAAGAATGTAACTCCCACGGGTTGAGATAAAAACAGTCCAGTAACTCAAGTATAACACAAATCACTACTGCTGCCACCAATAATAATAATGATAAGAGAAATAACAAGGGAAGAAAATATGATACCGCTCACCGGAAAAGAGCCCGACCGAAAAGAGGACGTGCCCTTCCGGGTAGCTCCCAGTTACATCCCCGGGCATGACGTGCTGTGGTATGGAATACCTCTTTAGCTAGTTTGGGTCAGGCGTCCTGACCCTGCTTCCTCCCGGCCCCTCCTCCGCCCTGGCAGAGCATGAGACTCACAAAGTCCTTGGTCAGTCTAAACATCAGTGTTATCAGCTCTTCCCAGGCCAAAAGTCAAAAACACAGTGCTGCAGCAGCTACTAAGAAGGAGAAAAACTGACTGCTACTGCTGAACCCAGGACATGATCTTGAGGACATTCTCATGGGCCCAGTTAAACAGCCTGTCAAGGCACCTCTGAATAGCAACACAACTCTGGTGCATCAGCTGCTCCTCTTAGATTTGCATTTTCTGCAAACATGCTGAGGATGTACTTTGTCCAGTCATTCAGGTCATTAAGAAAGATGTTAAACAGTTTGACCTCATTATCAACCCTTGAGTATGCCACTAGTGACTGGCCTACAGATGGAGTTTGTGCCACTGATCACAACCTTCTAATCCCAGTACACCAGCCAGTTCCCAACTATATCAGTACCCATTTCTCTAGTCCATGTTGCACTGGTTTGTTTATGAGGATATAACGAAAGACAATGTCAAAGGCTTGTGAAAGTCAAGATAGAGAATATCTACAGTTATCACTCAGTTTGGTCCACGGAGACAGTAATTTTATCACAGAAGGCTGTCAGGTTGGTAAGACATGATATCCCTTTTTGTAAAGCCATGCTGACTACTCCCAATCACCTTGTCCTTCTATTCCTTGAAATAGTTTCCAAGGTTATTTACTCCACCTCCTTCCCAGGAACAGAGGTGAGATTGCCATGCCTCTAGTTCCCTGGATTGTCCTTGAAGACTGAAGAGACAACTCTCTTCCAGTCATCAGGAAACTCTTTGATGACCATGACCTTCCAAAGATGATTCAGAGTGGCTTACAAGGAAGCCTGGTCAAGCAGCCTGTAGCAGATACCCACAACATAACCTATGTTGGAGCTGGATCACCGTTTGCTCCTGGGCAGTGGTCCATGCATTCCCGCTGCTCTCTCCTATCAAAGGTAACTCCCCCACATGCTGTCTTGGCCTATCCTCCCTAGAAAGCCTATATTTATTCATAGCAGCACCCCAGGCATGTGAGCTATAAACCATGTTTCTGTAATCCCAATGAGATCATAGTCCTGAATCTGCTCAGGAAATATTTATTTAGTCCTGCTTGCTCCCAATGCAGAATGCTGTAAGTGTACATGCCCTGCAAAGATGCACCCAGTCCTGCTGATTTCCCAGAAAAGGTATAAGTAGCTTTCCCCATAATTTTATCCTTCAGGCACTTACTTATGTGCATATGCTTGAGGTGGAAGCCTTTCAGACCTCCTTTGTTCATTTAGACATCTCTTGTTCACATCACCCTGTACCATTTGCCTGTCCACACCACCCTGTACCAAGATGGTCCACCACTTCTTTATTTGACTGTGTGTCATCATTTCCCTCTTGTGTCGAGTTTAGAGCTCTCTGTACCAGCTCAGCCAGCCTCATGACAGAAAAGGTTTTGCCCCACTTTTTGTCTCTTCATAATGGTCCTCCTCAAAAAAGGTCCCATGGTCACAAAACCCAATCTCTGTTGCCAACACAAGCCACACAGACAGTTGTTGACACTCAGGATCCATCTGCTCCTCCTCAGATTCTTCCTCCTCACCAACAGAATCAAGGTGAAAACTGTCTGGACCCACAAGCCCTTCATCATTGCCCCCAGAGTCCTCTGTCAGCTCAGATGCCACAAACTGCAGAAATGTAACCTAGAGAAGCAGTGCTTCAGCATGTCTTTAACTCAGTTATGCAATTACAGTATGGTTTTCAAAAACAGCTGAGGAAATTTCCAGTGGGAACTGAACTCTCTTAGTATTACTTTTAAAAACACAACTGTATTTATTCTGTTGCAGGTTAAATGTCAGAAATTGTATGTGCCTTGCTTGTAAAAGCCAGGACATTATAAGCTAAAACAAAGCTCTCAACACTCACATACAAATCACACATCTGCGAATCTCCATGTAAAGCAGTTATTCCACAGAAAACATGAAAAGCAACATTCCTTAGTTCTATGGTTTCCTCTGGAAGATTTTCAGATGAAATCTCATATGAATTGAATAATTTTGGAGGCAATTTGGAAAAGTCACCCTTGATTTGAGCTATTTCAGACAATAAAGGTACACTAATTTTGAAGTTTCATATGGAACATAATCATAAATTAGCTCTTTTTCTATTAAGAGGAAACAGATATGAGACATTAATTATTAGATCATCATTAGGTCTAAATTAAGACAGAACAGAAGCAAAAAAAATTAGAGAACAAGAGTATTCTACACATGGGAATGGTGTTGACATATGTTTCTGGTGGAAAGCGCTGAGGTGGCCTTGTCATTCATGAATGAATGAAGAGGTAGGTGATACGGTCCTTTGTATAGCTCTAAAGACTAATCTCATCAGTAAGTTTTATAAAGGAAAATACTGTGCCAATGTTATGTAAAATACACATAAGCATACATATACCTATGTATATACTTATATACATGCATATATAGATTGATGCATATACAAATACATATTCTATATATGTTGATACATATACAAATACATATTCTATATATGTCTGTATCCTGCTAGGTTGCATTTGTTTTATCATTTAAAGGCACAAAAAACCTTCAAACGATTTCTCAAAGATATAAACAACAACAGTAACATAATTTGGAGTTTTATGAATATGTGCTTACACATGTCCATGTATATATGTATTTACATGTTCATACAAACCATTTTATAAGGGGACTCCATCAAAGAGTCTTTGTGCCTCTACAGACTCACCAACACTGGTGCAGCCTTCTCCATACTTTTGTCACATGTCACTCATTCATGCCCAGAGTTGCTCTATCATTCTCTACAAGCCTCATGAGAAAAATGTACAACTTAGGGCTGCCAGTACAATGAGAAGAAATGTCTCCTTAGTAACGACCTGTTCCTGCTCCCATTGTGCTGCGATTGATTATGAAAGGAGTTCGACTTGGTTTTCAATCCCCTCTTGGCCT
Source organism: Psittacula echo (assembly GCF_963264785.1). Lineage (NCBI taxonomy): Eukaryota > Metazoa > Chordata > Aves > Psittaciformes > Psittacidae > Psittacula > Psittacula echo. The sequence continues at coordinate 6,456,990 of NC_137742.1, read as the reverse complement.
TACATACACATTGATTAATATAGAATAAGCCAGTTTCACAGCCCTACTCCTTAAAATAATACCAGCGGAATGAAATCTAATCTGCTGAATGGAAAAAGTTAACCAAGAAAGAATTTTGATGACTGCAAAGTGAGAAACAATAAAAACAGAAATCAAAGAAAATAACATAGTATGTTGTTTTTAATTCTTCTGTTTCTTCCCTAAATAGCACATCAGCTGTCATCTCTCCTCACTCAGAAATCCTAAACCCCAAGAGGCCCTGCTTACTTGAGTAAATTAATTATTTAGTGAGTGATGGATTACATGACACAGAAGTAGCTAAAATGCCCCAAGGAAACGATGAAAGAGTGAAAACTGTGAAACCATATTTGGATAAAGAGAGCAGAAAATAAATCAGTTATTTCTAAGCTTAGTCCCAGGTGAAGCTGGAAAAGAAACACTCCTTCTTAAGGCAGTCTACTGTGTACAGTGGTTACTGTATTTTGGCATTTCACATTCAGATTGGATTTCTCCTGTGTACTGTGTTCCCAGAAGGGTACTATTTTTGTATTGAATAGTTTGTCTTCTTGGGAGATAATTTCAAGAGTGTTGGTGACTCTGAGATTTCTCACATGGTGTTCCAATTTCTGCTCAGCGTGAAGCAATCTTTCATGTTTGCTTGATGGAAACGATCAGTCAGTTTTGATCATTTATACTTCATATGAGTTATTGCGTATGTCTAAAAAGCATCTTGAAACCGGTATTAGATTTTATTTGCTTTTTTGGGTTAAGAAAAAAAAAAAGTTCTTATTTTCCTAAAGTAGGTGTGGCTTTCTGCATGAATAAAACAGCAAATAAGACTGAACAGGTGCCCACCTAACCACAATATCCTAATAGAAACCACCTGTGTGTCCCAAAGCAGTAAGAAAATTTAGACCCATCATACCAAAAAAAATAAATATTTCAGGTCAAACTGATATTTTTTATTTTTTTTTTTTTTAATTTTTTCCTAATGTCCTGGGTTCAGCGGAAGCAGTCATTTTCCTCCTTCTTAGTAGCTGGTGCAGTGCTGTGCTTTGACTTTCAGCCTGCGAATAACTCTGATAATACCGAAGTTTTCATTTGTTGCTCAGTAATGTGTACTTTGACCGAGGACTTTGTGAGTCTCATGCTCTGCCAGGAAGGAGAGGAAGCCAAAAGGAAGCAGAGACAGGACACCTGACCCAAACTAGCCAAAGGGGTATTCCATACCACAGCACTTCATGCCCACTATAGAAACTGGGAGCAGCCACCTGGAAGGGCTAAATCGCTGCTTGGGTCGGGCTGGGTACTGGTCGGCGGGTGGTGAGGTGCTGTATTCTCTTCCCTTGTTATTTCCCGTATCATTTTTATTATTGGTGGTAGCAGTAGTGATTTGTGTTATACCTTAGTTACTGGCTGTTCTTATCTCAACACATGAGAGTTACATTCTTTCAATTCTCCTCTCCATCCCTCTGGGAGTGGGGGGAGGAAGAAAGAGAGGCGGGGGAGGGGAGTGAGTGAGCGGCTGGTGATTCTGAGTTACCGGCTGGGCTTAAATCATGACACCTCACAATGTCCTGTATATCTGACTCTGAAAGCACAGGGTGCTTGTGTTACAAACACCAAATAAGATAGGAGAGCAGGTTGAAACAGATTATTCTCCTTTAGCTAGAGAATCGCTCAGGTCTCCTATGTGCCCCTGCACACAGCCGTACGGTGAGTTGGTAACCACCATTTGAAAGAAAGGAGAAAGCAATGAGAAACACTGGTTAAGAACAACAGGTAATCCCTTTGAAATCCAGACAGGGGATGTCACTGAGTGGGTAAAACATTTAAGAAAAGTAACAGCAGTCTTCCAACAACTGAAAAGATTTACCTTAGTTAGACCTGATGTACAGGGAGGTGGTAGAGCACCTCTGGATAGTATATAAAAACCCGTGGGTACGATACCAGTAACCTGGTTAAAAGTCTGGAAGCAAGGTCCATGAAAGCAAAATCAGGAAGCCAGTGGCCTCTATGACTAGATTATAATGGGATCTCAAAATGGACATATGGAAGATTTATCTTAAAAAATAGATGAAAAGAAATTAAGGTAAATTGCCACTGACCCAGGATCACAAACTACGTCCTTGGCTCCATTGAGGAGCCATAAATACCCTTGGAGCCCCTCTGAGATCAGAAGCTCAAAATAAAGGATCCAAAAGAAGGAAATTTAGAATTGATCCTTGCTTCAAAGATATCAGCACTTCCTGTGACATTAATAATGCAGAATACTGTGAACTATAGGACAGATAAAATTGGTAATGGATTTTCTAGCAGAAATGTACTTCAGGTTAACAGGAAGGAGATTTAGTAAGAAATCGTCAGGTTTTGCCTAGGACTCCCACTCCATGCCAGCATCTACAATTAAATACATTCTTTGAAGTCTGTTTAACTGAAATTAGGAGTGAATGAATATTGTCCCAAACTAAATTAATTCATCAATAATTTGTTTGATGCCAACAGAAAAAAAAGTGAACCTTGACATGGGTTATACTCTCCAAACAGTATTGTTTTCTGTATGTGCTTCTATGAGTAGGCTGTTTTGTTGATCATTTCTGTAGTAATTATCTATATGACAATTTTGGACAGTCCATAAACTCTTTGTCACAATCAATGAACACTGTGGAAGGCCAATACAGGAAGCTGTAGCAAATGGTAGGACACACAATGATATTATGTTTATATTTCTTGTTAGTAAACAGATATAACTCTTCTAAAAAATCTTTATTTTCAAATAAAGGCTGCAATCTCAGTGGTATACCCACCTCTGCCCTCTAGGTTTAAGAGTTACGGGGAAGGACAGCTCCAGTGAGTAAGGTATGAAGGAAGAGAAGTCTGAAGTTCAGCTGTCAGACTGCATTGAGGATTTTGTGAGCTGCTTGCTTTTTCATTTTAAATGGCAAACTGTTCTGTGGCCATAATACATACACATATATTTTTCTCTAGAAATTAGCACTTATTGCCATACTCTTCTATTTGCATGTATAAGACATGAAGCTAATAATAAAAAAAAAAAAAAAAAACAGGAATAAGAATAACATTTTCTGCCATAGTGAAATACTGCAACAAGATGATATCACCAGGTTAAACCTTTTTACCTTGAATTGGACATGAATAATTCAAGCCTTCAAATTACTGTTCACCCACATAACCTTGTCTGTCAGTCATCAAAGGCCACTCTTTCAGTCCCTGTCCAGATTTAGTAGGTGTTGATTCCCCTCTTCCCCACTCTGCGTTTTCTGACTGAGACTTAAATTTACATGACGTGCTGCTTAGCTGTGGCGACTTTTGTCTGTGTGGGTCTCCCCCGACAAACTTTTTCTCCTTTTATTTCATCAATAGATGTCAACAATCAAGATACATGAAAGCTTTGCTGATTGTGTATTATTGAAGTAATAATGAAACGCCTCATTTGATCTTGTTTCTTTCATGGAGAAAAAATAAATCCAACAAAAATTATTTGCAAAGCGTAAGCTATCCAGATGATACTAAGTGTGGTTGCAGAATTTACAAAGAAAATACATCCTAGCTCATAAACACTTACAAATGATTATTTGATTATCTCTTTTTTATAAACACTGCTGGGGTCCAAAGAAATGTGATGATAATCTTTCAATTTATAATTCCTGCAGATTTAGATTCTGTACAAACTGTAAACAAGGAAAATAGATGAAATAAATGTACAAAAAAGAATTCACATCTTCAATGTTTTTTAGATTGAAGTAGAAAATCTGATGCTATTCATGTGCTTCTGAGTGTGAACTGAAAACGAAAGAGCAAAACAAAACCAAACAAATCCTATCCTTAATTTTTGGCTCAGCTACAACTCACAAATCAATTATCTTGCTTGATTTGAATACAGGATGACATAAATCTGTTTGTTGCACAGCAGTTCTCATAATGGGGTCCTGGCCCACAGCTGGGATTCCTGGGTGCTATTGACAGAAACACAAGTAAAGACCTTATCCCAAGTGATCGCTTGCATGTCAGAGCAAATTCATGAGAAATCAAAGACTACAAACCAGATCTGCATGAGAACCTGCATCCAGACAAAACAGTTTACCTGCCCTATCCCTGCATGTTACAGTGTGTACAAAGCATGTTTGGGTTTCTGCATTTCAGCTTTAAATTTTCTTAACAAATTTGTCTTTTCACACTTTTCACCTCTTGCACTTACACTTATACAGAGAGAAAAGGGAATATGGTCAAATAGGATTTCTATGATTTACTCATTTGCCTGGATCACCAGCCAGAAAATTTCTATGGGCATCCAGTTCATCTCATCTAGCATAGCAACACGACTGATGCATTGAAAGTAATTTAATTCTGGTTATCCCCAAGATCTGAAGCAAAGAGAAACACTTTACAGGTACTTTATCCCTGGTTTAGGCGATCACAATGCCTAAATTGGTTAAATTGAAATATGACTCATTCTCTTTTCTTGATCCGTTTACATCAGTTGAATACTTCCTTGGCTACTTGTGAAACATAAAATTCCTCTGAGGCTGCAATCACATAGTGGTCCTGACCCTTCAGACTCAATGCAGCACTGCAGCAAGGCTGTCCTCAGTGACAGGAAAACATGGAATTTTTGTAGCTTCTCTTCCCTGCTTTTACTGGCAAATAAAAAAAAAGAGGCAATCTGCATTACAAAACACTTCATAGCCCATTTAAAGACACGAGAAAATTATTAGGCTGTAAACACAGATTTAACCTGTATTACATAACCTGTAATAGCTGCTGTAAATTCACCAGCCTATTTGGAGGTGATTCAAGTCAGTGGTGTGGAGGTGAGTAACATGGGAGAAAGAGCACAAAGTTTCAATGCTTAGGCTGAAATCTGAAGTCCTCCAAATTTTGCCAGAATAAAGAGAAAATAATAATAATAGTAATAATAATAACAATAATAACTTTTTTTATTGTTTCAAACTCTTCTCACTAGCCAGTTGATGAAGGTAAGGTGCACAGTCTACCACCTTACATTTTTAGTTCAGGACCACCATTTTTCTATTTCAGGTTGGTTGATCTTTTTTTTTTTTTTTTTAAGTTACATAGAAATATGACAAGATTATTTTGTATATAATCCTGTTCAAGTCAAACTTTTGGAGCCCAGGTCTTACAGATGCCTTGCAGGTTTTATGCAAGCCTGCTATGCCAGGGTAATATGGGGATCAAAAATGTCAATGAATATTTAGCCCGTTAAATATTTTTCCTAAGAAAAGAACACTAAAACCCTCCATCTGATCTCAGTAAGGCCACCTAACTTTTGAAGCAGCTTCTCACATTAACATAAAAGGCTGGCCTTTGGGGCCAATGGAGTGGTTCACCTTTACATTATTGAAAGCGAACTCAGAACTTTGGTATAGATCTTTAAATTTATATACATTTTTCAAAGGCGGAAAAAAAGTCATACTACGATATTGGAACTGATGTCATTTTTCTAAAGGGAAATAAAACGCTCAGTATGGGACTTTGTTGATAAAACAGTGAAAAGGATTGCCACGATTAAATAATAATAAGAAAGCTTCAGTTTTGGTTTCTGCATGTCACCTGCAGATTTAACATGAGATGCAAAAGTGAATCTCCTCTAGAGAAACCAAGCTTTCTTTGTGGTATATCATAATGCTTAAGGTGTGACTAAAAGTAGACACTGTTGTCAAACAGCTGTCAAGGTGTTGAAGCATTAGCAATTAGAAATCTGAAAGGTAAATTAAGAAACTAGGAATATAGAATCAACTTCTTGATAAAAATAATTTTTTCTTTAGAAATAGACAAGGATTCAAGGGAAAGCCTTTTGACTTGCACTTAAACCAGAAAAAAAATGGGAAAGAAAGAGCAGAAAAAGAAAAATGGTAAAAAATGTAGAAGAAAAACAATAAAAGATAAATACAAATAAATTAGAAAGATAAAGAAATCTGAAAGCAGAAGTAGAGAGTGGAAAAAAGGGACAGAACAAATGTATTTCATCATCTCTGATCCAAGCAAATGACTCAAATAAATACCACACGGGTTTCATAAAAGAATTGCCAAAACATTAATAATACAGGTAATGGAAGTATGGAAAGTATGGAAAGATCTTAGTTACACATGCAAGGACACAAAAAGCCGAGGGTACAAGTACCCCATAAAACCAACGCAACCCTATACATTAGCACAACTCCCAAAGCTTCTTCTGTTTCAAGATAAAATAGAGAAGAGACAGTGCACTAGCACAAGGAAAAAGCTGCCAAAATTTCAGCTCCTGAGAAACTATCAGCTTATAATTAAAAATAAAATTTCAGACTTAAAACTTGTGCCTTGAACTGGAAAAATAGTCACTGGGACATCATGAAATCCTGCAGAGTTTCTCATACAGTTCTCATTTTTCTTATTCTGGGATTGAATTATCAGATTATTCTCTAATATTTTAGTCTTGAGTTATTTTCTCCCTATGAACATTAATTCATATTAAACCTTAGTAGGGAAGGAAACACATCATACTTTCATATCACTTTTTATTCTCCCTCGTGCAACGTACATACCTGGGACTTACCATCCAAACCCTGCATAACTTGTCAAATGTAAGGGCTTTTTCATAATGCTTATCACTGTAGAATCTGAATGTCTAGCAGATGCTGAGGACGGACTATTCATCAGGGACTGTAGTGACAGGACAAGGGGTAACAGGTTAAAACTTAAACAGGGGAAGTTTAGATTGGATATAAGGAAGAAATTCTTTACTGAGAAGGTGGTGAGGCACTGGAATGGGTTTCCCAGGAAGGTTGTGAATGCTCCATCCTTGGCGGTGTTCAGGGCCAGGTTGGATGAGGCCTTGGGTGGCATGGTTTAGTGTGGGGTGTCCCTGCCCATGGCAAGGGTGTTGGAACTAGATGATCTTAAGGCCCTTTCCAACCATAACTATTCTATGATTCTATGATTCTACGATATGAACAAACACCCTTGCAACCCCTCTGTGAGGCAGAGCAGTATTTCTCACTCTCTTTGAATCTAATATTGAAATGAGCCACTAGGTCTTATTGGTGTTCCTGCTCCGGCAGGGGGATTGGACTAGATGATCTTTTGAGGTCCCTTCCAATCTCTAACATACTGTGATACTGTGATACTGTGATGAGCAACATGATTCAAGGGCCTGTTTTAAACTGGAAAATATCAAAGGAGTTTCCCTGTTAATTAGGATTTGAATCACCCCGTGTATCAAGAAATTATTGACATTTGGTTTACATCAGCTCAGAATACACCTGGGTTGGCCACTAGGATACAAATTCCATCATTTTATGCTGTATAATACTTAATGGAGTACTGTAAATTATTTCTATAATAATAAAACCTATCTAGTACTCTGACAAAAAACTAGAGCTGAAATATGCTTTGACAGCAAAATCAGTGAGGGTCTATTCCCTAAAGGCAGTTTGTATGCAGTTACTCTTTTTTTGAAGCCGAAGATAAATTACTGACCTTTCTCTTTTCTTGCTCCAGAGAGTTGTTGACTTCACTCTTACAGGCACCACCTAAAGAGACCTTACTCAGGACAGCTGCGTATATCCCTGTAAGTCTGAACTACTTGAAAGAAATGACTACTCACAAAGTAATGCCCCTGGATATTCATGCCTAGATTGGCTCTTTAGATATCAAGACAGCGGAAATCATCTTACCTAACATGCATGTCTCAACCCTGGTTGTTCAAGCTAAACCAGTTATCTGTTGCCACATAAAAGCCTGGCATCATGAAAGAGTGACTTATCTGAATGAGGAGCCTCTCTTTCTCCACCAAAACTTCTCTTAACACGCATTATGTGATACTGGTATATTATAAATAATACATTATTCACAGGCCAGTTTTGACCATTTCCATTCCCGTTTCTCTTTTAAATTACATTCTCTGTGCTGTTCATACGGAAAGCAAAACAAATGAATAAGCAAACCTGCATGCAGTTGCATAAAGCATTCTTTTCTGTTTTGATTAGGGACTATTTTAAGATCCTAGTTTTCCTACAACTTGTGATAAACATTCAGTGGAGTCTGCTGTCTTTAAGGAACCTTGAATGTAACATGGGAATGGCTTGCATTTCTAATTAGGAGATCTCTGGCATCTGGTCAGAGTTTAATTCACATGTCTTAAAACACTTAATATATAGTGGCATTCAAGCTGAGGCTAATCATCCACAGTCTGCCCATACAAACAGTACAAGTAAAAAATGTGTCACTTAATGAGTCTGAATCAAACCTCAGTTAAATCAATGTGCAACATAGGCAAATAACTGTCCCTGACATTAATAGGGTTACTTTGGATTTACCGCTGGTGTAACAGATTGAGATCTGTCCCTTTATATTGCATTGATTATGTATTGCTGTTACAATCTAATTATCTCCCTGATTGTCTTCTGACCATTACAGAGATATCTGTACACCTAACCCCAATCCTCCTTGTCATCCACACTCATTAATATTAGATAGCAGCAGAATATGAGGATGATCTTACATTACCAGAGCAGGAAGTGACCTAGCCCTGTCTTCAGCATTAGCCACAAACAAATGTCTAGGAAGAATGTGGGCAAGGGAAACTTATTTGATACAGAAAGATGTTAACAGAGCTTCCTGCTCTGATTTTCCTAATCAGATAATTCCATCTAAAATAATAATATTCTGAAGTTTTCAAGACTATAGATTTTGGTTATCACAGAAGAGAGATTTCAGGTAGAAACAATAGAAATAGTCCTTTAAAAAGTAATCATTGCTTCTTTTCTCCCAGCTTCAAGAAGGCCAAAATCATGGGTCTAATTTTTCAAGTATCTTAAACAGGAAAAGTAATAAAATGTTCAGGTTTTTTTCTTAAACGTTTAACCCTTTCATTTCAAAATGGAGTTTCTTTCTTAGAAAACTGTGAAACAGTAAGCCATTTAGGATATCAAACTAATTAATTACATATTACATTAGAAATTAATCACATTTAACAGAACAAAACTTCTCTGGTCTGAATTTTACATTTTTTCTTTTGAAAAAAAAAAAAACCCGAACAATTTGGGTTCTATTTCAAACCATTTTTTGTTATTATTAAGGCTATCATTTGTAGCAAGATAATGAACCAGCAATTCCCACAACTTTCCAAACAGATGGGACAGGTAAAGCCTTAATGTCCCAAACTGATAGGAATTTGTATCTGGTAGAGGATGTGTGTGGGAGAACTTGAGGGGAACGGATAAATTAACTTATCCTGTAACACACCACAGTGAAAAAGTTGGAAAGAAACCCCTGTTTCAGTATTGGCTGAGCACTTCTTTCTCAGCACCTAGAGCTGATGCTGCCCAGGTCCTTGATAGCTGCTCCATCTGGAGGATGTTCAGCCTGGAGAATAAAATCTGCATGGAGGCCCAAAGCAGCCTTCCAGTATCTGAAGGGGGCTACAGGGGTGCCAGAGAGGGACTCTTCATCAGCGACTGTACTGATAGGACAAGGGATGATGGGTTTAAACCAAAACAGAGGAAGTTCAGGTTAGATATAAGGAAGAGGTTCTTTACTGTGAGGGTGGTGAGACACTGGAACACGGTGCCCAAGGAAGCTGTGAATGCTCCATCCCTGTCAGTATTCAAGGCCAGGTTGGACAGAGCCTTGGAAAACGTGGTCTAGTGTGAGGTGTCCCTGCCCATGGTAGGAGGGTTGTAACTAGTTGATATTAAGGTCCTTTCCAACCTTAACGATTCTATGATTCTATGATACCAGGCAACTTTCAAAGGATATAAGAAGAAAAGATTTTGGGAAAAAGGAAATAAGAAATAAGGTGTAGGAAAAAAAATGCTCATAATGGGTTACAAGAACACAAAAGCAGAAATGGCAGGTGTTATTCTGTGCCTATAGAGATCCACTAGTGAGAAGAATACATTAGTGAATCCAGCAACACAGTGCTTGGTGTGAACAGGCGCTGGGTCTGAAATCGTGGGCACAGTTCTTTTTCCCAGACTCTCTATCCTAAAAGAATAACCCAAGACCTCTATATACTTTTATGCACAAGTTATAACCTAAAATATAGAATATACAATAAAACCAGTATTAATAATATGGAGCCTCTGATGCATGCAACAAAGTAAGTGTTGTAATCAGTGGAGCTGTTCTGGTAAAAACTGCATTATCATAGTACTGAATAGGGCTTAAGTTTATGCAATGATGGGCTTTTAAACTCACAGAGGCAGACAAATCAGAGCTGAGCAAGTTTAATGAAGTCTTTTTGTATACATGTTTTGAAATTCAAGAGCTGGTCTTATAACTGAAAAGAGCTGCCTTAATGAAAACAGGGAAGGGAAGATCAGAGAAAGATTTATTTCCTATATACTTACTGTATTTTTCAATTATATATATTTAATTTCATAACCTCAAGAGTAATAGCAGGACCAAATATTTTGCTAGGCTAATGCATTATTAATTGTAGAATAAAGTCAGGGAACCAGACAACTTTGGCACTTTTTTCTAAGACCACATGAAAAACACTGCACATAAATTACAGGCAAAATAAGCAACCTGGCATCTTATTGAACACAGAACATGATGTGTTGCAAACCCGAGAAGCAGTCCTGATTTATCCAGTGGAACTTGACATTTCCTGCAGGCCAGCATTGACTTAATATTAATTAAAGCTTTGCTTGAAAGTGCTATCTCTTTTCCCCCTATTGTTCTCTCAGTCTGTAACCTACTTTTCTGAAATGGTGCAGTTTGTGGATAAGAATAAACCTGACTGACAGACCTAAATAGCTGACTCCAAATGTCAGAATGTCTGTATGTTTCTGGCAATCAAAACAGAGAGTTCTCCTTTATTAATAATGTTACTCAGTTTTATGGAAGTGCATGTTAAACCTGCAGCTTTCAGAAAGTCACAGAGTTTCAGAGAAAGGTGGATTTTAAAGAACAAAGAAAGCAAAGATGAGTAAAATTCATAACTTTCTTTTTTCCTATCTGAGAATTACTTCCTTTCCTATCCATGAAGAGGCAGGATATAACATCAGTTGACAATTTTATGACATTTTGCCAGTGTCTTTGAAATTCAAAATACAAAACTGGTCTACTCTTGAATGACAATCATCATGTGCCCAGCATTGCCAGTGCTTCCTGACCAAATAATTACTGCTCTTTGTTCTCTTGTACCAAGGGTTAAATGATAGCTTGATTTTTCTATGTTCATACAGCAGTTACTACAATGAAGAAAAAAATCCTAAGAAAACCCTCTGACTAACATTTATCTTGTCTAACTCCAGCTAGTTAAAACTATGTGTTTCTAGTCATAGCCCATTATTTAAACTGTCTCCACAGTCATGGGAGAAAGCAAAGTACCACCAGAAAGGAATTCATTCCATTCCAAAATAGATATTTAAAATGTGTGCAATGACTCATTCTCAGAAGAGACCTTGCTCTCTCATTTCATTAGAGAGGAAATTTAGGTGACTACCTTAATTAAATGACTAATTTTTGTATGGCTCAAGTTAGGTGAGTTGAATCCCAAGTGAAAGGAAGAACATTGCAAAGATAATTACATCTTCTTTTTTTCTTTTTTTTTTTTTTTTTTCCTGTCTGTAAACCTGGAATGAAAAATTCCATGCCTGGAACTGCATGTATTTCTGCTCTCGGTGAAAAGAGACACAACACAGACTCAACATGATGAGTACTGCAGAAAAAGAAAGGGAGAAGGCTCATAAAAGTGATTTCTATGAACCTGGGACAAGTATAAAAGAAAGCTTGCACTACAAAATCCATGCCTTACTTGTATTATTCAGGAATTGGTTTAGGTTTTTAAATGGAAAATATTTTGATAGGATAGGTTAAAAACATACATCTTGTCAAATTGTATCTCAGATTCCTTTCATGTCTTTGAAGGAGTCTGGGATATGTCCAGACCATCTAAATTCCAGCCAAGTCCCTATGCTAGTCAATACAGAAATCTTAGAGTTTCAAACACCTCATTTAGAGATCTTGCGGAAGGTGTGTGACACAGAGCAATTTATGTCCCCAGAATACAGCCCTTGCATCTGATTTGGAGGAAACTCCAGGAACAAACTTGCCAACAAAGTTTTCAAGTTGACAAGCAGGTATTCTTTATTGCGGCGCTGGGAGACACGGGGGATAGCTCCTCCTAACGTGTGTCTCTCCCTATTGCTCCATACACTGCCTTATATAGATGTTGGGCATACATACATACATATTCATGAGGTTACGTATGGATTACATAATTTTCCAGAAAGTTCCCCACATGCGTACAAAATTGTGGTAGGGGTCTGTGAGGGTCGTTTACTTCTTCCAGCAGTCTTCATCACTTCTGGCTGCCTTTGACGCATGCGCAGTAGATGCTCATACCAGCTTAATGGGATCGTTAACACCAAAGACATAATAATCCTTCTAGCTTCCTACTTATCAGTTAGTTTAACTGTAGCCCATCCTGGACACCTGCCATTCCCGGATACTCCTTATCCCTATGTCTCGTTATTCTAGACTATTTTTCTTAAAACTATGTCAACTATAACGACTTCTCTTGCACGAGAATTCTGTATTTTCTCTAGCTGTACTCTATTTTTCCCTCTACATATCATGCCCCTCAGTAATTTTCCACTGCTACTGTTACAAAGCCATTAAACTTAGCATTACTTAAAACTAATTCTGAAAGTTTATATATTCCATTTTATGATTTTATGTCCCCCTTTGTTTCACATCCTTCATGACCTAACTTCCCCATCTGTAAGACAAGCACTGTGATCCTTATTTATTTTGCAAAGGTGTTAAAAAGCTTATATCTTAACTCCCAGCATTTGTTTTTTATATACCTTGTACGGTAACTGTTACAAAAATATTGGTATATATTGTAAATTATTAATGCAATCATATTTCTGGATCTTGCTTTTATGGAACAGCATGAACTTATAAATAAATCAATTCATATATTGAAAAACCCAGCATACTGGAATAAAGCGATTCACCATTTTCAGGTGTCATTGTAATTATCTATATAATATCTTGAAATAATGCATCAGCTGCAAAAAGGATTAAATAAATCTTTGTGATTGGACAGAAATTGACAGAATATAAGGATTTCAGTTGTCACTATATTATTCATCCTGCAGTTTTGTTTGTATAATATTTGTACAAGATTACAAGAAATTAGCAAACATTTCTCTGTGTCAGTAGAAATATTTCAAAATCAATGAAGAGCTGGAAGGAAAAATGAAATAATTATTTTCTCCCATATCTATTCTAAGAAAACAGAATTGGTATGAACACTTCCAGGTAAGGCATTTTATTCTATGACACAGAAAACCTGTTTTCTTGCAGTGAATGAATGAATTCTGGGGTCAGTCTCACCTACAGTTACTGCCTATTTAATCTGGCCTCAAAAGTCACATTCTCTATATAGAGATGGAGACTCATAACTGAACTGAGTTTTAGCATCCATATTCAGGTAAAATAAAAAGTGATGTTTTCTAAAAGATGCATTTGTTTCCTAGAGTGTGGGAAATGCAAGGTGTTAACGTGCAGATTTTCTTAGAGAAAAATATTCACAGGGACTGCAGGACAACATGTCAAAAAGATGTAATTATGTGTAACCTAGGAATTGTTCACATCAAGAAATTGATCCTTATTCCTAAATTCTTGTATGAACAAACAGGGAGATACAGTCCCATCCTCCAGGCATTTGCGATCTTCTAATCTATCTCATTGAGTTATGAGGGCCCTTCAAGAGAAAAACTATATATCTGTAAATAGTTTTTCAAACAATAATTTAAGCAAGTCTGGAAGTACAGGCCTGACGTTTGGCATCTGACTGATTTTCTTTCTTGCTAGACATTGTGCTTAGCTGCAGAGTTTAATGTGTCCTCATTTACATGTCTGTTCTCAAGTCTCATACATATTTCTAAGGTTTGTGACATATCTTTAATCTTACTTATTGTTAATTATCCCTTTGCAAGTCTTCTTCCCTGTTATGAGCTAGGAAGCAATATCTGGGGTATCTCTACACTCTACATGCCCCCAGTCCATATTTATGGGAAGGAAAGAGGCATTTTGAAGGAGCAAATTTAAGGATCTTGAAGAACATAAAAACGTAAGACCATCTATAATGAGCCAAAAGATTCTTCTAATGTTTCCAACAGGAGTCAAAATTGGATGCCAATGAAAAAATACAATGTCAGAGCAAGCACCTCCAAACTCTCTCCCAGCCACTTATTAAGTGAAGACGAAACCCCCTTTTGGGACACGAGTGTTTTCCATGCATTTGCCTTGTGAAATTGATTGATTTTCTACTTGCAAACTTGTCTAGTCTCAGCTTAATCCCTTGTCAGTATCTGCAATATGCTAGGGAAAAGAGTTCCACAGCTCAGTATCTCTGCTTATATCTAGAAAACCATGGGAAGAAATATGGACTAGGAATATACTACAATTCCAATGCATGATAAATAATCATTCTCTTAAACAGAACAAATCTGGACCAAATGTATAGGATCATACATTTGCTCTTCTGCAATGGCGAAGGAAAAGGTCTTGCTAGTGAATTTGTGCTTGATCCCTGAATAAGCTCTGAATTCTTTTATCATGTAGGCCAAGAAGGCCAATGGCATCCTGGGGTGTATTAGAAGGGGGGTGGTCAGTAGGTCGAGAGAGGTCCTCCTTCCCCTCTACTCTGCCCTGGTGAGACCGCATCTGGAATATTGTGTCCAGTTCTGGGCCCCTCAGTTCAAGAAGGACAGGGACCTGATGGAGAGAGTCCAGTGCAGGGCGACAAAGATGATTATGGGAGTGGAGCATCTCCCTTATGAGGAAAGGCTGAGGGAGCTGGGACTCTATAGTTTGGAGAAGAGGAGACTGCGGGGGACCTTATTAGTGTATATAAATATATAAAGGGGGAGTGTCATGAGGATGGAGCCAGGCTCTTCTCAATGGCAAACAATGATAAGACAAGGGGTAATGGGTATAAACTGGAACACAAGAGGTTCCACTTAAACTTGAGAAGAAACTTCTTCTCAGTGAGGGTGACAGAACACTGGAACAGGCTGCCCAGGGAGGTTGTGGAGTCTCCTTCTCTGGAGACATTCAAAACCCGCCTGGACACATTCCTGTGTAACCTTATCTAGTTGTTCCTGCTCTGGCATAGGGATTGGACTAGATGATCTTTTGAGGTCCCTTCCAATCTCTAACATACTGTGATATTGTGATATAGAACATGTGTAAAGCTCCAGGCTGCCTTCCAGATGGGACAACACACATTGCCGTGTGACCAACAGGCTCTTTCTTAAAACTTCTATCTTTCAAGTTTGTTGGTGAATGCTCTCCTCAGGTGGAAATTTACATGTGATAGAAAACAAGCATGGATTAAGTTCCTCATGCATCTTCTCTTGCTTTTTCAATGTGCACGGTCTCAAAGTGACATTACTTCTCTGGAGAAAAGCCATGATCCCTAAATTACAGACATTGGTAGGATTAGCCTCAAAATAGAAGAAACAATAAACCAACCAGGCTAACAGGGAGTCTGTGTAAGAACTAGCAAATGTAAAGTAAAATGTCTGCCAAATAACATTGTGATTTTTTAGTCAAGGAATCAGACTCACTTGGAATTACCTCATTAATGAACATTTACAGGGCAAGAAGTCAGCAAATAGAGATGCCAAGGGAAAATTAAAGCTATGAAAATATCCCCCACACAGTGAAGGAAGAGGAGTCACTCACTTAAAATGGAGCAAGAGCAGGAAAATAAAAAACCTGTCTTGGTTTTAAGGTAAGGTTTCCTGTCACCCTTCTCCCTCCCTCCCTTGACTGAATGTAACCGTTAATTGTGTGAATCGAAGAGCTGCTATGGCTAAATTGGACAGGAACCTCAGCAGGTCAAAGCGCTTCTGCTTGTTAAAGCTACTGACATATTTTACAGTTTTGCAAAATGTCAGAGTCCATCATGATGTAAGTTCTGTGCTGAGGATCCTGCCTCTTGTAAAGCACTCACAGCTGCCTTAGGAAACTTCCAGGTAAAACCTCAAACCTACAGCTGAGTCAAAACTTACCCCTCCTCACTTCCTTTTACATTTTTGCTTATAAGCTTGTCAAGAGCCTGTGGAAGATTCTTTTTCTTTTTACTATGTCCATTATTTTTTGTTTCAGGCAGAAACAGGTTCCGAGAACTTGAGTGACAGCAACCTCTGCTGCTTTCCTGCTGATGCAACATCTCAAATTGGTGGAAAAGGGCAATTAAAGTAACCACAAGGATTCAGCTATTGGCATTCAGCATCTGCTGTGCCTCTGTGGCCATGCACAGCTGTCTTTCTTCCAAGGGAAAGCATGTAGTATCTGTAATCACAACGAACTGAGTTCTCTCTGAAGCATGCTGTGATGGCAGCTTCATTTCATTCTGCAGCTTTCAGCTTCAATGTAGCACTGCTCCAAAGGTGATTCATACAACAGGAAGACTAGAGAGTTATTTTAAAACACTGTCCTAAATAAAGGCTTCCTTAATCCAAAGCATAACACAATCAGCTCTCAGTGTTTCTGTGATCTCATAACAGTTGTAATATTTCGTCACATAAAAATTCTGTTTGTGTTTGTCTGGAAGAATACATTTTTATTATGGTACATAGTGCTAGGCTTTCATAGAATCCCAGACTGGTTTGAGTTGGAAGGAACCTTAAAGCTCATCTGGTTCCAACCCCCTGACACAGGCAGGGACACCTTCCACTAGAGCAGGTTGCTCCAAGCCCGTGTGTCCAACCTGGCCTTGAACACTGCCAGGGATGGGGCAGCCACAGCTTCTCTGGGCACCCTGTGCCAGTGCCTCAGCACCCTCACAGGGAAGACCTTCTGCCTAAGATCTCATTTAAATCCAGGTTGGATGGGGTTTTGAGCAATCTGGTCTAGTGTCCATGCCTGTGGGCAGGGTGGTTGTAACTTTAAGGTCCCTTCCAAGCTAAACCGGTCTGTGGTAATAAATGATTATTATGTCCAATCTGATAACTGAAAAATAAGAAAGGAGAAATGCGTTGCTGCACTCCCACATGAAACCCAGTACAGAGGACAGAGAATAAGAAGCAAAACTTTTTCCTATTTTACATGTGATTTCATCTTTTTCATGCCTATAATTGGGACAGAGATTAGTGTATGGTTTCATACACTAAAGGAAGATCGCATGACTTTCAAACAGCTTTGAGATTTTAAGTTGAGGCTGGGTACAATGAAATGTTATGAAACCAAGAGCTGAGTCCTCTGCTATGAAATATGCTTCTTTCTACACTTATGTTTTGGAGAAGCTGTCTGCCCCACTCTGGGAAAGGTTTTCACTGCTCTGGGTATTAAATAACAGCTGCAAAGAAAACAATATACCTGCCATGAAGATCAAGCCCTTAGAAATTATTTTGCTCATCACCTGAATTTGCTACTGTGTCCCAGGACTTATGCCTACAATTGAAATCACAATGCCACAGTATAGTTCTGAATACTGTGCTGTATTCAGTCATGTTTAAGTCATAGCATTTAATTGCTAGCATGCTTTCTGCATGGTTTTAGGCACAATAACTTATCCCAGGCTCCTAGATATTTAGGAATGGGTTTAACATGACAAAAAATATCCCAGATAGGCAACATTGGCCACATGGATCTGGGAACAAAGCCAATTTAGCTGCATACATACAAGCTGCTGCTGTGTTGGGGAGCCTTGTGAATGGGATACATTACTGGGTAGTACAGATGTAGGTAGTGTCCCACTTCAATCAAGCTCCTATTGTGCTTCAAATTAATAAAATTAAAGGATACCTTTCAATCAGTCACATCACATCTAGGGATAATTGTCAGTGAAAGAATCAATGTTTCGCTTGAAAAATCCCCTTAGAATGGTGACCTTCAGAAATTCCAGTGAGCACTGAGGAAGAGCTATGGAGTGACCCCCTGTCATCATTCTCAAAGCAGAGGATGCATTTTTCAGTATGTTGAGTCACACTGCTTAGGAAATCTAAGACAATATGCATTATTTTTTTATTGTTGTTGTCGTTGTATTATTATTATCATCACCATTACAATTATTATTATTATCATTATTATTATTAAGCTGAGCATGTGCATATATGCATAGTGGGCTTGTTTTCAGGAACAGCATCACAAGACATGATAGATTGTGCAAAAATATATCTGTAGAAGAGTGGGTCTTTGTGTGTGTGTGTGGTAATCATAATCAGTCACACTGTATTTCCGCCTTAGGTTACACAAGCTGAAATAAAGGTTGAGAACCACTGTTATAGATAATCCTCTGTAATGATTTTCCTTTCTTCAGGACAATCTTGACAACAGCACCTTGCCCTAGGAAAGTTTCCTTTGATCCATTTTGTGACTGAAATACAAATTCCCTTTTTTCCGTTTGCCTCTGTTAAATTAATGATCCCTGCAATAAGGATGGCCTGTCCAGGAGTGGTTTCTTCAAGCAGATTAAAAGAAATAACAAAGCTAAAACTCAGGGCTAGGAATTGAGTCTGAAAGGTGGGAGGGCACTTCGTCTTTGTTTGCTTTTCTTTCTGCTTTTCTAAGGATGCTGTCATGTCCTGTTACACAGGTCATGTATTGGATATTATTTCACTTATCAAGGATAGAGGCAATCCGTGTTGCCAGGAGCAGAAGACAGCTGGATTTTTAAGGCATAATGCTTCATTACAGAGACAATTTCCATGCAAAAATTATGCAAAGTAATGTATGAACATGCATACAAAAACCAAGCTGTTAGAAGAACACTGTGGCCTGGTAAAGTTATCTACAGTTTGGTAAAAAATTATGTCTTTTTGTGGCTGTATTAAAGAAGCTGATAAATCTATCCTCTGCTGATACAGCTACACAAAAGTCAAAATGGCTGCAAGTGCTAGATAACTGAATCTCAATCTGGTATCCTAAATACATGCCTCATACCATTTGGGAACCCAATAACATTCAAGACTTTTTCAAGGGTATAATAAATCCAACACAGCATCACAGAAGTTGCAGGCTTTTCTGAAGTGGCAGCAAGAGATGAGTGAGGTATTTCACCAGCTTAAAATGACAGCATAGACTTAGACAATCCTGGATTATTTTTCTTCTCTTCCTCAAAAAAGAGGAAGCTGATCCATGCAGCAGGACTGTCAGTATAAAGACTCTAGGTCTTCTTGCTGTTCCCGACTTCCCCCAAAATCCATACAGAAATAGGGACAAATATTAATTTACCTTATCTTTTTCAAGTTCATATTTCCTCACCTACAATTTTCCTTCAGCAAAATCAACACGAAAGAGAATCTGGAAATACAACTCTGAATTCATACAATCTCTGAGGCTACAAAGATCAATGAACAGATCAAGCAATACACAGATCCAAAACTCTGCTCAAGCATAGTCAACTAAAGTAAGTTGCTCAGGGTCACGTCCAGTCAAGTTTCAAATGGCTTCAAGGGTGAAGACTCCACAACCTTCCTGGGGAACTTATGCCAGTGTTTGGCCACCCTTACTGGGAAAAAATATTTTTTTTCAGATGTTTAAATGCAATTTCCTGCATTTCAGTTTGTGCCTTTTGCTTCTTGTCCTGTCACGGGGCACCCCTGAGAAGATTTGGCCTCTATCTTTTTTGGTTTTCCCACATGCCCCACATGTACTTTTGTACATGGAAGAGGTTTCTCAGAGCTTTCTCTTCTCCATACTGAACAGACATAGCTCTCACAGCACCTTCTTATCTCCTCATACACCAGATGCTCCAGTCTCTCCATCATTTTTGTGGCCTTTGACTGGACTTGATCCAATGTGCCCATTTCATGTGAACTTTGTGAGACACCACTTGGAGCACTCTGTACAGTTCTGGCGTCCCCAGCATAACAAGGACATGGAACTGTTGGAGCAAGTCCAGAGGAGGGCCCCAGAGATGATCACGGGACTGAAGCACCTGAAGGCAGGCTGAGAGAGCTGGGGCTGGAGAAGAGAAGCTGTATGAAGCAGCCTTCCAGTATCTGAAGGGGGCCTACAGGGATTTCGGAAAGGGACTATAGTGATACAAAGGTAATGTATCACTTGTAGTGACAAGGGGTAATGGGTTCAAACTTAAACAGAAAAAGTTCAGGTTAGACATAAAGAAGAAGTTCTTCCCTGTGAGGGTGGTGAGGCACTGGAACAGGTTCACCAAAGAAGTTGCAAATGCCCCATCCCTTACAGTGTTTAAGGCCAGGTTGGACAGGGCCTTGAGAAACATGGTCTAGTGTAAGGTGTCCTGGCCCGTGCAGGCAGTTGGAACTTCAGGTCCTTTCCAACCCAAACCATTCTTTGATTCTATGATTCATGAGGTTCACATGGATCCAATTATCCAGCCTATTGAGTTCCTTCTGAATAGCAGAACAACTCTGATGAACTGTAATACTGTATGTTTAATATTCACATGCCAATGAGCTTGGACAGAAAATTCAAGCTGCTATTGTTGCTGTTTCTAGTATTATTATTATTTCTTATTATACTTGCAATAAGCCAGTAACAATTCAAGGCAAATTCATCAGTCCACACCTGAACACAACAACAATAAAGAAAAATAATGTAACAGTGTTTGGGACCAAAATAATCTCTATTCTGAATGGTATAGCAAGAAAGAGAAATAAAGATCTTTAAACCATTGCAAGAATGCTTTTCTGTTACTTTGATTTTTTTCACCAGACACTTGACCATTCTTTCTGGACACCTGATAATCTCTTTCTTAAATGATCACAGTGATTTCCCGATCTTGAAGAAGGGGAAAAAAAATATGTATATAGACTTGTTTTACTATTCCATTGGTATTTTCTTGATATGGATAAAAGAGGATTTATCTCCTTATATTAAATCCAGTGTTATAGGAACCAAAGTTAAGCACTTAGCACCTTCATTGGCTCTGCAGTGACAAGCACATATAGAAATAAAATCACTACCTGAAGGTGAGCATCTGTCAGTTTTCTCATCCCATTTAGCAGACATTAATACCAGGTCATATATATTAATAATTGCTATTAATTAATGTATTTATTAAAACATACTGAATTTTGTATCACTGTTTCGTTCTAGCATAAAATACACTTCAATATGATGGTTGTTGTCTTTGGATATGTCGTGGTTTAAGCCAGTCGGCAAGTCAGCCATGCAGTTTCTACTCCTCCCTGCCCCCCTGGAGAGATGGGGAGGAGAATAGAAAGAATGTAACTCCCACGGGTTGAGATAAGAACAGTTTAATAACTAAGGTATAACACAAATCACTACTGCTACCAATAATAATAATAATGAAAAGAAAAATAACAAGGGAAGAGAATACGATACCATCCACCGGAAATGAGCCCAGGAGAGCAGCGCGTGCCCTTCCAGGTAACTCCCAGTTACATCCCCGGGCATGACGTGCTGTGGTACGGAATACCTCGTTGGCTAGTTTGGGTCAGGTGTCCTGTCCCTGCTTCCTCCCGGCTTCCTCTCCTCCCTGGCAGAGCATGAGACTCACAAAGTCCTTGGTCAGGGTAAACATTCTGACCAGCAACTGAAAACATCGGCTTTATCAGTATTATTCCCAGGCTGAAAGTCAAAACCACAGCGCTGCAACAGCTACTAAGAAGGAGAAAAACTGACTGCTGCTGCTGAACCCAGGACAGTATCCACCCCTTATTCCATACCATTCACGTCATGCTCAGATCCTACATTTTCAGTATACCCTCACTCTCATCTCAGTGCACTCTTATCTTAGTGCATGGACCAATCCCTATAAAGCTGCTGAGTTAATCCTGTCCATTTGACAACTGGAAGAAGGGAAATATAACCCCCATTTTCAAGAAGGGGAAAACGGATGACCCAGGGCACTACAGACCAGTCAGTCTCACCTCTCTGCCTGGCAAAATCTTGGAGCAGATTCTCCTGCAAGTATGCTAAGGCACATGAAAAACAAGGAGGTGGTTGGTGACAGCCAGCATGGCTTCACTAAGGGGAAATTCTGCCTGACCAATTTGGTGGCCTTCTATGATGGGGCTACGGAACTGATAGACAGGGGCAGAGCAGCTGAAGTCATCTACCTGGACTTGTGCAAAGCCCTCGACACTGTCCCACATGACATCCTGGTCTCTAAATTGGAGAGACGTCAATTTGATGGGTGGGTCACTCGGTGGATAAAGAACTGGCTGGATGGCCGCACGCAAAGAGTTGTGGTCAATGGCTCGATGTCCGGCTGGAGATCGGTTACGAGTGGTGTCCCTCAGGGATCGGTATTGGGACTGGTCTTCTTCAACATTTTTGTCGGTGACATGGACAGTGGGATTGAGTGTGCCCTCAGCAAGTTTACCGATGACACCAAGCTGTGTGGTTTGGTTGATACGCCGGAGGGAAGGGATACCATCCAGAGGGACCTCGACACGCTTGTGAGGTGGGCTGATGCCAACCTTATGAAGTTTAACCATGCCAAGTGCAAGATCCTACACCTGGATCAGAGCAATCCCAGGCACAGCTACAGGATGAGCAGAGAAGAGATTCAGAGCAGCCCTGAGGAGAAGGACTTGGGGGTGTTGGCTGATGAGAAAATTAACATGAACCAGCTTCAGTGTGCGCTCACAGCCCAGAAGGCCAACCGTATCTTGGGCTGCATTCAAAGGAACGTGACCAGCAGGTCGAAGGAGGTGATCCTGCCCACCTACTCTGCTGTCGTGAAACCTCACTTGGAGTATTGTGTGCGGTTCTGGTGTCCTCCACATAAAAAGGACATGGAACTGTTGGAACAAGTCCAGAGGAGGGCCACGAGAATGATCAGGGAACTGGAGCACCTGCCATATGAAGACAGGCTGAGAAAGTTGGGGCTGTTCAGCCTGGAGAAGAGAAGGCTGCGTGGAGACCTCATAGCTGCCTTCCAGTACCTGAAGGGGGGCTATAGGGATGCTGGGGAGGGACTGTTCATCAGGGACTGTAGTGATAAGACAAGGGGTAAGGGGTTCAAACTTAACCAGGGGAAGTTTAGATTGGATATAAGGAAGAAATTCTTTACTGAGAGGGTGGTGAGGCACTGGAATGGGTTTCCCAGGGAGGTTGTGAATGCTCCATCCTTGGCGGTGTTCAAGGCCAGGTTGGACAGAGCCTTGGGTGATATGGTTTAGCGTGAGGTGTCCCTGCCCATGGCAGGGAGGTTGGAACTAGATGATCTCAAGGTCCTTTCCAACCCTAACTATTCTATGATTCTATGATTCAGTGACGTTGGGCTCCATCTCTTGTAACAGTCTTTCAGGGCAGGAGAGGCCGTGTGCAGTGGTGGATTGTTGCTTGCTGCTGCTGATCGTTCCTTTACCGCAGAACTCGTCTGGTTCTATCAAAGTTCATTCTCTGTTGGGATGATGGTCGGAGGGAAGTCAGGGCCAGTTGCTGGTGACCTGTAGACTTCTAGTTGATGGGCTATAAAAGTATTACATAGCAGGGAACAGCATACAATTAAGTTCATTGACTGTTTTCTGCTGAAATCAAATCCCATTGAGGTATATATCGGAGATCCCCATCTTCCCGCATTACCCACCAAGTATATCCGGGTCACTGAGCAAAAGCAATCCCATGAGTGGTTTGCCTTTACCTGAAGCAGGAATAACCCAGACTGTCTTCCCCAGCAAATTCTTCATGTGCACCACAGGAACTCTGTCCCCCTCTACAATATGTAAAAGTTCTGACTGGGCTGGGCCAGCCCTGTTAGCAGGTCCTCTGGTGTTGACCAACCAGGTCCTCTGGTGTTGCCTTTGGTAAGTGTGCATCCCAATGCTTGAAAGATCCCCCACCCATTGCTCTCAGTGTAGTTTTTAACAGCCCATTGTAGCGTTCGATTTTCCCAGAGGCTGGTGCATGGTAAGGGATGTGATATACCCACTCAATAGCATGCTCTTTGGCCCAAGTGTCTATAAGGTTATTCCAGAAATGAGTCCCATTGTCTGACTCAATTATCTCTGAGGTGCCGTGTAACACAAAATCTGTTTCTCAAGGCACAGGATAGTGTTCCGGGCAGTGGTGTGGGGCACAGTGTATGTTTCCAGCCATCCAGTTGTTGCTTCCACCATGGTAAGCACATGGCGCTTGCCTTGGCGGGTTGGTGGGAGTGTGATAAAATCAATTTGCCAGGCCTCCCCGTATTTGTACTTCAGCCATCGTCCTCCATACCAAAGAGGCTTTAGCCATTTAGCTTGCTTAATTGCAGCACGTTTCACACTCGTGAGTAACCTGGGCAATAGTGTCCATTGTTAAGTCCACCCCTCGATCACGAGCCCATCTATATGTTGTATCTCTGCCCTGATGACCTGAAGTGTCATGGGCCCACTGGGCCAAAAATAATTCACCTTTATGTTGCCAATCTAAGTCCATCTGAGCCACTTCAATCTTAGCAGCTTTATCCACTTGTTGGTTGTTCTGGTGTTCCTCAGTGGCCCAACTCTTGGGTACATGGGCGTCTACATGGTGTACCTTCACCACCAGGTTCTGCACCCCGGCAGCAATATCTTGCCATAGGGCAGCAGCCCAGATGGGTTTACCTCTGCGTTGCCAATTGCTCTGCTTCTATTGCTGCAACCACCCCACAGGGCATTTGCCACCATCCATGAGTCAGTATAGAGATAAAGTACTGGCAACTTTTCTCGTTCAGCAATGTCCAGGGCCAGCTGGATGGCTTTTACCTCGGCAAACTACTCAATTCACTCTCTTCTTCAGCAACTTGTCGTTGAGGACTCCATACGGCTGCCTTCCATCTCTGATGCTTTCCCACAATACGGCAGGACCCATCAGTAAACCAGGCATACTGCTTTTCACTTTCTGAGAGTTTATTATATGGTGGGGCCTCTTCAGCACGCATCACCTCCTCCTCTGGTGACATTCCAAAATCTTTGCCTTCTGGCCAGTCCATGATGACTTCTAGAATGCCTGGACGACTGGGATTTCCTATTCGAGCTCGTTGTGTAATTAGTGCAGCCCATTTACTCCATGTAGCATCGGTTGCATGATGTGTAGAGCAGACCCTGCCTTTGAACATCCAGCACAGCACGGGCAACCGGGGTGCCAGGAGGAGTTGTACTTCAGTGCCAATCACCTCTGAAGCAGCTCAAACCCCTTCATAGGCTGCCAGTATCGCATTCTCAGTAGGGGTACAGCTGGGCTTAGATCCTTTGTATCCCTGACTCCAAAAGCCGAGGAGTGGACCTCGAGTCTCCCCTGGAGCCTTCTGCCAGAGGCTCCAGGTAGGACCATTCTCCCCAGCTGCGGTGTACAGTAGATTTTTTACATCTGGCCCACTCCGGACTGGTCCAAGGGCTACTGCATGAACTATCTCACGTTTAATTTGCTCAAAGGCTTGTTGTTGCTCAGGGCCCCATTTAAAATCATTCTTCTTCTGGGTCACATGAGAGACAGGGCTTACAATCGAACTGTAATTTGGGATGTGCATTCTCCAGAACCCCAGAACACCCAAGAAAACTTGTGTTTCGTTCTTATTAGTTGGTAGAGACATTGCTGTTATCTTGTTGATCACATCTGTGGGGATCTAGCGATGTCCATCTTGCCATTTTATTCCCAAAAATTTAATCTCCTGTGCAGGTCCCTTGACCTTACTCCGTTTTATGGCAAAACCGGCTTTCAGCAGGATTTGGATTATTTTCCTCCCTTTTTTGAAGATTTCTTCCACTGTATCGCCCCACACGATAATGTCATCAATGTATTCCAGGTGTTCTGGAGCTTGCGCCTGTTCCAGTGCAGTCTGGATCAGTTCATGGTAGATGGTAGGGCTGTGGCCTACCCTGTTTCCAGCCCTGGGGCAGTCGGTTCCAAGTGAACTGGACACCCCTTCAAGTAAAAGCAAACTGTGGCCTGCACTCTGTTGCCAAAGGAATTGAGAAGAATGCATTGGCAATATCAGTCATGGCATACCACTTGGCTGCCTTTGACTCTAATTCATATTGAGGTTCTAGCATGTCCAGTATGGCAGCACTCAATGGTGGCGTGACTTCATTCAGGCCACAATAGTCTACTGTTACTCTCCACAATCCGTTAGACTTTTGCACTGGCCGTACAGGGCTATTTAAGGGTGAGCAGGTCCTGCTGATCACTCCCTGACTCTCCAGTCTATGGATCAGCTTGTGGATGGGAATCAGGGGGTCTCGGTTGGTGCGATTTTGCCACCTGTGCACTGTTGTGGTCTCGATTGGCATTTGTTGTTCTTTGACCTTCAGCAACCCCACAACAGAAGGATCCTCTGAGAGACCAGGCAAGGTGGACAGCTGCTCAATTTCCTCAGTCTCCAAAGCAGCAATACCAAAGCCCATCAGTACCCTTTTGGGTCTTTGAAGTACCCTCTCCTGAGGTAGTCTATGCTGAGAATGCATGGAGCCTCTGGCCCCGTCACAATGGCATGCTTTTGCCACTTCCTCCCAGTCAGGCTGATCTCAGCCTCCAGTACAGTCAACTCTTGGGATCCTCCTGTCACTCCAGAAATATAGATGGGTTCCACCCCCTGACAGCTTGATGGCATCAGGGTACACTGTGCACCGGTATCTGCTAGAGCCTTATACTTCCATGGGACTGATGTGCCAGGCCTTCTGATCCACACAGTCCAGTAAATCCGATTGTCCCCTACCTCCACCTGGCTGGAGGCAGGGCCCCTTCAATAATGATCACAATTTTGGTGACTTAAGTCTGGTAGACATAGATTATTCTTCGTTATCACAGGAGCTGGAGTAAAATCAGCTCTTCCACTCCATCTGGGAACCTGCTCACCAGAGACTGAAGACACAGCTCTCATGGGATGATCAGCCTTGACCCTTGTTCCTATTTTCAATTCACGCACCCGTTCCTTCAAAGCTGAAGTAGTTTTTCCATCCCACTTCGTCATGTCTTCTCCGTGATCCCGTAGGTAAGACTATAGGGTGGCCCCTGGCATATACGTTCTATATCTTCTCTCTTGAGCAGTAGGACACCTTTATTAATAGCTGAGATGTTTGTCGGTACACGTGAGGAGCTGGATAAATCAGATAGATTGTCTTTCAATTGTTTGAATTCCTGGGACATTTTTTCCACAGCTGAGATGATGGAAGGGGTGGGACTGTCTTCGAACTCTCGGAGTTTGTGAATCATTTCATCCACTGTTGGTAGTACTATGTCATTCCAGGTTACTGTTGCCAATGAATGGGCATATGATGACGGTGCATTCCATGTAAATTTCTGCCACATGGGTCATGTACATTCGACTTAATCTGGATCTATGGGTGCATGCCCGGCATCCAGCTTGTGATAGGTCATCTCTACAATGGTTGATTCCCTCAGAGGCTGGATGCCTTTCTCTAGAGTAGTCCACTTGGCTGAGCTACACATAACATTGTCCTTGTAAAGAGACTTTTATTTCACAGCTGCCAAGAGCTGCCTCTAAAGGCTGAGGGACTGTTTCTTTTTTGCAATTGCTTTGTCAATTCCACCTTCCCTAGCAAGTGATCCCAGCTACTTAGTTTCCCTACCTTCTAGTTTGTCACCATCAGCCCCATTGTCCCAGCATTGGAGCAACCAGGTGATGATGTGCTCCTCTGGTTGACAGGTAAAATCTTTTTTGCATATTCCGTAGCTCTGTTGAGGTCGAGAAGTCACCTCTTCTTCTTCTTCTTCCTCTAATTCTTGTGATGATGACTTCTGATCAGATGCTGTCCCAGATAGTGAGTGCATTGCTTCTTCATCTTGCTTCTTCATCTGTCTTGTCTCTTTTTTGCTTTTCCCCTTGTGTACGGGGCAACTGATATTGGCAGGAATTGGTCCTCTGGTTTAACTGCAGTGATTATCACTGTGGTTGGAGTGGCTGCAGCATCTGTTGTTGGGGTTTGGGTAGCTCCTGTACTTGTTGCTGGGGTTAGTGTAGCTGCTGTACTTGGAGTTGGAGTAGCTGCATTATCTGTTGTAGTCAGAGTTTGAGTAGCTGCTGTATTTGTCACTAGAGTTTGCATAGCTGCTGTATTTGGAGTTAGAGTACCTGCATTGTCTGTCATTTTGCCATCAGATCCAGAGACATTTTTTTCCTTTTGAAGGTGCTGGATAGTGTTGGAAAGGGCTTTGTAAACATAGGCCAAACCCCTGCACATTGCTATGCTTTGTCCCTCTCTTGTATGACCAGAATGGCAACACACCTCATTTAAATGTTTTACTAATTCTTCTGGATTTTGCAGTTGTTCAGTGGTAAAGTTCTAAAGCACTGGAGGGGCTCAGTGGCCTAGATACTTGCCCATACTATCCCACACACCCTGCCACTCATGACTATCCAGCCTTGGGGAAAATATCTTGGTCCTCCTATATTGTCTTCTAACCCTCGACAAGGCCCAAACTCGATTTTCAAACGAAATGGTTGTGGACAAAGCACACTCTGTATGCGTGCCAACATGGTGATCCCCTTCACAATCAGCAGGCAGGTCTCAAGGGTACCCAAAGACCATTCAAAACCTTCAGAACTCTCAAATGATGCTGTAAACGGTCTGGGGGACGGGGCTGGGAAGGTAAGGAAATGTCTCCTTCATGGGTTGACCACCCAAGGAGGGGAAAAAAGATATGTAATGGCTAAACACTTCTACTATATACTTCTCAAAGTATAGAGGTGGTGACCGCACTGGGAACGCAAGCCAGATCAGTTTCATGATCAATGATTCGATTGTATTACAAGTCATTACCTTAAAGTACAATGAAACAAGAACCTCAGCCCAAGGCCCCCATCCGATAAACACTAACACAGCAAATATCAACTGTAAGTCAGGTACGACATGCTGAAACTCTGAGAAAAAGAGCAACAACTTTGAGAGCCAATAAATCAGCATTGTGATGAGTGACTATTAATCTGAAACAATAAATGTTTATCACAAATATGATTAGACACACTTAAGTCAGATCTGTCGTTCTCTCAACCCTTTGTGCTCCACTTTGGACACCAAAAAGAACTGTCATAGTTTAAGCCTAGTCGGCAACCCAGAACCACGCAGCCGCTTGCTCACTGTCACCCTTCCTCTCCCCCTGCCCCCAGAGGGATGGGGAGAAGAATCAAAAGAATGTAATTCCCACGGGCTGAGATAAGAACAGCCAGTAACTAAGGTATAACATAAACCACAACTGCTACCACCAATAATAATAATGATAAGGACCATAACAAGGGAAGAGAATACAACCGCTCACCACCTGCCAACCCTGCCCAACCCGAGCAGTGATCTAAGCCCTTCTGGGTAACTGCCCCCAGTTTCTATACTGGGCATGACATGCTGTGGTATGGAATACCTCTTTGGCTAGTTTGGGTCAGGTGTCCTGTCTCTGCTCCCCCTCCTCCTTGGCAGAGCATGAGACTCAGAAAGTCTTTGGTCAGAGTACACATTACTGAGCAACAACTGAAAACATCGGTGTTATCAGTGTTGTTCGCAGGCTGAAAGTCAAAAACACAGCAGTGCACCAGCTACTAAGGAGGAGCAAAATGACTGCTACTGCTGAGCCCAGAACAATGTTTTGCAACAATTTAAAGGTATTTCATTACAATGCCCACCCATGGTCCCTTTGGATGAGGTTATAGGTTTTAACTTTAGAATGAACTAGCCTGCCAGCCTGCCTAGCAGCAAGAGGTTCCTGCAATAGTAATTCCCATAACACACAGCTATGCTGTGGCATAGACTTATGCACAACCACAGTTGTTTTGAGTTATGTCTGTTCCTGTGTGGCCTTCTCCATGGGCCACAATGCCTTCACATATATACCTGCTTCAGCGTGGCTTTACCCACAGCCACAGTCCTTTCAGAAGTAAACCTTCTTCAACGCAGCTTTACCGATTGCAGCAGTCCCTCCAGGGCTGTATGTGCTCTCTTGTGAGCTTATCCATGTCCACATATTTGAGGTGCTCCAGCAATCTTATTCACTGATGCTTCAAGGGCTATCTTCTGCAGCATGGGCTTATCCACAGCCATAGTAACTTTGAGGTGTCCTTTTCCTGCATGGACTCATCCACAGGTCACAATCCTTTCACCTGGAGCTCATGTTGGAATAGGAGTTCCTGCCTGTCCAGTACAGCAGAGCAGACACAGCATTGATCCCCTGGTCATCTGCCACCTTAAACGCATTGTCATCGCTGTATCACAGCAGAGTCAGGTGAAAAGCAGTAAGCAGCACAGTAAGCAGCAAGCAGCAAAAGCAGAAAGCAGCCACTAACAAGCACTAGGCTTTAATATATAGTAAAGCAAGCAAGTCCTATGGCAAGCAGAGAAGCCTGCCAACTAACAGCTAAACAGCAATTACAACTATAAGTTAATCTAGCACATTCCAATCAAACCTGTTTTTCCCTTGAATCCGTTGGGCGCCAAAATGGACTGCCATGGTTTAAACCCAGGAGGCAACTGAGCTTCACACAGATGCTCTCTCATTCTTCCCCAGTGTGTTGTGGAAGAGAAATGATTAAAAAAAATGTGAAATTAATGGAATGATGTAAAAGACAGTGTAATAGGACAGAAAAGGAAGGGAAAATACTACTATGACTACCACTACTACTACTAGGAATGATAAAAGAGTCAGAATATACAAAACAAATACTATACAATGCAATCACTCACTACCCCCAGACAGCTCCCCAGCAGCAGCCCCTGCCAGCTTTCCTACCAGTTTATATGATGAGCATGATGCAGTCTGGTGTGGAACATCCCTTGGGTCAGCTGGGGTCAGCTGTCCTGGCTGTATCCCCTCCCAACTCCTTGTGCACACCAAGCCTCTTCACTGTGAGGCCATAAGAAGCAGAAGAGCCCTTGACCACTGCTTAGCAACAACTAAAATATCAGTTATCAGCATTATTCTCATCCTAGAGCCAAACCACAACACTGTACCAGCTACTGGGAAGAAAATTAACTCTATCCCAGCTGAAACCAGGAACTAGTCTCTCTATATAGTTAGTAGAAAGACAGAGGCATTTCTAGGATGACATTTATCAGGCTTGAGATGATTTGTCCACTTGTGTTACCTATCTCTAGAAAACCTATTGCATGGTTTATTTACGTGACAAAGCTAGACTGATTCTCTAAAATTTATAAAGCCAAATTATTTCCCCTGAAGTTAATATAACCACTTATCAAGACATGTTAAAAGCAGTATTTTTTAAAGAATGGAGATAAAGCAATTGTGGTACTTGTGATATTAAGAAACTGAATTAAAAAGCCCATTGCATTTTCATATAAAACCACATTGTCTCAGAACTTCCTCATGAAACCCCTTTTATCTCTCTCCTGTTACTTCTTCTTATGTGTTATGTTTCAGATTCTCAAGGGCAAGATTGCAATTTCTCTTTTGTTTATAAAGTAGCTACCACAATTCACTCATGATTTTAAACGTCCTAAGATATCATCATCAGAATAATCATAACTCTAGGAATTATGATCTCTGATTTTTATTTTTCTTTCTGTTACTGGTTTTTCTTTCCTTTGTTTCTTGCAAATAATATTAAATATATGCATTTCCAGATAATAATTTATTCATATTTAAGGCATTTTCAGTCCATTGCATAACTTGTACTCCTTTTATTCTGACGAGAATGACGAAGACTGTGAATAGAAAGTTGTAAAGGAACTAGTGTTACAGAAGGGAAACATTTCTGAAGTCTAGGTGGGGAGGAAGTATCAGTGATTAACTGCCAGTTTCACTCTTCCTCTGGCAACCTACATTACCTTTTTCCCCTAATACTACAACACCATTGAGTAGGTCTCTGACACAATGACTGCATTATCCACTGATGGAATAAGCAGCTATTATTGGCCCATGTTGTTGCATTTGACAAGGGGCAGCTATAATTTTACTTTGTGTGTGCATTTCACCTGCAGCCTTTCTGAAAGCACTCATCTGTATGCAGCGAGGCTGAGAGCCAGGAAAGCACACGTCCTGCCCCCGTCCACAGCACGTCACAATGGCAGCACCTAGGAAATGCATTAATATTTATGGGAAAGGAGCAAAGAAATCAAAGCATCTCTGCCTGTCTCTCTCTCTCAATTTATTCCACCTTTTATAAATTTAATTTTAGAACAACTTTTGGAGGGATCAACCCTCCACCAGTTACAGTGAGACTGGGATGTACATGTATGATATTCATCTGTAATTGAAAGATTCACACTGAATTTTCTTCTATGAGTTTGTGATTCCCTTTACCTTTTAAAAATTTGACACTTTTAAATATCTTTTCTAATGAAAAGGCATTTAATAAACTCTCTATCCTCATTAGGCACCTCTGTCTTTTGCTGTTTAGGAGGTATAAGGATACCCTCTTTTTCTTGTACTGCAGAGATCAACTGGACAGAACCAGAACATCACAGCACACATGTATGCAGTGCCAGCTTCACACGTGAAACCATCACAGAAGTTCACAGTAAATCCTATTTCCTATTCCCACACCAAGAAATACAGAATGACCAAGAGATGTGTGTAGTTTTTAGTGTTCTGGATACTTCCTCTAGCACCCTATTCAATTCTGTGTTCTCTGAAGGGGAAGCTGGAGGTGAAACGGCTCCTGGGGTGGCAGGGAGATGGAATTGATGCAGTTCCTGGTATGGGGTGTCTGAGGCATCATCTAACAACTGAATTCAGCAGTGCTGTAGCTTTTCCCATCTGAGCGCTTCCAAGTACTATTTTTTTTGTAAATGAAGCTGTCACACAGTTAAGGCTTTGACCTCCTCATGCTGTCTGAGATCTAAGTGGCTAATGAATCACCGAAACCCCTGAAGGTGGACAAACAGTCTCCTGTAGACAGCTGTACTACCATAACAAACAAAGTGATGTTTCCTGCAAGGAATGACTTGCCCACCTGGGCAATGGATTGAGGTTTTAGAAACTGAGTTCAAGCCCTTTGCCACATCTGTGTGTCACTGAGTCCCCTTCTACCCTTCATCTAGTCAATGTCAAATTCTGCAAAATGGAGATTGTCTCTTGCTGTGTAAAAGATGCAGTGTGTGGAAGTAAAAAGCTTTCAATAAATGATGAATAGAATAAATTGTTAGAAAGTAAGACAGGTGTGGTCCAGCTGTAAGAAGGGCAGGCAAGCAGGCATTGAACCACCTCTTCCCATAAATGTGGTCATCTTGTCACACTGAATCTTGTAAAGAGGCATGATGCTCACATTGTGATCTGTGATGGCAGCTCCTATAGTCTTTTGCAGTTTCTTGTGGTAAAGGTGTGGGTACAGCAGGATGTTCTCTGTGTACACTCCTGGTTGCCATATAGAGTGGAAACTTTCATACTGCTTAGAGTATTGGAAACGAAGCTGGATGAGCAGGATAGCTGTGATAGCAGAGCAGAAACTGTGGCCAAGGAAGGCAGTTCACCCTGCTTCCAAGACCCTGTTTCTGTGTCCAGAGATAAACATCCATTTCAACAGTATCCTAGCCAGGTACCTTTCAAAGCTGCACCAAGGGAGGTTTAGACTGGATGTTAGGAAGCATTTCTTTACCAGCAGGTTGGTTGGACACTGGAACAGGCTTCCTAGGAAGGTGGTCAATGCCCCACGCATGTCAGCGTTTTGTCAGTCACAGGCATTTGGATGATCTTTTTAACAACATGCTTTAACTTGGTCAGCCCTTAATTGATCAGCCAGTTGGACTATATGACGGCTGTAGGTCCCTTTCAACTGAAAAATACTCTGTTCTACTCTTCCCTCTTTACTTGAGTTAAAGCATTCAGTTATTCACATAGGCCTGTAAAAGGCACAGGTTTTTCTGCTTTTTGTAGCAAAATTCTCAACACCTAGATGTGTGAAAGACACATCCAGGTGCTCTCTCAACCTGTAAATCTCTTCCAAGTCAAACTGCCTGTGTTAGTCAAAGGATTATTGAAAATGGAATTTGATTCATAAATGAGAAGTTCAGTTCTTGAGTGTCTGTTGTCAAGACTGCTATGACAACAAAAGGCTTAACAGCTTTATGGTCCTAGAGCTGTTATCTTCATCTTCTCTAAGCTGCCTGACTTCATCTGAGAAATTTCACTTTTAATGTGTGCATGCACATTACTCCTTCAACTCCATTCACTAGTTTTTGGCATTCAGCCTGACTTCCATTTTGCTATATAGTTTACTCTTTCAGCTGTACAAATTCTTCTTGAAAGCTTATCATCCTAGTTACAAAATCTACTACACCTTTTCTTTGCAATAAAAGGAAAGGAAAAATATAAAAGTGATTCTCCACCCCTTGTGCAAACAACAACCTGGATGATTAATAGTTTCCAGTTACACACTGGAATATTTTATGTTTTGTTTCTGTGTTTTCTAGCAGATTCTAATGACTTTGAGAATACAAGAGGATGCAAAGCAGCTGATCGTTTTAAGGAGAGGCCATCTTCCACATTGGAAGATATTGACAAGGATCATGAAGTCTTGGCCTTTCCAGATGCTCATAACCAGCATATCTGGTTTGTTATTTAACAAACCTTTGACAATAATAACTGCTCATGTGTCCTGTTTATGTCTTCACCTATATGTAAACCTGTTGACCGACAGCTCTGTATGGCTGGATTTTACTTGTCTTCACAGCTCAGCTGAAAGAAGAGGAAGAGCAAGCTGACTCAGGAATTGGAGCAAAAATCTTCATGTAGACATGTATTTTAACTATGGACAGCATCCAGCAGCTTGAACCCTGCTTCTAATTTGCTATCATCACATGAATAAGTAATTCAATAATGATGCTGTCAGCAGCAATTTGAGCTTAAATGACTCCTGGGATATAAACTTGGTTGATCTTTTTGGGGGATACTAGCTCAATACTCTCTAATATTGTCAGCTTTACTCCCTAAAGATCAGTCTTTTCCAAGGCATGTGTGTCTGTTGTTTTGGAAGGATAAGAAAATAAGAAATCAGTGCCGCAGGTTTCATGATGATTAAATTCTTTGTTATTTAAACATTAACATAAACAACAAAACATTACAAATACAGCAAATCACCACTAAGGCTCAGCACACTTATTTGGTAGCCCTGGGCAACAGTCATTTAACTTGTTTACCATATGCAACTGCTTTGCTTTCTTTACTTTTTTTTCCTGATTTAAGGCACTAATTGTTCAAAAATGTAGTATTAAAACAAGCTTATTTTAATTTGCACAGTCAGGCACTAGAATAAAAGTTTTAGAAAATTAAATGCCAGTTAATAGCACAGCTGACTTTCTTGCTAAAGCAATAAACTTAGACCTTCATGAAAGTTCCATTTATTCTATCTATGTATTAAACCAGTAATAATTTATTTGCTGGATTATTCATTCATTTTCTGCCATGGAATGCAAAGTTTGAATTTAGCTTGGCCAAAAACAGCAAAATAAGTATTATTGGATAGTGATAACTAATAAAAATATTGCTAAAGTAAATTCAGTGACCTTAGCTAAATGTTGAATAAGCTGGAATCCACATCAGAAAACCATTGTATGTTTGACACATTTGATAGCATGAGCTCCAAAGACAGACATAAGATTAATTGAGCATGGAAAGTGAACAAGCTTCTCAATACACTGTCTTCTAGTTAAAGGTTGACTTGCTCTAATGAATTCTGTCCTGGGTTCAGCAGCAGCAGTCAGTTTTTCTCCTTCTTAGTAGCTGGTGCAGCTCTGTGGTTTTGACTTTCAGCCTTGGAACAATACTGATAAAACCAATGTTTTCAGTTGCTGGTCAGAATATTTACTCTGACCAAGGACTTCGTGAGTCTCAAGGTCTGCCAGGGAGGAGGGAAGCCAGGAGGAAGCAGGGACAGGACATCTGACCCAAATTAGCCAACGAGGTATTCTGTACCACAGCACGTCATGCCCGGAGATATAACTCGGGTGGTCAACCTGTGAAGGAGACATTCTCTTAGCCTCCCAGCACCCCTTAGACAGTTTACAGCATTGTTTGAGAGTTTTGAAGTTTTTGAATGGCCTTTTAATACTGTTGAGACCTGTTTGCTGATCGTGATGGGGATCACCATGTTGGCATGCATACAGAGTGTGTTTTGTCCACAACCATTACGTCTGATCTCAAGAGTTAAGCAGAGTCAGGTTAGTGTCTTGTCTGGGGTTAGACAACAATATAGGAGGACAGAGAGATTTTCCCCGAGGCTGGACAGCCATGAGTGGCAGGGTGTGTGGGATAGTATGGGCAAGTATCTAGGTCAGTGGGCCCCTCCAGTGCTTTGGTATTTCACCACCGAACAACTGCAAAATCCAGAAGAATTACTGAAACACTTAAATGTGGTGTGTTGTCATCTTGGTCATACCACAGAGGGACAAATCATGTCAAAGTGATGAGGCTTGGCCTGTGCTTACAGGGCCTTATTCAACACTATCCAGCACCTTCAAAAAGATGAAATGATTCATAAACTCCGAGAGTTCGAAGACCATCTCACCCCTTCCATCATCTCAGCTGTGGAAAAAATGTCCCAGGAATTCAAACAATTGAGGGACAATCTATCTGATTTATCCAGCTCCTCACGTGTACCAACACACGTCTCAGCAATTAACAAAAGGCGTCTTATTGTTCAAGAGAGAAGATATAGAACGTATATGCCAGGGGCCACCCTATAGTCTTACCTACGGGATCACGGAGAAGACATGACGAAGTGGGATGGAAAAACTACTTCAGCTTTGAAGGAACGGGTGCGTGAATTGAAAATAGGAACAAGGGTCAAGGCTGATCATCCCATGAGAGCTGTGTCTTCAGTCTCTGGTGAGCAGGTTCCCAGATGGAGTGGAAGAGCTGATTTTACTCCAGCTCCTGTGATAACGAAGAATAATCTATGTCTACCAGACTTAAGTCACCAAAATTGTGATCATTATTGAAGGGGCCCTGCCTCCAGCCAGGTGGAGGTAGGGGACAATCGGATTTACTGGACTGTGTGGATCAGAAGGCCTGGCACATCAGTCCCATGGAAGTATAAGGCTCTAGCAGATACCGGTGCACAGTGTACCCTGATGCCATCAAGCTGTCAGGGGGTGGAACCCATCTATATTTCTGGAGTGACAGGAGGATCCCAAGAGTTGACTGTACTGGAGGCTGAGATCAGCCTGACTGGGAGGAAGTGGCAAAAGCATGCCATTGTGACGGGGCCAGAGGCTCCATGCATTCTCAGCATAGACTACCTCAGGAGAGGGTACTTCAAAGACCCAAAAGGGTACTGATGGGCTTTGGTATTGCTGCTTTGGAGACTGAGGAAATTGAGCAGCTGTCCACCTTGCCTGGTCTCTCAGAGGATCCTTCTGTTGTGGGGTTGCTGAAGGTCAAAGAACAACAAATGCCAATCGAGACCACAACAGTGCACAGGTGGCAAAATCGCACCAACCGAGACCCCCTGATTCCCATCCACAAGCTGATCCATAGACTGGAGAGTCAGGGAGTGATCAGCAGGACCTGCTCACCCTTAAATAGCCCTGTACGTCCAGTGCAAAAGTCTAACGGATTGTGGAGAGTAACAGTAGACTATTGTGGCCTGAATGAAGTCACGCCACCATTGAGTGCTGCCATACTGGACATGCTAGAACCTCAATATGAATTAGAGTCAAAGGCAGCCAAGTGGTATGCCATGACTGATATTGCCAATGCATTCTTCTCAATTCCTTTGGCAACAGAGTGCAGGCCACAGTTTGCTTTTACTTGAAGGGGTGTCCAGTTCACTTGGAACCGACTGCCCCAGGGCTGGAAACAGGGTAGGCCACAGCCCTACCATCTACCATGAACTGATCCAGACTGCACTGGAACAGGCGCAAGCTCCAGAACACCTGGAATACATTGATGACATTATCGTGTGGGGCGATACAGTGGAAGAAATCTTCAAAAAAGGGAGGAAAATAATCCAAATCCTGCTGAAAGCCGGTTTTGCCATAAAACGGAGTAAGGTCAAGGGACCTGCACAGGAGATTAAATTTTTGGGAATAAAAT
Organism: Psittacula echo; assembly: GCF_963264785.1. NCBI lineage: Eukaryota > Metazoa > Chordata > Aves > Psittaciformes > Psittacidae > Psittacula > Psittacula echo. Next base: position 6,419,088 of record NC_137742.1, on the reverse strand, counting down.
GGCAAGATGGACATCGCTAGATCCCCACAGATGTGATCAACAAGATAACAGCAATGTCTCTACCAACTAATAAGAACGAAACACAAGTTTTCTTGGGTGTTCTGGGGTTCTGGAGAATGCACATCCCAAATTACAGTTCGATTGTAAGCCCTGTCTCTCATGTGACCCAGAAGAAGAATGATTTTAAATGGGGCCCTGAGCAACAACAAGCCTTTGAGCAAATTAAACGTGAGATAGTTCATGCAGTAGCCCTTGGACCAGTCCGGAGTGGGCCAGATGTAAAAAATCTACTGTACACCGCAGCTGGGGAGAATGGTCCTACCTGGAGCCTCTGGCAGAAGGCTCCAGGGGAGACTCGAGGTCCACTCCTCGGCTTTTGGAGTCAGGGATACAAAGGATCTAAGCCCAGCTGTACCCCTACTGAGAATGCGATACTGGCAGCCTATGAAGGGGTTTGAGCTGCTTCAGAGGTGATTGGCACTGAAGTACAACTCCTCCTGGCACCCCGGTTGCCCGTGCTGTGCTGGATGTTCAAAGGCAGGGTCTGCTCTACACATCATGCAACCGATGCTACATGGAGTAAATGGGCTGCACTAATTACACAACGAGCTCGAATAGGAAATCCCAGTCGTCCAGGCATTCTAGAAGTCATCATGGACTGGCCAGAAGGCAAAGATTTTGGAATGTCACCAGAGGAGGAGGTGATGCGTGCTGAAGAGGCCCCACCATATAATAAACTCTCAGAAAGTGAAAAGCAGTATGCCTGGTTTACTGATGGGTCCTGCCGTATTGTGGGAAAGCATCAGAGATGGAAGGCAGCCGTATGGAGTCCTCAACGACAAGTTGCTGAAGAAGAGAGTGAATTGAGTAGTTTGCCGAGGTAAAAGCCATCCAGCTGGCCCTGGACATTGCTGAACGAGAAAAGTTGCCAGTACTTTATCTCTATACTGACTCATGGATGGTGGCAAATGCCCTGTGGGGTGGTTGCAGCAATAGAAGCAGAGCAATTGGCAACGCAGAGGTAAACCCATCTGGGCTGCTGCCCTATGGCAAGATATTGCTGCCGGGGTGCAGAACCTGGTGGTGAAGGTACACCATGTAGACGCCCATGTACCCAAGAGTTGGGCCACTGAGGAACACCAGAACAACCAACAAGTGGATAAAGCTGCTAAGATTGAAGTGGCTCAGATGGACTTACTTGGTGTGCAATCCCAGAAGAAGGAAAAGTCCAATGTGTACCTCAAGGGGATTTGATTTAAGCGGAAAACAGCCAACTTAATTGTATGCTGTTGCCTGCTATGTAGCACTTTTATAGCCCATCAACTAGAAGTCTGCAGGTCACCAGCAACTGGCCCTGACTTCCCTCCAACCATCATCTCAGCAAAAAATGAACTTTGATGAAACCAGACGAGTTCTCCAGTATCATCAGCAGGCAACGATCCAACACTGCACACAGCCTCTCCTGCCCTGAAAGACTGTTACAAGAGTTGGAGCCCGACATCATGGACCAGATGAACTCAGCAGCTTTTTAGGGATTGGTCCTTGCACTAAGGAATGATATCTCCGTGTGTGTGTGGATGTATATATGTATGAGACAAGAGTGACAGTATATTGAAAAATGTGAGATCTGAGTATGACATGAATGGTATGGAATAAAGGGTGGATACTGTCCTGGGTTCAGCAGTAGCAGTCATTTTTCTTCTCCTTAGTAGCTGGTGCAGTGCTGTGTTTTTGACTTTCAGCCTGAGAACAATGCTGATAACATCGATGCTTTTAGTTGCTGCTCAGTAATGTGCACTCTGACCAACGAGTTTCTGAGTCTCATGCTCTGCCATGGAGGAGGGGAAGCCGGGAGGGAGCAGAGACAGCACACCTGACCCAAACCAGCCAAAGAGATATTTCATACCATAGCACATCATGCCCAGTATATAAACTGGGAGCAGCCACCTGGAAGGGTTAGATCACTGCTCAGGTCAGCCTGGGTGTTGGTCGGCGGGTGGTGAGGTGGTGTATTCTGTTCCCTTGTTATTTCCCTTATCATTGTTATTATTGGTGGCAGCAGCAGTGATTTGTGTTATACCTTAGTTACTGGACTGTTTTTATCTCAACCAGTGGGAGTTACATTCTTTTGATTGTCCTCCCTATCCCTCCGGGAGCTGGGGGAGTAATGGGTGGGAGTGAGCGAACGGGTGCGTGGTTCTGGGTTGCCAGCTGGGCTTAAACCACAATAACCATGTTTTGAGTTACATGTTGGGGGAATGATTGTTGCAGGAACTACCTAAGCCAATGGGGGACAAGCCTTACAAGAAACGATACAAGTGCAGCAGTGCCCTGACCTGAGCTGGCTTTGATGCCAAGTAACTCCACACAACGCACCATCTCACCTATCATGAGTGAGCACCATAAGATGGAGCCCAAAGTCATGGGTTAAATAGGCTCAACAGACATTTTAGAGACATTTTACAGAGGCAGCCCGTAGGCTAAGTAAATGACGCTTGTATATTATACCAAAAGATGGGAAGGGTGGTGATGGATAATGAAGCTGTATTGGATTATGAAATACATGAGCATGACATAAATGGTATGGAACAAGAAGTGGAGGATGTGCCGGTTTGGGCTGGTGTCGTGGTTTAAGCCCAGGCCGTAAATCAGAACCAGGCAGTCCACTTCCCCCCCCACCTTTCTTCCCTCCGCTTCTGGAGGGACGGGGAGGAGAATCAAAAGAATGCAACTCCCACGGGTTGAGATAAGAACAGTTTAATAACTAAGGTATAACACAAATCACTACTGTTACCACTAATAGTAATAATGATAAAGGAAATAACAAGGAAGAGAATACAACCGCTCACCAACTGGTACCTTGCCCCCACCCCGCAGTGATCCAGCCCTTCCCGGAACTCTCAGTTCTACCTCCTGGGCATGACGTGCTGTGGTATGGAATACCTCTTTGGCTAGTTTGGGTCAGGTGTCCTGTCCCTGCTTCCTCCCGGCTTCTCCTCCTCCCTGGCAGAGCATGAGACTCAGAAAGTCCTTGGTCAGTCTAAACATTGCTGTTATCAGCTCTGTTCCCAGGCCGAAAGTCAAAAACACAGCGCTGCAACAGCTACTAAGAAGGAGAAAAAATGACTGCTGCTGCTGAACCCAGGACAGTATCCACCACTTATTCCATACCATTCACGTCATGCTCAGATCGCACATTTTCAATATAGCATCACTTTCATCTCAGTGCACTCTTATCTTAGTGCACGGACCAATCCCTATAAAGATGCTGAGTTCATTAAGTCCATGATGGTGGGCTCCATGTCTTGTAACAGTCTTTCAGAGCAGGAGAGGCCCATTGCAAAGTCCACCCCTCGATCATGAGTCCATCTCTATGCTGCATCTCTGCCCTGATGGCCTGAAGTGTCATGGGCCCATCAGGCTCGAAATAATTCACCCTCCCCTCCAGCGGTTTCTGCAACACGTCGTTGGGACTCCATACAGCTGCCTTCCATCTCCGATGCTTCCAAAGCACTGGAGGGGCTCAGTGAACTAGATACTCGCCCATGCTGTCCCACACACCATGACACTCATGGCTGTCCAGCCTTGGGGAAAACCTCTTGGTCCCCCTATATCGTCGTCTAACCCCAGGCAAGACCCAAACCTGACTCTGCTTAACTCTTGGGATCAGACAAAATGGTTGTGGGTAGAACACACTCTGTGTGTGTGCCAAAATGGTGATCCCCATCACAATCAGCAGGCAGGTCCCAAGGGTACCCAAAAGCCATTCAAAACCTTCAGAACTCTCAAATGATGCTGCTGTACTTGTCACTGAGGCTGGTGCAGCTGCTATGCTTGCAGGCTCTCTCACCACCAGCTCCTCTTTTTCTGAGTCCAGATCTTCCTCCTCTGCCTTGCTGGGAAATGCTGCATGGTCTCCTGCATCCTCCTGGGGCTCAGGCTCACGGGGCTCAGTGGACTGCTGCTGAGGAATGCTCTCGGCCTCTGCGGGGCTGGGCTCGGCCCCGGCGCTCGGCTGTGCCGCCGCCTCCTCCTGCTGCTCCGCAGCCGCCTCCTTTCCCTTCTCGACCGCCCCCACTTCTTCCACTGGCAGCCGCTCCCTGCCGGCCTCCGGCCCCACTCCCACCGCCGCTTGGTCCCCGGGGCCCCTCTCCCCGGCCTCTTCGGCCGCCGCCGGCTCCCGGGGCCGCTGCCCCTCAGCTCCCTGAAGCCTCACGAAGACGGAGGTGAGGACGAGGGCCAGGACGGTGAAGAGCAGCGGGACGGCCAGGTACAAGTCCGCGGCCGCGTCCACACGTCCATCCTGCCCTGCTGCCGGAGCCCGCCCATATTACAAGCCATTACCGTAAAATACAATGAAACAAGAACCTTAGCCCAAGGCCCACATTTGATAAACACTAACACAGCAAATACCGGCTCTAAGTAAGCTACAGCATACTGAAACTGTGACATCAAGAGAAACAACTTTGAGAGCCAATAAATCAGCATTGTGCCTTGGTCAGATCTGTCGTTATCTCAACCCTTCATGCCCCACGTTGGGCGCCAAAAAAGAACTGTCGTGGTTTAAGCCCAGGCCATAAATCAGAACCAGGCAGTCCACTTCCCCCCCCCACCTTTCTTCCCTCCGCTTCTGGAGGGACGGGGAGGAGAATCAAAAGAATGCAACTCCCACGGGTTGAGATAAGAACAGTTTAATAACTAAGGTATAACACAAATCACTACTGTTACCACTAATAGTAATAATGATAAAGGAAATAACAAGGAAGAGAATACAACCGCTCACTAACTGGTACCTCGCCCCCACCCCGCAGTGATCCAGCCCTTCCCGGAACTCTCAGTTCTACCTCCTGGGCATGACGTGCTGTGGTATGGAATACCTCTTTGGCTAGTTTGGGTCAGGTGTCCTGTCCCTGCTTCCTCCCGGCTTCCCCTCCTCCCTGGCAGAGCATGAGACTCAGAAAGTCCTTGGTCAGTCTAAACATTGCTGTTATCAGCTCTGTTCCCAGGCCGAAAGTCAAAAACACAGTGCTGCAACAGCTACTAAGAAGGAGAAAAAATGACTGCTGCTGCTGAACCCAGGACAGCTGGGATAGTTATTTTTTTTCACAGTATGGTGCTGTGGTTTGGATTTGTGCTGGAAACAGTTTTGGTAACACAGGGATGTTTTAGTTACTGCTGAGCAGTGCTTACACAGCATCAAGGCCTTCTCTGCTCCTTACACCCACACCACCAGTGAGTAGGCTGGAGATGCACAAGGAGCTGAGAGAGGACACAGCCAGGACAGCTGATCCCAACTCACTCAAGTGATGTTACACACCATATAACATCATGCTCAGCACATAGAGCTGGGGGAAAAAGAAGGAAAGGAAAGGCATTCGGAGTGATGGGGTTTGATTTCACACGTAGCCATTGCATCTGCTGGAGCCCTGCTCTCCTGGGGATGATGATGTGTCTGAGATGGGATGTGGTGAATGAATTCCCTGTTTAGCTGTGCTTGCAAGCACAAATTTTTCTTTACCTACTGAACTGTCTGCATCTCAAACCGTGAGTTTTCTCACTTTTACTTTCCCCATTCCACCAGGGGGGAATGAGCAATTGGTTGTGTGGGACTTTCAGTAGCCAGCGGGGGTTAAACTGCAAAACTGCAACAGCTAGATATCTAGCTAAACTTTCTTTGTATGGATAAAATTAGGTTAAATGAATCATGACGAAAAAAAAAAAAAAAAAAGATGACTCTGAAGAGATATTTTATGAAGACATGGAAGTTAATTCAGCTGATACAAAAATTCATACCTGTTAGAGATAATCACTTATTTGGATTTCCATCCATGTGTGAGGTCCATTTATCGTAACAGAGTAAATTTGTGAAGAGGACTGCTTTGGTACTTTCTATATAAGAATTTCCAATCTCCTGCCTTCTAACAAGAAATATTAACAAATTTCTCTCCCTTGTAGCCATGCATGTCCCTTAAAATATTTTTTAACATTAATTAATCTAATAATTTAAAATACCCCACTGAAATGCTTAATCTAGGATTATGGTCACTATTTCCTTCCTTTCTTAGCCAATGAAGGGGGAGGGACCAGAGAGTACTTCAGATCATAGAATGATACCATGAATACTCAACCCTTCCTTCTCAGCTACATAAATCTGTCAAGTTTTAAGTATATTCATGTATCCGCTAAATTCAAAACTTGGAAAACCTCAGATGAAGTGAATTCAAAATCAATGACTCAATATCTTTTCCTACTTAAAAAGTAGATCACATATTAAGTTATTTGATTGAAACTTTTAACAAATTTATCGTAAAATACACGAAATAATTTGTATAAGAGCTTAGAACTTTATGTTTCGGAAATAGTTTCCTTCAGGTACTGAACAGAGATTTTTTTTCCCAAAATTAATAGGATCTTTAAAATTACAGCTTCTAAGATTAAAGGAATTCAAACAACAATGTTTAGTAGTCAATAACAGCATAATAGCAACACCAAATACCTATGATTTCAATATTACTGACTTCTAAATACAAAATCTTTGTAAATGCTTTGTTTGGATCCACATAGCAACAGTATTTCAGTTAAGATTATACCTAGCATTTTGGTGAAAAGATTTGTATATGTATGCAACAGAATGATGAAATGTGAGGAAGGATTTTGTGTGTTTCAGTCTATAACTGGCCAGGGAAAAAACAAATGTTCCTTCACATCTTGAACGTCTCTCAGTGCATTCCAGAATATTAAGATAAGAACAAATGATTATGAATAAATCTGTAAGTGCAAAATGAAAGTGAGAATTTCTCATACAAACTAAAGCTTGTCGAGCCCACACAAAAAAAAAGGATGGAGTAGGGCTTTCATTTCTTTAGGACCTCTCACATAGTCAGTTATTCAGAAAAAATGATTTGCCAAGATCTCACAACGCATAGCACCTTGATTTAAAGTATCAATTGATGTCATTTTATTTGATCTAACCTCAAAATATAAGGGTTTTGATTGATGTTTTCTGCCTCCTCCTCAGTCATCCCTACTTGAGATCTAATAATGCATTGAAGAAGTTCAGAGCCCTTTTCCTGCACTTTCTTCCTCACATTGTTTTTGCGCTTTTAACTTTAGAACACCTCAAATGTCACAGAAGATTCAGAATTATCCTGATTCTACTGATACTTCTTTACTAAGGTCACAAATTATAAAACCTTTCTTTTTCTGTTACATAGTCCATCCTTTATTAGGTTTAGTAAGGATTAGACAGGACCAACTAAACACAAAATTGAAGCTGCTCTGAATAGCATATAATTAATAAACTTCTTTTAAGTAAACAGTTCACCCAGCTGCGTTACAGAAAATGCCAGATGGGAACAGTCACTGTGGTGCTACTGAAATTAGGTAATGTCATAATTAGTAGTGGTCACCAGAATGAGTGAATATCTTAGAGTTCTGATACTAATAAGCACTTAATATTTTAGATACCTTCTTCTTCTTCATTATTAATGTCCACAAAGACCAAGACAGTAATTTTTCATCTCTGCAGGCACATGTATCATTCCACTGAACTGTGAGTGAAAAATTCCTCTTTCCTATTTTCACCAATTGAGATCTATTACAGAATCACTGAAAAGTTATAAGGTAGCTCATAGGATTAGTTTCTTCCATGCCTGGAAAAATTTTAGGCTTCAACCATCAGCTATATCAGGCCTGAGAAGTTCTGTGCCGTCCAGTGATGACATGTAATATGCAAAGCATATGGCTTAATTTCAAAGAATAAGACAAAGACTAGCACTGAATAACCTCTCAAAACATCTTATGCATACAAAGCAGAAGGGAAATTAGATTGCAAAATGTGCTTTCAAGGTCTAAGAGGTTAAAGATTATCCATACATCGAAGCCAGTGCTCACAGAGCTTCTTTTCTATTTTGATAAAATAAATTTTCTGTCATGGCCCTGATCCATTCATTGTGAATGATGGCATGAGTCCATCTACTTGATTTCCAAAGTGCTATAACGCTTTAAAAATTTGATCTAGAAATGGATGAGGATTACTTATCTGCCTACTTAACATTCCCACATTTTGTTGTGATATTCTGTAAATGCTTTTCATTATTCAACTCGCTTAATGTCAAGTAGTCGTCTCCTCTGGGATGTCCCTATTTCATGAATAGAAATATCCATAAAAAATTAAAAAAGAAGGAGGAAGAAAGTCTCAACAACTCCATCTTGCCTATAAATCCCCAAACACCCTAATCTTGTAAGGATAAAATATGGGTAAAAACAAAGAAATCAGAAGACAGAGGCAAAAAGGATCTTTATGTGATTATTAGATCAGGAAAAGATAAAAGCATTTTAAAAGTCAGTCTTTTCACTGTGCAATGTCCTCTGTGTCACATTTGATACCTACCTGAGTGACAGTCCAGGGCTGTACATGTTTTCATAAAAATAATTTTATTCCAGCTTCACTAACTTATTTGTGGTTTCATCCCTGATAATTCACACTGAACTCATTCTTCTTTTGCCTCTCAAGATGTACATGTATTCATCTCCATTTATGTCTCCAGTATTCTCCACACAATACTATGTCTCCCTTGTGTACAATAAGAAAGCGAAAAGTTTCTCAGTGATCCTCCTCTTTCTTGTTAAAGGAGTAATAGAGGGAAAAAAATTAGAAATAGTGTCTCTGGACAGCTTCTAGAGATTACAGAAATAGAGGCTATTTCAAAGCCCAAGGAAGTCAATTAAGAGACTCATTGACTACAACAGGCTTTGGAGCAACACATAATGAATGTAGGTTTATCTCAGTATCTGATGGAGAGCCTCAGATCAATCAACATTGCAGCTGCTCAGGAGGAAAAACTATTTGTAAATAAATGGTTCACTGATTAGTTATGATACTCTCCCCAAGCATTTAACTAATCAACTGACAGTCCACAGAACTGATTATAAAGTGGCAAAGGATAGTACTGAGTAATTCAGGGAAATGTGAGTCCTAGCTCTTTCTATGTTCTAGAAAGTTGATTCAATAGCCCTGATGCATTCTGCTTGAATTTTTTGGTAAGTCTTTTATCTGGCCTTTCTTATTATATCATCTGAATGCTTTGCAAGTCTTAATAAATTCACTCTTATAGTGTCCCTGGGGCAACAGCTACATGAACAAAGTTGCTATAGACAGGAACCTCTGGGCAAAAGCCCGGAGGAAAACGCTGCAGGCAATCATATGCAAAGGAACAGCTGTCCAGAAAAGAAAATATTCTGCCCCAGTAAGAATTGACCATGGGACAAAAACAGGAATGTCCTTGATGAGGTCAGATTTACTGGGCTGTGTGGCACCAGTTTTTCCTTTCTTCTTTCTGACAGATGGGCTTTTCCCAGGATTTCTCATGTCCATTTCAGAAGCCATAAAAATTTTAAAACTGTGGGCTGTAATTTTTGATATTGCCCTCCTGAAAGGTGGATCTAATAAAATAGTTCATGGTGTTATTATGACTATCAGTTTATAGTGCATCAGCCCAATAAATGCATACTGCTATTTCTACTAAGAGACTTTGTACTGAGTCTTCAGGGCCTTGGGAGCAAGGCTCGTCAGGCTCACTTTGTCTGAATTTGTGTTCATTCGTCTGGTGCTTTGTCTTAGCTACTTTAGCAGAAACAGTGTTTTCTAATAATAGGTCACAGGCTAATTTGTTTTACTTTGCATATGTATGGTACAATGGTAGCTTTTAAAAAGAAAGATGTGAAAGGCACTTCTGTTCATACTGAGACTCTTTCTGAAGTATTATTCTTTTCAGTTACAATAATATCTGGAATAATAATAATTTGGATTAGACTGTTAAGTTTTCAGCTACACACAAAAAAATCCTGGATTTATACACAAGGCATTTTCCCTAAACAAGCCCAAGGGTAAGTGGTTCAAGTCTGCATACAATGCAAGCCAAAAAACATAGGAGTTGTCCCTGGCCTTCTGGTGACAGATGTTGTACAGCTCAGAAGAGCAAGAGGTTCTCTGCCCAGAAGTTCACAAGATCAAGGTAAAATATTACTACAGGCAATACAGTATGTTAAAAAGGAAGGAGGCACAGTATCAGAAATACAACCATGAAATTGATTTAGCTAACCTTTTATTACTATTTTATTTTTCAGCAAACATGCCCAGAGGGAGTTTTTGTACCTGGTCAGAATCCAGCCTCTAAGGTTTTGTTCCCACTGATATCTAGAAAATGTTCCTTGTTTTCTAAAATGCTAGTACCTTTTAGAAGTGGTACTTCTGTGTAGCCATGGATTAGGATTCATAAGTGATCCTTAAACATCTTGCCAATATGATGTTCTTCCTTTTCCAGGACACATTGCTTAATAGACTTAGAGGAACTAAGTATTTCCCATTCTTGCATGACTCTTGCACAGATCTGTAAATGGTGCAAGACAGTGCCACAGAGCCAGCACAGCTGTACATGATACTGTTCAATAGACTTTGCAATCCATCTTCTTCTTGTCTTATTGTCTTGCTCATTCTCTATCAGCCATGACATAGCGATCTTCCACTGTCAGCTCATACATATTCCAGCAGCTCCCCAGAAACCACACATTGAATAGTTTCTCTATCTTGCAGTCATTTATTTGTAGATTAGCCTCTCTAAAGAAATAAAGACCATCTTATTGTCCTCATTTAAATGGATGCTCAAGGCCAACTGATCACATTTTCTTCCAATTTGTAGAGCTATTTTCAATAGTATTGTTCTATGATATTGTTTTATTGCTTTGTAAAGTGCATGAATGCTGTATGGGAATTTTGCTTTAATGACTTGTTAATACTTCAAGTACAAAAGGAAACAAGAGCAGAAAACCTCTGCCAATCTCAGTAGGCTTTAAATAATGCACTGTACATAAACATGAAGTGCTGCTGTGCCAAGCTTCTTAAAGGCAAAGTCTACTGCTTTAAATATAATAAGTATATCCACAAATTAAAAACACAGACATAGATCAAAGGTGCTGACAAGTTTCAGCAGCACAGACTTGTACTGTTGTTCCAGAGATGCATTAGACACCAAGTTTCTCTATAGGATGTTTTAATTCCAGTCGTGGGGAGAGTAGCATGGTTAGCTGCACAGAAATTTACCACTAGAAAAGTCCTTAAAGCGTTAAAGAGGGATTGATATGAACCATTATGAATAAAAACTTTATTGTTCCAAAATACATAAGGTTTTAATGAAGAATACAGACATACAAATGGTTAAAAAAAATTTTAAGTCAGAGGGGAGAGTGTTTGTGTTAACTACAATGTTTCTTAAAATTTTTATATACCCTGAGAAACTTTTAGGTGACACTGTCTGTTGAAGACTTCTCTAGGGTTTTATAAATTTGCAAAGAAAGACACTGGGCTTACTGCTAATACCATCATATGTATAATACATTAAAGCTTTCTTGTTAAAGGTTCTTTATAATGTACTTCAAAATTCCTTTTCCAAGGTGATTTAAAAGCATTATAATATAAATTTAGAATCATAAAATTCTATAAGCACTCATGCTAAGCCTTTTTTTACTGCTACGAACATCAATATGCCTTATTTGAATGTAACTCCAAAAAATTATTTGTGCTTTTAAAATTGCACCCAGACTGTTCAACGCAGGAATGATTTCCTGCGTACGTTTAGAGCCATTGCTACATGTGGATTTGACTTGCCTCCTTGCCTGACACTAAGGAATGAATTAGCATGGTATCACTTTCACTAAAATCCCCAGGCTCAGTTGGCTGTCCCTAAGCTTCCAGAAATTGCCTGTGCAATTCACATGGATGTATCCAACCTCACTATAAACCATTAACTTAGATATTGATACCAGAAACAGGAACATAGCATAGCTTATTTGACACTAAACCCCAAAATTCATCTGTTAGGGGAATTTCTGACAGCTGATCCAGAGTTACATGCTAGCCTATCTCTTATATTACCTTTCTTTAAGCTATTTTAGATTTAAACATGTTCTACCTTTACAAGCCTCACTTGATGCAATAGCTTTAGCAGAGCTCAAAAAGCAAAAACATCTTACGAAGGAAGGGAGCAGTTATCTTGAGGGAACTACTGGGGAGATTATTCTGGTGACTTAAGAGAAATTAAACATGTATGGACGCTAATGATTGCTGTGAAAAAAAAAAAAAAAAAATTTAATTACTCCTGATATAAACAAACAATAATCAATATTTACAAGTAATATATGCACTTAGTGATTCAAAAGGTATGTTAATAAAGGAATAATTATTGGGGAAAAAAAAAAAAAAAGCAACTGAAATCAAGTTTAAGAGCTTCTTTGTGACAGTTTAGTTGTGTATTATTCCATAACCACTGAGCAAAATAGCTAAGCTTGCAAGCTCAGTGGAAGAAAAAGGGAGCAATCAGAAGAAAAAGTTGTGTAACAGAGAAACATTATCATCTAGGTGAGCAACACAAACTAGACAGTAATTCACACTAGAACTAAGAGGTGTTCTCTAAATCTATGCAATGTTTCAGTGCAGCAGTTTTCCCCTTACTGAAGTAGCAAAGCAGCCCCACTAGATTTGCATGCAATGAATCCCACACTTCAGTATCCAAAATAAGATACTGATACATTGGAAAGACAGCAGCTAAAATCAGTTAAATCACATTTTCAGTGTGCTGTTTGTAGCAGGGGTTTACTAGCCTGACTGAATGTCAAAAAACAGTGTTTTTAGGGAAACAAAGAATTTACTGTAAGAAAGAATTTAGATCCATCAGTAGCCAACTAAACTCTGTTTCTTTCCTTTTAGCATGATACAAACAGATGTGTCATCAACACAAAAGGCAGAATCGTCTGTAAAAATTTTTGGCACGCATTAGTGGGGTATCTACAAAGATCTTTTAAAAAACTTTGTACGATATAAAGATATAAGATATAAAATAAACTCACTTGAAAATATGGTGAAATGCTTCCCAACAAAAGGAAATATTTTCTTGTTTAAATTTCCATACTTACCCATTACCTCTTCAGACCCACTGCTCCTTTATTCATCTAACTGAATGAAATCATGCATGAAATAGTGTTCTATTTAGTTTAATGGTTAACGGAACCTGAATGGCTACATGCAGTACATTAGCTTACTTCTGAAAGACTCAGTAATTTTTAATACAGCACAGAACTGTTCAGTGTATAACCTCAGTGAATAGGCCAGACTTATTTCCATTATTGGCAAATATATTCCAGTAATCTCTTCCATAATATTCATTCTTCTATAATTTTATCTTTTACAAAAGGACCCTAAAAATCAAACTCCCAAAGCTCCACATTCTCTGGTGTTATTATCAAATAATACCTTTGCTAGCAAGAAAATCCTAATGTTATTTCACTTTTTATCCTCACTTCCTTTGAAAGGATAGCAGCTTTTATCACCATGTGCCCAGTTATAAGCAAATATGTCTTTTTCTGAGATGCTTCTTAATAACAGACCCGTCTTGAACAACACACTTTCCTTAATTACATTCCTGTTAAGGATACTTTCTTTAAAGATATTAAAGGAATTTAAAGAAAATTTCATCTGCACACTTTATCAACCTCACATTTAAAATGAAAGTAAAAGAAAAAAAGATCAGTAATAGAACTGAACCTGTATAAATACTTGAATTTTTCATTTTCTTGCAATCCAAGTAAAAAAAAAGATATTGAAGTAGAACATTGCTGTACAAGCTGTAGAAACAGCTTAGTAAGAAGATTTCTCCCTACTGAGTCTGTATGATAACAGATATGCATGTAGCAATTGATTAATGTCTGTGAGCTTCGTTTGTTGAAACACATCAGGAAACATAATGGAATTCCAGAAAATTCTGATTTCCAATGTAAAAATAATAATTTTTTTTTAGAATTTTTTCTTAATTTGAAATTATTAGGATTTTAAAAGGGGGACAGATTCATCTCTGCAGGATTCCATGGCATAAGACAACATGAAAATGTATAAATACATGTGCCCTATTACATGCCTTGTTCTTCTAATTCCAAATATGTTTCTAGATATTCATATTCATATCAAGGCTTCCTCAACATAGTTAGCCCTGCTGACTCTGTGTCCATCACCAGTGCAGAAAAGGTGACACAGGCAAGAAGGCTTTCTTTTCTAAGAGCTAATTATCCTTGTTATAATGTTATGGTGATGTAGCTATACTGCTTTTGGAACTGGACCTTTATGTCTTTGTATAGTTTTTAACTCCTGTTTAGCCACCTCTTAAAGCATGCAGAGTTTTACCACAGACATCAGATTTCTTTTGGCTTCCTGAAAAACTAAGGGACCTAGGACCATTTGGAATACCCTCAGTTACCTAAAACATCCAGATGGCAGTGGCAAATCTCACACAGGATTGTGCACATCTGGAGACCAGAGAACTTCCTGGGCTATCTCAGGTCATAGAGGACATCTAGGTAATGGCTATTGAATAAAGTCCTTAACATTTACAATTCAGGAGTTGCTTGCATTTTCTGTAATAGGTGCAGAAAGATATTCTAGAACACAGTAACGAGAGGATCAATCCTACCATAGTTTTTAATCTGTGTATTCATCTGTTTTAAAAGGGGGTGGTGAGACTTCAGCTTCTAAATCCTGTGAAAGTGCAATGAAAGAAACTCTGCTTTTTTCTCTCTTCTACTGCTGACAGTGTACTTATCCTTGTCTTCAATTTTCCCTCTGAAATAGGCATTCAGCTTCTTTTGAAACAAATGGGCTTAGCTAAATGTTGATACCTGACCTCTTCAAAATCATTTAAGAAGCCTTGGGACTTACTGTTCATTTCTTGACTTTCAGCTGCAGACAACTGGAAGATGACCTATGTAACTGTACTATCTCTATTATTCCTACCTGTATCTATTTAGAATTTTATTGCCACATAATATAAAGACTAAAGTCTTCTTAAACAAAATGCTTAAGCCTAGCTTCATCCATATTAGCTTGATTTATTCTACCTCCACTTGGCAACTAGACCTCTAATATAGGTCTCAATTAGATTCTCACAGTGTATGGACCCAGGACTGAGAGCCAGATTCCAGCAAGAATTTGGTAAGAAGAGGATAACTGGCTTCAAATGCATTAAAAAATGCAGTAGTGAGAAAATGTATAATACTTGTTCTAAGTCCAAAGTAGAACAGCTGAGAAATAAGGTTTCAGCCACAGAGAGGTTTGTCTTTTTAACAACAAATGAAGTTACCCGAGCAAGGTAACTCATAACCTCTACAGAGGTTACTGAAAGGGAATTCCTGCACTGGAAATCTTGGCAGGAAGTTTGGAAAACATCCTGCTAAAGCAGGAAGTTGAATGATATGATTTTTTCGTAACTCTGCCACCCTTTTAAGTCAATATCAAATTATATTTTAATTCATTAATTGCTTCTCTTCAAGAAGTAGGTGTATACCTATAGTGAGGCATCTTGGCATCTAAGTGAGATTTCACAGTTTGGCCTTAAGAATTCAATTCAGAGGCTAGAGAAACATTTACATCCAGATATTATGAGTTGGTTAAATCTAATGCTTTTTAAACAGATAAGAAGTATATTGATACATGACTCCCTTGACAGAAATTCAGCAATATCTTGGAAAAAAAAGAGAAAAAAATTAATCTATAGTTTACCACAAAGTAAACAAAAACCTTTCGATTTCCTTTCTTCTGCTTATCTGCATCTGACCTTGAGGGTCTTTTATACCTGACAAGGAATGCATATTTTCCATTTACCCTAACACTCATTTCTCACACTCATGATTGGAGGAGGGAGCTATAATAAACATGAACGTTTAATCAATAGCCGTGTATGAAGCAAACAGTAAAGTGCAGACTGAATAATGAAGAAATACAATTCTTACTCTTGTCGCGTCTTTAATTAGAGCTTTATTACATGATGCAAATTGCTTCTGTCCTGTGATATTACCTAAGATGTTTAAATGTTCTACAAAACTATTGATTTTGTTTTGAATGTCAGATCTTGCACTTGGCAGCTTTTTCCATGGAACAAACGGATTACACTTGGAATTCTAATTAAGCTGCGTTTCTCAAAAGAGAAGTAGACAAACAGCAGTATAAGGATGCAATTATTGGACTACAGTTATCAGCCTTCATGTGGTCAAAACGACCACAATTTTGAGTAGCACCATATAACACACGATTTGCTCTGAATTAAAGCTTTTACAAAGATGAATGTGTTTATCCTCAATGTATAATTTGTCATCTTGAAAGAGATTGGTTAAATAGTTCAAATGGTACAAAATTTTTATTTTTGTTTAAATACATTCAGTGACTTAGCAGTTAAAAATATTAACCTTTGCAATAATCAATTTTGTTCTCATCTTGTCTAGTTAAGAAAAATGCACACATGCAAGAAAAACTCCACAGAAATCTGATAGAATTAGCCAACAGTGAGCCCAGCTCTTACTCTAAACTAAGCTTTTGTCATCCATGTGGTGCAGTAGATGGGCTACGGCAAGGGCAGTTTAGATAGTGGAGCTGATAAGAAAAGAATATCACTGCAGAGCTGAAGGAAAATATCTCAGCTGTTTGCCATGACCAGTGACTAGGTGATACTCAGCACTTCTTCATTGTATATTGAGTCTTTGGAGACCTTCTGAGAATGTATGAGGTATATTGGTTAGAAAGTTCAATCTCACATTCATTAATAAGATATACACCATTTTAACTCAGTTTTTAATTCTTTCATCATCTAAAGATATAAACTTCAGATTTATGTTCAGGTCTATTGCTACTGGCTTTCTTTGTGTTTGTGTGTGTGATTTTTAACTTCTTCCACGACATACACCAAAACTTACATTGTCCTTTTGCTGTTCTTAATAGTGATATGATGCAAGGTCCTACACCTGGGTCGGAGCAATCCCAGGCACAGCTACAGGTTGGGCAGAGAAGAGATTCAGAGCAGCCCTGAGGAGAAGGACTTGGGGTTCTTGGTTGATGAGAAAATGAACATGAACCGGCTTCATTGTGCGCTCACAGCCCAGAAAGCCAACCGTATCCTGGGCTGCATCAGAAGGAGCGTGACCAGCAGCTTGAAGAAGGTGATCCTGCCCACCTACTCTGCTCTCGGGAGACCTCACTTGGAGTATTGTGTACAGTTCTGGTGTCCTCAACATAAAAAGGACATGGAACTGTTGGAACAAGTCCAGAGGAGGGCCATGGGGATGACTAGGGAACTGGAGCACCTCCCGTATGAAAACAGACTGAGAAAGTTGGGGCTGTTCAGCCTGGAGAAGAGAAGGCTGCGTGGAGACCTCATAGCAGTCTTCCAGTACCTGAAGGGGGGCTATAGGGATGCTGGGGATGGACTACTCATCAGGGACTGTAATGAGAGGACAAGGGGTAACGGGTTAAAACTTAAACAGGGGAAGTTTAGATTGGATATAAGGAAGAAATTCTTTACTGAGAGGGTGGTGAGGCACTGGAATGGGTTTCCCAGGGAGGTTGTGAATGCTCCATCCTTGGCAGTGTTCAAGGCCAGGTTGGATGAGGCCTTTGGTGGCATGGTTTAGTGTGGGGTGTCCCTGCCCATGGCAGGGGTGTTGGAACTAGATGATCTCAAGGTCCTTTCCAACCCTAACTATTCTATGATTCTATGATTCTATGATCCAAAGAAAGAAGACAGTCTTTAACAAAACATGGCTAGTCCAAAATTGCTTCCTACAGCAAACTGATAAGAAACATAAACAACTCAATAGTCTAGTAGGCTCTATTACTAATGTTTATGGGGTTTCCAGGATTTAGTTTCTAAAGAAACTAAATATAACTGAATATAACTGATAAAATATTTTCAAATGTTGAAAGAGATTTTAAAATCCAGGCTCCAGGGATTAAAAAACCCCCAAAACTATTAAGTCCTCCAATTACTCACATGCTCTTAACTCTGAATTGTGGCAGGTTTTCTCTCTCACACACATTCATACATACACACAGAGAAATACGCACACAGAGCTAAAAGACAGTCTCTGTGTTTGCAATATGTGCCACATAAGGGATTAAATCACGAAAAACCTTTGACGTCTTAGTAAACCATTTCAGATATTCAGCCAAATATTACCTGTTTTGAGTTCATTATATTCTTCAGTTACTGTTAATTAAAATCCTCTGACACATCAGTGTCCTGACCTGGTCTTTATGTTCACTACAGAATAAGGAATACTACTTTGCAGATGTATGGGAGTGAAAATAAGATATTTCAGAGAAAACAGAGTAACTCTAGTGATGATATTTAACAGAAATTATTTTACAAGGGAAAATTGTGGAGCTTGTTTTCAGGAAATGTAGTAGGCCTCACTACTGCATGAACAATGTAAAAAAATCCTCTGTAATAAGGAATTTTTTCTTCAACTCACCTTTTTGGTGTTTGTGGAATTGAGCAATAAGATTAATATTCCTTACAAAATATTAGTTTTCCTTGGAAATAAGTATCTTTAAACTTTTTTTCTTTTAAAGCCATTTCTAAAAAACTGTTTTTTCCTTAAACAGCATTTTCACCATCTAGCTTTTTAATTTATTGTTAAAATTTCACAATAAGGATCATAGACTACCTGGCTGGTTAGAACACTTAGACCATCTATTTAAATTATTTGCTTGTCCCTGAATCCTGTAAATTCTGTAACTCCCCTTCTCAGACTAAATCACATTGACTTTTAGAGAACTGAAAAGCAAAACAATGAGCACCAGGCCCATGGAGAGTAGCAGAAGCCATATAGTAAGCCAAAAGAGTATAGGAAGTGCTACAGTAATCTCACAGTACACAGCTGTAGTGCAAGATTCACTGTATCACTCCTACTTTTATTTCAGAGCATATGCTACAGAAAAACTTGCAAATTGGAAAGAGGAATTATTCTCTGTTTATGAATAACCTATTGTTCTGACCTTTTTGCTTTGAAGTCAGTACTTGCTCCAGGGTGATTCAACATTAGTCTTTGGCTTTGTTGTGCAATCTTAAAAACACCATTACAGGAATTTACTGGAAGGGCATACCTTGTTGCCATGGCTACTAGTGCATCACTTGAAATTGTGATATAGCTGGATTTCATCACCATGACACTAATTTTCTCCAGTGCAGCAATGGAGGGTCTAGATCATAACTCTGGTAGATGCAGCAGGGTTGCATTTCCTTCTGTTTACTTCTTAAAGTTGGTGTAGGTGAAACTATGGCTGTAAGGACAAATTTGTAAGCCAAAGAAAACTGTGCCACCAATTGTGTGTTGGGGGAAAAAAAGAGTATTTTTGGCTTTGTTTCTTACTAGGGATTTCCTGTAGGAAATCTGCTGTCAGGCTTACCGCACCTCCATTGGTATGAGATAATGGCAGTCAAATTAAGTGCTTTCCTGGTGACCTCTTGGCCCTAACTCAGTGCTCACTGAGCTTTCTCAGCTGAATGCAGTATGGTGAGTTGTGGTGTGAGGAACATTTCCAAGACCCTTGGGGAATGTCTTTATTACAGACATAGCAAGGTAAAGAGGATCTGCATCAAAGAAAGCGAAGCATCTGTACAACTTTGTATCCCTAACTGTTCACATACAGCAACTTCAAGCAGAAAGTGCAAAGAAGTTGGCATTGTATTTGGAAATGATCTCTAGTTGAAGGTTCATCATTACCCATGAGACAAGGGTATCACCCAGTCCAGCTCAGTTGTCCCTATACCAGCTGTACAGATGTGTGCTGAGACAGTTGTAATGTCCCAGATATAAGGTACACTTTTGGAGAAATGTACAGCAAAGGAGTGTGAGATTGGTTTTCACCTGGGCTGAACAGTAAGAAAGAGGTTTATACCAGTACCTGTCTTTATACCTTTTCAGGCTACAGGCTAAATATTTAGAAGTCAACTGAAAATTAAACTTCTTGCAACCTTCTGGCTGATGCATTTAAGGGGATAAATCCCCCTAAATTCTTCGTTCATCTGGTTAGGTGGTCCTCTCAATCATGTTGTCATCATCAGTCAGCACACATGAAGGATTCCAAATGAAATATCTTATGTCTTATTGCCTTCCTCACCTAACTTGAACATCTGAGTCATCTCACCTGGGTCAGAGCAATCCCAGGCACAGCTACAGGTTGGGCAGAGAAGAGATTCAGAGCAGCCCTGAGGAGAAGGACTTGGGGTTCTTGGTTGATGAGAAAATGAACATGAACCGGCTTCATTGTGTGCTCGAAGCCCAGAAAGCCAACCGTATCCTGGGCTGCATCAAGAGGAGTGTGACCAGCGCGTCGAAGGAGGTGATCCTGCCCCTCTACTCTGCTGTCGTGAGACCTCACTTGGAGTATTGTGTACAGTTCTGGTGTCCTCAACATAAAAAGGACATGGAACTGTTGGAACAAGTCCAGAGGAGGGCCACGAGGATGATCAGGGACTGGAGCACCTCTCGTATGAAGATAGGCTGAGAAAGTTGGGGCTGTTCAGCCTGGAGAAGAGAAGGCTGCATGGAGACCTCATAGCAGTCTTCCAGTACCTGAAGGGGGGCTATAGGGATGCTGGGGATGGGCTCTTCATCAGGGACTGTAGTGAGAGGACAAGAGGCAACGGGTTAAAACTTAACCAAGGGAAGTTTAGATTGGATATAAGGAAGAAATTCTTTACTGAGAGGGTGGTGAGGCACTGGAATGGGTTGCCCAGGGAGGTTGTGAATGCTCCATCCTTGGCGGTGTTCAAGGCCAGGTTGGATGAGGCCTTTGGTGGCATGGTTTAGTGTGAGGTGTCCCTGCCCATGGCAGGGAGGTTGGAACTAGATGATCTTAAGATCCTTTCCAACCCTAACTATTCTATGATTCTATGATTCTATCTCACCTGAAGTATAAAGAAGGAAGGAGGAGGATTCAGCAGTAGATTCAAGCATCTACTTTCAGAAGTTTAAAAAAGGTATGTCTGCATCTGAGTCTCATTGTAGGAGTAGGATTCTCTTTCTCACAGCTAGAAATCTAGTATTGTCAAAAGTATCTTCTTATTGAGACATAGCTGGAGATACAAGACAGGTCTTACTGAAAAAAAATGGTTGGAGGGTGAACGGTTAAATGGGAGGTGAACACTCAGCAAGATGCACAATTAATGGACATGCAGTAAATAGCTCCTTAAATTTGACCTAAGGTCATCATCTGGTTTCAATGTGTCCTCAAATGGGAAATACACACCTCCAATGTGTTATTAGTTGCCTGAGACAACTGCATTAAGTTAGGATGAAACATGTTGAGGAACATTTCTTTTTCAGCATTGGCAATTGAAACAAACTTAAATACCTAGGCTGGTTACTTTCAGGTAAATAAAACCACGATGATCCTGTCCTCAGTGTTCCGGTTTCACAAAATAAATACTTTTTAAAATGTTTCAAATTTCTGGAGGAAAACAAAAAAAAAAAAAAAAAAAAAAAAGGATCAGCTTACTCTGTTTTATTTTTAGCATCATTATTACCTCTGAGTAATCACAGTTATTCCCTATTCACTCAATTTTGGTAGAAAGCATGAGTGGCAAAGCCCCCAGTGAACTCCCAAAATACTTATTAATCTCTACTTTTAGCTGCCAGATGTAAGAAAGTAAATTGTTTCTCAGAAGTTGCTAAGTATGTATTTGCATAAATTTGTCACTATTAGGAAAGTTTAGTCTATTGCGTTCTTAATGCATAAATTCCAAAGTGACTGATGTGTGAATGGCTTTATGTCTGGAGTTTGTTTCAATTCCATTTCTAATTAGAATAGCTCAAATTTGAATCTACATTTTCTTTCCTCTTTTAGCACATATATTCTCTATTTCAATCACTCTACAATGGGAGAGTGCTCCCCTTCCCAGGCTATGCTTGTCCTAAATATTCAGACCTTGTAGCTCCACATGATGCCAGAAGCAGCTTTCAGAAATGCCTGAAAGCTCACATCAGATAGAAGTTACAATGTTTGAAATTATAGTCAAGTTTTACAATCAAATTATTTTTTTTGCATGCATTAGTGATCTTGGTTTGATATAAGGTTAAATATACTTACTCTAGTCAAATTAGAAACCATAAAACTGTTGTGGTATCAAAAGTTTAAAGATCAATTTTTATGATGATTTCTTTCTCTAAGGCAAACTGTTTTTATTCTTCTGCTTCCAATATTTAGGTGTAGATTTACCAAGCAGAGCTTAACATTTCTAAGTAATTCTGTATCTAAACATACCTGTTCCTCATCACTTAAGATGCAATGTATTTTTCCTACAAAAAAGACTAAACAGAAAGCTGGGTCTTGGTTTTTAACTTTCGTTAACCTATGATACACAACTACCATTACCCACAGAGAATGAGAAGTATTGATTTTAATTTGTCCCATAACAAAGTCCTATGGGAGATTTTGAAATATATTCTTGCCTTCCTCCACATGGTAGCAGTTCAGATTTCTCTAGTTTTCTCTTGCTCTGTCTCTCGTGGAATAGGACTTTTAGATTTCAGAAGTGACTATTTGACACATAAATGTCACAAACAGCCTATTGTCATTGATTCTCAGTGCTGCTACTTAATCGCAGCTGTTGACTATTAATTTGATTTATATATAAGGCTAAAAATATGTTTTTTAATGAAAAATGTTAACAGCACCTACATTTCGCATACTGTTCATCTTGTCCATAATTTCTATAGATATGTGGTGGTAGAGACTGTAACTAAAATACTTACTTTACGTGAATATTTTTAAATTCAAGTTGCTGAATATTTTTGAGTATTTTTTTTTAATTAAGAAGTTTTTTCCAGCAAAATTCCTCCAAAATATCAAAAAATTATGTTAACTTTATTAAAAATAGGGTGACTTAGTTAAGAGTTTTGATAATCTTACAAGATCCTTTTCTTAATTTGCAATGGCCTAGAAAGCTCTCGTAAGATGTAATTTTTATGAGAGTTTAGTCTTCCAGACATGCTGCAAGTTTTTTGTCATATTTTAGCACTTGTCTCCATTTAAAATTATGCTCATCACAATACAACGAGGATGAACAAACATCGATGGAGACAGAACAGAGGAGATGCTGATTCCTAGAAATCATTCAAACCTCAAAAAAAAGGTCAGGTTCAGGGTACCCATTTCCTCAATTAAAAATCTAGTCAATCAGTCTCAACGTCTCTCTCTCATTCACATCAGAGTGCCAAACCATGTCAGACCAAATCCTCGTCTGTTTTTAAAACTACATGATTGAAATCTGAATCCACTACTATATGACGGTTAAGGTCCCTTTTTCGTGGTTATTCATAGTCCCTAAGTTCTGGTATTCTACACAATGGTTTAATAAATTCAATCAAATAGTGAAAAACTAGACTTCTTTTGAGTTCATCTGGTGAGCAGAGAAGGCTTTTAATTTTACAGAAAAGGCAAAAAATAAGAAAAGTAATCTGTCCTTTTGTCAAAGCAGTGATATAGAGCCAAGCTCTGTGGGGTTGCTGACTGGATTTATTATATGTCACACAGATCAAAAGTAAGTATAGGCAGCTAAATAGTCTTGATACCCAGCTGGGTAGGATGGTTTGTAAGCCTAACAGACACTGACTGTGCGACAGCACAATACTTCTGCTTGCCAAGTTAATTAAGTTAGGATTGAATGCCCATGGATAGGAGATAATAATATCAGCCACATACAAAGGATATGTGATATTCTAGATTAGGTTTATAAGAACTGCTTTGTCTCTCTGACAGGGAGACAAAAATGCGCTGCAGTTTAACTCCGAGAGATAGGACTTCTGCCACATTCAAGAACATGCTTTAGTTTGTATTTTTTCCCCTTTATTATTTCTAGTTCCTATTTAATAAAAACTCACATCTTTGAGCTATATGCAAAAGGAAATGGCAGAAATGGTGACAAGTCCAGGAAACTGCCGGTGGTGAACTTTTCAACTCATAGCAACATCTCAAATCAGGCTGTAAATAGGATTACTTTTATTAGAATGCTGCCTGCTACAGTTGTTCTTGTTAAGGACCTGTCATTTTGTCTGTTGTGCTCAGCAGAGTGATGGGCAGCCCAAGTCTTGGGGATCCAGTGCAGGGCCCCCTACTGCCACCCATCACTCAGGTGGAACCGTCTCTTTGAGTCAATAACAGCACCTGTCCAAAGCATAAAACAGGATTCCAATGTGCTTTATAGGGTGATGAGCAGGTGCTGGGATTACCCTTTCAGCAGAAACATGGGTCATCAGTAGAGGGCCAGTTGAACCACCAAAAGCCTCCTCTTCCCCAAGGATCTGCTTCCAATAAATTGAGTCATGCATCAGCATGTAACTATGTTGGCCACATTGGTGGTTAAGCCCTTCTCTGATTTAGAGATTTTTCGTTCTCTCACCTCCTACTGCAGTGCCCTAATCACAAGAGACTTAAATAAGGCAATGTTCAGTCTGGGCTGAGTCTTAAAAAGAAATAATCAGGCTTTCAGATAAGATCTTAAGAGTTCCCAAGGTCTAGGGCCACTGCAGTGCGAGCTGGGGTACAAAGATCAAACCATGCTGAAGGAGGCACAAGGATTCTGGAAACATCTTCACCTCAAATTTATGGATATGAAGGACAGTGGAAGGTGTCCCTGATCAAGGCTGGGACTAGATGATCCTGAAGATCTCTTCCAACCTAAACCTTTCTGTGATGCTGTGAATAAGGAAATAGCAATAGGGAGAGCTTCCTGAAAAGACCAAGAATTGTGGGAATTTTTTGGTAGGCTGTACCTGTTACTGTAGCTCATAGATGTAGAAGTAGCTCTGTAGCTCAGAGCATGTAGAACATGACATCTGCAAGTCAACCTGAGCTCCCATGAGAGGAGAAAGCTCTGGTGAAATTATCACTTTTCCCCAATGGAATCTGAAATAGAATCATAGAATAGTTAAGGTTGGAAAGGACTTTAAGATCATCTAGTTCCAACCCCCTTGCCATGTCAACAGATACATGCATCTATTGACACACACATATATACGCATATATATGTGTATGTTTAAGTACTTGCAGCTCCAGTTTCTCCAAGCCTCTCAGAATTCTGTTCAAGATGGTAACAAGGTCCCACACTACAGGAGACTGGAAGTCTTGCTGAGGTGCTCATCTTAAGCATTTTACTCTACCTGAGCAATCCTTCATTTCACAGGAGGGTTTGAATGCTGAAATTTTGTCCAAGACAAACTGCAGTAGGCATCCAAACTGGATCACTTGAAATGTTTTAAAAGTATAAGCTGACTTTCCAGACACAATGTGACAAAAGAAGGAAGCTGGAAAATTGTGTGTCAGGCTGGAGCAAAGACCCATCAGTCAGTTTTATCTAATATACTTGTCTCTGACAGTGCAGAGGCATGTATGTACTTGAGTCAGGGATAAGCACAAGTTTAAACACTTTCTAAAAGTATATACACTTTGGGGCTGATATTCTGTTAATTTTGATTAATATTACTAAAGTATTACTAAATTGGATAGGTTTATAAAAATATTTAGTCTAGAAATAGCTTGCAGGAAGCGCTTGCAGCAATGCATTTCAAATAACTTTAATTTCCTTTCTCAAAGAGGTTTATAGGAGCGCACAACTCAAAATATACAAAGAAAAAGCCATTAAAAATGTATCATAAAAACGATTGTGTTTCATGATCTGATTATACTTATTCTGTCTCAGGACAAGCACACTATTTGGAAAATTATAGTCTTAGTACAGTCACCGTCTTGAGAAAATTCCTATTTACACTCCTGACTAGCATCACCTATTTCTCGAAGTGATTTTGCTCAGTTTGCATGCTACAAATCATCATCTGGACAGAAGACGACCAGGTCCAAATTCATTCCTGATTTATCTCCACCAATGCAGAAAAGGGTAAAGAAAATCCATTAAAAACAAGGTTAAAAAGGAAAAAAAAGGAAAAAGGAAAAATAAAAGGAAAGAGACACAGCACGAGCCCAATGGAAGATAAATGCCAGTGACCTAATTGTCATTTACATTAAGACAGAATCAAGAAGCTGTGAATAAGAACACATGACAGTCTGTGCTTCTGTTTATTTCTGGCTAAATATTTGCTGTGGTTTTGTTTGGGGGGAATGGGTTCTTATTTGTTCTGCATTAACATGAGAGGTTTTTTTGGAGGACTAGGTGAGAGGTTCAGTGTCAAACTGATTTTACAAATCCTCCAGCTCTCTGAGATTCTCTTATCTCTCTGAAAGGATCTGTTTATCTCTTCATCACAGGCCTTGCAATCACCGGTTATTATGTGAGGGCCAAGCTCACTCTGAGAAAGGAAGCTATGCTAAATTAAGATGTATAGGAGATTAACCAGCTCAGGTTAATTGTGTTTTCATTTTCTTAAGAATTTATCAGTGCTGAAAAATAAATCTCATTATATTTTGCAGTTTTTAAAAGACAATGGGACATTGCATAACAGTGACAGTCATTATCATCAGATCTGAAAATAAGAACAGAAGAGCAATTCTTTCCAGTTGGAAGCATAACCAAGTGGCTGCCTTTGACACAGTTACTATAAACTGTCTGCTATTTCTTCATCTTCTTTTTCTGTTACTATTCAGGAAGAGATCTTGTCACTCTTGCTTACAATGTCATCAAGAAGGCATCCCCGTGCCTGTTGAAACTACTGTTCCTGTGAGCTTTCTTTTCCAGGCCTTGTAACATCTGTTTTGTAACTGCGGGTCAGAGACAAGCTAGCTTCCTTATGTGAAATAATCTCTCTGTGTTGATAATTGAAAGCACAGAGAAAGCTAGACACTGACCTAGTTAAGATAAGGGGATGGGGGCAGAGGCAAGGGCAGAGGGTAATAATAAAATAAAATTGACATCTATTTCTTTGGCACCTGAAATAGAAAGGGTGGTTTGGATCAGCCTGTTCCTCATGTTTGAGTCTGTACACAACCAAATGCACTCCTTGAATGAGGTGGTTGTATTTTACACATTGTTGCACATCAGAAGTACTCAAACTAGGAGTCACATAACTTTCCTTCAAGTTGTGCCTTACCAGTAAGAGGTGGCATGTACAGCCATGTTGAAATACTAGTATTCTGCCTTACTGGAGAGCAGAGGGCACATGGTTTTCTGGCTGGGGCTGATTTTGTTTTATTAACCACTTGAGCTGCAACCCACTAACTAGGTCTCCCCCAAAAAACCAGTACCAGCTTCCGAGGCACTCCATCAAGATCACTAGTGGCACCTAATCTCACTTCATAAGATGAATCACTATGTTCTCCCTCACATTATATTAACCACCATAAAATACATATTTAGTGCTATTTAAACGGTTGTAGGACATGCTGGGGACGAGGCTGTGCAATCCTCATTATGGTGACTGTTTATGACAGCAATCCTTTCGGCTATAATGAATTTCCTCATGCGAATGAAGGTGCCTCAGGGTAAAGAGAGTATCCAGCAATCAAGAGCCTTTAATTTCCTTTGTCCACATTAAAATGAAACAAAGGGAAAAAAAAATCTGAATGAGGAAAAATAAACAAACAAACAAACAAGGTGTCAATTAGAACACCAAAACCTTCTTCTAAGCAGCAAAAGCTGTGCAAGTGTTATGTGCTTTCCATTTTGCAGAAGATAAAACAGGAACCAATTTAGAATCGATATTAGCTCAATATTGATTGATCTTTCTTACCTTTAATCTTCTCACTTCAGTCACCCAAAAGACTCTTTACAGGAAATAGTAGAGAGGGATGCTTCTAGATCTTAAGACATCTGAATAATTTTCAGAACAAGTCCAATGGTCATCGCATATTGCTCAAGGAGTCTAGAGTGTGTAGTTTTGTCATTTACTTAACTCCCATGCTTTCCCAGATGGGACTGAGGGTATTAAAAAGCTAAAAAAAAATCAACCCTAAATCAAATATTTTTTTCTATCTATAAATGATCCTCTGTGAAAATGTATGTTATTTTTCTTTTTAGCCCAAAGTGAACAGAAAGATATACTGGAATTAGAAACTGAAGTATTATACACAGTCCTGATTAAGTAGGATTTTTCACAGTTGTGCAAAAATAGGACATGATCTTCAAAATTTATTCTTACCGTCTGATGAAAGACAGTGATTTTGGACTTAAAAATGCCAGGGAGAAGAACTGGTGAACAAGGAATTGCTTTGATTATGCTTTTTCCACTTTGCTTCTAAGTAAAAGTTAGCATTTAAAATCATTTTCAGGGGCTCAATTCTTCCAAAATATTTATCACATTAGACATCGGGACACTTCAAAATAAGCACTGTTTCATAACAGAGATAAAGTAGTAAGTGAATAATCTGCAGTTCGGATTATTCTCATTGCTAAAGTCAATCACTTGTGGTTTCAAAAAGGTCCTTTGTGGTTTTGTTTGTAGTAATAGTTAAATAAATGATACTAGTTAACTAAATACAGTACATGATTAAGCATAGTCTCTAATTATCTCTACTAGGAAGACCTGAGCTTGATTCCTTACTCTGCATATTTGTCATTTGTATCTCTGCCAGTGCTTAATGCCTAGCTGCAAGAGAGACCCTCATCTATTAAATGGGGGTAATAATTTTTTCCTAGCACAAAAGAACTGTGTCAGGAACTGAGAAGTTTAGGTTCTGTTGCAATGTGACTGTACAGCAAAGCCCCAAATTCCTAGTGATTTTTTATCAAAGGCTCATGTGTAAGGTTGTTAATCACAGAATGGTTAGATTTGGAAGCGATCTTAAAGATAATTTAGTTCCAACCCACCTGCCATGGGCAGGAACACCTTCCACCGGCAGGGACACCTTCTACTAGACCAAGTTGCTCCAAGCCCCAGCCATCCTGTACTATTGCTGTAACCTCACCCTCTAATGGCACTGTTGCTTGTATTTTAAATTATGAAGTTATTTTATTGTCTAAATTAGAATTTGAAACGGGGTTTTTTCAGCGTTTTTTTGTCAATAGTTTCCTAGATAGAAATAAATTCCTTCTAAATGGGAAAAGGTTTTTTTCCACTAATATTATTTGTGACTTTGTGTTTTCCAATACAGCAACTGCTTTCTTCCAATTTTTCATTTTGAAGTGGCACCTTGTTGGAGAAACAACATTTATTTGGCTAGAAATCTAAAACATACAAATTACACCTGACCTTCTGCCCCCTGATGGGAACGGGGTTGGGTTCTATTTCCACCCGCCCAAGAAAAAAAAAAAAACTAAAGTATTACTCATTTTTATAGCCAGAAAGAGTATTTCTTATAAGTGGGCTAAAGCTAATCAGTTGTGAAAAATGACACTGAGCATGACTGAAAGATAAATTCTCCTGGGAACAGGAAAAGAAAAAGACAAAGAAAGAAGATTAAGAAAAAGTGTATAGGAACTTTTTATGTCGTGTATTTCTATTCTTTCATGGCCTGGAGCTACAAAGCAAAGCTTGCATTTCAACAGCAAATAGGGGACGCACTACTTAAGCTAAATATCAGGTTTTACTGGCTTTACGGGCCAGCAGTTACAGTTGCCCATAAAAGTTTTGTAATAGGCAGGCTCATAAATCCAGGTGACAACCTTCCACTTTCAGCAGCTGTAGGAACAGGCCACATGTGGACTGGGGTTTAAGTACAAACAGAGTTTTCAACAGGGTTCAAAGTCAGCCTGTTGCCTAAGTAATTGCGACAAAATGGTTTTGAATTTTCTCTCTTTTCCTACATTTCAGTACTGGTGAAAGAAAATGTATTCCTAGTGGAAACACTTTGTTTCTTCTAAGTGCTTTATAATCAGATATAACAAAGCACTTATGAAAACATTTGTATATAATACTCCCCTAATGTTATTTCAGCCCGAAGTGTCAAATTTGAGTATTTGAACTCACACAGCTAAGACTATACTCATGCATGCTTCCAAATCAGTCTGAATCTCAGAGTGATTTCCAGGCCATTGCCAGGGAACAACTTCAAAAGTGTCTCCAAAATGAACACTATAGGCAAGACTCAATGCAGCTACCAACTGCTGTGTGGTGCCATCATACTCACTCTCTGAAGTGCATCTCGGCCTCTTTAATAATTATGGACTCCATAACAGGACCTACTGGCCTTTTCCTGACCTACTGGCCTTTTCCTGAATTCCTAGCCCATTTCTGACCATGATGAGTGTCCGTGATTGCTGAAGCTCTGCTACAAACCCCAGTCATAGAATCATAGAATCATAGAATAGTTAGGGTTGGAAAGGACCTTAAGATCATCTAGTTCCAACACCTCTGCCGAGGACAGGGACACCTCACACTAAACCATGCCACCCAAGGCCTCATCCAACCTGGCCTTGAACACCGCCAAGGATGGAGCATTTACAACCTCCCTGGGCAACCCATTCCAGTGCCTCATCACTCTGACAGTAAAGAATTTCTTCCTTATATCCAATCTAAACTTCCCCTGTTTAAGTTTGAACCCGTTACCCCTTGTCCTCTCACTACAGTCCCTAATGAATAGTTCATCCCCAGCATTCCTATAGCCCTCCTTCAGGTACTGGAAGACTGCTATGAGGTCTGCATGCAGCCTTCTCTTCTCCAGGCTGAACAGCCCCAACTTTCTCAGCCTGTCTTCATATGCGAGGTTCTCCAGTCCCCTGATCATCCTCATGGCCCTCCTCTGGACTTGTTCCAACAGTTCCATGTCCTTTTTATGATGAGGACACCAGAACTGTACACAATACTCCAGGTGAGGTCTCCCGAGAGCAGAGTAGAGGGGCAGGATCACCTCCTTCGACGTGCTGGTCAAGCTCCTTTTGATGAAGCCCAGGATGTAGTTGGCTTTCTGGGCTGCGAGTGCACACTGCCGGCTCATGTTCATTTTCTCATCAACCAACACCCCCAAGTCCTTCTCTGCAGGGCTGCTCTGAATCTCTTCTCTGCCCAACCTCTAGCTGTGCCTGCGATTGCTGTGACCCAGGTGTAGGATCTTGCACTTGGCATGGTTAAACTTCATAAGGTTGACATCAGCCCACCTCACAAGTGTGTTGTGGTCCCTCTGGATGGCATCCCTTCCCTCCGGCGTATCAACCAAACCACACAGCTTGGTGTCATCGGTAAACTTGCTGAGGGCGCACTCAATCCCACTGTCCATGTCACCGACAAAGATGCTGAACAAGACCGGTCCCAACACCAATCCCTGAGGGACACCACTCGTTGCCAGTCTCCAGCCGGACATTGAGCCATTGACCA
The DNA here is from genome assembly GCF_963264785.1 of Psittacula echo. NCBI lineage: Eukaryota > Metazoa > Chordata > Aves > Psittaciformes > Psittacidae > Psittacula > Psittacula echo. The sequence continues at coordinate 6,388,014 of NC_137742.1, read as the reverse complement.
CAACTCTTTGCATGCGGTCATCCAGCCAGGTCTTTATCCACCGAGTGGTCCACCTATCACAATGATGTTTTTCCAATTTAAAGACAAGGATGTCATGTGGGACAGTGTCGAACACTTTGCACAAATACAGGCAGATGATATCAACTGCTCTGCCCTTGTCCATCAGTTCCATAGCCCCAGCGTAAAAAGCCACCAAATTGCTCAGGCAGGATTTCCTCTTAGCGAAGCCATGCTGGCTGTCACCAAGCACCTCCTTGTTTTTCATGTGCCTTAGCATGTCTTCCAGGAGAATCTGCTCCAAGATTTTGCCAGGCACAGAGGTGAGACTGACTGGTCTGTAGTGCCCTGGGTCATCCCTTTTCCCCTTCTTGAAAATGGGGGTTATATTTCCCTTTTTCCAGTTATCGGGATCTTCAGCTGACTGCCATGATTTTTCAAATATGATGGCCAGTGGCTTAGCAACTTCATTCGCCAGCTCCTTCAGGTCCTGCGGATGGATTTCATCAGGTCCCATGGACTTGTGTACGTTCAGGTTGTTAAGATGGTCTTGAACCAGATCCTCTCTTACAGTGGGCTCAAAGTCTTCATTCTCACAGTCCCTGCGTCTGCCTTCCAAGACTTGGGTGGTGTGGTCAGAGCAGTTGCCAGTGAAGACGGAGGTAAAGAAGTCATTAAGAACCTCAGACTTCTCCAAATCCAGGGTAGCCAGTTCTCCTGATAGCTTCTGGAGAGGGCCTATGTTGACCCTAGTTTGTTTTTTATTTGCTACATACCTTTAGAATCCCTTCCTGTTATCTTTAACATCCCTAGCCATGTTTAATTCTAACTGGGCCTTAGCTTTCCTAACCTGGTCCCTAGCTTCTCGGACAACATCCCTGTATTCTTCCCAGGCTGCCTGTCCTTGCTTCCACCTTTTATAAGCCTCTTCTTTCCTTTCCAAGTTTCCTCAGCAGCTCCTTATCCATCCAAGGAGGTCTCCTGGCCCTCCTGCTGCACTTCCTTCTACTTGGGATGCAGCACTCCTGAGCTTTTAGTAGGTGATCCTTGAATATCAACCAACAGTCTTGGGCCCCTTGCCCTCTAGGGCTATATCCCATGAAACCTTACTAAGCAGGTTCCTGAGGAGGCCAAAGTCTGCTCTCTTGAAGTCCAGGGCAGCGAGCTTGCTGCATGCTATTCTCACTGTCCTGAGGATCCCAGGTTCGACCATCTCATGATCACTGCAATCAAGGCTGCCCTGGAGTGTCACATTTCCAACCAGCCCTTCCTTGTTGGTGAGCACGAGGTCAAGCATGGCACCTCTCCTTTTCGGCTCCTCTATTACTTGCAGAAGGAAGTTGTCTTCTACATAATTGAGGAACCTCGTGTATTGCTTGTTGCGGGCCATACCGTCCCTGCAACAGATATCAAGGTGGTTGAAGTCTCCCATGAGAACAAGGGCCTGCGAGTATGAGGCTGTTCCTATGAGTCTATAGAGTGCTTCATCCACAGATTCCTCTTGATCAGGCGGCCTGTAACAGATCCCCACAATAACGTATCCCATCTCTGTTCTCCCTTTAACCCTGATCCACAAACTCTCTATCGAGTGCTCACCTGTCCCCAGACAGAGTTGTTCATACAGATGAACAAAGACAAGAGAAGGGGTAAAAGTCTAGCAAATCTCTAAAGACTCAGATATTTCTGGAAAAAAAAAAAAAAAAAATTCTGAAAATGAAATAAACTAATGTCTCGGTGGTGCTGTACTTAGTTGTTACGAGACTATCAGGGAGTCTGCTAGAAGGAAGGGCCTCTACTTATTGCTAACGATTTTCACCTGCTAAGGGATGGTCTGTGGGCATAATTGGTGGCTGATCTATCCATCTTGTCTACCCTGGAATTGCTGCAGCTCTGTCTTACTGTTTCTCAGTGTGCATGCTGCCTGCAGCAGTGCTCAGAAATGTTCCTTCTGAAGCCTTGTTTCTTATTCTTTACCCTATTTTTTGTTTGTTTTTCTTTAGCCTCTATTTCATGTGCTCTTTATCCTTGTCCTAGATTGCCCTTTTGTATAAGGCCCCTTCTTTCTACGGTCCTTTCCATGTTTTGGTTTTTTTTTTCTCTGCTTCCTTGAGTGTGTAGATATGTTACCAACCATTAAGCCTTTATTTCTTCTTGAAAATTGTTGTGTAGCACATAATGTCTTATTGAGTGATACAGCTTAATACTGAATTCAGTCATAGAAGAAACTAAAACTTAATTATTTCAGCCATCAGCTGGATAGTTAGATGGGAGTCCAACAGTTATCAGCAGTGAAGACTTTGCAATAACTCTTGTAGCCACTTCAGAAATAACACTGATGGCTCTGAGAGATTTGGTGGTGCTCATCTATCAACACTGTATTTGGCTGAAGAGGAAGCAAGCCATAAAAATGACAAACAGATTACAGTGAAGACATTTGCTGAAAAACAGGGGTAAATGGAGTAAATAATATAGAAAACAGAGTGCAAACTTTGTTGTCTGAAATGTTGAAAGCAAACTGGCCTATATGAATAGCATCAGTTATTTCACCTAACTGGTGCTCTTCATATAGGAAATTTCACCTAACTGGTGCTCTTCATATAGGAACTTTTTTCAAGAATATGAAGAGAAGACATTAACTTTCAACATATATAAATATACAAAGTACATCTAATAGGAAGGGATTTTTTCTTCTTTCTTCTTCAAGAAAACATCATACATCGTCCTTCATTCAAGGTACACCCTGAAATTTTATTACTGGTTCTGACTCCTTTGTTTCTGCAGTTGTCTGTTAACTTGATGTGCAGTGCTCAGTGGTTTGAATACCCCTCTAGTCTTCATTCACACTCTGTTGATTAAATATTTCTGTCTTTTGCTTGAAGATCTCTGTTCTAGTTTTCCTGCTTCTACTACCCATGTAGTGTTGAATGCATAGGAGCATCATTATGTAATAAACATCAAGTGATCACTAACTGGCCACTAACTGAGTTCTCTCAGCATTTCTTATGCAGAAAACAAGCCAGTCCAGTGTTGCTCTGCTGCCAGAATGTTCATCTTCAAAGCCTACTTCCTTGTTCTGCGAAACCCACACACCTTGAGCTGACCTTATGCAATCATTCTTCCTCCTCAAAGGTAGTGTCAGCAGCACGTCACATGCTTGCTGACTGAAACATCTCCAGATTAATTCTTTGCTATTTGCTCCAGCAGTTCCTTCATTACTCTTGTCTTGTTGGCATCAACTTTGTCTTTGATGAAGACATGTCCCCAGGTCCCACTTAGAGCTCTCTGCAGGCCTCCTGGGCATGTCATGAACACATATTTGAGTGTTAGCTACAATAGCCAACAAAGGTCACACACATTTAGGACAGCAAGCTCTCATGACTGCATTTAAGACTAATTTTCATCTCAACCTACAAAATTGAATCTACATGTATTCTGGTGAAGTGAAATTTTTGTGAACCTTTTCCTCTTCAGAATTCTTTCAGCTCTTAAAATTGCAAGGTTTTTGTGCCTCCAACTTCAGTGGTTCAATCAAAATTTAGTCTTTACTGAAAATCAACCAAGATTTTCTCATTATCTCCAGAAGAATTTCTTTTTTGTGACTTATGTGGAGCAATCACCTTCCTGCCATTCAGAGAAGAAATACTAATTTTCCATACCTCAGTTATGTTTTTGTTTCCATTTAGATAAGTTCCATGCAAGCTTATTAATTTACACAATTTAATTTGAGTCCTAACAACAATGGTGATAGTAAAATAACATGTTAACAATTGCCAGAAGTAGTTGAGATTTCATGTAAATGAGCTAGGTATAAACCCTGAGATTACAAATAGAAATGAATTATTTAAAAATAATACAAAGAAGAAAGGAAAAAAAAAAAAAAGAAAGAAAGAAAGGACTAGAACCATTCTTGCTTAGGAGAAAAAAAAAAAAAGAGGGACAGAAATATAGTTTAATTTATAATCATGGCCTTTAGTGTCTTTCAGCATTCAGCATAAGTTATTTTCCAGAAACAGACTACAAATGAAGAGACTGGAATATGACTGATAAACAAAAACATCAGACATTAAATAGGGAAATACGAGATAGAATTATAGGTGCAAAGTAATTATTATTGTGCCCAGCATTTCAACAGCTAACCATTTTATTCCTGTATATTCTATCAAAAGGATCAGCATTTGGCTTGCACAGCCACTGATGTTTTCAAGGTCTTTGCATTCATTAGAATTTAGTACTCTGAGATTTTGCTTGCTTTGTTTTTTTAACCTCTTTTATTCCATTCAATACATTATGGAGGAAGTACTTGTATTGAAACACTGCCTAGGAAAGGAAACCACACCAGAATATGATACATTTTATTGATCGGTTCTATTTTCACTTTAAAATTAATTATTTTCAGTCTTCAGAATGTCTTAATTTTTTTGTATGTGAAGTTTGTTGGAACTGTCAAATTCTGAAATGCATACAAGTCTTTTTCTGTAGATAAGCCCTAAAAAAACACCACTTGAAATATAAATAATGACAATTTATCTCAGGCTCAAATAGAGTTAAAAATACACAAAATTTCCACCAGGTGAAATGTCCTGGGTTCAGCAGCAGCAGTCATTTTTTTCTCCTTCTTAGTAGCTGGTGCAGCGCTGTGGTTTTGACTTTCAGCCTGGGAACAGTACTGATAAAACCAATGTTTTCAGTTGCTGGACAGAATGTTTACTTTGACCAAGGACTTTGTGAGTCTCATGCTCTGCCAGGGAAGAGGGGAAGCCGGGAGGAAGCAGGGACAGGACACCTGACCCAAGCTAGCCAAACAGGTATTCCATACCACAGCACGTCACGCCCAGGGATGTAACTGGGAGTTACCCGGAAGGGCACGCGCAACTCTGTTGGACTCGTTTTCTCTTCCCTTGTTATTTCCTTTACCATTATTATTGGTGGTAGCAGTAGTGATTTGTGTTATACCTTAGTTACTGGACTGTTTTTATCTCAACCAGTGGGAGCTACATTCTTTCGATTCTCCTCCTCATCCCTCTGGGAGTTGGGGGGGGGAGAGTAGAAACTGTGTGGCTGACTTGCCAACTGGCTTAAACCTCGACAATTCTTTTTGGTGCCCAACGTGGGACACAAAGGGTTGAGATAAAGACACATCTGACCGGAGTGTGTCTAATTGTATTTGTGATAAGCATACAGTGTTTCAGATTAATAGTCACTCGTCACAATGCTGATTTATTGGCTCTCAAAGTTGTTGGTTTTGATCTCACAGTTTCAATATGCCGTAGCTTACGTAGAGCCAGTATTTGCTGTGTTAGTGTTTTTCACGCTTGGGCTTAGGTTATTGGGCTAAGGTTATTGTCTCATTGTACCTTATGGTAATGACTTGTAATAGAATAGAATCATTGATCATGAAACTGATCTGGCTTATGTTCCCAGTGTGGTCACCACCTGTATACTTGGGGAAGTATATAATAGCAGTGATTAGCAATTACACAACTTTTTTCTCTTCTCGGGTGGTCAACCTGTGGAGACATTCTCTTACCCTCCCAGTACCACACACCCCCCCGGCAGACCGTTTACAGCATCGTTTGAGAGTTTCGAAGTTTTTGAATGGCCTTTTAATACAGTTGAGACCTGTTTGCTGATCGTGATGGGGATCACCATGTTGGCACGCATGCAGAGTGTGTTTTGTTCACAACCATTATGTCTGATCTCAAGAGTTAAGCAGAGTCAGGTTTGGGTCTTGCCTAGGGTTAGATGACGATATAGGGGTGCCGTCGCGCACGGAGGGAACACAAGCACAATCAATATGATTGATAAAAGTGATCCGTTTATTGTGCTCAAATAATGGGTATATATAGTGTCAAACTGCCACATACACACAGCTTCCCGTAGTGATTGGTTGGCATATACAGCATTGGGTACATTCCAGGTGCATTTCGGTGATTTTCCCCTGCCCATATACACATCCTCCCCTCAAGGTCTCTGCTCCTAGTTCACAGACAATTTTTAGCTGCAAGGTAGGCCAGCTGCTCTTCTATCTCTATTGGTTAACTTCCAGGGTTTTTCCACTGTTGGCAACTGTACACAACTGGTGTTTTTTCTCACTTTCACAGAATCTGTGCTTAATTAAGCTCAGACATGGGAACATGACCTTTGCTTGCTAACCATGCCTCCACAATTCCCCCTTTTTCTCTTTGAGCAAGTTAGACGGACGCTACACTTTTCTTAAGCATTGATATCACACATCGCAGCATACAACTTGCTATTAATACGAATAAGACTACTGCACATAATATCGTTTCACCTTGCATAAGCAAATCTTTAAGCCATCCAGAAATTCCCCATCCTCTAAAGAGTTTTGTCAACCAATCCAAACCATCATCCTTCATTAGTCGCTTGACCCCTTCTCTTAATTGTTGTATACTTTTATAAATTGACTCCGAATGATCTGACAAATTCTACAGCACATCCCTTCAAACTCTGCGCAACCATGTCCTTGTGCCAACAACAAAAAATCTATTGCTGCTCTATTCTGTAAGGTGGCATGACGAATACTATCGACATCAGTTAAAAGTCCGCTTATAACAAGTGAAGTAGCATTTGTCTGTTTTGCAAGTCAACAGCCTAGTTTATTTAATGTTGCTAAAGCTTGAGCTCTAGCTACTTTGGGAGCTAAAAATGAGGCAGCTATTATTTCACCCAGGTTCCAAAAATTTACTTTGTCATCACAGCTCAAATAAAAAACATGCTTTGACCTTCAAGAACACAATCCTCTTTTGTATATTATCATAGTGCTATTAGAGATAAACATGCCTAAGATACCTACTGTACATGGGCAATTATATGGGACTTTATATGGGACGGCACCCCCTGACAGGCCCGATCCTGTGGCAACTAAGGCACTGACTCCGTTTCTGGCTACAAACAAAATCCCTTATTGAGTGAGCTTACAGGCTTTTATAGTATTCTGCCTAGCGGTTAGTAGTGGGTTAGTTCCTTTGGTACTTTTCCATCACGAAACAATCTTATTGATCACGCACTTTCTCAGCTAATCACATTACTGTCCACGCACTTTTGCTTGACCAATTATTTCTAAACATAGTTCTTTGCCATCACTACTCATTATATCGAAATTTTCACTTCCCCTTGACTACACATTCTTTATCATGTCTTAAGCATCCTCCTGTGTTCAAATTTACAGTCCTCAGAAATTATCTTGCTGTTCTTTCTTCGGTTCCACCCGATGTTCTTTCTCTGGTTCTTCCCAACTTGTCCCTTTCACTTCTTTCAAGGTTTGTGGTTGATAAGAGTCCAGATGTTCAGGCTCTCGTCCAGGTCTACTGGTGCAGCTTCTTGTGCAGCATGGTGAAGAAGGCTTTTTTTTTTTTTTTTTTTTTTCACCCTCTACGCTACCATTGTATTAGAATCTTTCTAGTTTTTGTCTTAGCATTTTCTAGTAGCTGCTGCAAATTTGCATGCTCTAACATCTTTTACAAGTAACAAATCCACACAGTACAAGGTATAGTTTCTCGTTAGTAACTGGCTAGTAAATACAGGTGGTTTTATACACAAAATCACAGACTCTAATAATAGCTACGTTACAAGCACACATATTCAAGTTGTTACTTTTCAGTTACCCCCAAGTGATGTCCTGCAATCATTTATTTTTCTCTTCCTCTATGTCATTCTGCTTGGGGTATTTACTGTCAGCTCCTATAGCTGAGGTATCAGGTTCCTCCACTTGTCTGTCCAGCTTATGGTAAGGGTTAACAAACTTTGCAGGTAGCCACCATGGATCTTTAGGTAGGAGGATACAAACATACCACCTATCAGCTCCTGAGAAGGAGCTGAGTTAGAGTGATTCAAAGGCATTCTGATGGGAAAAGGAATGTGAAGCTACAGCTGCCTGCCTGTTCAGCGGCAGCCATAAATACCTGCCAGCAACCACACTTTTGCATTAACCCTTTCTTGTCCGAAATGTTAATCTGCTACTCATTAAAACTTTTACACAAACCTAACAACAAAAAAATACATAGAGCACTGTCCGCCCTCAGCACACACACACGCACACACGCATACATGGGATCCCACAAGCACACTCCATACAACTACAATATTCAAAACACAAAGCCTAGACAATCATTACTTCCACTACACAGTCCCTCATACGGAACGTGGCATAAGGACCCTGTGAAGACAATCAAAAATCAGCTCCAAGCAGCATCATCGCAGTGTGAGGTTGCAGGCTCAACTTAAGCAGGCATCCCGCAGAGGCTCTGCCTCCCCCGCATCGCATGAGCCTTGGGCTTTTACACTGACCAAAATGCACACTCATTCCGATGCAGGTGGCCAGCCTACATTGGAAGAAGTGGTCAGCAATATCCTTAAAAAGTCTCCAAGGGCTAATAGAAACATAGATATACATGGATATATATTTCCCAACTTCTAGTACATGTGGATAACAAAGAGACTATCAAATGAGTTGTATATGGGGTTTCAAGTCCCCAGCCTGTCACATTACTCATATAACATGTTCAAAAGGCTATAAAGGTACTTTTTTTTTTTTTTTTTTTTTTTTTTTTTTTTTTTTTTTTTTTTTTTTTTTTTTTTCTGTAGGGGTTCAATTTGTCGTCAGCAGGGAGGATTCCCCCAGGGTAGGCTTTGAGGGTTGCTGTCGCTCATTGTGGGGAACCCCCCTGTCCCTCGCCCTGTCGCACAAAGGGGAGTGTTACCAGGACTCCACTTCTCGTTTTCCTGCTGCTGCCGTTGTTGCTGTTGCCGTTGCTGTTGCCGTTGCTGCGGTTTCTAGCAGTCTTGCTGCAGCTCAAGCGCCGCCTGCTCAGCCGCGTGGCCCGAGAGCTCCGGCTGCGCCTCCCGGGGCACCTTCCTCCACAGCTCCCGCGCAAAGGTCTGCACCCGCGGCTCCTCCACTCGCAGCGCCGGCAGCTCCTCTCCTGGAGACAACTTTCTCGATAGCACCCCACGTCTCCTTCCATAATCAAAGAGGGCAGTAAGCCCTTTTCCTAGATCCCGCTTCTCTAGGAAGCACTTAAATAAATCAAAGGCCGCTTGTCTTTCCATTTTTCACTACTCTCTCTTTTTTAAGTTTTGGTACCAATGCAGCTCACCAGCAAGCAGGCCAACTCAGCGGGCGGCGGAGGCTCCTTCTTCGTCCTCCAGGCTCAGAGGCTCCTATTCTCTTTCAGGATTGACCTCTGTCTCTTCTCCGGGCTTTACATTAGGACTACTTAGTAGTCCGATTCTTTTTTTTTTTTTTTTTATCATAGGCTCCTCTTCTCTTTCAGGATTGGCCTCTTTTTTCTTCTTTCACTGCCCGTTCTCTGCCCGGCATCTTCGACCAGCAAAACAGAGCATTTTTTTTTCTTCTTTCAGCCCTCCGGCTGCTGCTTCTCTGGTGCTTTCCCGCTCCGTGCTCAATTCTCCCAGCCACTACGGGTACCCGGGTTCCTCTGTTGGTCCCTGTTCGGGCGCCAATATGTCGTCGCGCACGGAGGGAACACAAGCACAATCAATATGATTGATAAAAGTGATCCGTTTATTGTGCTCAAATAATGGGTATATATAGTGTCAAACTGCCACGTACACACAGCTTCCCGTAGTGATTGGTTGGCATATACAGCATTGGGTACATTCCAGGTGCATTTCGGTGATTTTCCCCTGCCCATATACACATCCTCCCCTCAAGGTCTCTGCTCCTAGTTCACAGACAATTTTTAGCTACAAGGTAGGCCAGTTGCTCTTCTATCTCTATTGGTTAACTTCCAGGGTTTTTCCACTGTTGGCAACTGTACACAACTGGTGTTTTTTCTCACTTTCACAGAATCTGTGCTTAATTAAGCTCAGACATGGGAACATGACCTTTGCTTGCTAACCATGTCTCCACATAGGGGGACCGAGAGATTTTCCCCGAGGCTGGACAGCCATGAGTGGCAGGGTGTGTGGGATAGTATGGGCAAGTATCTAGGTCAGTGGGCCCCTCCAGTGTTTTGGAATTTCACCACCGAACAACTGCAAAATCCAGAAGAATTACTGAAACACTTAAATGTGGTGTGTTGTCATCCTGGTCATACCAGAAAGAGACAAATCATGTCAATGTGCTGGGGCTTGGCCTATGCTTACAGGGCCTTGTTCAACACTATCCAGCACCTTCAAAAGGAAAAAAATGTCCTTGGATCTGAGGCAAAGCAACAGGCAGCGCAGCTACTTCAGCTGCAACCACAGCAGCTACACCACCCCCAGCGACAAGTACAGCCGCTACTCAAACTTCGGCTGCAACGGACAGCGCAGCTATTCCAGTGACAGGTACGGCAGATACACCTGCCTCAGCGACAAGTACAGTATCTACTCAAATTTCGACTGCAACAGACAGCGAAGCTACCCTAGCTCCAAGCACAGCAGCTACACCACCCCCAGCAACAAGTACAGTTGCTACTCAAACCACAGTGCTAATCACTGCAGCTAAACCAGAGGACCAATTCGTACCAATATTGATTGCCCCTGTACGCAAGAGAAAAAGCAAAAAAGAGGCAAGAAGGGTGAAGCAAGATGAAGAAACAATGTATTCATCACCTGGGCCACCATCTGATCAGGAGTCATCATCACATGACGAAGAAGAAGAAGAGGTGACTTCTCGACCTTGGACCTCAACCGAGCTACGGAATATGTGAAAAGATTTTACCTGTCAACCAGGGGAGCACATCATCACCTGGTTGCTCCGATGCTGGGACAATGGGACCGATGGTCACGAACTTGAAAGTACAGAAGCCAAGCAGCTGGGATCACTTGTAGAGAAGGGGGAATCGACAAAGCAATTGCAAGAGAGAAAAAGTCCCTCAGTCTTTGGAGGCAGCTCTTGGCAGCTGTGAAAGAAAGGTTTCCATACAAGGACGATGTTATGAGTCATTTGGCCAAGTGGACTACTTTAGACAAAGGCATGCAGTCTCTGAGGGAATCAGCCATCGTAGGGATGATCTATCTCATCAAGCTGAATAAGGGGGATATACCCATAGACCCAGATGAAGTCGATCGTACATGACTCATGTGGCAAAAACTTACACGGAATGCACCATCATCATATGCCCATTCATTGGCAACAGTAACCTGGAATGACATAGCACCATTAACAGTGGATGAAATGATTCATAAACTCTGTGAGTTCGAAGACTATCTCACCCCTTCCATCATCTCAGCTGTGGAAAAAATGTCCCAGGATCTCAAACAATTGAGGGACAATCTATCTGATTTATCCAGCTCCTCACGTGTACCAACACACACCTCAGCTATTAACAAAAGGTGTCCTATTGTTCAAGAGAGAAGATATAGAAGGTATATGCCACGGGCCACCCTATGGTCTTACCTGCTGGATCATGGAGAAGACATGACAAAGTGGGATGGAAAACCTACTTCAGCTTTGAAGGAATGGGTGTGTGAATTGAAAATAGGAACAAGGGTCAAGGCTGATCATCCCATGGGAGCTGCGGCTTCAGCCTCTGGTGAGCAGGTTCCCAGATGGAGTGGAAGAGCTGATTTTACTCCAGCTCCTGTGATAACGAAGAATAATCCCTTTCAACACGACTTAAGTGTCCAACGTTGTGATGACTATTAGAGGGGCCCTGCCTCTAGCTGAAAACATCAGTTTTATCAGTACTATTCCCAGGCCGAAAGTCAAAAACACAGCTCTGCATCAGCTACTAAGGAGAAAAAATGACTGCTGCTGCTGAACCCAGGACAAGAAACTACAAGGATCCATTTTAAATAAAGCACAGAACTGTAGTCATACTGTCGTGACAGGTCATGCCAGCAACTTTATTAGTATGAGAATTAACTATAAGGCAATAGAGCATAAACTTGCTCCCTAACGTCATAGAAAAGGCTTAATTTAAAGGGCAATTCACACTGTTATAAGATAAGCATCTCCAGAGACTCAGCCCTCTGATCTATTTATCTCCATTGACAAAAAAGAGCCTAGGGTTACCAGCTCAGATTTAGATGTCCAACCTTTAGATATCTTAAGTAAGATAAGACAAATCCCATCCGCACTATTCCTGTTCTGTGACAGTAATTGAGCACCTGCCCTAAAGGGAGCAATCCAGAAAGAGAATGTGGTGAGTGGGAGTCCACTTTGTGTGAGTCGGTAGGGAAGGTGGACAGATGCCAGGGTGGGCAGTTCTGACTTGCTCCTTTGCAGGGGTCCCTAATGTGAGGATGGGGACAAAGTGCCTCTGCCCTTATAGGCAAAAAGACCTTCCTGGGGTTTGGCACAGCTCAGCAATATTAGTGGTGGAATTTGTTCAATATTTAGGTAGGTCAAAATCAATACATTTAGAAGGACCTATTATATATTCTGTGGCAATGAGGTTCTGCAGCATAAAAGGCAATCTCTTGCCTTAAACTTCTTGTTATCTCTCTGCTTAATATCAGACCACCAAGGGAGTGAAAAAGACAAAGATAAGAATCACCAGCATTTTAAAAGGAACATAAATTTTGAAGAAGTGCATGAGATAACACAGCTTTAGGCTCACTGACTCTTCTTGTCCTGTGTTTGCAAGGTTTTAATCAAGTAGGAGGATTTCACTGAATGTTCACATACCCTACGGAGATCTGCAGCAAGCTTATGTTCCTGTCCTCGGCAGGGAAGTTACTGGTGGAAAATAATTTCCAAGTATATGCATTAGGATTGTGAATTTTGGGGAGAGCAAAGCTGGCCGGGTGAGACCTTCAAACCTGTCCAGTTTTACTGCAGATTAAAATCTTAATTTACTGCTCAGACTATATTACCAAAGATACAGTGAACTCCAGTGCCAACTCTTTATAAGAAAGCACTGTACTACCTGCTTGCGGTCATTTTTGTGTGTGTGAATATCACAAATAGAGGACATGGGGGTGGAGCAGGGGATGGCACACATAGGATTGCTATTCCACTGCTTAGCTCTTTGCTTATTTCTTTTTTTTGTGGTGGTTTATTTTTTTCCCCAAAAACAAAGCATTTGCTGCTCTGTGGTGTGTTTTGATGGCATTTGTATCCTTTGCTCTGGGTGGGCTGGAAGTGACACACTGAAATATTGACCAATGTGTTCTGACAGATATGTAATCTAATGAGCAAGAGTGCATTCTGATTTCAGGGTGTGAATATGATGCTCCTTTTCTCCCCAGGAAGCACACATAACACTTGTGTCCTCAGCTTCATGGATCTGTGGAGACCCTCCATCTAGGAAGAATTCTGATGGTTGATAGTTTTCTGATAGGACAACAGATTATTTAAGATGCATAACGTCACTTATGAATACACAAAAGCACAATAGAAGTATAAAGTATTGTTTGTCTTTAAGAGAATTTAGTCCTGCAGGTAAAGTGGAGTTTGGACTTCTAGGTGGTGGTGTACTTGCAAGAAAATAACATTATTAACTAAAGCACGGGAATGATATTTATGCCAATAAATCTTCAACTTCTTTCCCTGAATATGCCTATAAAGCACCTGTCCCTCTGGACTTTCATTGTGACTTGTCCTTCCCAGAGTGCTTGTTTATTTATTCAAAAAAAGGAGTGTGGGGATGCTGTCAGGCAGGTTTCAGTAGTGTCTTTGTCAGGCTCCCATATAAGATACCTTTGTGCATAGGCTTTTCTCTGCTAAACTCTCTAGGAGCCTGACATTTCTTTTGCTTCATTCTTTTTATCCTTATCTCTGTAAGCACTTCAGCCTTTAAACTGTTTTGCAGATTTGTACACACTAGCATGCCTCATTGACTCTTCTTAGATTTCCTCCATAAAAAAGCCAAACAAGCACATGCAAAAATCCAAAACACTGGCAAACTGAGAGAGCATCTTTATACAAACTAAGAATTACTTTCCATACTCACTGAGTCTAACTCTTCTTGGACAATTATTGGAAAGGAGTTATTTTATTTTGCTTAAGTATGATTTAACACATTTTCATAGGCTGCAGCTCTGAAGTTCTGGGCTGCAAAGTAAGTCATGCATGGAAGGACTGAGCTGTTTTAAAAGCTTTTGCTCTTTTGCTCATAAAAATGCTGGAAGTATAAGGTATCTCCAAAGGCACCAAATTTCTACACCTATCTAAACACATTGTCATTACTAATCACTCTTTGAAAATTTATTATTCGATTTGTTCAAGGGAGCCTTAAGCTGATCATTGTTAACGACCAGGATTCTAGCAGACAGGATCAATTATCCCTGTTCTTCCCCCTGAGTTCTTATGTTTTCCTTTCTGTATGTTTCTTGGTGTCTGCTGACAAGGTAATACTGTAAGATATGAGTTTGGATACTATAAATCAATTCTTATACAGTTAACGCCTTTTTTCAAGGCTTGTCCCTGTAAATCTTAGCTCTCTGTGTCTTTCCTCATCTTCAAAGGAAATTTTGACCAAATATGATTGTTAGAACAAGGCTCTGATTTCGTATGTTCCCAAGACATATACTTCAATCAGTCAGAAGGAAAGTATAAAAATGGTATGTGCTAACTCAGTCAGACTTTTAAAGTTTACCCAGTGTCTTTCATTTTGCTTTCAGATGGATGCTGTTGGATATTCTTTCCTCTTCTGTTTTTTTTTTAACACATGATTTCCTTACTGACTAATAGCATTCTAGAAGGAGTTACTCTTCTACAATGACACTACAAGAAAGAGGAGGGAAATATTGTTTACTTATTATTGAAAGTTTCATATTTCTACATGAATTCAAATCAAATACATTGTATCTTTTCTATATTCAATGGCACATAAGCATTTGTTTTCGGTCAATTTGTGCATTTCCTAGCAGGCAAAATAGCAGTCAAAAAATGTTGAATGCTGAAACTGTAAACAAGGTGAAAATTAAACATGGATTTTTAGCCTTCTCTTTGTGTTTTGGTGCCATTCAAAACCATATTGCCAAGGTAAACATGCTCAGATAACTGTGAATCAAAGCTGAAGAAAAGGTTTGCTTAAAGCTTTGTGTTATTGAAGCTAGGGCAGCAACTGATAGTGTTAAATAAGTCTATAAAGATGAAAAACAAACCACAAATTATTGAGACATTACACAGAAAAGAACGGAGTCCTTTAGTTCCACTACATGTTGTAAAACCTCTGAAATCAGACTAAGATCATACACTGTTTGCTTTATGCCTCTTTCTACCAGCAAATATTTGCATTTTAAAGACTATTCCAATCTTATAATTTAAACCCTAGCTCTTAATCCCTTTTTTCCAGTATACTTGACAGCAAGACAGTAACTTGGCTTTGTTACCTGACTATATGATGAAATGGCAGTGGTTAATATAAAAGCCCTTAGTGCTTAGGCCAAATTCCCA
Source organism: Psittacula echo (assembly GCF_963264785.1). NCBI lineage: Eukaryota > Metazoa > Chordata > Aves > Psittaciformes > Psittacidae > Psittacula > Psittacula echo. The sequence continues at coordinate 6,372,704 of NC_137742.1, read as the reverse complement.
GTAACTTAGTGAGAATAAGAAAAGTGCAAGAAGATTTTACTGCTTTGCACTTGTTTCAGAATCATACATATAATGCCTTTTTTTACTTCACCTCCCTCATACTTTTAATGCTGGTATCTTAGTCTGGTCAGTTACCGGCATCTAAAGCCTTTATATTCTGTCAGTTTTGCATTTTCACTGCTTCAGATGAAACAAAATGGGCTTCTTTGTCCTGCCCTTCAAGTAAAATTCCTCAAAACTGTGATAAAAATTATCTTGAACTGGTCACATCATCCTTTATGTATTTATCTTCTTCTAACTGACAGTGAAACACACCAGACACTAACATGGAAAAGATAAAGAAGCTATAGTTTACAGGGAAAGACTATTAAATCCAATACCTAAAAAAAAAAAAAAAGACATTTTAATGAAGGCATTTCTTGAAGAAAAACATGTGCCATTTAATAAGTATCATAGGGTAAATACATCATTTAGTACCTTGAGTTGCATTCTTTTGATAGCATAAGGCATTTCCAATAATATTAATGCTGCAAGTTTTACAAATATCAAGTCAATTTTCATTAAAAATGTTAATTATCTTTATTGCTTGGATGACAGATAAGAAGGACCAGAAAAGTGAAAACTGGAAAAAGTTTAATTCATAAATAATATTGCCAATAAAAATGTTGGCATCTGAGCAAATAAGAACACCTTGACAACACAACCGCCATGACACAACCAATACCCTGTCAGACTTGTATGGTCCTTGTAAATCAAATGCAGAGTCATTATGAGTTATAATCATCACTGTGGGAAAGGACAAAAATCTACCTACTGTTACTAGAGTGCACCTTAATGATCTGCAAAAGCGCAGATTTTATACTAATTAAAAAAAAGGAAAGGCACTCTTATAACCAAGGCAGATAAATATGTTTGTTTGTCAGGTACATCTCTTTGACTCCTCAAGTGAACTAATGATACTGTCTGGAAGCAGAGTTCATTGTATGCAATAGTAATTTGAGACTAATCCTTTTTTTACTCAGATATATTCATCATTTGCTCTTCAGTTGGAGACAGACATTGTGTTATGACCTTGATTCAAGGTGTCAAAGTTATAAGCAGCTTCAAAGATAACTAACAACTAGATAAGCACTCAGCTTTGGGGAAGAGATCTCTCTTAAAGAACCCAGATTTTGGCAGTAACATTCTAGCTGATAAATACACAATTATCATTTGTGGAGAAGAGCAAAGTTAAAGAAAAGGAAGAAACAAAATTAAGACCTACACCAGATTTCAAGACTTCTTAAACATAACATTGCAATCTTCATTAAAATGCTACTAAAATAGAGTATCAGAGTAAAATGAATAGAATAATTAATCACAGAACCTGAATTTCAAGCTAAAGCAGAATTATGCATCAATGCTACATCTACGCACACATATGTATATAGAATCGTAGAATAGTTAAAGTTGGAAAGCACCTTAAAATCATCAAGTTCCAATCCCCTGCCATGGGCAGGGACACCTCACACTAAAACATGTCAACCAAGGCTCTGTCCAACCTGGCCTTGAACACCACCAGGGATAGAGCATTCACAGCCTCCTTGGGCAGCCCATTCCAGCGCCTCACCACACTTGCAGTAAAGAACTTCTTCCTTATATACAATCTAAACATCCCCTGTTTAAGTTTGAACCCAGCACCCCTTGTCCTCTCACTACAGTCTCCAAAGAAGAGTCCCTCCCCAGCATCCTTACAGGCCTCTTTCACATACTGGAAGGCTGCTATGAGGTCTCCACGCAGCCTTCTCTTCTCCAGGCTGAACAGCCCCAACTTTCTCAGCCTATCTTCATATGGTAGGTGCTTCAGTCCTCTGATCATCCTCGTGGCTTGTTCCAACAGTTCCATGTCCTTTTTATGTTGAGGACACCAGAACTGTACACAATACTGCAAGTGAGGTCTCCCAAGAGTAGAGGGGCAGGATAACCTCCTTCGGCCTGCTGGTCACGTTTCTCTTGATGCAGCCCAGGATACGGTTGGCTTTCTGGGCTGAGAGCGCACACTGAAGCTGGCTCATGTTCATTTTCTCATCAACCAACACCCCCAAGTCCTTCTCCATAGGACTGCTCTGAATCTCTTCTCTGCCCAACCTCTAGCTGTGCCTGGGATTGCTCTGATCCAGGTGTAGAACCTTGTACTTGGCATGGTTAAACTTCATACAGTTGGCATCAGCCCACCTCACAAGCGTGTCAAGGTCCCTCTGGATGGCATCCCTTCCCTCCGGCGTATCAACCGAACCACACAGCTTGGTGTCATCGGCAAACTTGCTGAGGGTGCACTCAATCCCACTGTCCAGGTCACCAACAGAGATATTGAACAAGACCGGTCCCAACACCAGTCCCTGAGGGACACCGCTCGTTACCGGTCTCCAGCTGGACATTGAGCCATTGACCACAACTCTTTGCATGTGGTCATCCAGCCAGGTCTTTATCCACCGAGTGGTCCATCTATCACAATGATGTCTTTCCAATTTAAAGACAAGGATGTCATGTGGGACAGCGTCGAACACTTTGCACAAATACAGGCAGATGATATCAGCTGCTCTACCACTGTCTGTGAGTTCTGTAGCCTCATCATAGAAGGCCACCAAATTGGTTAGGCAGGATTTCCCCTTAGTGAAGCCATGCTGGCTGTCACCAAGCACCTCCTTGTTTTTCATGTGCCTTAGCATGCCTTCCAAGAGAATCTGCTCCAAGATTTTGCCAGGCACAGAGGTGAGACTGACTGGTCTGTAGTGCCCTGGGTCATCCATTTTCCCCTTCTTGAAAATGGAGGTTATATTTCCCTTTTTCCAGTCATCGGGAACTTCAGCTGACTGCCATGATTTTTCAAATATGATGGCCAGTGGCTTAGCAACTTCATTCGCCAGCTCCTTCAGGTCCTGCGGATGGATTTCATCAGGTCCCATGGACTTGTGTACGTTCAGGTTGTTAAGATGGTCTCGAACCAGATCCTCTCTTACAGTGGGCTCAAAGTCTTCATTCTCACAGTCCCTGCGTCTGCCTTCCAAGACTTGGGTGGTGTGGTCAGAGCAGTTGCCAGTGAAGACGGAGGTAAAGAAGTCATTAAGAATCTCAGACTTCTCCAAATCCAGGGTAGCCAGTTCTCCTGATAGCTTCTGGAGAGGGCCTACGTTGACCCTAGTTTGTTTTTTATTTGCTACGTACCTTTAGAATCCCTTCCTGTTATCTTTAACATCCCTAGCCATGTTTAATTCTAACTGGGCCTTAGCTTTCCTAACCTGGTCCCTAGCTTCTCGGACAACATCCCTGTATTCTTCCCAGGCTGCCTGTCCTTGCTTCCACCTTTTATAAGCCTCTTCTTTCCTTTCCAAGTTTCCTCAGCAGCTCCTTATCCATCCAAGGAGGTCTCCTGGCCCTCCTGCTGCACTTCCTTCTACTTGGGATGCAGCACTCCTGAGCTTTTAGTAGGTGATCCTTGAATATCAGCCAACAGTCTTGGGCCCCTTGCCCTCTAGGGCTATATCCCATGAAACCTTACTAAGCAGGTTCCTGAGGAGGCCAAAGTCTGCTCTCTTGAAGTCCAGGGCAGCGAGCTTGCTGCATGCTATTCTCACTGTCCTGAGGATCCCAGGTTCGACCATCTCATGATCACTGCAATCAAGGCTGCCCTGGAGTGTCACATTTCCAACCAGCCCTTCCTTGTTGGTGAGCACGAGGTCAAGCATGGCACCTCTCCTTGTCAGCTCCTCTATTACTTACAGAAGGAAGTTGTCTTCCACATAATTGAGGAACCTCGTGTATTGCTTGTTGCGGGCCATACCGTCCCTGCAACAGATATCAAGGTGGTTGAAGTCTCCCATGAGAACAAGGGCCTGTGAGTGTGAGGCTGTTCCTATCTGTCTATAGAGTGCTTCATCCACAGATTCCTCTTGATCAGGCGGCCTGTAACAGATCCCCACAATAATATGTCTCTCATCGCTGTTCTCCGTTTAACGCTGACCCACAAACTCTCTGTTGACTGCTCACCTGTCCCCAGACAGAGTTCCATACTCTCCAGCCTATCCCAACAGATTTAGGAGGAAGCCCATTGCTTTTAATTGTCCTCTTCCTCCTTTTTCTGATGGATTTTTGTTGGTTTTTTTGTTTGTTTGTTTGTGGGTTTGTTTTTTTTTTATTATTTGTTTGTTTTTTGTTTTTTGGGTTTTTTTTTGTTTTGTTTTGTTTCTCAGCTTCCTGGGTTAACGAGCTCTTTCTTTCCTTCATGAACTATGATGAACGCTTGAGGCCTCTGCACAATTTGGGCCTGGAGCACGCAGTCCTGCTTCCTCTCAGCCTCCCTGACATCTTTCAGCCTATTGACAGCATCCCACAGCTCAGCCACCTGCTGCAGGAGGACCTCCACCAGGGAGCACCGAGTGCAGCCCTGCCCATTGTGCACCCTCCCCTCAGGAGACCAGTGCAGGCACTCTCTACACTCCGAGCTCTGTACTGCAGCCTCCCCTCTCATCGGCTCTGTCTGAGTGCCTACGCTGGCCACTGCCAAGGCAGACAGAGCTAAGCCCGCCGACCGCACCCTGGTCATAAGGCGAGTACTCACCATCCCGCTTGCCTGCCCACGCAAGTTGCCTCCCTCGGGCAGGTTTTTACCCAGGCAGCGCCGGTGCCGCCCCTCCTGGCTCCGCCCCCTGTGAGTCCCTGCTCACCTCATCTGAGCTGCCGGCTCCTGGGCAAGTCCTGTTGAGGACCTGGGGCTCCCTCAGTGGCTCTTGCTGCTCTGAGTTGAGGTTCCTGGATGCTGAGCTTCCGCCCACTCAGGTGTTGAAGGCGTCCTCTCTCGAGCTACCCACCTCAGCAATTGAGTATATAAATGTGTATATCAGCACTTTAGCTTGAAGTAAGGTGTTTCATTAGTATGATGGTGGTCCTTTTTGAATCTGTTTTGTTTCATGCCTCTGCCAGCCCATGTCTATTTCCTCATAGAAAATTAATGATAGGTCTGTCAAAAAAGTTTAAAAGGACCTGCTCCATCTCTTTGCAATCAGTCCAGTTTTAAGTATTTGAGAAATATACTTGATGTGGTTAATTGATTAAACTGATGCTCGTATAAGTATTTTTTGAAACAATAAACGTAAAGTAGGTTCTGCATCTCAATATCCCTAATCTACTATTCCAACAGGTGAGGCATCGAAACTTCTTTTGCTTTTTATTAGAAGAATTTGTGTCCAGATCCACTTTCAACATGGTATGATGAACCCCATAATTTCCTCTGGTGACTTTCACTTCAGTTAACTTTTTCACCTACCTTTGTGATTGTTTAAATCATGTTTAAGCCATTCCTTTAATTGCAGGAATTAGAAAAAGAAAATTGCTACCTGGAGGTGCCTGTTTCTCTCCTCAGACGTAGAAGGAGCTGAGGCTGCTTGAGAAGTAAACATCTCATTTTGAACAGCATCACTGATTCATAACTGTTGCTTCTGGTGCTGGCCTAAGTCAGTTTAAGGAAGTGTCTTTTTGCAATGTTACTTGTTACTTGGTAGCAAGCAATAAACAATTCAGTGGTCTGAAACAATGAATTACACAGGAGGATGCAAAAATCCTAAAAGATTGGCAAAAGTCCTGGAATCAGAAGCCAAACTGACAGAGAAGGGGGAAAACTAATGACTAAGTGACAGCAGGTTTAAAGACAGCAGGTATGAAACCTAGGGAGAAAAATATATTAATTGCATTGGAAAACAGGAAGGAATTTAAGGCAAAATTTGAACATGACTTAAAAGGGAGAGTGTACACCTAGAAATACTATCCCAGCTTCTTTTATACATTTCCCTAATTCATTCTTAAGAGCTGAGTAAATAATGCATATCAAACATCTCCAACTTTTGTCTGAACAAAGGACCAGAACAAAAAATAAAGCAAAAGCAATTAGGTGGCTTAACATGAAAACTAAATTCCATTTTTTTAACCTGTACTGAATAGTCTTTCATCATCAAGTTTGAGGTGAAGAGAAATGCGAGAGTTGGGGATAAGAGTTTTTTTCATGTTTACCATCAAGTAGGTAGTTTGGGAAATTTCTAACAATATTGAAAATGCAATCCCATGGGCCTGAAAATAGCCACAGGAGATTAGATGCTGTCTGCTACTGGTCACATATACATGGATTAACATCCAAATATTCTATGGGTAAAACTAGGGTAAGGCAGAGATTGTGGTTTACTCACTATTGGTAATGTCAGGTATTTTACCACAAAGCAATTCATGCAGGCTTTTTTTGGGGGATGTGAGGGTGAGGGATTTTGGTTTGTGAGGAGTTTTTTTGTTTGGTTGGGGGGTTTTGTGTTGTTTTTGTTTGGTTTGTGGTTTTTGTATACAGAAGAATTCATTGCTATTTTTTGGTAAACTCTGATTTTTCATTTGAATTTTTCCTTTTTTTCTCATGGTGTACAATGACTTGGAGTGATATTAAAATCCTGTTTTTCAAAAATTCGTGATACAACAGTAAAATTATACCCACAGATAATTCCCTCCACTGGATTCCAACTAGGCTATTCTAAAAGGTTGCTGGCATTTGAGGATATATTCTTAATACCCATGGCCAGCAACATGACTTTTTTGGTCAATAATATTACACTTTGTTTGGACACATCCTGGAGATTCAAGCTGTGCTTTTGTTCCTTAGTCTTGCCTATGAGAGTCTGAATCCCTTTTCTTTCCTACTGTAAGTTTATCTTATGTAGAGTTAAATCTGACCATGTCCCTCTCTTCTTTTCCACATAATACTGTGAGCAATAATATCTGGTTTCCAGTGTATCTCTATTTCAGGCAACCTGATAGTTATTATTACTAGAATTGCCTGTCACAAAAGTCAAATGTTTAGAGTAAGATTTATCCCAGCAAGGTTTATCCACATAAAGATCTGGTGTGTAGTCTAATTTCTAATTGGCAAAGACATGAAAGTACCTCCAAAAGCAATTTATCGGAGCTTGCACACCTGTCTCTGGATGGGCTGAGTCACCCTTGGGAAGTACCTATTCCTTTCAATTTCCTTTAACTACATTGCTGTGGTTGATTATTACCATGATGGTGCTTACTTGGAGGAAAAGTCGTCTACAGGAAAATTGCCTGCCAGCTGGCAATTGCACTGGGATGTAACAGATTGTCATACAGGGAAATGGTGCATTTTAGGACAGTGCGATACATTGCAGGTTCCAGGGGTTAACTGTGCACCCTGTATTGATGTTTGTAAGCAAAGAAATCTGTGTTGACTTTTGGGCTGAGTAAGACTTGAAGAATGAAGCCTATTAAAGAACCTCAAATTTTTCTGCTGTTGGTTAAACCAGGAAGTCTACTCTCAGAAGACCAGTTTCCAGATTTCTCCTTCTGGGACTTTTCTGTGATATTTTAAAATATTTCTGTTTTTTAAATACAATAATGGCTATCAAGACTACCTTTTATCTTAATTTCTGTGGAAAATGTAAGTAGCCTTCTTGACGTGTCTAAAAGTGGGCACACAAAAAACAAGAAAAATCTTACGTCATAATAATCTAACACTATAGCTGTTGAGCTAGAACTGCAAAAATGCAGGTATAAGGGATAGTTACTTCCAAAGTTAATTTCTGAAAATGTTAAATGAATAATGCAGACTTCATGATCTCAGAAGGGGTAAAATGATCACTGAATTTGCAAAATGTGTCTGAAATTCTAAGATAATGCTAAAAGTGTAGAATTTAGTTCACAGATACGTAACAATATGAGCCATTTCCAGGAAGGGAACTGAATGGTGTTACAGGACCTCTGGGTTTTCTACTGGCAATAAGCTGAAAAGCTCACCACTGTGGTGCTGTGTAGAATTCAGGGTGTAGAAACTTGGAAAGGTGTGGTGTGAAAATCTGGGTAGTAGATGATTCACAGTGTGATGAGCAAAAGTACAATCACTTCTCTTGAGCAACACTACCAATAGTGTGATATGAAAGTGGAATAAGTAGGATTTATTTCTTTGAGATCCAGCTAAAGACTCTTTATGCATCCTGAGCAATTTGTAGTTTGGGTAACTACAGACTGGCCTGAAGAAGTATTTCTACACTTTCCATCATAATTTGTAAGTAGCTGTCTCTCAGACACAGCTACACAAAGGACTGGGAAGACAGAGGATACAGGATGTAAAAAAAAGTAAAAATACACATGGTTTAAAAAAAAATCCTCTTTGTGTTTGCCAAGTGAGATCTCCTTGCACTGTTTCCTGCCATGATTGTAGACTGGATGCTTATCTTTTCATGGGAGGAAGAATCTCCAGAAGAGAAGAAGTTTTCTGGTAATACAAAACATTGGTCTTTCACAGCACCTCTTTTCCTTTGACTGAATGTCCCCTTAAAGTCATTCTGTAGGCACGAGACGCATGAGAGAGATCAATATGTCTGTAAATATCCACGGACAGAACAGATTTTGCTGAAAATGTAGCTTAAATGGGCATCTTCAGTTATATATGAATATATTTTTTAAAAATTACAAATTGGGTTTCATATGCTGACATTTGGGGCCCACAGAGCAATTTAATACCTGACAGAGATCCCTGAGTCAAAAGATATGGCAAAACCCAGTGACAGGAATAATATTAACATTCCCAGCTTCTACCATCCTCACAGACACAGGGATATACAGATGTGGGGCCAAGAAAATAAATATGTTGCAGCATATAGAAACAATCAATGACCATATATTTTGCACATATTTCATAACATATGCCACACAGCCTTTGTCATGGGTCTTTTGTTGTAGTCAGAGCACAAATTACAGGAAAAGGAAAATATATTAACTTTCAAGTTGTTATTTTCCTGTAATTGTCTGGTCTTAGCCCAAGTCTCAATCAGATAAAACCCACCAAATTCCCCATTGATCAAAGTCTCTCCAAGAAGCAGTGCTATATTCAACATTGATCTTCCACTGATTTAGTGTTATTTAAACAAGGTTAAATTTAAGCTAGCATTTTCAGACAGCTAGTCAAGAACAGAACCAAGTTTATTGGGCTTCTTAGTAAATTAATGCTGAATTGAGGAACTTTTTTAAACCAAGGTCATCTGTATTGTGTAAAAGCCCAGAGATGGTGTTAAACTTCACACTGGTAAAATGTTACAAACACAATTTGAACAATGAAGCTCTTTTTCAATGTTGACATTTTTGCTTATAGTTTTATGAAACATTTTTTTTTTTTTGTGATCAAGAAACTATCAGAGAAAAAAATGTATGTAGTACAATATACACAGAAAAATCATAGTTAGACATCTCTTCTCCTTTAGCTCCTCCATAAATATAAAGTATCAGATAATAGAAAACAATTCATGTGATGTACTGTAAGTCGGGTGCTATTAGAGTCAAAGGTGTTATCTGCCTTAGTAAATAGTTGCAATAATCTATAGCCTAATACACTGTAAACCATGGTAATAGATAAGAAGAAAGCCAGGAATAACTCTTAGAAACAGTCTCTACTGTTTGTCTGAGTTTTCAGGGAGCAACATGAAAACATTTTCCTAGCTCATCACAACCCGAAGAGTGATTTACATTTCAACCTGTGCAAATTATGCAAAATGAATAACTACTTTAAAAATTATAAAGAAGTAGCAGCCTGGAGAAGTCACAGTCTCTCAGAACTGTTTCGCTAACTCATCCTTTATGATACAAATAAACCAAAAATAAAGGGGAAGGGAATGACAAAGTTTGTTTTCTTTTCCACCCATTAAAGTTGAGGGAAGTAGAATACACTTAGACATAGTTTCTAAACCAGATACCCACAGAGACCAATGCCAACAGCTTGTGAATGCTGGAATCATGACTTTATGATTCAGTGGGCTTGTGGAAGCTTCTCCTGACATTGTATTGGCACCCCAGGTATTTACCTTACTGTCCTGGGTTCAGCAGTAGCAGTCATTTTTTCTTTCTTAGTAGCTGGTGCAGTGCTGGTCTTTTTTGACTTTCAGCCTGGGAGCAACGCTGATAACACCGATGTTTTTAGTTGTTGCTCAGTAATGTTTAGGCTGACCAAGGACTTTCTGAGTCCCATGCTCTGTCAGGGAGGAGGGGAAGCCGGGAGGAAGCAGAGACAGGACACCTGACCCAAACTAGCCAAAGAGGTATTCCATACCACAGAATGTCATGCCCAGGATGTAGGACTGGGGGCAGTCACCAGGAAGGGTTAGATCACTGCTCAGGTCTGTCTGGGTATTGGTTAGCAGGTGGTGAGTGGTTGTATTCTCTTCCTTTGTTATTTCCTTTATCATTATTATTATTGGTGGTAGCAGTAGTGATTTGTGTTATACCTTAGTTACTGGGCTGTTCTTATCTCAACCCATGGGAGTTACATTATTTGATTCTCCTCCCCATCCCTCCGGGAGCCGGGGGGAGGAAGTAGGGGAGGGAGTGAGCAAGTGGCTGCGTGGCTGAGTTGCCGACTGGGCTTAAACCACTACACCTACATATTCAATATACCAACAAGTAAGAGAAGCACTAAGTGATTCACCTGACAGAAGAGCAAAGCTGCTAGTGCACCAGTCTAGCTAATTCTGTTTTTGACAGACAAAGCTTTTCACTGTCTATTTCCTGAGCTGTTTCCATGTATTGGTAGATGGAGATCTAGTTTTCTAAGCATTTACAATAGATATTGCTTTGTATAAAACCTGCAACTGTACCAGATACATAAACCAAGATGTATTAGGACTTCTCAACAAGTCTGACTATGCTTAACTACCTAAGAGACTTTCTTCTGAAGCTGAGCCAATAAGTGAAGAGAACACTTACAGTGTTTTGATATGACTTATATATCACAGTATTTTAAACTAATAGTTGTTTTCAGTTGCTTTTTGTTTTTATAATGATTGTTTAAGCTTTGTTGTTGTTAAGTAACTACAAAAATATCTTAGTGCTACAGAAGTGCCCCAAACCTGTGTGAAGTGCCATGAATCACGGTTTGAGCAGCATTTTCTGGGAAGACCAGGCTTTGAGCAAAACCAGTCCTCACTAATAATCCTGGAACCATTTAGAACATCCAGTACAATGGAGTGCAACACCAATAACTCAAGATATTTAACCAAAGAATAAGAAAAAAAAATAGTTTAACCTTCACAAAAGAGAGAGACTTCACAATTTTTCTTTGACCATGTACTTCACAAAAAGTGAAGTACCTTGACATGTCCTTTTCCTTTTTATCTTGGACTATTTTTCCTTTCTAACTTTTGGAATGGAGTGTTTGGAGTTTTTCTTTATTTTGATTCCTTTTTTAAACTTGAAGCCCTCCAATCCAGTCCCAGTGTACAGACAGCACAGACTTTTGCTGTTAAAATGCAAAACAAATCAGGATTGAATTGTCAGGTGATGTTATATATGACTCCATCCTGCCAGCCCTTATAAACACTTAACAAAGGGCCTTATAAGGACTAAATAGGCAGTTGAAATATTCATGCACTTCATGGTTACATTATTCTCTTATAGTCAAACTATACAGAAATTGCCTATTCCTGTCTTTCTGGTTCAAAGTCAAAAACAAAAAGTAGAGAAAGTGGCCATACTGCTTATGCCCATCACACCAAACCCATCACTAAATTTGTCCCATCAGCAGAAACTGCAATGGCAACATAGAGATTAAAGACTTCATCTTTCCACTTAGTTTTCCTTTCTCACATTTTCTGAAAGCCTCATCAATTAATCTGGATTTGTATTTGGCGGTTGTTACTAAAACTTTAGTGAAAAAACAGTTTATATAGGAAGCAATCACACAATTACAAGCATTTCATCTAGCAGGCAAGACAGGACACTGAGACGCACAGCAGTTATTGAATGTGGTGGGGTTGCAGTGGTGGGCCAAGAAACCAAAAGACCAATGTATACAGTGAGCAGACGGGATGTTAAATCTCCCACACAGCTTATGCAAGGCAACTAATCTTGTCAAAGAGCTTCTTTGCAATTATTAAGATGAACTCTGTATTTGACTGGTAATTTTGCTAATGACATTCATCCTGCATTACCCCTATTTTGGTAATGCAAGGAAGCAAACAAACACTGCACTCAAATCCGTATGTAATCCCCTATAATCACTATTTGTATTTCAGGTTTTTTAAAACGTATCAATTCACTGGTTTGTGTGGATTAAGTCTTTCTTGGGTTGTACAGTGTGGGCTTTTGTAGCCCACTCTTTCTGGCTACTTGCACAGAGTTGTGCAAGAGAAGGGGAGAGAGAAAAGGATTCTTTTTGCCTGCTTTGCCTGTCTGTTTGCATATGTTTAATAGAGTCTGATTCACTTCTGATTTCTGACTGCAGTTTATTAGCTATGTCAGAAAGATGAAAATGCAAGGAAAATTCTTTCTAGCAGATATGAATGCTTTTTTAAAGAAAATGTCTATCTTCTTTTTCTCCTCCAGTCTCCCTGCCCTCTCCCAACTTACTGATCCAAAACAATAAATTTCCATCAAATCTCTAGGGAACCCCACAGAAATTAAAGTGAAGTATTTAAAACAGATTTGAAATAATTGGTTGCTTTGGAAGTAACTGGAAATATATCCCTGCTATTTTTGTCCCATAACCGGAATATGTTTACTGTGACAACCACATCATATTCAGCAAAGATACAGTCTTAAAAGATGATGGAATTTGTGGCCACATCTAAGTATTTTATGTTAATGAGCAACAGGACTGATTTCTTCTTTTTTTTTGCTGAAGATTTCAACACTGATTTTTCATATAAATTATGTGTATAATAAAGAATGAAATTACTTGAGTAGGTCTTCTAAAAAACTTTTTTAAAAGAATTGTTGTTGTTAACAACCTTCTCTGTTTTCCTGTTTCTAATTTTGATATTGGAGGTGAAATGTTGAATATTTAAATGCTGAATTCTTGTCTTTGTTAACATCTGCTATGCAGCGATAGTCTGCTGTTGTAGAGAAAGGCTTGACACATGAGGCCTAGATTGAAAATCTTGTGAAGTTGATAGCCAAAATGAACAGCTGATGTGTGAGCACAAGGAATAACATCGGTGTTAAGGAGTCACAGAATGGTAGCTTATCTCTGTCTTCACTTCAAAGAGAAAAAAATATAGGTCCACTCTTACTGATTCTAGACGTTCTTTTAAGGATGGACTTGAGGACGAAAGGATGTTAAAGTTATTCACAATCTATGACTTAAGAGAAATAGATGTCCATCTAGCTAAAATGGTCTGAACCTTCACAGGACAAATTTTAAATTTATTGTCTTGTCTGAGGTTATATTAAATTCATATAACTGACGCATATGATTCCTGCAGAAAATTTACTTTTCCACTGTGAATAATCCACTTACTTTGGTGTAATGTTGTTTTTCCTGTGTCTTGAAAAAGACCTCAAAATCAAAAAAAAAAAAAAAAAGGACAGAAAAGCTCTTTAGGATTTGACATAGAATAATTATTTTTAATAATCAATGTAAATCATTGCAGATTCTTGATTCAGTACAGTGACTTCTGATTTACTTTGTGTGACTGATGGGCAAATCAGGGCAATTGCACTTGCACTTTAAAAGGCCAATGGTTTAATTTCCATAAGTAAAATAGAGGGATTCCTAAGAAGCAGCTGTATTTCTTTATTTGTGGGTGTTTGTGGGCAGGCACAAGAAACTATACAAACGATGCAGTGTAAACCAGTCTGATGGATTGCTGGCGTAGAGTGCCCTTAATGTGAAATATTCAGCTTTGCATCTCCCCTGCTCATATGTTGCCACTAACTTGGTTTCATGCTTCATTATTAATCTGTAAACTGTCTGCAGAACAACAGGAGATGAATGTCCAGGCTGAAATAGGTGGGGTTAGTCATTGATCAAACTGCTCAAGACAGTTTCCATTGATTTCTTGAAGATATGCATCCCTACATGTCCACAATAATATGAGAATGTGTTCTGCATACCAAAAAAACCCACAGAAAAAAGTAAAGTCAAGTCACATGTTTTTAAATTTTGTTTAGAAGGTAGAACACTTTATAGCATTGCATATGTATATTCGGGTTTGTTTTATTGGTTGCATTGACATCAGTAGGTTCTGAGAACTAGACTGCTAAGAGCTTTTTAACTGTGGGTAAAAGACAAACAGAGTAGTGACTATAGCTTTTGCAAGTAAAGAATTTAGATTATTGGTTTTATGTCTCTTAAAAGAAGCTTTCAAAGGCCAGCATTTTATTGTAATAGTGCAAATAGGTTCACTCAATGATTTGAATAAACAGGCTATACAACTCATCAATGTCTATGAATATTTGTACGTGATATTGTTAGACCATGACACAAGTAGGTGTGGTTGTCTCCTTTAGCTGGAAACCTGTTAAGGGAAATCAGTTCTTTCTAGTCTAGGCTAAACTTTCTAACAGGATATTTGTTGGAAAGTGGAAATATAAATGAAAAAAAAAAAAAAAAAAAAGAATGAATTGAAAACTGCAATTCTCAACCAGATTGGTTTCAGTACAGATGTGTGTGTATATATATATATACTTATGCACACATGCACATATAGTCATAATATGATGAATTATTGAGAATTAGAACTGGAGATTAATTTGGATAAAAAAACCCTGAATGAGATTAATTAATTTTCTGAAACTGTTCATTTCTGCCTCTTCACAATATCTAATTGGGGATTTAATACAAAGCTGGAACAGAAAAAATTAAGTATTTCTAATCGAAACTTTATGACTTGCCTTGTTATATGTTGCACCTTCAAATTCTGAAGGATGAAGATGTTAATGGCTGGCAGAGATGGTAGCTGGTGCTTTTGCAATGTTCCTCCCATCCGTTCCAGATCAAACAGAAACATTATATTTTCTTACCAGGAGTACACTCTTATGTTTTTTCATAATTTCTACCATCTGAATCAAAATTAAATTAGACAGAAACATATGGAAAGCTATGCAAGAATTTCCTAGCATGGAAGGAAATTCTCATATTTTCTGTACAAGGACTAATTGTTGTGAATCATATAAACAGTAGTGAGGAATATGTACTGATGTTATGATACCACTTCCATCTTCCATGTCTTCCTTTCTCCCAGATCTGTTAATTCAAAATTTGCTGGAAATAAAGATTTGAGCCTTGTTTTGCAGCATAGATCTGAAACACAGTTGAGCCAGTTATTGAAACACAGTCTTCTGAGCCAAAGAAATAATTAAAATTCCAATTAATGCTGCTGCAGCATTGCACTATTGTCATAGTAACAGTAGCATGAAAGTTTACATCAAAAGCCTTGTTAGGAAGTGCCAGTCTAAAAGCAAATCCCTGGGAAAGCATTCAGAAGTTCAAAAGAAATTAATGAAAGAGGCCTTTAGGATGTAATTTCATTGACAGTTATTCTTAGCTAATAGAGGCAGCCCAACCAGAGTCTTCTGTTACAGGGAAGCTCAGTGGTTAAAACAAATGTATTAGAGCAATAGCACTAAGATTAACAGAAACAAAGAGGCACTGTGCAGAAACACCAAAGCACAAATTTGCATTTGTAAAAGGTAAATGCACAAAACAGTAACAGCATTATTAAGGATTCTGGGAAAGATGTTATATGGACTGAAAAAATGGGTAGGTAACTTGGGTTCAGAGTGCATAGAAAGAGAGGACTTCCAGGTTCTTGAAGACTGACCAAGGGTTTTAAATGCATCGGTCCTTAGCTTGTGACCTGTGTTTAATATTTAATATGCTGCCTGAAAGACCATCTCGTCTGATTTTTTTAGAAACAAAATCATAAAATATTTTGTGTTGGAAGGGACCTTCAAAGCTCATCTAGTCCACTCCCATGCAATGAGCAGGGACATCTTCAACTAGACCAGGTTGCCCAGAGCCACGTCCAGCTCAGCCTGTCCTTGAATGTCTCCAGGGATGGCACCGCCACCAGCTGTCTGGGCAACCTGTGTCAGTGTTCTACCACCCTCATCATAAAGAACTTTTTCCTCACATTTAACCTGAATCTCCCTTCTTTTAGTTTTAACCCATCAGCCCTTGTCCTATTGCTACAGGCCTTGATAAAAAGTCTCTCCTCATCTTTCTTGTAGGCCCCTTCTAAGAACTGGAAGGAGATGTGCTCCATCCCTCTGATAATTTCTGTCTCTCCTCTGAACCCTCTCCAAGAGTTCTAGGTCTTTCCTGTACTGAGGACTCCACAGCTGGATACAATACTCCACGTGGGGTCTTACCAAAGTGGAGAAGAGGGGCAGAATCACCTCTCTTGACCTGCAGCTCAAGATATGCTTGTCCTTTTGGGCTGCAAGCACACAGTATCACAGTATCACAGTATCACAGTATGTTAGAGATTGGAAGGGACCTCAAAAGATCATCTAGTCCAATCCCTATGCCAGAGCAGGAACAACTAGATAAGGTTACACAGGAATGTGTCCAGGTGGGTTTTGAATGTCTCCAGAGAAGGAGACTCCACAACCTCCCTGGGCAGCCTGTTCCAGTGTTCCATCACCCTCACTGAGAAGAAGTTTCTTCTCAAGTTTAAGTGGAACCTCTTGTGTTTCAGTTTGTACCCATTACCCCTTGTCCTATCATTGTTTGCCATTGAGAAGAGCCTGGCTCCATCCTCATGACACTCCCCCTTTATATATTTATATACACTAATAAGGTCACCCTGCAGTCTCCTCTTCTCCAAACTATAGAGACCCAGCTCCCTCAGCCTTTCCTCATAAGGAAGATGCTCCACTCCCTTAATCATCTTAGTTGCCCTACGCTGGACTCTCTCCATCAGGTCCCTGTCCTTCTTGAACTGAGGGGCCCAGAACTGGACACAATATTCCAGATGCGGTCTCACCAGGGCAGAGTAGAGGGGAAGGAGGACCTCTCTCGACCTACTGACCACCCCCCTTCTAATACACCCCAGGATGCCATTGGCCTTCTTGGCCACAAGGGCACAGTGTTGGTTCATGGTCATCCTGCCATCCACTAGGACCCCCAGGTCCCTCTCTCCTACACTGCTCTCTAACAGGTCATTCCCAACCTATACTGGAACCTGGGGTTGTTCCTGCCCAGATGCAGGACTCTACACTTTCCCTTGTTATATTTCATCAAGTTTCTCCCTGCCCAACTCTCCAGCCTGTCCAGGTCCCGCTGGATGGCAGCACAGCCTTCTGGCATGTCAGCCACTCCTGCCAGATAAGTGTCATCAGCAAACTTGCTGATAGTACACTCAATTCCCTCATCTAAATCATTGATGAATATATTAAATAATACTGGTCCCAGTACTGACCCTTGAGGCACTCCACTAGATACAGGCCTCCAACTAGACTCCGCCCCATAGGCTACAACTCTCTGGCTTCTCTCCTTCAGCCAGTTCGCAGTCCACCTCACTATCTGATCATCCAGGCCACACTTCCTCAATTTAGCTGTGAGGATGCTGTGGGAGACTGTGTCAAATGCTTTGCTGAAGTCAAGGTAGACCACATCCACTGCTCTGCCATCATCCATCCACCGCGTTATTTCCTCATAAAAGGCTATGAGGTTGGTCAAGCATGACTTCCCCTTGGTAAAGCGATGTTGACTGCCCCTCATAACCCTCTTATCCTTGACATGCCTTAAGATGGCATCAAGGATAAGGTGTTCCATCACTTTCCCAGGGATGGAGGTGAGGCTGACTGGTCTATAGTTACCCGGGTCCTCCTTCTTGCCCTTTTTGAAGACTGGAGTGACATTTGCTTTCCTCCAGTCCTCAGGTACCTCTCCCGTTTCCCAAGACTTGACAAAGATGATGGAGAGTGGTCTAGCAATGACTTCCGCCATTTCCCTCAGCACCCGCGGGTGCATCCCATCTGGACCCATGGATTTATGGATGTCCAGATTGCTCAACTGGTCTCTAACCCATTCCTCATCGACTAAGGCAAACTGCTCCAGTGACCTGACTTCATCTGAGGTCTCAGGAGTACAGGGCTCTTCAGGACTGCCTCCGGCAGAGTAGACAGAGACAAAGAAGGCATTCAATAACTCTGCCATCTCTGTATCTTCTGTCACCAGGGCACCCACCCCATTCACCAGTGGGCCAACCTTGCCTCTGGTGTTAGTTTTATCAGCTATGTATTTGAAAAAGCTCTTTCTGCTGTCCTTGACCCCTCTTGCCAGATTTAATTCTAAGGAGGCCTTAGCCATCCTAGCTGCCTTCCTACATCCTCTAGCAGCAGCCTTATATTCCTCCCAAGTGGCCAGCCCCTCCTTCCATGACCTGTAAACTCTCCTCTTCCACTTGAGCATACCCAGCACTTCCTTATTTAGCCACGCAGGTCTCTTGGCCCTCTTCCTTGACTTCCTACGTGTCGGGATGCTCTGCTCTTGAGCTCAGAATAAGCAATTCTCGAATGCCAACCAACTATCTTGGGCCCTTTTACCTTCAAGCAGCCTTGCCCATGGGAGTTCGCCCTGCTGAAGTCCAGGGTTGCAATTCTACTTGCTATTATACTGGTCCTACCACACAAGATCCTGAATTCCACCATCTCGTGGTCACTGCAACCAAGGCAGCCCTCAACCTTTACTGCTTCGACCAGACCCTCCTTGTTAGTGAGGATGAGATCCAGCAGCACTCCTCTCCTGGTTGACTCATCCACCATTTGCATGAGGAAGTTATCATCCATACACTGGAGGAACCTCCTGGACTGTGGCTGGGTTGCTGTGTAGTCCTTCCAGCAAACATCAGGGAAGTTAAAATCCCCCACGACAACCACGTCCTGTGACTGTGAGGCCGCTCTCAGCTGCTTGTAGAAGGCCTCGTCAACTTCCTCACCCTGATCTGGTGGCCTGTAACAGACACCCACAACAGTATCGCCCGTGCCATCCTGCCCTTTAATTCTCACCCACAGACTCTCAACTCGCTCGTCCTCTGCCCCTGGACAGAACTCAGTACATTGCAGCTGCTCTCGCACATAAAGAGCAACCCCACCACCCCGCCTGGCTGGCCTGTCTTTCCTGAAAAGGACATAGCCCTCCATGACTATATTGCAGTCATGTGAGCTGTCCCACCACGTCTCTGTAATTGCCACCAGATCATAATCTCCTGACTTAACACAGGTCTCTAACTCCTCCTGCTTATTTCCCATGCTGCACGCATTGGTGTATAGGCATTTCAAGGAGGGAGCTGAGCTCACCGATTCCACCCTAGCATTACAGGAGGCCTCCCAGTCTTCATCAATCCTATCGAATCTATCTATTGATCATCTATTGATCGAATCAATCCTTCGAATCTAGTTTAAAGCTCTCTAAATGAGCCCTGCTAATTCATGCCCCAGCATCCTTTTGCCTCTGTGAGTTAAACCTTTCCCACGTGCCATCATCCGGACTGGAGCCTTATAAAACCAGCCTTTATCAAAGAATCCAAAGCCCTGCCTGCAGCACCAGTCTCGTAGCCAATTGTTTACGGACTGAATTTTCCCATTCAGTCCCACATCATCACCAGAAGATGGAAGAAGTGAAGAAAAGATCACTTGAGCCCCAGACTCTTTCACCATCCGCCCCAAGGCCCTGTAGTCTTTCTTCATCCCCCTCAGATTGCGGGAAGCAGCTTCCCCCCCACCTGTCTGGAAGACCAGCAGCGGGTAGTAGTCTGTCAGGTGCACCAGGTTGGGGAGCGCCCTGGTGATATCCCTGATCCGGGCTCCAGGCAGACTACACACTTCCCTATGATGAGGGTCAACTCTGCATATCAGGCCCTCTGTTCCTCTCAGAAGGGAATCGCCTACAACAATGACCTTTCTTTCTTTCTTATCAGAGGCAGTCTTGAGGTGCGAAGTTGACCGCCTTTTCCTATGTGACCTTGTAGGCCGGCCTTGCATCACATCCTCACCTACCTCTCCACCAAGATCCAGGGCCTCAAACCTATTACGGAGGGGCACCTGGGGAAGCAGGGCAGGAAGGGAGGAAGGTTGCCCATGGTTCCGAACTGGAACTTGTTTCCAGCCCTCATCGCCTTTTTGGTCCCTTACCTCTGCGCGACAGCTACAGGGCAGGGGCTGTCTCGGGCCATCCCCCTCTGTCTGAGAGGACAGGGGGTCCATAGCCTTTTGGGGGGTATCTCCCTGGAACCATTCTGGCTGGCATGCCAGGGAGTTACTCCACCAGTCGATCTCCCTTTCACAGTCCCTGATGGTCCTCAGCGTCTCGACCTCCTCCTTAAGTTCTGCCACCAATCTAAGCAGATCTTCTACCTGCTCACACCTCATGCAGGTGGAATGCTGGCCTCCCTCCCTCAGCAGCAGCAGGCTCTGGCACTCCCTGCAGCCAGAGACCTGAACAGCCACGGTTTGGGGCAGGGTCTCTGTCTGAGTTGCTACAGTCTCCTTACTGCAAGCTCTCCTTCTGGAGGCGACCATATTGGTCAGCAGTCTGGGACCCCAGCAACAGGGTTCGCAACACAACCTGCTTGTTCCTCCTTGCGCCCGGCGGGCAGCGACCGGTCGCTGCCCTCTCAGAGGCTCTTTCAAGGCAAGGGGCAGGGGTGCAGTCGCCGTTACCGCGGGAACGCCCCCTGCCACGTCAGCCGCTCTCTCGCAAGGGCTGCTGGGGCTTCGGGGATCAGGAGATGTCGGGAATCGCGATGTCTCTGCGATATCCCCTCTGCTTTTCCTAATCTCTTCTGAACCTCGTGGTCGCTGAAGCTTGCCGGCTCCGGCTGTAGCTGTGCTAGCTCCAATCAGCTGACACACATTGCGGGTGATGTCTAATCTTTCATCCATTAGTATCCCCAAGTCCTTCTCTTCTGGAGTACTCTCAATCCCTCCATCCCCCAGCCTGTATTGATACCGGGAGTTGCACTGACCCAGGTACAAGTACCCTGCACTTGGGCCCGTAGAACCTCATGAGGTTTTCATAGGTCCACCTTTTGAGCATGCCCAAGTCACGCTGAATGGCATCCTGTACCTCAGGTGTGTCAACTGCACCACTCAGCTGTGTCATCTGCAAAATTGCTGACAGCACACTTAATCCCACTATGTCTTTGATGAAGATACTAAACAGTACTGGTCCCAGTACGGATCACCCCTGATGGATGCCACTTCTCACTGGTGTCCATCCAGACATTGAACCATTGACCACTACCCTCTGGATGCAACCATCCAGCCAATTCCTCATCAACCAAACAGTCCATACATCAAATCCATATCTCTCCAGTTTTTAGAGAGAAGGATGTTGTGGGGAACTATGACAAAGGATTTACAGAACTCCAGATTGACAAGATGTGTAGCCCTTTCTTTGTCCACTGATGTAGAAACTCCACCATAGAAGGCCACTAGGTTGGTCAGGCAGGACTTATCCTTGGTGATGCTATGCTGTCTGTCTCAAACCACCTCGGTGTCCTCCATGTGCCTTGGCATAGCTCCTAGAAGTATCTGTTCTATGATCTTGCGAGGCACAGATGTGAGGCTGACAGGTTGGTAGTACCCAGGGCCCTCTTTTCTACCCTTTTTAAAACAGTGGTGATATTCCCCTTTTTCCAGTCACCAGGGACCTTGCCTGACTGACATAACTTCTCAAATAACATGGAGAGTGGCTTGGCAACTACTTTAGCCAGTTCACTTAGGACTCTGGGATGGATCCTGTCAGGTCCCATAGACCTGACGTAAGTTCAGATTCTTCAAATGGTTGCGAATCTGATCTTCGTTTACAGTGGGAGGACACAGTGGGAGTGTCTTGAGGACACAGAGGTAGGAAAAATGCCAATAAAAGACAAAACAAACTAGGTAAGCACATTTTGATGTTGGCCAGCATGCTTTTGTGTGATTTCCATCATAAAGTTAGGGAATGTGTGCTAAATGCTTTTTCCTATTGTATGTTTTATGAGGGGTTTTTGTGGGGAAGTGAATTGTCGTTGATTACAGTTTGAAAGCAGCTGAAATCCCACAAGAAAAGCTGTTCTTTCATGATGTTCCAGGAAAAGATAGAGGCATTGTCATAAAGATGGATTTTCTCATGAGAGTTCTTCTGCCTGCATGAAGGGAAAAAAAACCCACACAGGATCAGAAAGTCTTTCAATATCTCCTAATCTCACCAGGCTCCCAGATTCAAACTGAGATAGAAGTCTTGATTTTCAGTCTAACAGAAAACTTGGTCCTCATTTTCAATCAAATTTAGACTCACTGATCAAATTTTGCAAGCTTGGATAGCTAAAATCAAGTGAATGTGAAACATTGAAATAAAAATTGGTCACGTACCCAGTATGTGCAATGCAGTCTTGTCAAACCAAAAGCAGACAAAAAAGAATAACAGATGTGAAATAGCACCTAAAACCAGAAAAGAGACAAGAAGTGAGTCTTGGGAGGAAGGGGGGGCTGTAAGAGATTCGTGCACATTCAGGTAATGTTCTTTTGATCTTGTCTCACTCCTATATTTCATGTTCATCATTAATGCCTGCACAGAGGGGAAGAAGGATGGAAAATCAGGTAATCAGTTACACATATACTTTGATCAGTATTTCCTTTTTTCTTTTTCAAGTTATTTGCCAAAGTGCTAAGAGACGAAAGGGAGGGTTTCATTTCAGAAGTGTTTCCATAATCTCTAAATATAATCCTTTTCTTTTTTAATGATAATTTAAATGTGATTTGGACTTAATTTTATTTCCACATCATCAAAACTATCTTCCTGGTAGAAATCTTATATTTCTATTTCAGGTTCTTAATGACTTCTTTGCCTCAGTCTTCACTGGCAAATGCTCTGACCACACCACCCAAGTCTTGGAAGGCAGACGCAGGGACTGTGAGAATGAAGACCCTAGGCCCACTGTAGGAGAGGATCTGGTTAGAGACCATCTTAAGAACCTAAAAGTACACAAGTCCATGGGACCTGACAACATCCATCCGCGGGTCCTGAAGGAGCTGGCAAATGAAGTTGCTAAGACACTGGCCATCATATTTGAAAAATCATGGCAGGCAGCTGAAGTTCCCGATGACTGGAAAAAGAGAAATATAACCCCCATTTTCAAGAAGGGGAAAATGGATGAGCCAGGGAATTACAGACCAGTCAGTCTCACCTCTGTGCCTGGCAAAATCTTGGAGCAGATTCTCTTGGAAGGCATGCTAAGGCACATGAAAAACAAGGAGGTGGTTGGTGACAGCCAGCATGGCTTCACTAAGGGGAAATCCTGCCTAACCAATTTGGTGGCCTTCTATGATGGGGCTACGGAACTGATGGACAGGAGCAGAGCAGCTGATGTCATCTACCTGGATTTGTGAAAAGCCTTCGACACTGTCCCATAGGACATCCTTGTCTCTAAATTGGAGAGACATCAATTTGATGGGTGGACCACTTGGTGGATGAAGACCTGCCTGGATGGCCGCACACAAAGAGTTGTGGTCAATGGCTCGATGTCCAGCTGGAGACTGGTAATGAGTGGTGTCCCTCAGGGATCGGTGTTGGGACCGGTCTTGTTCAACATCTTTGTCGGTGACATGGACAGTGGGATTGAGTGCATCCTCAGCAAGTTTGCCAATGACACCAAGCTGTGTGGTTTGGTTGATATGCTGGAGGGAAGAGATGCCATCCAGAGGGACCTTGACACGCTTGTGAGGTGGGCTGATGTCAACCTTATGAAGTTTAACCATGCCAAGTGCAAGGTCCTACACCTGGGTCACAGCAATCGCAGGCACAGCTAGAGGTTGGGCAGAGAAGAGATTCAGAGCAGCCCTGCAGAGAAGGACTTGAGGGTGTTGGTCGATGAGAAAATTAACTTTATTCGGCAGTGTGAGCTCACAGCCCAGAAAGCCAACTGCATCCTGGGCTTCATCAAAAGGAGCATGACCAGCAGGTTGAAGGAGGTGATCCTGCCTCCCTACTCTGCTCTCGGGAGACCTCACTTGGAGTATTGTGTGCAGTTCTGGTGTCCTCAACATAAAAAGGACATGAAACTGTTGGAACAAGTCCAGAGGAGGGCCATGAGGATGATCAGGGGACTGGAGCACCTCGCATATGAAGACAGGCTGAGAAAGTTGGGGCTGTTCAGCCTGGAGAAGAGAAGACTGCGTGGAGACCTCATAGCAGCCTTCCAGTATCTGAAGGGGGCCTATAAGGATGCTGGGGATGGACTATTCATCAGAGTCTGTAGCGATAGGACAAGGGGTATTGGGTTAAAACTTAAAACAGGGGAAGTTTAGATTGGATCTAAGGAAGAAATTCCTTACTGAGAGGGTGGTGAGGCGCTGGAATGGGTTTCCCAGGGAGGTTGTGAATGCTCCATCCCTGGCAGCGTTCAAGGCCAGGTTGGATGAGGCCTTGGGTGGCATGGTTTAGTGTGGGGTGAACCTGCCCATGGCAGGGGTGTTGGAACTAGATGATCTTAAGGTCCTTTCCAACCCTAACTATTCTATGATTCTATGATTCTATGTCCTTGATCTCATGGCACTGTACACAGGTATTTAACTAGCATGCTTTTGCAGGTGATTAATAAGCCTTGAGAGATAAATAAATGGTGAGTAACTTCAAAATTTAGAATTAAACTTAGAAATCTTCCTTTTAGTGCTCAGATATTTCCCTCAGAGAAGGAAAAAAACTTCCTCTGCTCTTTCCTGTGGGTAGTAGCTGATGCTAAACATTGTCCCTTTTGAAGTGACATAGTGCCTGTCATACAGATAAGGTCCCCATCATACTTTCAGTTTACTATCTTCCCCCTTTACCATCCAACGTAAGAGAGAGGGATAAGAGTGGAAAAACACTTCTGTAAAAGAGGCAGGGTCCTTTGTCTCAGATATTTTTCTGGAGTGAGTCATTTTTAGGCTAGTGTTAACACTCAAATAAAGATAAAAGAAAGGCATGGCTGTACCAATTCAGTTCTCAGCTGGAAGTGATGGGGAGCAATACACCATCAAATCCCACAAGCACACATAGCCTGGTTTTGTCCTTCCCTGCAGCTCTAGTCAGGGAGCTGTTTGTTTTGTGAAATGAGACACGGGCCATTTCCCTTCGCATTCTGGCTGTGGGCAGCGTTTGAAGCCATCATTATGTGATGACTATGACAATTCTCTACAGGAACTTTTACTGGAACTTTAAAAATGTGCCCTGTAGTGGCCTTAAACAGCAGTCAGCACAGGTCTGGCTTTATGATCTTTTCCATTTCCATCAGAGTCCCAGGACACCTGTCTATAGAGCTCCCCATAGCCGCTATAACTAATAAGGTTGTGGAGCACAACAGAACAGCATAGGTCACTCACTGCCAACAGTATGACAAGTGTTGGTTCTGTATAAATTACCTTGTAGACATGTTTTGTAGTATATTTCATTATTTTGCGTGGCAGCTTCAATAGCAGCAATATGGGACACATCTCCCATTAGTACTGTACAATATATTTTCTTGTCAGTTAATCTTGAAAGCTGGCTACCACTCCTCAAAAAGTCTGGATCTTTCATTTCCTTCTAATAAATACTTCACACTAAATGCATTATTGCTAGAAAGATGTCAGTAATCAAATGCTTATCATCACATTTTCTTCATGGCTTATGACAAAAATATTTTATGTAGTGAATGCAAACTGAGAGTAAGAGAGGTGATAGGAGTAAAATAAGGAAAGGAGATCAACCCAAGTGTTAGATGAATAGACCTTTGAATGGCCAGGTCTCCTGCAGACACCACAAAGACTGGAAATACTAAGAACTGAAAGAAATAAACAAAATGATTCAGTGAAGAAAAAAAAATACCCGAAAAAAACCACCAAAAAAATCCCTCAAACAAACAAACAAATAAAGGCAGAAGTATATGAAGTATTAATATCTCATTGAATATTTTGTGAACCTTCTATGGTGCTTACTCTGTTCTATGTACTTTATAACTCATCTATGTGTGTAAAGTGTGACTATTTAATCCTGTCATGCTTATGTACTTTAAAAGACATTACTGGAGACTTTGCTTTGCTAAAATTGTTGATATAAATTTTCTGGTAGCATCAATGTGTAGGCCAGAGCAATGACCCACTATTTCTTTTGCATCATTATCTTTTGCATCTCCTTACAGAGAATTAGCCGTTTTAGACATATTGCATTAGTTTCAGTTTCATATTGCATGCAGGAAAAAAGCACAGCAAACGCTTGCATTTATTCCCAGCAATTATGATGCAGCTGCCATATGAATATAGAGAACACAATAAAGAACACAAACTCATCAAAAAGTTGAAGCAAATGAAGGACTCCTACAAAAATGAGTGTGAGGAGGTGGTGAGTGGAGAAGTGAGAAGGGACAGGTTTAGAGTGTTTGTTTGCTTTTTGCTTAAAACATTTTAAATATAAAGGCTCATGTAGGCTTCTAAAGAAATGTGTCTGCAGATTGGATACACTGCAAAGCAAGATTTCAGCTGATAAATTCTTATTGACTGAATCCCATTTTCCCACTACCCTACAGGAAGAAGCAGGTTTATAACCTTCTTAGCTACAAATTCTCAAAGGCTTCAGAAAGCCAACTTTCCCGCAGTTATGGCAAAATAACAGTAATCAACCTAATCCTTTCACAAGCCAAGCCCTGTGCCTTCCAGATCTCTAGCATATCCATCCATCTTAGTGTGTATCTTCCTCCCTTCCTGTTAATGCATGGCATGAACCCCACCTTCATGGCCGGTGTTTCAGAGGGAAGATTTTGATGTTTTGAGGTCTCAACTCTTCTACAGGCTCAGAAAATCAGTTAGCCTTTCTATGCCTCTTTGCCCTTGATGATGGAGATAAAAATCTATCATCACCTCTATGCTTTTTCTTGGCTGTATCATGTTTATATAAGTTCTTATTCTGAGCTTCTTATCAGTGATAAAATGGCATTTTGTAAATGGGACCAGTTCCTGTGTCAGAGGTCCTCAGTGAACTGTTGTACACGTATTAATAAAGAAGGAAGGTAGACAGGAATATTTGGCACAAACTGGGCCTGAGAAATTCAGAACCTGCTTAAATGGAGATTTTTTTAGGAATTTTTGAGCCCTTAAAACCTGCAGATACATTTAAGGGAAATAAAAGTGAAAATTCAGTCTGCTCTAATGTATCTGCCTATCTATCTGTGTCTTGGTTTTAGGCTACCATCCTATCACAGTATTTGAACAGTTTTCAGAGAAAAAAAAAATCAATAACAGTGGTGTTATCTCTCCCTGACCGTGCTAGCTTTTCTCCTTTTCACTCCTTCTCTGAGGCTCGCTCCAAGTTTGTCACCTCCATGCTGTGAACAATAGCAATGCCCATTAGCTGGCTCTGCTGAAGAAGGGAAGCCATTTCACTTGAAATCAAGAGGCTCTGAAAGTGCAATTTATCCTTACTTATTGCAGCCACCACACACCCCACTGAGATTCAGAGGTCTGACTTCCCCACGCATATGGTGAATTCGGTGGCTGGGAAATCTATATCTGCTGGTGCGGGAGGTCTGTGTCCTACCAGGGGGAACATTTTCTTGCCTTCCTGGGAAAAGGAGAAACAGCCAACATCTACATCTGTCCTTGGCAGTATTCAAAGCCAGGTTGGACAGGGCTTGGAGCAACCTGGTCTAGTGGAAGGTGTCCCTGCCCGTGGCAGGGTGTGTAATCTTTAAGACCCCGTTCAACCCAAACCATTCTATGTTTCTGTGATTCTGTCCGTGGCTTTACACCTCTCTAAGGAAGGAGTTTATCTGCTCAGTTTGACTTCAGTCACCTGTTGAGCTTAAGCAGCCTGAAGTTCTTGCTGGGGTTTTCTGGTTTCTGGGTTGTTTTGTTTGTTGTTTTTTTCATTTTTTATCTTTTTCTCTCTTTTTTTACCAAGCTCTCCTGACTTTTGCATTCTCTCTGTGTACAATGAGGGCGGCTGTGTGAGTTGCTCAGAGAATAATTATCCTTGCTGAGACCTGAGGAGGCAATTTATCATGTCAGACTAAAAATGGCTACAGATAGCACAAGGAAGCCTACATAACTAAGCATGGAAAACTAAGCACAAAGTGCACTGAATTTCCCTGGTGAATATAGAATTTGGGGTCATTATCTCACATTTTTGCTGAATGTCAGTGGACGTATTCTGAAGCTAACAGATGTATCACTTTGGTTTTATTTCCATCTGCCAGGAAAAGAGAATTTATGGCTATTCCACAGGGCTCACCAAGCAATGCTATGAATAGTATCAAATAATCTTTTTGCTAAATTCTGCTTGCCTTAAGGGTATGTGTAATTATCTCTTCTGATATATTGCATATTGAATTGTATTTATTTCCATTGTGTTGTGCAGTGGTATGTGCCTGTTCCATTTATTGACATCTTGTAGAAAGATGGTGATTTTATATAAATCTGTTATTTGTTCCAGAGGAAGGCTGCAGTATTCTCTGAGAGTCTGGACCTCGGCAAATGAACAGCTCCTATAGTGATTCTCCTATAGTGATTTCTCTTCCTTTCAGATCTGTTATACATCAATAATACCCACACCATGCCTACTCCTGTGTATTTCAAGATCCCAAATTCAGTCTGCTGAACTCAGGATGGGGGGTGGGGTGGTGTATTTTCTATAGACTGAGAAAGGTTTCTTTAGGACTACATGAAAGATAGCTTTGAATTACTCCATATGTCTGATAGCACTGGAAAGAAGATGAGCCCAACTCTGCCAGAAATCTTCTTTTTCAAAGGCATCTAATATATATATGTATCTGCATGCATACATTCATACATACATACATACGTATTCAGTAATGTTTGTGAGTACATGTGTATTATTCTTCTTTTATCAAAGCTTTGATGATTTTGTGAGCAGAAGCAGATTTTGAAGATGTTTCTAGACAGATATTCTGGGAATAAGTTCTTTGTCAATAAGGAGGAAGGTGCATAAATCAACTTTGATATATTAAAGGTTACACTGTTGTGAAATTGATTTTCTTTTTCTTCAATTTAATATGAAAAAGTATTTTGAAATTTAAAAATAATGCAATTGAAGAAAATTGAGTTGTCATTTTTGGAATATTAATATGAGGCTGGATATTTAAGAGAAAGCTGCTGACAGACACGAATATTCTTTCAGGTGTTCTACTAATAGAAGTCATGTGTTTCCTGTATGTCTTTTCGCAGGATAAAGCATATTTTCACTTCTTTCACACGAGGGAAAATTTTTCAAAGCTTTAGTGTGAAAAAATTTAAGAGCCAGATTTTGAATCAAACCTTTTTGTTGCTGTTCTCAAATGAAAACTGTATAAATACAGCTGAAAATAGAACCACTCTCAAAACATTTGTTACAATGGGGCAAAGAAGTTTAGTATGCAAAAGCTGAAATATAAAGTTGATTTAAGATTGAAAAACTAAAAATAATCTGTACACTTGATTTGGTCTGCATGTGAACAAGAACTGTGCCAGGAAAATAGAATGACAGGAGAGAGAATTTCTCTAACCAGTCTCCGTATGTATCAGTATCCACATGGGTGAATCATTCTCTAAGGACTGGTTTGTCACATTATCTGCCCATGAAAAAGAGAGAAGACACATTATAGTTCACATGCTTCTACAAGGTATGAAGGAGAAAAGTGAAGTCCTGGCTTCATCTCTCCTCCTTGCTGCCTCATGCAGGGTGCTGACCAGGCCATCTTTAAATCACTAAACCACAGAGAAAAAAGGAGTGATGCCTTAGAGAGGGACCACTAAACCAGAGCTCTGTATTTGCACCTTGGTTTAAGACTGCACCTAACTCTGCTGCAAGTCCCGTCCAGGGCTTCTCACTATGACCGCATACAGAGCTTGTCAGGTCGAAACATTACTGTCCTAGGGAGCAAACAGAGTGACAGCATCCGTTTTGGCTTGGTTAAAGTGGAAGCACTCAAAACGCTGTAACTTTTCAAAACTTGATCTATCAGTTCACACAGTTTAACATCTGCTTTGCCCCTTGCTGACCTGAGAGTTTTCTGTACAAGCTCGCCAGAAATCATTTGTCTGGAGTTCACACTGGTTTTCATCTTTGCAAGACTTTTTTATTCTGTCTCATAGTGAGTTTGAGAGATTGGACTATGAGTCTTCATAAAATAAAATCAGACCCAGCCAGACACTAACACCCTTGGTCTTTGGAAATTTAGTAAGTGTGCAAAATGTTAAATTAGATTTCCTTACAGTAGGCTTATCGGAACACAACAGGTGATGGATTCCTCATGAAATTCCACAGCTGTGTTTACAAAATGAAAGTCATGGTAATATTCCCTGTCAAAATGTGAAAACCTATCTGAGCCTGGGCTAATTACAGGAATAATGAAGAACTATGCTTTCTGGGGAACTGCATTCCTTGCTGAGTGGCTCC
This sequence comes from Psittacula echo, assembly GCF_963264785.1. Classification (NCBI taxonomy): domain Eukaryota; kingdom Metazoa; phylum Chordata; class Aves; order Psittaciformes; family Psittacidae; genus Psittacula; species Psittacula echo. The sequence goes on along the minus strand of NC_137742.1, from coordinate 6,342,514 downwards.
TGATTTCCAGACTGCCATTCAGGGTTACCGATGAGCCAGGCAGGCCAAAGCAAAAACCACCTGATTCTCATTATTTTTCATAGCAAGCTGAAAATTTCCCCCAATCTTCCCAATTTTTACTGAAATTATTTCTGATGAAGTAAACAATTGTCCTTTTAATACAAAAGAGTTGGGCTCTGAAGTGAAAAAACAGTGGATAGTGTCAATCATAAGTTAAGATGCAGGGTAGTACATGTATCATACACTATCACTGCCTGCTGTGAATGAATAGTCTTTGCTCAGTGAAGCAGCAGCTCTGAAATGTGTTGAACATATGATTTGGGATTTTGTTTAGAGTGAGAGACAGGGGAAGGAAGTGGCGAAATATATACAACTTGATACTAACCTGGAATGAAATTCTAAGAAAATTACACTTTTAAAATAAACTAAACTACATGGCTGCAATACTTCAACACCTCTCTCTATCCTGTGACTTCTGAAATTGCCAGCATGGTGTGAAAACCATGGTGATTTTCGTGATGTTTCTACTCGGCTGTGATGCAAAAAATGCAGCTTCAATCTTTCTTTCCTGTTTTCAGACCCCCAGTTAATGGTCTGTGGTAATTCTGTTACCATCACACTTATGCAGTTCTCAAGGCTGGGTTGCATTTTCAGTTTCCCCCCACAGATAGTAAATTTATAAAGTCAAGAAGTTGCCCAAATAGTGCATTAAAAACAGAGGTAAAGGACTTGTTTCTCAATTCATGCTCCAAAGTCTTTATCAATTTCCCATATAGGAATAAAGGCTGCATAAGATATTTTATTGTAGTTGAGAATTACTTAGCTTAAGAGAGAACCAACCCCTTTCCTTTCCCAGTCCAGGGAAGTACAGGAATCCCTCGCACAGTCATTTGCCGGCATAATGGATTTTATGACTTACTGTATCAAAGACTTGCTGCTGCATTGATAGAATAATACAGTTTAGCAAGATGTTTTGGAAGAGTTTATGATTTGGGGAAGATTTTGTTGACATTTTCACTTCAGTGAAGATGAGCCCAATTTTAGGATAAAAAACCAAAACTCCCTTGAAAAAATGGGCTTTTTATCCTATGCTGCCATCTGCATCTTTGTCACAAACAGCTTTCAGGGTCCAAAAATTGACTTGAAATACATAGAAATTACAAGATGTTTTGAGCTCTGCTGAAATGACAGTTCCCTGCTAAAGATCTGAATGTTCAAGGGTGCTGATATGGCTGTTCAAGAGTTTGCTCCAATAGCTGTGGTCAGAGACTTAACACTTTGCCTAGCACCTATGGACAAAAAACATCTAAGGCTATACTCTTCCTGAGTGCAGTCGTCTCCTGTTTGTGTCTTATTCACTTTAAAGTCCTTCAAGCACGAAACTTTGCCCTGTTTTTCACAGTCCAGGAGTGGCAGTCCTTAAGAACAGTGCTTTGTTTCTGTTCTGCCCCTCTCCTCTCCTATATGCCATCACTACTCACCTGTTCTAACTGAAAATTAATACAGTAAGTGATATTCACTCAAAACCAACACATGATACAAATGGACAAGTGAAGCATGGTCATTCCTGTTTAACAGCTGGGGAAATTGGGACAGCAGATGTTCAGGAGCCTGTCTAAAGCTGCAGAGGTAGTGACAGAGAAGAGAGAAGCATCAGACTCATGGACCCGAACCTTACATACCTGAGAGACCTTCCTCAAGATTGTGCAAGTCACATTTAATTTATGACCTGATTTAGGACAAAGCAATGTTTGCCATCGATTGCAGAGCAACATTATTGCATCTAACTTTGCCAGGACCCTCAATGAACCAAAGGTCTGGCTTGACCAAAAGGGCATCAGTCAGTTCTGCTAACTGTGTAATTCTTAAGCAGAGATGAATTCTCCTAATCTGTATTTATGCTAAATTTCATGTCACCTCATGACCTCATTAAAACCTTTCAGAGGAAATCAGAAATGCTGGCAACGTCTTGCTAGATGAATTTCTATGGCTTTCTCATGCTAACTGCTGGTATAAACTTGGCGATTTTAAAGAAGATTTTATAGTGCTGCTGCTGCTATTTTTATTGAAGGTGTCAGAATGCCAGCAGTGATAATGTCTCAATGAGTGAGCAGCTTGCTTTCTCTGGTCCCTTTCCTAAAGCACATAATAGATGCCATTAACATCCAGATAAATCTCTCTTTATGGTACATTTGGTCACAGAGAAGAATAAAGTTGTGTTTTCTTAAAGGTCCCAAGATTATTTCTGTTATTATCATGGACAAGGGCACAAACTTCTGTAACTTTACTGGTCTTAACTGGAGAAGAGAAATTATTCAGAAGAAAAGAATTTAAGAGTCAAGGTTCACAAACAAGATTAAAACCTGCAAGTGTGAGGTGTCCCTGCCCATGGCAGGAGGGTTGGAACTAGGTGATCTTAAGGTCCTTTCCAACCCTAACTATTCTATGATTCTATGCTATTGTCTTTACAATACATATGTAATATAATTTGTAGGGTACACAGAACTGTGCCAGGCAAATTCCAGGTGCAAAGATGAGCACCAAGCTCCACATACAGTTCGCATACATATCCTACAAGTTGGAAAATAAAGGCAAGATGCTTAGTGTTCCTTAATAGTACCTTCTTGAAAATATATATGCATTCATCTGATATTCTTCTGTTGATGTAGAGATTTCAGCTTAAACTTTTCTAATAAATAAATATTTAAGCCCTGCCAAGGAGATTATAAATTTTCTTTTTTTTTAATTTAAACAGGTGATTGCACTGAAATGACCATAGAAGTGTTTATTTCATTTTCTCCAAATTCAAGTCAAGACTTCTTGAAGGTTAAAAACTGGTTTTATTATTTTAATGGCAAATAATTATATTAAAACATTTCTTGATCCTTATGATAAGCAAAAGCTTGAGAAAACATCCACCATGGCAGGAATGTTTTCAGCAATGATGGAATTTAAAAATAAAAACAGCAGTTCTGAGGAGAATATATTTTTAATTGCATGTCTGTTGTAATAGTTAAGACTTGAAAATTAATTGTGTAATTAGGATGAAGTTTAGGCATATTTTTAACTTGACTGACCCACAACATAAATATGGTTTGGTTGAACACAGGATTCGCTTGAACAATTTTAAATCCCCACAATCACAAGTACACAGCAACTGCAGCCTCAAATTGTTCATTTAATGTTAATCACAGCCATTGTAATGTGGAGCCAACTGGCTCTAGGGGACATGACCTTATCACAGTGGACAGATGGCAAAAAATTTTCAAGCCATGTTAAACCTTTTTCTTCAACACTTTTTTATTCTTAACACATTTATTGCCGACATCATATATCAGGATTATAGTTTCTCTTCAAGTGAATATGACCAGTTGACAGTAATAGGTTCATCTCTGAGAACCTTTCGGACATTGCTTTTTGAGCTGTTTTTCTAAATTCACTGTCTGGAAAAAACAAGAAAAAAAACAACCAAACAAACAAGAAAGGGAGGGAGAGAAGCTTTTCGAAACCCTTCAGCTTGGCTTAATTCCCATGCAGAGAGGAGAATAAATTAATGCAGACACTGTGTTTTTCTGGCTTGGATGTCATATTTTCTCCTGATTGGAAAGATCAGTGGCAGTGCAGGAAGCATGGAAAAGAGAGGGGGAAGCAGAAAATGCAAGAGGAAAAATACATTTTATAATGTTAAACTCAGCTGTAGCAGTATCTGCTAAATGTCTCCTGCATGTATAAAAGAGTTATGTTTCCCTGCATTAATGCTGAGCCTTTGCTGATACACTGATGTCTGTCATACTAGTGAAATAAATTAATATGCTTTGAAGATGCAGTAGGAAACATGTTAATAAATGCCTTTGTCATTGTATCATATTGTATGATTTTATGAATGTTCTGAGTAACTATGCAAGATACAAACATATTTTATGTGTGTCAAATTTGCTATTCCCTTGGTGTGCCACATTCTTCCTCTCTTCTTGAAGAGCAAAGAATATGGACACCTTTCTCATTATATTTTCAGGGTGAAGAATTATCCCTGCCCAGCTCCAATTCAGCAAGTACAGGAAGGTCTTTGCAGGTGCAATAGCACTTTCCTCTTCCATAGGCAGATAGCCACATGATATAGGAAAAGATTTTTTAAAGGCACTTTGTGCCAAAACCAAGCTCAGCTGCAACTACTCATACTCTGCTTGGTAAATATCTTGGTTGAGGTGACCTGGTGTACATTGGACATATGTTCTGCATGAAAAATGTGAACATTAGTAGGAAAAATAAGAGCATCCCACCCAGAGAGTTGTCACTCAAAGGTCCTAAGAGCAGATTTACTGGGATAATGATGGAAGGAGGTGCAAGAATTGCCTTTCTCAGCAGCAAGGAGCACTCATCCCTGATAAGTAGCATCCCTGCAAAGACGTGTAGTTGCAGATGCATCAAACTGCGAGCACACAGCATGTGTTCTGGGCTGAGAGGCTCCCAGTAATTAAGTTGTACATTCAATTCAACCTAATGCCCCAATAACCTTGAAAAAATGCAAAAGGTCCATGGATGCAGAGAGGAATGAATTCCTCAGGCTCCCTTTACCCACCAATAAACCTACTATAAATGCTCATAACTGGAGGCCCAGATCTTTATATATAGCTGCAAAACAGTATTTCCATTAGCTTCAGCAGTGACAAGCTGGTTTCTGTAGGTTTCAGATTAGATCACAAAAACTCTAGATAGTGCTCCTGTGCTACTTGCGGAAAGAGACAGGGCCAGATGTACTTTGTTACATTTCGGGAGTCAGGGACAAACTTTTAATCTTAGTTCTAATCATATATCAGTTCCCTAAGGCCTTTCAAAAATAGATAGGGAAAAAGTTTAAAAAATTGTCAAAACTAAAGCCAGTATGTTCTACTATTTAGAAAGCAATATTCCAGCTCTTTTACTCAGGGTTCCTGAAAAATTCACCAGGCTGTGTGTAAAATGGCTTATGTTTGCTCACGTAAGTTCAATTCTCTAAAAATTAAGAAAACTGACCGCGTGGCTGATTGCAGACAGAACCAAAACACCAACATTTCAGACTAAAACCTCAATTATTAGGCAGGTGTACCTACTGAATATTTTAGCTGCAAAGAAAAGCTCACCTGAAGAATCATAGAATCAGAGAATCACAGAATGGTTTCGGTTGGAAGGGACATTAAAACTTATCCAGTTCCAACCCCCTGCCATGGGCAGTGACATCTTCCGCTAGAGCAGGTTGCTCCAAGCCCTGTCCAACCTGGCCTTGAACACTGCCAGAAATGGAGTATTCCTTGGGCAGCCAGTTCCAGTGCCTCACCACCCTCGCAGTAAAGAACTTAGGTCAGTTTAAAATATTCATGTTTAGCAGGGTTGAACTTCACCCAAAGAGAGTTACAAGGTCTTCTTACCTTTCTGACAAGTAACTCCATGTCCTCCCTTCCCTGCCTCAAATCCTATGCTTATGCAGCTCAGCACAAAGTAACCTACCAACAGACTACAGCTCTGGTGAGGCAGGAGTGCCAATGCAGATATTTTTATTATTTGTTGTTTTCTCATTCTCTACCCTGTCTCTTTTCTTTTTTTTTTCTTTCCCCTCCCCTCTGTCTCCTGTGTTAGGTTTAGAAGGCAAACTGTAAGAAACAGAGCCTGTCCTTTTATTGTGCTAGCAAAGACTTCCCAGGAAATCCAAGCCTACATTTGAATATAGGCTCAAATACTCTGCTGTATTTATTACTGCTCCTGTTTGTTTGTTTGTTTGCATTCCTCAGATGGGTTGTATTAGGGTAGGGAAAGTAGGAATCATTCATCATCCCCAATAAAACAGAGCAAGTGAATGAAAATAACATTCAGAGGGACAACAGACCAAATGCAGAGCCTTTGCAGAGAGGTTTCCTTTCAGATGAGAAATCAGTGACCTAGGAATGGTGGGCTGGAGTGTGGAGGTGAGGGAAGGAGGAGACTGATTTCTCAAGACAGGCTCTGGGATGTGGTTTGACAATTATTAGCCAGGAAACACAGCTGAATGCAAAGTGACAAAGCAGAATGGGGAACTGCAGTGCTGCTGAACCAAAACTGAAGGAGCTGGTGAGTGAACTGAAAGACGAAATGTGTACTTGACTGGAATCGATAATAAAGCACGCTGCACTCAGTTTGGCAGCAGGCACCAAGAGCTTATCAAAACCAACATATTTCCGTGTAATGGAAGGCAGTACAGTAACTATGTGATTGCTGAGCAGACTATATAAAACTGTATAAAAACTTCCTTATTGTACTTAAGTCAGCAGGAGAAAGAGATCCTCGTTGGCCTTGCAGGAAGACAGGAGACTGATAGAGTCATCTTGGTTTACACAGAGTATAGCACACAGCAAATACCCTTAGTATTGAAAAAGAGTAAAAGATTCTAAGATCCAAACCTAAGAGCAGTCTGATTTTGGTGGCTTATTTGCTACAAATAAATCTAATTTGCTACAAATAAACCTAGCCACAGAGAGAGATCTAAACCAAAGCTGAATATTAGCATATGTAGGTATAAGTTTTATAAATATAAATATAAATATAAAAAATTTACTCACTCAAACCACAGTGCCAGGAACTCATTACTGAATGCACTGACCCACAAATACAGAACAGCACTAATTACAAAGTGGTGATTGTCTGTGATTTCATGCCATGATTAATGAGCTTGATTTTCCACTGGGTGATTATTGATTGAAACTGTGTCTGGTAATTATGTATGTAAGCTACTCAAACTTAGAGAAAGATGCATTCCAAAGACGTATCTTCAGAAAAACTTTTGGCACATTCAAGTCAATGCTTTGCTGTTTAGCTCACCTGCAAGAAATTACATGGCTGATACTGAGCACAGAAGAGCTTTTGTTGCAATAGAGTGGCCTGCAAGAACTGCTGGCTGCTGAACGCTTCTCAAAGATAAGAAAGATCCTTCAAATCCTTCAAACCTCTATGCAGTTACTGAAGATTTACAGGATATGTTTTTCATCTTTTGCAAAACAAGGTTTTGCAATAGAGATGAAATTGGATTGGACCAGCAGCTGGCCCTGTCAGGCATACAAGCTGAATTAAAAGCGAGAAGAAGAAAAATTCCTTCTCTATAACCTGAGCCAGATGGTTGGCAATCCAGACTCATGTCTGGGTGGAAATAGATGACTGATTTGTCTACACATTTTTTGATTTATTAAGTAAAATTCCTAGTGGAATAAAGACAAGTGAGAAATGGTGATATGAAAATAAAATTTATAGAAATATTTTTAAAAGGAGCATATCAGAAAAGACAGTTCAGTTGCACTGGCACCACACACAGCCAGAGGAAAAAATGCTGTAAATTGACAAGAAAAATGTGTTAAAAATGGATATGCAGCTGATATATATATATAAAAAAAATCATATCAATGCCTTAAAAAGACAAAGAAACCATACCAGTGAGATTTCTACAGGAAGAGAGAAGCTGAAAAAGAGGTGGCAAAGAGATAAAAGATGCTGCAGATGTTGTAAACAGTGAACTAGGTAGAAAGAGACAAGAGAAGGGCATCGGAGAATTGAAAGGAATAAAAAATATAGGTGTAGAGGAAAGAAACATTAGGGAAGCATTGTGTTCCACGTGCCATTAGGAGTTTGATCAGCTCTCAGAAAACGAGTTCACTTTGATGCAGCCCACATCACTACTTGTATAATGGGTAAAAGAAGTAAGAAAAAAAAATGATAGATGTTCAATCAGCAAGAGCTATATGAAGGGTACTGCATTTGAGGTAATAGTAAATGGAGAAAGGAGATGTCTGAGCTGTAAAAAGGAGGATGTTTACAGAAAGGATCAGCAGCTGCATTTTGCTAGTCAACAAAGACTGGTTCATGGCCCAGGGGAGACATTTCAGACTGGACACTGATAAAAACTATCTCATTTCCTAGCAAGAGAAAAACACTGAATAGTAGAAAAAGTGAGTGATGCACACTGTAGAGTGTCTGGGAGGGATGTGATAGAATAGCAGGAACAACCAAGTACAGGATAATACCAGAACATGACAATGATGTTGAGCACATCCTTGTAAAAAAACATGTCTGTATAGTACTGTTCCTCTATAATAATCCAGAGCCAGCACAGAAGGGAGAGGAAAGTGTTTATTTTTATGATGGTCACTATCTCTCACTATCTCTTGCAGAGGAGATCCTAGCAAGCAAAAAATGGATGTCACTGGTTTTGAAACTACCTCCCAACAAGTGCAAAAAGTGCATTGGGAAAACAAAATTAAACCTAAGGGGAAGTTGCCATAGCCAAATGTTCCTCAGTTTTCTCCAACTGACATGTAGCATTTGGATCTGGACTCTAGCGGAAGACCCTTCAGCATTAATCTACTTCTGATAGCTTCTCCCTGTAAGCATGAAAGCAAACAAATCATCCAGGTAGTTAGTGTTAGAATTCTCCCAGTTTCATGGCCAGTATCTATCTCCATCTCTTGCATTCAATATTGCACTCGCACAATCTCTCTACCAACAGGTCATCATGTTTAATTGCCTCATTTGTAATTATAACAGTAAAAATATGATACAAAATATATATTTGCAAATAAAATGCTTCAGCTCAACAATTATAATTAGTATAAGGACAGATTCTTGACCTGTGAAATAATGCAGATGGATTGAAATCAAAGGTACAGTGGTAAACTCTTGTTCAGTGTCGTTATCCCACTAAAATAATTATCTGTATCATATTCTCATTTATACCAATTGTTTACATCTGGAGAATATATTAACAATTTCTCATGTATTTTCAACTTGTTAATTGTTCTCTTTTTTTCAATATCTCTACGGTTTACCTTCATTCCTGCTGCCATCAAATTAAATTACATACTTATGCCATAATTTGTCCTGATTTGCAGAAAAGAAGAGGCAGAAATGTTTATTATCGGACAAGTCCCACAACAGGTAGAAGTTGATCTGTGAGTAATGGACCTAATGAAGCTAATGGGTTTGAAGATAACCTTTGTCTCCTTTGCCACTTTTCTGACAAGAACTTTGAGTCCTTCCACTTTTTCCAGTGATTCTCAGTTTTCCATTTCCCTCAGCACTCCTGAACTTCTTGAGTACTATCAGGTTTCTCTGATGTTCCCAAAATCTTCTAGGCTATTATGCACATCTATTCCTCAGCCTCCTCCTTGACTCTGTGTAACACCTTTCACCATGTGTACAATCTTTGTACATAATGCTGATTAATTTCTCTTCACAAAATGCCTAAACTCTCCCCCTCTCTTCTGTCTATATATTTTTCAGCTTATCCTTGGGAAAGAGTTGGAATATACTGCAGGCAACCTGCAAATATGTATCTGTTGATCTGCCATTTGCTGTTAGCATTCAAATTAAATGGATGAGAGCTGAGTTTTTTCTACTTTTTCTTCAGTAGTAGCATTCAATATTTTCTTTCCTTCACTCCGCTATATGGGAACTCAATATCGTTCAAAATTCAACCTTTTTCAAATTCCATTGCATCTGACAAGAAGATTAAAGGTTATTAGAGAAAGTTAAATTTACTGACAGCTGGAAAGGCAGAATAAGACCATGACTGGAGGAATATTTTCCCTTTAGGAAACCAAGCTAAAAACCTGTCTCCTCAGAAATACAAGGCCTGACTTACCTGGGTAGCTGAGGGATTCTTCCAGAGAATGAAGCACATCATTATCACAATGATGTGGTTCTGATGCAACACTGGGAAGTGTGGCTGATATACCATATGGTTGCATGTTCTTTCAGAGACAACTCAATAGGCTGGAGAAATGGATGCAGTTTAATCTTGTGAAGTTCAACAAAGGGAATTGCCAAGTCTTCTGCAGGAAAGGGCTTGAAAGTCCTCATGGGCAGCAAGTTGAACAGGAGCTATCAATGTGCCTTTATAGAAAACAATGTGTAATAAGCTCTTAGGCCACGTTAGGACCATAAGAAAACAAAATGTGCTGTAGATTCTATGGAGCTGCCAAGAAAACAAGAAAGCATAGAGGGTAGTAACGTAGCATAGACAGGCCCAAGAAAGCTGGTTAATATTCAAGGATCACCTCTTCAAAGCTCAGGAACGACACATCCCTACAAAGTAGGGCAGGAATGCAAGAAGGTGTGTGTGGATGAACAAGGAGCTTCTGGATAAACTCCAGCATGAAAAAGAGGCTTAAAGAAGGTGGAGGCAAAGACAGGAGACCTGGCAAGAATAAAGAGATGGTGTAGCCAGGGATGAAGTTAGGAAAGCTAACGCCCTGACAGAATGAAATCTGACCAAGGACATTAAGGGCAACAAGAAAAACTTCTATAGGAGCACTGGGGATAAAAGGTAGACAATGGGAAATTTGGGCCCCTTCTGGAATGAAATGGGAGACCTGGTTATGTGAGACATGGGGAAGGCCAAGGTATTCAATGGTAGATTTAGGTGAATCTTAGGAAGAAGTTCTTCTCTGTGAGGGTGGTGAGGCCCTGATAGAGGTTGCCCAGAGAAGCTGTGGCTGCCCCATTCCTGGCAGTGTTCAAGGCCAGGTTGAACAGGACTTGAAGCAACCTGATCTAGTGGAAGCTGTCCCTGCACGTGGAAGCGTCTTAGAACTAGATGATGCTTAAAGTCCCTTCCAGTCAAAACCTTTTCAGGATTTTGTGATTCTATGAACTTTCATACCCAAGATCTCCAAATATCAAAAGCAGCTTTAGGCATAAGGGTCCTTCCAAACAAGAGGAATAGTTGAAGAGTGATAGAATACATACTTTGTGATCACAGTTTTTCTGATACACCTCGTGAATCTTTGAAAAGTCTGCTCCTAGAGTAAAAATAATAAGGAAATAATTTCACCTTTTAACAAAATTTTCTCTTCCACGGTACATTTATATTTTCTAATGTTTTTAATAAGCAATTTTGTTTTTTTTCTGATGCTGCCTTGCATGCAAAGAAAAGCTAAACATAATGAAGATTTGCTGAGACACTTCATTAACCTTCTTGAAAACATCTTTAAACTCACCCTGATGTAGAAATTTGAGAGGGTTTCAACAGCTGCACTGTGAGCCAACTGTTATAACTCTTGAACAGTCTTGAGTGAAGCTAACCGCTAGTGTCCTTTTGCTCAACGGATGGCATTTAAGCTTTTGGGGCAGATTTCTATGTCTTTTTCCACACTTTAAGCAACAGTAATTATGATGATCATCATCATAATAAGCATAATAATACATTTTCTGGAATTCAGCATTGTACCATTTTAAATATACTATTTGAAGGCACTCCCATTGACTTCCAATAAGGTTAAAGTAAGAAAAAATGCAAATATCTGTACAAATGAGCCCCTCTAATTGCTCTCCATGCTCCACTATGCTTCCCCAGACCTACTTTTTGTATTAGAGTTACCAGGCTCTTTCGTCTACTTCCTGTGCTGGGCAGTGGCATATTTGCAACACAGTTTCTTTCTGGCACTCTTTTCTCCCTAGTTAGCTCCTGAAGGTTCCTGTAATTGTTGGAGACACAATTTGTGAAGGTTTTCTGATGTCAGGTTAAAGCAGTGTCTTCAAGGTTAGAAGTGGTTTGAGGCTGTAGCATGACAGGTAAAAATGCTTGTTTACCCTGATCTGTTACGTTTAATTAAAGATTCTTGGGAGGTGTGTCAATGAATCACTCTACATTTAAAGGCTAGAAAGGAAAGGGTGCCTTAGTCTTAGGAAAAGACACTGACTCCTGGTCTCCATACAGAATACACCAGAGGAAAGGTTGTTAATGATCACTGGTTGCTCTACGGGACAGTAAGACGGATGATTAAAGTCTGAAAGCATGACAACCCTAACATTTACATTTTAATGTGTACAGATGAGGCCACCTGAGGCTGTAACTAACAGCATGACCTAATGGTGGAATAGGGAAATATGGAAGTCTTGTAATAGATCCTAAAGTCCCTATGACTCCAAAGCTAGGAAAACAGAAGAGCCTGCTGTTTCCATTCAAGGTATTTCACACTATCTGTAGGCAGAAAAGTTTTTATCCCCCCTTACGATAGAAAGTATATGTATATTATGTTTTTAAAAAAGAAATTATTTTCTCTTCTTGCTTTTTATCAGGAAGTGTGGTCTTAAATCACTGCTTGAAAGGCATAGAATTACTGTAGAAGGATCACATGCAATGACAACACTTTAGGCTTTTTCTGCTTCTCTCTGGTATTCTTTAGTTTGAGGAAGATGCAATGAAAGACTGCAGCACCCCCTGTTCTGGTAAGCTTTGTATTTGGTTTTTGTTGGTTTTCAGTTGTTTGGGGCTTTTTTTTCCCATAAAGAGCGAGCTTTGATACAGACTCATGCATTGCTAAGAAAACTTGTGGCCTTTCAGTTACTCCAGGGAGCAAACCCAGGACACTGAACCTCTGAGAAAGTGGTAGGAAGGAAGGAACTTTCCCTGAAGAGAAGTGAGTAAACAGTCCAGACATTCTAAATTTTAATGCCTGCTGTTTTACAGCTATTGGTGATTTTCTTTTGTTGTTGTTGTTTGGATCACAAGCCTCATTATAAGCAAATTCTCCTTTCTGCTCCCTTTAAGAGATAAGTACCACCTATCAGCTTCATGGTGAGAAGACATTAAGTCATACCAGTGAGACCTGGGAGGAGAATACAGCTGGCTAATAAAACAAAGCTACTGCTCAACCATTTCAATTCTCAGGCTTTTGGCTGCCTTGATGCAAACTGAATGCTTCAGTAGGCTACGCGTCATTACCCATGTTCAGGTAAATGATAGATGGGGACTTTTATCATTAAATTATCTCATGTGTATGCTTAGATGGCAAAGGTCTGAAATCTGGAGTTTGCTCTCCACAAGTAACGTTTGGATATTTTTTGTCTGGAAATGCTTCAATCAAGTCTGCTTCTAAATTTAGTAAGTGGTGGAAAAGGAGATTAATTAAAAAATAAGACAGTAAGTAATGCTGCACTGCTCTCCATTCAGAAGTTTGGTGAGCCCTCTCCTTACAGATCATGGGTCCCACTGATGGAGTTTGGCTTTTGTGATTTTGTAGCACTCAGAATAAAGCATGGAAATTGTGTTTGCACAATATTTTAAATCTAAAGACCATGCAGGTAGGTAATCATGAAGTTCTTTAAACCAGAAACAAAACCAAAAACCCAAAAAAAGAAACTACAGGTTTTGTATGTCTTACTTGAAACATTATCAGGTATCATTATTTTTAACATTGGATGTCCCTGCCTGCATTATGATACAGTCAAAAACTTAATAGCTACAGGAAAAACTACAAACCAGATTAACAAGTTATAGATACAGAAAATTATAATCATCTGGTTTAATCCTCTTGTACTAACAAGGACTATAGACATCCTCTGAATTAACTCCCATGTAAATTATAATTTAATTTTTAGTGAGAAAAATCATAGAATCACAGAATGGTTAGAGCTGAAAGTTATCTTTAAAGATCATCTGCTTCCAACCCCTTGCCATGGGCAGGGACCCCTTCCACTAGAGCAGGTTGTTCCAAGCCGCATCCAACCTGGCCTTGAACACTGCCAAGGATGGGGCAGCCACAGCTTCTCTGGTCTCCTGGGTTCAGCAGTAATAGTCATTTTTCTCCTCTTAGTAGCTGGTGCAGTGCTGATTTTTTTGACTTTCAGCCTGGGAACAGTGCTGATAACACCGATGTTTTCAGTTGTTGCTCAGTAATGTTTACTCTGACCAAGGACTTTTGGAGTCTCATGCTCTGTCAGGGAGGAGGGGAAGCCGGGAGGAAGCAGAGACAGCACACCTGACCCAAACTAGCCAAAGAGGTATTCCATACCACAGCACGTCATGCTCAGTATCTAAACCAGGGGCAGTTATCTAGAAGGGCTACATCGTTGCTCAGGTCTGGCTGGGTATCAGTCGGTGAGTGATGAGGTGTTGTATTCTCTTCCCTCGTTATTTCTCTTATCATTATTATTATTGGTGGTATCAGTAGTGGTTTGTGTTATACTTTAGTTGCTAAACTGTTCTTATCTCAACCTGTGGGAGTTACATTCTTTTGATTCTCCTCCCCATCACTCCGGGAGCAGGGGGAGAAAAGGGGGGGAGTGAGCAAGCAGCTGTGTGGTTCTGCATTGCTGGCTGGGCTTAAACCACGACATCTGGGCACCCTGTGCCAGCGCCTCACCACCCTCATAGGGAAGAACTTCTGCCTAAGAGCTCATCTCAGTCTCCCTTCTGGCAGGTTAAAGCCATTTCCCCTTGTCCTGTCCCTACATCCCTTGCCCAAAGGCTGCTCCAAGGTTTCCTGTAGCCCCTTTAGGCACTGGAGCTGCTCTAAGGTCTCTCCTTAAGGAGCCTTCTCTTCTTCAGGCTGAACCAGCCCAGCTCTCTCAGCCTGGTTCCAGAGCAGAGCTGCTCCAGCCCTCACAGCATCTCCATGGCTTCCTCTGGACTCACTCCAACAGCTTCAGGTTCCTCTAGTGCTCTTGCCCCAGAGCTGGATCAGGACTGCACAGAGGTCTCCCCAGAGTGCAGCAGAGGGGGAGAATCCCCTCCTTCAACTGCTGCTCACACTCTGGGGATGCAGCCCAGCATATGGGAGGGTTCTGGGCTGCAAGCACACACTGCTGGGCTATGTTGAGCTTCTTGTCAATTAGCATTCGCAAGACCTTCTCCTCAGAGCTGCTCTCAATCCATTCTCTGTCTAGCCTGTATTTATGCTTGTTATTGCCCTGACCAGGGTGCAGCACCTTGCACTTGGCCTGATTGAACTTCATGAAGTTCACATGGGACCCTCCTCTCAAGTATGTCAAGGTCCCTCTGGATCCCATCCCTTCTCTCCAGCATGTCAACCACCCCACACAGCTTTGTGTTGCCAGCAAACTTGCTGAAGGCACACTCAATCCAGCTGCCCATGTCATTGGCAAGGATGTTGAACCGAATTGGCCCCAATACCGGCCGCTGAGGAACACCACCCATTTGTGATCTCTACTTGGACATAGAGCCATTAACCGCAACTCTTTGAGTGTGACCCTCCAGCTGATTCTTTATTCTCCTCATGGTCCACCCATCAAATCCATGCCTAGCCTGTTAATACGAAACAAAACCATTTTCTGTCTCCATTAAAACTGTTGCTGATGGGATCTAAGGAACTACATCACCATACAAGTGAGGCTAGCAGTAGCAAAGGTCAATCTTCTGCATATATTTATCTGTATAAATACGAAAGAGAAATGAAATGACTTACTCATATAAAGATGCTTCATTCCTTGCACAGAATACACAGTACCATATCTAAGAAAAAGGAAAGAGATCAATTTCTTACAACAGACCATAGGGCTGGTAATTCACCCTCAGAGATTTTACAAATAGAAGCACAGAAAGAATCATAGAATCATAGAATAGTTAGGGTTGGAAAGGACCTCAAGATCATCTAGTTCCAACACCCCTGCCATGGGCAGGGACACCCCACACTAAACCGTGCCACCCAAGGCCTCATCCAACCTGGCCTTGAACAACACCAGGGATGGAGCATTCACAACCTCCCTGGGAAACCCATTCCAGTGCCTCATCACTCTGACAGCAAAGAACTTCCTCCTTATATCCAATCTAAACTTCCCCTGTTTAAGTTTGAACCCTTTACCCCTTGTCCTCTCGCTACAGTCCCTGATGAGTAGTCCATCCCCAGCATCCCTATAGCCCCCCTTCAGGTACTGGAAGGCAGTTATGAGGTTTCCACGCAGCCTTCTCTTCTCCAGGCTGACCAGCCCCAACTTGCTCAGCCTATCTTCATACGGGAGCTGCTCCAGTCCCCTGCTCATCCTCGTGGCCCTCCTCTGGACTTGTTCCAACAGTTCCATGTCCTTTTTATGTTGAGGTCACCAGAACTGTGCACAATACTCCCGAGAGCAGAGTAGAGAGGCAGGATCACCTCCTTCGACCTGCTGGTCATGCTCCTTTTGATGAAGCCCAGGATGCAGTTGGCTTTCTGGGCTGCGAGCTCACACTGCCGAATAAAGTTAATTTTCTCATCGACCAACACCCTCAAGTCCTTCTCTGCAGGGCTGCTCTGAATCTCTTCTCTGCCCAACCTCTAGCTGTGCCTGCGATTGCTGTGACCCAGGTGTAGGACCTTGCACTTGGCATGGTTAAACTTTATGAGGTTGGCATCAGCCCACCTCACAAGCGTGTCAAGGTCCCTCTGGATGGCATTCCTTCCCTCCAGCATATCAACCAAACCACACAGCTTGGTGTCATTGGCAAACTTGCTGAGGGCGCACTCGAAATCCCACTGTCCATGTCACCGACAAAGATGTTGAACAAGACCTGTCCTAACACCGATCCCTGAGGGACACCACTTGTTACTGGTCTCCAGCTGGACATCGAGCCATTGACCACAACTCTTTGCATACGGCCATCTAGCCAGTTCTTTATTCACCTAGTGGTCCATCCATCAAATTGATGTCTTTCAATTTAGAGACAAGGATGTCATGTGGGACAGCGTTGAACACTTTGCACAAATCCAGGTAGATGACATCAACTGCTCTGCTCCTGTCCATCAGTTCTGTAGCCCCATCATAGAAGGTCACCAAATTGCTCAGGCAGGATTTCCCCTTAGTGAAGCCATGCTGGCTGTCACCAACCACCTCCTTGTTTTTCATGTGCCTTAGCATGTCTTCCAGGAGAATCTGCTCCAAGATTTTGCCAGGCACAGAGGTGAGACTGACTGGTCTGTAATTCCCCGGGTCATCCCTTTTCCCCTTCTTGAAAATGGGGGTTATATTTCCCCTTTTCTAATCGTCAGGAACTTCAGCTGACTGCCATGATTTTTCAAATGTGATGGCCAGTGGCTTAGCAACTTCATTCACTAACTCCTTCAGGACGTGGATGGATGTTGTCAGGTCCCATGGACTTGTGTATGTTTAGGTTTTTAAACTGGTCTCGAACCAGATCCTCTCCTACAGTGGGCCTAGGGTCTTCATTCTCATAGTCCCTGCGTCTGCCTTCCAAGACTTGGGTGGTGCGATCAGAGCTTTTTCCAATGAAGACGGAGGCAAAGAAGTCATTAAGAACCTCAGCCTTCTCCAAATCCAGGGTAGCCAGTTCTCCCGATATCTTCTGGAGGGGGCCTACGCTGTCCCTAGTCTGTCTTTTATTCTCTACGTACCTATGGAATCCCTTCCTGTTATCTTTAACATCCCTAGCCAAGTTTAATTCTTTCTGGGCCTTAGCTTTCCTAACCTGGTCCCTAGAAAGAAACCTTGTTATTGTATTTAACATTAGATTTGAACGAAGTTGAACTAACTATGTATCTGTCACTGAGAAGATAATTAATTTCCTATGGGAATGTGTTAGATATCATTTGTTTGGGCTTCAGTAAAATATTTGTTATGGTGCACATAGGAAAAGCCAGTGGTATTTGAGAAGAACAGATGAATATTATAATTGCATGACAAATAAGGATCTGGCTACCTAGGCACCCATTAGCTTTTTGAAAACTGAATTGTATTACTGGAGAAGAGGTATTAACGGTGTTTCTCCAAGACTACTTACAACAGCGATTGCTGTGGATTTTTATTTTTATAAATGACTTTGGTATTAAATAAGTCAAATTAGCAATATATGACTAAGTTTAGTTAAATAGAGGTAAACACATTGTGCAATTATTTTCTAGTAACACAGAAGTGTAATCTATATATGTTGTATGTTTTTTAAGAGTAAAATTACTTTTACAATAAGCAGTAATTAATGTGTTAATAAGAATTCATTCTCTAAGGAAATTGTTTAATAAAGTTCCTACTGATCTTAAATTTATCCTGTATCACTTCTGGATCTGGGTTATGAAAACTGTACTTTAAGATATACCCAGAAGGGAGAAAGGTTCATGTAAAAGGACAATGATAAGCTGAAAATAAATAATAATAAATTAATATGTTTAGGCTGAAAATGAAAATGTTTCTAGCAAGAAAACCAGTGAGATTCAGGATATGGTTGTTCATTTTAGGATCAAAGAACAGAAGATAATCCCATTTAAGAGGGCGCTGGATTATGAAAAGGATTATATGAGATGGCTGCTGAAAAACTGATTTATAACAATCCTTCCATCACTCTCATTATTTTTAATGCCTCTGTGTCTTTCAATTACTGAATTCTAAAATGCATCTAAAGAGGCCTATTTCTAGAAGACTTTTACTCACTGATTTACACCACAAGAGTTTCTCCATAGTAACTAACCTGGCTCAGCCACTGCTGGAAATGAATGTCCACGAAGCCATCCTATGGCTGGTGGGCTCTGTACTCTTTCCCTGTGTGCTGGTCAGCACAAGCCATCAGCTTTGGGTACTTTTAGTGAAGGCAAGAAAAAGACTCATGTTAGAAAGGCTTAGTGGTTGTGGGTGAGTTTTGCTGTCAAGTCAAGATAACTTTACTGCCTCTGAAACACGGTTTAAGTATTCAGATGTTTGCCTTAAACCCCAACTTTAGCCTTGGAACTAATATATGTACTAACATTAATTATTACCTGCTTATTTACTTATTGCTTTTTTTGAGACAGTAATTCAAATTACTATAGTTAAAATTATCTCAATAAATATAACAGATTATGGATGTAATTATTACAGCATGTATTTCAGAACTCAGCTTTATTTACAAAGGACACAGCATTGATTAAAGGAGCTTGAATTATGCTAACTACAGCACTGAACTCTCCTTACAAAAGTGTCTGAGAAGCACAGTAATTTGAGTTCAAGGGAGAGGCAGTATTACAAGGCAGCTAATGATAATCACGTTTAAGGTCACTGGCAACTAAAGTACTTACCATACAGGAGCCTTCTATCAGAGACAATTACAGTGAAGGGCCTTTGAATGGGGTCAACACACTCGGAGTGTGTTTCTGTGACAGCTTTGTTCTTGCAGTATTTATTCTCTTTCTAGTTTATCTGTAGCACAATATTAAATTTAGAGTATCACGAGCCAAGTGGTTCATGCAAAACTAAATTGACAGAATGCAATGATGTTGTAGTTAAACTACAGCCTTCCTAATAATGGGAATGCATTGTTAGATCAAAAGCATCCCCCAGGATCCAGGAGGCAGTGCCAGTGGTCCTGTTCACATGGGTTACGAAAGTGCTGTGGGAAGATGCACTAAGCCGTTAGAAATAAAGAATATCCTCTGGGGGGGCTTGGACTGGATGAGCTTTAAGGTCCCTTCCAAACCAAATCATTCTATGATCTATGATTCTATGATCACATTCTTTTGTAGCTGGCATTCTTTCCACAACAGATATTCTTGAATTGCATCCTGCTTTTATTTGTTTCACATCTATTTTATTGCATTTTACTTTTTCTTGAAAAGGAGAAAACAGATACTTCACCTACTTTGCCGTATCTAAACTTCTGACAGCCTTCAAGTTGTTTAATCTTACCGTAAAACTTGATGATACTGCGAATATTTCAAGTAGAAAACTGTCATGCAATACATCAAGTAACTTGAGTGTTGTTTCCTAAATTGCAACAGTGTCCACTTTCCAGCATCGTGGCGTGGAGACCTAACAGTTGTCTAGCAAATAATATTCCATATTGCCTATGGAATACTATTAGTTGTCAAGATATTATTTGTCTGATAAATTCAAAAGCAGAGCCAGAAAAAGTGTTTTCATGGGAACCTCACTAGAAGGCAGCTTGTCTTTTTGTATTCTTACAGCAGCCTTTTTTTCAAACTTCAGTCTTTCACATTTTCTTGAGAAAAAAATTACTCACCTGGGTTCTACCCTCTGTAAGAATTAGTTAGAATTTAAAGGAAAGATTAAAAAGACAATATATCAATCATAATTTTGACAACGTTTTTTAATTAACATCTGAATTTATGGATTAAAAGCCCCTTAACATTTTAATGAAAAAATAAGGAAACACGCAATAATGTTGATTCATGTTCAAATAGGTTTTGGATTAACCTATTTGGATTAACCTTTAAAAAAAAAAAATAGATTTGGTCAGATATTTAAAAATGCTGTTATCTTAATTTTGTGAAGTGTTCTGTACAACCTAATGTAGTTTGGATTTTTTATGCTTGTATCACATTTATGGGCCAGGCTGTCTTAAGAAATAATGATTTTCATTATTTTACACTTTTAGAAAAGTGAGGAAAGAAACAGTATTTTAGGCATTGTGTTTCCTTGAGCAGAGTACAGACTGAACTCTCAAGATGACATGGGAGGACAGGGAAGAACAAAACCATCATTTCCAGAATGCGATGCAAAATCTGATTAAATTTGACACCTCCAGCCTTCAGACAGATCATTGGATGCTTATTTTAAAAAAGATAAGTTGGGTTAGTAAAATTATATCTTTTCATCACGAATATTTTTAACAGGAAATCAGTTTATGAAAAAAATCATTTTCTATCAAAAAAACCATAGTGATAGGCATTTTGTTACAGAGCCTAACATAAACACTTATTACTTTACAGCAAACGTTGATCCTCTTAAGCATATGGATACGGTGGATTATTCTGCTTATTTCATTTTAAGTGACAGACAAGAAAAGCAAAATTTAAAACACATGCATTACAGTGTGCACTAACCACAGACATATCAAAAATCAGACACTCCTACTTCAGCAAATTCCTGCAGAGTGCCAAGCAAGAAGACGGTGTTTTGTTTTTTTTTTTTTTTTTTCTAATGTACATAAGTGCAAAAATATCAGCCAGATTTGCCGTTCCCTGGTGACTGAACATAATTTCCCTGTGTTTAAGTCCGAGTACTGTCACGGAAAGGACTCAGTCGGAGATCAATGTGATCAGACAAAGCCATTTATTATCGAAAACTAACCCTTTATATACTATTTCTTAAAGTTGTCTTCACTAACTTGGCACATTGTGATTGGATACATATCTGTGTGGCCCTTAACAACTAACATATAATTGGTTAAGCACAGGTGTGAGAACCTGACCTTCAAAGTTTTCCAACAGTCCTCAGTTTAGCAACTCAGTAAATTCCAGCTCCTTCTTATCTTGCTGGGATTCTCACTCCCAATGTTTCGCTCCCATCCTCCTTCATCTTTTGTTGTTCCTTGGTTTGTGTCGACCTTCACGTAGGCACCTGCTGATCTGGGCACATGGCCATTCTTTGCCAGAAAATCATCCACAGAGTACTTCTTGTACTTCTTATGCATTATCATTGGCCCATTTACGCAGTTTTGAACAGATAAAATAAATACACAAGGCCACAGGTTGATTCTTCCATCAAGTGATCCATTTCCTTCTTTGACGAGGAAAAAACAAGGGGGGAAAAAAAAAAAGAGAAGGCAAGGAAAACCCGTTCGTGCTTGGTTGTAAAGGCTGAGCTGCAAGGGCAGAGCCATTTGAGTAGATTTCACTGCAAAGTTCCGGGCAGCTCTGGGATGCACACACAGCTACTGGCATTTGGTTTCACCCTTAATGGTACCATCTCCTCGGCACTGACTGAGGGGCATTAAATATTCATGAGTTTCTTAAAGGCTTTGGGAAAGAAAGTGCTAGAAAGGAGCATTAACATGCTGATCTTTTTACTAGCCCGTGTCAGCGAAGGGATGTTAAATAATTAAGTCAATTTAAGTCATTTTTTGCACAGAAGGAGGTGAAGATTTGCAGCCCCG
This sequence comes from Psittacula echo, assembly GCF_963264785.1. Lineage (NCBI taxonomy): Eukaryota > Metazoa > Chordata > Aves > Psittaciformes > Psittacidae > Psittacula > Psittacula echo. Next base: position 6,320,925 of record NC_137742.1, on the reverse strand, counting down.
TGTGCTGGGAAATGCTGTTTTTTCCACTGCTGGTGCTTTTAGGCCTAGGAAAACAAAAAAAAAGAATAAAAGAGCCAGGTTGATTCCCAATAAAAAATGCACTAAGGCACAGTTTGTTCTGTGCTGTAGCCCTTGTGTTAGATTAAGAGAACTTTTTTATGGCTCCAGATGGAAATGTGACCTCATAAAAACCTCTCAGTACACAGTATGTTTTCTAACCTCTGCCTATGAAAAGGCTCATGGAAAAATTCAACAAAAAATATCGTTTTGCTGACCCAGGTTTCCTTTTTCCAAATAAACACCCAATAATCTGTCTCAAGACTGGAGGTGGAAAATTCAGCAATATTTTGCATTGCATTCTGAAAATGATAAGTTTATTGGTTCCTGACATCCTTTTTCCTTCTGGTGCTGCGCACCATGGAGTTGAGGCAGATGGCTCTCTTCAGCTGAACGTTATTGAAGCTGAATCTCCAGGAGGGTATTTCACCTTGGGACATTTGAAACAGAACAAGAGTTAATTTTAACTGGCTCAAAATGGGCAAAGCATGCATATCTACCTTGTAAGAACACATTCTTGGGACATTTATTCATATTCATACAGGCACACACACATAAAAATATTAGAACTATGAGCTGTAAAACACCAAGTACCTTGGGGGAATATATTTTCCAGTTTGAAATTTGGAGTCCAGAGGAATCAAGCTAAAATATGCCAAAGATTGCCTTGAAATTTCTTTAAAAACTTATCTCACCTGGAGATCTGGGATTAATTTCCATCTTTAATTAGTATTTAACTGCTTGTAGAAACTGGGAACATTTCATATGGGAGTCAAAAACCTCTTTCTTCTGAAGTGCATATTTAGGTGTTGATACCGCACTTCAGAAGGTTCAAGGCTTTGATCTGTAAAAGGCAGGAAAGAAATGCAAAATAGCTCTCTGACATGGCAGGTGATAGTTGGGCTATTAGCTGTTACGGGTAGATTCAGGTCTTTCACCCTTATTTTTCATAGCAAATTTGACAGCTCTTGAAACAGTCCTGAGACAGACTGGAGCGGGGGGGTGGGAAATCACTGGATGGGAAATGCATTTCCACACAACTCTTCCAAATGGAGTTCTGTACTTCCTATCACAGAGCAGAAAGCCTTTCAAGAAAATTAACACATTTTTGTCTCGAGTATATTTTTAATACTTGCTTTATTTATATCCAACTCATTAATTTCCACATATTGAACTCAGAACACAGCAGAAAACTTTACTTACAGTGACTGACTCTAACTTACAACAGTTAGAGGAGGGAGAAAACAAAACCAAACAAAAAAGGCACTATAATAAAAGCAATGTTTGCTATAAAGAAATGAAATAAAATCCCCTTTTTAGGTAAGATCAAAGCCAATCAAAGGCAAGTTTGTGATGTGGCTACAGAATCAGTCTTTTTGAAGCCAGGCTGCTTGCTGGATAGATTGCTCCTATGGGTCATGTTTTAATGTTTTCTAAACACAGGATTATGTCTATACCAGCCACAGGAGCACAGGTGCATATTAATGGAGTCCCTTTTACATAGCCTATGATTTTTACGCAGCATTGTTTCCTTCAGCTTTCTTTTTCATTAATATTTAAAGAGAAAATCACTTCACTATGTTTTTTAGATTCCTGTGAGATCATTGCTAAAATATTTAAAGTGAATAATGCCAGTATCCAGAAATAGTGATAAATATAACCTCAGTCCCCTGACCTCATAATGCCTGCAGGTGGGGAAATATACTGGAGGCATTTTAGAGATCTGCATGCCAGGCTGACCCCATTTTTTATACCAAGAAAGAGAGACACACAAGGACAAAGCCATCAGAAGGTTGTCTGATGTATTCTCATGGCCACAGTGAAGGTCTTTACAATCTTTTTCTGAGAGAGCATCTGCTAAGAAAGAAATCCTCTTCATGACATTGGCCTAGAAATATAATGTCTCTGTGCTTCAGTTTTGCATCAGAAGTTGGTGATAATAACTATATCATAGTTAGAAAATGGGAATTTATTTATATTTTTTAAAACAAGAAGTAAGCTATAAACTTTTTTAGAAATTGCCTGTTCTGGATTAACTTTGAAGAAATTTTGAAATACATCTTTTTTATTCAGAAAAACTCCCTTTCCTGCTTCTTACCCTGAAAAGAGAGGAAAGAAAATAAAGATAATATTTTATGTGCAGTGGTGCTTTTTGGTGCTCCCTTACTTGTCTTTCTCTCATGGGTTTTCACTGTAACTCTCTGTATATACCTTTTATTTGATCATGGTGAAATCACAGGCATTAGGATAAGAAATGAAAGTTTCAGAGATTTGTTACCATCCATACAAAAGTCTCTCAAGTCATAGAGCAGAACTTGTTCCATCGTATATGCAAATGTTCAAACTGTATCCTCACAGACTTTCCTGGTGGGGAACATAGAGCAACTCCTCACATCCTTTCTAGTCTCTATGAGAGGAAGACATGATATCTGGCTGTGGAAATTGTGTAGATGACAAACAAATTACCTGCTTTAAAACTACCTTTACAAGCAAAAAAAAAAAAAAAAAGTAAATAATACATTTTGGAATATCTTTTATTCCCCTGTGGCTAACCAAAAAATGGTTCACTGAAACCTATTTAGTGCTATAGTGTGTTCAGAGAATCAAATAGTTAAAGACAGCAAGTTAATTTCCCTTATACCTCTCCTAATTGCTGTTTCCCCCTTTTCTAATCCTATATTTTTCTGGTTGTTGGGTTCTGACTCAGTTTTGTCAACTGCAGGTGTGAGTTGTATGAAACCTTTAAAGAACATGCCTTTGGCTTGTGACTATATGGAGTATTTTGCACTCAGTAGCATCTCATTTGGCTGAATAAATAAAAACCTCTAAACAAACAACTTTTCCAAAGCAAAGTGCTACTTGTATTTTGGACTCAGCACTTACTGCACTTGTAAATATGCATTAGCGTGGCTTGTGGTATATACGATTAGATGCTACATTGGGAGTTTTATTGCTTTATAGTTACTGCAGCAGCAGCAGTGGAGCACAGAGTACATGAAATCTAGATAATTGTGGATGAGAACCAAATAATTTTAGTTACAATTATTCCCTTATCCATAAGCTAATCTATGTTATTATCTTCTTTTTGTTTGCAACACTAGCTTTAAGGAAAGCATAGCTGAGACTCTGCAGGACTTTCTTCTTCCACCTCTGTTTGAACATGCAAGTATATCCATGAGTAGAAAAATATGGGTTGCTCTTCTCATGTAATATGAAGTTGACAAATGACCAGATACATCCATAAATCCTTTAAATGACTAAGGAAAGCTCATTTAAAATTCTCATCTGATATCCTCATGACTGCTGTTCAACAACACAAGCCTATTCATGCAATCTGGCTCATATACCATTGTTTGAAAACTATCAAAACCACAGACAGCCTCATGCTGAGATACAATAATTGTCAAGTCTATAGTGCATATTTTCCGGAATTGTTTAATGCTGACACAGCATGTGTGCCAAAAAAAGCATAATCAAACAGGCAGCACTCTTCATTATGGCCATTCCATTGGGGTTTGAAAATTGCCCAGATTCAACCTCATCATAGAAAATGACAAAGTGGAGACACATTAGGACTTTGGATAGAAGTTACCTAGCAGAAAGCTGTAAGTATACTGCCATGTCAGAATGTTTTTGATCCACTGGTGCAGAAAGTCACCATTGAATGTCAATCACATCAACTTCTAGTAAGCCAGGCTGAAAGTCTTTAAAATTTCAAGTTTAAAAGAATAGATGGAGATCAGCCAAAAATATCAATTATTGTCACAAGTTCCCCCGAGGTCCTTGGTCAGGATTTTGTGGATTATTTCAATGATTAATACACACTAGCAGCGGGTATTACTGGGTGGCATGAGCAGATCTACTTGGGTTTTGCTCACAGTTTGGCATCATGTAGTTTGTTTTCCAGGGCATATTAATGATTAGTCCCAGAACATCTCAGCTCATCCACGTCTGGGATAAAGGACAGAGTGACATTTATTACACTCCTTTCTAAAACTCTCCTTTTTGTAAAATGTTCAAGTAAAAATTTTAAAAAGAGGCATTCGTTTATCCACTCTGTTCAAAATTTAAGACCGAGGAGGAAGGAGCACAAGACCATGCTTTCCTAAACAGCAGTGTTGACCAACGGGCTCCAGAAGTTTTCAGGATCTCTGGAAGAGGAGTAGCAGGTAGGGAGTAGGGATGGGAATTTATTATTAGCACAATCTTATGCCTGGACTATTTTTAATTCTCTACCTGAAAATCATGATTGGACATAAATGGATATTCTGCTATTTGGCTAGATTTTTCCCTGGGAGAAAAAATCCCTGAGAGGGAAAAATTTATTCACTAAAGCTGCCAGATATGCAGAAATCTGGGACATATGCACAGCATGTGTGAAAAACAGCTCTGCACATTCACAGTTAGCCTGACACATCTGGGCAATGTCAGACTTGCAGAACAAACGATCTGTGCATCGTGGGTGTGTTGGGTTGACTGAACACAAGGAGAAGATGCAGGCAGTAAGAGTATCACAGCTGCAAACCACTGGACTCACTGAGCATCCCATGAATGAGCACACATTTTTTTCTGGGATTAAACTGGCACTTTGAGTCAAGAGATATTTGGAGGCCCCATGCACAGTCTCCAGGCAGGACATCCCTGAAAGTGACCTTGAAGGATTTGGCTAAAGCTCCCTTTGACAGTTCATAAAGAACTACTGGCGAGGGAGGCGGGGGCTTCCTACTATGAAAAAAACAACCAAACAAAAAGAAAACACATCAAATAGCTTGCAGCCTTTCAGATAGTTGAGAATAAACTCAGAACTCAAGTATATGTATAGTTATGGAGGGAAAAATTACGGTGCATGCTCACCCATGTGTAAACCTAAGGTCAGTAATTCATACTTGCTTCACAGAGCTGTTGCAGTGAGATGTGATTAATAAATGTTTATAAAATACTTTACAATCTTTGGGTTTCCAGAGTTACACTATCTATAAATCCAAGTGATGATGGGGATTACTCTTATTAATTTACTACTGCTGCTCTTTGTGTATAATCTCAGGAAACTTCTAAAATTTTAATCTCAAACAGAAACGCTGGTGCATCATCTGATTTTGGCATCTTTACATATGATTTCATCACAGTTAAAAGGGTACCAGAAAAACAGAATTGATTTCAAAAAGCTGAACTTACTCATGCTAACAGTGCAGTCCCAAAGCATAACAAATACAGAACTTTAATAGGATGTTAATAGCATGACAGTATAATGAAATTATTTGTTTCACTACACTATATTATATACATCATTAAACTTCATAACTGACACTATCCAGGACCTGAAGTCAAAGATGTTTATGAGCTTCAGTTGTGGACCAATGGAAAATGAAAATCTTTCCATATGATTTCACGTAAAATGTATGGAAAATAAATGGAGGAAATATATGGAAATGGAAAATATATGAGAGGGTGAGGTATTTTAATAGATTTTTTTTTTTTAATTTTTGCTTCATGTATCATAGACTACTAGTGGAACTCATAATTCACCAGTAACATGACTTTTTTTAATACTTTATGAAATCCTTGGTGTTATCATCTTAGAATAAAAGACTGAATAAGCTAGCTGCCTCTAGATAGGAAAAATAGTAAGAGTTGTCATTGATTTCCTAAGAAAAACAAGGCTTGTGTGGTACAGCTCCGCATAAATGCACATATGTTTGTTGTTTTACCACCCTTACTTTGACAAATCTTAACAATATTTGACAAATTAGTGGGCACTTTAGATACATGAAGTTTCAAAAAGGTTCATCAGAAAAGGTGTGCAAGGACAAAAGAGAAAACCTGCCAGTATTCCAGCTGAGGTTCACAGTGAGTTTTACATTTTTATTGACACCAGAAAAGTCCTAAAACATTACCTGTATACAAGAAAATTTTTAATTCATTCATTCATTTTTGGAATGGAAGAAATGAAGAAATTAATTGCCAACACTAAAAATGCCAGAAAGTAAAACCTACAGGAAAGGAAGGCTGCTTAGCTCTAATCCTTCCTCATAGTTGTTTTGTTTTGCTCTGTAAATTGATATGAAGAATTGACGTCAAGAAGGATCCACAATAAAGGAATTTGAGGTGAATTCAATACCAATAAACTGAGTGAGTGTGTGGGAATGTTTTAGGACATGAAGGTCAACAGGAACTAAATACTCTATGCCTATCCCAGGAAGTGGATCAAACTTTAACAGCAGGGAAGCTACATGTTAATTGATCAGAGGAAAAGGTCTTTCAACTATTCTATTTACCAAATAATGTCCAAGAATTATTTAAGGAAAGTGCTTCTTGGAACAAGCTAGTAAATATTCTGTCAAATTAGCAGTATAACATGTAATATTCTAGTGGCTATCAACATTTTCTAGCTCATCTCAATTTCTGTTACTCACAAAGACACAGCATATTAAACTACTTTAAAATTAATCTAAAATTTATTTATGCTAATGGTGATTTGCTTGCTTTTGACTGGTTTTGTTAGACTCAATGAAAAAGAACAAAATAGAAGGATGGAAAAAAAAAACAAACCCAGCTATTAGAAAATCAAGAAAGATGTTTACATTCTTACCACTACTGTGACATTCCTTCATGGAAAAGGTGATTGCTTTTCCTTTCCCTCTTTTGAAGCCTGAGTTTGCTGATGGGAAAAAATTAACTATCACAGATTATGGCCAGACATACTCAGAATATAAACTCTGTGTAAATGAAGCTGGGCTGTCCTCCTGAACATAAAAGGTAAATCAGGAACTTTTGCACATTCTCCACAATCTTGGGAATCCAGTGTCAGAAATATGTTAGCAGAGTGGTCTTAGTAATGCTGTTGAAATCACTGGGTAATATAACATTCCTAAAGGTGGTGTAAAATGATCCAGGATTGTGCAGAACTAATGTTTGACTCAGCTTTATTATGTGATGTCTCAGACTTGGATCCCTTGCTGGCATTTAATCAAGGTTATTGAACATTTTAAACCCAATAAAATTAAACTGAAATTTGGAAGTCCTAAGAGATCTGACTCCATGTAATTATTTGTATCAGCATGGAAGAGGATAAAATATATATTAGAGTGGTTTGGATTATAACATCATAGTCTGCTTGGACAAGTGATGAGAAAGTTGAATTTTCTCTGCATTTTTTGATTTATTGTTAATTAGTATAGTGTTTTGCTCTTATAAATCATATTGACACTCAGAATTTTCAAATGGATGCTAATTTTCTCTAATAATTGATCAGAAAATGTGCAGAACTGCTGCATGGAGCAAAATGATAAAACTATTTAGAAAAGATTTATTGCACTGCTCATACTGTAGCATCTATGACTTAAGATCATTAGTATTTTGCCTTCCTGCTCCCAGATCTGACAATATGTGAGGACAGATTTAGCAGTGTATATTCAAGAATTAAGGTTTATAAACCGCATAGATCATTTGTGAAAGGCTGCTTTCCATGGGGGGGAAAAAAAAAAAAAAAGAAAATCAACCAAACAAAAAAAAACCACACCAAAAAACCCAACCAAAACAAACCACAGTGCTGAAACTCACCTCTTTTCCTGTCAAAACTTTCATGTATTCTAACATTTAAGCACTTACCGTAATGAAGATGAATGGGCAGACAGACACTGGAACAGTTCCACAGCCATCTGATCAGGCCAGAGACAGGATTTGTAAATAATGGTTTATTACCACCACCAGCCGCTCTCCCCAAAAAAACAGATAAAGAAATTATTACAGGCACATGAAAATGTAAAGGAAATAATAATCACTTATAACTGTGAAGTCCTGATGTGCTTGCTTAGGATTTACTCATGTAAAAGAGGAAGAGGAAAAATAACTTGAGGACAGAACTGGCAAATTTAGAAAGAAAGAGTCAATGGGTGATAAAGATTTGAAGCTGAAATAGAGAAGAAAACTAAGGATTTTCTATGCTAGAGACTTTACAGGCACAAAGTTCAGATGTAACACACCTGTAAGGAGCTGCCCTACATTGCAGAGGTATGAGAGACATGTCAAGACTCCAGTGAATGTTCCCCACAGAATGTATTTCTGTACCTAATTTCCTTATTATAGTCAATATTTTCTGTGGTCCATAAATGAAAACTGTGATTCTTATAAAGATTTTTTTACTAATTTAAACTGTGTCATCCCTGTCCAGAATCCACTTGTGGCCACTCTGCCACTTCAAAGGTGGGTGATAAATAGACAAAATATATCAAGTCAAAAGAGAGCTTTATAAAGTGCAGTTGTCTAAGGCATTTAGCTTGATTCCTTTTATCCTGATGCCAACAGCAAATCACCTATTTAGTTTAGTGAAAAATGAGTTAAACAACTTATCAGACCCTCATAATAGGAGCACAAAATATTTAGCCAACATCATCTACTACCAAGTGCTTGGTTTAGCATGTTGGCTGAGCTGCAGGAAGTATACTAATGAAATTATTGTCATTTGGGAAACAGCCCACTATCTGGAAGCTTGCCTGGATGATTTGATCTGGATCCAACATAACTTGGAATATTTTTTTTTAAACTGAAACATACAGTAATGCAAATGCATTAACTAGCACTATCTTCATAAAAGACTGCTGCTGTGCTAAGATATTCCAGGCTGTACAAGCATTTTTTGTTTAGAGTCTATAGAAAAAACAGCCCTTTTTCGCCCTTTTACCTGAAATTATCATAGTAATGAAAGTCCCAGTTTCTCAGTTGAGAGTTGAACTGTAGCCTTTTTGCCCAGCAAGATTTAAGCTTTTGAGTTACAGGGGTTTTGTCTCACCATATGTTTAGAATATCGCAAAAAAACAGAATTACCTCGGCAACATAATTTCTACTGCTCCAGTGAGATAATGGTTTTATGTAACTGCTAGTACTGGTCAGTCCCTTAATTGCAGCAGAGACCTGATAAAAATGAAACACGATTTTAGAGCTGACAGCAGTGTCTGTACAAAGAACTCCTAATCTTCCTCTGCACATCTAATTGTTTACAGTGCTGTCTTTAGGAGGATGCTCATCCAGATAATGCATTTTGAGACTCTGACAGAAACTGTGCAGTAGAAATAATATACCCAAATCAAGACTTGGCATGGAAGGTAACAATATTCTGCTTGTAATATGAAATCTAGAAATCTGAACTCACGTACTAAAATCCCTGCCCAACTCCTTTGTTCCATGCTACACGTTAATGACTTTCATAGTTGTATTAATGCAGTGTACACCCAGTGCATGTTTTAGGACAATGAACACCTAGACACATCTCAGATGTGTAAATTCTGGCCTATGGATGGATGAACTCTCTGCCTCACAGACCTGAGTCCAGAATTCAGAGTGATCTTCATTTACTGTCCTAGTCTGCTTTTCTCAGTAACTTTCAAGAAAGAATAAATAGGTGCTCAAATGCAGGAAAAGACATCATCTGTGACAGGAGTTGAACTCAAGAGTTTTAAGCAGGCCACTAAATCATATATATATATATATGATATATATATGCACTAAATCATATATACTAATAAGCAGATCTCATACACTCCCCTTGCATACCGCTTTCTGCTGACTACCTCAATTATTTATCAATACCGGCCTTTAAATCCCATTGTTTATCTCTGAGCACTGCTTATACTTTAATTAAGGAATTTAGAAACCTACATTGGGCACCTGATTTATCAGACTGGGAGGAAAACGTTCTCAGATGAAGTCCGATTTGTTTTTCAGCCTTTGATTATATGCCCTGAGAGCAGATGTGAAGTGTTCAGGGATATACATGGGTGTCTTTTCTGAAGTTATTCACCTCCATGAGCTATCTGGACTTGTAGAAATTGTGTGCCTACAAATATATTTTTTTAATTTTCTTCTTTTTAACTAGGATGCATGAGATTTTATGGAAAATAAGCAAAACCAAAGATAATTGAAGTGGCCTTTTCTATAACAAATTTATTTTTTGTGATAAAATGAAAATATTTCATAAATCATATAAAATCTGGGTTGTAATTTTGGTTCTAATATTCTTTAACAGATGCCACATTCTTTAACAGTATGTTCGACACTGTTCCACATGACATCCCTAACCCTAAATTGGAGAGACATCAATTTGATAAATGGGCCACTCAGTGGATAAAGAACTGGCTGGATGGCCACAAGCAAAGAGTTACGTTCAATGGCTCAGTGTCCAGCTGGAGACCAGTAATGAGTGGTGTCCCTCAGGGATCGGTGTCGGGACCGGTCTTGTTCAACATCTTTGTCAGTGACATGGACAACGGGATTGAGTGCACCCTCAGCAAGTTTGTCGATGACACCAAGCTGTGTGGTGCAGTTGATACACTGGACGGAAGGGATGCCATCCAGAGGGACCTTGACATGCTTGTGAGGTGAGCAGGTGCCAACCTTATGAAGTTTAACCATGCCAAGTGCAAGGTCCTACACCTGGGTCGCAGCAATCGCAGGCACAGCTAGAGGTTGGGCAGAGAAGAGATTCAGAGCAGCCCTGCAGAGAAGGACTTGGGAGTGTTGGTTGATGAGAAAATGAACATGAGCCAGCTTCAGTGTGTGCTCACAGCCCAGAAAGCCAACCGTATCCTGGGCTGCATCAAGAGGAGCATGACCAGCAGGTCAAAGGAGGTGATCCTGCCCCTCTACTCTGCTCTCGGGAGACCTCACTTGGAGTATTGTGTGCAGTTCTGGTGTCCTCAACATAAAAAGGACATGGAACTGTTGGAACAAGTCCAGAGGAGGGCCACGAGGATGATCAGAGGACTGGAGCAGCTCCCCTACGAAGACAGGCTGAGAAACTTGGGGCTGTTCGGCCTGGAGAAGAGAAGCTGCATGGAGACCTCATAGCAGTCTTCCAGTATCTGAAGGGGGCCTATAAGGATGCTGGGGATGAACTCTTCATTAGGGACTGTAGTGATAGGACAAGAGGTAATGGGTTCAAACTTAAACAGGGGAAGTTTAGATTGGATATAAGGAGAAAGTTCTTTACTGAGAGGGTGGTGAGGCACTGGAATGTGTTGCCCAAGGAAGCTGTGAATGCTCCATTCCTGGCAGTGTTCAAGGCCAGGTTGGACAGAGCTTTGAGTGACATGGTTTAGTGTGGGGTGTCCCTGCCCATGGCAGTGGGGTTAGACCCTGATGATCTTAAGGTCCTCTCCAACCCTAACTATTCTATGATTCCATGATTCTATGATCAAATAATATAGAACTATATTGATGTAATTAACAAAAAACAAAAAACCCAAAAAAACCCTGAAAACAACAAACAAGCAAACACAAAGTGTTATCTGGTGTAAGTAGAAGACTCCTAGAGGCATTTTCAAGCAGGGGCAAGCAAACTTTCTATGATATTCTCTTTCTTTTAGTGTTTAACAAAATATCTTATGTTCTTAGAGACAGCATTGTGGGATGGGGGGACGTTGTCTTACTTGGTGCAGAAGTGCAACTGTCTTTCTGGAAGTAGTAAATTCCATGTATTTTATGTTATCCTTCTCATTGTAGCTGACTACACTCATCCTTTCAAAGGTTTCTCCATATATGTAAGAGAAAGGTTTTATTACACTTGAGTCATTTGAATACCTCCATACAAGCTTTGAACTAAAGTTTTGTAAAGATAAATGCATTTTGGACATCTTTAGCTTTATTATTTCTTTTTGCTTTCAATGTTAAGAGTCTCAGATTGTACTTGTGTCACTGGAAGAGCTCTTATAAATTTAATTATACTCCATATTTGATAGTTGAAACTTGGTGGGAAAAAACAGTGATGTAATGCCTATATGAAGGACAGGGAGAGATTTTTTATCAGGAGCTGTTGTGATAGGACAAGGGGTGATGGGTTTAAATGACAACAGGGGGATTCTGGCTGGATATGAGGAAGGAATTTTTTACAAAGAGGGTGGTAGAACATTGGCATGGGTTGCCCAGAGAGGTGGTGGATAAACCATCCCTGGAGACATTCAGGGCCAGGCTGGACATGGTTCTGAGCAACCTTATCTAGCTGAAGATGTCCTTGCTCATTGCAGAGGGATTGGACCAGTTGACCTTTGAAGGTCCTTTCCAAACCGTTTTGTGATCCTGTGTTTCTGTAGAACAGGAGTGGTGCTGTCCTTATGGAAAGTAGCATAAAAACATAAGATACATAGCATCAAGGATGGAAAGAGAGTTTCAGAATATTTTTCTGCCAGTCTTTTGCATTTCAAATTGCCATGGAACAATATTTTAAGCCAAATTTTTGATCAGCTTAATTAAAAGAAATTATTTCTGTTAAAAAAACCCTTTATAATGTCTTCATTTTTTACAATGTTTAAACACATTTGCCAAGCACAGAATTACTTAGGGTCTAAGGCTGCACTTTTAAAACAGTTGGAGGCAATCAAGTTAAAACTGCCATAGCCCTGCCCTTCTCCTTGTGCTGCCAGGTTTCAAGTGCTAAACTGGCAGAAAATTCATCATTTTCTTGTTCTTGTTTTGCTGAGTGACATTTCTGCTCCACAGGTTTAGCTGATGTGGACTAGTTCACAAAGAGGGTTACTGAGTATTAGTTTTGCACAAAGCAAGAAGCAATATCATTCCTTTAAACCCTACCTGGTCATGTAGGAACATAGGGAATGTCACTTGGATAAAGAAAGATTGTCTGGACAAAGCCCTTGTAAATATGAAGACAGATTTTGCTGACTCCCTGGCAACCACCAACGGGCTCAGATTTTAAGAAATAGAAGAAAAAAAAAAAGGAAAAAAAAAGAAAGAAAAATAAAAAAGAAGTTTTTTCAAAACCCTTAAATTCTGATATGTTGGGTTTGATTTTTTTTTAAAGCTTTCCATCAAATCTACCTTCAAGGGTAAACAAGAAAACAATTCATCACTGTTTACTACATAAAACTTAAACTGGAAATAAGGAAAACATGCAAAACTGCCTTTTAATAATAAAAACAAATATTTTCTCTCAAGATCTTACAGATTTTCAGTTAATGTATTCATTTTGTATGTAAATAGCCTGACATGTTTGTCATTTTTATATATGAGCTGCAAAAATATTTATGTTCTTAAATTTATATACATCAGATAGCAGAAATAAGGCACCTGAGGGCTATGTTTAAACAGATGAAGAGCCTCTCTGAAAATGATATAGCTATGGAAAGCCTTTAAGAAACCATTCTACTCCTTTTAAAAATCCTCTTTTTCTTTTTTTTTTCACAAAGGGTTTCCTTAATGAAATGGTTCATAATTCATCAAAAATAGATTAAACCTGAATATTCCAGATTAATTTTCATTCTGTGAAAAACAAACAAACAGCTTCTTGCTGTGTTATAATACTGTTGTGTGTTTGGTTTGTGTACATGTTCGTGGGATTTGGGGAGGGAGTGTGGGGGCCATAGCATGAAGTATCTTTATCAAAATTACTTAGTAGGTGAGCTTATTATACTATCGGCTTTACCTCTAAGTGATTGGTTCAACAAATTTCCTGATAATTTTTAAATTACTTTGAGAAATCCATACAAAGTATGGTTTAGAGAAGATTTCAGAAATATCCTATAAGCTTAGTTTACACAACCCACACAAGTAATGCTTCATTTTTAATTTCTATGCTCACATCCACATGAGGAAAATAAAGTAAAAAAAACATAAGTGGAGAAAAGCATGCAGAGTGACACAGATGTCAGTGTGGCACAAAACGACATCCTTCTCTAAAAACTCAAGATCCCTTCAAGTAAATGAGTAACTGCTTAAAACATTTTTGTTTTATTGGCGGATGGCTTTTTTTTTGTTTTTCAAAACAATGAGCTTGCTCAATGCATTGCTGCTTCTAGGCTTTGCAGCACTTGTTTTCATTGCAAACTCAACAGTTACTCATATTTCTTCCTTATGGTTCACAGAACCCGAACTTCTATCACATGTGGCACAGCAGCTGCCACAATTGTTTTGAACTTGTTTTTACATTTACAAGGCAACAAAACACACATAGAATCATAGAATCATAGAATCATAGAATAGTTAGGGTTGGAAAGGACCTTATGATCATCTAGTTCCAATCCCCCTGCCATGGGCAGGGACACCCCACACTAAACCATGTCACTCAAGGCCTCATCCAACCTGGCCTTGAACACCACCAAGGATGGAGCATTCACAACCTCCCTGGGCAACCCATTCCAGTGCCTCACCACCCTCTCAGTAAAGAATTTCTTCCTTATATCCAATCTAAACTTCCTCTGTTTAAGTTTGAACCCGTTACCCCTTGTCCTGTCACTACAGTCCCTAATGAAGAGTCCCTCCCCAGCATCCTTGTAGGCCCCCTTCAGATACTGGAAGGCTGCTATGAGGTCTCCATGCAGCCTTCTCTTCTCCAGGCCGAACAGCCCCAACTTTCTCAGCCTTTCTACATATGGGAGCTGCTCCAGTCCCCTTATCATTCTCGTGGCCCTCCTCTGGACTTGTTCCAACAGTTCCATGTCCTTTCTATGTTGAGGACACCAGAACTGCACACAATATTCCAAGTGAGGTCTCCCGAGAGCAGAGTAGAGGGGCAGGATCACCTCCTTTGACCTGCTGGTCACACTCTTTTTGATGCAGCCCAGGATACAGTTGAGTTTCTGAGCTGCAAGCGCACATCTATGACATAATCTAGCAACTTGAAAATAAGCCAGTAATAATTTTGTTAGCTGTGGTGGTCCTGTGCCACTATGCTGTGTCACACACAGCACTCAAAGTTCATTTAAGGAGATGCTGTGTAAAACATGAAATAGCTTGCTCTTCTTGCAGGGGAGAATTACAGGTCTTTCTATAGTGCTTGCTCTTCTTGCAGTGGAGAATTACAGATCTTTCTATAGTGATTACGTCAGAGGGAAATTTTGTAATTTTGTGTATGTGGCTCAGAGTCACAGACTGAAGCAGATACATATGAACCTATCAGGAATATGTGTGTATTTAATATATCTCATACTAATGAGGGTGTTACCTAGCTCAGTTTTCCTTCAGGGCAAACCCAGCTACTCAGAAATGATGGCTTGGCTCCATTTGGACATTGGCATGGGTCAGGAATCATGCTATTCAAGTAATTCCCAATAAAACACCATCTTATACTGGAGTTGTGTTTGCCTTCTGTATTCTCATTAATACCTACCTGAACAAGGAGTCCTCTCATGCCACTGGGATGTTCCAGGGTGTATTGCAGGGTTTCTACCTGCTGCTACAGAAAGACTGTGGCACGAAGAATGTGATGTTTGCCAGCTCTGTGGGGTGCTGCAAGTGCTTTTCGGTCACTAAAGAGTCAAGGAAAAGCATGTATTTACCTAATGAAATCAAAACCTAGCAAACCTAATGTTGTTTTCTATGGATAATACCCAGAGAAAATCTGCTAATTTTTATACTTACAGAAACACTTTCTATCAGTGGAAAAAGAAAATAATTTGTGTTTTTCCAGGTTTCTCAGGGGGGTGTCATGCAACTTGGCCTGAATGTTTTGGATGCAAAATCTACAAGCCCAAAAAAGGTTTCCAGAACAAATTTATGAAAGAGGTTTGATTGATGATCACTGTATTTACAGAAAGAAATTCAGACTCAGCAAGTTTCTGATTAATGTTGTCTGAGAGAGCATACACAACATATCTGAGTATGTTTAAATCTTCTTTCCTGGGATTCTGCTTGCGCCTCAGCTGGAAACAGGTTGTCTGCAGTATAAAACATACATTCTTCTGTGCTGTAAAACTTTAATTAAAACAAAACAATAGGAAGTATATCAAAACAAGAATCTACTGAGAACATTTCCTCGTGCAAGAAGAAACAATTCACAAACCTAACCAAGTAATAACCTAGAAGAAAATATTATGAATCTATCAGAATGAAGTAGATCCCTATTCCTTTCAGCATATAATTTTCTAGAGATAAATTAATTTTCCTTTTAGGTAAATAATATTTCTTTCAAATCCAGGCATTGTTTTGTAGTTGGAAGCACAGCAACCCCCTGTAGAAATGTGAAAGCTGGAGAGAGAAATGATCTATTAAGCTGGGACAGTTCTTAGTAGGACAAGACACAGTGCTTTATCTTGTCTAAATATAGGTGACCTAAATGTAAAAGCCTTTACCCGTTCCCTTGGAAGCCTTGCCTACCATCAATGCATTTCACCAGCTGGAATTTAGCCAAACACTGAACTTCTATTTACTTCTTTCTCTTACTACCGATTAATGTATATAACCAAACTCATTCCATCAGATTCCTCTCTCTCTTTCTGGCCCAGTTTTCTTACAGAGATTAGAACTCTCTTTATATAAATCATATGCAAGTACTCCATCAAGTGCCAAGTAGCCCGCTCATCCTCATTGTGAATTATTACAATCTGATGCACTTGCATATGTTCAATATTTCTTATATGTAAATATGGGTGAATAAAATTATATATTTAATTTAAGCTAGTTTTCCTGGCTTTTACAGTGAGAGTATATTGGTTTGTATGCTTAGGAGAACAGTAACTGACACATGAACCGTACACATAGAAAATGCATGCTGTGGGTATCATCAGAAACACTACAAAGTCTCTCACTTTCCTCTTGTGGCACAAAGATGTGGAGAAAAAAGTTGGGTTTTTTTTTTCCACCCTAGTGTTACTTCAGATACAGGCTGCAAGATGGTACAGGTGACATTCTGGGGTTTGAACACAGTATGTGTTTGTATGATTATACATGTGTGTCTCTGAGATTGTTTAGGATGTAGAGTATATATTTTCCAGTAACAAAGCAGTCACATTGTGCTTGCCCTGCTGTTCACAATGAAAAGACTGTGCATAGCTCCAAAATGGAAAAAAAAAATCATTTTATTTAACTCTAGTATTTTGACATTTTATTTTTCAGGAAAAAAATGTGTCAAGAGGAGCTGTCATTTTCCTACTGTTTGATCAGCACAGCTGAAGAATGGTTGGAAAAGTGCATCTGCCTTCAAATGACTTCCCAGAGGATGATGATCCTGCTCCTGCTCACATCTCACAATCACTTCAGGGGAAAGGACCAGCTGCAGCCCAGAGGGCTGTGATGGATTGAACAAGAGAAATTATTCCTCCAGGCTCCAGCCTTGCTAGGCTCAGCCCTCTGAGACCCACAGGTGACTGTGGGTGCAACAGCAGGTTTGTAAGACAGAGCCTGAGGTTCAGCACTCAGCATCTACGCAATGTTTCTGGTGAAGCATATGGCAGTAAACAAATATCTGGCACTGTAGTTTCTATATGGTATCTGGAAGGTGTTGCCCAAGGAGGACAGTCTGCTTCAGTTTCAGGCTGAAGAACAGCACAGACACTTGTGTATTAGTGAAATTACTGATGCTGATTTACATCCATATAATGGATTCTTAATTTACAAAATCTTACACAAGGTGGGCAGTGTGCAGACCGGTCAGGCCTTTTATCCCTTTAAAGTGAAGGTCCTTTTGTGTCATAATACGTCTTTTCCTCTTCTATCTATTTGAATGACTGTGATTCCTTATGAGGATTTTTACTACTCAGTGGCAAGTGGACTGAAAAGTCTGTCAGATGAAAGAACTGATATGGCACTGACCTGAAATTTCTCAGCAGTCCCTGGAGGTCTATCCTGGCTCAGAAGTTTTATCATGGCAATATTTACAGCTTCTATGACTTAGGTCTTTCTGAAGTTTATTGTTGGCAGGTATAGCATATTCTCATAGGCTTTGTGGTTTCATCTCTTTTTCTTCCTATCTTCTCATCACATCATGGTAATCAACTCCACACAGGTCAAAGAACTATTCAAAGTACTCCTCAAAGTACTCCTTTGAACATCTGCCTCCTTAAAGACATTCCTGCTGTATTCTCTGATAACTTGGATCTCATCCAGTTTTGCTACATAAAGACTTAGGAGTATTTGGTGAACACCTTATTAACTAAACAGGAGAGCAGAAAAAGATTTCTACATTTTTCACTAACATCTGGTTTTGGAACAGTGGGAGAGAAAAAGCCAGCAGCAAATGATCTGTATGCACTGGATGCACACTGGTAGCTGCTCTCCCAGATGAAACCACGTATTTGAAGTACCATTTAAAATCTTCAGCAGGGAGCTATCATACCATCTTTTATGTTAGTTGTGAGGCATGTAAATGAGAGTTTTGCTACTATCCTTCCAAAACTACAGAGCTGAACATCCTACTTTTTCCCCAACTGTTCAGCTAAAACCAGCTGCTGTTATTTTCCGAAGCCTACGCAGTATAGGGAGCCAGCAGCCACCACAGAGAGATTTGCTCTCATAAGCATCCAAAGAAGCTTCAGTGAAGGGGCAACTTATTCCACAGTCACCTATACTCAAAGTCTCATTAGAAACCTGATCCATTCTGCAAGGAAGAAAATCCAGACTTCTCAATGACTTAACTAAGTTTTGGTGGTGTTTCTTTTTATTTTTCCACTCTGTGCTTCCGTATTTTCTTCATTAAAACACATTGCATGTTCACTCTGACCATTTCCATTTATTTTCTAGGCCAACCAAATTGCATCATCCACAGGATGAAGCAAATCATCATCAACTTCTAGTGCTCTTAGCATCACCTATCTTGTCTGAATAGCCTCCATCAAATGCCTATGGTGTGTGCACTTGAATCAAATCTCTGGGCTTTTTTTATGTCTTTTTGTCATTATATCTGCTCTTTTTCCTTTTCTAGAAGGCATGTGAGAATGGTTTAAGACATTCCAAGTTCACTTGATTTTCATACATTTGCTCATTACCACTTCTGCATGCCTATCCTTCCCATTACTAGTAGTCTTTATTCTGTTCTCCTTAAATAGTCTTTTACTTTGGGTTATGGCTTTTATAATTTTTCAGGGACAGAAACCTCATCTTCCTCTGTGTGACTGAAGTATATTCATCATCATGTGACAGTATGTAATTCTTTTTTGGAGACGGATGTGAATCAATTGTAAGATTTTCCACTGCCTTCAGAAAAGCTGCCCACTTACACCAACTGAATAACTTAATTGTTCAAGCTTATTCATTCAATGTCCTAGATAAGGAGGCATCTGTGATTAGTCAGCAGTGCCTAGCAGTGGAGGCAAAGTCAATTTTCAGGAACTGTCAGCTTCTTATTCAGAAAACTGAGTGACTTTGCAAAACTTTATCATTAAAGATATTCATTCTACTCAGTATGAATATTAAATTAAATTTATGAAGAAAGCAGAAGATGCAGTGTTTTAGTTTGTGAAAAGCACCCAGGAGAATCTTTTACATTGCTGAGAGTAATGCAAGAGAAAAAGTGAAACAAAAAATTAAAAAGAGTGAGTTTATCTAGATAAAGAGGTTAGCCTGAATATTTGGGGATAGCAGAGAAACTAACGGAAGGAGCTGCCAAGGAATTTTGTCAGGCTACAGTGTTGGAAGGGGCTGCACGAAGTCTAGACCACCATTTACAAAACAAAACTTCAATCTACTACTTCAATCCTGATTTATTCTTTCCAGGACCAGGAATTCTAAACTATATCATTTGCAGAATGAGGCAAGAGCAGACAAATATAAAACTTTTGTCCACTGAATTTCATAGGTGTGAAATAGACTGGTTTTCTCTTCTACTAGTTATACTTAAACCGTAAAGGTTAAAGGGTATTGTTTTCTTTAAAACAGAGAAAAGTAATATAATAATATAATAATATAAAAATCTTGCTTTACTTTACCGTACTAACATCATTATTTAACTGGAATTCTGTTCCAACTGCTGCCATGAAAAATAATGGCTTTTTCACTTGGCCGTATAGTTGTGAAACAGTTCTAAGTCTAAAAGTACTGTAAAAAAATGATGCATGACAAAGTGTGAGAATGGGAAAATCTCATTGTCACATTAATTATCTATTGACAGAAGATATACAGTAGGTGATGCAATGGCTTTGGATGTTCTTGTCTTTATTACCTCTCGGGGGAAAAGTTCAGCTCATGAAATGAGTTTGGTGCTCTTGAGTGGACATTTGTCCTCATCACAAAACAGCCTCATAATTCAGCACGATGTAACAAAATTGGAGAGCTCAAATTGAGGAGGCTTAGAACCAGGAGCATCAGGGAGTGATAAATAAGGCTAGAGGTGCAGGGCAATGCCGCTTGGGGTGACTTTCACAGCATCTGTGAGACAATGCCAACCCTGTTACAAATCATTTCGCCAGGCAGGCATCCTAAGGAGCTCCACGTACTTGAAGGGGCAGATGAAGCTGGAAGCAGTGCTAAAAAGGATGCTGATCAGAAGTGATGCAAGTCACTATTCTATTCAGTTGCCATACAATTTTATGAGAACAGAGATTCCAATACTGTATTAAAGTCATATTCTGTAATTTTGTCTTTCCACTGCTAACTTACAGTGACTTTTTCAGAGTCATAAACAATAAGCAGTGTGCATGATGCACACTTGTATGAATAAGAGTCTCTGAGGGGGAAGTCTAAATATGGCTAACTACTCTAAGTATACTTAATTGAATTATATTAGAATAATTGTCTATGTTAGACATCCATCTTTCAATTGCTAGTACAAATTCAGGCAAACACTGGTGCATTCCCGTAGCTAACTGTAAACATTGTGTGATCTGTATAAAATGAACTGATGGTTTTCAGTTTAATTTTTAACAGTCAACCTCATGGTCACAGTGTCTCCTTCAGAGGTGGCTGCAGCAGCTACCTTCAACTTCACTTGCTGTCTCTACAAGAGGGCCCACTGACAGCTATTTTGCTTATCACAAATACCACAGTCTGGCCCTCAGACAGTAATGTTCACCCTGGGAGAAGATTTTGACACAGTTATAGGGTGTAAATCATCACTATGAGACACTAAACTGTTGAAAAAACATCTTTTGCTTGTTGCGTATGTTCTTTTCTATCTGTCATGATATACGGAGGGCCCAAATAACTTAGGATAAGAATGGAAGACATATAGAAATTACATATGTTATTGTTTTATATGTGTTATTTATATATATTTTGTGTATATAATATATGTAATGGACAAAATTAGGAGTCCTTTTCTTTCTAGCTATGGCTTCTTAAAATTCAGTCTCAGAAGATACATTTTTTATGTGTTTAAAGAAACTATTTTCAACCATTTGTGAAAACACCAGACTGTTAACTTAGTTCATGGCCTTAATTTTCTGAGTTTAAGTTCTAAAGCCTGTATGCAAAACCCATGAAAAAGCAAAATTTAAGAACTGAGATAGTCTACCTAAACTTACAGCCTTCCCCTGATTCTTTTTCAACTAAATAAAACATGTGGTCTGCCATAATGGGGAAGAAAGGTGATTAATTGCCATATATTATGTATTTGGGAAAGACATCATGGATACACTTTCAAAGTGCTATTATTTTATTTATTAGCTGTCTTTAATTATAATCCTGGAGGAAACTGAATTATGGCCCAGCTGCAACACAGTCTGACAGTGGAATAAGTTATAGCTGCCACTTTCATGGACTATAGGCAACACAGCAAAACAAAGGGATCAGTTTCTTCCCTCAAATCTTCCAGACTTGATTAGATGAGAGACTAGTTAGAGATGGAAAAGTCTTTAGACACAGATCTGCTGTTTTTTAGTTCTGTCAGTTAGGTCTGGCAGCTAAATACAATACTCTGTGATGGAATCATAATGATTAATTAAGTAAAGCAGATGCACCCAGCTTCTTGTGCAGTTATGACTTATGTTATCCTCACAGACCATAACCTCCATCAGCTCTGCTCAATTAACTGAGGTTAAGCATTATAGATTATTGAAGGATTGGCTGATGATAAATCAGAATGACTATTCCAATTTAAAAATAAAGGATGGCCCAGTGTTTTAGAGACAAGATTCAATGCCAAGTATTTAAAACACTATTCTCTGCTATAGATATTGGATACAACAATTATTAAAAATGGGGTTTAGCATATGTCAATTTAATAATAATAAGAACAATTGTAATGAAAAGGAGCAAGAGAGAGAGTCAAATAAACCCTAAGGAAAATATTAAAAAACCCAAAACTAGTACAATTGCTTATCATGCACTGACTGATACCCAGCTCATTCCCAAGCAGCAATTGGTCCCTTCTGAGTAACTCCCTCCAGTTTATATACTGGGCATGACGTGCTGTGGTATGGAATACCCGTTTGGGTAGTTTGTGTCAGGTGTCCTGTCTGTGTTTCCTCCCTGCTTCCCATGCCCCTACTCATGCAGAGCATGAGACTGAAAAGTCCTTGATCAGGGTAAATGCTACTGAGCAACAGCTAAAACATAGATGTGTCACCAGCATTGTTCTCAAACTAAAACCAGAACACAGAACTGCAACAGCTGCTAGGAAGAAAATTAACTCTATCCAAGCTGAAACTAGGACACCATGCAAGCCAGACAGGACAAATAACCAAGCAGAGGAATCTCTCCCTCCTCATTAGTCAAAGGATTGAATGACTAGGTGTCATGCTCAAGTTCTATGTGATCAAAGTGGTGAGAGCCCTATGTCCAATACATATTCAGATACCTGAAATTGCTCATGGAAGATGTAGCAGAAGACCTTCAGAGGGTATGATGCCTCATGCTTCTTGAAGGCACTAACCTAGTACCAAATATCTTTCAAAATGTGTCATGTAAGGGCTGATTATAGACACAAATCAGAACCTGGAGATTTCATTGGCTTGATAAATCTAAAAATATGGCTATGTATCTGTGTCTGCACTAGCAATTTGAACATACTGAGGGAGTCACCCATACTGTTAAATTTTTTAAATGATCCCATTGTTTCAGACCATGGCAGGCCTGCACTTTTGTAATCAGTTGCTGAGCATGATGCGGAACCTAGCATAGTCCAGGGACCACTTTCAACAGCAGTTTGTGTGTGGTAACCCTGCTGTGAAGGCTAAGAGAGCTTAATGGTATGGGAAGATGTTGCTCCATGCCAGATGAATTTAATGTCAGAGGACAGGCATGTTTAAAATATGAATCCATTTAAGGCTGAATCTTAGACTTTGTCTGTGTCCTCTTCTGCAACCTCTGCTGTATTGCTTGAAGCAAGGTACCCCTAAAAGCCAAGCCAGTCTTGATATAGTATGTGCCTCATTAGGGTGGGTGAAATGACATAATAGCCAATACTAAATGTTTTTCAATTGACTCAAAGCTTAGGCATCTGCCTGAAAAAGACCAATGAACATCCCCCAAGGTTTCTCAGGATAGTAATTTCTATGGCCTCTTACACGTGAACAACTGCTTCATTCCCCTCTTCACCGTGTGCAGTACTGGAACAGTCACAGATGTTTCTCATTGTTATTTATTGTCTCATAGCTGCCATCGGTTCAGTGCAGCCTCCTGTTGTCTCTCCACCAATACTTAGCACATAAACTCTTCGGACAAGCACATCTCTTTGTTTCTAGGATGTTCAACCTAAAATCTCTGTGGCAATACAGGTAAAATAATAATAGTAATTGTAATAGTATAAATGCAGACTTCAGCTGTTGGAGGCAGGAAGCAGAAAATGCACCTTAAATGCATGAATGTGTTTGTGTATAATACAATATGCAATATTGTATTATATAAAACACATAGTATATAGCTATATATTATCTAACTATATACAGCAAAATAGTACTTTTGATGGAGAATTTTTGACAAGTCAAAACGTATTACAGGATTTTCTTGAAAGGAAGGAAAAGCAGAGAAAAAACCATTAGATGAATGGTTTGAATGAACCGAAATTCTTCATAAAACCATAACCTTCTCAAGTTTAACAGAACAAAGCAAATCAACTGCTGCTCCATATCATCCAAAATATAATTGAAACACCACAAAATAGTCAAAAAAGAAATGTGAAAAAATAACATTTACTTATAAACATATAATTTTTCTAATTATATCATTTATTACTCCAGTACAAATGACATTGCTAGTATCATTTCATGGAAATCACAATCTTTATTTCTTGACAAAATGTATGCATGTTTTAATTGCAAAATCTATAAATAAAGTGAATAGCAAAAGAAGTTTGGGAAGAGAAAAGCTCAATGAGACTTTACTTCATGCTAGCTTAAAAAAAGGAATATTTAAAAGACCTATCCAACTGATCAATCAAATGATTCACTTGAACGGTCAAGGACTGAAAGATGGCAAGTGACCTTACGCAATTCTCTAGTAAGTCAAGGGCTGAATGGTACATCACAAATGTTTTTACATGCTGGGACAAAGCTGCATTGCTCTAGGGAAGGCTGTGTGAAAAATCAGACAGACAGTGCCTTTGTGTGCTCCTGATGGGATGCAAGAGTGTGTCCAATGTTGAGGGACTGGCACAGGATGCCCACAGAGGTGGTGGATGCCCCATCCCTGGCAACATTCAAGGTCAGGCTGGACACAGCTCTGACAAACTGATCTAGTTAAAGATGTCCTTGCTCACTGCACGGGTTTGGACAAGATGACCTTTAAAAGTCCCTTCCAACCCAAACTATTCTATGGTTCTAATGTACTGAGTGTCTGCAGGACACCTGCACATCTGCTAGCCAGTCCTGGTCAGTAATGTGCAGAGGAGACAGAGCAGTAGCCCTGCAGCCTCTGGACAGCTGGTGTGTGTGACTTGTGCTATGCTTGCCAACCCTTCATGCTAAATGGAAAGGACACGGTGAGCATCGGGATCTACTGGGTGAAAATCTGAAGCTGCCAGCATTCCCCTGGGCCTGCTTTACACACACACATTCACAAAGACATGGGCATGTGGACTGAGCACAGTCTAACCCTAAACCTACATTAGAATGCAAAGCTGGAGGTCAACTCTTAAAGTCCTTAAATACTCAAAAAGTCCATTGAAATCAATGTTATTAATTTCTGGGATAGTGAAATGCATGTAGAGAGGAGGCAGAAAGTGCAACCCCTTCTCCTAGAGCTGGTGGAAGCTGGTCTTGCCTTGTACACTAGCTTAACTCCTACCATGTGAAGACCAGCCAGGGATCACAGGTAAAAAACCACAGTATTTTCTCCACTCAGGTTTGCAGAGAAGAGATGAAAGGGTGACTTTATGATACAGAGGAGCCACAGTGCAACCATGAATTGAGCCTTCAAGGAGCTACTTCTGCATGAAGGCTGAAGGGAAAAAACTCCAGGACCTACTCTGGAAGATGCTATGTCAATGATGCCTTTTTGAACTGTTATGGGTCACTGTGGTCAGCTCCTGATGGGTGGCTCACAGGGAGCTGCCATCAGGTTGTACTTCCCTTTTTTTTCTTCAGGGATCCTTTCAGTTTCCGCCACAGACTATCCTTCCTCTTTATCCTCTTCTCCACCAGTGAGAACTCTTTCCTTCGTATTTCCCTCACTAGTCCATGAAAGACATCGTCAATGTAGAAGCGGAGGGCAGCTGAAGTCTCGAAAAAGGAGCAGGAGTACTCTCTGGCTAAGCTCATTCCTTCTTCAGTCGAGACCTAGAGAGAAAAGTCCATAAGTATTGCCTAATGCACAGAGCATGAAGCAACACGAGAACGTTACAGTAGACATAGTCTGACTTTCTGGATATTGCAAATCACAAATCTTTAATTTTAAAGGAAAATATTCCAATAGAAAAGATTCAAGAGTGAAAGGATCAGAACGACATGAGATGTTTGAACAGAATATATTGACAATATTCACGTGCTCAGGTATATTTTTCGCCTAATTTTAATGCATCATTTTTTCCATGTACTTCCTCTTTTTAGTGCAGTAATCCTGTAGTTTGATAATGCTGGTACCTTTATTCCACAGACTGGAACAGATGGCTAGAAAGACTTACATAGAAAATCCCTATTCGGTATTAACCTAATCCTGAAGGCAACTTCACTCAAGCACACCAGCTTTCATACCTCAAGATTTCTCAGTCACATTAATTTCTGAGCACGCCTTTAAGTGTTTTGGTCTTGGTAGGCCTGTAATCCTGTCACTGAGCTAATGCTTGGGCTGTAAGAAGATCCAAAACCTATTTGCTTTTCAGTTCATCTTCCTTAAATGGCCTCATGTAGTTACTGTTCTCAGAGAACATGAAGATATGTGTCTATATTTTGACAAACTGCAAGAGGTTGAATCATCATCAATCTAGAGAGGACCAAAGCAGATCTCTTTCTAATTTGCTTGGATTTGAAACGGAGATCTTCCTCTTAAAATTTCTATACTGGTTATCTCTTGGCATTTGACCTGCCACTCTGCTAAATGGAAGGCTGTTCAGCATACTGACCAATGTGTAGTTCGAACAGACATTAAATGTTTACTGTAAGGACTGCCACTGCCTACAACTTAAAGTACTTTTTGCACTTTGAGAGCTCTTCCGGTAACATGTAACAAGTCAGCAGGAAAACAATAAGCAAACCCTATGAGCTTCTAAATGTTAAACTAGCTTTCCAGCCAATAGACTATCATTTGTTTTCAGTATTTGAACAACAAACTAAGTGAATGAACCATATGAATGACATGTATGGTGTATATTCAAATTCTAGGTCAGAAATTCCAGCCTTTCATTATTTTTGTATTTAGATATCATGATTTATTCAAGTAACTTTCCAACCATTGGGTGAAAAGGCAAAAAGTTACTCTTAGACAGCCTTGTGAAAGGCTACAAAATCAGATATGAAAAGTCTTAATTTCTACTACCATAAGGCTGGTCTTGGTTGTTTTTCATATTTCTACCTTCATGCACCCAAAGTGCCATTTATATTTATTAGGGAAACAAATACTGGTGTTAAAATACAAACATGAGCAAAATGCCCTTTATGTTAAAGTTGTGACATCACCTCACTGCATTTTTGGCATCTATCTGTAAAGCTGGATACAGTGATAAACAGGACTTGGGATGAAACAGAAGGCAATTCATTCCAGCCTGGAGATAAATCTGCACCAAGCAAGTACCTGCATAACACAGACCACAAAATCCCTCCCCATCACCTTTGCATTGAGTCACAAATGTTGTAACATTACTAGGATTATTCCTCTATGCTACAGGTATAATCTTAATTAAGAATATTGCAAGTGTAAGCAGAGAGGTTGCATGCTAACCTGAACAATACTCTCTGACACAATGAAAAATTGTTACTACTTTCCAACTGCTATAATTGCCAACCTTTAGCAAAAAGGAGAAGGGTAGCAATATGATCCATGTTTTTCTCTGGGCAGCTGTGTAAGCAAAATGTGTGATTCAATATGTCTATTGGGCACCATTGAGAAATTGATTGTCTGGATAGAAGACTATTTTGGTCTATTTTGGACTTTATAATAATTTTTTCCTTGCTATGCCGTGTTTGAGTTAAAGGAGGGTTTTTTTATTTTATTTTGCTAAAGACACTGCAGTTCTGTGCAAATTATTACACAGAGCTGCAGTTTCAGTGAAGATTTCATACATTCATTACCTAAAGGAAAAAAAAAAAAACAAAACCCAAAACCACATAAATTGAAATATCCTTATGTTAAAGAATTGTAAGTTCATAAATGCAATTAGGGTGGAAGCACAGCAATACTCAAATATAAAATACTGCAATTCCTTTTGCTCAATGACTATGTAGTCTATGGCCATCTAATTCCTCCTTTGTTCCACTTTTTATTTTATTTTTTGTCTTTTTTAGGATCAGAACTATGTTTTATTCCACCTGCAAGGAAGAACAACTGCAGGGAAGACATGCTACACTTCCTAATGAAACAAGACTGCAAAGAGCTGTGACAACTGGAGAATACTCAGGGGAAATAAATTGTGCAGAAAAACTTCCTCCCAGCCTCTGTGTGGCTGGAGGCTTGTAACTTGGCCAAATTTGGCTGGATTTCTATAAAGAGAAGCAAAAAGTTTGGTTTTGGACTCCAGATTCCTTCCATATTACAGAGACAACATTAAAGTTATTAATGGCAATAGCTTGTTTCAAAGGATGGTATTGTTCTTAAATCTTACCCTGAGGAACTGTTTAACTGCTTTGGGGAAATTTTATTAACTAATTCGGCATGTGGAGGACACCTGGCACAAACAATTTCAGGATGTTTAGCTGAAGATTTTCAGCTTCAAGGCTGAAAACAGGCTTCTCTGAAATCTAATGTTGTCATAATTACCATTACTGCTTCCAGCACCAATGAAAATATAGCTATGGTAATTTAATTAATCTTTGTGCTGAAGGAACTCTAAATACAGAGGAATGTCTTGAGGAAAAATACACATTTTTTTTTTTTTGCTCATAATCCGGTCAAAAGGCTAGACACCTATGGAATGAGAAACAAGGGATAAAACCCTTGATGAGGTCACTGACACCCACATAATTCCAGGGATTTACCTTGTTCCCATCTTATTGCCAGAAGAGAAACTCTATCACAGAAATCCATCCCAGATCTGCACAGCTCAGGGACGGGTTGACAAATTGCAGCTTCTGTGGGTCTGTATCAGCAGAAGATATGATCTGTCTGTCAGCGTGACATGGACAGACAGGTCAGGCAGCGAAGTCATTCTATTGAATATATATCTAGGAAGCAGAGCTTTATATCTCATCTTCAGAGTAACTCTCCGTGATTGAATCTGGCATTGTTTCCCAGAGTATAATTCTGGATATATTGATTCCAATTTAGCTCATTCCTTTGCAGGTAAAGCTTAAGAAAGGAATGAAGGTGGAAGACTGGTGTAGTGAAAATAATGAAAAATGAAAATTTGAGAGCTGGCAGAAGCTTCCTGAGTTTGATCCAAGCTTTAAAAACTCTGATTGTCTTGGCAGAGTTTGGATCAGGACTCACAGAAGCAGGGCGGGAAGCTTGCTATATAACAAAAGAGCAAGAAAAGTCCATAAAATGGGCAATGAAACTTCATGGACATTGTCCTGGGTTCAGCAGTGGCAGTCAGTTTTTTTTTTTTTTCTGGAGGGACGGGGAGGAGAATCAAAAGAATGCAGCTCCCACGGGTTGAGATAAGAACAGTTTAATAACTAAGGTATAACACAAATCACCACTGCCGCCACCAACAATAACAACGACAAGAGAAATAACAAGGGAAGAGAATACGATACCGCCCGCCGGAAAAGACAGCCTGACCGACCAGGGGACGTGCCCTTCCGGGTAGCTCCCAGTTCCATCCCCTGGCATGACGTGCTGTGGTATGGAACACCTCCTTGGCCAGTCTGGGTCAGGTGTCCTGTCCCCGCTTCCTCCCGGCCCCTCCTCCTCCCTGGCAGAGCATGAGACTCACAAAATCCTTGGTCAGTTTAAACATCGGTGTTATCAGTTTTTTGTTCCCAAGCCAAAAATCAAAAACACAGTGCTGCAACAGCTACTAAGAAGGAGAAAAAAAAAAAACAAAACAAAAAAACTGACTGCCACTGCTGAACCCAGGACAGACATGATATGTGAGCACCAGGAAAACAGTCTCTTCACATCTTCCTTGCAAAGTGCATGGTTCTGACAGCCCATTTAAGCACATATGAGTTGAGAGGAAAGTCACACCAGTTACAACAGTATGTGGAGCATGGGACTTCAGGCTGAATTTGGGAGTTTTTCATCTCAGGATAGTTCAGGGCAGCTGGAATGCAGCAAAGCTTCATACAGACAGGAAGTATTCACTGTCTACAAACCGCATTTTATAGCATTAAGATTCTGTTTGTGGCTTTTGCAAACCTCCCTTGGAAAATTACAACTGAGATTAAATGCAATGCTGACAGCCTATGAAAGCCGTGATGAATGAGCTGCCACCTTTAAGACAGCCAGTTCTCCACTAAGGTCAGTTCCTGTACAACTAAAAGGAAAGCACAAAACCAGTTGTGCTGGATGGTGGGTGGGGAGGCACTGGCAATCACTGGACCTTATAGGCAGAACATAAAAATATCTGTATCTGAGAAACAAAGTGCAAAGAAAGTAAACAGATCGTTAGTCTACCTCTGTCCTTGGACTGTCATTAGCTGGAAAATCTCCATCAAGATCAGACTATTTTCTGTATAGCTTTGTCTCTCCTTTGGTCTAGGCAGCAACAGAAGCATCCCAACGTAGATTTCATCTACAGAGATGATATTAGCAGACTGGGTAGTTCTGGGGCCCTCACTACAGGAGAGACATTGAAGTGCTTGAGAGGGCCTAGAGAAGGGCAACAGAGCTGGTGAAGAGCCTGGAGCACAAGTGTGATGAGGAATGGCTGGGACCTGGGGGGGTTTAATCTGGAGAAGGCTCAGGGGGGACCTTATCTTTCTCTACAACTGCCTGACAAGAGATTGTACTGAGGTGGAGTCAGATTCTTTTCCCAAGTAACAAGTGATAAAAAAGAGAAAACGGCCTTAAGCTGTGCCAGGGAGATTTACACTGGAACAATTCCTTCCCCAAAGGGTGCTCAGGCATTGGAACAGGCTGCCCAGGGCAGTGGTGGAGTTACTGTCCCTGGAAGCGTCCACCAACAGTGTAGATGGGGCCCTTAGTGACGTGTTAATGGTGGTCTTGGCAGTGCTGGGTAATGATTGACTTGATGATTTTAAAAGGTGTTTTCCAAACTAGTTGATTCTATGATTCGAGGATTTTGACTCAGCATCATTTCAGGTGAGTAGTGGTGGTCCTCATGCAGGAAAGCAATACATTCCTTCTTGTGCCTCTCCTCCCTGCAACAGCATGGTTTATTTGAGATGGCTTTTTGCAATTTCTCCCCTGTGATTGGGAACTGCAGTTTGCCATGAAGACATCTGGAACTTGCAGGTAGAGTGCAAGGTTGCAAGGATTCTCCTAAATTTCTGATAGAGATTTCTACCCTGGCAGTTGTCATTAATTTTGAAATGGCAAACAGAGTGATAATTATAGATCCAAAAGCTTCATTTTGTGAATTATCTTTGTTGAAGACATGGATCTTGATCACTAATCAGAGACAGAAGGGGACACGTTGCTCTACAGAGTGCTCATCTAAAACCTACTGAGGCTAACAGGAGGAATTCCAGTGGTTTTTGATCAAGCTTTGATTTTTGACAGGCAATAATTTATGTCAGCTGTAAACAAAAGATAACTGTTTAAGAACATGGGGAGGGAAGCAGCACTTTGAGCAGCCTTGTTCGAGCAGCATCACAGTAAATAATAAAAGGAGTAGGAAAAGCCATGAGTACTCTGAATGATGTGTAGCAAAGTTCCATGTCCTTTCCTTCCAACTCTGCTGGGTTTTTGATGTTTCCTAACAGGCCTCATTCAGAAAACAAGAACCAGATGCCAGGTTGTGTATTAACACCTGGATAACAGTTTAGAGACACGCAGACAATCCGTAAGAATCCACACAAACATTTGGGTCTCTTCACATCACAGTCCATTCCCTCAGGATATCAGAACAAACATAATAAGCTCTTGATACAGATGCAAACCTATAATATGCTACAGAAAAAGCTAAAGAGATCAAAGGTATTCACAACTTCCTCATTCTCTTATAATCAAATCTGCCAAGTGAAAAACAGAAAAGTCATCTCATTGGTCAAGAAAGTGAATGCCATTCTGGAAAATAGAAAGCCAAAAATGGCTATTGCCTATATGACATGAGCGATATTTCTTTTTAATCCCAGCACTGACCACTGGATTTATGCTGAATGTATTCCCTCACAGCACCTGTGAGTTTTCTTACTCATGAATAACAACCTGGACTGGCCAACTGTCACTAGTCTTAGTTCATCACTCCATGTCTAAGGTACCAGAAATAAATTAGGTGGTCTCTCTCTCACCCAGCACTGACAAGCACCAGGGACCTATACAGTAATCTGGACAAGTACAAGCTCTGTATTTTGATAGATGGGACTAGGGCTACTGAACACCAAGCTGTGTTCCTATATTGCCACCTCCCTTTCTTAGAGCCAAAGGCTTTCACTGTAAGCACTTGATTACCATGTTGAGAAATATGCAATCCAATCCACTAAACTGAAAACAGGTCTATACCTATGTCATTTTTGACAGTTATTAATTTTTTCATTGGGCAAGTGTTGTATCAACAGGCATGGTGGCAGAGACTTTCTGCAGGCTGGTATAAGGATCCTTCCAAGTGTGAAATGCTATTGTTGAGGTCAAAGCTCAAATACTTGGATATTACAGTTCAAATACTTGGATATTACAGCATTGGTTGGGGTTAAAAACCTGAGCAGAACCAGATAAAACAGAAAAATCAATCTTTCTCTCTTTTTAAGACAAGCATCACTGTTCTTATTTGTTCACATTATATTTGTCATGGAATATTTTTTTAAAAGAAGAGAAAAATATTCTAAGTCCATCTACCCTTTCTCTCTTTCCTCAGATATTTACATTTATAAACTGCCCATCATAGTCTTGCCACTGAGCAACGACATCCTTGAAAGGAGGAATAAAAACAAGATCAAGTGGAAATCAGTTTAGGTGGAAAGAAATGTTGAATACTAGCCTTTGTGAGGAACCAGTGTTTCCTCTATGACCAGACATTCAATATGACTGTGCTTTAAGTCTAAACAAATGCATAGTAGATGCCAAGTAAAACAAAAATCCTTGGTGTTAAAATCTCTTTTCCATCTCTTTCAACACAAATATTCTGCTTTGTTTTAGAATTTTGAATGAATTTTGAAGTAAATTATTTCTTAAAAACATAATGCTGAAACTTTTCTTTCTGCAAACATAAATATTTTAGCCATTATGTATGATTCCATTCTCAAATGTACACATTACAGCTACCAATTCGATTTGGCCAAGATTCCACTAGAATTCACAACTGGTTTCTGCTGACACAAGCCAGCATTTTTCATTCAACGAAACATGTGCACCTTATTTTTTAACTCTGTGCCTGGAGAAGCAGACACCTCTCTTCAGCAGCCTGAGCAGTAAATGAGCAACGTGCTGCAGAAATGTGAGAAGAGAATTTCATGTCAGCACCATTACTCTTAAAACCATTTGGAAGTCTTCAGAAGTAATTAGTTGAACAAACCTTACTCTGACTTCATGGCAAGCAATTTTGCAGGCTCAGCTTTGCTGGCTTTCCAAATTACAAGGCTAGATGCGATAAAAGCTGCCATACAATTAATCACTGTTGTGAGAGTATTGCAATGAGTTTTGTTCCTCTTTCCCATCCCCAGAGTTACATAAAAGCTAGTGTCTTATAAGGATTTTCCATGTTTTCCTTCCTGCCTTGCCACTCTGTGATACTTTTTGCTGGTTTCACACTTAAGAATTGTTGGTGAGAAGAATGGAATCTAGCCATAGGTGTAGACAGGATTAGCAGACTGGGCCATGGAGAAGATGTGTTTCTGCTGCGTGGATTTACATCCTGACAGACTGGTTGTCATTAAAATGTCATGGCCCAGTACTACACGCCTCATACCCTCAGCTGTTCCAACCTCTGCGTTACAGAGGCTAAGATATTCTTTCCCTTCCCCTCATAACCTGGCCTTTGCCTTTGGACAGGAAGGAGAATTATAGAATCATAGAATCATAGAATCATAGAATAGTTAGGGTTGGAAAGGACCTTAAGACCATCCAGTTCCAACTCCACTGCCATGGGCAGGGACACCCCACACTAAACCATGCCACTCAAGGCCTCATCCAACCTGGCCTTGAACACTGCCAAGGAGGGAGCATTCACAACCTCCCTGGGAAACCCATTCCAGTGCCTCACCATCCTCTCAGTAAAGAATTTCCTCCTTATGTCCAATCTAAACTTCCCCTGTTTAAGTCTGAACCCCTTACCCCTTGTCCTGTCACTACAGTCCCTGATGAATAGTCCATCCCCAGCATCCTTATAGGCCCCCTTCAGATACTAGAAGGCTGCTCTGAGGTCTCCACGCAGCCTTCTCTTCTCCAGGCTGAACAGCCTCAACTTTCTCAGCCTGTCTTCATATGCGAGGTGCTCCAGTCCCCTGATCATCCTCGTGGCCCTCCTCCAGACTTGTTCCAACAGTTCCATGTCCTTTTTATGGTGAGGACACCAGAACTGTACACAATACTCCAAGTGAGGTCTCCCGAGAGCAGAGTAGAGGGGCAGGATCACCTCCGTTGACCTGCTGATTATGCTCCTTTTGATGCAGCCCAGGATACGGTTGGCTTTCTGGGCTGCGAGTGCTCACTGCCAGGTCATGTTCATTTTTTCATTGACCAACACCCCCAAGTCCTTCTCTGCAGGGCTGCTCTGAAACTCTTTTTTTCCCAGCCTGTAGCTGCGCCTGGGATTGCTCCAACCCAGGTGTAAGACCTTGCACTTGGCATGGTTAAACTTCATAAGGTTGACATCAGCCCACCTCACAAGTTTGATGAGGTCCCTCTGGACGGCATCCCTACCCTCTGGCGTATCAACCGAACCACACAGCTTGGTGTCATCGGCAAACTTGCTGAGGGCACACTCAAAAAATGCAGTTTTAGAAATGCAGAAAATAATAGGCTTGCCTGGGGCTTCTTTGATGGGCTTTGTGTATTATTTTTACGGGATGGAAAATGGAAATAGCAAATTGTTAGGGGCTGGGAAAGTAATCTCATGAAGCATCAACAAACACTTGTTCTTATGCTTTTCACTATTGACCACTGTTAGATTAGAGTGACATCTTCTCTGACCTGCTAAGGTCATTGCTACACTCTTACATGAAAACTCTAAACTATTACTAGCTATTTTGTGAAATACATCTGTCTCACTCTTCTTCTGGAAAAAATCTTAATGCAAGGCTAATTCATACTTGAATCATAATTACTGGAGGTTTTTAGCATCTTTTGTGATAGATATTACTGCTCAGCACTGATTTCTGTCTAGTCTTTCTCTTCCTTTTGGATTTTTTTATTTTCCTCAAACTTTAGATCCACAATATTCTTGTAACACCAGATCTATGTCTCCAGGAAATTTCATTTCTGCTTGGGGAAAATGTTTTAAGTAAAGAGAAACATTCTCCATGCAGTTGCTAGTTGCAAAGCAAGCCAAACACATGATGCTCCTAGATCTATTGTTTCCAACTTCTGCTAATGTTACTTCACAGATGTAATGCTAAATACTTAAAACAATGTCTCATTTCATGCAAAAATCACTATGCAGTCAGGGTGCTGTCTACAGGTTAGGCTCTGAAGTTGTTCTTCTCTACTACAGACTGCACTCTTGGCTTTACCTTGTCAAAAGCAAGACTGATGAGTGGGTAAAAGCATCTTTATAACAGGAAATGTTCCTAGAGTGATGGCCTCAGGATCTGACTGAATTGGATACTCAGAGCCACATGATCTTGCATCAGTCAGCAATAGCTCTGGGTCTAATTTGAAAAGAATGTTGAAGTGTTAAATCCTTAGCATCAGTCTTTAAGATGAACAAGTACGGGTCAATTGCTCAAAGCATTTTTCAGAGATCTGACAATTTTCTAAATTGTCCATCATCTTTAAAGGTACTTTGATTGCAATGCTCTGCTGTAGATGGCCATAAGATAGTTGCAAAAAGCAGTTGCTACATCAGTTCAGCTTGGAATACCTAAATGAACAGTACGGATTTTTGTATGAAAAAAAAAATAAGAATTGCAATTTTAGGTTCACAAGAAAGGAAAATCTTTTCAATTTTTCATAAGCAACAACAAAAAACCAATTATAATCTGCTAACGACAGATGCTTATTAAAAAGTTTCCATGTGAAAGAAGCTGCAAATGTGCTTTTCAGCCTCTTTTTTAAGCAGATAGAAAGTTAGTAGGTTGAACTCTTAACAACGCAAGTATTTCTATGGTTTTGTGAGCACAAGTTAACTATCAGTACAGCACAGCCACCCCCCATATCTATATCTATATCTAATCTATAGCTATATGTAGACTAAGTAGCCTATTTTGATGTATGTGTTAGAAATTAAAATTCCACTTGTCAATTGAATTAAGTTCTTCATTAGGACTCAGGCACTATGCAGACTGGGTACTAAGTAAATCCACTTAATACCTGGTAACCTATGCAATTATCTGTGTCATTATATTACTTTGAAGATGCAACACAGCCTCTTAACAGCAATATTTTGTCCTGAAAACACTCCACTGACATGAACAGATAAGAAAAGAGGGCAGGAGTCAGTGAGGAGGAGACCAGGATTCTGTTTTCAGTGTCCTATTTTCCAGTTGTCTGCTGAACATTGGCAAATGTGATTCAAGAAATCTGAAGGAAAACAGAAAGAAATCTGAAGAGCTAAATAGAAAACAAGAAAGAAGCAGGAACAGCTGTACATTTATTTGTGTATGTTTTTACGTATGGTCACAAAGAACTGCAAATGAAATAAAAAACCCCCACACAACCAAATGAAAATACTGGCGATTCACAGAACTGAAATAGTCTTCTGAGCCTAAGTTTGTGTTCAGTTAAATGTCTCATTTTTATCTATATAATAGACTAGTGGAATTAAGCTCTGGAAGTTCCCCCTTTCCTTAAGCTGAATGCGAGTTTCCAACACTGGAATAAAAAGGTCACAAAAAATGTCTGTTCCAAATTCAACAGTCCTGTGTGTCCTGACACCACACACTGCTTCACACCATGTGGAGTGCAATACACTTATATTCTAGCATACAGTTTTCACATTTAAACATATTCCCAGACAAAGCTTGCAGGCAGACAGAGAACACCATGTTAGACTCCTGGCAGTAAAAAGAAAATTGCAACACATCTCTCCCTCCTCCCTTCATCTCCAAGCATTTGTCATCTTCAGGGATTCTGTCCCTGCTGCTGAAGTGTGTATTCAAAAGGAGTGAGACAGAGGGAGAATTTATAATGGATTTATTGAGATTTGGACTACCATGGAACAATTTAGGGTTTGAGGTTTTTTTCAGAAATTTACTGAAGCAAGCACATGTTGAAGTGTATGAGGTACCAAAGTGCTTTATGCATGATTTACAGAATTTTTCACTTTTCCACTTATTACTTGGGTTGCTTTTCAAACAAAAAGTTTCTCAATGCAATGAGACAGGGATGTTACATCAGGAAATGGGAGTGGTGAGCTGGGTTGGGGTTTTTTCCTGGAAAATGTAATTAATTTTGAGGGTTTAGTAATTTTGAAGTTTATTGGGAAAGTGTGTCAAACAATCTCATTATGGGAAATACTTACATAGTATCTTTATTAAACTAATGGCATTGATGTTCCCCATGTCAATATTAGTTCAGGCAAAATGTTACACTTTTATAGAATATGAATTGACTGAAAAAATCATTGGATCTTCACTGAAGTTTTCCTTTTCAGTTCCTCTCTAACATGCTGAAAGAAGAGCTCATGGGTGAGCTAAGAGTCTTTTCTTTGTAAGAGGAACACTGAAAGAGAGAGGTCCATGACACAGGAACCTTAAAACAGGAATGACAGCTGCATAAGGAGCATCTACTTAGCTCCATCATGTATTGTCATCCACCAGTGTGGACAGTGCATAATAAAATACTGAGTCTGAAGAACTGCATGTGAAGGGGATAGCAATGAGAAATGAATGTGCTGAGGGGGAAAAATTAAAAATCTTAAATGGCTGGTGGGTAGGAAGAGCTGTAAGAATGCATTTAGCTAATTAGACATAACAAGCTCTCTTATTGCCTGCTAACCTCACTCAAATTACCTCACTTTTGCTGCAGGCTAAGAACATGCACTTGGATAGTTTCCGTGGTAACTTGCTCATACATCTGTGGTTAGCAGGCCCTGTTGGCAAAGCTCCCTGTTCGGCAGGCAGTATCTTTGGATAACCCTTCTGCATTTGCCGCCTGTGGGCTTTGATTTTTACTCAGAAGACTGAGCACCTTAAAGTAAGCAAAAGCAATAGCTAACAGCTGGCGGAATCTTAACTTTGTTGAATATAGCCCCAAACTTTCTTGCACACATCTCCAAGACATTTTGGATACTTTGCTAACAGAAACTTAAGCAATGATGATGCTCAAGGATTAATTAGTAGGCTTTTTAACAGAATCTGAATTTTTAACTGAGGACAGAGAGGTTAGCTGGGATGCTCATTCTTGTTTACTGCCACAAAGGAAAGGATATAGTGAAGAGAAAGGAAGTAGAAGCAGAAGGGTGAAGGTGGAAGGATAGAGGAGTGCAGGAAGATAGATTAGATCTTTATTGTGCTAGCCTGGGGACAGAAAGAGACAACAGACTTTTAACAAACAGAATGGCAGAAACTCTTTGCTAGAAGCATCTGTTTAACCTCCTCTATCCATCATGTATCCATCCAATTATGCAGATATTCTTTTGATGTGTAAAACATGCTGTATTAATACACCCTGGGAGCCCAACTCATAACAACGGCTGATAAATTTATATTCTAATCCAGAGTAATAAACTTTTCAGTCCACCACTGACAAAGCTGTGGCTCAGTTTACCTAGGGCATGTGTGAATGTACATTTCTTAAATACATAAATAAGCCTAGGTCTGAGGAATAAAATTGCTAGTAGTAAAAGCAACATCTGGTGAAAAGCAGTAAGTGCTTGAAGCCTTAACAGTTACTGTCACTAGCAATTCGGGACATGTTATCACCCCATTATTTTTTTATCCTTGGAAATAAAATGAGTGTTATTAAATGGTTTAGAAAATGACAGCTGCCTGTGGTAAAGTTTTGTTGTACTCGATGGAAGGAATATTAACAAGAGGGTAAGTATGGTACCTTTGAGAAAAGGATTTGGAAAAATAGATGTAGATCACATTTCAGAAAGAAGAGGGAGTTGCTATGGCTGCCAATTTTTTTCAGGCTGGAATTCAATATACTCTACTAAAAGATACATAGAAATCAGATAATCATAGCATGCTATAGGATGGAAGAGTGGGTCCACCTAGGGCAGATTACTAATATGTTCAGTAGAGTTTTGACCACTTCCAAGGAAGGAAATCTCACAGCCTCTCTAGGCATTTGTTCCACTGCTAAACCATTCTTATGGTGTAAAAAAATCCCTCATTGTTAATATGATTTTCTTGTGCTGCAATATTTTTTCTTTTCTCCTCATCCTTTCATTGTACACCTCCAAGAAAACCCTGGTTTTCTCTTCAATCTATTGATTATTATGTAGCTGAAGACAGCAAGATGATTCATCAGGCTGAAAAAATTCACAATTTCAGATCTTTCAACCTCTCCTGTTACTTTTTGTGATCTATCTCCAAGACTTTCTTGGGGATTTCTGCTGAATTCACTTCAGCACAGTAAGCTATTTCTTGAACTGTGAAGCCCAAAATAGACTCAAAAGTCCAGATAAATTCCCAAAAGTGCTGAATAAAGGTCCAAGGATCACTTTTTTGGACCTGCTAGCTACACTTTTACTAATACAACTCAGAACACATCTGTCCACCTTCGCTGTAAGGGCACATTGTTGGTTCATGGTCAGCTCATCCACAACTTCCCTGTCCTTTTCCTTTCTCTCAAGTGGTACTGCTGCATAATGTTGCTCATCCCAGGTGCAGGCTTGGCATTTGCTTTTCATGAACTTCATGCAGTTCCTGCTAGATCATTTCCCCAGTCTGGCAATGTCCTCCCTGCCAGGGTATCAACCACACCATTCAAGTGGGTACCTTTCATGAAGGTACCTTCCATTCCAGAATCTACTTGTTAGTGGATATTCAGAATACTGCCTTGCAATCGACATCTGAGGAATGTCACTAGTAATTTGCTATTAGGTGGACTTTGTACTGCTCATCACAGCCCTTTGACCTTGGTGGTCCAGCTAATTCCCCTCCACTTTGTAATCTATTTATCCAAACAGTGTCCCAGTTGTTTGGCTACAAGTACAGTACAAGAGACTGAGCTGAAAGTTTTTTAAGAGTCAAAGTAAACATAATTATCCACAGAGTCAGTCTTCTGAAAGCCACTACAGAACTCAATCATCTTGTGAGGCATTATATGCCATTGGTAAATCTATACTAACTGTTCCTGGGCACATTCTTATCCTCCATGTGCCAGGGCATGGCTTTTTGGGATGATTAGCTTCATAAACGAATCATCCATTTCTTTTAAGGCAACTGATGTTTAAAAAAATTAGTGACACAATTGATTTAGCTTTGAATTTCTTATCTCAGGTATTGATACTTACAAATACAGACATCAGCAAAGGCTGTACAGTCCTACCCAGGAACTGGAGTGTATGCTCACCAACAGAGACCCCTTTTATTTCAGCCTCACTGAAGCTTCTTCTGAAGCTATTCAAAGAATCTAAATGAAAATGTTAACTGCTGAGTTGAGATAAACATAATAAAACATAACTCTGTCCCACGTAAGTAAAGACAGGTGGAGGTTTTTGATAATTACAGATTTTGGGTTGCAAAAATTTTTCTGCCTTTGCCTCTTTTTGGTTTTTGTTTCATGTTTGAAAAGCTTGATTAGATACTTCTGACCATTTTCCTTTCTGTTACTAATATTCGAAAAAGGTGCAAAATGAAAGTACACCACATATTATCAAACAGAGCAGCATACAGCCTCACAGGCTATGCAGTCAAAAAGGGAGTAGAAGTGTTCAATTCTCATGCCATATGGGCAAGAGGGTTGAGCAAATGAAACAGAATTACTGAAGTAAATGAAAAAAATTCCTATTACACCTCGTTTCAGGCCTTAATGAAACAGTCTGGAAAAAAGCAGTCATCCATCTCTGACCAGGTGGCGTACCTGAGTACACAAAATAAAAACTGGGGAAAGAAGGGCAGCGAAAGAAGGGAATAGCTTAAGCCACGGATGGGTTAAAATGATCCAAGAGAATATTTGGGTTTAATCCAGAATTGCTGCATCTTTTCATATTCAGCTCTGGACACCGAGACCTATCTGTGAAAAAAATGGTTTGTGTTGTTTTCCTATGTAGATTTGATATTTATGGCAATGGTTATTTTTCTATGATGTCTCCAGTGACAGATGAGCTGTTTTGATCTATATCTGCTATTCAATACTGCTTTCAATGTGGAACACATGCTGAACTTTCCACTTCATAATCTGATTGTGGGGCACACTGCAGACTGCATAAAAGCCGTACCGATGGGATGAGTAAATAGCTTAAATGAAAATTACACTACAGCTCATCCACAATAGGGTTTAACAGTTTTCAATTTCTTTGGTCTTTTAGGGATTAAGTGTACAATATTGACTCACTTTCTTTTCTGTTACTAGTGTTCAGAGCATTGGTAAGTCATGTAATCCTGTGAAATCAACGGGGTTACTCTTAGAAAATACAATTATTTAACTGTCCATGAGTTGTAACAGTTCTCTTGGCTTGCGTAAGGATCTCTGTCCTTCTATTTTTCTTGGGTACAACCAAAACAAAAGTTTGCTGAGCTTGGTGTCAGGAGGTTGAGTGCACTGCTAACAGGAGACCACAAGACGTATCTCAGTGGCATTCCACCTGCCTGAGTGTACTGGGCTCTTGTGTGAGCAAATAGATGGACTGGAGAGATTACAGTTGGAGTAGCACATAGTTACAGATAAAACATTAACACTCCAGAATTTATAGGTATTTTTGATGCCCAACTAAAGTATTCAAGTGAAATATGCCAAATATAGCATCTGTTCCTACCTTTCTCTTCCTCTGTTACTTAAGTTTGTAGCTTAGTCGTTCTAGAGCAACAATTTCAAATGTTTTAGAAGTTTTTTTGAAAGTCTGCCAAAAATTAGAAGACAAACCAGAAAATAACATGAATAAACCCCAAATATACTTATTGAAGGGAATTATCCTTTTGAAGATAACCCTACAACAGCTGGTGGTTATGGGTATATGAAAAGCTATATTTAGAACTCTATTTTAGCACTCACTGATATGGTCCAAGAAGCAATCGAGATGTAGGATTTTATCTGTCAAATCAATTGATATAACTAGAAAAAAAAAAAAAGAAAACATAGGGAAACATTAAGCTGTACAATCTGAGTTGTGGGTCTGACGCTGATTAAGGGCAATTGCTCTAATTTTAACTTAATGAAATCAATTATTCACACTCTACAGATAAATAAGTACCATAGCACCTGTGGAGGATGCTCAGAAGAATGACACAAACCTTTAAGTGATCTTTGTGATTATTTCAGTTCTCAGTGTTTCTGGCAGTGACACTGTGTACCCCATTCAAAAGAGGAAGGGAGGGGAGGAGAAGGGAGAGGAAGAAAGGGGAATGGAGGAGAAGGAAGGAGAGGTAGCTTTTGCACTGTCAAGAAATGATCAGTAACAATCACCTAACTTCTAGACAGAATGTGTTCCTTGCCACTTAATAATACCCATTAGATGTTTTCCCATCATTCTTCTCTACTTTAAATGGCCCTTCCTCACATTTTTCACAATGTCCATTTGCTCCTTATCAACACAGCCTCGTACTTATCTACTTTCATTTACTTAGGCTAGAGCAATTAAGCTGCCTTTAATTTCCTCTGATAGGACCAAACTGATACACATTGTCTGCACCTAACCAAATTTAAATTTGTCATCATCATCCATAAACAACTGCAGGTAATCTTAACAAAGATTTACTTAGACTTTTACAATACCTTAAATGTTTCCATGCCATTGATAAACATATTACTCTGAATACCTCTGGAAGTGACATTTATTTTATGCACAGTTGCATGACGTTTGTGGCTTATAATCACCCTGCAAGTGGAGGATATATCTAAGATTTTCTCTCCTGCCTTCCAGCTGATGTGTTATAGTAAACTGTCTTGGTATTAGTCCTTAAGGGTATGGCCTTGCACTTTTTACAATTTCATTTAATTCCACTTCTATCACTCCTCTGGGTCATACAGCTTTTCCTCTACAATAATCCTGTCTCTTGTAGGTAGAAAATGCTCCCACTTTGTGTTATCAGCAAACTGTGTCAGTATACTCCGGCATTTTTATGCCTAGGTCATTAATGAAAATGTTAAAGATCAGCACATGGAAAGGTAATGCCTAATATTCTTAGGGAGTTGATGCTGTTCCAACTGCTGTTCCCTGGTGGGATCAGAACCAAACCCTCCCTTTCTAAAAAGTTACTTAAATTTAAGAGTGTGTGTGGTTGTATGTGTGTGCAATCCAGCTGTCATAATTTTTTTGCCAGTAAATCACCCATCTCTGTTGGCCCATCTCAACTAATCCATCTGTTATGGGTATACAGAACACAGTGGAGAAAAGGCTGATTTATGAAATGCTGGATGATTGTCCCTATTTTTATTAATGTGTGATTATGACTTTTCAGCTACATTGGGTGAAAACTGTCAATTTCCATGCGAAAATACGGGGCTGAGAGACACTAAACACTCCATGGCAAGGAGCCATGAAGCTGTGCTGCTCCAGACACCCCACTCTGAAAACAGCCCTTTGTGCAGCTCTAAGCACAATCAGGGGGGCCTGGTTCATGACCCACGATGGTTGGTGGCACAGTTTTAATTCCAACAATCCAACGCCTCGAGGCTTCTGTATGAATTAACTGCACAGGCTTGATTCTAAGTGCCGTTTTTTGGGGACAGGGATAGAGCAGATGGGGATTTGTAACAGGCCAAACTGTTGAAATCCAGTGATAAGGAGGGGGAAAAAGAGGAAAACAAAAAAAGAGAAAAGCCGTGAAAGGCAACCCTTTCGTTTGTGTGCTTTGCATTGCCACCTGCCAGCCTCAGGCCTTCTGATCTCCTCTCAGTGAACTGTGGAGGCAGCAGTTGGAAAGATCAGATATATGCTCAGGGCAATCTGTCAGAAACTGCTTTATCATATTCCCCAACACTAAAACCTGCGGCACAA
The DNA here is from genome assembly GCF_963264785.1 of Psittacula echo. Classification (NCBI taxonomy): domain Eukaryota; kingdom Metazoa; phylum Chordata; class Aves; order Psittaciformes; family Psittacidae; genus Psittacula; species Psittacula echo. The sequence goes on along the minus strand of NC_137742.1, from coordinate 6,277,358 downwards.
AAATCTATGTGTTTGAAACTGTAACTGCCCCATATATGGGAGAACTCTTAACACAGAAAAGAAGCACTGAACATGGATTCTGCCCTGACGTTATTGGTGTGTTTTTAACATCAGTAAAACATTACCTTCTATTTTTTTTTTATCTCCCTTAAGCATCTGTACCTTGTTTGTTAGCCTCTGGCAACACAGTTGTAATGTCATTCTCAAGAGAGTATGTTGAATTCCATCATACAACAAACAAACCAAAAAATGGCAGAATAAAAAACCAGATGCAACTAACAATAATTAAGTAATTTTAAAATATTTTCTATTTCTATTTCTCATCTCTATCAGCCCTATTTGATCCACTAATGGGCTATACTTTTTCTTAAGAGATGAGACACATAAATGATGTGTGATTTTTTTTTTTAAACTAAGTGTTCACTGTTATTTTTTTATTAAAAAGGTAAAATTAAGTATGCAGAGACTGCTCTTGCTTGAAGAAGCAAGAATCTGTGAGTAAATCTGTACTTTTTCTTTCATTCCATAATACTTCTATATACCACCTAGTATATAGAATCATAGAATCATAGAATAGTTAGGGTTGGAAAGGACCTTGAGATCATCTAGTTCCAACCCCCCTGCCATGGGCAGGGACACCTCACACTAAACCATGCCACCCAAGGCCTCATCCAACCTGGCCTTGAACACCGCCAAGGAGGGAGCATTCACAACCTCCCTGGGAAACCCATTCCAGTGCCTCACCATCCTCTCAGTAAAGAATTTCTTCCTTATATCCAATCTAAACTTCCCCTGTTTAAATTTGAACCCGTTACCCCTTGTCCTCTCACTACAGCCCCTGATGAATAGTCCATCCCCAGCATCCTTGTAGGCCCCCTTCAGATACTGGAAGGCTGCTATGAGGTCTCCACGCAGCCTTCTCTTCTCCAGGCTGAACAGCCCCAACTTTCTCAGCCTTTCTACATATGGGAGCTGCTCCAGTCCCCTGATCATCCTCGTGGCCCTCCTCCAGACTTGTTCCAACAGTTCCATGTCCTTTTTATGTTGAGGACACCAGAACTGCACACAATACTCCCAAGTGAGGACTCACGAGAGCAGAGTAGAGGGGCAGGATCACCTCCTTCGACCTGCTGGTCACGCTCCTCTTGATGCAGCCCAGGATACGGTTGGCTTTCTGGGCTGCGAGCGCACACTGAAGCCGGCTCATGTTCATTTTCTCATCGACCAACACTCCCAAATCCTCCTCTGCAGGGCTGCTCTGAATCTCTTCTCTGCCCAACCTCTAGCTGTGCCTGCGATTGCTGTGACCCAGGTGTAGGACCTTGCACTTGGCATGGTTAAACTTCATAAGGTTGGCATCAGCCCACCTCACAAGCATGTCAAGGTCCCTCTGGATGGCATCCCTTCCCTCCAGCGTACCAACCGTACCACACAGCTTGGTGTCATTGGCAAACTTGCTGAGGGCACACTCAATCCCACTGTCCATGTCACCGACAAAGATGTTGAACAAGACTGGTCCCAACACCGATCCCTGAGGGACACCACTCGTTACCGGTCTCCAGCCGGACATCGAGCCATTGAACGTAACTCTTTGCTTGTGGCCATCCAGCCAGGTCTTTATACACTGAGTGCTCCACCCATCAAATTGATGTCTCTCCAATTTAGGGACAAGGATGTCATGTGGGACCGTGTCGAACGCTTTGCACAAATCCAGGTAGATGACATCAACTGCTCTGCCCCTGTCCATCAGTTTTGTAGCCCCATCACAGAAGGCCACCAAATTGCTCAGGCAGGATTTCCCCTTAGTGAAGCCATACTGGCTGTCACCAACCACCTCCTTGCTTTTCATGTGTCTCAGCATTTCTTCCAGGAGAATCTGCTCCAAGATTTTGCCAGGCACAGAGGTGAGACTGACTGGTCTGTAATTCCCCGGGTCATCCATTTTCCCCTTCTTGAAAATGGGGGTTATATTTCCCTTCTTTCAGTCGTCGGGAATTTCACCTGACTGCCATGATTTTTCAAATGTGATGGCCAGTGGCTTAGCAACTTCATTCGCCAGCTCCTTCAGGACCCGTGGATGGATTTCGTCAGGTCCCATGGGCTTGTGTACGTTTAAGTTTTTGAGATGGTCTCAAACCAGATCCTCTCCTACAGTGGGCCTCGTTCCTGCGTTCGCCTTCCAAGACTTGGGTGGTGCGGTCAGAGACTTTGCCAGTGAAGATGGAGGCAAAGAAGTCATTAAGAACCTCAGACTTCTCCAAATCCAGGGTAGCCAGTTCTCCCGATGTCTTCCGGAGGGGGCCTACGTTGTCCCTAGTCTGTCTTTTATTCACTACGTACCTATAGAATCCCTTCCTGTTATCCTTAGCATCCCTAGCCAAGTTCAATTCTAACTGGGCCTTAGCCTTCCTCACCTAGTCCCTAGCTTCCCGGACAACATCCCTATATTCTTCCCAGGCCACCTGTCCCTGCTTCCACCTTCTATAAGCCTCTTTTTTCCTTTGATTTTTCCTCATCAGCTCCTTATCCATCCAAGGAGGTCTCCTGGCCCTCTTGCTGCACTTCCTTCTACTTGGGATGGAACGCTCCTGAGCTTGTAGCAGGTGATCCTTGAATAACAACCAGGAGTCTTGAGTCCCCCTGTCCTCTAGGGCTATATCCCATGGAACCTTACTAAGCAGGTTCCTGAAGAGGCCAAAGTCTGCTCTCTTGAAGTCCAGGGCAGTGAGCTTGCTGCACGCTCTTCTCACTGTCCTGAGGATCTCGCAACTGACTGGGTGTGTTGGAATGAAACAATGCCCCCCTCCCCCAACACATCTAGTTTAAAGCATCCTTGACCAGCCTGGCAAGTCTCCTACCAAAACCGCTCTTCCTCTTCTTCGTCAGATCAGCTCCACCAGCCCCCAGTAGACCTGGCCTACTAACTTGGGTCCCATATTCAAAACACTCAAACCCCTGACTATGGCACCATCCTTTTAACCATTTATTAACCTGGCCAATACTCCAAGCTTTTTCAAGGTCCTCCCCTGTATCATGGAGAATTGATAAGACTATCTGATCTCCAGAGCCCCTAACCACCTCTCCCAGGGCTCTGTAGTCCTTCTTTATGTTCTCCAGGCTACTGCTATCTATATCACTAGCACCCACATGGATCACCAGAAGTGGGTAATAGTCTGTGGGACTCACTAGAGCAGGCAGCCTCTCTGCAACATCCCTGATCCATGCCCCAGGTAGGCAACACACCTCCCTTGAGACTGGATCAGGCTGACGGAGGAGTGCCTCTGTGCCTTTCAAAGTAGAGTCCCCTACCACTATAACCCGCCTCTTTTTCCTGGCAGCACCAGTAGTGATCTTCTTTACTGGTGCACCAGCCGGTTGTTTCTGGTACAAGTGCCTTTCCTTCTTCGCCCCCTGCAGGACAACAAAGCGGTTCTGGGTGGGGACAACAGATTTAGGAGGAAGCCCCTTGCTTTTAATTGTCCTCTTCCTCTTTTTTTGTTGTTTTTTGTTGTTACTATTTCCCAGCTTCCTGGGTTAATGGCCTCCTCCACTCCTCCATGAGCTTCAGAGGACGTTTGAGGCCCCTGCAGAGTTTGGGCCTGGAGCACGCAGTGCTGCTTCCTCTCATCTTCCCTGACATCTTTCAGCCTATTAACAGCATCCCACAGCTCAGCCACCTGCTGCAGGAGGACCTCCACCAGGGAGCACCGAGTGCAGCCCTGCCCCCTGGGCACCCTCCCCTCACGAGACCAGTGCAGGCACTCTCTACACTCCGAGCTCTGCACTGCAGCCTCCCCTCTCATCGGCTCTGTCTGGGTGCCTAAGCTGGCCACTGCTGGGGCAGCCAGAGCAGAGCTCCCAGACCAGGCCCCGGCAATAAGCGAGTGCTCACCATCCCACTCGCCTGCCCGTGCAAACTGCCTCGGCCCCCCCTCTTTGCCCGCCCTGGTCGCTCGCGCTCCCAGGGGCAGGTTTTTAACCACTCAGGGCTGGTGCTGCTCCTCGTGACTCTCCCCCTGTGAGTCCCTGCTCGCCTCAGCTGAGCTGCCGGCTCCTGGGCAAGTCCTGTTGAGGACCTGAGGCTCCCTCGGTGGCTCTTGCTGCTCTGAGTTGAGGATCCTGGACGCTGATCTCCTCCCGCTCTGGTGTTGAAGGTGTCCTCTCTCGAGCTACTCACCTCAGCAATTGAGCTACTCACCTATAGCAATTATATGCTATATAGCATATCTTCTTTCAAGTTCAAAGCACTCTACAGACATCCAATTAAGTTTTATTTCAATCTGCTATACAGTATAATCTTACAATACCTGTCAAATCTAGTGATAGGTATCCAAAGCAGATTTGGATAATGAGGAATAGATAGAAATAAAATATTTTTCGATCTGTACTGTCATCCTTAAAATAATTAATAAGCTGTATTGAATTGAATATAAAGCACAGTATAATGTCATACCTGTTTACCTGTAGAGTGAATAGTTTTCCCATTATTTTTATTTAGTCTATGGGATGGATAGTTTATCTACCATACCATGTAAAAAGGGGGCTGTTGGAGTACTGTCTTTTCATTCAAACTTCATTTCATATGGGTGCCACGCAAGAATAAGCTTGGCATCTTGTCTGAGTCTATACAGTGAAAAACCCATGTACTGGCAGAATCTGGCAGACTTGGACAGTTTTTGCTGGAAAAAAGCTAGACATTATAATGAGGATGGGTCTGAATTGCACTGGCAAGGCTCTATGTTGGGATGTTTTCACAGCATTTCTCCAAACAATTCTTCAGTACAGACATTCCAGTGAGTTTCAGTACCTCCATGATGCCTAAACGTGCCCACATCTTTTGAAAGATAAGTTTAAAAACAATTAAGTAATTACCCAGGCAGTATAATTTCTTTGGCAGTCCTCGCTATACAATGTTCTTCCACAGTGCTCAGGGATTCATAAAGGTACTGACTGACCAGTCTGCCTAATACAGTCTCATTAATATTATTTCTTTAATTTTGTGCTAGAAAGTAGCAGGTTGTTGAAATACTTATCAAGTCTAGCCATCCTTGAGACTACCATAGCCTGTTTCACTCACATTTATGAAATGTGAATTCAGAACTGTGAGCATATAGCTGCAATACCCATTCATTACTGAAGTAAAATTTAACATATATTTTGAGAGTGTTATCTTCATTTTTCTTTGATCTCCATGTCTTGTCAATGCTTTCAAAATTAGCTACCTATTTTGAGGAACCTTTTGTTTGGTTTATGGTTGGAGAACTGCTGACTTGTCTTAATTTTCAAAGGTCAGGTTATACAGTCTTGTCTAAATAAGAGATGATTTCTAAATATTCCCTGAAAAAAAAATCCCAAAATCTACTGTACATGTACCTTTTTTCTTTCATTTACTCATCAGTAGCTTAACTTTGCTCTCACTACAATTGTATTACTGACCTATATACTTAGAGTGAGGCCAAGAAGAAGTGCTTTTGAAAATCAAGCCACATATCACTCATACATCATCATCAGAGTCACTTTAAAATCAGTGACAGTCATCAGTCATCCAAAGAAAACCTAATCAACCAAACAAAGGTCAAAAAGACACTCACATGTATCTGGCCAATTCCATGTGGTATCATGCATATTGTTAAAAAAAAACAACTCAAAACCTGACAGAGGCAATTAGGTAGCATGATTAAATCTTTTATCAGAAAATATTTCATCTTTGCCATATTTTCTTTTCATTTTGCGCATTCTTTGTAATGCATTCTGCAGAAGAGTTTTCCATTGCCTATTCTCCTTCCCCCCATCTTTTCGAATAGAAGCGTGTAGCACAAGGAAAGAAAGAAAACTAGAGTATTTTAGAGGTAATGGAAATCATCTCTGGATCTGGTGAGCTGTCTTAACATAAAAATATGTCCCCCTCCATTTCCCATTATAAGTAATTGTGGGTTTAGGATAACACAGTCATCAAAAGGTGTTTTACGAACCATTCTGCTTTTACAAAGCAAGCTGCTGCTTTGTCACTGGAAGAAATTCACAATCACTCATTTTACAAAACTAGTCAGAATAAGTTTCCTTACAGCCTGTAGATGTGCTTTCTAAGACTTGCAGATAGCTCCCTCAAAGCAAAAGTCTCTATCCCACAAAGCAAATGTGGTGAATTTTGACTTCTAGGACTACACTTGCATCAATAGCTATAATGATATCAGTAAGCAGCTTCTTCCACTGCCACACTGCACGCAGTTTTGGCCTCATTAAGCTCCAGATTACAGCTATTTATTTATTGTGGGTGCCTCTATTCAAAGATTAAGGAATAGAAGTGCCAAGAGGCATATAATCTGCTTCTGTATTTTTCTCATTACCATAGTCTAAAATGCATATATTACGCAGACATAATATACAATATTTACAGACTTCAAGGTACAATTAACTAATCAGACCTCCTCAAGAGTAACAAAGGCTGTGAAGTTTCACTTGTATTGGTACCTTGTGTTAAAAATCATCTGAAAAGGGAGGTATTTAACCTTGTCATGAAGGAGATGAGAAGGAGAAACTTTTGGGGTGGCATGCTGTAATGGTGAAGCATTTCTGAAAATATAAACAGGCTTTAACTGAAATTGAATTTAGCTCCCAGCCATGGCTGCTTGTTTCAATGTGGGCTACAGTAAACATTAGCATGAATTTTGCCCCTATCTTTATCCCCTATGGGGTATTTAAACTCTACAATCAAGTTGCCTCTCAACCTCCTGTTACTAAAGCAAACAGACTGAGGTTTTTATGTCTTTCACAGTAATGACTGTCCTGAAGGCCTCATCCCTGCAATAATATATATTTTATGAAATGACAAAGAGCTGGTTTTTTTACCCACTCTGGTTCAATAGCAGTGTGATACAGAAGTTGTTCTAACAGTCAAAAAAACAGGGACGGAGTAGTACAGGAAAACTGGACTCAAGACAGCTTGATTCTAAAGTAAAGCACAATGTGAAAATTGGTGGATTTTTTATTATAGCATTAGAGACTGTAGCCAGTGTTGAGCTAGGTTTCATACTGCACAATCAGACACAGCCTAGGGATCGGTGAACTTAGTCTACAGAGACCCATGAAAAGAGAGGTGAGCTGTAATAACACACAGAGAAAAATCTTTTGTGTGATCTTGCTTACTCACATGCAAGGTCTAAAAGAGGGCTGACTCCTGACTCCTTGTAGATTGTCTCTCCTGCTTCCCTTTGCTTTAAATAAATTTATGAATGTGTTCTATGAACACATGCCTAAGAACAAGACCTCTTTTGCTCAGTCTGCTGGTGTATAGCCATTTGGCTTTTTCTAGTGGATATGTCTGATTTTACCCTGAGAGCTGTACCCTTTGACTGGTTTTGAACATATTCCCGATATGTTTCTGAAGCACAAATAAGGACAACACAGAAAGAGCAGTGGTGATTGACTCTCCTTCCTCAAAAAGGTCAGTATCTTCTCTACAGTAGTAGCCAGCGGCTATCAGAAGAGGGCTTGGAAATCCTACATTGAACAGGCTTGATGCATTAAATCATGCTGTTGGAGGGGCTTTTTTGTTCTTTTTTCTATGTACTACGCAATATACAGATTGCTCTTGACACCTATACTGGTGCTTTACTGCCTTTAATCTCCTCCCCAAATTGTGCCCTACTATATGGGTGTGGAAAAACAGCTGGAAGGTAAAAGAGTAATTCACTTTTTCCCAGCAAACATACTTAAGAGTAATATTTGTTTTGTAAACTACCTGTCAACATACTCTTTCTAAGGATGATTAGCAAGCAAATCTATATAGCTAAACTCCGTATCCCAAGGAAAAGTCCCCTTGCCTATACTGCCTAGCAAAAATAGCTTGTAGCCATATCTCCTTCCAAATCACCTGTGGACATCATACAGGGAGCTACTGCTTCCCATAAATCAGTATCTCTGGGTGAGTAACCTGACTATTAAACAGCACAAATAACTACGGATCAGTGCTTGAGCCCACTCTTTGGCCCTAACTGTAGTCAGACGAAGATCTTAGACCAATCTCTGCATCATTAGGGTTATCTGAGACACACTTTGTTTAATAAAGTGGGGTCACAAAAACTTGGATCCAGAGATACCTGAAATATGGACTTAATTACTCCAGGATTATGCTACAATTAGTAGACACAGTGTTAAACCATCTTCTGGAGATGCCTTCTCCAAGTGTGAAGAGTCTGAAGCTGCCTCCCAGCATCAGTTATCTCACTACACATAGGACGAATGACCAAGTGAGGTGTGTGCCATGGAACACCTTGGATTGTTGTGGCAGATATCTGGGTGGACTTTCTTTAGTTACTATACTTGCTGTTCAGGACTGCTACCAGTGGAGAGAGGGCAAAGGAGAGATGCAGACACAGGGATGATACATCGTGATGTGCACACTCACTTGTTAAGTCTATGCAGAGATCTCTGAGCATTTCTCAAGAGTGTCTTCCACTCTGGAGACCTAGTGCTAGTATTTGATGCTATTATTGCTATTACTGTCATTATTGCTACTCATTTACTTTAGTTAAAAGCAGAAAGGCAATCACTTTTGTGGACTTAACTGTGGACACTACCATGGACTTTGTTTCTGCAAAGGAAGTTTTTGTTCCTGGTATTTGCAATTATAAAGCACATATCCTTGCTTTAGGTCTAGATCATTTTTCCTCATTTCTCTCTGCTGTATCAGCTGTTTCCCCTGCTTGGCCTTCTTACAATGCAATTCTGCCTTATTCTTACTGTCTCATATAAAAACAGGTGCTGAAGGCTTAGGGATGTGTATTTTACAGCTATAGTGGATTTGATGGGTGCTGTAAGATATCCATTTAACATATGAGTCTGAGCAACTCTATTAACAACCAATATCCAATAAAGCTGATAGAATTATTATTTGTTGCTCTTTTACTATGGGAAAATCTTTCACAATGTGTGATATACCCTGATTCATATCCTGTCATTTATCAAGAGACATCTTCTTGTTAGACCTTGTTAACCAGAAAAAAAAACCCTTTTTTCCACTTTATGAGATATAAAACATGATAAATAAAAATGGGAGAAATAACTGTCAAGCACTTTACAAATTATATGTTGGGAAAATACGGCACCTTGATGTTTTCTCCTAGGAAAACATATGCTGCAACAATGCCATGATTCAGAAGGTGCTTTGCTTGTTAGGGATAAAATGAATGTGGATGGACAAATATCAGCTTAAAGTTCAAGTTCAAGGTGAATGTGTCTAATGCCAAACGTGGTATTAAAATCTTGTGCTAGATAGCCAAGAAAAGTTATGCAGAGATAAGTCGGCAGACGACTGTTGGCAGCGTTCAGCTGGATAAAGCAAACACCTGTGTAGCCTATATCTGAATGCTTCAATATGCAGAAGCCACCTCAGACTCTTTGGTGTGCCATGAAGCTGCCCCCTATTTCAATGCATTTTCACTGGGTGACTGATGCTTGCCCAGCCCCTTTGGGTTTGCACAGTGCTTGGGAAGCAATATTAAACTTTTTCCTCAAGATCAGAAAAAAAAATCATTTGGTTCACACACGCTTTTCTTTTCTTAACTCGTCCATCCTTACTTTTACCCCTAAGAGCTATAGTGAGCCAGAGTAAGAATCTTTTTCCAGACACCTAATCAAAATCTACAGTTTTTATTAATGAAATAATAGTGAGGAAAATAATTAAAATAACTAAATCACATGAAGAATGTCAAGAAAGATGTAAATTTAGGCTCTGTTTTGGATTATATGGACAATGATTCAAATATTAAAAGTCTTAAATAGGTCATTTAAATATAACCTGCAGCATTCTCTAAGAATTCTTCAAACATATTTAGCACAAAAATGCAATCTGCTGGTGTTTTTTCAAACATGTTTATACACAAACACACAATTTTATAAGCATTTCCCTTCTTTTTTGGAGAGAGGGAGAGAGGGAGGGAAGGAGAATAAAAAGAGGAAAAGCAAGGCAAGGAAAAAAGTAGATTTGTGAAAAAGTAACCAAAAAGAAAGCAATTTGGACCTTGCTAAAATGCTGGAGGCTTGTATCTTTTGATTAGTTCCATAGTATCTACGTAGAATATAAAAAATAGCTTTTCTTCTATCTTGTTTAGTGGTAATTTTCAAACCACACTGAAGAAAACTTGAGTTTCCCAAAGTACAAGATGGTGCTGACAATTTACCCTTACAAGAAAACTCTATGACCTGAAAGCATAACGACAAAATTAGAATCTTATTATAGGCTTGGGACCAGTTTGGGGTGTACCGCTATTATACCAATTCTCTTCTCTGCAGGATAAGAGTGATCTTAGAACATATTATCTATTGTCTTCAAGACTGCAGTACAGCAGAAAGGAGAAAAAATTAGCAAAAAAATATGGCTACAGCTTTGCTAGAAAGTAAGAGTTCATGTAACTCTGACTACCTGTAATTTAACATATAGAGTAAAAATACTTGGATAGTAAAGAAAAAAAACAATTCCCATATCTGAATCCTCAGCCTTGTATTTAAGTTTTAATTTTAATTGATGCAATTGCTTTGTTTTCCTCAGTTTTTTCATAAGATGTCGCTTTCATGTTATGTTTGAACTTCTGTATTTCTGTCTTAGAGTATGCGAGGTTTTTTCTATGATTTAGAGTTCATCACAAATTGAACTTCAGAGATCTTCTGAGAAAGAGAATATTTATGTTAAGTCTTAGCTGGGGACCCAAAACTGGGAATATGCTTGATTCAGAATACATACTGAATACAAAAAGCTGTTCTCATTCTACGAACTTTAAGCGCTTAACTAGGTTAATATCATAATCACCTCTTGCTGCCTGTACAGCTAACAACAGGTAACAGTCAGTTCTCCTAACATCTGAACAGCTCTTCAAAGAACGTAGGCTTTCCCTCTAGTGGTGAGGAAGCCACAGTGACTTCATCCTTAAACAATATTTTAATTATCTAAAAAATTATCTATTCTAGACTGAAGTTAATCTTTATTTACACCTTTCTGAACACTCGTGAAAATAGCTACTGTCATGAGATTATATTACGAAATTTGGACACACAGCCTCTGAATTACTATCATAAATCCTCAATATCATATGGTACATACTGATGGTTTTCTATGGACTTTGGAGAATGAATTATGATGGTTTTAAAGATATTTCAGTTGAATTTCTTTACTTTCATGGTGTGTGAAAAAGTCACCTTCTAAAGTATTCCTCTAATTCTTTTCTAAAATTGCTTGAAACATTGTGACCAGGTATTTGGAATTTTTTTACAAATGATGTAATCAGCAGTGAGAAATAGAAAGCTTGAGTCATAAGCCAAAATCAAATGTCTTCATTTAGGTCATAAGTAAGTGGCTATACATTTCTCAGATCATTATCTGAAAAGGGGAATTCCTGTGTTCCACTGGAGTAGGTTGCCCACAAAACTGTGGACTATCCTTGGAGACATTCAAAACTGGACACAACCCTGCACAAACTGCTCTGCTTGACTCTGCTTTGAAGGGGATGTTGGACTTGGCCATTTCCAGAGGTTCCTCCAAGCCTCAAGTAGTCTTTATCTGTGATTTCATGATTCTATGACTAAAATTTCTTTTAATTAAATTGGTCAGTTGTTTAGAAAAAGATATTTTATAGCAGCTTATAGTGCTGCAATAAAATTTCACATACCTAAGTGGTAATGGTAAGTCATAATGATAATAAGTCATAATGGTAAGTCATTGCAAGGCTAATTTGCAAAAGGACAAACTTCTCCATAACAATTTCAGCTGAGAACAACTTGTTTAAGTTGTATCTGGACACAGAGAAGTCAAATGTTTTTTTCACAGTAACAAGACTCAAACCTCCTGGACTACAGTGATTCCCATGTTCTGAGTTTATCTGTGTGGGGATTTTTTGCACCATGTAAATCTGCTTTGAATCTGAAGACAAAAGTTAGGTATACACAGAACGAGAGACCAGTACGCATTTGAATGAAGACAGCTCTTCAAGTCTCAAGGCTGACTTGAAAACAAAATCCCAGAGGGCATCCCACTGATCTGCTGCATTGGAAATTTACAGTCTGGTATTATTCATAATCTTCAAAGAATGTAAAATTAGGAATGGGCCACTTGCAAAGAGTAAAATTAATCTGGTGTGAACAAAGAGAGGGATTTCTTGGGTTCATAAGGTAAGAAGAAATCCCCCACTAATCTTGTTAATTTACTGCAGTAGCAAGCATCATGCATCTCTGTTCATTTCTACAGAGATTATGGGAATGTATGGCTTTGACATATCCAATTTAATTTGCCTGTATAAAACAAAAAAGTAGTTCAGATATAACCAGTGAGTTAAACATGGCAGTCACACAAGTACACAAATTACAGATAAGTCAAATTACACAAGACCTGAAGAGCTATGTCCTAGTTTCCAGCAACATATGTGCAGCATGGCAGAAAAAGCCTAGTGATCTCAATTCAAGTAACAGAATAAGAATATGCCAAAAAATGTCTCTGAAATTAAAAGGTTTATCTTTCAAATCTTTCAAATGGCTATCAATATTGACAATGTATAACGCAACAGTTAACAGTGATGTGCAGATGCACAATTTGACTGAGTTTTCTACCCTCTGCGGGCCACACAGAGAATTTACACAGAGAGAATGAAGGAATGAAACAGAAAGTAAAGAAATGAGATTAAGAAAATGCTCTACTAAGTGACTTTTTCAAAGGTCTACTGCATAAGCTTTCCTGTTCTTATTATTGTCATTGAGTGGAAAAATACTGAGGTGAACACGGAAATTTTATTCAATAAGAATACCTTTGTTATTGCTTTTCTCTTAGATAATCCATTTCCCTATGTGAGTAATGCCACAATTTATCTCGTTCAGGTCAATTCTGAAACCTGTTTTCTCTCATGTATTGCTTCTGAGTTCACTTATTAAATCTCTCTTCACCCTTTATTTTATGTAAATGAGGGGTTTACATTAGCTCAGCACTCTTCAGCACTGTTCGCTAGCAATCCCACTTTTCTTGTAATTTGTTTTCTGTGAAGCAAAACAGAACTGTCAGGATATTAAAAGAACTGTTTCAAGCCTTATTTTGTAAAATTACCATTGTTTAGTGTTTTTAAGAACTTACAAAGTAGCTGGTACTACATGAGCTACATATAGAAGAGAAAGATAAGTGTTCTGGGTTCAGCAGTAGCAGTCATTTTTTCTCCTTCTTAGTAGCTGGTGCAGCGCTGTGTTTTTTACTTTTGGCCTGGGAACAGCACTGATAAAACCGATTTTAGTTTTTAGTTGCTGGTCAGAATGTTTTCCCTGAGCAAGGACTTTGTGAGTCTCATGCTCTACCAGGGAGGAGGGGAAGCCAGGAGGAAGCAGAGACAGGACACCTGACCCAAACTAGCCAGAGGTATTCCATACCACAGCACGTCATGCCCAGGATGTCACTGGGAGCTACCTGGAAGGGCTAGCTCACTGTGGGGTGAGTTATCGGTCGGCGGGTGGTGAGGTGTTGTATTCTCTTTTTATTTCCCTTATCATTATTATTATTGGTGGTAGCAGTAGTGATTTGTGTTATAATTTAGTTGCTAAACTCTTCTTATTTCAAACCCGTAGGAGTTACATTCTTTTGATTCTCCTTCCCATCCCTCTGGGAGTAGGGGGAGGGAAAGAAGGAGGGGAGTGAGAGAGAGATTGCATGGCTGACTGGGTTTAAACCATGACAATAAGTCTGTCAACTATTTTCAGAACTATCTGAAAAGTACATTTAGTTATCAAATATGATAAATCAAAACAGGAGAGTATCTCCTTTATGAAAAAAAAAAAAAAAATTTGGTGTTGTGGTTTAAGCCCCGGCTGTAAATTAGAACCACGCAGTCTACTTCCCCCCCACCCCCCAGAGGGATGGGGAGGAGAATCGAAAGAATGTAACTCCCACGGGTTGAGATAAAAACAGTCCAGTAACTAAGGTATAACACAAATCACTACTGCTGCCACCAATAATAATAATGATAAGAGAAATAACAAGGGAAGAGAATATGATACCGCCCGCTGGAAAAGAGAGCCCGACAGAAAAAAGGACGTGCCCTTCCGGGTAGCTCCCAGTTACATCCTGGGCATGACGTGCTGTGGTATGGAATACCTCTTTGGCTAGTTTGGGTCAGGTGTCCTGTCCCTGCTTCCTCCCGGTTTCTCCTCCTCCCTGGCAGAGCATGAGACTCACAAAGTCCTTGCTCAGGGAAAACATTCTGACCAGCAACTGAAAACATCAGCTTTATCAGTATTATTCCCGGGCCAAAAGTCAAAACACGGCACTTCACCAGTAGAAAAAATGACTGCTACTGCTAAACCAGGACATTTGGTCAAAAAGCATTTATCAAAAGATACACCTATTTAGGTGTTAAAAATGTATTTTTATTTATGATTCCCCTCCCTGTTCCCCTAAAAGTTGCAAGTAGCTGATATCACTGGTCAGTCTGGCTCTATGCAGGCATCTGAAGTTGCACAGTCCTTAGTGGAGATGCTTAGTGATGGAGGATACTAATATAAGTTATCTGATTTCAAGCGCAAATTTCAAGTCCAAACATGTGTTTTTGTTGCAAGATTTAATTGCCTGGCACCACATCTTTGCAAATGAGCCCCATTTTCTGAAATAAGATGCTTTGTCCTATGCTATTTCAGCGAGCACCATTTTCATGCTGTGAAGACAGAACTCAAGTAACTTCTCATTAACAGTTATTATCACTCTTCCATCTCCTATGTTGTACATTTCCTGCTGTTCTTTTTGTTCTGCAAATGCTTCAAACTTTTCTTTCTGCACATACACTCCCAAACCTTACAATCTGTTTTTCTCTTATACTGTACTATTCTTTTCACTCTGTGAAACCACTGGCTCTTTTTTTCTAATGTTTTCTACTTACTATTGACTACAACCAGTCACATTATTCAATGCAATTTAAGTGTTTGATGCACGTAGCCTGTCCTCTGTTTGCAAGCATATGCCGAGCAGAGTTATCATTTGTCATTGTACACCAGCAATCTGCAGCCATCAATTTGCAAGGTAAGGTTTGCTCCTGAATTGTTTATCTCAGCAGTTACATAATTTGAATTCAAGTTGTGTAATTTCTAACTCAAAGGAAAGCAACTGAGTTCCAGGAGGAAAAGTTGTGGAGCCTTCGCCTAGGAATTTGGTTCTCAGGTCTCTTTCTTGGATAAGGGGAGATTTTGCTGCTGCTATTTAACTTTCTCCTTAGTGAAATCAGCTTGGCTGAACATCTTTTATACTAAATATTGTTTAAGACAAGGTATCAGTGATTTTTATTTGAGCAGTGTCAGGAGAATTAACAGTACTTGGTTTTCTATGTTTGTGTTGACTATCTGTAGAAAAAAAAAAAAAACCTAAAAATTGGATTTTGAACATTAATGTTTTTTTTTTTTGAACTTAAAAGCTTTTAAAGCCTAAAACTGGAATTGAAATTCCTAAGCCAGGAATTCATATTCCTGGAATTCAGGCCATCATTTAATATGAGCAGCTCATGTGACTGAAACAGTGTTAAATTCTGACCATACTGCTATCAAGTAATTTTCTGTACAGAAGACCAGTTTGGAGAGCATGTAGATATGATGAAAATGGTATCAACGTTCTCTTTCCAACCCTATTCTATGATTCGATGATTCTATTCTGTTTTTTTCCCCTTTTTGTAGGACACATTGTGAGAGGAAAAGATACACCGAAGACCCCAAACAACCAAATCTGTAAGTCAATAAATCATCTGGCAAAAAAATAAAACCTTATCAAAATGATTTAAATTGTTTTTAATTTTTGTTCCAGTAAAAGAATTTACAGTATTATTTTGTCACATGACTAAAGGTCAACCTTGAGCAGTTAAAAGTCATGAGGTATGTATGCTGCATACCCAAAGCATACATTAATTGTGCTATAAAAGAAATTCTTGTCTCAAAGCTCAAAGACTTGTTACCATGAAAATTTTTGAGTCACATCACTCATGAACTACAGTTTGTGGTGGGATTATTCTAATCAAAAGTTAATCTCTCTAATGAGGACCTCAACATCAAAATGTGTCTTATAGGACTCCCTGTCTATTAGGAGAGAGAAATAAGCCTTTCTAGGATGGGTTTTAACCCATCATAAGATAAATGTCTAAAACAGTAAAATAAAAGGATGTGCAATACTGTCCTTTTTTGCCAATAAACTACTTTAAAAATTCCCCCTAACCTTTTAAACCCCTAAGTTATGTGGGTCATGTGATTGGCAATGCTTGCTTGTACAGCAATTTTGATAGGCAGTCAAATAAGATTATTGTTCATTCCTGTTGCAAGCAAAGATAAAATCATCATCTCACATTTCCTTTCTTTGTTGTATAGTACTATTTCTTATGGCACTACATTGAACTGAAGTTTTTAGCCTTGTTTCAGTCCTCTAATTTTAGGTTTAGTTTTGTTTTTTGGGGGGGTTTATTGGTTGCTTATGATTCTTTAAGAAATACCAAGTAAAATTTCAGAAGCTTCCTCCTGCACAAAGGGGTTCTGACACAATTTGGCACAAAACCTGCGGTGAAAACAAATATATTAATGAACAGATCTGGATCAGACTTTATGCAGAAACTGTTGGTTGTGTTTTTTGGGTTTTTTTGGGGTTGTTTTTTTTTTTTTTGTTATATATCATACTGTAATAAAAATAGTGGTAAATAAGAATCATGTATTTCATGTTCACACCCATATACACACACACCCCATATATATTTACATTTTATCTCTCAATTACTCATGTAGACAGTACTTAGTAGAACAATCAGATGTGTCTTGACAGGGAAAAAAAGAGAGATTTTAGTTTTACAATGCTATCAGGCTTCTCTGATGAACTTCCAAAGTAATCTAAGAAAGACATGTTCATTAGAGTCTCATTACTTGCCTGGCTAATTGCTGTTCGTATCAGAAACACAAATCACAAGAAAGGCTTATTAAAACAACCTATTAAAAATCTCAGACAGACTTACCGATCTGCAGTATCTGCCACTAAGTCATGTAAACAGTACCAAGGAAACTACAAAATTGAAAGCCGTGTTAAGGTTACTTTGTCGTGTTGCTGCTTGTGAGAACAGGATTTTTTTCTCCTACTATTGTCTGCTTATGAATACCTTATCCCATCTAGTGTGCAGTGAGTCAAGAAACAGAATATCTATCATTCACTATAGCAGATAATTTCATATACTAATAGACTTTAGTTCTAGGAACTTTATTCTTGCTGTTGAGTCTTGCTTTTTATCTGTTTCATCCTCCCACTTATTAACTCTTTTTATTCTTTTCTTTGTGCCTGTTTTAAATGCATCATCCATGACCACAGCTGATCACTGCCCAACACTTGTCCTCCTACTGACCTAACCAATTCTCCTTCCTTATGCTTCTAATATGTGTATAGATAACAACTGTAGTTCTGCTTCAGCAAAACAGATAAACAGTGCTGAATATTAAGGAATACTCTTTATATTCCTTAATATTAAGCGATGTTAAGTATTGTGATGTTAGCTTTAATATTAAGGACGTGCTTTTGTCATTGTCATACCATCATCATTAGAGTACTAAAGCAAGTGTCAGTAATCATACAATGCAAACAATCCTCTTAACCAGTATTCCCCAGAAAACCCCCAATACCCCATAGTGGGCAGAGAAGAGACCTTCTACTTGTGAAATTGTTGAATTTTTATTTCAACAACCCAGAATACCTGTCCAGAAAATGGCAGGAGGACCTTTGCCTCTTTTTCTCTTGCATAGGAATGGGTTTTGCTCAATGGCAAGATTTGTACGCAATGTAAGGACTTTGCAGTCAAACTTATAAATATACCACTGTTGACAGCTTTTAAATGTTTGATCAGTTACATACTAAGATGATGTAGAAGGACACATTTGGTAAATATTTAATGAATGTCATCAAGACAAGGGCACAGTTACATCTCTAAGAACTTTAAAATTAATAAAATAAACTTGTAGGATTTTTTTTCTTTCCTAAGCACCAAGCTTCTATTTCTTAAAATGTCCTTAGGAGTACCCTAGAGAATGTTTACAGAGACAGTCACGGAGAATTAAATTCATGCTGTTATTTTAGGAAGGAAAGTGCTGTTATTTTTATCTCACTGGACACTTTAATGCAATTTAAAATTGCTGAGGTAATAGATACTTTTCGTAATTTCAGGATAAAAGGTTTGCATGGCATTATGTTTTTCAGAAGTGTAGAGGCAGAATTATACTAACAGACTGTTACTGTCCTGGTGAAAAACAGTAATAGCCAAAAATTTAGAATTTTTTTGTAATTTAAAAACATTTTTCCTCTGCACCAAATTATGGCTCTGATATGTAAATAATGGATCTTTTCACTTGCTAGCAACAATCATTATTTGTAGATAAAAAATTTTTTTAAAATAACTATAAGATTATAATCCATCAGTAAAATAATAATAATAGAGCGGATACAGTTAAATCCAAATAAAGTTAAGGATCAATAAAATAAAAGATGCAAATTTTTATCCTTACATTATAGCTTATATTCATATATCCCACCAGGCTTACAGTCCCCTTTCCCACTATCTCTGATCATAAACTATGTTTGATTTTATGTATATAATACAAAGAAATTACAAAGAATATTCTTACATAAAAAATCACCACTAATAAAAAGCTTGTTCTCATACGTTCACTTTTGATTATATTTATATATATCATATTCTCCATGCAATCTTAATTCTGATCATCTGTGCAATTTTACTATAGAAATCAGTAGTATTTTCTTAGCTAGATGTCCTGGTTTAGCAGTAGCAGTCATTCTTTCTCCTTCTTAGTAGCTGGTGCAGCACTGTGTTTTTGACTTTCGGCCTGGGAACAGAGCTGATAATACTGATGTTTGGTCTGAGCAAGGACTTTGTGAGTCTCATGCTCTGCCAGGGAGGAGGGGGAGCCGGGAGTAAGCCGAGAGAGGACACCTGACCCAAACTAGACAAAGAGGTATTCCATACCACAGCACGTGGGGGAAGTAGACTGCATGGTTCTAATTTATGGCCTGGGCTTAAATCACTACACTAGACCATCAAACGTTACTAAATATACTTGACTTTTCTTTAATGATGCCTGCACTTGTGTTCAATCACTCTTCTTATAGCTTTACATTCCCACCACTTGTAGCATTGAATAGAATAGGGTTCTTCATCTAAAAGTCCAGACAGAAGATCTCCTCTGTCATCCTTACTAGTCTGATCCTCTCTCCCATCATCCATAAAAAACAGAGCGTGGCTACTGACAATGATCCTTATTCTGTATGAAGAAAGGAAACATGCCAAGGAAAATGTTATGCTATTCATTTTGACTCCTCTACTTGCTTTCAACAGTGAGCAAGCTAGGAAAGGGAACATGCCCAGGAGATTCATCACAATTGACAGAGGTACGATTTCTGCTTCTGAGGACAGGCAGATTGGTCTCCAGGGTAGAGGAAAACAGGGCCACGGCTGTGGGAAGTTAGGTTCTTGGAGGGAGGCATACAGAATCATAGAATAGTTAGGGTTGGAAAGGACCTTAAGATCATCTAGTTCCAATCTTCCAGCCATGGGCAGGGACACCCCACACTAAACCATGCCACCAAAGGCCTCATCCAACCTGGCCTTCAACACCGCCAAGGAGGGAGCATTCACAACCTCCCTGGGAAACCCATTCCAGTGCCTCACCATCCTCTCAGTAAAGAATTCCTTCCTTATATCCAATCTGTTTAAGTTTGAACCCATTTCCCCTTGTCCTCTCACTACAGCCCCTGATGAATAGTCCATCCCCAGCATCCTTATAGGCCCCCTTCAGATACTGGAAGGCTGCTATGAGGTCTCCACGCAGCCTTCTCTTCTCCAGGCTGAACAGCCTCAACTCTCTCAGCCTTTCTTCATGCGGGAGGTGCTCCAGTGCCCTGATCATCGTCGTAGCCCTCCTCCAGACTTATTCCAACAGTTCCATGTCCTTTTTATGTTGAGGACACCAGAACTGCACACAATACTCCAAGTGAGGTCTCCCGAGAGCAGAGTAGAGAGGCAGGATCACCTCCTTCGACCTGCTGGTCACGTTCCTTTGAATTCAGCCCAGGATACGGTTGGCTTTCTGGGCTGCGAGCATGCACTGCTGGCTCATGTTCATTTTCTCATCGACCAACTCCCCCAAGTCCTTCTCTGCAGGGCTGCTCTGAATCTCTTCTTTGCCCAACCTGTACCTGTGCCTGGGATTGCTCCGACTCAGGTGTAGGACCTTGCACTTGGCATGGTTAAACTTCATAAGGTTGGCATCAGGCCACCTCACAAGCGTGTCAAGGTCCCTCTGGATGGCATTCCTTCCATCCAGCCTATCAACTGAACCACACAGCTTGGTGTCATTGGCAAACTTGCTGAGGGCGCACTCAATCCCACTGTCCATATCTCCTCAAGAATCATCTCTATCAATGAGGACATAAAAGGCCAACTTTAAACTTTACTTCTTCAGTCCCTGAATTGGAAGAGGATCGAGGGATCTTTGCATCGCCCTTTGAACCCATGACTAATATGGAAAAGCACTTGAAAGATATCACAGCAAATGACACACAAAATGTTAGGAAGGATGAAAGCTCTGTGACACTACATGGATCTGCCTTGGGTAGTTTTTGAAGAAAGTTAATTTGAATTGTCTCTGTATCTGGCTGCAGGGAAAAAAAAACCTGTTATCTGCAAGTTGTTGTTTAGTAGGTAGACATTAAATTTCACCACAAATGGTATTTTGCAATAATTATTTGACTAACTTGAGCAGTTACTGTATATAGTGCCCAGGGTTGAAATTAAAAAGAGACAAATTGAAATGAAAAGCTGACACTCAGCCAAAGCTGAAGGGATGCTGCTGATACCATCTGCTAGTACAGCCCACAGGAACCAGGAAACCACAGAATTAGCTTTATGTGAGGAATTATGTTTCATCTACTTTTTAGGGAAGATTAACTGGAGCCTGTTGTCCAATTGCAATATTAGTACCCATTTAATATGGCTTCTGATTTTGCTACAAGTTATTCTAAATCTCTGTTGAGAAGTGTAAATGCTGTAGCCAAATGACACAACTTTTGTTGCACTGAAAAACTGGGTGAAATCATAGTCATAACTGGTTCTTTTGTGCATCTTCCAGATGTGCAACTAACAAGCCAGTCCTAAGATACCAAAACCTGGATTTTTTAAATTATTTTTATTTTGCAGTTCCAAAAGTGGCTCTTTCATTAGTAAGCAGCATCCTTATGTGGAGAGAATCTTGAGTATTCTGAAGACTGTTACATGTGAGAATAAATGAGTGAAAGTTCTGAGGGGTCTTTTTATGTCCTAGTCCAAATTATTTTTTTAGATATGAGACTATTATATTAAAACATTAGAAAGATGAATTTAAATATTTTTTATAGACTTCATTCAGCAGTGAAGCAACCTAAAACCCAGAAAAGTTCCAGGATAAAGAAAATCACAGAATCATAGAAACACCTAGGTTGAAAAAGACATTTAAGATCAGTGAGTCCAACTGATAATCAAGCACTGCTCAGTCCACCACTGAAGCACCACATCTACACAGCTTTTAAATGATTCCAGGGATGGTGACTCCACCACTGCCCTGGGCAGCCTGTTCCAAGCCTGTGTACCATTTTGGTGAAGAAATTTTTCCCAATATCCGATCTAACCCCTGCCCCTGAGCACATTTCTTCTTGTCCTATCACTTGTTATGCAGAATAGACCAGCCACCTCCTGGCTCCTTTCTCCTGTCAGGTAGCTGCAGAGAGCAGAAAGGTCCCCCCTGAGACTTCTCTTCTCCAGACTGAACCCCTCAGGTCCCTCAGCCATTCCCCATCACACTTGTGCTCCAGGCCCTGCACCAGTTCCACTGCCCTTCTCTGGATCCACTCCAACACCTCAATGTCTCTCTTGTAGTGAGGGGCCCAGAGCTGAACACAAGATTTGAGGTGCAGCCTCACCAGTGCCCAGTGCAGGGGGACAACCACTGCCCTGGCCCTGCTGCCACACTGGTGCTGATACAGGCCAGGATGCTGTTGGCTTCTTGGCTGCCTGGGCACAAGCTGCTCATGTTCAGCTCTGTCAATCAGCACCCCCAGGTCTTTTTCCATGAGCAGCTTTCCAGCCACTCTTCCCCAAGCCTGGAGCGTTCATCAGGGTTGTTGTGATCCAAGTTAAAGGACCTGGTACTTTGCCTTGTTTGAACTTCATGTGATCAGCCTCAGGCCATCAATTCAGCCTGTCCAGATCCCTCTGTAGATTCTTAACTACCCTGAAGCAAGAAGATCAGCACTCCCACTGCCTAACTTGGTGTTGTCTGCAATCTGAGAGTGCGCTCAATCCCCTCATCCAGATTACTGATGAACAGAACCAGCCCTTGTACTGTGCCCTGGAGAACACCACTTGTGACCAGCTGCCAACTGGATTTAATTCCATTCACCACCACTCTTTGGGAGTGGACATCCGAAGAGTTTTTTATGGCTCAACTCCAAGACTTGGGGGTTCAGATGTGGCACCCTGTGCCTGATGCAGACAGAGTAATGATATTCTGGGAGGGAATAGAAGATACTCTCCAGCGGAATATTAATTTAAAAAGGATGTGATATAAATCAGAGCCTTAGGTGACATGGTCTAGTGTGAGGCATCCCTGCCAGTGGCATGGGGACTTTAAGTAGACGATCTTAAGGTCCTTTCCAACCATAACCATTCTGTGATTCTACGATTCTATGATTCTAACTAGAACAAAAATAGCTCTAGCCATATCTGAGAAAAGAGTATTAGCCGTAACTGGAAAAATTTTTATTAGTGTTATTGTTGAAGATGTAAAATGGACTGTGTATGAGCAGAACATTTCCAATTACATAAGTTATGTTCAGCTTGAACCCCAGACTAGTGGATTCTCTGTTTGATAGCTCAGTGATCTAAAATGGAGCCTGAATTAGGAGCAAAGTTAGTTATTGTCCCTGGATTTAACAGCTACAGAGAAGCTTCTATGTAGTTTGACTCTACTGATGTGCATGGAGTGAAGGAGGTATGTAACATTCAGCACTGAGATTTATGTTTTCCTAACTGTGCTAATACCATGCAGTTACCAAAAAAAAAAAGCAAAAGCAACGGACACAATGTAAAGTAAGCGCTAGGCTTTTTTTATCAGTCATTGCCAGATGCTGGCTTCTCAGCTAAATGCAAGTTCCTGCTAGGTACACAGCTGATTTTGCTAACTGCAACAGCAGTATGGACGTGCTCTCCTTCCAGAGATAGGCTTATTTTGATAATAAGCTTTTTCTTCAAAATTAAAATCTTTTTAAAGGTAACTTTATTTCTTTGTGCGTAAGGTGGGAAGGGTTTTAAAAATCATATTTCAGGGTGTTTTCCATCAGGTTATGCCCTGTGTCCTTAAGGATTATGGGATAAAGAAGCCACATACCCTCTGTGCTATTCGTCTTGAACTGGATGTAAAAAAACCCAGTGGTGTTGGTATGGGAGAAAACAGTTTTCAGCAGTGAACACTGTCATGGTTTGCAGAATCATTTTCTGCTTATCTAATAAATTTACACATAGAAATCCCATTAGGAATTAATGCATTTTCTACACAAGGGCTGTATTCCCAGAGCACTCTATTTTAGAGCAAAGCAGGATAGGTATTGAGCGAGAATATTTTCACTAAAGGAAATGAGGTCTAAAAGAAAGTGTTATGTCAAGACTAGGATAAATTCAGAGCTCCAACGAAGTCAGTTGCCAAATTTTGTAAATTAAGAATTAACCAGCAGAGCAGAGTTTTCTCTGCTCATTCTCAGTATCAAAGAATCTCTAGGAATAAGAGGCAGGCTTCCTGACTTTTATGCTGTATGAAGATTCTCATGCTGTCTGCTCCAGTAATTACTAACCCCATCATCCATCACTACAAAAAAAGCACTGCCAGTGATTTTGTTCTCATTGCCCAGCATCAGGTCAAGATTTTGTTGTTATCCACAAAGTATTTTTACTTACTGTACAGCCTTTAGGATTAGCATCTTTGTGCTCTTATATGGACAATAGGCAGTTTTCAGTTCATTTATTAGAAGAGTATGCACCACAATGACTAAAACTCCTGCTGAAACAAAGTCTTTGTATTATAAATTATTTCTGATGTACCCAGTTCCTGGATTTCCATTAAACAAGAAATTACTCTTGTAAATGAAACTATTTACCATACCAATTACTAACACTATGATATCTTATTTTAGATTATGTTAATCAGAGAAAATTTAACTTCAAGTGTTATTCTCTGGTCTGGAAATGTAATTGAAATGCTGTCCAGAAAATCTTTATTTCTGTTCCTTTTGCTCCTATTATAGAAGCTGCATAAACTTATATAACAATCTAAGCATTAAGTAGGCAGATAATAACTGACATTTCAGATCTACTAATACATAGATATAAATCAGATAATTTTATATCTCAGCAGATTTATTAATCTGAAAAAATATCATTTGAAGCAGTGGAATTTTAGTAATTACATTCATGTTAAATTACTTTCTGAGGCTAACCTCTTGCTAAATCTACTCTTCATCTTTTTATTTTTTTAGTAAGTGAAAAAGCTACACAGGGCTTTTTTTTTTTTTTTTTTCCCCAAAAAAAATAACCTCTTTAAGAACATCACTTAATTACAATGTTGCCATTTTTATAAATAAGGCATA
This sequence comes from Psittacula echo, assembly GCF_963264785.1. Classification (NCBI taxonomy): domain Eukaryota; kingdom Metazoa; phylum Chordata; class Aves; order Psittaciformes; family Psittacidae; genus Psittacula; species Psittacula echo. The sequence continues at coordinate 6,252,649 of NC_137742.1, read as the reverse complement.
TCTTTGTTTTGATAGGTTGTCAGTGTTATTTTAACCCATGAAATATTTGGAACAGATACTTCGCGTCACACTGTGCAAATGGCAGGTGTGAAATATAGGTTCAGTTTGAGTCAGCGGGACTCTTCACTGACTTCAGTGGGGCTAGGATTTCTCCCTATGAATTCAGCTTTCAGTATCTTGTTCTCACTTCATATACAGCCAAAAGCAAGGGTTGATGTACGAGTGGAAGTTAGCTAGTCCCTAGGAAGTACCATATCACATCTAAATCATATTGCCTTGTCTATTTCTTCTTTGCTTTCAGGGGCTGTAATTCACTGGTCATCTACAACAATACTAAATTGCTTTACGTTTCCCACACACGCACTACAACTCCAGTTCTTTACTTTGAATTGCAGAGGCACAGACTAGTTTTAAACTTATTTCTAGCCTATTCCTTATACGTGTCTTTGTGCTATCTGGAAAAGGAGTAATTGAGCTCTACTTGCTTTGTGCTGTAGAGACATAAAAGAAATTCCTACTCTTTCTCAGGGGATGCCTTGATAGGGCATGGAGCCTGATCAGTCTTCTTCAACAATGCTAGAAGCGTGAAGTACCCTTTACCATGAAACAAGTAGTATGACTTAAAAGTGAAAGTACTTTGCCTTTTACTTTTTTGTTGAAATTTTTCACTCAGGCTCTTTTTCTGACTTTTTTTTTTTCCTCCAGATATGTTTTACAGGTATAGAGAAAGGATGGAAGATAACAGTATTTCTAATCAAACTTTGGGTTTAAGGGTTCATATTAAATTTCCTAGGTTGTTTTTTTTTTAAATTGTTATTGCTGAAAACAGCCAGGTTAGCATCCCTAGAGCTAAATTTGGTATGGAATCTGATTCAAAGGGAGCTGGAATTTCCTCCAAAAGCATTTTTTTTTCCCTGATACACTAAGATGAAAAATTACCAGTTTCAGAATATCAGGTTCCTAATTTAGTGTCTGAATCTAAGGTAGGTAATTAGGATCAATAATACTTATCAAGGCTGATGAACATGAAGATGTCTGTCTTATTTCAATCTTTTTGAATCTGAAAGCTTTCCAGTCTTGAGGAATCATGATAGGGCTTAATACATAACCTACACTTATGTGTTTTGTTCAATATTGTAACAGCCAAAGCCACACTGCAGAGAAATATTTTATTCAATTTTGAAGAGAGGTAGCTTATTTTAAAGTTTTATTTATTGAATACAATGACCTAAAGAGTAGAGTAGCAAACACACAACCTGAAGCCAGTGTTGAAGGTACCCATCTATTCAACAGAGAAGTAGCTAGAAAAGCATATGATTTTGGAGAATGATGCGGTGCTTCAAACATAAGGGAAGTCTCAGAGGCATTGCACTACAAACTGACCTAGTATTCCTCAAAATGTTTTCAATGGCATGGTTTTATTACATGCTTTGGTACCTAGGACTACACTGACAATAAATTCTTCCATTGTTTTATGAAGGTACCAGGATAGCTAAAAAGATAAACTTCTTCATTTCCTGTATCATGGAAATGATGCTTCCATTGTCAGTGAGGGGTAGACAGCCATCTTGATGTGAACTGAGCTCCTAACACTATCTGATATTTTAAAAAATATGCATTTTTAGATACCTTTAAATAACTGCTATCCTTTGCAAAAACCTCTGAGCTGAGAGCCTGAATCTTGCTGTATGGTAAGTTTTTACAAATAGTGCTGAAGCATTTAGGTCCTTTCAGTGTTCTTGCAAATATTAACAATGTCTAAAAACCCAGGGACAACCTGAGTGAAATAATTCACACCTGAGTAATTAAAACCTTATTGGGATACAACACCAAAGTTCTTGACAATGATCACAACATTATAAATGCCACATGAATTATCCTGTAAATGCCACACATTCTTTTTATGCTACATTACAAATTCTCACTGGGTTTTGTCTTCTCCCTACTAGAATGGGACAAAAACTTTAAGTTATATGGCTTTGCCCATAAAATAAAACTGTGATAAGGGATGATGAAAAACATGAAATTATAGCAAGTTCTCTAGAAAATCCACTTTGTACATTGAGGTCCTGCATGTCTTTCCTTCTAGTGGATTTTCTTAGTAAGAATGCCTCAGGCCTGATAGATATGTTTAATACTTTGCTCACTTAGGTATGCAGCTGTGTATTGAACAGCAGCTAGCTGATGCCATGCTGGATGCAGTACATCTGAAAAAACAGTCTTGACATGTTTGACATAAATTAGTCATATAAAAGGCATCATTGCTAAACTGTCTGAACATAAAACAAAGTTCACTTAATATTGCTGAATGAGCTGATCAGGTAAGAGTCCTCTAGCTGTCCTTATTCCATCAGTAAATACAACTAGAAGAGGAATTATAGGGAGAGACCAGGCCAAATGCCTTTCAGCTAAGCAGAGCTTAGTGGCCCTAATTATATTAGGGTCTGATGCTTCATTTTTAAGAATGCTTAAAATCAATGGCAGTTTTATCAGACTCTTTAGTACTTAACTGTATGAAATTCACAGTTAGGCTGAACAGATATATTTACTAATTAAAATCTAGGTTTTCAGAAGTGTGATTATTGTAGTCTGATAGAAAATCCTAAAAGGAACGGGACTCTATTTCACACCTGCAATAAGAGATAACATGAAATCAGTTCAGCTGCGGAAAAAAAAAGGCAAAGAGGAATGAGTATTTAAAAAATACATCACAGATTGAATAATGTCTCTTAAGTCTAGCCACCTGCAAGTTAGGAATCAATTCTCAACTCATTCTCTAGCCTTTTTTTTATACTCAAGAAAAGATGTAAATACTGTTGGGCTACCACCTGCCCTGGATTTCTACTTTGGGAATGGTTGGGCTGTTCTCCGAATGTGTTTATTGTTTACAGAAACGGTCTGAAAACAACAAATTTGTTTAGAAACTTTTTTGACATTCTTCTGTGTAGCAGAATGAATCCCACCTCGAGCATTTTAAAATTGCTTTCTTGATATGACAGAAGTGTAAACTAATTTAACTAATGAAAAACCATGTGGTGAAACTCCATTTTGCAAATGCCCAAAGAGCTGGTCACCACTGTAAGCAGCTTTGTTGGGTTTTTTTCTAAACCACTTAAAGAGCTGAGACACATTCCACTTTGTAGCTCAGCCCTAATCCTAAGAGAAGTTACTGACTGCTGACTTCAGCTACATTGACTGACTCTCAGCACTTTTCAAAAATTCCTACAGTCAGGATGTCAGCAGACACCATATACAAGCACGGTAACTGGAAGACATTTTCAGTGTAACAAAATCTCTTTTATTTTATAGTAGATATTTTCTTCTCCTGAGTAGCCCTGTTAGCATGCACTTGTTCATCTATGCCCAATTTTTACACTTTTTTACCTATGTTTCTGAAATTTCTGCTCTTCTCCTTTCTTTTGAGGACTCATATCACTTTCATTAGAGCTCATCAAGACCTTAAACTAAAACTCTAGTAGCAGCATCTGACTACTGGGCAAAATGGAAAAGTGTCAACCTGCCATGCCGCACTAAACCATGTGTTAGCTCTGGCCCATGTATTTAACACCCAAAATAATTTCATTTTCTGCAAAACATTCCATAGGCATGTTTGGATTTTCTTCACAGGAGAATGTTATGTGACAGCGGACAAGGCATATTCAGTTAGATAGTTAATGAAAGGAGTCATACCCTTTTTTAAAAATACCAAGGCTCACATCAGTTCTGGTCTGGAAAACATGTAGCTGTGGTCAAAATTTCAAGTTAATGTACTCTTTGAAGAGGAGCTGGGTTGCTCTTTACCAGCTAAAATCATCTGCCGGTCTCTGGTACTATAGCTACCTCCCAGGGGATCAGGAAAGTGCCTCCTCATGCATAGCTGTTTCACGGCACAACTATTTGTAGATAAGTAAATCATAGGTAGATCAAATAGTGCAGTTTTGTCTTAGGACTAGAATAACTCATCTATATGAACCTCTAATGCATCACGCTTTGTTTTTTCTTTGTTTTGTACATGGTAGCAGCAGTAAATACTTGAAGTCACTTTCATATCTTTCATAAGAGAGTAAGACATTCTGGCCTTCCTGAAGAAATGGCTTCTCCTGTGATTTGTCATGTCCAAAACATTCACAGAAGGCATGACATGGCCTTAAAGGACAAATTAGAAAGAGCTCAGTTTGATGGACAAGAGGAAAGCAGCTTTTGTCTGCCTGATCCATGTCAAGTATGGACAACAAGCCAGTGTAAAGGTCAGTGTGAACAACAGCCATGGGGAATTTCAGAATTCCAAAGACAAAGCAGCATGGCCAGTAGCTGTGAATTCTGTAAAGCCTGAAATGAACAGAACACTTTCTGAAACTCATTTTACACTTAGCAAAGAAGCAGGTGTCTAACATGTTTCAACACATTTTCTACAAACCTTTTGAGTTTGCATCACTAGCAGCATTTTAGATCAAAGTACACTTACTAAAAAAATTATATGCTTCATTTTCCTCTATGTGGCAGGCAGATATCTTTTACAATGGATAATTATAGAAGTGTATTTCCTAATTTACAGAGATGGATTCAATGTTCCCACAAACATGTCCTAACTGCTTAGTTACTCATTAAGCCATCAATATTATTGCTATGAACTGCCTGGGGAAGGAGACAATTAAAATTCCATTTATTTCAGAACTTATGTGAACGGATTCAGAGCATATATCTAGGTAAAAGGCAATCCAGAGAAGAAAAAAGGAAAAAAAAAAAAAAGAAGAAGATAAAAAAAAAAAAAAAAAAAAAAAAAAGCCAGTTTGGGGTGATGCAAGCAGGTTTGAGTGAATTTTCAGATATGTATGTGCCATTAAATGCTAATGTCTTTTGTATGAGCAAGCATGAAAATAGATTTAAACACAGAAGTCTATAAAAAAGCAAAATACTAGCTGATTAGCTTTACTGCCTCCAAAACTGTCTGCTTAAATGTCATCCACATTTGTTGCAATTTGATGACCAAATAAACTCTATTACTGCTTATCATAACTTCTGAGGCTGTGTCATGTCAAAGACAAACTCTGTGATGATCAGACCTTTGGTGTGCTAGGTTCTGTGAAAATGGATTGAGAGATATGACCTCTCCATGGGACAAATCAAGATTTTATTTCAGACATAGAAGACAAGTGTATCAAACAACAGCCCCATCTCACAGATTTATCTCCAATTATCTGCTAGCAGAGTGCAATAATTCCTTGTGGACCCACACTTCAGTAGTAAATTAATACTCCCACTCCCTGTGCTGGCTCAGCTATCATGACTGTAAGACCAGAATTAAAGTTCTGTGCCATGTTTTCAAACATACTTCCACACTACTCACAAGCCAGTAATTTCTACAAGAAGGTAAATTCATTATGCATTCTGAAGAGGAGATGCAATCCAAGTAACAGTCCACCAGTGTCCCAGAGGAAAACAAATAAAAACAATCTTTCTGAGCATGTTGCATTTTTTTACACTAATTATTCCCACTTTAGATTTTATGCAGAAAATGCATCTCATATTCTTAAAGACTAGCATATTGTAGCAGCAGAAATAAATATTCCTTAGACAACTGATAAAGTTGAAGATTCTTCACAGCTAGTAAACAACCTAAATATTGCATGGCCTGTAAAAAGGCACAAAAAAAGGAAATCGATTCCAAAACTGAAAATGAGAAAAACAAAATCCCAATAAACTAAATTAACAAAAATCAAGAAGGGCAAGTTTGTACCAGTGACCTTAAGTGACCTACATTACAGGGTAATTACTACCCAATCAATAGTCCTTATGAATAACTACAGACACAAATGGTCAATGGAAAGTGATAAAAGAATGGTGATCAATAAACATTATGGTCTAGCATAAAATCATCCAAGAAGTGGGGGAAAATACATTACTTTTTGACTTTGAAAAACCAATATACAAACCGTGATTCACAGAAGTTTGGGATTTAAGTAGTTTCCACAATATACTGCATCTCTGTATACAACATATACAACATATACAACATATACAACATCTCTGTATACAACTGAGTTTAATGACCTGGATATAATGTGTCTGCTTAATGATCAGCTTCAGTATAATTCCATTTTGTTGGTATATGGATTGCCACCATTCCTGAAGATCCCCTACCAAACTTGCATGGTGCTTGAGAAAATAAACATGCTGCACTGAGCTATTTGGGATCAGAATCAAATCGCAATTCTGTTTCTTTGCCAGGATTACTGAAAAGAGGAAAGCAAGCCCCTAAGCTTGAGAGCTTTTGCTGAGATGCTGTACCTCCTGATGATGGATATACAATTCTAGGGCCTAAACAAGAATACAATGAAATATCTGATGAAGGGAAGAAAGGAACTCTTTTACTGAATCCAAGCAGTCTTGAATCTGGCCCTTAATGAAGACCCAACTGCAAAAAATAATTTAGTTTTATCCTCTGATCATTGCTAGCAAATCAGGCATGAGCAGACTTTCAGAGTTGTACTTTGCATTACAGAAAATGTTCCTGATTTCTAATTTTTGCAGTTTAATTTACATTCACTGAGACAGCAGTCAGTCAGCTGTATAATACAAACCGCATTTACTGCAGCTTCACATGTACACATTCCTCCTCTTGTAGTCAAAGAACGCTGATGAAAATTATCCCTGGGACATGGTTTTTACAGGCAGCACATGAATTTTTATACAGGCAATGTTTAACTATTCTTTGTGATCCTGGCTAGGATCCACTCCTAAGTGTGTGGATGATCAGAATAAAAAATAGAACCCAAAAGCAATCATGCAAAAGGACTACGATTTTGGTAACTGGATTAAGAATCTCTTCCCCACAAAGAGAAAGACAACAGACTTACTGTTGTAGGAATATGGCAATACATGTGATAGATCTTCCTAAAATCAGTTCACGTACACTGCCTTGAAAGGTGCTTAGATGATTTCAAAGTAGGTACACTGCTCTAAATTAGAAGAATGTGCAATTTCTTATTCCTTCAAAAATTAATTTTTAGTCTTTTACCTATTCTAATAGTAACCACGAACAGTAGAATAAATCAAATTACAATTCTATTGCTAATATTGCTTTAGAGCTCATCCTTCTGGATGCCAAGAACATATTACCCTGATTCTTTAGTGATACCAGTCACATATTCCTTGTTCAAATTGGTGAGTGCTTATAATCCACTGTGGTTTGAAAAACTTAATCAAGATCAGTTGCCTGAATAAGTGTTATGAACTAAGGGTTACAATGTCCAATATCAAAAAAGGCAAAAAACTTTATCTTGCTCCTCACATCTTCTTGGGCATATTTTTCACTAAGCAGTAGGATTGTTAAGATCGGTCAGAATGGATGAATCCGGACTTCAGAGTATGACAACACCTTTGATTGCTGTCTCTCCCGTCCTTTTGCTTTCCTATGATTAATCTACTATTATGAATAGTCAGTTTACTTCTGGACATGGAGCTTGGAGTGACACCAGTCTGAATCATTTTACCCTGCAGTAGTGCTATAGTCTGTTCCACCGTTACCCACATTACCTAAATTGCTTGAACATGTTTATGCACAGCTAATGGATTGTATTGCAAGGAATAATGTTTTGGCTAGACATAAATCTGGTATTAGACCTCATTTAATGATAAATATGTTCATAGCCTTTACACATGATTTGTTTGTACCTCTACACAGCACTCAGTGGCAGGCAGTATTGTTGGTGAATGACAGCATCTTCATAACATTAGATTCAGATGATTGTGGCCTTTGATTAAAATGCATTAAACTTTCTGCCTGTGTTATCTCCTTGTTGGGGATTGATTAAAGAGATTATGATGTGGTTTCTTGAGTAGGGCTGCATGACTAATTGCTGGTGGTTCTCTTTGGAATAGCCGTATTCATGAAACTGACTGACCACAGTTTATAAACCTCAGTCCTTCAACTTTTATTCAGTAAAGCAGAACTTAGTCCCACAAAGCCTATGGAACTACTCCCATAAGCAGCTTCTGGTAGCTTATCCATCAATTTACTCTCTGCAGTTAAAAACTGGCAAAGTTTTGTGTCAGAGCAATATATGCATTTGATGTCCTTTAAATACTTCAACAAAGGATCTGCAACTCTTTAAGGAAAAAATCCTCCTTGTTTGCTAATCCTCACAAAAGTAAAAAGTCCTTATAGTGCCTGCAAGATTCTCCAGTGCATTAGCTCAGTCAGGAGCCAGCAATTCTTCAGATGAAGCCCTTCTTGAGTAAAAGGAACAAGCTTGTACGAACCATGCAAGCTGGCCTCAAAGCCAGCGATCAGAGCATGGTCTCCACTAAATTTATTAATTAAAATTACACATGTATATATGTATGCATGTCGTGGTTTAAGCCCAGGCAGTAAATTAGAACCATGCAGTCTGTTTCCCCCACCACCTTTCTTCGCTCCGCTCCTGAAGGGACAGGGAGGAGAATCGAAAGAATGCAACTCCCATGGGTTGAGATAAGAACAGTTTAGTAACTAAGGTATAACACAAATCACTACTGCTACCACCAATAATAATAATGATAAAGTAAATAACAAGGGAAGAGAATATAACACCTCACCAATACCTCGACCCCACCCCGCAGCGTTCTAGCCCTTCCGGGAACTCTCAGTTCTACATCCTAGGCATGACGTGCTGTAGTATGGAATACCTCTTTGGCTAGTTTGGGTCAGGTGTCCTGTCCCTACTTCCTCCCGGCTTCCCCTCCTGCCTGACAGAGCACGAGACTCACAAAGTCCTTGGTCAGGCTAAACATTTGAGCAGTAACTAAAAACATCGGTGTTATCAGCTCTGTTCCCAGGCTGAAAGTCAAAAACACAGCACTGCACCAGCTACTAAGGAGAAAAAATGACTGCTACTGCTAAACCAGGACAACATTCCACTATATATTTACTTCACCTTGAATTTCACATCTGTGTGTTATGTTGGAATAGCAGCTGAAACCCCTTGCAGTTCCTCAGACAGGGAGCTTATGCATTGTCTTTCACATGGACTTGCAAAACCAATGTTAAGGTGATATTACCTGCTATCCTCCAAACATTGGTAGATTCTACATAAATAACAAAGTTCCAGATCTTCCTAGAACAGGTTGCCCTAGGAAGCTGTGAATGCTCCATCCCTGGCAGTGTTCAAGGCCAGGTTGGACAGGGCTTGGAGCAACCTGGTCTAGCAGGAGGTGTCCCTGCCTTTGGCAAGGGGTTGGAACTGGATGAGCTTTAAGGTCCCTTCCAACACAAACTATTTCATGATTCTATGTGGGTTTACTGAGGAGCCAACACGGCTTCAGCTTCCTCTGTTAGCACTGATCGGTGTAGTGCACTTCTATTACACTTCTAAAGCTTCGCAACTTTACAGTGTCTTCATTCGTATCAGGACACCTTACCTCTTGTCTGTCCTGTAACTTGGTTATGAGCAATATATATCTATGACTTACATGTATATTAAGTGGAGAACCTTAATGTAATGGTCATTATTATCAGTGGTAATATCATAGGAAGGAATTTCCTGTAATATGACTGTATCTGTAATGTGTGACATAAACAGCTGTGTGTTCCTTGAATATCTATACGGTAAAATCAATCCTTCTTTCCCCACTCCTCGTGTATTAAATATAGTAAGCCTAGCTGCATGCAAATGATAGGGGAAAATTATAATATATAGGCTGTTAAAATGTTCCGCTTTCTGTTGACCTTCTTTCCTAGTTATTGTAATTGGGTAAGGTTCTGGGATGTATCCTGGTAATATCAGAAAAATAGAAGGTAAGGGTCCTCTTGACAAATGATCTTATTGGAAAACCATCAAATGACAGTGTTTCTTACCAAGAATAATACGTGTTAATATTTTCAACACAGAGATAGAGGACCAAACTGCAGAGAAACAACATCCTGGAGCTCAGAACTCAGGCAACATAAAAGCAAATGATTTTACAGGCCAGAAGTTTTAACTATGCTAAGCCCTTCAGCTACCATGGCTTGCAGCCTTAGTTTTTCTTTAGTTTTACAAGATTTCTGCACAGGGATAACGTTGCCTGATCCTGATGTGCACTTAAATGTGATCCAATTTTATTCCTTGCTCTGTTGAAAAGAGTCATCTTTGACTTTGTATGCAAAGAATAAGCCACTGAATTCCCATGTACTACTTTCCATGCCCAGGAACAGTCAGTCAATCAAGCCATACAATACTAAAAGAGGGTAAATGTCCTCTGCACACTGTCATAATTCAACAAATACATCAGGCAATAAAATCCCGTGATAACTCACTTTTCATGACAAGCCTTGTAATGAGAAGTGAAAATGGGACAAATTCATCTATTCGTTCGACATAGATTGCAACTAGAAGAAGAAAAACTAGCTGAGAATTAACCCATTCAAGCAATGATCACACAGCTGAAAACAGATGTTTCTCCTTGGCATCATTCTTGGTGGTGGTTCTTGATTTTGTTTACCTTCTTTTCTCTCAAGTACCTCTCCAGAAGCATGACTAGAGAGGAGTAAATACAAATGAACAAAAAGAAACTTTTGAAAGTGTCTACTCAGCTCATACGTATTTCCATGGAACAGAATAATAATAATCCACGCTTCCATTGAATTTGGATGCATAATTGAACCAGTGCCTAATAGCTATTTGTCCTTTAAAGAAACCTGACTTCCCATTTTAGAATTTTTAACTCACTAAATTCATATATGCTCACCTGTCATAAATAAATATACAAAAGCAGACAGCTTTTAATAAAAAACTTAATAAAAATATTAAAAATATGATATTGCTGACATGCTCTGGAAAACTACATCATGTAGTATCAAAGTGACCTCTGCCCATCTTGTCACACCACATCAGCTTTTCTTTTGTTACTGTGTCTGTTGACAGCACATTGTGTGATGAAATACGACATAATATGAAGGACAATATGAAACGAAAAGGGAACCTTTTGTGACATGTATTGCATTAAAATGCCAATAATACAAGTAACTAGTAACATTTTGATCTCTGTGTAATGCTAGAATGAATGCCTCACATTGTTATATAGAAACATCTGTTTACAGATTTGAGTTAAAATGTGTTTTCAAGTAAATGGACCAATATCCCATTACTCTGAATGAAAGTGAGATCATCTTACATTGAGGATCATTTTCTCTCACAATATATGTCATTCTGTTTTCTTGTATGGTGTCAGTAGTGAGATCTGTTCCCTGGCTAGTCCCTTGTCAGGAGAGAATGGAAGTGATTCGGAATCTATTGTGATATGTACAAGAAACTTCTGAAGGAAAACCACAGGAAAAAGTCTCCGCTTTCTGGAGAGCTGGAGTTCTCAGAGGAGCAAATCAACCCAGTTTCACATGCAGTTTAACAGGAGTCATTAGCTGGGAAGGAGTATGGACATAAGAATAAAAAAAGAAGAAAAGAAGATGGCAGAGGAAGCAATGCGTAAAAAAGGGAAGGAAAAGGTGGACGGCAAAGCAGCAATAAGAAGAATGAAAAGAGATTAAGATTTACTAGTAAAAATGATAAATAATAGTGAAAGAATATATGATGGAGGTGGGAAACCATGGTAAAACGTGCTTGGAAGCAGAGAGTTCACACAAAAGCACTTATGAATAAAAAAAAAAAAAAAAAAGCTGGAAAACAAAGAGGAACTGGAAAGATGGAATATTCAGAAGATAAAAAAAGACTCTGGTGACATACAGCCCAGTTGTTCTATTTCAGGTGATACAATTCATCACATCTCTGTAACAGCAAGGAATACATGATTTTAATTTCTGTGTTTCTTGACTATGAAACAGCACACTGGGACAGAGTATTTTGTCATTAAATACTACATTTATTACTAGAAGAACTTTTTTCTAGATTTTCCTGACACAGTCCACCAGAAAACTGGGGGGTTTGTTTGTTTTGTTGGGGTGGAGGGAGTTTGTTTAGTTTATTCTTTTCTTTATATAACACCTCTTCTAGATATGGCTATCTACCTTTTATTCCTAACGTTACAGTACAAAATAAAGATACTTACTATGTGGCACAACTGAACATCAAATGTTAAAAAGTTTACTTTAGCCTATAAAGACACCGAGTAAGTTCCTAGGAGAAAAAATCACCCAGGACTAGTAAGCACAAAAATTTTAGGCCAGAAGCTGCTTGAAGCTTAGACTGTGTCCTACAGAAAAGGTCATTATCTGTTTTCCTGACCTCCCTTGGCTGTCCTGGTGGGCATTGTCAAGGACCAAAGGCTGGAGGAACATGATCTGCCTCACAAAGCCACATCTCTGGGGCTCTGTCACAGGGAGAAACGGCTGACACTGTTCAGAACTAAGACACATGCCTTGCAATGAAAACACCCATCATAGACCCTAGGAGCTAGCTCCAGAACTGGAAACAGTATGGCTGTATCAATGCAGTTAAGAATGAAGTCTAAATAAGCAAGACTACTCAGTGCTTTGAACTGCTTAGTCTTAGAGGAGAGGCTAAACTTTTTCTGGCCTACAAATTATCTCTGTATTTCTCATCTGCACAGTTTTGTTTATGTCAGTTCTGAGATCTCTATATTATGATACGTAGAGATACATACAGTATCCTTCTTATGACTTCTATTTTTCATATTTTTCTACCATTGCTTGAAAAAAATGAAGAAGGAATTAATTTAAAATTGTATTTCTCTATATTTTACTTTATATGTGCACTTAACATTATATTGCATATATCCCTCTTCAGGCAACTTTCCAAACTGCATTAACTAAAACTGTCATCTTTATATATAAAACATTTTTCAGAAGTTCTTTCATATTTGCAGCCATCAGTCAAACTATTTATCAAACCAAGAATGGATCCCTTTCATGTCAATGAAATTGGCATCCATTTCTTTTTAACAGACTGGCTGAGCAACCAAAGTAATAATTTTTTAGGAAATGGATTTTTTTGTAAATTGTTTTCTACTAAGCTTCAGTTTCAGGCAATAGATTTATTCATGTGATATTTTTTCATTTCCTTTGTTGAAAGGTTTCTTTTTATCAATCAATTATTATTTATGTAATAATTAATTTGACTTAGGCAGGCATGATTTGAAAATCATCCCTCTTCCAGTTAAGGAGCTAGTTATGATTTGGAAGTACACTCACTTTTACTTTCTGGATTCTTTAATTCTTCATAAAGGAAACATAGATGTTTATAATAGGACATTTCATAATGAGTTTGGCAGTATCTTTTGACAAATTGTAACTGTAGTTCTGTAGTTTTATTTTTTGTTTTGTGAATCAATCTTCTCTAGATGAACAAGAAGTGAAGGTGACAAAAATATATCAGTCACTGAAAAAGTACTATGGAGAAGTAGAGCATACTTTTGCTGTGACATTTCCTTAGAGGAAGGCTCCTTTATTTTGCATTTCAAACCAAGATTATGTGGACTATTGTAACTTCTCACTCTGAAGAAAAAAGAAATGGTTCTGAACTGGAGAAGAAGAAAGAACATATTTATTCTTGTGAGTTCTGCTCCTCTAATGTTTAAAAGGTATCCCAGTGTGCTAGATCTCTACTCCTTTCCCTAAGAAGTCAGACTTTCCCTGCATCTGTAGTTTTCAAACCAAAGCATTGGTAGCTCTTCCTTAGCAGGCACAAATCCCCTCCAATGACTGAGAATTATGTTTCTACCAAATACACTGAGTTAAAAGCACCCAGAAGGAAATAAACCCACACTAAATGAAAGAACTGGAGAACAGACAGTCTATTCAACTTCTAATAAGGAAACAGCACTGCAATAGCATCTGCTGGCCCAATCCAAGCCAAAGGGTTTTTTTCACCTTAGGCCCTTTAAGCACATATAGTATGCTAAGCTGTGTACGGTATTTCAATTCTTATTAACATGCAGTGAAATAAAGAATTATTATACATACTTTCAAAGTTGTAAGATGGAGAAAAATAAATTTTCTATGGCTGCTGAACAGGTTAAGTGGTAGAAATAAGAATAAATAATGCTCTCTAATCATGTAATCAAAATATTACAGTTTTTACTTTAATACTTTCCTCTAGTGCTTATCTTCACTGAATTTCCTGTACAGTCTCTTTCTCTAAATACAGCAGGAATAGTGTCTTGTTTTTCTCTCCCTTCTTTCCCTCATATTACAATAATGAAGCAACATTATTGCTGGCCTCAAGCTGCAAAAGACAGGGATATATACAGGCCCTATGAGCACAACGATATTTAAAAACACAATTTAGTTTTGAGGCTCCCGTTTTGCATCATTAAGAACTAGCGCTTGGGCGGCATCATCTAATCAATGTCCCTCTCCAAATTGTAATTAGTGTTATAACTGAAAGAAGCAAACTCAAGTCATCATAAAACTCAATCATCTAAGATCCCATTTTTGTAAAGCCACAAAATAGATGGTTGTTTTTCTTCTATATGAAGGTTTCAGATGAAACTTCAGTAAGAGCCTTTAGATGCTTTGAGCAGCCCATTTTACTGTTTTTAAAGGAGCCTTTTGTTTTGCACTTTTTCAAAATTAAAGTGACAATGAAGGTTGTCAGGTTGACAAGCCTGGAATCTGATTTTCCTTCTTCTGTAATTGCCCCCCATCCGCAGTTCTTCTACTGAAGGCAATGGAAGTGTTCCCAAGACTTTTCAGGGGAAGAATGAGGTCCTTCATTTTTTTGTGCCATTGTAGCATATCCAGTGAAATTTCCTCTTGCTGCCTTACATCACTGTTTCAGAGCTATAAGGTAGCGAATGGCTGCCCTGACTTTGCTGTTTACTTCCCTCTTTGTTCATCTGACCTTTTGGATTCCCTGAGGACAAGTGAGCTTGCAAGAATGATTTCTGTACAGCCAATCTGCTAAAAGGGACTCTCTCTTAAAACTTTGATGGTACTATCATCCCATTTCATATTGGTTAATGATGCACCATCAAATTCTTTTCTGTGGGATTACAGAGCTCAGTGATCTCTAAGCATCCTATGCTATTCTCTTTTAATTTTTTTTTATTAACTGGAATATAATTTCAAATTTGTAAATGCTATTTTTTTGATTTTTAGGGTCTGTCTTTATTTTGTTGGCCTTTTTTTTTTTTTTTTTTGCTGCAGTTACACATAGACACAGGCATTATACCTATTAAAGTATATACAGCTAACAGCATACCAAAATGTGTGAGATCTCATCTGATGTCCACTGTATGTGGACATGTTCTCTGAGGAAATGTTCTCTGCTACTGCAGCAGCAGATGAGCAAAGATGTGTTGATTACAAAAGCCTACATATATTGAAGTACTTTGAAAGGACATTATAGATTCCAATCTAAACTTGGGATGGTGAAAAAACCCCAGCTAACAACAAGTTTCACAGATCAACCAGACATGGAAACAGCAAATATGATAATGGTATAATTAACTAATTGTAGCATATTTGAGCTTGACTGTGAAGCTGTTTATTATGAGACACAGGGCATGACCAAAGTCAGTGGAATTCCTTTCATTTACTTTGATGAGCTTTCTGTCAAGTTAATAATATTTACAGTGTTTGAAATTACATAATATAGACATAGCTATAGCCAATCAGAAAATATGACTTTGTTTCCAAATAAATTTCAAGAGCAATGTTTTTTGGTAAAAGCTGTTTGTGGAAAATCCGATTTATCAAAATAATATAAATATAATTATTTTCACATTTTGATGTACAATTTTGTAAGTAACAATATTGTGAAAGGAAATGAACAGTTTAAAAGAAGCTAGTTGAAACCTCAGTGAACGTAAAAAATTCCAGCTAAAGTAGAAATATATCAATGATACTTGCTCACTGTAACAGGCAGCACACTATCAAATAAGCATATTGGCAGGACATGATTCCAACTGAACTATTAATATCCAACATTTGTTATGGGGCTAGATAGCTTTTAAAATGATCTCTGAGCTTTTCACTTATTCTCTGGCATATACCATGTGAATAGATGTTGCTTCCTCCCAACCCAGTTGTGTTTTTCTGGCTGTCATTCCCTAACGACACCCTTTGTCTTAAAACATCTACAGTTGCAAAGGTAACCAGATGTGCCTGAGTAGGTGCACAGCTAGTAGGAGCAGTTAATGGGATTTTCAATTTCCTTTTCAATTTTTTTCTTATTCCACTTTAGGAATCTAAATAATTGAAAAACTTTTGTGAATTACAAATCCCACTGAAATCCCTGTATACAATAATCATTTAATTATTCAAGCCTTTCTACTGTTATCATTAATGGAGTAGTTGGAATTTATTTTGCACTGTGTATACTGATTATATTCCTAAAGGAAGGAAGATCTTTTTTTTTTTGCACATTTTTCTGCACTTTTATTTTTTTTTTTTTTCAAACAGAAGAGTAATTAGAATTTTCCTCAAGATTTCAGAAGAGCTAACCTGTATCATTATCCAGAAAGTCAAGCCTATTCATCAAAGTTCAGTTATTTAGAAATGTGGCAGTTAGGGGTGCTGTTAGTGCCTGCTTTCTGAGGATCAGGGAATAAAGTGTCACAGGGTGGAGTTTTTGCACTGATATGTCTTCTTCAGTTGGCAAATGTTGTCCATATATGGCAAAAAATGACAATGAAGTAAAGGCACCCTCTGAAGGCACCCTCTGAGTCAGAGGATACGTTGGTACTTCTTAGGAAAGTGTTTTTTCACATCTTTGTCGCATCACAGCTTTGCTCAGTGGTAGTATCATAGCCAATGAGGTTAATCTGAGACTTGATTATTGCTAGTTGAAAACTTAGCCCATTTTGGGTTCAAACTTAAACAGGAGAAGTTTAGATTGGATATAAGGAGGAAGTTCTTTACTGTAAGGATGGTGAGGCACTGGAATGGGCTGCCCAAGGAAGTTGTGAATGCTCCATCCCTGGTGGTGTCCCAGGCCAGGTTGGACAGAGCCTTGGGTGGCATGGTTTAGTGTGAGGTGTCCCTGCCCATGGCAGGGGGGTTGGAACTAGATGATCTCAAGGTCCTTTCCAGCCCTACCTATTCTGTGATTCTATGATTCTATGATTCTATCTTTCCAGCGATGCATTTCCCCTTACACTTGACTCCATAGGAGGTCTGGAACATGTAAACAACTACAGATGAAAAAGGAATTCAAAAAGCACATTTGAAACGTGAAATGTTTTTTTCTGTAAAACACTAGATGCATACCGTGCTACTGAGCTCCCTGAACTGGCATTTTAATTAGCTATTTGTATTTACACGTAGTCATCTTCCATTTATATGGGAGTCCTGTAGCACAGTGATCAATGAAGCAAAAGTTGATTGTAAAATGAGCAAGACAGGGAAAAGGCTATATGCAAGCAAAAGATTATATTGTGCTAATTTAATTATTGTTACATAGTAATACTAGTGGCACTGACTGTTGGCACGGAAACATCTGCCATGTGCAATGGAGCCCAGAACGTATTTACCATTTATCACAAAACCAAAAAACAGTGGGCTTACATGTCCATGGTCTCTGCCTGATTTAGTCTTCCCATTCACTGAAAACTAAGCAACATGCCTTGCAAAACCCAGATGGTTATCTTGGTTCTGTGTTGCACCGAGTCCATGGCTATGCTAGCTTAAACTCATGCACTTACAGAGACCTCTGACCAACATGTAAGTGTACAGTGGACACAGACAGCATGTTCTGGAAGCATCATTCTGTAGTTGCAACAAACAATATTCGCAGTGGCCACACACAGCAGATAATTTTATTATGACTAGCTAACTGAATGTGAGTGGGGTTTTAAGAAACTGGTTCTTTTGTGAGAAATATTAACTTCATGAGCTGGTTGAAGGGGGGAAAAACTTCAAAATTAAACTCTATCTATAGGACTGACTGATAAAACCTGAAATAATACTTTACAGTTTAAATAGAAAGACTATCCAGCTGAGCGTGGATATTAAATTAGGGACTGTAGTGGTAGGACAAGGGGTAACAGGTTAAAACTTGAACACGGGAAGTTTAAATTGGATATGAGGAAGTTCTTTATTGCAAGGGTGGTGAGGCACTGGAATGGGTTGCCCAGAGAACCTGTGAATGCTCCATCCCTGGCGGTACTCAAGGTCAAGTTGGATGGAGTCCTGGGTGACATGGTTTAGTGTGAGGTGTCCCTGCCCATGGCAAGGGGGTTGGAACTGGATGATCTTAAAGCCCTTTCCAACCCTAACTATTCTATGATTCTGTGATTAAATGACAGTGAATTAAAACCACTTAAAACATTGTAAGATTCTATTAATTTGCAAAAATTAAAACCTTAGTGAAAGAATAAGGAAATCCCATTGGCAGAACTACATGGCATGGTCTTGATCTCCCAGTGGTCTTGGAGGGAGGTTTATGCAAAGAATTAAAAACAAAGGAAAACAGAAAAAGCACCTTGCTTCTTTGATACATAATACAGCTAAGATACTTTGCTTTACAAAACAGAACAAAAATTAAAGCCAGTTGTGTTTTCCAGATAGTTAAAATAGCGTAGCTTCAGCTAATTCACTTACAGAACTTCTTGTTCAAAATATGTTTTCCTTTACATACTGTTATTCTTCAAGAGCACAGAACCTTCTCCTTTGTCTTTTTTCTTAAGCACAGACACCATGTTTGTTATCCTTTTCAAGATATTTACTAAAACCCCCTTTGCACCAGACCTGCAATTCTATCTTCCATTTCATTCTGAATTCTAGGATGTACATTGTCCAATTCTTCTGATTTAAGGATATTTCATTTTTTAAGATTTAAGACTATGACAACTTTCACTTCTATTCCATTACCTCCTGCAAACATCTTGCTATTGCTCATTTTCAACACAATCTCCTTTAAAACATAAACAAGACATAAGTTTAACTTCAAGGCCACAATTCAACAGCA
The DNA here is from genome assembly GCF_963264785.1 of Psittacula echo. Classification (NCBI taxonomy): domain Eukaryota; kingdom Metazoa; phylum Chordata; class Aves; order Psittaciformes; family Psittacidae; genus Psittacula; species Psittacula echo. Next base: position 6,233,807 of record NC_137742.1, on the reverse strand, counting down.
TATTGTGTCGGACACAGCCTCTGTGAATGGTTGATCCTCTTCGTCCTTTCACATTCTCCTGTCATTTATCTTGGGTTTGTTTTTTTTTCCTATTTACTTTGATTTCTTTTTTAAAAAATACAGCTTTTGGTGATTCTCCAGCTATTTGCTTCTTGGCCTCTTCTCACTGATTCCAGAATAGATTCTCATTTCTGAATTAGTTTTTTAATTAGGAATGTCTCTCTTTCCCTCCAAGCAACCTCTGTTGCTCCTTTTTGAGCCTGAAGAAATCCCAAGTTTTCCTCTTGTCTTTTAGGCAGCTAATTTATGTTAATTTATTAATGCTTGGCTCTCTCAGTATTGAGCTATTTCTTAGAAACCTGGTAAATACATATGGCTGATGTCAAAGCCTCACAGAGACAGTATGGATGCAGAAGCATTATGCTTATTTAGCTTCCTATTGATGAACACATGCACCTCATTTTTTAACACTCACCTAACCAGATGTTCAAGAATAACTATCTACAGCTAAAACCTAAGGGACTTGCCTATTCAAGACTTAAGTGATGACCCAATACATGTACAGTCATCTGTAACAGCTGCCTTTCAAAGGCTTCACGGCCCATCTCGCATGCTAAATTTAAAAGATCAGACTACCTGTTAAACAAACCTGTGCCATTTCTGATGGGCCATGCACAGTGTTCATTGAGGAAATCAGGGATGGGTTTTTATAGCTGAAACTCGTGTTCCCACTTCCTGCTTATGATGCAGTAAACTGTGGCACGAAGTCATCAAACATCATGCTCTGATAGGTTTGCATCTTGTTCAAGGATTACATTAGATATGGTTCCTAACACATGACACCAACTTGTCAGAGATACTCACAATCTCTGATATTATACTCAAGGTGTTTAATGACCCAGGTTAAACACATTGGAATAATATCTAAATTAAATATAATAAATTAAACACCTTGGGTATAATATCTGAAGCATTACCTGAGTGCCTGAATAAAGACTATGGTTGATAACTTTACTTTTCAAATGCAATAAGGATTTTTAAAAGACCATAAAGATCCTCTGTAGCAATAACGAAGCTTTATCCAAAGCTTTCTTAAAACCAGATATAGAAATAACTTTTTTTTTAAGGATCTAAAACTGAAATCTCATGTTTCATTCAAGACCAAGATTATTTTTCTTTAAACTACTTTTTCTAAGATAAATATACAGCAGAATGTATTTAAAAAATCAAACAAAACAGAACATTGACAAAACAAAACACTTAGCTGATCATATATCACTCCTCCTATGCTAAGGATGAGCCACATGTGACAGATGGTGAACATTTTCCTTATTGTACTACAGGAAACCACTCAGACAATACATCAGTAACTCATATAAATATGTACTTGCAAAGGACCAAAATGAAATAACTTAATATATTAAAAAAATAAATAATTATGGAATAACCCATGTCCTATGATTATTAAAGAGCACATGCAACTTCAGATTCCTAAAATAATTACTCTGAGGCTCATCTCAAGGCTCACAATATATCTTGGTAGTAGATCAAACCCTGTAACCATTTTGCCCTGTGAAAACTGAAATTTTGAGGTCTTCTTCTGAGTTGAGAATAAAAAAAAGAACTTGCATATAGATCACCCGTATTTCACACAGTAATCCTACAAGGACTACTAGCAACAAAGGGGTAAGCAGGAGGTTCATACAACTCTGATATCTCTGTACCTTCAAAGTTTTTGGAAGTGCCGCAAAACACTTTTCACTTTGGTCAGAATGTGTCATTTAATGTACACTTTCAGTTGGATATAATCTTTAATAAATGCATTGGTTTGAAGTAATTCTAAATAATTTATTCACCTTTGCTTTGGACACTGAATAAAAGGCCATCTTGCACAACACCAAAAGCAGTTCAGAGAAGAACAAACTATTCCTTTGATCAAGGTTCTCTCTCACTAGACCCATCTGATTAGAATCCCATGGAAAACTCAGACAGTTCAAGGGTCATTCTAAATATAAAGAGAGAAGCATAGTGTTTTTTCTGCTTGACCCACAGGATTTCCTAGTTCTATAAGACAACTACCTTACTATAGTTTTGAGAATCTTCACTGTATTTATGAAACGTTTCTGAGTTCCAAATGTTAGACTCAGTATAAGTACACAATGTTCTTATTAATAGAATCATAGAATCATTGAATCAACTAGGTTGGAAAAGATCTTTAAGATCATCAGTTACCCCAGGACTGCCAATTACCCAATTGTTACCCCAGCACTGCCAATTCCACCACTAAATCACATCACTGAGGGACTCATCTACATGTTTCTTTTCATGCTTCCAGGGATGGTGACTCCACCACTGCCCTGGGCAGCCTGTTCCAATGCCTGACCACCCTTTCAGTGAAGAAATTTTTCCTACTATCCAGTCTAAACCTCACCTGTCACAGCTTCAGGCCATTTCCCCTGCACATGTACTTGCTACATGGGAGAAGAGACCAGACACCTCCTTGCTCTGTCCTTCTCAAGGGGGACCTTATTGCTCTCTACAACTACCTGAAAGGAGGTGTAGTGAAACAAAGGTCGCTTGTCTGGTTGCCCACTAGACCAGGACTGCTGATAGATGATGGAGAGTGGCTTGGCAAGCTCCTCTCTGCCAACTCCTGCAGAACTTTTGGGTGGAACCCATCCAGCTCCATAAACCTGTGTATGTCTAAGTGGAGCAGAAGTTCGCTAATTATTTCTTTCTGAATTATGGTTACTTCAATCAGCTCCCCACCTCTGCCATCCAACTCAGGGAGCTGAGTACCCTGAGGATGGCTGGTGTGACTATCAGAGACTGAGGCAAAGGCAGCATTAAGTACCTCAGCCTTATCTTCATCTTTGGTTACTAAGTTTTCTGTAGTATCCAGTACAGGATGGAGGCTCCCCTTGGCCCTCCTTTTATTGCTAATATATTTGTAAAAAAAGTATTCATTGTATGTTATGTCAGTGGCCAGGTTAAGTTCCAGCTGTGCCCTTACCTTTCTAATTTTCTCCCTGCATAACCTAACAATTAATATTATCCACATCTGTGGAACTTTTCCTGAAAGCTAGTTGTGTCTCCAGAGGGTGATTGACTCTTCAAGAAAGTTCTGTAGGAAACAATTAATGAACAGTGTTTTCACCACTGTCCTTCTTTAACCATAGGTGCACCTGGCAAGGAAATGAATCACAAAGGATTTCCACTTTATCATTTTATTATTTCTGATCACATTTAACAGATTGTTTCTGTATACCACTCATACTCTCCCTAATTTATCTCTATTACAGATGCTCCTGATCAAACACTTATTGTGCTGTGTTCTTACAATTGCTTTGTTTAAACACTCCATATACACTATCCAAAAATGGTGTGTATGGACAACAAACACAAAACCCCATGAGGAATAACAGAGCAGTTTCTACCTGTAGACTCTGACAGATGGGCTGCTGTGAATTTCATTTTCACTGGGATGTTGAAAACAAGATCCAGCACAGCACTTCTCCTTATTGGTCTTTCCTTGCAGAAAGAAGTTATCATCAACTCATTTCAGATTGCTTGTGCCCTGTTGTGTTGTCCCTCCAACAGATATTGGGGTGGCTGAAGTCCCCCATGAGGACCAAGGCTTGTGAATGCAAGGCTGCTCCTGTCTGTAGAAGGCCTCATCCACTCAGTCTTACTGGTTGTGAAGCTCAAAGGCAGCCTTGGCTGCAGTGACCATGAAATGGTGGAGTTCAAGAGATCCTTAGGGCAGAAAGGACCATCTTTAAAGTCCCTTCCAGTCCATGATTCCATATGATATTATGATTAGTCCAAACCCTAATGAGGTTACTGGATGTGAATTTAAGATTTAATTGTGAGCACAATATAGGGGATATGGCTATTGGGTAGACATCAGCTTCTTTCTGTATGCTGCCAGATGCATGTAGTCAGGGAATAATAAAGATTCACCTGGAATCTAAATACAGGTGTCATATAGACGAAACTATACAATTCCCACACAAGAGCTCACAAATAGGTAAAGTCAGCTAAGTTTCTCTGAAACCACACAGTTAGACATGTTCTGTTAATTTATTAGCATTCAAAAGAAAAGAGGGGAAACCTTTGCTAATAATAATTCAGTAAATGGTAAAAACACTTGTTACATGCATGCATACATAACTACATTATTCTAGCTGATTATAGCCTTACAGATTATCACTTCTACAGAAGATATATAAAAAGAGAGAAGACTATACAGCAGACCCAGACCTTTCCTGTTGAAAAAGCAAAGATCTTCTGCATCTTTAATAAAAGTAAATGGCTCCTTGTTACTAATTTCCTGGTGGAAGATTTATAATACTAATTTCACAAACCTGAAGTGAATCTTATGGAACAAAATACTAGTTCTACTGGGGTGGAAAGCTCTTAATCTGCAATACAGACTGAAAGATTTTCTTCATACTTTTTGTCTTTAGTTTTAATTCTTAAATGATATGAAAAGTGACTCTCCTCTGGAAAAAAAAACCTGTATTCCTCTGAGCCTATGTTATACAGGATGTACCTACAAGTCTAATGGACTCCCTTCTAAGGTAATTGCAAAGCAATGAAATTGCGTAGACAGTGTTAATAGTTATTAATTCGGATCTGTTTCTAAATTCCGTTTCTACTGTACTAAAAAACCCCAGAATCTACATATTATTGAGCCACAGACACATAGATCTCAATAGCTGTCTTTAAAATATAAATATTGATGATGTTTGTATTGTGTTAATCAACAGGATAGAACTGTGAAGGAAATTTCAAGAGAAAAAGAGGAAAAAATCCCTCTGAATGTTTTTTCATAATTCCAGCAAAGTTACACTATCACTCTCACAGGATATAGCAGAATTAAATTAAGATCATCATGATATACATAACAGAAGCTTCTTTTTACAGATTTTGATTCAGATGTAGGTATTAATTGTCATTGAAAATTGAAACAATCAAACCCACTACAAATGTGCAAAGCATAACCCTAAACAAATGTTTGTCTTCCACAGACTTGCTTAGTATTCAACTCAGTGCCCCACAGGCACAGTCTAGATGGCAGTTTATTGTAAATGTAATGTAACAACTTGTATCATTCACATTCTAGTATATCAAATAATTTTGAAAACAGAGGGGAGAAGGATGATTTAACTTCACACGTCTAAGATCCTTTTCCCAGCTTCTATAACCTTTTATGAAATCTGACTGCAACCCTGCTGGTTACAAAGGGCTCTGAGAAGTTTCCCCACCCACCTACACACTAGAAACTTTCATAAATTGAATGCAGATATGTTAAGATTCTAAGATCTACTACAAAGTTCAGATTCTTCAAAGAGCTGGAGAATTTAAAGGATTGATCAGAATGAAGGGTTGAAATATTCCTCCTCTGAACACGGTTTTACCTATATCTTACCCATAAGTTGTTGATGCAAGTTTTGTTAGATAATTTCATATATAAGAAGGCCTCTTCTCTATGAATTTGCCTGATCACAGAATCCCAGACTGGTTTGGGTTGGAAGGGACCTTAAAGCTCATCCAGTTCCAATCCCTGCCATGGGCAGGGACACCTTCCACTAGAGCAGGCTGCTCCAAGCCCCGTCCAACCTTGGCTTGAACACTGAAGGGATGGGGCAGCCACAGCTTTTCTGGGCACCCTGTGCCAGCGCTTCACCACCTTCACAGGGAAGAATTTCTTCCTAATATCCAATCTATATATCTATATCTAATATAGATATTCTATCTATATCTAATATATCCAATTTATATCTCATATCTGATGATCCCTGGGCTGTGTGGCTGACACCAACTGTCATCCCCAGACCTCATCCTGACCTTGACTTTGCAGTTCCCATTCCTGGCTTCTTCTCCTTGGCTTTGCCTCTTCACCACAACTCATTTGAGGATCTGTATTCAGTCAACCCTGGTTCCCATATCTGGATATGCTCTGCTCACTTCACTCAGACGCTGTGTGAGTTGTACGTGTTGACAAAGCCAGGTGCCATGTTTACAATGCTCCCAATTCCCAACTCCTGGCTCCTCTGCCCTTACAGAGCAGCCAGCCCACCCTGCTCTCCAGCAGTTACACCAGTTAACTAGCCCAGCACTGGTCTTCACACTGAACTCACCAATGCATGTAATGATCTTTCATTTACTTCAATAACAAGAATTTCTGCATAGGTGAATAGTTTCCTTGCTTGTAGAAAACTTATTACCCGAATCCTCATCAGCTTAGGAAAATGAGGGGAATTTGCTGGTAATCTCCACTGTGAGGCTTCTCAAAATAAGACAGAAGCCCAGAAGGACAGTATCTCCCTAGGTCCGAGAAGAGAGGACATGTATGTCTGATTCTGCTTCAGCTCATGCTTATAGGTCTCTTAATGGGGAAATAAACAAGAAGCAAAACCAGAAACTTGTGAATGATGCAATCCATTAAGCAGCATGAATTGAAAATTATGATGAGCCAGTATTCATTGTTATAGTCTTGGAGCAAAATTGATCGACAATCTTTAAAATAAACAGTATTCTTATCTTTATGAAAATTCTGAATAATAAAGAGATTCATGCAAGGAAAAGCATGTTCACTGGTAAATAACAATGAGAGAGAGGAATAAATTTGCTGAAAACTCCACTGTTGACGAAAACTGCTTGAGAACATTTTTTGTTGTAAAATTTATATATGAAATAAATTTACATAGTCAAAGCCACAATTAAACTACAGAGACAGGCTCTGTTAGCTTCTGCCTGTGGATGCGGCAGCAATCTCTGCAGAATGGTCCCTTTAGGAACCATTTCCTTTGGGCAAAATTTCCCCAAAAACAAACTGTTTTGTCCACTAAGCCTAAATAATTTGCAGAACATACAATGCTCTCAAATATCAGAACCCATTCACAGCTAATAACCACCAGAATAGACTTGTGTTCCATAAATATTTTTAGTTTGATTTAATTTCCTCTGCATTGATTATGTTAGTTTTATTTCCAACATCATAAGCCAGAAAAACTGAAGCCCAGTATACTTTGCCAGCCTGTTTTTTTAGATTTGGATGCCAAATGCAGGCTTATTACAGCTTGGTGTAATCTGGATGTTCTCATCTAAAGAGCCATATGAAGGAGTCTTCCCACTAATTCTTTTGACTCTTCTAACCCACAATTTTGGCATATACCAGTGATAAACCGAGTGGGTAACCTTTCTGCCTCCTCTTAAACATGTGATATTCCATACAGGAAGATGTATTATACCAAGTGTTTAAAAACCTTTGAGACAAAACCAGTCGTAAGCAGTTTAGAATCATCAGAATTAAATTATTAGTACCAGATAGGCATTTACCACATCCCACAGAAAGATGATTAACTGATTGCACAGAACATTTGTTTCTCCTCTTGAACAAGGGAATGAGTGATCAGATGAGGAGAATCCTACCCAATAAGGGTATACTCATAATGGTGCCTTTTATGTTGGTGTTGATGGGCTAATGTAACAAACCCCAGCTCTTTCCCCATTGTTTCATGTGTGTGCCTGGAATTTTTCCTAAAGTTCACAGCTGAGAATAAGCTTGCATTCAAACAGCTTGCACATGAAGTAAGTTTGCACTGAAGACTAGTGTTCAGTTTGCACTCAGAATAGAACTATCCATCCACTGCTTCTCCCTGGTAATTACTAGTTTCATAGGGATAATTTTTTCAGTCATTGTTGCATTATGAGATACATGGAATACAAATTTGCTTAACATTACTCACACTGTAAAACCTAGAATAAATGCAGGTACTTTGTGTCATTGCTTTTCACAATCTAGCAACATTTTTTTATTTCAATTTCGAAGTAAAACTTAACTAACTGCCTCTTTGAGGGGTATGGTCTTTTACTGAAATATAAATTATCATATTGTTTCATGGAAGCATAATGACAATGTAACAGTTATAGTCTATACTAAAAGTCCACCAGCCCAAATAATTTTGGTTTCAGCCAATCATCTCTGTACTATTACCTATAGGATAATTAGAATACAACCAATCTCAGTATTATAATTACTTGCAGCTTAATTCTCACATTGACCTGATATTGCACACCACTATGGCTCATTACACCTGTTTTATTAATGCAGTGTATAAAAATTATGTTAACATTCTTTCTAGGTACAACATAATCTTCTTGTTCACCCACACACAAAATAGCCTTCATTAAATGTGAAATAATAATAATAAAAATATCACATTAGAACTTAAATGCTTGGTAGACTGCTTTCCACGAATCACAACAATTTTACATAATTGTTCAGACATTTTTCACTGCATATTCCTAACCATTCTATTTCGTGTAGAAAATTATATTTATATATGCTTCTGCAACATGCAAAGATACTGTACTGTATGACAGCAGGAATTGAAATAAAATGAGTTCATAAAATCAGTGATGCCAGTGTACTAGCAGTTTGCCCTCAATATTCTGCTATAATAGTTATCAAAACTGCATTAATCTTTCTTACTGAAAACTATTTATATACCCCTGATTATCATTAAAATGTTATTTTGTCTTCAGCACAACAAATTAATCTTCTTTTCTATTGAAGATAAATAATCAGACTTTTTTCAGGCTTTGCCTGTTAATGACGCTTCTGCGAAGCAAACACAAGAGAAAGCTCAAAATAGAAGAATTAAAGGAAAAAAAATGAAAGGAAGAACTAGAAACTTGTTAACAGAAATTACAGACAAGTTTTATCAGTTTCCACATTAATGGTTTATTGTTGCTGAAGGCCTTTTTAAGTGTAGCTTTTCAATGAAACACCCACAGTTATTTATCGATTCTTCACAGAATTTATTAGAATGCAGGCCACAAAACCAAAAGCTGTGGCTCAGTCACAGAAAAATCCATACTACCCACATGTCTGAGTAAACCAGGACTCAGGCAACAGCCATGCAAGAGACTCCAACACAACCAATCTAAAAGAACATGCATTACTTATTACTGATATCTGACAGTTTCCAGTTCATCATTTTAGCAAGAATTAAGAGACTGAAAGAAAGTAACCCTCCAAAAAAGCCTGGCCTAACCTGGAGTGACACCTAATACTTCAGAGAAACACCTTCTTAGGAAAGAAGGCTTTCCGGAGTTGTATGAATGGTGTATCTCATGATTTCTTTTGAACAAAGCTGTATAGATTCCTATTTTTTCCAAAACATGTGAGACCCAGAAAATGGGGTTATAAGTGCAATTCTTACATGGGATCCAAAATATGAGTGAATTCAAAGAAAATGGATTCACTCCTGAGATATTTGGAGGAGAAGGCAACATTACAAACAGTTATATTGCTGCTGCCAGTTCATAGGCACCTCATTTGTATTGACCAGAAGACCATTTTGATATAGATACCACACAAACGCTTCAGGAAAGACTGATCTCAGAACACAGAGTCTCAGAAACAGCATTAAATTCATAGGTCACTAAAATTCAATGATACTAGATTAGACCTTTTTTTTAGGCCTAAATCATCATTCTTAACCTAGACTTCCAGCCTTTACTTTGAACAGACAAAGCCAAAATAGTGAGATAGAGTATATTATATATATGACAGTACATCTTGTGAATGCCTGCAATTATTTAGCATAACTAGCAACTTCCAAAATTTGTGTTGGATTTCAATAACCAAATAAATGCTGTAATATATATCTGGATTTTATCTGATAAAAGGTTTACCGGATGATAAGTATTAGGAACAGAAACTACATAGAAAAATAGGTAGCCATAGTAGAATAACCATCTCAACTTTGCCTGAAATATTAGTATTTATTCAGCAAAACTACTCTGCTTTTAAAAATGCAGTATTTCACAACAGATTAATGACTCAAATCATACAGACTCTTCGTGAACAATCAAATTCAGTGGTGTTGTTTGCAGCTTTGGGAAATGAGAATAAAGTGACAATATGTCTCTGTAGTTGAAGGTGCAGCTGAAAGGCAATAGAACATTTATGTCTTTTAATCTGGTGACTAGGTACAGACTGCTATGCATTACAATACTGAAGATTCAGTTCTTCTGATTTTGAATTATTCCTCCAGATTGAAGGAGCAAACAACTGGTGCTGCGGCAAACAACTCAAATCACTTCTGACTTGATGAAGCTTCGTCTTTAAGTGTACTGAAGCTAAAGGAAAGCCTTGCATGAGTTTCATTGTCTTTGAAGAAGTACCTCCAGAAAGTAGCAATATTAAAAATACTATACAGACTATAAATAGGCTATACAGTTTATTAGAAAGAAAAGCCGAGCAGAGCAGGACACTGTTCTTCACTTATTTCTAGCTGTGCATAATGGTCAAGTACTTCACATTAAGGGGAGTATAAGCTTGAACTTGCAAGGTTTTCAATTCAAGAATGTCAGCTCTGAAAGTTCCGATCATCTCTTCATATCCAACAGAAATTAAGGCTTTAAGGTTATTTAGTTTGGACCAGATGATCCTTGAGGTCCCTTCACAACCTGGTGTTCTATGAATCTATGATTTTTTCCTTAAAGTAAACACAAGCCTAATCTTTTAAGAATGTCCCATCCCTAAACATCCAGTTTCAAAGGCAGTCTTATTAAGGTTCTTCTTCTTGGGAGAAAGGTGAATGTAATACTAAGAGCATAGAAAATATGTTTGATTTCTCCTTCCTGGCACACCAGATAATTGGGATAACAGCTCTGCCGATGGATCTACTGCTTTCCCCACATTGCTATAAACGTCTCAGGTCTGTGCTACAGAAAACAAACACTTTTTATGTTTCCTTATATTAGCCCTTGGATTCCAATTTGTCCCTCACTTTCTTAGACAAATGGGGTCATGCAGATCCTTCACCTTCTATTTGACTAGTCTTAATTATTTATTTTCTGTCATTCAGGTTTATGACTATGCAATTAAAGACAGGTTTAATGGGCCAGTAATCCAGGATGGGAAATCATCCAGCTACTGAAGCATTGAGGACATCAAATTAGTGGCACTGCTGATCAGTTTTTTCCCCAGCTTGACATCTGTTTGCAAGCACTCGTAGCCAAAATTGTTTTGAAAGGCAATGTAAACCTTAGGCTTTGGAGCTTGCCTCCTCAGATGCATCAGTAAATCTCTCCACCTCTTACTACTTTTTACTTTCTGCCGTGAAATGACACAAAGCATGCACAAGGGAGACAACATTTTCTGGTGTTTGAGCTAATGAGTAGAAGCCAGGATTCCTGGGCTCTGTCTCTGACACCATTCCTGATTCTCTTGTGACTCTTGTCTTACGTGCATACTTAATATGTACATTAAAATACATGACACATCCACATATATAAGAAAAGTTTCTGGAAACCTTTAGTTTGAATTGAATTTCCTGTCATCATGTGATCATTCCTTGGTTTTCCTTTCCAGAAACTATTCTAGTAAATGTGACTACTGTTCAGAATCTCCCTACATTTAAAGATAAAAGAATATTAAAAGATGCATAGACTTCTGGGAAAAAAAAAAAAAAGAAAAAGAAAAAGAAAAAGAAAAAGAAAAAGAAAAAGAAAAAGAAAAAGAAAAAGAAAAAGAAAAAGAAAAAGAAAAAGGAAAAGAAAAAGGAAAAGAAAAAGGACTCTTGAGACTATTGTTCTGGAGTGTTTTATAATACAGACAAAACACCTTTATCCAGTGATTTCTGCTTTAGGCTGACATTTCCTTGGAAAATAGAGTACCTTAGAAAAAGAAACAAACTAAAAATAAAAAGAGTCCCAGTGGAAACCAAGTACCAACCATCATCATCAGTAATGATCACATCATATCAATGCTTACATAATAATCATATGATCATAACTACAGTGATTGCTCTATATAACACTACGCTAATATTGCTATACACATTAATGTATAATATTTGAGTGTATGCAAATGTAAATATTTATGTAAATGAATGTTTTCATGAGACCTTTGTGTGTTTGCCCTATCAAATTTAATTATTATGGTCCATTTTTTTATATACATTACAGCAGAAGGGCTGTGACATTAAGTAAACCAGCCCATAGTCTGTCTTGTCCCCCATGCTATCTCCAACAGCAGCAACTTGCTTAGGGACAAGACATCAAACTAGTCTAAGCATAGAGAATCTTCTTCTGCTATATCCTCACAACTTTTAGAAATCAAAGGCTCAGGAACTTCCTAAGCTAGAAATGTCATGTTTTATTTTAACAGTCATTGGATGGGTGGTTGAATTACTATTTTAGTACATAAGAAAAAAGCTTTTCTATTTAAAATCCTGCAGCAGTGAGTTCCACAATTCACTTATGTACTGTGTGGTAAAGGATTTTCATTTTTTTACCATATAATATGGTTAATCAAGTTTAATTTAATTCTTCCCAATTCCTGTATTGTTGAGATCAAAGAATATTATTTATTTTTTTCATCTTTTCTATGATTTTTTCTCCCCATGTTAAAATTCTCCCAGTTTCCTGACTAAAACATCAACATTTGTTTGATATAGCCACATATGGAAGCTGTTTAGTGCCCTGATTATCTCTGGCTACCAACTTTTATATTTTCAAATTCTACTACACCACTTTTCAGAAGACTGGATGACAGTACCACTTTTTATGGTATTTAAGCAACGCCTAATGACATGTAGCATTTGCTCTGTTCTGCTCTGCTCTATATTCCCTTGATAACATTCTAGTTTGGTTTTTTGTTCCTACAAAGCACTGAGCTGACAGAATGAGTCAACAGTAATTCTCAGCTGGCAATTTTAAATGATGATTTTTCTACAGACCTTTGCCATGTACTTATTGTCATGGCTGTCCCTTTACTACTTTATAACCTTCTGCACTGAATTTAATCTTGCGATCCAGATTTTGAATACATTAAGAATTAATCTTAAACCTCACCATGGTCAGTTGTCATTTTTACTACCCAAATACTTAAACAGCATTGAAAATGTTTCACCTTATTGTCCAGTTGCAGGTGGATATACTTAAAACAAGAAAATCAGTATCTACATGGAGTTACAATGATAATCCCTGTTCATCTTTGACCATGTATTCCTGCCTTTGCTTCTTCTGGTTTTGACATTTATTAACAATTGACAAACCTTCCTTCCATTTTATTTTTGTTAGGCACATAAACACTTTGGAAATTTAAAGAAAGTATATCAACTGGAAACTGTTCCTTGTATGTTTGTTGACTTTATCAAAGAACTCTAAAAGACTTTCTATGCATGAGTAACCTCTGTGAAAACCATGATGACTTTTGCCTGCAAAAACCATAATTATTCACGTACCTGTTAATTCTGTTCTTTCTTTAAGTAACTATCAATTTGCTCAGCAAAACTCAGATTTACTGGTCTGTAGCTCCCTGGTGTGTTAGGAACTTGTCATCTTCCATTTCCCTGCTGCTGATTCCATTTTAAGCACAGTTAATAGTTCAGTGATTTTGTACTTGAATTCTTCAGAACTCTTGGGTGAATACCAACTGTTACTGATGATTTGTTACCATTAATATTATCAGTAAGTTCTAAAATCTTTAATTTCTAGTATTTTATAAACAGCCCAAGTACTGAATTCAGACAGTCATCTAGAGAAACCCTTTAGCCTGAAGTCCTAATTCTTAAACTTTTTGTGAAGCTTATGTTCAAACCGCAGATCTTCTATAACCATCAGTCGCATATAAATAATGAATGAAAGTAAATGTCATCATGCCATTTTTCAGTTTTAGGTACCCACATTTCTGTCATTCAGCATTCTTCATTTTTCCTGTAATTGTTCAAAATACAAGTATCACAAAACCCTTTCATTTAGGTACACTATTCACCAAGATAAAACCACAGATATGGAGGCATGTAAAGGCAGAACATAACTTACTTACTTTGGAGCTTAGAATTTCCATAAGAATCATGAACAGGGAAAAAATAAGAAAGATACGGTACAGGCACCATTGATACTCTCATCAATGCAGAAAATTTGAGATATCCTAAATTATCTGTCTATTTTCAATACTAGACAAATATAATAAATACTATGACAAATACTAGACAAATAAAACCATACACTGAAGAAGCAGAAGGCTTAATACATTTTAATGGATAATGGCATTATGGAGTTTCTGAAAAACAGCTTATTACTTAATTTCAGGTGACATGGACCTTTTTTTTTTTGTTATTCAATTGTGTTAATTTTCTCTCTGAATATCACTGGTTTTTTACAAAACTATTTTCTGCCAGAAATGTCAATACTATGAAGCTTTCTGCTGCTTCTTTCTGGTTTTACTTTTTGAAGGAGAACAGCCATTCCAATCCTATTTTTCCTTTATGAGTATTCCAAAGACTTTCTAGTCACAAGGTTAAGGAAATTGCTAATTACAAAAGTAAAGATTTTTATATTACAGTTTAAGTTTGGCATATCAGTGAGCCTTTAATTTATGTGCACAAAACAGGAATTATAAAATTCTTATCAGAACTATTCTATCATTTTTAATGATTTTTTTTTATTAATTATCTTCTCTTTCCCTTATGGCCTTTTTAGCTTGTGTTCCATAAAAAAGCAATTTCTCTTTTACAGACAATCCTTATTGGAAATGTCATGTAATCAGGACAAATACAAAATTATTTTTATGCGCTATAGTTCCAAAATTGGTAAAAGCAGTATTTTTCTTTTTTTAAAAATTTAAATGACATGATGCTATGATGACAGCCCTGGAGAACGAAGCACTCTTTCTGTCCACTCTTTCTTTCCACAAAACAGTGGTTTCTTTAGCAGTGGGAGTTTCTCCAGCAGGTTCTGAAAAACTAAATGTATCTCAGATAGACCAAGCATGGGCACAGATGAAAATTCAATTATTACCTTTAAGCTTTTCACCCTGTTGCTATGAAAATGACAGGACAGACTTTCAGAAGAGACTACAAGGGTGTTTTTACTATTGTGCCATCTAACCATGGTTTCATGCTCCAGATCCCACAGAGTTCGAAGAACAAAATACAACTGACTCCCCTGGTTTTGATTACTTATATGGACACTCTTCATCTGGGAATTATCCTAACACATAATTCCCTGGGACTGGTTCTCACCCAGTAAAACACAAAGGACTGAAGCATATGCTGTCAGCAAGGAAAAGAAGTCAATTAATTAACTGAGACCTCTGAGTCTTCCCCCCACATTTCACTGTTTCCTTCTCACAGGCTCAAATGTTTATCAAATGAGGTATAAAACCTAGGAAGAGCAAAGACATCAGATGAAGTAGTATGATTCTCATCTCAAAATTCACAAGTATAGTAACATTATATATTTTTAAAGTTTTATACTGCAATTTTTCAGGAGCTGAAGAAATTTTTTACATTTTTTTTTTTCTTTTGAGCCAACAATGCATCTGAAGTCCTGCCTGATGTTTCCCAAAGGACTTTCAGGCTTCAGTCTCACTGATGACAAAGTGTTGCACACTCATCCTTGATCTCTATAACTCTCCTGTTCCTCATTTTTTCCTGAGAGATGTCAAGGATTCTCACAATTGCGGATCCTCACTATCAAATCAAACTAATTCTCAAGTTCTAACCTCTTCCTCCCTTCCTGGTTTTGAGAGCATTATAATCCTGAGAAGGTTAACTGGCATCACCAGTCCTCCTGTGGTTGCAGACAATCACAAATGAAATCACCTCCTTCACTTCTCATGGGAAAGAAATGGGATTAAAAAGGAGTAAAACTTCTTCATAAGCAACATTTCTTTAGTGCAGTACACTGAGAAATAAGCTACATAAGTCTGGAGCCCAAATGAACTCAGATGCAACTAGGTCTAATGAGTGCTCAATGAGTATTTTACTCGAACGAATCTACAGATCATCTCCTCTAGTCCCTCTTCCTATCTCAAGCTCTCCCACCTTCTCCTCTGACTCCAGCAAACACACAGATACCTGGAATCCCTTCCCAACTTATAATACATAAACTATTAATAAAAACTACCAAAAAAAAGTCTCAATTTTTTAATTAAATAGGGAAAATCCATACGATTTTCTTCTTACTATATGCTAAGAAATAGAGCAAAAGAGATCAGGAATACCACCTCAAGCCCACATTACTGCACCAATTCAGAATTAAGCAAAAATACCTAGATCTGAGACTCTGGCTATACCTCCTAGCCCGATCACCTGCAGTCAGCATAAACCTTGTGTTTGACTTAGGTGGAAATAAACCTATGTGACAACAGCTCATGTGTGGCTTGAAGCAATTTCTAAGGTTTGACACAATGATAGGAAGGTGACTAGGTTTGGTATCAGTGGGATAGGACTAAGCACATCTAGAGTATTATTACTCAGATTTCAAAGTGGGGCAAAACCCAACCAAACTTCTCTCTCTCATCTCATGCATTCCTCAGGTTTGAAAATATAAAAAAAATCGTGTGCTGCAGAAATGGAGTCTCAGAAACAAAGCCAAGTTCTACTGCTTTAATAATGACAGAGTGTATGATTCCTAGCTAGGAAAATAATGAATTATTTATGGTTTTGGTAATGATAAACGTCATCGGATGTAAAGATGTAAAAGATATAAACATATTGTCTCCCCCACGACCTCAGAGGAGGTATAACGCCAATTCAAAATTTCAGAGGATGACTGTATTTGACAGGAATACCCAAAAGGTGGCCTGTGCTGCTAATAAATATCCTACACTAAGCACATTACTGGTGTTCGATTACACTGTTAAAGCATGCAGATAGACACAAGCACACACAAACCCCCGTGTATTTGTGAGCCAAACATGGAAAGTGCTTGTACCAAACACTTTAAAAAAGATGACAAGACAGGTTGTTTTTCTCATTATTAAACTTTCTGGATTGTAGGTGGTAAAAATGACACAGATGGAAAAAAACAGAAAGAACATTCCTTGAGCAACACAGGAAATAAATGCAGCAGTAACAAAGGGGAAGCCCATTCAAGAAATTTTTGAAATAGTAGGCATCAGGACAAGGTAGATGAAGATACTAACCTGTTTGAACTCCAACACTGACAAATTTCAAATAAACAACATACCATACCCTGACTCCGAGACTGGATCTGGGCTTCTGATCAGTAAAACTGTGTGATTAATACTGTAAATGATTAGTACTGAAGCCTGAATTGTGACATTTTATAGACATTTAACATGTTGAGTTTCAGCTATGGCAATGTGCTTTGATGTCTTTTTATCACAGGTAATTTTCAGGATATTCTTGAATAAACTATGCTATATCAAACAATTTACTCAGAGATTTAAAAGCTGCCATTATAGATAGATTTCATAGTGTAAAGTTTGGACACTATGGATGACAGATAGGAAGTTTCCAGAATGCATATAACACACAGATATCTCCCCCTTCAATTTATTTTTCAGATTTTCAGATTGGTTTGTTTGGGTAAAGGTTTTTTGGGATTCTTTTCTTCTTGTCATCACTGCACCGCTTAAACAACACTGCAGTGTGAAGCTGATATGCTGCTATCCTTAGCCGAGTTAGATCTGGATGAAAGGAAATTTCTGTAACTTTCTAATTCACCTGGAAGGGGATTAAAATAAAGTCATTAAAACAAGAATACAATCAAATCTTCAAAACTAAAAAATTATTAAACTGATTAATCTTTTATTTAAATGTTAGGTGCTGCTCTTGTTTGTGACACCATGGTGAGTTGCAATTAAATTCTGGCAACATATCTTTCAATTTGAGCTGCTACTGAAAAAACACAGAAACTATCCCTTCTACCAGGAACTCACATTTTATATAAACAGTGCACTCATTATATGTTGTCTCCAATACTCATCTTCTACTTTGCCAAGGTACTTTTGTTTTTACAAAGTTGATCACTATTGCCTCACTTTCAGGACAGCATTTTTGCTCAAGTGCAATGAATGTGAAGAACGTGCATTAGTTCCACTCTAATTAGGCATACACTTAAATAGTTTCTGGAACTGGAACTGTGGTAAATAATATATGAGTTAGCCTGAAACCTTGATTACGCTGATGCAAAAATAGCTGCATGTATATAAGAAAATACCTTCCCATTGCACACTATTCTATTTCACATATATGTGCCCCAGTGGAGAAAATGAGAGAATAAATCTTGAGAGATGGGAGGTCATATTGCTTCAGGCATGGATGGTGGAGGAGCAGAACTGTACCCCAGTTAGTACTGCCTGACGTGGTACTTTCCTGCCTCTCTCCTCTCTGCCTGGCTTGTGCACAGTGGGTAAAATAAAAGATTCACAGACAGGACAACAAAGATTTCAGCAAGTGAGTTCAAAAATGATAAAATGGAATTTTGCAACCAGGTATTTGGAGCAATGCCTCTTGAGAACGGCAGGAACCGCAGTGAAAGTCACACACAGCTCCTTCCTTACACCGTTCTCTGCTGGTAAAAAAGTGAACTATGGAAGTCCTTCAGGGATAATTAGCTTTCTTGCAAATTTTGCTTTCCAGTACAGGAATCGGGCTGCTGACTAAGCCCTAGTCACTCAACGAATTATACCACTGTGCTCTTCCTAGCAAACTGTACCTCTTTGTGTGGTCACTGTGTAACCAATGGGTTTCCCTCTGAGAATCTTTGCAGAAAGCAAAAGCATTGTGAACTTACAAACAAGTCCTACACAAGGCTATTTTGCAGACGGCATGTGTGGGTAGTTTTGCTAAAGAACTTTCTTGCTTTAATTAAGAAGAAAGATCCTGCTGGCACAGCTGACAAATGAGAAGTGCATTAAAGTCTTCATAGTGTCTAATCTTCCAGTTTGCAGACCAAACAGACAAATCTCAGAGTCCAAGTTCAACTTGACCTCTGAGGTCTCCACACAGCCTTCTCTTCTCCAGGCTGAACAGCCCCAACTTTCTCAGCCTGTCTTCATACAGGAGGTGCTCCAGTCCCCTGATCATCCTCGTGGCCTCCTCTGGACTTGTTCCAACAGTTCCATGTCCTTTTTATGTTGAGGACACCAGAACTGCACACAATGCTCCAAGTGAGGTCTCCCGAGAGCAGAGTAGAGGGGCAGGATCACCTCCTTCGACCTGCTGGTCACGTTCCTTTTGATGCAGCCCAGGATACGGTTGGCCACACCAAATCAGGACCCTGGTACATGGGGAGGAAAAAGCCTCTGACGTGGAGGGTGAAGGTAAAGCAGGTAGACATCTGTAACCTTTTAAAACAATATGAAGCGTGTTGCTGGTTAATTTCCCTAGCTATGAAGTGACCTTGTAGTACCATTCCTAGTGTATACCCCTTGCTGCATTGTCCTGCTTTAACTATATGCAATTCGTTGTCTTTAATTATATCTCTGAGTATCCAGCTTTTCTGCTAGAAACATTTTTGATCTGCACTTCAGCTACTATTTCTCTGTTGTTTCTTCTCCTACAGAACAGCTTGTTAACTGCATCTTAGTCCCCTTCAAAAGTCTTCTGCTCTCTGCTGAAGGGATTACAGGGTTTACTGAATGCTTCACTGCAGGTTAACACAATTATAAAATGAGGAATACACCAACAATTTCAGTACATTTGTCTGTGTGTCTGATTACATTTACAGAGCCTGAGTAATATGAACTTGTGGTGTGGGTAGTTTTGTGGAAATATAAAAGCTTTGTAAAAACAAAGAGGTAAACTAGATATAAATGTACATTTGCTAGAGAAAGTTAATACAATTTCCTTTCAAGAGACTACAACTGCCAAATTGACTCCTATAATTCCATTGGCATAGAATAGCACACACTTTTTGTAGGGGGAGCAGGGAAGCAAATACTAATACACTAAATGCTAAGCAAATATTTATTTTATTTAAAATATAATAAGAAAAATTCTGAGTATGGTGAACAGTGTGGAAGAAAGGTTGAAAAATCAAAATCAATTAAAAATAAACAGAAATTAGAGGTTTAGAGGAACATGACAGAATCCAGACACGTATTTTGATAATGTAGGAAAATTATTATCAAAGGTTGGCAGTTTTCTAAGATAATAAAACATGGTGACAACTTTCACTAGTTTCTGTTCCAAATATTCAGACAACTGTCATAGCTTCATCAAAAAAGCAAAAATGGCTTATATTATTCAGAATTTGAAGAGCTAACAAAGAGTGTGATGTGGGATAGGCAATATACAGGCAAGCAAATATAAATGATGATGGCAACTCCTTGCAAGTATAATTAATTTTCAGCAGGCATTCATGCTAGCAAAATGGAACTGCACGGATGTCCATGGAAAATGAATAGCTGAGTTGACATCAAGATGAGTGAATGAATCAATTTAAAAATTCAGTGCAACACTCAAATCAACAGTTTTAAGGAATTTGTTCTTCTGCACCATGTAGTCCTTTGGCTTTTTTTCATTATGGATACCATTATGATTTTTGTAGTCATTATTTAGGTTAAGCCTGCCTGAATGCATCAGAAATATTTTCAAATCACAGCTCACACTAATACTTGGAAGGAATCACCACCTAGGAATGACTATTTATTAGATTTTACTAATTCAAAACCCAAAGGCAGGCTAAGCATTTTTCAGAAGTTGTCTGTAGTTAGCACCAACAATAACAAAATTAATCAGTAAGTATAGATTCTCAACTGAAAGGACTTCATAAACAATTTTGTTAGTGTTCATCTCACTCAAGTATTGCCGCATAAAGGCTGGGAACTTAGCTGTCTGTGTCTTCCTCTACAGTCAACAAAAAGCCAGATGCCCTTATGGGCAGGTACATCTCATTTTATGATACACCTCAATGATATGTGATAAATCCTGTTTTTCTGGATGGATTTTATAGAGAATCTCTCCAACAAATTGCGTCTAATCACTTTACCAGGTCTACAGTTAACTCAAATGTACACTACACTTTGTCATTAAATGGCAGAAAAAGCATTTCCTTTGAGATGCAGTTAGAAAGTTCAGAACAATGAAATCTTTCATTCTGTGTGTAGGGCACTGTCCTGATAAGTGGGGAACAAGAGTCTTCAGCAGACAAATTCTTCCACCCAAATATTTTTAAAAGAAAATGGAACTGGAATATCTAGTAAATAGCACTTCATAGTCATGCACTGGAAAACGAAAATAAAATAATGTCATATTCTTTAAGTATTTTCATGCCTCAGACAGGCATCAGAAGGTATAGATTCACAACGTCTGAAATATACTAAACAGTTATTCATACAAAAGAAACCAAAACAAGGGCTTCTGGTTTTTGCGTTTGTTGGGATTTTTTTAAGAAGAAGAAAAAAAATCAAACAAAAAACCATTAACTTTCTCAAACTCAACAGACATTTCAAGGTTTTAGAAGCCAGATTGAAAATAGTGCAACTGTCAAAACAAGAAATATAAAAGTTGATGCTCACAATATCTAATAACCAATCAGCTCATCTTGAATGAAATCCAGAGAAAAAAACCAGAAAAATCTCATCCAAGTGAGAATGTTAAGTGGGCAGCTGGTTCATATCATGAGAAAGCATTAAACCACTGTAATCTTGGTTTGAGAATTATCTTATGGCATAATAAGACTTTAGAAAGAAAATATAATGAAGCCCCTGTAATTAATTTGCACTCCAAGTAAGATATTGTACTATGTTGAAGACAAATTTCATATTGATTTCGTATTTCCTATTGAAGAAGACCGTATAGGGAGAGAGAAGCAAGGAAATGTTTCCAAAAGCACTGCTTCTGCTCAGATTTCTGCTTGAAGCCAGTAAGTCAACTCATGTGTGGAAGGGTAAACAAGTGCGTAATTCTTTTCAGGACCAAAACTGTACTGCCAAAACTAACAACTTTGATGACAGGCTTCCCAGAGAGGCCAAGAGCTGAATGAAGCATGAGCTGACCTCATAACCTTGGACTCAATGGACATCAACATGTTATCCATGGACTCAACCAAGCCTGTAGCTTATTCCCCTGGGGTCAAACAAAAGTGTATAGGAAAAACTACCTCATGCTAGATAGGTAGAATTTCCAGTGGGGTTCTCACATGAGAATTAAAAGTTTGAAAAACCTGCTAGAAAGTATCTATTCTTTCCAACTCAGAGCTACAGCACATTGTTCAAAGGAACTTACACAGCCAGTTCACCTCTGAATTGCTGAATATAATATATTGTAATGATCAATAGGCAAAGTCTTATGGATATTTTTTTCAAACAAGATTTCAGCAGTGCCACATGTCTTTAGCATAAAATATCTTAATTTAAAGCTGCATTTAGCATGGTACAAGCTCAAATAGAATTAGTTTTTTATTGTATTTTTAAAGATTAATATGGTTTAATCAGATATTTATCTTTTATACAGATTTTAAACTTCAGTTAGAACCAGATGTTCATCTGGGGTAAAGTTGCAAAGCTTACCCGAAGTATCTACTGTACTTCATATCATCTAGTTCTAGAAGTTTCTGAAACTCTAATTACATTAAAAATTACATTAAAATGGTATGATAGCCTTATTAATCTAATGACTTTCATGTTCAAAAATACTGAAATTAAAAAGGTATCTAATCAAACACATAGGGATCTGTTTGTCACATCAAACAGCTATGTGATAAAATATATATAATACTTGAACATTTCTTTAGGCCAACGGCTAAAAATCAAGGAGCGGACACAGATGAATGTGGAAACCATTCATGTCCGCTCATTTTCACAGTAAATCTTTGAACACAAAACAGAACAATCTCAGAAAGGGTGGGGCACAGCTGCAATAAAAATAGGTAGAAGGGAATGGAGGATATAGGAAGCCTTGCCACCAGAGTGGATATGCACATTCAGATAATGAGTTATTGTATTTTTTTCCCTACAGTTTTTACACAGTTGTTCCCCCCCCACATTGTTTCAGAGAAAATGGAAAGTGTTAATTCTTTAGGCTGATGAATATAATCAAAATTTGTTTTAAGGAGAGCAGACAAACCCATTTCTGAAGACATTAAAAATGAAAGGAATATTTAAAGACAACAATAATTTCACTGAAGCCATCAGAAAATAAAACCATTATTTAAAAAATAATAAGCTTGTGGTTTTGTTTTTTAGTAATGTGTTTCCTAGCACAAAATTTTAATTGCAGATTAGTTTTATTTTTGTTGTCCTCTTGATAAATTTGAGGCAAGCCACATACATCATTAATTGTATTGTGCAGGGGACCACATTTCAAACAACAGCTTTGTCTGACCAAGCTACTATAGCCTGTCTGATTGTTGCAGAATTGTCATTAAATGGAAATGATGCTCGGGAATGTTGAACTAAATGTTATGTTTCTATGAATAATGAATAACATTACAGTAGCTTTAATGAATTTCATAGGGGAAAAATGTTGTTAAACAGAGCAACAATATTAGCCCTGCTGCCCTGGCCAAATTCCAATCTAGATAATTGCATTCTGACACCTATTCTTTCTCAGTTGTTTAAATTGGGTATATATGTGTACCTCAATGTCTGGATTGAAGAATATTTGAGAAAGCCCTTCTGATATTGCTGTACCTGTTGACAGTTGTAGAGGGTTAATGGAGGAAAAAATTCTGAAGACCTAAATCCTGGCTGATGGAAAGCTTCTAAAAAACCATAGGATCATAATTTGGAATTGCCTTGATATATATTCAAGGCAGAATCTTCAGTGACACCTTTGTTTAACATTTTTTTGTGTGTCTGTGACATCTCAAAGACATAATTTCTAGTATTATTTCCAGAGCCTCACCATGCCCTTTGATCTTGAGCACTGTTTGTGGTATCCAATTCACACACTGGTCCACACTAATTATCCTGCTTGGGAGACCAGACAAGATCATCAAGGAGTATGTAAAAGATTTAAATCAGGCATATATTTTCATATGCACTGACAGTGATTAAAATAGAAAAGCCTGACAAAACATAAGATCAGAAAGAGGTAGTGCCAAATATCACTTGCTGAATAGAATATTCCTGGAAACCTCATCTATAGGTAACTGCAGGTAATCAATCATATCCTGTTTCTGTGGGGATTAGGTGCAATGTCCTGTTCTCTCAGCAAAACAACCGAATCCACATTCCTCCCTCTCTGGTATGTAAGTATCCCAAAAGCTGCACAGATTGTACTGCATGATACACACGGTGGTGTTGTTTGAAGGCTCAAGCAGCACGTTAAACTGCAGCTGGATTGTTACCATTAAGATTTTATCACAGTGATTTAGGGAGAAAGTCAACGATCTGGAAACAGATGTGATGTTTTAAATGTGTATCATCATATCTTCTGGGCTAATTTCAGTCTTAACATTGCAATGGATTTTCTTCAGGTAGAAGAAAGAAGACAAAGAAATGGTGAGAAGAGTGACAGGATAAGTGGAAAAGAGTAGACAGGATCATGTGAGTACGGATGCTAATGAACTGAAATGCATCATTTGCTTTAACTGTTACATATGTCTGCAGTCATTTGAAAGGAATCACAGTGTGTACAAAGAGCCTCTTAAGAGATCCATATAGGAAAATCAGGTCTTTCACCTTTTTAAAGCTTAAGATTAAGGATATTTTCTATTCAGTACTGGCTCACAAACCAACCCATTCAAAGATGGTGTCTCTCCAACTCACTCCCTTGCACACACATACACATAAGTACAAACAGCAAGGAAGAAGCAGAGAGGAAGCAAAAGGAAAAGAGTGAGTAAAGATTGCTAAAGACTGTGACAGAGCCACAGTCAGTGCTCTCTTGTGAAAGGAATCTGCTGCTCTGTGGGTGGTAGTGGCTCAAATCTTGTGTACAAATCGAAGTGAATTCAAGGCTTGTGTTTTCCCATCTTATCTGAAAATCCTAATGATTTTTCAGGCAAAGATAATTCCATAGATTATAATTTCTCTGTTTTAACTAGAATTCTTTTCAGTCTGAGTTTGAAAAAGCTTTAATTAAAACTAGGAATTTCCAAAGAAAACAATTTTTTTTTTTTTTTTTGCCACAAAGATCCTGACTGAATCTTCTTCCTTTTTGAACATACATATAACTTCCAACAAAAATAACGGGATTCTTTACAAAGTAAAAACAAAGAACATCTGAATGCTATGAAAGCTACTTTAACATCCATAACATAATTCAAAAGTACTGATAAGTTCTTAATTTATTACCAATCCTAGTGTGTTGCTCTTTGATTAAACCTCATCTTGTGCTAATAATTCTCAGTTGTACTATACAACATATGCTACAGAAATCTCTGAGGTAGCCAAGGAAAACCAAGCCTAAAACAACAGGGAAGTTGCTTACCTGCCTGAACTCTTCAAGATCTATTTTGTTTCCCACCAGCACCAAGGGGATGTCATAGGTGTGCCGGACGCGATAAATGAGTTCCTTAAACTCAGCAGCTTCTTGAAAGGATTGGCGGTCTGTGATGGAATAGCAGATAATGAAGCCTTCTCCACCTCGCATGTACTGGTCCCTCATGGCTGTGAATTCTGCCTGTAGAATAGGAAGAAGATACTCAGTAATTCAGCAGATAAAACTACACATTTGTAAATAACGAACTTGCTGAAAACTTCCCTCATTCCCCACATAACTTCACATTGTTTGTTTTACTGTTTTAAATACTGCTTGCTGAAACTTGTGCATCCTTCTGGGGTCATCATTATGGATAATACACCACTAGGATGTCTCTTAGGACCCTTTTCTTTCCTTTTCTCACCAAGGGAACTTTGTCCTTGAAGAATATGAACTTACTATGCCAGTGCCTGCATACAGAAAATATTGTCTCACATATTTCTAAAACATTCTGTAGCACTTTCAGCACACACTTGCGATTGAATGAATACTAACAGGTGTAAGAGAAGAGCTCTATTGTTATCTAGAGATTGAAGACAGGTACAAATTCCTTATTATGCGCTCAATTCAAAAGCTCAGTAATATCAAAAAGACATTTATTGTCTCCCACCAGTTTTGGAATATGCCTAGTAAAACAGGAATATAATCTGCAAAAAGTTCTGCTCTTTCAAATGTTCTGAGAGAAATTGGGGGTTTCAGTTCAGTGTGTGATAACACCATCAAATGAAAATGGACAATTTCAAATAGTGCGAGAATTGGACCAATCTTCTCCTCCTGCATTTTTCTCTGTTTATGTATGTATGTATTGAAGCAGCAACATTTCTGGTCATAGGTGTGGCGCTTTTTAGAAGTATTTAACAACTGTCACATTGTATTGAAAAAAAATCAAGATTTAGTTTTCAAAAACTAGTCTCAGGCACTGTGGCTTGAGAATATGCTTTAAAGTCAGTTTCTTTTTCAAGTTTGTTTGCTCTTCTCGATCACAGCCCAGAATAACCCAATACCATGGCAACAGTCGGTCAGGATCAGAATCCTCCAGACAGAGTCAGTTCTCCAGAGATATTAAGATTCAGGAAGGTCTGATAAAGTAAGGAATACACATATCAACATTGGACCATTTCTATGAGCAGCAGGATGCAATATCAAGTCTTCTATTTTTTAGTCTGCTGAGAATTTAGGCTAGGATTTTAAAACAGATTAGGCTATATATATATATATATATATATGTATCTCCTCAGTTCCTGCTGAAAATTCAAGGGAAATGGATTGCTTATGCTCTTTTAAGTCTCAGCCTTAAATCTCTCTCAGTAGTCACTCATATTGATTGATAATACTTCCTGTGAATAGACTTTCATGTTGACCATTATCATTTATTCATGATGTATCTTTTACCCAAGGGCTTTCTTATATATCACTCAAAATATTTCACCTGCTACAGGAAAAAGTTCATAGACTAAGCTCCAAAATAGCAGACTAATAGGCAATTTAAGGGTAGGATTCTGCTATGAGACTTACTCAGAATTTCATAATCTCTAAACTATCACCACTGGCATCCCAGGAGTTTATTAACTACAAAACTATAGCATAGACTGGATCAAGCTATATTCTATCCCACCCCCTCTCAACTGGATGTGCAAGAAGTAGGGCAGTGGTAGGGAGAAACACAGAAGATGTCAAACAATAGGGATTCTACACTCCGCTGGTTTGGGCAAGACAGCGAGGGGAGTTCTGTCTCTGCTCCCAGGTCTTTGCCTGCCATCTGCATGAGAGAGTCACTGGATTAAAAACCAGTGCAATACCAAGGTCTCCAAGTTGTGAACAGGGAGTGTTAATAACTAAACACACAGACATAATCCCTCTCCCTTACTGACCCTCAGATCCCAGGCTTTCCTCACAAAATAACCATCTT
This sequence comes from Psittacula echo, assembly GCF_963264785.1. NCBI lineage: Eukaryota > Metazoa > Chordata > Aves > Psittaciformes > Psittacidae > Psittacula > Psittacula echo. Next base: position 6,206,684 of record NC_137742.1, on the reverse strand, counting down.
TCCAAGCCCCTCATCCTCTGTGTCCCTGATTTTTTTCTCTTTGCATCGTTAACCTAGACTACCCATGATTAGTAGAGTAGCCTCCTTTGTAGAAGGAGCTGAACAAGGCCTTCATCCCTTCAGGCTGAGCAGAAAATGGAAACCTTATGCAGAGTTAAACTGAATTTAGCTGCCTGTGCAGCTGCAGGCCACTGTCTAAGCCCCCATTATAGATAAAAGTAAGCTAGTCAATGCAATTAATGGACTACAGATTGAGTCTGTTCATGAAAAATAGTTATTCCCTTAGGTCCCTAATTACCTATTTTTTGTTTATCTGTTTTAGAGCCAGCTGAATATTTACACAACTGAATGAAATCTGCTAGCTCCTATTCCAGCTCCCAAAAGTAGATGTTTTGGTATGGAACTAAAATCCCAGCCCAGACAACTTGTCTTCCTTTGTTAGAGATTTCATAAATCAGGTACTGTAACACCGTATGATTATTCTACACAGACTTTTACAAAGAATGAGCTCTGCTTAAGTGAGTTGTTCACCTCCAAGAAGTGCTCAGAACATCCTCTTATAGCCATTTATGGCAAACTAAGAAGGAATTAGGTCACATAGCCCTGTTTAAGTTACTCACAGTAAGTGACATTCTTCAATGTGAGGACTCCCAAGACCAGTCCCCTGGAATGCTTAACGGCTTTTCTTGACTGCCAGGAGACTCTGGGTTCCTAATTTTACATTGAATCATTCCAAAGGGACAAAGTATTCAGCTTTTAGGCACTGCCATTCTTGAGGCTGAGTCATTTACCTACGCATTCTGGTTTATGCCTGGGCATAGACATGACTTTAAGGATATGAATGAATTTACTTCTGCAATATTTTATTATGACATGTTATTGCTGCTGATATATTGGACTAAACAGCCAAAATACTTTAGTGTCAAGTTTGCAGTGATCCATCTTCAGAGGCATTAATTACTCTGTGTAAACCAGACTGGGTGCATCCACTTGGTTTTCTGTTGTTAACTCTGTTAGTCATTTCCATTCTTATTTTTCTGATGTTGACTTTCACTTCTCAGCTTTTTCCCCTTGGCATAATTGCTCATTACAGAGACAAGGACTCCAAGGTCAAACATGAACAATCCTTTTCTTAGATTTCAACAAAAATGTGTTTACTTCTCTGTTTACCAAGAAACCCAATAAAATAATATATAGTAAGTCAAAGAATTAGAACCATTTCCAATAAACATACTATACCCCTTCCAATAATGTATGCATATTACATACAGATGATGGACTAACATGTAATTAAATTCTTTGTTCTTTTTTTGAGTCCTACTCTGATTTCACAGTCTTCATGTATCTCTACAGCAAGCAGTACAAAAATCCAAGCTGACCTGGGTTTTTTTGATGTTCAGAGGTATATGCAGATAGATCCAAAAGTTTCACAGACTTTTCAGTGGGTTTTTTATATTTGGATTGGTTCTCTTATAAAACATGCAACAGTATATCTGTGCAGCTGGCACACTAATTGTTTCCTGCTGTAAAAGTGGTTTTTTAAAAAATTATTCAGGAATACTACTTGATACCATTTGCTACTCAGTAAGGGAAAATATGAAACGTTCCCAAGTCAGTAAGTGCCAAAGGGAAGAGACAGAAGGAGATCACACCTCCTCAAAAGGAAATCAACCCTGAGACTTAAAGTGAAGATTTGTTATGCTTATAGCACTTTGAAGCTTGACATCAGTCTCTAATACTCTCTTGTGTATTATGACTAAGACTTTAACTGGAAAGTGTGGTAAGAAAACTTCCGAAACAAAATCACCATTCATCTTGGAAGACATGTTATACTCGAGAACAAACATCAAGTCTAGATAGAAACAAAATAAAACTTTTCTAAAAGTTGAAAGAACACAGCATAACTTTTTCCTTTTTTTTTTTTCCATTATAAAGGAGGGCAGCAAAAAACCTGATACTAATCCTCATGTGATTATATATGTCTACCTGTTGTGGAAGAAAGTTAGCAAGAAAATCTCTCAATGACTGTTGCTCCTAAACAGATGTTACATTTGCCTTTTATAAGTTATCAGGCATCTGTCATGATTTCTCAATGACAGAGTGGCCTGAAAATGACATAAAGCAGCTCCCTCAACATGCTCAGATGCATCACATCCTGTTGTATCGAACTTACAGAATCATAGAATAGTCAGGTTGGAAACGACCTTAAAATCATCCAGTTCCAATCCCCCTCCCATGGGCAGGGACACCTCACATTAACCATGCCACCCAAGGCTCTGTCCAGCCAGGCCTTGAACACCACCAGGGATGGAGCATTCACAGCTTTACTGGGCAACTCATTCCAGCGCCTCAAAACCCTCACAGTAAAGAACTTCCTCCTTATATCCAACCTAAGCTTCCCCTGTGTAAGTTTTAACCCAGCACCCCTTGTCCTATCACTACAGTCCCTGATGAAGAGTCCCTCCCCAGCATCCTTATAGGCCCCCTTCAGATACTGGAAGGCTGCTATGAGGTCTCCACGCAGCCTTCTCTTCTCCAGCCCCAACTTTCTCAGCCTGTCTTCATACGGCAGGTGCTCCAGTTCCCTGATCATCCTTGTGGCCCTCCTCCAGACTTGTTCCAACAGTTCCATGTCCTTTTTATGTTGAGGACACCAGAACTGCAGACAATACTGCAAGTGAGGTCTCACGAGAGCAGAGTAGAGAGGCAGGATCACCTCCTTCGAGCTGCTGGTCACACTCCTCTTGATGCAGCCCAGGATACGGTTGGCTTTCTGGGCTGTGAGCGCACACTGAAGCCGGCTCATGTTCATTTTCTCATCAACCAACATCCCCAAGTCCTTCTCCACGGGACTGCTCTGAATCTCTTCTCTGCCCAACCTGTAGCTGTGCCTGGGATTGCCACGACCCAGGTGTAGGACCTTGCACTTGTCATGGTTAAACTTCATAAGGTTGGCACCTGCTCACCTCACAAGCATGTCAAGGTTCCTCTGGATGGCATGCCTTCCCTCCGGTGTATCAACCGAACCACACAACTTGGTGTCATCAGCAAACATGCTGAGGGCGCACTCAATCCCACTGTCCATGTCGCCAACAAAGATGCTGAATAGGACCAGTCTCAACACCAATCCCTGAGGGCCACAACTCGTTACCGGTCTCCAGCTGGACACCGAGCCATTGCCCACAACTTTCTGCATGCGGCCATCCAGCCAGTTCTTTATCCATCAAGTGGTTCACATATCAAATTGATGTCTCTCCAATTTAGAGACAAAGATGTTGTGTGAGACAGTGTCAAACGCCTTGCATAATTCCAGGTAGATGACATTAACTGCTCAACCCCAGTCCATCAGTTCCGTAGCCCCCTCACAGATGGCCAACACATTGGTCAGGCAGGATTTCCCCTTAGTGACGCCATGCTGCCTGTCACCAACCACCTCCTTTTTTTTCATGTGCCTTAGCATGCCTTCCAGGAGAATCTGCTCCAAGATTTTGTCAGGCACAGAGGTGAGACTGACTGGTCTGTAATACCCTGGGTCATCCATTTTCCCCTTCTTGAAAATGGGGGTTATATTTCCCTTCTTCCAGTCGTCAGGAACTTCACCTGACTGCCATGATTTTCAAATATGATGGCCAGTGTCTTAGCAACTTCATTCGCCAGCTCCTTCAGGACCCGTGGATGGATTCCATCAGGTCCCATGGGCTTGTGCACCTTAAGGTTTTTAAGATGGTCTTGAACCAGATCCTCTCCTACAGTGGGCCTAAGGTCTTCATTCTCACAATCTCTGCATCTGCCTTCCAAGACCTGGGTGGTGTGGTCAGAGCATTTGCCAGTGAAGACTGAGGCAAAGAAGTCATTAAGAACCTCAGACTTCTCCAAATCCAAGGTAGCCAGTTCTCCCGATAGCTTCCAGAAAGGGCCCACGTTGTCCCTAATCTGTCTTTTATTTGCAATGTACCTATAGAATCCCTTCTTGTTACCTTTTACATCCCTAGCCAAGTTTAATTCTAACTGGGACTTAGCTTTCCTCACCTGGTCCCTAGCATCCCGGACAGCATCCCTGCATTCTTCCAAGGCTGCCTGTCCTTGCTTCCACCTTTTATAAGCCTCTTTTTTCCCCTCGTAGTTTCCTCCGCAGCTCCTTATCCATCCAAGGAGGTTTACTGGCCCTCCTGCTGCACTTCCTTATAGTTGGGACACAATGAGCCTGAGCTTGTAGCAGGTGACCCTTGAATATCACAGTCTTGGGCCCCCCTGTCCTCTAGGGCTATATCCCATGGAACCTTACTAAGCCGGTTCCTGAAGAGGCCAAAGTCTGCTCTCTTGGAGTCCAGGGCAGTGAGCTTGCTGCATGCTCTTCACACTGCCCTAAAGATCTCGAATTCGACCATCTCATGATCGCTGCAATTAAGTCTGCCCTGGAGCGTCACGTTTCCAACCAGCCCTTCCCTGCTGGTGAGCACAAGGTCAAGCATGGCACCTCTCCTTGTCAGCTCCTCTATTGCAGAAGGAAGTTGTCTTCCACACAATCAAGTAACCTCCTGGATTGCTTGCGCCAGGCCATATGGTCCCTCCAGCAGATATCAGGGTGGTTAAGTTCCCATGAGAACAAGGGCCTGCGAGCGTGGGGCTGTTCCTATCTGTCTATAGAGTGCTTCATCCACAGAGTCCTCTTGATCAGGCGGTCTGTAATAGATCCCCACAGTAATATCTCCCATCACTGTTCTCCCTTTAACCCTGACCCACAAACTCTCTGTTGACTGCTCACCTGTCCCCAGACAGAGTTCCATACTCTCCAGCTTATCCCTAACATAAATAGCAATTCCCCCTCCCTGTCTCCCGGACCTGTCTTTTCTAAAGAGCCTGCAACCTTCCATTCCAACACTCCAGTCATACGAGCCATCCCACCATGTTTCTGTGATGCCGTAGACGTGCACACATCTCTAATTCCTCTTGTTTGCTCCCCATGCTACAGGCATTTGTATAGAGGCGTATGAGTCGAGCTCCAAATGAAGCCAGCTCATTGGCTGGAGTGGCTGGAATATCTCTGCATTGCTCTGAGCATTTATTATAGGTGGTGACAACTGACTGGGTGTGTTGGGATGGAATGATGCCCCCCTCCCACAACACATCTAGTTTAAAGCCTCCTTTGACCAGTCTGGCAAGCCTCCTACCAAAACCGCTCTTCCCCTTCATTGTCAGACCAGCTCCACCAGCCCCCAGTAGATCTGGCCTCCCAGATTGAGTCCCATGTTCTAGATGCCCAAACCCCTGACTATGGCACCATCCTTCTAACCATTTATTAATCTGGCCAATCCTCCTAGCCTTTTTAAGATCCTCCCCTTTATCATGGAGAATTGATAAGACTATCTGATCTCCAGAGCCCCTAACCACCTCTCCCAGGGCTCTGTAGTCCTTCTTTATGTTCTCCGGCCTACTGCTATTTATATCACTAGCACCCACATGGATCACTAGAAGTCAGCAATAGTCAGTGGGACTCACTAGAGCAGGCAGCCTCTCTGCAACATCCCTGATCCCTGCCCCTGGTAGGCAACACACCTCCCTTGAGACTGGATCAGGCTGACAGATGAGTGCCTCTGTGCCTTTCAAAGTAGAGTTCCCTACCACTATGACCCGCCGCTTTTTCCTGGCAGCACCAGTAGAGATCTTCTTTACCAGTGCACCAGCCAGTTGTTCCTGCTGCAAGTGTGTTTTCTCATTAGCCCCCTGCAGGACAGCAAAGCGGTTCTGGGTGGGTGGGGACAACAGCTTTAGGAGAAAGCCCCTTGCTTATAATTGTCCTCTGCCTCCTTTTTTTGTTTTGTTTGGGTTTTTTTGTTTGTTTGTTTTTGTGTTTTTTTGGTTTTTTTGTTTGTTTGTTTTGTTTTGTTTTTGGTTTTGTTGCTGTTTCCCAGCTTCCTGGGTTAATGGCCTCCTCCTTTCCTCCATCAGCTACAATGGACGCTTGAGGCCCCTGCACAGTTTGGGCCTGGAGCACGCAGTGCTGCTGCCTCTCATCTTCCCTGACATCTTTCAGTCTGTTGACAGCGTTCCCCAGCTCAGCCACCTGCTGCAGGAGGACCTCCACCAGGGAGCACCGAGTGCAGCCCTGCCCATTGGGCACCGTTCCCTCAGGAGACCAGTGCAGGCACTCTCTACACTCCCAGCTCTGTACTGCAGTCTCCCCTCTCATCGGCTCTGTCTGGGTGCCTACGCTGGCCACAGCCGGGGCAGGCAGAGCAGAGCTCCCAGACCAGGCCCCGGCAATAAGGCGAGTGCTCACCATCCCACTCGCCTGCCCGTGCAAACTGCCTCGACCCGCCCTCTTTGCCCGCCCTTGTCGCTCCTACTTCCTGGCGCGGGTTTTCAGCCAGTCAAGGCTGGTGCCGCCCCTCCTGGCTCCGCCCCCTGTGAGTCCCTGCTCGCCTCAGCTGAGCTGCCGGCTCCTGAGCAAGTCCTGTCGAGGACCTGGGGCTCCCTCGGTGGCTCTTGCTGCTCTGAGTTGAGGCTCCTGGACACTGAGCTTCCCCTGCTCAGGTGTTGAAGGAGTCATCTCTCAAGCTACCCACCTCAGCAATTGACCCAATCTTACTAACACAGTTTAGTTAACTTGTTTACACCCAGTTTAACTTACTGGTCCCTTGTTGATCCCCCTCTACTAAACACAGTGTGTCTATAAAGGCTGGGATAAAGTCCTAAGAGTGTTAGCCCTTTCCATGTTCCTCATCATTATGCCACTCAGCAGCAGCCCTACATTTTTCCTGCCCTTCAGTTCCTACCAGTGTGCCTGTAGAAACCTCTCCTTGCCTTTTATATCTCTCAAAAGTTTCAACTCAAGCAGCACTTTGGCCTTCATAATCTAATCCACTCATGCCCAAGAAATACTTCCATACTGATCCCTGGGAGACTGTCCCAGATTTCATCATACTGTATATGTTAGTTTTTATATTAGCTTTTAGGACAGCAACCTAGGAAAGAAGAAAACATTTAACCTCTGTTTTCCTGCTTTCATCTTCATTCATCCTCTTTTATCCCACTTTTTATAATGAGCATAAGAAAGATTTTTATGAAGATCAATATTTTTATTTAGTTTCAATTTTATTTTTTTTTTTTTTAATATAAACAGAATGTGCATGTCTTCTTTTCTGTTGTTGCTGGAGATTAGAATCCTTTCCAAATAAGATCAGTAACTTGATGTCTCCAGAACACAAAACAAAAGCATTGAGCAGCAAAGTCAAACCACGCTTAGGTACCTAGATCTTTATGAAGGATTAGTTTATGGGCTGCTATCAGACATAAAATTCTGGATCTAATGTTCAGCTCAGGACAAGCGTAGCTTGCTGACTGAAAGATCTAGGAAAGCATATCACAAAGTTCACTGAAGCCAAGCCTGGTTCTTTACTGTTTCCTAAGTATTTTCTCCTGAATAATGCTGCAGAAAGAGTGCTGGGCTAGAAAAGCTTTTATTACCCAACTCAGAATAGAAATTGTTAAGAAGCAACGTCTTCCACATCACCATTTTACATCAGCAAACCTCAAATCTGAAGCCATTTTTCCGTGTTACACATTGCTAATAGATAGCTGTGGCATCCTCCGAAAGAGAAAAAGGGAGGGGGAAAAGGGGGAAGAAGAACTAACAACAAAAAATTACACAGGCAATAAGCAGCGGGTCACCATATCTTTTTCATTGTGTGGTGATGTGTTTGAGGAGTAAACACAGTGCAACGCTTAGAAGTGTGGTCCTCCTCCACACTCCTCAGATGTGTAGTGCTTAGAAATTTAAAGATGCAGCACCTCAGAAATGAAGGTGTCATGTTTTCAAACTACACACACACACCACGCATTTTGATGTCTCTTCTTTTTTATGATCTTGGCTTGTATCTCTGGAAGACGTCAGAGTCTCCCCAGGGAGACCAGCGTCACAGTCTGAAAATGCCGTTTTCTATATCTTCTTGTCTTCTGCTTAACTTTAAAACAGGGAATCTGCTAACAGATGTTCTTAATCAAAGCTGTCTCCCTGATTACCGCAGGGGTCATTCTTCTTATGAAAGGGTTTTTTACATTTCTAGTGAACACTCGGGGTATGTAGAGTGTATGTTCTTGGAAATGGGCAGGTTATTGTTCGTCTATGACAATGAACAAACAAGGGTAAAGTGAACAAAAAGGACGGGGGGGGGAATCTTTCAAATAGCGAATGAGAGAATCGAAAGCGAAGACTACACTACATAAAAGACATGAAAATGCATTGTTCACTTAAAAATAAAATAAAAAATTTTGGTTCTCAATAAAAAAGTTGAGAATTTCTTCTGTCCTAGGAATGATTTTTCCAATATGGTCAAAGATTATTTTTTAGCAACAGATTATTTTTAAAGCCAAAGTGCAACCCTCCAATATCTTTCTGTTAATAAATTCTCTTACACACATAAACACCAGAGTTGACTCCACTGAGATTATGTATCATTCATCTGGCACTGCTTGTCATAAAGTGCACTTTGCTTTTCTTTTACTACCTGAAACAGATTTCCCTAAGAAAGTAGACTGGTGAGAAGTGCTGTGTTAATTATTTGATTTTTCACTATTATTTTTATCTTTGGGGTAGTGTATGCGTGTGTAAAAGGAAGTAGCTTTTAAAAGCTTATTCACAATGCAAGCAGCAAGAAGTCTGCAGCAGTTACATTCCAAATGAGAAAGCATGCAGATAGGAAGTTGGCTGGATATTATATCTTACAACCACCATAACACTGTAATCTAGAAGCAAAGGATGTGACTCATTTAATCTCAGTTTTCCCACTAAAAAGCTAGTCACCTACTCTACATTATTCTTCAAGTCTCTCTGCAGTCAGGAGAGAGATATGATTGACTCTAGAGAGTAATTCAAGACATCCTCAGAGAAATGCTTCTCTGAGTGTACCTCTCTCGCTACCTCAGCAGATACGAAATACCAGTTCCAGCCTCTGAAGTCCACAATATCAACCGCAGCCCCCGCCCACTCATATCCTTCATGCATTTGGATGATAAAGCTTGTCCTCTTCTTCATTTTAAGCTTTAATTTATTTTCTACAAGGCTGTTTTATTTCCAGTGGTTCAGAAGGTCAAGAGGATGTAACATCTAGTGCCTAAAACCAATACAGTGTTTTTCACTTCACAGCACTCAGCAGTAGGAAATGTTATACCTCAGCATGGGTTAAGTTACAGTAGGAGATAATAAGCAGATACACTTTTTCCATCACAGAAGTCAAAGTTCCAAAACTGCTCGCAGCACTCCAGCAGGCACCAGCCACAGGTTCCCAGCAATGACACAACAGAAAACAAAAAAGCACTGAACAATATCAGCATCACTTTCATGCTCTCTTTTTGCTTCTTTCCTGTCTCCAGTCTTCCTTTGCAAACAGCAACAACAAAAGGAGTTATACAGCAAAAGATACGGAAAAAGCTGCAGCAGGTGGTACTCAGCCACCTGTGCCAGCCTAAACCATCTGCCACATCACTGGGAGGAAGGAAGAGAGCTGCATATCAGTTCAGACACAGACCAAAGAAAATGCAGGAGCTCCAGCTTAAATACTGGAGGACAGGAACTGATTCTTCTCTGCACCAAGTTTCTACACCGTTCTGGTTGTACATCAAAACCCTGTCTGATGACCCTTTTTGCCTGCTCTAATAATGACCCAGGAGCAGTTCAAAATGGGATTAATATAAATGAGAATTAGTCTGTAAGCCTGCAGTGGAAGTGGATTATTATTATAATGAGTCCCTTGATTAATGATCAGCCAGTGTCTCACGCCTTATAATTACAGGAAGAAATCCTTGCTTCTGTTATAAAACAGCAATATCCCTTACTTCTTTGAATTTGTACTGGGGACAAAATGCACATCAGTGATGATGGGAACAATATAAAGATAACATAAAAGATGTATTCCATGTTCCTAGCAGATTAATGTCTTTCTGAATTTAATCTGACAGCTTTCCAAGGCAATATTATGAACTCCACATTGTACAAAATCAATAGCCTTTTCTTAACTCTGGGAATGTACAAGTAAAAAGCTGAGACAAATACAGAACTTAATCCATAACGTAGAAGACAACCAGGCAACAGTATCAACCCTATTGAAATCAGTGCTATTTGACTGTCCACTCCTCTCCCTGTTTAAGCTAATTAATTTACCTGGAAAGAGAAACATGCAGGAAGAAGGAGAATATTCATAAGAGGTCATCTTTGCCAGGAGACACAGGTATGATTTTCACTTTGGTGACAAACAGCAGCATTACTTCTTAACTGCTATTTTCCAGGATCAGCGTACACTCTGGAAATTGAGTTTATGCTCACCTGGGTGGAGTGAATGCCAGGAAGTGCCACAAGACCTTGACTATGGGCAAGAAGATGGTCCAAGATGAGTGAGTCAACTAAATGGATGGTTGGCAATTTAAGAAACATGGTAAGGCTCACACTGGATAGAAAACACAAGCACAGTCTTATATCCATAATTTTCAAAAAATTTTGGCTGAAAACTCTGTGAGATAATTTCCCTAGCCTACACTTAACGTTCTTCAACATCAACCTGTTTCCTCCAGAAACAGGTCTGTAGTCCCAGACAGGATCTGGTATATCACTAGATCCCAGTTCAAGATTCTTTCTGAAGACTAATGTATGTGCATGGAAAAAAGGATTCTTTCACACCCGTTAATACATCTTTAAATCTCTGATTACTGGAGATACTTTGTGAAACTCTGAAGTCCTGAGCATAGAGAATGAATTAATGAAAAATAAAGACTTTTGTTTCTTAATCTGAGTTATTATATCAGGTTAATTCATGAAGACATTAGTTTCATCCTCATTCAGAGGAGTCTGAGACTCCAAACTGGTATGTCTAAATTTTCACCCTTTCTGAAAATCACTGGTTTGTGAGGTTAGTTTCATTACTGACTTATTTAAATCAACCTGAGACTCAATGTGTTTTTCATCATCTGTGAATTCATGTGATTTCCCACATGTGGGCTTAAAGATTCAGGTTCCCCTTCTTGTTTCAGCAATGATACGTCTTCCCATCATATCTGGTATTGCTCACAGTCACAGACCATGCAGGATTAATTCTCATGAAAGGTAGGTGTAGATGTTCCTTCACACCCTGAACACTGACAAATCACTTGCACTGCCCCATTCGCTGACTGCAGAACATTTTGTATGCGGTTGCTATTCTGTTATTCACATGACACTTTGCACCATTGCTGGCTTTTGAAGTAAGACTGAACCACATCAGCCTTGTAGAAAAAAAAATAAGTAAAGATAAATAAATAAGGGAAAAAAGACAAATGAGAACAACTTCCAGTATAATTACTCAGGACTTCAAGGAATAACATCACATAGTGACCCCTCTTTCTCACTTAGGAATTACTAAATAACCTGCGCTGGCACGCCAACCCTCCCTGCAGAAGCAGCTTCTCTGCAGTGGTGTCCCAAATGTTCCCACTCTAATTGCCCTCCTGCCTTCAGGTGATAATGTGTTTGCCAGTTTGCTGCAACTGTGCTTTTGTTAACTTTATTAATCTTGCTCTTCCAAAGATGGTCTGTCATATGCAGTCCATCATCTGGGAGATGATATCTACTTTTCATTCACCCCACAATACAGATGAAATCACCATATCAATTCTCCAAAACGCCAGTAAAAAATGCCTCTGTGCTACACTTCCTAACTTGGAGAACTGTCTTTTTCTTTCATATTAATGCTAATGGTTTCTCTCTTAGGGATAAACACCTTCATAATTTTCTCCTAAATGCAGGCACTGAAGCAATCTTCACTGTTAACTACCTCTAAACCCGCCAACTGCATTTGGTTTATTGTGCGCCACATAATACTTCCCCCCTTCCCCCCCCATTGACATGCAAGAAAGAATAGAAAGAATAAAGCCAATTTTCATCTTTTATCAAAAATGCATCATAAATGGTAAAGGGAAAGATTTAATAGTTTGATAACTACATTTTAGTAAACAGCAGTGTAAAAAAATAAAGACAACGACCTACTAGTGAAGAGGTAATGACTGCAGCTGCAAGCGAGGGCTCAACAGGGATTCAGACAAACTCTTGTCAGCTTACATGGGCATGGCAGAGTTGCCATCTTCCCCAGTGAGGCTTGTGCAGCCTTGCAGAAGTGAAGCTGTGAGGCTGTGGAGTCAGACACCTCATTGCTCTGATAAATAACTGCAAATGAGATTCTGGCTTGCATAGTCTCTCACAATGGCTTCCGTAACAAGCATGCCTAGCTTAAAAATTCCATAACGTAGGTATTTCTCTCCTCTCCCCTGTGCCCCACTCATCACCAGAGATATAATTTGAGCTAAGAATCTGAAAAGGGGGAAGAAGGGGGAGAAGCAAACAATCTGCAGTATAGCTATTTTATACTTTTGTAGTATTTAATCAATTGTGCCCTCATTTCTGCCACTGAAATTTAGCTCAGTGTTTATCTGAGGGATGTGCTCCTTGGGGACTGCATAAATCATCACCAATAAGAATGCAAAATAGCTATGTTATAGCTGTACTGATTTTGTATTTCTTAGAATATTAAAATCTGTGACATAAAAAGACTGTTGCCATGTCCCTGTGACTTTCAGCATTAAGGAAATCCCACTGTTCTGTTTTCTTTGCATTTGCACAAATGTTTCTGGTGTAAGTGATATGGCTAGGTAACGTTATGTACACAGTGATGGTCACTGGAGTGGCATCTATATATATACAGTCCTGCAACACTGGTCCTAGTGACCTTCTGAGGACATGTGGGAACAGAAAAAGCAGGAACTTCTGTTACTTCCACTGTGAGCAGCTCACAGAATGTCTCTGAGGTACCTTCACAAACAATGCAGCCATCCCACACTAAGGGACAATCACTGGGATCAATTCTTCTCTAACATTTCAAACAGATGTCTGACTTTTTAAGGAGTTGATCATCACTTTGTACCTTTAACATACAATGAAGATTTCATTGTATGCATTATCTAGGCTTTCAAGAAAATCACAAACAGTTTGACTGAAGCTAATTGACTTCTGGTGGGGTAAATGACACTCATTGTCAGATCCACAGCCTTTGTGTCTGCCTATAAAACAGGAATAGTTTTCATTTCTTTAGAAAAAACCTGTGAGGACAGAGAGAGCTCCAAAACTTAGGTCATAAGGTATATAAGTTAGATCTATAGATCCTGAAAGATGCTGAGTAGCTTCTGAGATATGCCAAGACTGTCCAACACAAGGACACAACTCATCTACAATTCTGAAAGTTAGTGGAGTGTGACTTCTTCAGCTTGCTTCACAGTGTTGGTCAGTTACATCTATGCAAGCTATGCAATCTTTCTCCGATGGAAGTTAGAAAACTATACACCTGAAATATATTTAGATTAAAAAAGAAAACAAAAAATACTCCATATTTTCACTAATTATTTTCTTGAATTTCTACTTTGCTTTTTATTTCCTCTTTTAAAAATCTGGATAAATGCACTAATATTCCTCAGATTATAAAGAAGCAGTGACAATGAATGCAAGTAAAATTTACTGATGCTTACTTTTTCTGTTCTGTTTTGGGCTTTTTTGATGGAGGGAGATGCCACTTCTTGGGGGAGAACTATGGAGCTTCAGCTGTGAAAGATGTCTTATGCTTTGAGGCTTTTCCATACCCTCTTGCTAGTATGGAATGAAAATAACATTAGAAAGCATCTTGCAAGACAAAAATCTCGTGCAGTTTTGTAATTCAAAGGTTTGGGTGATTCAGATAAGACCGTGTAACTTTTCGCAGTCTCGTTTTTGTCTGCAGCCACCACCGTTTGATGTATCGGTAGAGTATCCAGCAGCTACAGAATAGCATAAAAACCAAGTAAGTTTTGAAAATGATGGTTCTTTGGGACAACCCACTTTTTCTGAGAAGCATTAACACCCTGCTCTGCAAAGGACCCTTCTCTTGGTCATTTGTTATGTCAGGTCAAATGGCAGCAGGAGATGCTTTTGCATATGATTGCTTTCTTAGCACACAAGCCAAGTTTTTAGTCCTGAAAATAACTTTTTGATGTGAAATTTCTGAAAATGGATATAGGTAGAAAACACTTTTCTGCCCACCGGTCCCTGGTCTGTGTGCAGCTGCTTGGTAACAAGTAGTTTATGATTGACAAACTTCTGTAAAATGGAATTCTGGATGAGATTATCTAGGACAGCTGCATATATATAAAGAAATCAGGACACACTTAGAACCTATCTAATGTCCGCTGGAAGTAACATCAAAGGGCTTAAGTGCCATTCAGTACTGGAAAGAAGAAGTTCACAATACAGTTTGTAATGTTAGAAGAAAAGGCAAATTTACATAATCAAAGTCTTCTGGAGGACCTGGATGCAGTTTTATCATACAGCATATGTTTATATAGGTGTTTTCCATACAGTGCATACCAGAACAGAAAAAAAAAAAAAAAAAAAAAAAAAACAAACCCAAAAAAACCCACTAAACCTAAAAAATTTTTGCTACATTATCAGAATTCATAATAAGGTATTTTCTTCTTTTAAATGTTCTCATTTGATTTCAAAACATCATAAATCATTCAGCAGTATAACTGTATATTTATTTTTGGAAGTTATTCATTAAAGGACAACAGCAAAAAAGAAAGCATTTCAAGATAAAAAAGGAAGGATTTATTGAAAAAGAACAGACAATACCAGAAAGTTTTCCTCCATTTGCAGTATGGAACAACTAACATTGACTTTACTAAACAGAATGGTGGCGAGGAGCAGGAAATCAGTGTCGCTATACTCAATAAACTCCAACGTCCGTCCTAAATGTCTGCTCCCTGAAACATCTTATTGCACCTGTTTGTCAGAAAGATAAATGCAGACCTAGAAACACAAACTGTTTCATCCTTTATTGCACCATGATTCACTTGTTGACAGGGACACGAAAAGAAGCTGGGAATTTTAGTTGCTAGTTGCCTGTTCTTGCTAAACTAATATATTCCTTTTTTGACAATATGTGCCTAGACCTTTCCCCACTGAAGCCAAATAATATTTTGCCTATAATATGAAGGAAATTGGAATCAAGTCTGCAATTTCATCTGTGATTCCCTGAACATTTTTATTCACTGGAACATTTTTTTCACTCATTATCTGTGCCAAATATATGTTTCTTCAAAATCTGTCCACTCCCAAATAAAATGACTTGATCATGGGAGAGATTTTAGTTCTTCCTAGAAAGTGCAAAACAGGCTGTCTTGAGAACCCATCAAATTTTCAGTGCTATGGTTTGACTAAGTATGTCATGATCAGTCTGTGAAACAACAACATATGAAGAAAATGAAATTAATGGTCTTCACCTAATATACTGTGTTAATGGTTGCTTAGTTCGTTACCACTATGCTTTAGAAATAAAGAGGATTTCATTTACTGACTACAGCACCTAGCAGAAAGTGCACTAAAATTATTTTCCCCTTAAAAGAACATGCTGTAAAGGCCCATTAAAATATAATTACTGACAAAAAGGCATTTTAAATTTCCTTGAGATAAGCTGCAGTACTGTAGTTTGAAATTCCACTTCCATTGATTCAGGATTAGAGCAGCATGTTTAGATAATAAGCAGAAGAATCTCAGTTAATAGCCTGAGTGAGTCATTGGACTATAGTGTTTAGTCTGAGAAAGTGTATTTATCTCAAGGGCTCTTGGGACTAATATGGTTCCTCTTCAAAGCCTGAAGGAGGGGGCAAAAATCACAGTCCTGGAGGTTGGCAGGATAAACATGCCGTGTGATTTGCTAGCAATCTGAGAGATGGATTTCACTACAGATCACACTGTTGTCAGGTTGAAAAGTGTGTGCCTGGAAATGAATTCATGTGCATACAGCTCCAGACAAAGGAAAATCTCCCCAAAATGGCTTGCCATCACATTTAAGGCCAATTCTTCAAGTCTCCGGCTCACACTGGAGAAATATACTGGTGCACTAAGTTTATCATAAAAATCTCACATTTTAACAAGCAAAAATGGGTGCAATAATCTTGAAATGTACTCTCACTGACAGGTAGAGAAATCCATTTTCCTGCATATTCCCTCCTTTTCTGAAAACAATCTAGCTTTTTCTACATAGGGTCATCTCAGATTTGTTCTTTCAGTGAAGGGAAATCTGATGCTCACACGTTCAGCGTGAGGTCTAAACAAGGAGGTCCAGTAACATGTCATCAGGAGGAAAACTGTGGCAAGAAAAAAACCTCCTGTGTCAGCCAACAGTTTCTAAATGCAGCAGGAGAGATAACTGCTGTGTATGCTCCACGAGGAGGAACTCAAACTGGGGTCCAGAAGTAGCAATGAATTCTTAAGTCAGAAAAGAGAGTGAGAAATCACAAATGAGCAAGCAAAAGGTTTGTGTATCTCTGTGTGGAGGCTTTTTGTGCACAGTTGTAGTAGTTAGGGGTTGTCACTCAGAATAATTGTGTAGTGAACTGAACACAGAATAAAGGTCTGAATGTCCTTTCGTTTGCACCCACAAGTTTCGTAAAAATCGAAAGAGTTTACACCAGTTTAAATCAAATACATGTAAAAGCAGATGAGGTTTATGACACACTGGTTAAGGAAACGGAAAGAAATCCCAGAACTACTTTCATCACAACACCTGTACCAACATTAAGGGATAGAAAGAAACACATGGGTGAATTTCAAGGGAGTGTTACTCAAAGTGTCCCATGAGTATGGTTGGACAAGGAAGCTCAAGCTCACTTAATAACAATTTGCATTTGCAGAGTTCTATTAAGGTTTCATTATTTATTCTGCAAGCAAAATTGTAGCTAGCCTAGAGGGTTAAAAGCTGACTAAATAAAATTCAGCATGAAGCTCAATCTGACATTTATTCTCTATCTTTATTTGCTGTTTAGAATCACAGAATCATAGAATGGTTTGGGTTAGAAAGGACCTTAAGATCATCCAGTTCCAACCCCCCTGCCATGGCCAAGAACACCTTCCACTAGACCACATTGCTCAAAGCCCCTGTGTCCAACCTGGCTTTGAACACTGCCAGGGATGGGGCAGCCACAGCTTCTCTGGGCACCCTGTGCCAGCGCCTCAGCACCCTCACAGGGAAGAATTTCTCCCTTACATCCAACCTAAATCTACCCTGTTTAACTTTGAACCCATTGCCCCTTATCAAAGGTACTTTTGGCTTTGTTTTAATTGAAAATGTAGATGCAAAAATAAAATTTTAGATTTAAGAAGAGAACTTTTAGTTAAAGAATAGCCAAAGGTGTGGATGATTTTCTGGCAAAGAACAGCCACATACCCAGATCAGCAAGTGCCTACATGGAGTTCGACATGAACCAAGGAAAACAAAAGGTGAAGGAGGATGGGAGCGAGGCACTGGGAGTGAGAATCCCAGCAAGATAAGAAGGAGCTGGAATTTACTGAGTTGCTAAATTGAGGACTGTTGGAAAACTTTGAAGGTCAGGTTCTCACACCTGTGCTTAACCAATTATATGTTAGTTGTTAAGGGCCTCACAGATATGTATCCAATCACAATGTGCCAAGTTAGTGAAAACAATTTTAAGAAATAGTATATAAAGAGTTAGTTTTCTAGAATAAATGGCTTGGTCTGATCACATTGATCTCCGACTGAGTCCTTTCTGTGACAAATGGCGCCCGAACAGGCTTTTTCACATTGAAAACGAAGAACGCGGTGCCTCGGGGAAGTCGATCCGGCAGGACCAGGATTCATCCGGCAGGACCGGGATCCGGCAGGATCGGACCGCTACGGAGCCTTTGAGCCCGGGAGGCAGAAGCCTCGGAACCCTACGGAGCCTTTGAGCCCGGGAGGCAAAAGCCTCGGAACCCTACGGAGCCTTTGAGCCCGGGAGGCAAAAGCCTCGGAACGCCACGGAGCCTTTGAGCCCGGGAGGCAAAAGCCTCGGAACGCCACGGAGCCTTTGAGCCCGGGAGGCAGAAGCCTCGGAACCCTACGGAGCCTTTGAGCCCGGGAGGCAAAAGCCTCGGAACGCCACGGAGCCTTTGAGCCCGGGAGGCAGAAGCCTCGGAACGCTACGGAGCCTTTGAGCCCGGGACACACTACAGTGGAATTCAGGTGAGCAGCCGAGTGTTAGGAAGAGGATTAAAATGGGGACTCAATTGAGTAAAAAAAAGGCAGCAATATTTAAGCTCTTCCAGCATATCCCCTTTACGAGAGGGATAGAGTATGATGACTCTATGTTAAAAAAGTTGTTGCTCTGGAGTACAGAGAAAAACTTAATCCGGGGGGTCGGCGAAGCCTTTGAGCTTGGGACTTGGGAAAAGATGGGGGCACGCCTGTGGGACGAAATTACCCTTGGGTCTAAAGAAGCAAAATCTCTAGCTACCCTGTGGCGGTTACTAAAAGAAACTATATGCATGATGAAGGTTGAGCAACAAGTAGTAAAGTCTGCTTTTGCGGCTTTTTCTGACTCGCCGTCACAAAACCATGGGGGACCGGCTGCTGTGAGTCCGACAGCGGACACTGTACTTAAGGGGGAACTGTCTGCCGCTTCAAGCGCAAAACATCTGGTTCGAAAGCTTGTGCACCCTAGAGTGCGAATGATTGAGGATCCAGCGCATCCTCCCTATCCTGTGCCGACAATGCCTTCACCGGCGGCAGCAATAACTAGTGATCGGGATTTTGAAAAGGATGATGGACCGCCAAAACGGCCAAACTCGAATCCTTTTCGTGCCGCTACCGCCCCTGAGCCAAGCCCCCAAATTCCCCCGCCCGCCCCTCACGCCGGCCCGCCCGCCCCTCACGTCGACGACGGCCCGCCCGCTCCTCACGGCGCCTTCACAGCCCCCCCCGCTCCTGACGGCCGCTTTTACGCCGCCGCCGCCCTTCCACCGCCTGATGCAGAAGAATGGGAACATCCAGAGGAGGACACTGAGACTCCGAATTTATACCCACCCGTACCATGTACACCATCGTTAGCGCTGCCCCAACCGGGGCCAAAAACTGACCAGGACTGGGGGCAGTGGACTAAGCTTTTAGATAAAAATTTACGGGACCTACGAGACCGATTGGAGCGAATTGAAGCAAAGCAAGAGGGGCACGAATCAGAAAAGTTAAACAAGGTTAATCCTTTTGCTACGCCCTTGCCACCGCCCTCAAAGCCCCCTCTGCAACCTAACCCTATTGCCTTGAGATGGCGAGGTCTTATTCAAGACGCAATGATAGACGGCACTGTTCTACCAATTGACATCCCTGCTGCATTTCCAGTCATTATGAATGTTCAGGGACAAACCCAATGGACTCCTATGGACTGGAAAATCATAAAGGAACTTAAGGGAGCAATTTCTCAATATGGGTTGTCTTCTCCATATACACAACAAATGTTAACTGCCTTGTTTTCTAGTATGGTCTTAACTCCCAATGATTGTCTTAAGGTAGCTTCAGTCCTGTTAACTCCTTCACAGCTATTACATTTTAAAAGTGGGTTTGAGGAGCTTGCTGAAAGAGCTGCTGATGATAATTTGGGTCGCAACCCTAATGATCCCTTACATGGTGTTACATATGAAATGTTAATAGGGAAGGGACAATTTCACCCTGATGCAGTACAGGCTCGTATGAGAACCGAGGTGTTACAGCAAGCGCAGCAATTGGCCTTAGCTGCTTTAAAAGCTGTGCCAGAAGCAGGAAAACCTAATCCCTCCTATACATCGATAAAACAGGGAATTACTGAGCCATATATGCAATTTATTGATAGATTGACAGCAGCTATTGAAAAGAATATTGATTTGGCACCTAATGCTAAAGAATCTGTGCTTATGTCCTTGGCCATGGAAAATGCTAACCCAGCTTGTAAGCGTATTTTACAGGTTTTACCGAAATCTGCTGGCTTGCAGGAAATGATGGACGCTTGTTCTAAGGTGGGCACGGCTGAAGAAAAGGCAGAATACATGGCTACTGCCTTTGCTGCTGCTGTCAAACCTTTGTTACAGCAAGGTCGAGGTGATCGAGTGGGTATGAAGGGCGTGAGATGTTTTAATTGTGGGCAAATGGGACATCATAGAAAACGATGTAGAGTAAAGAAAACTAACTCAGCAGGTGGTGCTTCAGTTTTTACAGGTGATTGTACTAGATGTGACAAACATGGCCATAGGGCAACTGAATGCCACTTGAAGTATAAGAAAGATGGAACTCCGTTGGGAAACTTGAATGTGAGCGCGATGCCACCCCACGCGATGACACAAAATCAGAGTGTTTGGACCGCATCCCCTCCGCTACAGCAGGGAGTGCCGGAGTGGACATGGCAACAGCAATAGATTTTACCATAACTGATACCTCTCCAAACTGGCAAAAGTAGGTTTAGTGATTGCACCTGAAAAGGTACAGCGTAATGCCCCATGGAGATACCTGGGGTGGATTATTTCCAGAACTGAAGTTAGGCCCCAGAAGATGAAGATTACTACGGAGATAAGAACCTTGTCAGACATGCAGAAATCAATAGGTGATATTCAGTGGATCTGTTCCTTATGTGGAATTACTAATGATTTGGCAGAACTAATGCCTCTTTTGAAGAGCAAACCACAGACAGAGGAAAAGAGAACTCTGTCAAAAATCCAGCATGAGGCCCTAGCCCATATTATGGCTAAAGTATCTACTTCTTCTGCTTCCCAATGGAACCCAGATTTATCTATAACTTTGTTTGTTGTAAACAATCAGTATCATCCGTTTAGCTTGTTGGCACAATGGAATCTGCAGAAAAAGGATCCCTTGTGTATATTGGAATGGATCTTCTTACCTTACTGGTTGCGCAAAACTGTTACTACACGATTGGAAGCCTTTGCCCTTTAATTAAGCAAGGTTGTGAACGTTGTCAAGAAATTCTAGGTAGTGATCCATCACAAATTTGTTTACCCCTTACCAAAATATGGTTGGAGTGGGCACAGTAGTCCAGCACTGTTTTTCACTGTCTTAGTAGATTTTGTTGGCTAAGTTAGCATACATTTTCCGCCACATAACTTGTTTACTGTGCTAAAAAACAACCAATATGAAGATGTTACCTTTTACTCTGACAGACCTGTTTCAGGTATAACTGTTTTTACAGATGCTAGCAGAAATAATCACATAGCCGGATACATTTGGAAAACAGGAGATGGTTGGAAGAAACAAAATACCTGGTCACTCTACAGATTTCTTACAAACGTTTGAACTAAGTGTTATTGTTGTAGTATTTCTGCGATGGCCTGATACTCTGCTTAACATTGTGATTCTTTGTATGTCATAGGAATTGTTCAACGTCTAGAGAGGGCAATTTTACAGGAGGTTGTTAATTGCAAGTTATGGACTTTGTTGAAAACTCTGTTACATCTCGTAAATAATCATAACTGTAAATATTTCATTATGCATATTCGCAGTCACTTGGGCCTCCCAGGGAGCCTTAGTGATGGTAATGACAAAGCAGATGAATTAGTTGCTCCAGCTTGGGCAGGACCACCGGTAGATATTTCTCAACAAGCCCAAGCATTTCATGCCTTCTTTCACCAATCAGCAAAAATGTTAGTTTGCCAGTTTGGCTTGTCCCTGACAGGCATTGTACAGTCTTGTCCTGATTGTCAGGGCCAGACAATAAGCATAGGCCTTGGAGTCAATCCTCGAGGTCTCCAGCCTCTCCAACTTTGGCGGATGGATGTAACCCATGAATCATCTTTTGGAAAATTGAAGTATGTGCATGTTATTATCGACACCTTTTCGCACTTTGTTTGGGCTACCCCTCTGGCTGGTGAAACCACACACCATGTAATCACGCATTTGCGTGGTTGTTTCGCAGTTATGGGAGTACTTTTACAGCTTAAAACGGATAATGCACCTAGCTACACTTCTTCAATGCTGTCTAAATTTTTAAATAACTGGGGCATTGCTCATATCACTGGTATTCCTCATTCTCCTACAGGTCAGGCTATTATTGAACGGACGCATCAGACCTTGAAACAATTGTTAGAAAAACAAAAAACGGGGGAAGAAGGGCTTACCCCGGCAGCAAAAATACAGAAAGCTGTGTATGTTATGAACTTTTTGCGATTGGTAGGAGACTCTAGTGACCCTCCTGCTGTAATACATGTCAAGCGTTAGGGTCAGGTTATGTGAATAAGACTCAGGGTATACTGGTCCAGTATAGGGATCTGGAAACTGGTACCTGGAAGGGTCCTGTGGAAGTAAAACTAACTGGTGGAGGATATATGTGTGTAATCACAGACTCTGGTCCACGTTGGGTACCAGCTCGATGGGTGAAACCTTGGAAGGAGCCAGCGTTGCCAAAAGAAGACAGAACACCCTCATTGCTGACGAATGAATTGGCTGGATGAAGAGGCACGAGCCAGGTTTCATGCCTAGAATTTCTGAAGGACAGTTTGAGCTGCAGAGACGGGTATTGAAGCAGAAGAAGCAGATACGCATTATTCAATTTGAATGTTCAAAGCCCTTACTGGTGCCATACAAATGGCAGATTCCTCCTGAGCATTGGGAGGGGACTAAGCGAAGGTGTGCCAAGCGATCTGCTTAGAAGCATGAAGATAGACATAGTCATGAGTGTAAATAGAGTATTCTTTCTTTCAATATTCATGCTTATGTTTCAGATAGCTAATACTGCTTTTAAGGCTAATGCTTCTGTAGATCTGTCAGAAAAGGTAGTTAATTGTACACAAGTGAAAAACTGTTGGGTGTGTGAAAATGTAGAGCAATTTAATGCACCATTATTAGGAATCCCTTTAAATAATTGAACAAGTCTTAACCCTTGTAGGCTTTTGAACATGTTATATGAGTACCATTGTGGACTGTGGACTTGGGACCCCCTATACAACTCATTTGATAGTCTCTCTGTGATCCACATGTACTAGAAGATAGCAAATATAAGTATATCCATGTTTCTATCAACCCTTGGAGACTTTTATGGATATTGCTGACCACTTCTTCCGATGTAGGCTGGCCACCTGCATCGGAATGAGTGTGCATTTTGGTCAGTGTAAAAGCCCAAGACTCGTGCGATGTGGGGGAGGCAGAGCCTCTGCGGGGACGCCTGCTAAAGTTGAGCCTGCTGCCTCACACTGTGATGATGCTGCTTGGAGCTGATTTTTGATTGTCTTCACAGGGTCCTTACGCCACGTTCTGTATGAGGGACCGTATAGTGGGAATAATGATTGTCTGTTTTTTGTATTTCGAATATTGTAATTGTATGGAGTTTGCTTGTGGGATCCCATGCATGCATGTGTGTGTGTGTTGAGGGCAGACAGTGTTCTGTGTATTTTTTGTTGTTGGGTTTGTGTAAAAGTTTTTAATGGGTAGCAGATTAACATTTTGGGCAAGAAAGGGTTAATGCGAAAGTGTGGTTGCTGGCAGGTATTTATGGCTGCTGCTAAGCAGGCAGGCAGTTGTAGCTTCACATTCCTTTTCCATCAGGATGCCTTTGAATCACTTTAACCCAACTCCTTCTCAAGAGCTGATAGCCTGGGAGAGGGGGTATGTTTGTGTCCTCCTACCTACAGGTCCGTGGCAGCTGCCTGCAAAGTTTGCAAAGCCTCACCATGAGCTGGACAGACAAGTGGAGGAACCCAGTGCCTCAGTTATAGGAGCTGACAGTGAATACCTCGAGCAGAATGAAATAGAGAAAAAAAAAAAAAAAAATAAAAAAAAAAATGAATGATTACAGGACATCACTTGGGGGCAGCTGAAAAGTAACAACTTGAATATGTGTGCTTGTAACGTAGCTATTATTAGAGGCTGTGATTTTGTGTATAAAACCACCTGTATGTACTAGCCAGTTGCTAATGAGAAACTATACCTTGTATTGTGTGGATTTGTTACTTGTAAAAGAGATGTTAGAGCATGCAAATTTGCAGCAGCTGCTAGAAAATGCTAAGGCAAAAGCTAGAAAGATTCTAATATGATGGTAGTGTTATAAAGCAGGTAATGGAACAAATTAAGAGGGTGGGAGAACTCCACTGGTAAGAAAATTCTTTGGCTGGTTTCTTGTTGCCATCAGTATCTTCAACATGCTGCTGTAACCTGTAATAGTTACTCTGGTAATGTAAATCTGTGTGTGCTTTGCCACAGTAGCAACTTGTTACTGGATGAAGCAGGTGAAACTCTGCACTGACAACCAGGTACAAGAACTGAGGTTGACCAAATGCCTGCTGCCACTGTCAAGGGCAAGACTGGGTTGGCCTCTGTGTTTGCCACCAAGAAGAACCTTTAGCTCTGCTGTTGGCTGCAACCCAGCAGGCGTGGAGCGGTGGGGACACATGCCATGCCAGACCTTGATGTGAGGGATGGCCTCCCCTGTTATCAGAGAGACATCCAGGAGAAAAATGGCAGACCCAGTAGCCTGTGATTGGCATCTGTTGAAGAAATATGGAAACATGCTAAGATCTTACACATGGTGTATAAGGATGGGCAAGCCTTTTGGCTGGAAGATTTATTAGGTGAACTGACAGGTTGGCTGGTTGCTTTAGTAGAAGGTGGACTAATGGTGTTTATTGCCATTTTAATGATTTTGATTTTGTTGCTGTGTATTTTTAATGTATCCAACGAATGATTATGAGTGCTACAAAGCGTGTTTGGCTTGTATAAAAAGAAAAAGGGGGAGATGTGGATGATTTTCTGGCAAAGAACAGCCACATACCCAGATCAGCAAGTGCCTACATGGAGTTCGACATGAACCAAGGAAAACAAAAGGTGAAGGAGGATGGGAGCGAGGCACTGGGAGTGAGAATCCCAGCAAGATAAGAAGGAGCTGGAATTTACTGAGTTGCTAAATTGAGGACTGTTGGAAAACTTTGAAGGTCAGGTTCTCACACCTGTGCTTAACCAATTATATGTTAGTTGTTAAGGGCCTCACAGATATGTATCCAATCACAATGTGCCAAGTTAGTGAAAACAATTTTAAGAAATAGTATATAAAGAGTTAGTTTTCTAGAATAAATGGCTTGGTCTGATCACATTGATCTCCGACTGAGTCCTTTCTGTGACACAAAGGTGTATCATTGATAGCTTCTTCTAACAGCAAATGCAAGTCTAAGGACACACTGAGTCTTTTAGATTCAGTTGTGCCATTGAAAGAGAAAGCCAACATCAATTTTTAATCAATTTCTTGCTGCACACCACGTTTTCCAGCCTAACGGTAGGAACTGCCCAAATAAGAGCTATTTATGACAGTTCTGCTACAAGCAGCTACACCAGCAATACCTGCTCTTAAAACTCTCTGAGGTAAACGTAAGCTTGTTCTGTCTGAAGTTGATTGTGGTGAGTAAAGACAGGCCACTCTGCTGGCAAGTGGTGAGAAGCAGGGGTAGTGAGTTCAGCGAAGCATTAAGTCCTTATGTTAGCCCTACATACATTACAAATGTGCCTCCCATCTTATCTTCTGGGGGAAAACAGCGTTGAAAGAGCACTAGAGGGGAAATGATGATGTAGAAAATATGTATCCAGAGCTCATGAAACATCAGTCTGCTTCCTGACAGAAGCAAGCTGTTGTATTTAATAGTGTCTACGTATATACATGAGAAGAGGAAGATTGATAACTAGATGAGCAATATTACCAGTTTATTCATGTTTTTGGTTTTCACTTTGTTGAAAGTTTTTTTAACTTCAGAAAGTTGAGAACCAGAAATATATTTCTGAAGAACAACCTATGTTTTTGGTGCTCCAAACTGTACCTGTGAGTTAAAATAGAAAAGATTTTTATCCAGTGTCAGGTATGAAATTAGATGTGGATTTTTAACTCTGGGGTTGACAGTAATGATCTATATTAACTATTACTAAATTGCAGTATTTGGCCAATGTTGAAGTGTTCAATCAGTACATAGGTACAGCAGGGAACACAGAAGCATATTTGGTGAAATATATTCTCTAGAACAACAAAATACATTAATTTCAGCCTGTTTCTCTATTGACATCTTTTGTTTCCCAAATAGTGAAAAAAAATACAATTTTAGCTCCTTGATCTTCTGAAGTGATTAAAGACATTACTCAAAGTTGATGGTGAAGTATTTGACTGTGAGGCCACCCAGGGAGAAACGAGATTTCCACTACATTATTTAGAAGCTGTAACACCATCTCTGCTTAGACATGAAACTCAGTGGAGCACCATCAGAGCACACCATCATCAGCATGACTGGGTGCTTTCAATTTTTATCCTCAGTCACCAAAGACAAATCAGGATTCCAGTCTGAACTTTATTGAGCACCTTTAAGCCTTCTGTGAGGAGGGAGGCTATTTTAGCTGTTGATTTCAGTGGGAGTTGGGTTAAGTCTTGATTTACTCTGGAGCTGTGAAGTGCAGGCAGAATCACAGAATCATAGAACTGTTTAGGTTGGAAAAGACCCCAAAGTCCATCTAG
Source organism: Psittacula echo (assembly GCF_963264785.1). Taxonomy (NCBI): domain Eukaryota; kingdom Metazoa; phylum Chordata; class Aves; order Psittaciformes; family Psittacidae; genus Psittacula; species Psittacula echo. The sequence goes on along the minus strand of NC_137742.1, from coordinate 6,180,347 downwards.
TTCCAATCTCCTGCTATGTCCAGGGATACCTTGCACTAGATCAGGCTGCTCCGAGCCACATCCAGCCTGGCCTTGAACACTGCCAGGGATGAGGCAGCCACAGCTTCTCTGGGCAACCTGTGCCAGCGCCTCAGCACCCTCACAGGGAAGAATTTCTTCTTTATATCCAACCTACATCTTCCCTGTTTAACTTTGAACCCATTGCCCCTTACCCAATGTACTTTTGGCTTTGTTTTAATTGAAATGTAGATGCAAAAATAAAACTTTAGATTTAAGAAAAGAACTTTTAATTAAAAAACAGCCAAAGACATATTAATCGTTGAGTCCAGCCATTAATCCAGCCCTGCCAAGTCCACCACTAAAACATCGTTGAGGTTTTGTTCTATTTTTTTTTTACGATCAAACATAAAAAAAATAATGTCAAAATTGCACAGGTTTGTGGGGATTTTTTTCCTAAAAAGTGAACATTGTTGACAAAAGATGAGCTTTAATTTGGAAAACCTATTTTCAGCTACTTAGAAGTTCAGTACATAGGAATTTTTTCCTTTTCTTGAATTAAAAAAATAATCTTTCAAAGAGATTGAAAATGAGGCTTAATTTTTTTTTTATTTTCATTTTAAAAGACATTAACAGAAAATAAAACCTCATTTAAAAATATTTGTTCTATTAAAAAAAAAAAAAAGGAGGCTTTGGTTTTGATAGGGGTTAGGAAGATAAATACATTTTCAATACCTGATTCTATCTTTCATTTATCAACAACACAAATTTTAATTCTTCTAATAACAAAAACAAATGCAAAAAAAAAAAAAAAGTGAAATATATTATTATTCTTGGTTTTTTACATCCTAATGAAAGAAATCCTGTATAGCATTTTGCTCCTATTTCCATTAGCAAAAATCTGGACACATAAAGTCTGATTCATCATTCATCTTTAGCTCTTGGTAAGAAAGTATTTTACTTTATAGCATAAATCTACAAAATAGGACTAAAGTAAATTTAAAGTCAATTAAATTCCCAGCTTTGGAGACATGCCTTGAAATTCAGCTTAAATTTTCTGGGGAATCAAACACTTTGACAGGAGACTCAGCAGCAGTCACTGGTTAACTGCTGAGACTGTATAGTTTTGGGTCAAGGAAGAATAATTCAGGGCATCTTTTGATTCCTAAAACTGGGTTGAGTTCTCTTTGAAATTGGCCTATATTTAATTCCTATGTAAAACTCACACCACAATCCCCCTGAACTACATTAAACTTATACAACCTGATGCCATTTTAATTCCTGGCAGCAGACCATTTCCCACCATTTGCAACGCCCAGCTAAGGTGCATTTAGATGTTTGGGGAACCTGAGATCAAGGTTTCCAAGCTTATACTTCCTAAATCCTTTTGTTTGTTTGTTTATTTTAAGAATTTACTGTTCTTGCTGATTGACTCAGTGCAAGGTGTGCATGCGTTATGGAAACTCATGAAGCTATCAAAGCCTTCAAACAGAACCTGACTCATGCCTCAGGAAAAGACCAACCAGCTGCAACATTTTGATTAAACAATAAATACTTTTTGAGATGGAAGGGGAATGAACTGAGTCAGGTTCTTGCATTTAAGCTCCTCCTTTTGCCTTGCTGGATGTGAAGCTTAATTCCCTGACAGATGCTCACACATGCATAAACATATTACATGTACACTGTTTTACACTTTCAGCATTAAGATCTTTCCTATATGGGTGAGCATTTGATGCTTAAATATACTGTGGGGATGAGAAGAATGGTAACAAAATACTTAACTACAAGTATAAGATTTCTGTAATTATAGAAAAACAGGAATGATGAACACGTAAGACAAACCAGCAACAGTATTTATTCATTCCATGATTGTGACAGATCTTTCTGCACAGAGAGGAAAAAAACCAAACAGCTTTTTATCTTCTACTCAATTACATTTTTCTGTCTCTTCTGGTCAGATTTTGAAGTTATAGTATATCACTGAAGAACTCTTTTAATCTTCTGCTTTGTGAATTCCTCAGTGTTATTTTGCTACTGCTCCTTTATATTTAAATAGCAAAGATTGTTTCTAGCTTTGTGATCCATATACCTGAGGTTAAACTCTTTGGTTTAATCTCTGATTGAATGATTCACATTGGGAAACTACTCACCTGTCCAGCAGTGTCCAGAATGTCCAAATAGGCTGGTTCATCATCAATTCGGACTTGAGTTTTATAGGCATCCTCTGAAAAACATAGTGCAGTATGGCTTAAGCACAGCAGTGGCTCAGAGAATGGAAAATTACATAGTTTTGCTCATTTGAAGTAGGTCTCCAGTCTGACATAACTTTGCTTTCTTTCAAGTCAAAAAGACATGTTTTGAAATCACTGCAAAGTATTAGCAAAAGGGAGGGATCTAGTCTTTTCTATTACAGTACTTCAAAAACTTAAATAAATATGCTTCTCTTTAAAAGGATAGCAGATCATAGGTGTTGTTTAAGTCACAATGATTCAGAGGTGGTGTGTTGTGCTATGCAGCAGAATGGTTTTTACTTGCCACAGTGACACTTCCTCACTAGAAAAGCTAGAGCTTTTCTAGCAAATATTTTCAAGCTGAAGATTGACTAAATTACTGGGATAGTCTCCCTGTGGCTGAAGTGGGCTTATGGCTCAGATATGTCAGAGCAATTAATTAGACCTCTCTGTATCTCCAGAGAGGATGCAAATGGATTCTTATAATTAATTCTGTAATCAGTGTCCTCACATTCATCATGGCTGGGGGTGGAGGAGGAAAAACCCATGCTTGGTGGACTGTTCCCTTGGCTCATGATTTTGTCAACCTAAATTTGGAAGATAAAATCCAAAACAGGTGAACTACTATTTGCATAAATTATTTTCCTCACATTTTGCCTTCATTCCCCTTTCAATACTTGTACATTCTTTCTAAAATTAAACAAAGCTTAGATACCAGGCCATGTCTATACTTGAAACAGTCTTTGAAATTTTCTGTGTTGTTTAATTAAACTATGATGCATAGCGGCCTAAATGGTTTTCATGACTGATAACATGCTTTGGCTGTGCATTTAGACAAGATGTGTGAAGACAAGAGAAAAGTATTTAATGCATCTGAGAAGTGTCATTAGTCATACAACGGTTTGGGTTGGAAGGGACCTTAAAGCTCATCCAGTTCCAACCCCCTGCCATGTGCAGAGGCACCTTTCACTAGACCAGGTTGCACAAATTATCATGGCCATATGGTTGTCCCTGTCCAAAGACTCAATCCTGCTAGCCCTGGCTGTCAAAGACCCTCAGGACTAGGCTCTCATTGATTACTGAGAAAATACTGGAATTATGGGTTTATATTGCAGGTAGCTGGAATTCTCAGGATATTCGAATTTCTGTGATAATATATATATATATGACATCATATGACACTCCATAATAGCATGTGAAAACCTGCCTTCTGCCAACACAATGAAAATGTAAAGCATTTGGCTGTGAAGGATTTTGAATGGTCTTAACTCAGCCCACTCCTACACAGTCAGAGGCAAACTGGTTTTAATGACATAATCACATACAGTAATTTCCATGACTCCTGCTTCTTTTAAACCTCGGTTCAGCAAATTACTTAGCCACGTGCCTTGTTTTAAACAAATACCTAATCCCATTGATATTAGGATGACCCAGAGGCTTAATTAATTGTATGATATATTGCCTTGTTGAGAAAGCCGGAACTTTCCAACCAACACGTTTCTGTCAATAGATCTCTTTCTAGGGATTGCTGAATAAGAAATTCAGCTCCAAAGAGGGATCATACACAGTGAATTAGGCTGCTTACAGTTTAAATAATCTATTATGGCACAACAATAATATGTGCAGCAGAATTTTTTAAATTTTTATTTTTTATCTTTTTTCTTAACTATAAATGAAAAGCAAGACATGAAAATATAGAATCATAGAAGAGTTAGGGTTGGAAAGGACCTTAAGATCATCCAACCTCCTTGCCATGGGCAGGGACACCTCACACTAAACCATGCCACCCAAGGCCTCATCCAACCTGGCCTTGAACACCACCAGGGATGGAGCATTCACAATCTCCCTGGGCAACCCATTCCAGTGCCTCACCACCCTCTCAGTAAAGAATTTCTTCCTTAGATTCAATCTAAACTTCCCCTGGTTAAGTTTTAACCCGTTACCCCTTGTCTTGTCACTACAGTCCCTGATGAATAGTCCCTCCCCAGCATCCTATAAGGCCCCCTTCAGATACTGGAAGGCTGCTATGAGGTCTCCACGCAGCCTTCCCTTCTCCAGGCTGAACAGCCCCTAACTTCCTCAGCCTATCTTCATATGGCAGGTGCTCCAGTCCCCTGATCATCCTCGTGGCCCTCCTCTGGACTTGTTCCAACAGTTCCATGGCCTTATGTTGAGGACACCAGAGCTGCACACAATACTGCAAGTGAGGTCTCATGAAAGTAGAGTAGAGGGGCAGGATCACCTCCTTCGACCTGCTGGTCACGCTCCTCTTGATGCAGCCCAGGATATGGTTGGCTTTCTGGGCTGTGAGAATATGTATATTATGTAATGTAGAAATATGTAAAAAAAATTTGAAATATGAAAAAGAATTCTATAAGAAATATGTAAATTAAACATTCTATTTCCATCATATGAATTCTATTAATAATATGAAGCATTATTAATATATTTCCACATAGGTGGGTGCCCATTTGCACTACTTTCATGCAGATATATTAACGTTTGACCTGCATAAATTTAGCTTGCACTCTTGGCTTTGCAGCTGGATACTCTAAAGCCGGTATACTGTGGTCCTGTTTTTCTCTTCACTTAGACTAATATGAGTTTTAAGGCAATAGCTTTAAAACAGTTAATGCAGAAACATTTGCATACTTGAATCCAACTTGGATAAACATGAAGCTGAAACCTAGATAAATCCTACTCTGTCTGCTAAAAATGCATTAGGTTTTCAAAGTTAGTTATAACTAAAAGACGTACTGGCCACTGAACATGTCATAGCTTTCAGTAAGCAAATGTAAAATATTTACATCTAATACCCTGCTGAGCTACTCCAGGTGAACTCCAATATCCTGTCCCTGTAACCAGTAAAGTTTCAATTGTTAAAAACTATGTTTATAACCCTTGCACTTTTCAAAGATAACACTGAACATGCAAATCCATTCCGTTTAATTTTTTTTTTTTTTTTTTTCTCAAACTACTGACCTTAAAACACTTCACAAAGATGTGCCAGAATCACTGAGCCATTTTCATTCTTAATATATGCTAAAATCTTCTGCTGGTGGTATTTAAACATACTGTGTGAGCATTGACCAAGCACATGATTCTAAATGGCTTTCTAGGCAATTGTATTTGTAGGATTTGCCTTTGCACCAAGAAATGTAGAGATGAAACAGGGAGAAGATATGACTTGTCTTTCTAATATTCTCTCCCTGCATATTTGCAAAAATTTAAAAAAAAAAAAAAAAAAAAAAAAAAAAAAAGCATAGTGCAGATAATTCAGATAATTTAGAAAAGCTTAAAAATATCCTTACTTGAGGTGTGATCAGATACCTAGGGTATTCTCAACATGTATTTGAATGGAAAATAAATGGGAGCCTTAATGCCTGCTTTTCTTAGGACACTTATTTTAGAGAAATCCTGAAGCCCACACTTATCAAGGGGATTGCTATCTTGAGCTGACGCCCTCACATCAGAGGTGAGAGCATAGCATCCACTTATGACCTATCAGCTTCTTAATGTTCAAACACAACCAGTCCTTTGAGAGGCACTATCTTCCACTTACCCTTTGTACCTACTGATCCCCTGGGCTACCAAGGAAATGAATTTTTCCAGCACAGGAGGTAGAAGGAAGTTGGATAAATCGAAAACCCTATTTCCCATCTCATGACTTTTGCACCAAGAAGGCAAACTAAGAGTGGAGAAGCTGTTATCACTTAGTTCTGGCCTGCAATTAACACTTTCAAACTGTGATTTCATCTCAGGAAGTAATAGAAATAGAGATGAGTGAGGGATTACATAGACAAACACCTTCATTTTATTCAGTAGGGCTACAAGGTAGAGGCATTAACCTGTAAAGAAACAACCCGCTACAGATCAAGAGTTGGATGTCTGTTATGTTAGACCCAAGTTAACATTTATATTTTTTTATTAGTAGCTATGATGCTAAGCAGAAAACCTGGTGTCTTTGCATGCTTCCTAATGGATTTCAGAAGGGACTACTCTGTGGCTAATCTTTTTAGTTCAGGCAACGTAATACGCATTATCATCACATAAAGGAAATAGAAACCCTGAGATCTGAGAGGAACATGCTGTTTATATGTGGACTGAGAAGACCAGAATTGAAGATGTTCCATGGAAATAGCATCTGAGTATATATAAAACGAAACTGGAAATCCTTCATCAGGAGCACTAGCAAACTCACTGCCTAATCTCTTTTCTTTGAAAATTATTTACATTATTACAAATGCTGCCTGGTATATTTACTATTCATCATGCTTTCCTATATTAGATTTTATTTCACCTAATTCATTTGTAACACCAACGTAATGGTCCCTTCAAAGTTAATTGAGAGCTGCCAAACCACATGCTTCTGGACTTCATATCTGACAGTCCTAAGGAGTGATATTTATTAAAAGACCAAACTCCAGCCACTGTTTCAGTAAAGCATTAAGATAACATACAAAAAAGAGACAAGAATAATAGTCAGACACCAGACAATAAAGCAGATAATAACTGTATTTCTTATTTTTAAGATCAGTATTAGCTCTTCTGTGAGCTTAACTGTAAAGTCCCAGGTTTTGGTTTAGGTAAAATGCAGCAGAAAGATAGAATATTATAAGTAAAAAACCTGTGGATGAAGTTTGATATTGCTTTGAGATAAAACCACGATTCAAACAGAAACTGAAAGAATGAGAATTTTGTAGGGTACTAAATTGAAAAATTAACTAAAAAGTCCTCTTTCTTATAATCTATATAATATGTGAGTATATGACTATATGAACTGGATAGATAAAATATCTGGTAAACTTATTTTTTAAGGAGAATTATTCTCTTTTTTCTTCCATATAGAACATAAGCTTCTGTAAGAATTTTATTTTTTACAAACATTAAAAATAGAAATTAAAATAGATAAAAATTGCAGCTTAAAAATAATATATCACTTCGTTTGAATTATTACTGAATGTTTACTGTTTCCCAGGTTAGGAAAAAAAGAAAATAGAGCTCAAGCTGTTTTCTGAATGCCATCTATTCTTTTTTATTCTTAATTGTTTCCTCCTTTACTGAGTATTTCATCTAAACCAGGAAAACATATTTTCTCAAAAGATATTTTTAACATATTTTTCTTAATTGTTTGATTCTTCCTTAAGCTTTTTTTTTTCTTGCAAAATGAGCACATCCTCTTTTTTCATATTTCCTTTTTTATAGGACATCATTCTGGAGACAGAATTGCCATAATTAATGAAAAGCTGTGTTGCCATCAGTTATCTTAGCACTGGAGAAGCTAGATTCATAAAAAATATATCAAAGCAATTTTTTAACTATGAGCAGGTAACTGCTTCATGCCAAATAGATTTGGATGGTGTACAACTTAAAGGCGTGTTGGAATGTGTTTTTCGTCTGCATTACAGACATGTTCCAGTCCCTGAAATATAGGTCAGCTGCTTCTTTCTTCCATTTTGTTAATTCTGCTGATATTTCTTCTAAACAAATAGGCTCTCTTCTTCTTTGATTTATACACTATAAATTGCAGTTAAAAGCAACCAGATTCAGATATATAGATGAGCTAAAAGATATTTTATCTGGCTAAGTAGATGACAACGCAGCAGAAGGAAGTCCAAGCTCCATCAGCCACACCTGGAGTTCTGCCTCTTGTTGTTCTGCCTGTGTGCCAAAAAGACAGCAGGATACTCAGCTCTTGGTATGCTTAGATTATGTACTACGTATGCGTTTTAATCCAGAGATGCTCCTAAATGCAGGATGATCATGAGTCCTTGGCTGGATGGGTGCTGTCTATATTTACAACAAGGCATTTTTAAATAAAAAGAGAGTGGATGAACAGGCACTTAAACCACTGTACAACTACTACACATAACCTCCTTCTATACGAGAGAAAAATATGCATGTCATAGGAATTGCCCATCAAAATACATCAGTCTTACAATTTCCCTTAGCATGCAATTATTTTCCTGGAGTATGAGTTTTATAATTTGGGTGAGCATTGCTATCAGTATTTTGCAGACAAGGACACCAAGTTACAGAGGCTGCCTTCTTATGAGCTATGCACATATGATAAGCAATGAATGGCTTAGAACAGTAGAACTGACAGATTTGATTGCTTTGTATTCTGTAAATACGTACATAGAATCCTTTAAGAAAAGGCAAGAGGGAAAATTAGCACTAGACTAGTATCTAGGATACTTAAATATCCCACTTCCAGTTCTGTCTAGTGCTACACAATTCTACATTATACCAGCAATTAAGAATACTTCAGATTATTATTTCCAAGGTTGCTGCTTTTTATTTCTTAGCATTGAACTGATTTTGTCATTGTGCTGTCATTTGTTTGGCTTTGTCAGGTCTTTGTCAGCTCTTTCAGGTTTTGCTCAAGTTTATGTTAACAGCACAAGTCGCCTGCTCCTGCCTATATAATGCTAGTAACAGACAGCATCATTCCAGGCAGAGGAATCTTGATGTTGTTTTGTGGAGCAAAATAAAAATGACTGCTACCTTCCAAACCCACAGATAAAAAGTCTTCCTTCAGTAAACACACGCTTTTAACATCTCTGCTGTTTCTATGAAAGAGAAACAGGTAAGTAATGCAGCGTTTAATGCAGACAGAACTTCTCTGCTAGCTTTATTCTTATCTAAAGACTATAGCATAGGTCTTGAGAAAATTAAAATAATCTGAGAAAAAACAAAAGCATTAGTCATCTTAAGTGCTTATCATAAAAGGAATTCATACATTTATTCATTGTACGTTCAGTTGCATGATGAGAAACACAGCACTTTCTATCTTACAGTTTTCATTTTAGCATTCAAATTACCATACACATATTTTCAGATAAGATACTAAACTGAGGTCTTGGCCACATATGTCTTCAGAGAAGATTCTGCAACGTTGTTTTCAAATGGCCTTGCTAAATTTGAATGCATACTACTGTTGTGCATTCTGGCTTTCTTTATTCTAGAATCATAGAATAGTTAGGGTTGGAAAGGACCTTAAGATCATCAAGTTCCAACGCCCCTGCCATGGGCAGGGACATCTCACACTAAACCATGCCACCCAAGGCTCTGTCCAACCCGGCCTTGAACACCGCCAGGGATGGAGCATTCATAGCTTCCTGGGGCAACCCATTCTAGTGCCTCACCACCCTTACAGTAAAGAACTTCCTTATATTCAATCTAAACTTGCCCTGTTTAAGTTTTAACCCGTTACCCCTTGTGCTACCACTACAGTCTCTAATGAAGAGTTCCTCCCCAGCATCCTATAAGGCCCCCTTCAGATACTGGAAGGCTGCTCTGAGGTCGCCACACAGCCTTCTCCAGGCTGAACAGCCCCAACTTTCTCAGCCTGTCAAATTAAGCCTGTATTAATTTCAATTCAGGATGCAGTTCATTATTTCTTTTATTTAGCCTTTGTTCAGCCTTATGACATGCCCTTAACTAGCTAGTGTTCTGGTTCCTGTGTCTATGGTGGCACATAAAACCAAATCCTGTTTTGTTCATAAGATAATTCGTGATTTCAAGGAGTAAAAATGCAAACAGAAGTACAACAAGGTATTTCTAAGTCTGAAAACAAGAATGGAACAACTCATAACTATTAGCTGATTTCATCCGCCTGAAATAAGCACTATTAATATCCTCAGTGGAAAGCAGCAGCATAGCTAGACTATACTCTAATAAACCCCTCTGCTTAATCCTGCTACCGTCAATGAAAAGTGGTGCCTGAATACCTGGAGGGGGACAGGGCCTAAATTACCCATTAAGCATCCAGAATTGCAGCAGAATAAAGATTTGAGCTTAGGCCCAGTCAGCCCCATGCAGTCTGACCATTTGTCATTAGTAGTTTTTAATTGAGCCATCCTCATTGTCATATTCTCATCTCCCTTCTCTAACTTAGGCTCTGGCTGACATTGATCATACTCTGCCTGCATCTAGTTACAGTAATCAAACTAAAAGCTTCCTCAGTCTAATGGGCATTCTGTTGGTTCTCACCTCACCACAGAGCTCCTCTTTCAATGCCATTATGTATCTGTCTTAAAACAGCTGCTCCCAAATTAACTTTCTCCCTCTTGTTGGGTTGCCTAATGTTTCAGATCCATGCTCTGCAGGGCAAGACCGATCACACGCAGCTGTTGAAGGAGCCTGATTGATTTTCAGCTTTAGGTAGTCACATGGCAGCTGTCATGGTGACCTGAAATGCACTCAGTGCCTTCCAAATTGGAAAATGGGTTATCCATTGCACTGTCTTTTGTATTTTCTTTTTTTTTTTTTTCCCCCCATTTTACCTATAGATACATACAAGCACCTCTTCTTCAATGTCAGCTTGCAGTTTCATTGTTGTGCTACCCTTTTAGTCTCTGCTGAAAAGCAAGGGAAGCAAAGGCAACTTCATCTCACTTAGTCTGTGGTAAGCGCAAGAAAAGAAGCATTATCTGTGCTCTAAAAGGTTTTGTGTGAACAGAAATCTGAGTGAATAGAACTTTGAGCGAGTTAAATATGGTTTCTTTTCTCCCTTTGGGCCCTCATTAACATGATGTTTACTAACAAAACTGTTGGAAAAGGAGACAATGGTCTGGGTGGCTTTCAAGAAGAAGCAAAATGAAGAGCAATTTTTTTACACAATGTACAACAGAAAATTCAAAGCAAGATACCATTTTCAGGCAAAGAAGGTCAAAAAAAGTAAAAGCTAAGCAGCCAGCAAGGCAAACTCCCTTCTGTGTTCCCTGATTATGCAGCACCTTGCACAGAGTCAGATCTTTGGCATCCTGGCTTAAAGTATTTATATGGTGCAAATAAATGGGAACAGTTTATGTGCACTAACACCTTCAGTCTACATTCATGGTAAGCAAATGCTCCACAGAAATCAACCCAAGCCATCCACAATTCATAACAATACTGACTAAAAGAACCCCACCTTCTCCACTACTCCTTGTCCTTCACACAGTGAACACTTTAACACTCCTGATTTGGAAGCATTGTGGCTCTTTTACTTCAGTTCTGACTCAATATCCTGATGCAACAAGTCAAAAGAACCTTCTAAACTGAAGTTTAAACTGAGTATTGACATTTACCCATTCCCTGTGCAATATCAGTCATGATGCAAATGCTGTTATCCATGAAGACACCATTTATGACTCTATTTACAAACATGTATAGATACGATCGATTTGCATAAAGTTATACAGGATAGGGCCTGCTGCCCAAAAATCTCACTCAGCTCTTCTTGTACCGCGGTCCTTCAAACAGGGTAAATTTTGCTTATAAAGTGTCCCATCCATGTGAATAAGACTATTTGGTTGACAAATATTTTCCTCAGAAGCAGCTCTCAAAGAGAAAAAAAATTATTTCTTACAACTGTTAGCAATTTTGCAAATCAAGGCTAAAGTAACTCAGGCAAACCTTTGCTGTAGCACTTGCTTTTCTGCTAGAAACCACTTGCAATATAGGTAATGCTACTAATATTTAATAAAGGCATATCATTACTTTCGCTGCTTCCAGAAAAATGTCGTTTAACTCAAAGGTGTACATGAACAAAGGGAACAAAGTGCTCCTGTTTAATCAAAACATGATAATTAACAGGAGTCCAAGTACCCTTATCTTGGGGAAGAAGAATAGCAGGTAGCAATTTCACTACTCTTTCAAGTCCGTGATTGTGCTGCTGAGTAGGAGGATCTGACAGCTACGAATTCACTTCTTGTCATTTCAGGAGGAGCAATTAACAAGTTGACTACATCTGTATGGCTATTAGCTTGCATGGTGCCTTGGATTTAGTAAGGTGTAGATGGCTGCTGGCTTCCTTGAAAGAAAGGTTAATGGGGACATTTGTCCTGTGATGAAGAATTTTGAATTGAGCATGATGAATCATCCACATCGAGGAAACCATAGCATTAGTGTCTTTTCCAATTTAAAGTATCATTAAAGGAGTACTTTTACAAATCAAGATATACAGGGAATGGGTAATCAAGTTTTCCACTGGTGACCCCATTTAAGGGTCACAAATCTCACTTCAGCTCCTTCGAAGTTTAAGATCCTAATCATAATTATTATCATTATAAGAGGCTAGCGATACTTAGAACCACTGCACTAAACCCACAGAGTGACTTAGGTCCAACGTCAGTCACCAACGTCATGCCAACGTCAGTCACCTAATTCCCAGGACTTCTCAATCTCCTCAGTTGCCACATAACATGACATTTCACGCTGCTTTAGCCCTAAGAACCTAGACTTTCTTTATAGTATTTCACATTTGATACCAGTATTGATCTGACTAACTTGACATGAAGATATTAGGGTGAGATAAATCACACTCTAGAACTTGAGTACATTTATGTTATGAATTAGAAACCACAACCCACATGTGAGTTCACTGTGCTTTATAGTTCTGGATGAACAAACTCTTTTGCTTTAATGACACCAGCCAGATGGACACTTTACTCGCCCTTAAACATTATCAGGATCTATAGACTAAGAGTTGAGTTCCTCAGATTATACGAGTGGTTCAATCCAATGGAAGTGTGTATATGAATCTCTACTAAAAAAACTACAGTAGCTAAGAACCTAAGAAGGAGATGTTGTTCCAATTTTCTACAATAGGTTGATGTTTAGAGTATCACTGTAATCCTGGAGAGAGGTTTGAAGGGGTCAGAACTCAGAGTAAACTATACTGTTATGAGAAGAAGCACCCTTCATCTCCTTTTTGCCACTTCAGTTTATTAGATGGTTAAATCAGAGATCTGGTGAATCAGTGCAAGGCGAAGTGAGGATTGTCAGACTGAGTCAAATCAAAACCACCGTTGCTGAGATAGAGGTCTTCTGCCTGAATGAAGCTGATATAAATAAATAAATAAATAGCCTATTATGAGTAGAACAAACAAAAATATTTTAACAATGGTTTCTATTCTTGGCTGACTCTTTCTAGATTCTAAATATAGTAGATATGAAAGAAGTATAATAAAATTGTTTCATTATTATCATTATTACTAATATTACTGTTACAAAAAATATACCACAGAAATGTTTTTATACTGTCAGGTACGAGAAAAGGCTTTTCTTCCCCCCTAAATTTTAATCACTGTTATCATAACAACCACAAGGTCACACTTGTATACATTTTTGGCTAGTTTTCTTCTCTCTGTTTAGCAAATATGCAATTAAACTCAGGGGTATCTAGGAGGAACAGAAAGGTTGTATACTATGCTTGATCCTCCGTTGACAGTTTATTCAGTGAGATGGTAAGATGGCCAAGGCAGGAATATATCTTATTTCTAGCACAAAGAGAGATTATGGAGGATAATCATGAACCATTTAAGGGTAGTGGTGGTTTTTTTCATGTGAACATGCACCGTAGGTCTCTCACTGCAACACAATGGAGAAACGATTTTCTTTCCTGTTCCAGTCATGGTAAGCAGATGTTAAGCAGAGATTCTATAATTCCATGTTTGACAAAAAAACAGAATTGTTCATCTACTTACTTGCTTTCTGAAACAAGGGAGAAAGGGAAGACAGATCACCAGCCAGTTTATTAATTGAAGTAATTCAGATTAGGTAAATGCTCCAAATGAGAATATAAGGAGTAGAGCAATAAAAGATCAACAGTCAATCTAATCCATTTTTTGCTTTTGCAGAGTCACCCAAGGAATCCCACACAATGATTTTTGCTTGGCATATTTTCTCAGCTTCCACTTATTTGCACCTCAAAGGTCTTTCTAAGTCAAAGCAGAGTTTGTTCTTAACAACCCTTGATGGCTATTTTTCCCTCTAGTAGTTTACCCAAATGGTTTTTGAATCCATCTACATTTTTGGCACACTTAGTTATCAATATTCTTTTTCATAACAGAGATCAACTTGGGAAGGAATTCTGGCTCACAAACTGGTGTCTGAGAGCAACTCTCTATGAGACGGTGATTCAGTTTCTACATCTTGCTTGTCCCAGAAATAACAGGATCTCTTTTCTTCTCTTTCATACCCACCTATACTCACATTTCCATATATATGATTCCATACTATCCCTTTTGTCACTCTTGGGGCTTACAGAACTGTTTTTACTAAGGTGATTAAGATCACTAATGTGGTATACAACTGCTCTGTGTTGGGGTGGCTTAGTTTTCTTCTGGACTGCTGCTGAATCAGCTTGTCCAATGAATGCCAGAGCACCAGTAAGGGTGAGAGAAGGGCAGAGACGAAGAGTGGGAATTCGTCCTTTACCACACAAATTAGCTGTTAATTTGGCTCGTCTTAACTCACAAAACTAGAGTTTGCTGCAGAGCCTCCAAAATCTGTTCCTAGCAGGCGACAGGCCATTTATTATTCCTTGTTCACAATTTAGGGTACAGAAATTAGATAGCTCTACACTGAGTCTTCTCTATACACTATTTCATAGAATCATAGAATCCCAGGTTGGAAGGGATATCAAGGATCATATGATCCAACCTTTCTTGGCAAAGCCTGATCTAGACTCGATGTCCTAGCACCCTGTTCAGCTGAATCTTAAACTCTGGGGGATCCACCACTTGCCTGGAGAGATTATTCCAATGGCTAATTGTTATCACTGCAAAAAATTTTCCTCCAGTGTCCAACCCGAATCTCACCAGCGGTAACTTTTGCCCATTGCCAGATGTCTTTTCCATGTGACTCCTTGTAAAAAGGGAGTCTTTATCTTCTTCATAGCCACCCTTTAAATACTGGAACATGGTGATAAGTTCTCCCCTGAACCCTCTCTTCTCAAACAAACCCAGCTCTCTCAGCCTTTAGTTCCCTGAGACCTCACAGGTCTCAGAAGCTTAACTGTTGCTGCTGTGGGCTACCGCTGTGGCTAAAGTGGTTCTGGAAGCATAGCTGCTGTGTCAAGTTATCTAAGGGTGTATGGAATGACAGACACAGACAGCCAACTGCATTTCCAAGACTAAACTGCAAGCCTAAATGCTCTTCAAGGTGTTGTTTAACATCCAGCCTTTGAGCAGGTGTTTGATGAAACGGTAAGGGAGAAAATGACAAGTGTAGGAACACCTCTCTGGGCCACCCACTCCCTGAAAAGACACAGACTGCATCTGCGGGTGTGCTATGGTTTACATCAGTTTATATCAGGGATATTAGCAAAGGAAAATTATCACTTTAAGCACTGTTTCCTAGTCTTTGAAAATGCTATGTGACAGCGAGTTGTCACGTGGTGTAAACAGCCCTCAAATAATTACATAATGAGTTGCGTTTGTAAGAAAATATGAATGTGACAGAGCAGTAGCAGACATTAGGTATTTATCCAGGATGTTAGAGGTGATTCATCTTGAGAATGGACAGGAAAATGTGACTGGTTGCTTTGGTTATTTCTTGCATGAAGTCTGCAAACCTTTTGGGACTGAATAATTGGCTCATCAAAGCAAAATCCCAAGAAAAAGTTTAACAGCAGAGACAGAGAACGTTTCCCATATTTAGAACAGGGCCAAACTGTTTTACTGAGGAAAATATGATGTTCTCAACACAGGAAGGGGAAAGAACGAAAGGTCATCTTGACCTTAGAATGCATCTAAGTTAGAGGATATAGCTCATACTGAAATGCTGAGAGAAGATCCAACTATCATCAATCTGCTCTTTACAGGGAACTACCACCTTTTAAAAAAATCCTTTTCAAGATAAATAGGATTTTTTTTTTTTTAATCGTATTGTTTCCACCACATTGAGAACAATCTACTATGATTTTCTAATCTCCATTCTTCATGGCTTCAAACAATTTGTATTTCTCTTCATGGCAGGTTATCACAACAACACTAAGCAGAAGGTATTTTGTTGCCGCATTGATATCTAAACTAGCTGAGCAGATTAGCCACTTTTTGCATTCTTAATTTCTTACTACTACTCCCTCCTTTTTTATTCATGAGGGTTTGGGGTTTTTTAAGTCTTACAGTGGCAGCACCAATGCTACCAGACACATGCCAGTGGTCTCCTTTCTTTCGCTGCTTTCAACAAAGATGCTGCATGGCAGGTCACACTCTGCTATTTCCTTCCTTCACTGCAGGACATCTACCCAGGCACTCTGGGATATATCACTATGATCTGTGAAAGCCCTTGTTCTGACAAGTTGTCAGGGAAGGTACTGTAACTCACCTTCAGGCACTTGCATTTAGACAGCTACAAAATATGTGTCTACATTCAAGGTAGGTATCTAAAATCCCCTTACACTTAGTAGAAGTACAGATGCTGTTCATTCCCATACATGACTAATGCTGTTTGATAAACTCTCAGGAATCTTGCCTGGCTTTCCCTCACTGGATTAGGAGGGCTCTGGTGCTCCATAGGTCCTATGTCACATCCACAGTGCTACAGATGATGACAACACAAGACCTGTGGGAGATCCACAGCCTTCTGGATCACGATCCTGAACCAAAGCAGGATAGTGCAGCACATATCGAATGGCTCTCGAAGCCTGTGGTAAGGGAATTGAGCAAAAATCAACCTCCACTCATCTCTACTCCTAAATCTCTCTGAATTCTACGTAACTGGCACATAGATACACAGCTCATATATAAACATTTTAATTTAGGCGTTGGAATATGAGGTTTAACCCTAACATAGTAAGCATAATCTCTGTTTTCTCTTCCTTTTGTACATAAATCAAAATGCTTTATACAAAAGTGAGTATTAATCTCCTAACCTGATTAGGAGATTATGATGCAGATAATATCAACCTATAGAGAAATTAAAACTAATCATAAAACACAGGTTTAAGGATATGGTTCAAATGCATACACCAATTTTCTTCTATATTCTTCATTTCTCATTTTAAACAATGATGAGTATGGAATATAAACATAGGCATGTCTACACAATCAGACTGAATACACTTGGAGGCAGTCTTTGGAAACCAATTGTTCTGGTTCCAGGTCATTTTACGCAAGATGTTTATTCAGTCTCAAATAAGGCTATTAAATGTATAGAGAATGATGAATGAAAGGTGGTCCTCACTATTTATCTACTGATCACATGATTATTTTTTTTAAATAAAAATTTTAAAGCTCAAATCCAGTTGTGGCTTGTTCAGTCCAATCCAAGTATTTTATCTTCTATGGAAAAATGAGACTGAAATTAGGGATGGAATAGATGCATATACATGTTTTAGGTAACAGTAGAAAATATCTAGAAACACTCTGTACCCTAAAAATAGCACTTTTCAGGCAAGGCACCCCTCTCCCAATCTAATAGATGTGTCCCATCTTTGTCTTTTTTCACTCTGTCCTTACTAATGAATACCTAATGAATAATAATTTCCCATGATTTATCCTTTTCCATTATTGTACCTTGAAAACAGATACAGTATTCTTTATAACACAGACATTTCACACTATATAACCTTAGCGAATTTTAAGTCGCATTTTGTATTTTTTCTCAAATTCATCCCCACATTTCCACTATCTTATTAAAGATTAGTTTAACTGTGTTTTATTTGATACTTTGGTGAATGCATTACTTCGTTAGGAAACCTTATGGAAATTCATATGCTTAATGCTAGAGTGCCTCCCATCCCACACCCATTTCAATTAAAGTCTGACATTGACTCAGCCTTAATGCCCTCAACTGCTCATTTGACAGAGTCTCATGCAATGATATCTCACCAAAACAGGAAGCTGCTTTCGCATCTCGTTTGCATTATGTATTCATTTTCAGATTAGTCACATGTTTAATGAGCATCTTGGAGGCTGTCCAGTTTGCTACACTATGTCATGCTTCCTTCCCTGCCACTCTGCTTGCATTAACTCTCTGTGATATTGCCAAAGACTGTACAGAGTGTAAATTGCTCTTACCCATTTGTTCCAGAAAATGATCACATCCACTGCCACTTGGAAATTGTTCCCATTGTTGACTACAATTAAATATTAAATGTGTGTTGAAATAATTTCATTTTCAAGACGTGCTAAGCTCTGAAATTTTGCCTATGCACAGTCTAATACTAAAAAAAGAAAAAAAAAATAAAATTTGTCCTTCCTCTCCCCATTTACTTAGAAAAATAAATCAATTATGACTCAAAATTTTGGACTGCAATATTTGCAGCAGAACTAAAACACAATTGCTATTCCCACTTAGCATTAAATTCAAATTGACAGGATTAAAATTAGCAATTCAGGTAGCTTTTAAGTTTTTAATCAATGTTTATATTTTAAACAAATACTGACATGTATTTGTGTATTTATGTGTATGCATGTTTATTTATATCTGTTTCTAATGCCTACAGCTTGCATTTCTTGACATCAGGTTTTCAGACTAAGACAATCAGCTAAAATAAAGGACAGTTTCATACATCAGAAGGGACAATTTATTGTGATCATTTATTTTGACACCATGTGTCTGATGCCTGTAACACGCTGTACTTCTCAGAATAAATTCCTGTTGGAACAAAAATGCATTTGGAAGGACTATAGGTACTGTTTCTATAAACTATATACATAGAAAGAAAACCATGTAAATTAAGTCTAAATCTATTTGCATAGTTGGTTTAGGATCAGATTTGTTCACTTGAAATGTATGTATAACATACAAATCTATGAGCACATGCATTATGTAATGTAGCAACTGAAATATGGTTTGAACAAAAATTCTGCATCATCCTACAGTAGCAGCAGCTTTCAGTGATGAAGATGCCGCGTAATATTTCAAAAATGTCAGTGGATAACAGAAAAAAAAAAATTATGTACAAAGCACCATTCAATTTGAATTGTATATATCTACTATATATTGTTA